>NC_044033.1:182680617-183940617 GCF_901765095.1 Microcaecilia unicolor
AGACTAGGCTACGTGTGAGAAAAATCAATTTCTTTTATTACTTACCAAAAGTGCAGATACAATTAGTAATTTTCTCATGGGAGGACAGTCCGGATAGACAAAGATATTGTCTCTGTCTGTCTCTCCAACATTATGCTCTAAAAACAGCTATTTTTATGCACTTATCTTAGGTAATGTTTTACATGGTTTTAGACAGGTCATTGTGGTTTTAGACAAGTCATCTTCCTCTGAGGTTATCTTTGTCCTCAATTTTTTCTCCTTGCATTGCTAAAGTTCTTTTTTTTTTTTTTTTTCCCAGAAACGTTGCTAAACCACATTACCTTTTTTCGTCTTGCACAAAAGGGTGTCTTATCAGATCATGTCTAGGTCACACAGAGTTCTGGGCCACACAGACTTGTCAGCCTTTGCCTTTAGGCCCTGCTTCATGGTGCATGATTGTGCTCCTAATATACAGACTGTACCTGGTTGAGCTTGGAGCCTGGCTGTACAGCCCCCAGTCACACTTCTTAATGCCACTATGTGAGACTTTGGCTTGGCCCTATGGGGCCATCTTGCCCGTTCACTCTGTTTGGATGTACTTTCCACGGGCCCCAAGCTTTCCAAAACTGTTTGCTTCGGCAGCACATATACTTAAAAATAAAAAAAAAAGTAATTGAGTTGGTCTGGCTAGCTTTGTGCTCGATGTTAGGGGCTAATGCTGTTGTAAAGAACTAAGGCCAAGATGCACTAAAAAATCGTTAAAGCCCTTCCCTTACCAATTCCCTTAGCGAATTGGTAAGGAACGGGCATGCATCAAGGAAAGGAAATGCAAATGAGCTGCTCGTTGTAGCTCACTTGCATTCTGTATTCCATCGGTAAACAGTCAGCCAGTTGAGCACGTTTGCTGGCAGCTCACAACATGGGGTCCTTGAATGTGGAGGCAAACTTTCTCACAGGCACTCCTTGCATCCAGGAGAATGGGAACTATCTAGCCAGGATTTCCAGCTGATAGTGGACTGATGGGTTCTCTGCTTCTGGACTTGATGGCGATGAAAAGGAATGCCGAAAGTGTTCAAGTTCTTCAGCCGTTGAAAAGAACCGGGATCAATGCCCTACTGGAGCCCTGGCTGGAGACTCATCTACTGTATGTCTTCTTTTTTTGCCTATGGTAGGCTGTGTGTTGAGAAGGTATGTAATGGAAGGAGAAATTAGGTCTTACGTGATAACTTTCTTTCCATTAGTCCTTCCCACTATTCCAGAGGCCCAATCGAGGTTTCTGAGATATTTAGTCGGTGCGATGTAATGAGTCAAATAATGACTGTCACCTTGCATGGTGTTTTCTGCATACCTCTTGTTCTCTACAAGTTGTCCAGAGATGAGAGAGATCCACACATGTTTTTTCGTCTGATTAGTGTTAGGTTAGCAAGTTGTTTAAGGTTATGTTTATTTTGAGTTTTTCCTTACTGCTTGTCTATGTAAATACTGAGGGACTGGACTGGATGCCAAGAGAGAGATGTCTCAGCTCAGTTTTCAGTTCTCTATCTCCACTTGCTGGTTGATGGACACAACTATCCCACAGGTTCTGGAATAGTGGGAAGGACTAATGGAAAGAAAATTATCTGGTAAGACCGAATTTCTCCTGGTGCCTGCCTTCGGACAATGGCCAACTGGCTACATGACATCCGCTTATTCCTAAACTATTCTAAATGTGAATCTATACACTTTTCCAGTCCCCGATCACTCACGCCCTCCCACCTAATCATCATAAGTTGCTCTCTACCATTCAGAACTTCAGTCCACGTTCTTGGTTTCATTTTCAATACCACATTTTTTCAAGCACAAAATCAAATGTATAGTTTGATCTTCATTTATTTCCTTGATTTGTATTTGGGCAGTTGGGTTTATTCTCCCTCTGATTCTCATTTGAATTCTCCTGCTTGTACTTGTTGTTTCACATATAGATTATTGTAACTCTTTCTACAGTGGTTTCTTTCAGAGCTCTCAAATTCTTTCAATTCAGTTTGTTATATAATTCTCACTGCGTTGACCACATCTCTCCATTCTTAAAAACTGAACATTGGCTCTCGGCCTCCACCTGTGCCAAATTGAAAATATTCATCCTGGTGTACAACGATCTCCATTCCCACTCGCCCACTTAGCTGACATTCGAGTTCATATTTCCCAACCCACCTTCTTCACTCATCTCAAGCTTCTCTTTCACCTTTCTTCCTCCATCTTGTATTTATTTAGACATTACAAAATATTCTGCCTTCAATTAACCATGGCCTCTCCTCAGTGCTTATTTTGTAGAAAAAAAGGTGCCGGTACTCATTGTGGGTGGGGTCACCTCATATGACTCCACCCGTATTATAGCCACACCCACATTAGCCACACCTCTTATACCAGCCATGGCGCATATAAACAGACATCATTGAAAATATTATACTAGTATAGGAGAAAAAAATAACGTGATTTTTTTTTATTATAAATGATGATTTCTGTAAGCTGTTACAGCTCCAGTATACCCAGTGCAAAATAAGACAGCATATGTAAATTCTCAAATTGGACCTATTCCAGACACTAAAATGAAAATAAAATGATTTTTTTCTACCTTTGTTGTCTGGCGACGTTGTTTTTCTGATCATGCTGGCCCAGTATTCGATTCTTCTGCTAACTGTCATCTTAAACTCTGTTTCCAGGGCTTCCTTTCCATTTATTTCTTTACTTTCTGCCTTTCTTCTTCATTTCTTGCCCTACATCCGTAAGTAAAAGGGAAAAGTGAGCATAAATAGAGAGTGAAAACAGTGAGTAGTAGTATGAAAGTAGTGTGATAGAATAGATGAATGGAATGCATGAGAAGTAGAAGGACCTGGTACACTTTAAGAGAGGATTTTATAGATGTAGTTTAAAATAAAGAATTTAAAGCAAACGAAAGGTAGCTACTTTATTAAGGTGGTGTTCAAATTTGTAGCTACAGTGGAATATAGGGATCTCATGATAAGGATTAGTATCAATGAATATTCATGAGAGAGATTTGCATGCACTGCCTCATTGATATGCAAATCTTTCTTATGAATATTCATTGTGGATATCCTGAAAAACTTACTGGCTGGGGGTGTCTCCAGCACCAGTTTTGGGAATCACTGACGTAGAGAATATGAATTCTAACTGTACACAATGATGTATTCCAGATTTATATTAAAAAGCTTTTTTTATTGCTTTCCTGAACTTCACAAAATGTCCAAGGCAGTTTACACATTAGAAGTCACCAACCAAGGAAAGATCTTAGTCTTTATGGGCAGTATGTTGCAATTTTTTAGCCTAGTGTGCAGCACCAGTCAAAAAAGGCTTTCTAAAGGAAAAGTCCATAAACCGTTATTAAATGGACTTGGGGAAAATCCTCTGTTTCTGCGATAAGCAGTATAAAATGTTTTGTACTTTTTTGGGATCTTGCCAGGTATTTGTGACCTGGATTGGCCACTGTTGGAAACAGGATGCTAGGCTTGATGGATCTTTGCTCTTTCCCAGTATGGCAAAACTTATGTACTTAAGCAAATAAAATGATAGGATTTATTCAGAAAGGAATGTGGTTATAGGGTGTGTGAGAGTCACCCCCCCCCCCCCACCCCCTTCTTATTTTACAGGAGTGACCCTCATGCTTCCCTCTTCCCAACCTATTTTTTCTTCCAGACACTCCCGGTTTGGAGGGTCCTACATCGTGCAGGGTCTGAAGGCCATTGGCGAGAGAGACGTTGTCTTTCACAAGGGTCTCCACAATGTAAGTCTTGGCTTCTCAGCAGTGTATTCTTTTTCTGTCTACTTCAGTTTCTCACTCTTAAATTTTAAGCATTTGTTGAGCATGAAAGAAAATAAAGGATAAAGATACAGAAATAAACAATGGAAGAAAGGTACCATAGATCAATCCACACTGCCTAGTTTACCAGGGCCAGTGCAAGGGTATTAGGTACCTTAAGCAAACTTTCAGCTTTGCCCCTCCCTCTCCCCTTCCAGTAATCATGATCATCTTAACACCACCCCTCTCAGAATAAACTGTTAAACGCACTATTTTGAAAACTGCCCATCCTTCCAACTCTTAAGAGTACCTCCTTTTTGAATTTGTGGGGCTGCCAGGATTTATTGTTTTGTTTTTGACTGGAGCTGCTCTTTGGTGCCCCCTAGAAGCTGGTGTCCTAGGTGACTGCCTAGTCCTGCCTAATGGCTGAGTGAGTCCTGAAGTTTACCTACTTATTTTGGGGATTGTGATTCTTACCTGAAACATCAGAAACCTTGTGTTTTCCCTGGTTAAATCCTTTATTTTGTGTGTTTGTGTTTTTTTCTCTCTCTCTTTCTCCCCCTTCCCCTCCATTTTGTTCTATTCTTTTGGCTCCGAAGTTTAAGAATTACAGCCATGACCTGGGGAAGGAGGTCCAGAGAGTTCCAAAGCGGCGGCAGGTTGCCAGGGAGGCAGAGTTGCATCGGCGGTCTGCTCTCAATGTCCGCCTGTTTCTGCGGGAGTTCTGCATAGATTTCCTGGAGAACTGCTACAACCGTCTCATGGCTATCGTCAAGGTATGGATACTGTTGAGAGATGATACAATAGAGGGCAACTGTGAAACCCTGCATTGGCCTACAAAAACACATTTTCAAAGTACAGGGGCTGGCCATGACACAGGTCCACTAATACCTGTGAACTTTGCACCAGCTTTGCAGTAAGTAGACAAAGCTTATGGCAATACTACTCAAACATTTTGCATCTGTGACGTAGCCCTACCTTTTCTTCCTTGCATCTGTTCCAGGCTGAGTTGTAGTGTTAGTTGATCAACCGCCTTAGGCCAAGTTATAGCATTCCATCAATCTGCGCGGCTGCTGCTCTTTAATGTTTCATTCTGTTTTATTTTGCAACTGTGGTTGTGATGACACCCCCCCCCCCCCCCATTTGTAGTCATGATCCACAGTTTGGGAACTGCTGGTTTATAGCTTAAATCACATATGAGAATTGGAAATTGCAATTCTTGTGTGTTGTCAGCTGATTTTGTCCTCCTCCTCCTCCTGCCTTTTCTCAGCACAGGTAAAAGTGTGTGCACTGTTTAGTGCAGGTACTTTTACCCTGTCATTTTACACAAGTAACTGCTTAGTTATCTGAGTAAAACCATTTGAAAATGCTGTAATTGTGTGAAAGAGCACATAATGGATTTAAGAGGGAGGATGTCCTGTAAGTTGAGGATTTAATAAGGGTGCCATTAGCTAGTGATTCTCAACACAGTCCTTGGAACAAATTCACAGCCAGTCAGATTTTCAGAATATTCACGATGAATATATGTGTGAGGGATTTGAGCATGCAAATGTGTCTCATTCTTGTACATTGTGGATATTCTGAAAAACCGACTGACTGATATTTTAAATACTTGCATTACTCCTAAGTCTGTCCCCTTTCATCTTCATATTATGCTCCCTCATTCCAGAGCTTCCTTTCAGTTGAAAGAATACCACCTCCTGTGGAACAGCCTCCCAAAGGTGGTAGAGACAAGGGTAGTATCTGAATTTCATAAAGTATGGGACAAGCACAAAGTATCTCAAAGGGAGAAGAAGGGATTGTAAAGCTTAGTAGTTATAATGGATGGCCAGGCTTGATAGGCTATATGGTCTTTATCTGTTGTTATTTTCCTTGTTTCTCAGTTATGACTGAGTTGAGAGCTAATACAGTATGCCACTGCAATACATAAAAGATAAGAGGTGCTATAACAAGATGAGAGAGCTTGAGAATGGCATAGAGCAGGGGTTTTCAACCCAGTCCTCGGAACACACCTAGCAAGTCTGGTTTTCAGGACACCCACAATGAATATGCATGAGATAAATTGCAAGCCCTACCTCCACTGTATGCAAATTTCTCTCATGCATATTCATTGTGGGTATCCTGAAAACCTGACTGGCTAGTTGTCTCCCAAGGACTGGGTTGAGAACCCCTGGCATAGAGTGTAAAGAGAGCACATGGTGCAGGATATGCAGGGATACAGAAAACGTAGTGGTTAGGTTCTGGTTGCTATGAGGTGAGATACAGATTGCAATTACTCTGGAGTGCCTGAAGCACAAGAAGCCTGCTTGTTTTTAAGACTGACGTGTTGGTGTTTTCTAGGACCACCTGATCCGAGAGAAGGCTCAGCAGCATGATGAGACCTATTATCTGTGGGCCCTGGCCTTCTTCATGGCCTTCAACCGGCTCCATCGCTTCCGCCCAGAGCTGGTGTCGGAGACGGTCAGCATTCGAACCTTCCACTTTGTTGAGCAGAACCTTACTAATTACTACGAGATGATGCTGATTGACAAAAAGGAGGCTGTATCTTGGTCTCGGAGGTAAAGGCTGAGGCGTGCATGTGCAATAGTGGACAGTGTGGGGCTGATGGCTCCATTCTTTTTCAGGACAGATGATCCAGTTCAGGTTTACTCCCAGTGCCTGTACTTGCAGTTCTGATTTTCCTTGGAAAAGCTGGAAATCTAATCCCCATGTATGTAGTGGGGATAAAACTAGGACTGAATCTGTATGTCTTCAGAAAAAAAAAATGAAGTTACTTGGGAAACGTCAAGTTGACTTTGCTGTATGTGTATCCAGGTTTATTAGTGAATGAACATATATAGTTGCACTGACCAAGTGGAGTTGCGGGGGTGGTTTCTCCTTCCAGTCCTCACACTGTTTTCCTATTCTTGTTTTGCCCAGAATGCACTTGGCTCTCAAGGCCTACCAGGAGCTGCTAACTTCAGTCCATGAAATGGATCTCTGCAAAGAGGAGGCTGTCCGAGAGAGCAGCAGGATCATCAAAAGTGAGTCTTCTTCTAGAGTGCCTTTCAAAATATAGGGATTTTTACTTCCACAATTTCTGTTTCCTACCACTAATCGTATCTGAAGCATTAATAGATGTGCACAGTTCTCTAAATGTCTTAAGGCCTCTTGTAAGAATATATTTAGTCCGGTTCCTTATTAGGTATTTCATTTTTTTAAATTTCCTTTAGAGTGTGTGTGTGTGTGTGTGTGTGTGTGTGTATACTTCTGTTGTGTGAGCTTACTTTTCATTATTGTCCACCAGACCAGTCCAGATGTACGAGTTTTGCCCTTCTACCAACAAAGAAGAGAGAGAGTGCAAATGTTTGCTGATTCTGCTCATGCAAAGGGTACTGTGCAGCCTGCAGCTTCTTAATATTCTCTGTCTCCAGCAGCTGGTAATGAGGTTCAGGGCTGGTTTTAGACATGCTGGGACCCAGTGCAGAAATTAAGGGAGGGGGGGGCTGGCCAATTCCTTTCCTTTCTGCCCCTCGCCTGATTCTCCACCTGCTATTACTACCACACATAAAGCATCAAATGATTTCTCCACACACAAAACACAGAGCAAGGGATCCCAAATTAGAAATATGACCACCAAAACTAAACTAGGGAACCCTAAGAAGTTAAACTTGGCAAGTACTGCAACACTGGAGAAATAAAAACAGAAATGCGCTTATTTTGTATTGAACGCAATGATTCTTAGGCCCCCCCCCCCTTCAAAATTAACCCTCTCATTTGCTGTGGTTGGTGGAGATCCCCAAGCCTCGCCAGCTGATGACGACGACCACCACCACCTCTTCCTCAGATCTGGTGACCAGAACTGTCCAAGCTCTGCAGTGGAGATCCCCAAGCCTCACCAGCTGATGACGACCACCACCACCTCTTCCTCAGATCTGGTGACCAGAACTGTCCAAGCTCTGCAGCTGGCAGCAGTATTCCAGAGCTGCTGCTGTCCCCCCCCCCCCCCCCCCCCAACTACTTGGCTTTCACACAAGCATGAAAACCAAGCATGTGTGGTGATATGAGGGGGCAGCAGTGGCAGCTCGGGGACATTCCCACCATCTGCAGAGTTCTGATTGATGGACTGGAGGCAATGTATGCAAATTTGCATGCTGTGGAGGCAGTGTATGCAAATCTCATTAATATTTATTGTGGATATCCTGAAAACCTGACTGGCTGGGGTGCCTCCAGGACCAGGTTTGGGAACCTCTGAGCTAGGATGTTTAATATAGTTTTGCTACCACTCTGCAGATTGTTAAACTATCTTGGTCTGAAATTTAGATTATATGTAGATGACATTCAGTTTTTGCTTGAAACTGATAAATCTGTAGAGGATTCATTTCAAATGTTAACACTTTGAGTGTGGTTAGTCAGTGGCTACATGAAAATTATCTAAAACTTTAGCATCACTAAAACACATACTTTTATTGACTAGTTATTTTGTGATGATGCACCTGAGAATTTTGTAATTGATGATTTAACTGTTCTCATTGTTAATTCTATTTGGAATTTGGGAGTTCTCTTTGATTCACTGTCCATGAAGCCACAAATTATTAAAATTGTTAGGCAAGTATTTTTTAAATTGAAGACTACTTGATCTTAGCCCTTTCAATTTTAGATTGATTGATGAAAATGTGGTTATGCCATGCTTTGATTATCGCAATAGTTTATTGGTAGAACTAAATAAAGGCTTTTTGAAGGCCTTACAGATAGCTCAAAACACCATAGCACGTATTATTTTTGGTTTTTCACAGCTTTGTCACATTACACCTGTGTTTAAAGCACTTCACTGGTGTCCTATAGAACAAAGAAAAATATTCAGAATTTTACTATTGAAGGTTTTAAATAACCTAGTGTCTTCTATTCTTACACCTATTCTAAAAAATGAGTCAGAATTCCTATCTTGAGTTACTAATTTTAGACCAGTGGCATCCCTTTTTTTTGCTAAGTCACTGGAAGCAACAGTTACTCAGCAGCTAATAAATTATCTTGATTCCTATGACATTTTATATCTATCACAGTTGGGTTTCAGGAAACACGCAAGTACAGAAACTTGGTCTGCCAGGTGTCCTTGAAGGATGTCATACTTAAAATGGTGGCTGTTTGTTCCATGAAGCATATTTTGGAACTTCAGGTGCTCTCCTGCTTTATGGAGGCAGGTGTTTTCTCTCTACTTGGTGGTGTCAGCCTTTCATCTCAAACAGGTAGTCAGTCTTCTTATTCTCTTTGCAGAGAGGATTGTGGGGATAGGTTTTGGGAGCCGTTGTTTGAGTGTGCTTAGGGTACGGATGTGTTATTTGAAGGTGACCAGTGTGTTTCGGTGATCAGTTAACTATGAAATTAAATGGCTGAAGGAGGTGATTTCCTCTGCTTAGATTTTGAAGGGGCATACAGTCCCTGAATGCTGAGAACTCACTCTACTAGGTTTCAGGCCGCATCTTGGGCTGAATTGTATTTGATTTCCCTGGAGAGTTGCAGGTTGGTGGTGATGTTTGTACATACCTTTGCATGATATTACCATATTGATATTTAAGCCAGGGAGGACACAGCACGGTGTCAGCATTCTCTGGGCCAGTGTTTCAGGGGCTTTTCCAGGTTAAAGGGTGCTTTGTTGTATCCCATTCATCTGCATTGGTCTGGTGGACATGAATGAAGGAAAAAGTTCTTACCTGCTAATTATCTTTCCTTGAGTCCTACCAGATCAGTCCAGCTTGCTGCCTATATTTATCTGAGTTGTGGTTTATTCTCAGTTGTTCTTTTGTGGAACACCTTGGTGTAGTGGAGTGGTGCTGGCAGGGATGGGAGGTATCCTTCCTCTAAATTTTTTTTTTTTTTTTTTACAACAAATGCTGAGAAGCTGTAGGCTGCACAGTCCTCTGTAAAGGACAGGATCTTCATGCTTTTGTTCTTTCCCCATATGTCTGGACTGGTCTTCTAGGACTCAAGGAGAGAAAATTTAGTAGGTAAGAACAACATTTTCCTTCTTCCTTTATCCCTTTTTCTTCCTTGTAGGTAACATTTTCTATCTGATGGAGTATAGGGAGCTCTTCCTGGCCCTGTTCCGAAAGTTTGATGAGACCAAACAGCCCCGGTCGTTCCTGAAAGATCTGGTAGAGACTGTGCATCTGTTCCTCAAGATGCTGGAGAAGTTCTCTAAAGGGAGAAACAACCTTGTGGTCCAGGTAGGTTTTACTTTCCATTTCCCCCTCTCATTCCATTTCTCTCATTTGATGCTAAGTAGGCTTTTCTCCCTGCTACAGAACAAGAGAGTGAAAAAGAAGAAAAAAACATCTAAGGTTCATTTAGCTGTGTCTGAGTTGCACCAAAAGACACCCCAGGATCTGGAGGCGCTGTGGCAGTCCCTCTCTGAGCAACTTGGTGAATGTGCCAAGGTAAGCAAGGAAGCAGTTTAATATCCAGGGTAAATGGAGCCTTGCAGCTCCATCTTTAGTCCCAAACTAAACACCTAAACAGAAACACTGGAAATAGAAGGAAGACCATATTCAAGATACATCTCGCTGTAGCCATTACTGGCAGTGTGAAGGTATTATTGGACTACTGTCTTCTCTGTTGTATAATTTGTAATATTATATGGCAAGTATTTTATTGCAGTACCATGTAGTCTCTTCTACAACCTGGGTGATCCTTCATTAGTCATTGGCCTATGCCTCCAAGGTGTTGCATGCTTTCTGTGGCCATATGAGTGCTGCTTTATATTTTTTACATTAGTTTGGATTCTCTAGAAAAGTACCCTGTAAACCAGACAAGACCAGAACCTGTGGATATTGTGTCCATTGACCAGTAGGTGGAGATAGAGAATACAGAATTGTGAGCGCAGACCTATAATGGTACTGTGTAGCTGTAACAGTTAAATATTTTTCTGTCTTTAGCAGGTAAAAGATGGCAGATGGTTATGCAGCATCTGGTTGTTCGGCTGAGGCTCACTCCTGGTCTAGTAAATTAACTGGTCACCAGTTGAGCAAGGGAATAGCTGTTAGAGAACCATAGCCTTCAGGGACATATCCAGAAGTCTCGGGTCCCTCACTCTTTTCCCTCCTTCCTTCTTTTCCTTCATTCTGTCAGAAGTGCAGACATTAAAAAAAATAAATGCTGATTAAAGAAAGGAATTTGTGAGGCATGGAGCAGATGCAAATATAGGAAGAGTCTCTTCTGGAAAAAAATCTGACTGGGCAGATGAATCTTGGTGGCAAGATTATTGAATCTTTTTATCTCCTATTTTTATCTCTCATAGGGGCAGTTCAGAGTTTAACTTAACTGCCCTCATCCTTCCTCTTCAGGACTTCTTCTTGTGGTGCTTGCCTTGTTTACTTCAATGCCTGCCCCCTCTCTCTCCCACCTTCTCTCCCTCCCTCTCCCCCCCTCCCAAATGGCAGTGCCAGTGGAGGCTATTAAATGCTCCCACTGCAGTTTTGCAGCAAGGTGCCTTGGGGCAGTGTTTGGCATGTTGTTTGCCACAGATGCTATTAACTCGGTCAGAGCCTCTAGAAGAGACTGATTCTTGGGGGTAGAATTGTTGACCGTGTCGGCTTTGGCCTGCATCCCCCTCACAATAACCGTAGGAATGGTAGCCATTTTGGAAGCCCAGGCCAAATATATTCCATGTATTAAAAAAGGAGGAAGGAAGACCAAATGACAGCCAGCATGGTTAAAAAGTGAGGTGAAGGAAGCTATTAGAGCTAAAAGAAAATCCTTCAGAAAATGGAAGGAGGATCCAACTGAAAATAATAAGAGGAGTGGCCTAGTGGTTAGGGTGGTGGACTTTGGTCCTGGGGAACTGAGGAACTGAGTTCGATTTCCACTTCAGGCACAGGCAGCTCCTTGTGACTCTGGGCAAGTCACTTAACCCTCCATTGCCCCATGTAAGCCGCATTGAGCCTGCCATGAGTGGGAAAGTGCGGGGTACAAATGTAACAAAAAAAAAAAATAGTATAAGGAATGGCAAGTCAAATGCAAAACACTGATAAGGATGGCAAAGAGGGACTTTGTAAAAAAAAAGATTGTGTTGGAGGCAAAAATACATAGTAAAATTTTGTTTTTAGGTATATTATAAGCAAGAAGCTGGCGAAACAATCAGTTGGACCGCTAGATGACCAAGGCGTAAAAGGGGCACTCAGGGAAGACAAAGCCATAGCGGAGAGATTAAATAAATTCTTTGCTTCGGTCTTCACTGAGGAAGATTTGGGAGAGATACCGGTGCCAGACATGGTATTCAAAGCTGATGAGTCGGAGAAAATGAATTCTCTGTAAACCTGGAGGATGTAATGGCACAATTTGACAAATTGAAGAGTAGCAAATCACCTGGGCTGGATGGTGTTCATCCCAGAATACTGATAGAATTGAAAAATGAACTTGCAGAACTATTGTTAGTAATACATAATTTATTTTTAAATTATTATGGTTATGGTACCGGAAGATTGGAAGGTGGCCAATGTAATGCCGATATATATATTTTTTAAAAGGTTCCAGAGGTGATCCAGGAAATTATAGACCAGTGAGTCCAACATTGGTGCCAAGCAAAATGGTAGAAACTATACAGAGCATATTCAAAAGCATGGATTAATGATACAAAGCCAACATAGATTTATTGAAGGGAAATCTTGCCTCACCAATCTATTACATTTCTTTGAAGGGATGAACAAACGTGGATAAAGGAGAGCCGGTCAATATTGTGTAAACAGGATGCTGGGCTTGATGGACCTTCGGTCTGTCTCAGTATGGCTATACTTATGACTTCACCACGCTCCTGTGCCTTCAGCAGTCCTCGTGTTTCAGACCCTTTCTACAATTCCTTCAGATGCTGAAGTACCGAGGGAGACTTAAGCTAGAGAGGCTACATAATCTTTAGATAATAGTCCCTTCTCTGTAGATTTTATTTTACTGCTCCATCAAGCTTACTTATTAAAGACAGCTAAGACATTGAAGGCGACTCTTACTTCCAGAATGGGTCAGGATCCCTCAGCCTTAAAGTGGGTTAGGCTACAGCAATTGGAAGTTCGGTATTCTGACTCTGTAGCTTCGCCTGTTCCTTCTCACTGTACTCTTTCACAAGCCTCCAACTTCATGCTTAAAGGAGTTGTTGGAAGAAGGAGAAATTCCTGTGAGAAGTTGATGATCCCTCAGTGGTCAGGCTCTTTTGCAAGGAAGAGCTTCCTGTCCTTGGAAGTCCTCAGGCAAAGAGATTATGAACAGGATTGTGTTGGAGGTAAAAACACACAATAAAAACTTTGAGTATATTAGAAATAAAATGTCGGTAAAAGAATAAGGTTGGCTGCTAGATGACTGAGAGTTAAAAGGGTTACTTGGGGAAGACAAGGCCATAGTGGAGAGACTAAATAAATTCTTTGCTTTGGTCTTCACTAAGGAAGATGTGGAGGAGAAACCATAACTAGAAATAGTATTCAGTGGTGATGAGTTGGAGTTAATTCAACACATTTCTATAACACTGGAAGGTGTAACGGTGCAGTTTGATAAATTAAAGAGTAGTAAATCTCCTGGATTGAATGGTATGCATCCCAGAGTGCTGATAGAATTAAAAAATGAACTTGCAGATCTATTGTTAATAGTATGTAATTTATCTTTAAAATCAAGCATGGTACTGAAAGATTGGAGGGTGGCAAATGTAATGCCAATTTTTAAAAAGGGTTCCATAGGTGACCTGGGAAATTTATAGTCGGTGAGCCTGATGATGCCAGGAAAAATGGTAGAGACTATTAATAAAGAACAAAATTACTGAGCATATCCATAGGCATTGATTAATGAAACAAAGCCAACATGGGTTTAGTCGAGGAAAATCTTGTACATTTCTTTGTAGGGGTGAATAAACATGTGGCTAAACGTGAGCTGGTTGACATTTTCTATCTGGATTTTCAAAAGGCATCTGCTGCTTTTTAACATATTTATAAATGATCTAGAGATGTGAATAACTAGTGAGGTAATTACATTTACTGATGACACACAGTTATTCAGAGTGGTTAAATTGCAAGAGGATTGTGAAAATTTGCAAGAGGACCTTATGAGACTGGGCATCCAAATGGCAGATGACATTTAATGTGAACAAATGCAAAGTGATGCATGTAGGAATGAGAAACCCAAACTATAGCTATATGATGCAAGATTCCATATTAGAAGTCAAGGACCTGGGTGATTCTAAGACTCTTCATCTGCCGGAGGACAAGGTTAAATCTTCTGCTCGAATGGGGTAGTCTCATCCTTGTTTCTGGGAATACATGTCAGTATCAGCTGGGTCGCCCAAGCCTTAATCAGTCGTCTTGCTATCAGAGTAAGCAGCCCTTTTGTTCTGACAAGCAGACTTCCCCTGCCTCTTTACGAACCTCCTCCTCTGACCGACTTGCTCAATGATGGGGCACCGGGTCACTCCTCGGATCCAATCAGCGGACGGCTGTCCCTGTTCTTCGAGGAGTAGGCCTGCCTTACCTCGGACCAGTGGGTCCTCGATGATATTCAAGAAGGCTACAAATTAGAATTTGCCTTTCCTATCGCAGATTTTTTCTTGAAGTCCCCATGTGGGAACTCGAGAAAGCAAGTGGAGATTTATTCTACTCTGCAGTTGTTGCTAGCCTTGGGAGCCGCGATTCTGGTCCCTCCCAATGAACGGTGGACGGGCTGTTATTCCATTTATTTTGTCGTTCCCAAGAAAAGAGAGGATGCATTCCAATCGGTTCTCTGGTTCAAGAGAGTCAACAGATTTCTCAAGGTCTGTCACTTTTGCATGGAGACCTTGTGTTCGGTGTTGGTGGGTGTGTAGACCAACTGATTTCTCAACGGTTTTGGATTTTAAGGAGGGGTATTTGCACATCCCAATCTGATGGCCTCATCAGAGGTGTTACGTCCCTCACCTGTACGACGCTCCTCCCGGCTAGGACGAGGATCGGGAGGGTCTGTTTGTTTCCTAAATCTGGTAGCCGTCATCTGACTTAGAGCAATGGTTCAGCCATCTTGGATAGATCAGATACCAGGAAGTCATCTTGGACTAACGAGGACAGGAAGGAAGCCCATATTTGGTCCTTAGAGCTCTGCTGATGGGGCAGCCATCTTGGTTCAGCTGTACATGCTTTAGCCTAATTCCTCCTCTACTTCAGTGCTTCGGCTTCTGCTGTTCAGAGGTTGTGGTCTGCATCCGTGTTCCTGATTCCTGAGTTTCCTGTGTTTCGACCTTGGCTTGTTTCCTGACCACTCGTTGTGTTGCTGCCTGCCTTTTGACCCTGGACTGTGTTTTGACTATTCTCAGCTCTACTGCTTCCCTGGCTCTTGGACTGTGTCTGTTGGATACCTGTCTGGTCGGTGGTCCTGCAACCCCACCGTTTCCGGAAGTCCTGCCGGCCGCTTGAACCCAGGGGCTCAACTCCTGGGGAATAGTGGCTAAGTGCAGGTGAAGCTGTTATGGTATAAGCCAATCATCAGAATTAAATGTGTAGCATGATGTTGTGTTGGATCAGATACATATATATACACCAATATATTTGTGCAGCTTTTAAATATATATATATATTTGACACTGCAGCAGAGAAAATAGTCTCATTCCAAAAGCCCTCTTCCCTCTCCCTTTGGGGAATATTTACAAGACAAAGGTACTGCTGTAGTGGCAGGGACCTCACCTTGCCTTTTCTCATTCCTTAAACAAAAGAGCTTCCTCTGCCCTCCCACCTAACAAAGGCATGACTAAGGTGGGCACCTGAATACCCCATTGAAAACAAAGAACTCAGGAAAAGCATAAACAGGACATTTGCTTGTCAAAGGTATACCTGCCCCTCCCATCAGCTTTCAGACATGTGCAGAAAGGAAGGACTTGTAATGTGTATCTGCCCCAGAGACAGCAGGACATCAAAAGACCATTTGCCAGCAAAATCCAGACTGTAAGTCTCGTGATGTCATAAGACATGAGACCAAGACTCAGGGGTCGTGTGCAGACATGAGACCAAGATACCACAATGCTTTGCAAATGCCCAAGGGTCGTGTGGAAACCAGGACAAAGATCCACATGGCATATCCTCCTGCAGCTTGCAAGGTATAAAAGGACAAGCTGTTTCCCAAGAGTCAGATTCTCTTCAACTGCAAGCAACTCAGATTCTCTTCAACTGCAAGCAACTCAGACTCTCTTCAGCTGCAAGCAACTCAGATGATCCACTTACTGCAGAAGCCCTGTTCCTGTCCTGCAAACATGTGCTTACCTAATGCTGTTCATACTGTGTAACAAGGACTTGTAAGTAACATAACTTTTGATCTAGACCTGCTACTTTGTTCTATTTTATGCACAAATTCTCTGTTCTAAGATCCTCTTTAAAACCTACTTCTCGTGTGCAATTGTATATTAAATCAACCTTTTTGAAGCTAAATACGGTCTCTCTGTGTTCTGAGTATATGGTATCTTATATATATACTTAATCTATTTAATTTATTGCAATTATCACCTTTGGTGATTGGTGGAGAAATTAATATCCTAAAACTTATAAATACAGCGCCTGCTCTTAAATTATAAACAATAGCGAGTGCTCTCTAGAGCTATTTTCCCCCAAAATAAATCATTCCTTGTAACAAAGCTAGGGGTTGTCTGGCTGCCTGACCAAGTGCGGTGCACTCCATCTTCGCCGTGCTCAGTCGGGGCACAAGGGCTCACATCTCCAGTCATAACAAGAGGTTTCATTGTTTTGCTGTGCTTGAGCAACATTTTCAGTTTTGGGCCCTCTCTTTCTGTCTCACTATGGGGCTCGTTTTCAAAGCACTTAGCCTCACAAAGTTCCATAGATTACAATGTAACTTTGTAAGTCTAAGTGCTTTGAAAATACGCCTCCAAATGTCCGCAGACTTTTTCCAAGGTCATGGTCATGGTGGCTGCCTTTTTGCAACAACAAGGTGTCCGAGTCCACCTCTAGCTGGATGATTGGCTGATTAGGGCTGCCTCTGCTTAGGAGAGCACACAAGTCTTGTTTCGAGTTCTTTCTCTGCTGCAGTCATTGGGATGGATCATCAATCTGCCCAAGAATTGGCTGGTTCCCACACAAGTTCTCAAGTAATTAGAAATTTGATTCGACCGGGCTTAGGGCAAGGTTTTTTTTTGCTGGATCATTGATGTGCCAAACTGCATTCGCAGATTTGTTTGCTTCTTCACTCTCTATTTCCTCGAGTTTGGGACTACATGCAGGTTCTCGAGTCCATGGCGGTGACCTTGGAGAAGGTGCCATGGGCCCGAGCACACATGTGTCTGTTACAGCAGTCTCTCTTAAGTCACTGGTCCCCGATTTCCCAGAACTATGATCTGGCGCTCAGTTTGACGGGGTCAGCGCATCGCAGCATGGAGACTGAGGAACTCCTCTTTATACAGCAGAATCCCTGTGGGGACTCCGATGTAGACGGTGATATTCACGGATACAAACCTTACAGGGTTGGGGTGCTCATTGCCTTGGCCAAGTGGCTCAAGGTCAGTGGTGCCCAGAGGGCAGTCCGCTTGGCTCTGCTGGACTTTCAGGCTCTAGTGGAGGGCAAGCCGGTGAGTGTTCTTTCTGACAATATGATGGCGGTGGCTTATATCAATCGCAGGAGGGCACATACAGTGCAGTTCTGGCTCTTGAGACTCTTCTGCTCATCCGTTAGGCAGAGGCGCACTTGGCAGCAGCTCTCGACAGCGCACATTGCGGGAGTTTGGAACATTCAGATTACCTGAGCAGGAATGCTTTGGATCCAGGAGAATGGGAGCTGGTGTTGTCAATGTTCCAGCAGACCACAGACAGTGGAGCTTGCCTGGTATGGGTCTTTTGGCAATCCACCGCAATGCGAAAGCGCTGCAGTTTTTCAGTAGGCAGCAGGATTATGGGGCAGAAGGCATAGATGCTCTTCAGCTGTGGCTGGTGGACCTCCTCCTGTATGTATTTCCTCCATGTCCCATGATAGGCAGGGTGCTTCAGAAAATCCTTCATCACCTGGGTCTGGGTGGTCCTCTTTATGCCAGATTGGCCGCGTCGCCCATGGTACGCGGACCTGGTCCACTTCAGTTGTCCCTTTGCATTGGCCTGTTGGTTCAGGGACCAATTCAGATGGAGGATCCTTCCCCCTTTAGTCTTACGACTTGGCTTTTGAGCGGCCGAAGTTGAGGAAGAAAGGTTATTCTCCAGAGATCGTTACAATGCTTCTTCAGATGAAAAAGTGCTCTACCTCCATGGCCTATGTGCGAGTATGGCGGCTCTTCGAGTCTTGATGTGCAACAATGGCAATTTCTCCTTTGCAGTCTTCTCTCCCCAAATTTTAGCCTTTCTGCAGGAAGGTCTGGGGAAGGGTCTGGCATGCAATTCTCTGCAGGTGCAATTGGTGGCCTTGGCCTGTTATAGGGGCAGGCTGCTTCATTCCTCCTTGGCATCGCATCCTGACGTGTCTCGTTTTTTGAAAGGGGTGAGTTTTCGGCTACCGGTGCACCAGATGGGTCCAGAATGAAATCTCAATTTGGTGCTTTGTACCATGCAGAAGGCTCCATTCTAGCCCCTACATCAGGCTTCGTTGAAGAGACCTGATCCTCAAAGCGTTTTTTCTAGTCGCTGTCTCTTTGCACAGAGTGTCGGATCTGCAGGCATTGTTGTGTAGAGACCCGTTTCTACATTTTTGGGGTGACGGTACTCACGTTCCCTTCACTTCTTCCAAAAGTGATGTCTCTCTTTCACCTTTATCAGCTGCTGTTTCTAACAGCTTTCTGTGCAGATTTGTACCCTTGGGATTTTTCCACCCTGCATCTTCTTGATGTCCGTCGGGTCCTCCTTCGCTATCTGGAGGTATTCAATGAGTTTCACCATTTTGATCATTTGTTCATCCTCACTGTGGGACCTCGGAAAGGAGAGGCATCGTCAAAGGCGACTTGCTTGCTGGGTGAAAGACTATCACTTCTGCTTATGTTCTGGCAAGTAAGCCACCTCCACCCAGTTTCCAGGCACATTCTGCTCAAGTGATCACTACTTCCTGGGCAGAGGCACATTTATTTTCGTTGGAAGAAATTTGCATGGTGGCGAAATGGTCTTCAATCCATTCCTTCGCTAGGTATTACAGTCTGGATGTCGCTGCGCACGCCTCTTTGGGGCCTTGGTTCTTGCTGCCAGAGTGTCGGTTTCCCACCCTTTTGAATGACTGCTTTGCTACATCCCAGTAGTCTCTGAATTCATCTGCTACTGTTGCTAAGGAATGAGAAATTGTCTTACCTGATGATTTTCTTTCCTTTACACACAGTACAAGAATCTAGTGGCCCACTCTGATTATTCGGCGGAGACTCGGTTGGTTCTCTCTGCTGGGCCTGGTAGTTCTTGCATGTTTCTATGTTTCAGGGCATTTCCAGCATTCAAGTAAGTTCAGTTTGTATTGGTGTTTTAGAGAGGTTCCACTGCTTTGCTAACAAAATAATGAATGTTACAACTGCACAGTGCCTTTATAGGGCAGAGCTCACAATTATGTATCTCTGCCTTCTGGCCAATGGTCACAACACCCACAGGTTCTGGACTGGTCTGATGAGATTAAAGGAAAGAAAATTAGCGGGTAAGTTCTAATTTCTCCTTGATACACTGTATTTCTAAGATCAGGTCTCTCTTGTTGGGGGTTCTAGAGCACTGCAAGCCTCCCTGAAGACATGGTGGTGCCTTTTGATGCAGCCTCAGAAGTGCCAGTGGAGGAGCAGAGAGCAGATGCCATGGTGCAGATTCAGGACTGCCTGTTGACCAGCCGTGGCTCAGAAGCCCTAAGCTACCTTCGTGCTGCCAGGTAACCCCATAGTGAAAGCAGTAGTAACAATCTTGAGACAGTTCAATTGCCAGTGGCAGCAGAAGTCTTGTCTGTCACCCTCTTTCACCCCATGTACTGGATGTCTTTTGCTGTTAAGCCATTTAATTTGACAGGGAGATGATTGAACCTATTAGGAAGGCAAATCCTTTATTTTTACAGACTAATATATTGGGAGTGTGAGGGGTTACTGTATGTTGTACAAAACTCAGCAGTGAAACTTTTTTGACAGGATCTGGAAAATTTGACCATGTCACACCATTGTTATGAGAGGCGAACTGGCTGCTTATAGTACATAAAAGTACTTTAAAAATTCTTATGTTAGTCCATAAAGTACGTTACTCAGGACAACTACTCTATTTAGCACATCTACCGATCCTCTATGCCCCTTCCAGGGTGCTGAGATCTCTCAGCAAAATTGCCTTAAAGTCCCCCTCATTTTGCAATATATGTTTGGATACTATCCAAACATGTATTTTTAGTGTTACAGGTCCTTCACTGTGGAACATTGTCCAGTCACACTAATGTTTGGAATGTTCATTGCAGAAATTTCAGTTAGGCTTGAAGACTTTTTTGTTTGAGGATGCATTCGCTTTAAGAATGACCGGAGCTGTTATAGACCCGTAGTGCTGCTTATTCCTGTTAGAGCCAGGCATGGAGGCATAGCCTCTGGATTCACTATAGACTATCTTACCTTCCTAATCAAGATTAAAGCTGTACCGAATAGCTTATTTTACTATTTGGCTGAATACGAATACCAAATACAAATAATGGACATTGAGCTTTAATATAAATAATACAAAAAGGCAACATGAAATGAAAGATTGTGTTTTGGTAGGATTTAGCACAGTAGAGGCCCACATTATTCATATTTAAATTTAAATTGCAATTTGGCTGAATACGAATAATGTATTCAGGGCACTGTACAAGGCCAAATTGAATATGAATATTCGGTACAGCCCTAAAAGATTCTAATTTCTTTTTCACTTTCTTTCTCTATTAGTTGTAATATACTGGGTAGTATTGTAAGCATTAAATACACTTGAAACTAATTTTTAGTTGTGGTGCTAGTCTGAGAGAGAAATTCCATAACATGAAAATGGGACCTATATTTTTGCACTTTATGTAATATGTTAGGAGGTATGGTTTTTATTTAATTTTTTTTTAATTTTAAATTGTGACATGTGCCTGGTTCTGAATACTTACCCCTATGTATTCAAGTTGGTTAATATGGCAGTACAACAATTTGCTCAAATGAAACAAGAGAGGACCCATGTTCTGTTATATTCCTCAATACTACCTTTTATAGATAATAAATTAGGAGCATTTTCAGAGCAGGTTTAGAAAATTAGAGTTGCCAGCTTTCAATTCCAGCACAGCCAGAGCTTGCTTTCATCAAGACATATACTGACAAGAAAGCAGAGCTGCCAAGGGGTCCCAATTTTTGAGAGGTACATTTTAGTACACACACACCCCAGCTCCACCCTACTCTGCATTGGCTCCACCCCCTCTACATGGCTCCACCCCTTAGCACACCTCAATCCCACGGCCATTTCAGAAAATATTTTATTTAATAGCCTAATACCCTTTTCAATTAGCTTTCAGAGGCCAAAACTTCCTGCCTCAAGTCAGGAGAGTATAATGCTGTTATGGTATCCTCTCCTGACCTGAAGAAGGAAGTGCTGGTCTCTGAAGGCTATTCAAAAATGTTTTAAAAAGGTACATCAATCCATTTTTCCAACAGTGGCCAATCCAGGTCACAAGTACCTAGCAAGATCCCAAAACAGTACAATACATTTTATGCTGCTTATCCTAAAAATAAGCAGTGGATTTTCCCAAGTCCATTTTAATAATGGCTTATGGACTTTTCTTTTAGGAAAATATCCAAACCTTTTTTAAACCCTGCAAAAACTAACCGCTTTTACCATATTCTATGGCAGAGAATTAGAGTTTAATTACACGTTGCATGAAGAAACATTTTCTCCGTTTCTTTTTAAATTTACTACTTTGTAGCTTCATTGCGTGCTTCCTAGTTCTAGTATTTTTGGAAAGAGTAAACAAGCAATTCACATCTACCTGTTCTACTTCACTCATTATTTTATAGACCTCTATCATATCTCCCTTCAACCCTCTTTTTTTTGTTGTCAGATGTTACATGGACTGTGGTTCCCCTCAGCCGTCTGTTTTTGTTATCAGATGTTACGTGGACTGCAGTTCCATGGTCTGAACATTTTTTAGCTCAATTTAAGTTACATATTTGTATGACTTCTGCTTGTTTTAAAGAGGTCAGACCTACTATTAAAACAAGGGAGAAATTGATTCGGTTGGATTCTGGAATTTAGTTTCCGAAAAGATCGGTATACAACAAATTTGACACTATTACTATGAAATCAGAATGGGACTCAATTATTAAAGATTCCCTGGATACAGATGCTCCAGTGAAAATTAAGAAGGTTAGATCAGTTAAGCCTAATCCTTGGTTTACTGGTCTGTTAAGAAATGTAAAGAAGACTTGTAGATGTTTAGAAAGGAAAAATTATGATTCTAAGTTTAGATGGAAGCCTTAAGGTCTGATAAAATCCACTGTGCAGAGGCAAAAAAGGCCTATTATACTACAACTATTGGTACTGATTTGGTTGATTCTAAAAAGCTATTTACATTAGTGAATGATCTTCTTTCTCCTCCATGTCCCGATAAATAGATGCTTAATGCACAACCTAGAGCACAGGAATTGGCTGACTTTTTTTTTTTAAATACAAAAGTTCAGAAAATTTGCGAGGATTTTACTAAAAATCAATTGCAGGTAATAGACCCCCTACTTTTCAGTTTTGGATCCTGATTTAGAGGCAGATACTGTTTCAGGTCAACTGTGGGACTCTTTTGAATCCATCACTACTAGTAATCTTTATTTATTTGTTTGTTTGTTTGTTTGTTTCATTTGTATCCCACATTTTCCCACCTATTTGCAGGCTCAATGTGGCTTACATGGATCCGTAATGGCATTCGCCAGTTCCGGTATGAACAAATGCATGTGATGTCATGGTAGAATAAAGTTCAATATGTGACAGATGATTTTGTGTCCATTATGATGTATGGTTTCGTGGAGAGGAAGCGTTATTTGTGTTTAAGCCTCGGTTCCGTTGTGTTGCAGGGTTTAGGCATTTATGTTGGGTCAGTAGGGTATGCTTTTTTGAATAGGTTAGTTTTGAGTGATTTCCGGAAGTTTAGTGGTTGTACGTTGGTTTCACAGCTGTTGGTAATGCATTCCATAGTTGTGCGCTTATGTAGGAAAAGCTGGATGCATAAGTTGATTTATATTTGAGACCTTTGCAGCTTGGGTAGTGAAGATTTAGGTATGTTCATGATGATTCTGATGAGTTCCTGGTTGGTAGATCTATAAGGTCAATCATGTATCCCGGGGAATCGCCGTAGAGAATTTTATGCACTAGGGTGCAGATTTTGAAAGCAATTTGTTGTTTGATTGAGAGCCAGTGTAGTTTTTCTCGGAGGGGTTTGGCGCATTCAAATCGCGTTTTTTCCAAAAAGTCTGGTTGCCGTGTTTTGAGCGGTTTGAAGTTTTTTTATGAGTTGTTCTTTGCATCCCGCATAAATTCCATTGCAGTAGTCAACGTGGCTTAGTACCATTGATTGTATCTAATTGCGAAATGTTTCCCTTGGGAAGAATGGTTTCAAGTGTTTAAGTTTCCATTCTTTTCCATTCATTGTTTCCAAAAATGTCATCCTGTCAATGTGTGTTGGATATTTGTCCTAATTTGTTTTCTAATTTACCAAATATTATAGTTCTTTGGTTAGTCTCATTTTTAAATAGTTTGCTGATGTCTGGGAAACGTCCTGCAGAGATGGGTTGTATTGCACTTATCCCTATACCAAAAGCTCAGAACTTCTCTTACTTGTAGTTTTAGACCTATAGCGGGGTTTCCTCTGCTTACCAAGTTGTTGGAGTCACTTGGTAGTCATGTTCTGCACAGGCAACTCTGATAAATAAATTGAGTGCCCTCGGTATGGGACCTAGACTAACTGATTGGGTTAAAAATTGGTTGAATGGAAGGAGACAAAGGGTAGTGGTAAATGGGGCTTGCTCTGTAGAAAAAGGATGTTGTCAGCACAGTACTGCAAGGATCAGTCCTTGGGATGGCTCTTTTTAACATCTTTGTCAGCGGTATTACGAAAGGACTGTCTAGTAAGGTTTGTCTCTTTGCGGATGATACCAAGCTCTGCAACAGGGTGGACACCCTGGAGGGTTTGAATGACATGAGGAAGGTGGAGGAATGGACCAATATTTGGCAACTAAGATTTAATCCCAAAAAATGCAGGGTCATGCACTTAGGTCGCAAGAGTCCAAGGGAACTGTACAGTATAGGGGGTGAAGCACTTCAGTGTACAAAGGAAGAGTGGGACTTGGGGGTGATTGTGTCTGATGACCTTAAAGGTTCCAAACAGGTAGAAAAAGTGATGGTCAAAGCCAGAAGGATGCTTGGGTGCATAAAAAGAGGGATAACCAGCAGGAAAAAGGAGGTGATAGTCTCTGGTGAAGCCCCATTTAGAGTACTGTGTGCAGTTATGGAGACCGCACCTATGAAAAGATATATAAACAGGATGGAGTCGGTCCAGAGGACGGCTACAAAATTAGTAAGCGGTCTTGAACACAAAAAATATAGGGACAGGCTTATGAACCTCAACATGTATAACCTGGGAGAGAGGAGACATGATAGAGACGTTTAAATATCTCAAAGGCATTTATGTACAGGAGGTGAGCCTTTTTCAACTGAAGGAAAGCTCTGGAATGAGGGGGCATACGATGAAGTTGAGGGAATAGGCTTAGGAGTTATCTAAGAAAGTATTATTTCATGGAAAGGGTGGTGGAGGCATGGAATGGCCTCCCGGTGGAGGTTGTGGAGTCGAGGACTGTGTCAGAATTTAAAAAGGCAAAGGATAAGCATGTGGGATCGCTTAGGAAAAGGAAGAGTTAGGGGTTACAGAGGATGGGCAGACTGGATGGGCCATATGGCCTTTATCTACCATCATGTTTCTGTGTTACCAATCCACACAATTCGGGTTTAGATCTCAACATAGCACCGAATCTCTTTTTTTTTTTTTTTTTTTGCTGGTGTTAACTGCTATTGTTAAAGAATATTTAAGCAGGGTAAACAGATTGTTATACTTTAATATGATATTTTGGCAGCTTTTGAACCTGGATTGCTGATCACTAGACTGAGTGGACTGGGTATGTCTGGTTCACTGTTGAATAGGTTCAGGGTTTGTTTGTTTTTTGGGGTTTTTTTTTTTTTTAATGAATAGGTCCTATACTGTTTGGAAGGGAGGTGAAATGTCAAAGAGTTGGGTATCTACTTGTGGGGTGCCTCAGGGTTCACCATTATCCCCTGTGTTATTTATTTAACCTTTTTATGAGTTCCCTCTCACATACTGCTATTGGTGAGGGTGAATGTTTATTTTCCTATGTGGAAGATATTTTAATGCTGGTCCCTACTTTATTTATTTGTTGCATTTGTATCCCACATTTTCCCACCTCTTTGCAGGCTCAATGTGGCTACTTGTGCTACTTTGCATGAAACCTCTGTTAGAATCTTTTGTGCTATGAATAAAATTCAGACATGGACAGTTGAACATATGCTTCAAGTGAATCAGGTTAAAACAAAAGTGTTTTGGTTTTCTAATCCCATGTTGGGCAAGCGGTAGTCCTGGAAGAGCTGCCACTCTGTAAAAAAAAGGCCCCCTAGTTAGCTGGGCAGTGGGCTGAATATTGCCCCTATCTGGTTAACTGCACAGGTAATGCTGTGGCGGTCAGAGGAGATGTCCAGACGGCAATTAAACATGTGATTAACTGCAATCACACTTTTTGATTGGGTGTTTAATTTTGATATAGAATTTTTGATCAGTTATATCTACAAGCTCACTACATGTGAACATGTGAGCTTTCCCTTCCGTGTCCCTCTTATACAGATGATGTAGATGTCCTAAAGTATCTTAAAGACCAGAGGTGGGTAACAGTAGGTATTGTGCCATAAGTTCTGTCCTTCAGCAGAAGCTTGAGATGTTCACCAAAATCCAGGGTCCAAATATTCAAAAGAAGCTGAGCTTCTAAATTTGTGCTTCAAGTTAGGCTCCTAAATTTCTGCCCTATTTTTAGTCAAATTTAGGAGCCTAACTTTTTTTAGCTGAAAATTAATGTTAATTTACGAGCTTAAAAGTTATGCTTATAAATTTGTCTGCATTCATTTATTTAAATTTATGAACGTAATTTGTGAGCTTAGTGCTGAACATTAGTGCTAAGTTCCTTTCTCCACCCTAAATCTACCCGTTGTTGCCACCCACTTCTTGTTCTCCTTAAAATTTCACTAAACCCCTAAATTGAGTAAAGATTTAGGCACTCAGCCCTAACACTTTTAAAGAGGCTAATATGAGCATAAGTCTGTTAGGAGCATAAATCCTTTTAATATTAGGCCCGAGACGACTACAAAACTTCATCTTTAACCCCTGAAAATTAGGAGATTGTTTTTTTATGCTATCCTTCTCCTCAGCTATAGCTATTTAATGTATCTGAGGTGAATCTGGAGCCCTTTATTGGTGTGTTTATTGAACAGCAGCTTCTAGTAGGTATATGAATTCTTTTCTCTCATCATTTTTCCTTAGGGAAGTATGGCCAGAGGGAGATGCCTTTGGGGCACATGAGCTGCAGCCAGAAGAAGAAGTTCAGCTACTGAAGCATATCCTTTTTGCAGAGCTTCCCCGTGAGTATCCTTGCTTAAAAGGAGTGACTGCGTACACATACAATCATTGCATTACAGCAACCTCTGTGCCCAACCACCGGACTGCGTTGCAGGTGCCCTGAGGGTTACCAATGAGCGATCTAAGCATCTGATACTGGCGGTGAGATTTGTGTCTAGCACATTGCACAGCTTCCTTGTTAACCCTTCTTCTGAAATCACTATCAGTTTCTGCAAACTGTTTAAGCTTCTCTCATCTATAAGTACTTTCACTCTGCAGCTCCTCATTTCTTCCCTACATCCCTTCTTGTGAACTATCCTCATTGAGTAAGTTACTCTTCCTTACCAGACCAGTCAAGAACCAATGGGTTGTACCCATCAACCAGCAGATGGAGACAGAACAGTTGCTTGCAATCTCTGCCTTATAAAGGACACCATGCAGTCCGAGCTCACCATTTTTTTTCTTTGCCTCCAGCTGATGATGGACTGACTGTGCAGTTGGTCTGGTCTGGTGTGGCTAGCTCCTGGGCCGGAGAACTGGTGATCAGTTTAGCACAGAGGAAGGGCAGGAATCCAGGCCTCATTTAATTTAATAAAAAAAAAAATAAGGCCTAAAGGAGAATATTCAAAAGAGTGCGAGTCCCTCCCTCTCATCCCTGAGTTACATATTCCTAACTTTTATTTGCTTTATTGAAAACAAAATAGTAAAAAAGAGGTTTTAAATCAGTGAGGACTGCAGTACTGAAGTGAATTTTTCCTCAGAAGAAAGAAAGCACTTCTGCTGGGAGTGGTAGGTGTGTTGTTTTTTTGAAAGAATGGTATTTTTGCTTTGGTGGCTTAGTGGTTCTTAAGCAGGAACTGACAGCAGAAAGGCCGAAGCCAGGGGTGTGGTGTGAAAAGGGGCTTGTCAGAGTAGTGTTTACTTATGATTGGATGCAGCCATCTGTTGGAAAATAAAACAACAAGGCAGACCTTGTAAAAAAACACAGTTTTTATTAATGGATTAAAAGCTCCCAGAAATGTAACATAAAATGCCTGACATGGCCATGTTTCGCCAGTATAAAATGCCTGAGTCAGAGGCAGTGGGTCACCAGCTGATATAAAATTCCAAAAATAGCCTGGCTGGTGTAACTGTTAAAAACATAGCAAGCTAGATTCTGGGATCAGTCTCTCATGATTGTAGGCTTTCACTGCAATCACAGTGTTTTTATGAGAGGCTGATCCCAGAATCTTGCTTAAAAGGAGTGGCTGCATACACATACAATCATTGCCCATGTCGAGCATTTTATGTTAAATTTCTGGTAGCTTTTAATCTATTAATAAAAACTGTGTTTTTTTAATGAGGTCTGCCTTGTTGTTCCATATTGGATCTGACGGACCACCTGCCTTGCTGCTTTTTGCAGCCTTCTCTTTACCTCAGCACAGCAAGGTATTGTTCCTGCTGCAACAGCCTCCGGGGAAACTTAGGTCAGCGCAGTGGAGTACAGTGACTGCTGGGATTGCACCTTAGTTCTGGAGGGGGTCTCTGGATATAATGTGACTGATTGGTTTCTCTCGGAGAAAACGTGGAATGGTGGCCATTTTATCCCCTCCTGCTGCTGTTTCTCTTTCTGGGCTGCCTTCTGCCTTCGGTTGGGTTCTCAACATTTCCTTTTATGACAGTGGCAGAGGCCTTTGTTTACTGGGTTGTGTGACCCTTCTTAAAAGGGTGGCCACAGTAGCAGCAGCATTCAACTAATTCAGCTGCAGGTTTGGGGTTCCATTTCTCTATCAAACTTGGGTCAGTGGCATGGAAATATCCAAGGCATTCAGGATAGAAGCCATTGACCATTCAGTAGGATGAAGAGATGAGGAAATATCTCAGGTTCTGGACCTGATGGGAGCATTCCCATTCGTCCCTTCAGAGAGTACTACTGAATGGTTCTCAGATGTGTTTTCTTGGGTGTCTGGCAACTTAAGGCTCTGCTCTTGATATAATAAGATGGTAGCAGTGGCCTTGCTGTACAGGGAGGGATTTTTGGTCCTTTCTTATTTGGTCAACTGATTACGCTGGGGAAGTCAAAACGGGAAACAGGAAAAATGGCAAGAGCAGCAAGTTCTTTGTCTATAATAGGACACATGCAGGGGGACCACCTTCATTTTCACCTCAGAGATCTGTTTGTTGGAAGACTCCTCTCCTTTTTGTCTTATGACCGGTAGCCATTGAGAGGATCAGCCTTCATAGGGAGGTTTCTTAGTGTTGATGTAAGGAGATCTATTTACTAGACTTAGGTTAATTTGGATCCTTTGCAGGCCCAGCTTTACAGAGTATGGAGTTATTTCCCCTTGCATCCCATTCCTTCAGTCCTGTTCTGCCTTGTTTGAAAGAATACAGAGGGGATTCTTTTTGAGACGAAAGCATAAAAGATTCCCCATCCTTAGAAGATCATCTCTTTTTGGAGCCTGAGCTTAATTCTGGGGGCCCTGACCTTTCTTATCGGGTCCTATAGGCTATTACACAGGCAGAAGAATGGGGTGGACCACTGGGGCTATGGTCTAGCTAATATTTTTACCCTATATAGCATCAGAATCTGGGGGTCGGGAATGGAGGATGTTTGGACCCCAACAACTACAAAGTGTTGCACTGCCCCTGGGCTACTGTATACATAAGTTTATTTTTAGAGGGTAGTATCCCTCATCTGCTTTTTTTTTTTTTTTTAAAGCATTTACAGAGGCGTATTTTCAAAGTACTTAGACTTTACATAGCAACCTATGGAACTTTGTAAATCTAAGTGCTTTGAAAGTGAGCTCCTTGGTTGTCTTAATCAGATGGATCTGCAGTATTAGCAATTTTAAGATCTCATTTTTCTAATCTCAGGGCAGAAAGCGCCCAGGACAGAGGACCCTGAGGAAATGGAGGAAGAAGAGGAAATGGAAGAAGAGCTCCAGTCTGTCCATGTGTCAGAAAAGGAGTTCAACTTTCTTGACTACCTGAAACGGTAAAGGATGTGCTAAATAGTATTTCTTAGGGATGTGCACAGGCCAAAAAGAAAAATTTAGTTCATTTCCACATTCTTCTTTTTGGAATTTTTTTTTTATTTTTAGGCCTTTTTCTCTCTCAAACTTTTGGTTTAATAAACTAGTGCGCCCTACTGATTTCACATCCTTAGTATTTTGGATGAGAGATGCATTTTCTGCCTTTGACTTTTCTCTCTATGAAGGCCCTCCGTCACATTTATCACAAATGTGTTTTAAATTGTGGCGTTATAAATAAGTTGCATTTATTGAGATTTCTTGTTTTTATATCAAAGCAAACAGCATTCCAAAACCATTTTACGTTTTGCTGCTTGGGAAACGTGCATGCAGCCATCTCAGAGATGCAAAGTCTGGGTACTGTGTTTTTGTTTTTTTCAATGTGGGGTGCCTGATTTGTACAACAGAGAAAAGAGGATTTGAAAGGAGTATATTGTGGTCTGGGATTAAGTTTAGATATGGAGTCCAGGCTTGGAAGGATGTGTCTTTGTGCAGATCTACAGGCTCATATCCCTGCTTAATGTAATCTCTGCTAAAATCTTGGCACTGAGATGGCTGGGGAAATACCTGATTTGATACACAATGAAAAATCTGAGTTTATTCCTAACAGACAAGCAGTGGATAATGTAAAGCATATCATATAAGTGAGGTAGGTAGCCCAGAGGGATAAGGAAAAAGTGATGATGGTAGCAGTAGACACAGAAGAAAACATTTGACACAGTGAACTGGTATTTTTTGATGAGGGTCATAGATCAGATAGGAGAAAATTGTGCTAAATGGGTTATGTGATTATATGAAAACCCAGAAGCTAGGTTAAAAGCAAATGGAGGATGCTTGGGGGAGGAATGAAGGTTTGGGTGTGAATGGGGAGCCAGGCAAGGGTATCCTCTATCTCCTAATTTGCTGTGGAAGCTTTTGTGGAAAACTTTAGAGGGAATCTAGATGTGAGGTGGATTAAGGTGGGCAATCAGGAACATAAATTGGCACTATTGGCGGATGATATCATTCTGTGTGTCACAGCCTATGCTGTTAACAATATTTTGGTACAGGAATTTTCAAAATTTGAAAAGGTGGTGAGATTTAGAGTAAATTTAGACAAAACAGAGGTAATGCGACCTTAGACATGGAGGAAGTGGTGCCACTGAAATGGTACTTGCCCTTTAAATTGGCATGATGTAGCTAAAATTATGGGAGGATTTTCAGAGATACAAGGGGACCTGAAGAGGTGGCATAAAGGTTATTTGCCATGGTGGGGGAGGATAGCTATGATTAAGATGAATGTGGTAGCCAAAGCTGCTTTTATTTCTTCCAAGCCTTACTCATCAAAATATCCAAAATGGCTCTAGAAAAGTTTCAAAAGATTAACAAGTTTGTATTGGGGAAGAGGAGGAGTTAGACTGGAGGATATGAAAGCAAATTGTACAGTTACAATGAGGGCTGGAAGTCCAGATTAAACATATACTTAATTGAGAAGTAGGTGACAAATGCGAATGGAACAGACATGGTGGAATAATTGCATGCAAAAATATTTTCCATAGATAAAAGAAATTTGTAATTCCTTTATTTGTAAGACAGTAGGCAAACATGAATCCAATACAAACAGAAAATAAAGAAAAAAAGGAACCTAGTCCACCACAAACCAAACATGTCATACCTTTTTCTTTTAAACCCCCAACCCTCACTCCTCCCAAACCCGAACTAAAACGGCGAAATCACCTTAGCCTGGTTTCTTATAGCTGTCAGCAATCTATTGAAAAGGATTAAAGCATAGAAAAACAAAATCCCCAATCAAACATATAAACGGCGAGTGACCGTACTCACTGCAAATGCGCAGTAGAGACTTCCCTCTCTGTCCCGCCCCGCGTCAATACGTGATGACGGGGGGGGGGGGGGCGGGACAGAGAGGGAAACTGCGCCGCCGACGTTGCTACCGCTCCCCCCCCCCACTCGGAGTCGCCGCCGCCACCTCTCCACCCGGCACGGGCCCTCTCTTCCCTTCTGAACTTACAGATCCATTCGCCGAACGCAGCAACGCACATCAGCTGAGCTGCAGTGAGCCCTTCCTTCTTTGCCTGTGGCCCCGCCCTCCTGTGACGTAACATCAGCGAGGGCGGGACACACACAGGCAGAGAAGGAAGGGGCAGCTCAGCTGATGTGCGTTGCTGCGTTCGGCGAATGGATCTGTAAGTTCAGAAGTGAAGAGAGGGCCCGGACCAGGTGGAGGGGTGGCGGCGACGACTTTGAGGGGGGGGGGAGCGGTGGCGACTTCGCGGGGGGGAGGGGAGCGGTGGTGACCGCGGGGGGGAGGAAAACCTCTATACCAGCCCGTTTTTACGGGCTCAACGGCTAGTAAATATATAAAAGAAAGGTATCTCTGTGTCTGTGCATCATTATATTGAGTTTAAGAGAAGACTTCTTTTTCATATGCTGAATGAAACTGTCCCATGACTTCAGAAAACACTGTTTACATTTAAAAGAACTACTTTCCTCCCATGTAAGCAGCTGATTAATCTGATATTTCTCCACTTCTATAAAGAGGATGGTTCAGCAAGTGTCCATGATTGTAATTGCGTGCTAGCAGATAGAATTTACGAATAAGCAGAGTATCTCCTCTATTACCTCTATTACCTGGTTTGTCCAGCAGCAGGCTAATTGGGGAACATCAGGTTTTATCTCTAGGATCCGAAATGTATGCCACTATGGTGTTCCAAAATTGCTTAATTTTTGGGCAGGTGCAGAAAATATGAAACAAGGTGTCCAAAATGGAGGAGTGGCCTAGTGGTTAGGGTGGTGGACTTTGGTCCTGAGGAACTGAGTTCAATTCCCAGCACAGGCAGCTCCTTGTGACTCTGGGCAAGTCACTTAACCCTCCGTTGCCCCATGTAAGCCGCATTGAGCCTGCCATGAGTGGGAAAGCGCGGGGTACAAATGTAACAAAAAAAAAATGGAACATTTTTCACACAAATGGGACTGTACATAACCTGACTTGTGTAGTTGTACCTGGGTGAAATACACTCTGTACAAATTACGAAACAGCATTCTCTAAGGGTTGCATAAGTAAGCCTCAGAGTTCCTTTTACATTAGTGAGCAGCTCTCAGTTCGCCAAATCTTGACCCAGATCCCCATTTTATTTGGTATTTAATGCAAATTTAGGGGGAAGTAAAAATGATAAAAGGGGAACTTTTTGGATTCACCCCCATTAGTGATGAGGAAACATTATATACATGGTAGGGAGAAAGGAACATTTTGAAAAATGGGCCCAGCAAGTAATTCATCAGTTTTACCAATTAGTTAAGAATGATCATTTTGCGAGACAATGAATAAGTATGGGTTAATAGTGGGACACTTTCTACCAGTACTACAGGCTCAATATTCTTATGCGGGTCAAGCACCAGTGTATTATACCAGTGATTACACGCACTTATGTGAAAATTAATAATCCAGAATATAATATCTCCAAAAATCTTGGGGCAACAACCTACCTTAAAAAACAAATTTATCAACACAGTCAACCACAACAGGATCACCTCTGGGGGATCCTTTCCCAAATTTTTTAAGAAGCTGTAGAATTTCAGATGAAGACAACCTGAAAAACATTCCATAAACAATCAGCCAACACCGAGTTCATATCCCTGTTTTCAGCATAGTCTCTGAAAACCAACATATAGTTACTTTCTGCTGAAAACTATGTTTATCTGCTCCTCTTTCTGACCCCTTCTGGACTCTTCCACGTGGGGGATTGAACATCTTAAGTTCATCCAAAAGATTCTGTACAGTTTCCCTCCAATCCCAGGGGGGTCTGTTCTGGGGAGGCATCAGCTGTCGCAGTTCGAAACTAATTCCCATGACCACTGCTTTCTGTCTTTCTGGATCTAGGGCCATTTATGTTCCCACATATATATATATTTCTAATCTACTCTTTCTGGTTCAGTCTGTGTAGTTTATTTGTGTATAGCAGATAATAAGGAAAGAGTACATATAATACAGTATGTAGGAATAAAGACAAAGATAGTTTTCAGGAATAAGATCTTGTTTATTCTTACCAAGATAAAGTCTTCAGTTTAATACATACATCTAGGTTCAAATGCACAGAGCTCTGCCGTCGGTCAAGTGCTGAAGAAGCTTCTAACTTTTCTGTCTGAATGTTAGCTCTTTTATAGGCACAGATCTCAATAGAAGCTTATGTCAGTACCTATTTTTTTATCGTATTGGCCAATATCTCTGTACCAATTTTTTTCCTCTTTTCCGGCAGATGTTCATTTGTACTTTTTGTACCAACTTCTTTCCTGTTCTAGTTATTTTGTAAGATTTCTTTTCCGGCCAGGTGTCCATCTGTACCCAACTGTCTTTTCCGGTAAACATCTCTTTCTTTTGCTATTTCAAAACCTCGCATCATTTCCGTCACCCTGAACATCTTGTCTTTATCTTTTATAGAAACATCCAGTTTCATAATCTATTTTTATATAATCTTATGACCTGTGTGCCATGTTATAGAGATACAAGCTAGATTTTAAAAACCATTTTTATCTATTATTCTATCATCATATATGCTATATTCAATTTGTAATTAGTTTCAGGTTCTATTAAGACTTCATCATATAGTCCTGCGTTTGCAGGTTCTCAACTGTTATGCCATTAGTGGGTTATCAGGCCTAGTCAAGGCTTCTCTGCTGACCAAAGTCCTGTAACCTGGCTTACCACCATTCCAGTGGATATTCAAGCTCCAATCCATATTAACATTCCCCTCTTCACCCTATCCCATAGGGTGACACCAGGGTTAACGTACCATGGTACCATCCATTCCAGAAGGTATCCTTGTAAAACTGTTGTCCTGCAGAGTCTATTCTAAAACCTGATATGGTCAAATTACTGAGAGTCAGATCATAACATAGGCACTACTTCAGTCATTTCTTTTATACCAATACTTTTGCTCAACCCATTAGTATGCAGGTTCTATTCTTACTCTTATATAGGTGTGTATATATATTCATAACAATCAATCATTCCTTTGGTTATATACTGATTATAGGTTATATATAGAGTTTTGCATTGATTATATAGTTATATTTGATTATATACTTATATTTCTTTGTTTTTATTGCATTATTTCATAAAGCTTAACGTTCTATATTGTATCCCTGTGTGCTATATTTGGTTATACAGTTGCAGACATTTCTACCATGTCTCTAGCATTTGCATAGCGATTGGTCCTTCTCAGAGGGAGATAGTCCAATGTGTTATCTCCTGTGGTGTTGGGAAGGAGATTTTCGTACAGGACATATTGTCCTGCTGTTGTCTTTTTCATTATTGCAGTTTCAATTAAGCGTTCTACCAAGCCTCTAGCACAAGGGATTATGCAACATCCTACTAATACAAAAATTGCTACCACTATGATTATGGTCGTGGCTGCTGAAATGATAAATGTTTTCCATTTACCAAAAGCTCTATCCATCCAACCTGTCCAGGATGTATCAACGCCAGAGTTTTCTGCCAATTCTTGTGACAGTGAGGTTAAACCTTCCAAAGCTCTGGTGATTGATCCATCTGGAGCAGTGTTGTTGGGGATAAAGGTGCAACACTGTGTACCTATTTTCCGGCACACTCCGCCCTCCGATGCCAAAATCTGGTCAAGAACTAATCTATTTTCCAACGTCATCCTGCTGGTGGCGTCTAATTGTGTTGCAATTCCTTGAACTGCATCTCTAGTGTAGTTCACAAATCTCTGCTGATTGTAATATATATAGTTGATCCAGTCTAAATTCTTATTTATAGTAGCCCACCAAAAGAAAGCTGATTCAAATCCTGCAGCTATTTGGTTTCTGGCTTTGAACTCATCAGGAACCCCTCTTGGAACTCCAATTGCATCTATATAGACCCGATCATCAAAAGATCCAGGCATTGCATTTCTCTTCACTCGTGAGAAAGAGCTGCTATGAGGAGGGAGCAAAGATGCTATTACAATTGGAATTACCAATTTGACCAAGGCACATCTGCCTGTCCAACTTCTATGAAGTGTATGGTGGATAGTACGGGTTCCACAATACCACCATATGTCTGCTCTAGCTTGTGAAAAGTCTGTGAGATTTAGATTTCGTAGAGTCCCTTTTTCTAGGGTTGTGTTACAATTGGTCAAATTTCCTAGAAACCGTGTATTTTTCACCCCATATCGTTCCAGACATGTATGATATCTGGTAGCAGGATCGGGAATCCTAAATGCGGGTGGGACCCTCATCCGAGGGGGTAAGTAGGGGTGGTGCTCGTCAAGATGCTGACAAGACTGATTGATGTCTTCTTTTACCTGCAATAACTCTAACATACACCAAAACCCATCTGGATCATGGCGGAGATCTAAAGGGAAAGGAACTACTGTTGGTTCTGCTCTTGCATGGGAACAAAAATAACAATTAGAGACATTCAAACTCTTTGTAGTATAATGCGCCCATTCGAGCCATAGGTTTGTCTCCCCAAATCCTGTTTCTAGTGCCACTAAATCTTTGGAATTATTAATCGGCACAATCTGGTAAGGAATCTTTAACTCTGGGATCTTCGTCGGCATCAAAGGATTCTTTTCTGGTTGGGCTGGAGGTGGAACAATCTTGAATTTTCCAATGGGATCTCTACCTGTGGCATCAATTCCTAAGGAATAAGTTCTGTATGTAACAGCCGTTACTCCTCTGAAAGTGATAGCCACTTAATTACATTTTGTCATTGGACAGAGGCCATTCACTCGCAATTTCATGATGGAAATGCTCTTTTTTAGATCTGGAATCTCAGTACCTGAGTAGGGAACCCATGAACCTGTATACCACCATACTTGTGCCCAACTTCCGCAATTGGAGAAGGGACACAGGTATACCTCAAAAGCTGACAAATATTGCTGTACAGGATGTTCCCCACACATTGTGTAAGCACACACATCAAGGGTTATTGTGGTTGTGACCTTAGTAGTGGGTAATGTTATTTCGTAAGTGGTCGTAAACTGGCTTACCACCATTCCAGTGGATATTCAAGCTCCAATCCATATTAACAACTAGCTGCTGTCATAATCACCTTTTCCTCAAATCATCAGCTATCAAAGCCCCTTGTGAGTCTGCTAAAAAAGTATAGTTGACGACTCAGTGGCTAGCTCCAACCAAAGATGTTCCAAGTATCTACATTCATTCTTTATAATTGTTTAGCCCTAGTAGATCTTTGTTTTCAATTCAAATGGATCATGAAGGCACTCTGTTTTTATAACCATGCGAAGGAATTGGGGTTGACAGAACTGAATGCCCTGTTGCAGCAATAGAGTAGATCGAAGTGAAAGAAATAATTGAGAAGGTCTGTTCTCAGATTTGGTTCTATCCAGATAAATGGTTAGAGCCCTTAGACAGTCCAGAGTATGAAACCTCTTATGATCTGCAGTATCATGTGGAGGAGGATAAAAAGTTGGAAGCACTATTACTTGATTTAAATGCAAAGGTGAGACTATCTTAGGTAAGAACTTCGGATGAGTGCGAAGCACGGCCTTATGGAGTAGTTGAGTATATGGTGGATAGTGGACGAGAGTCTGTATCTCACCAATACGGCGTGCTGAAGTCAGTTCCTAAAAACAACGTTTTCCAAGTAAGGTATTTGAGTTCTGCACTGTGAAGAGGTTTGAAAGGAGAAATCATAAGCGCGTTCAGTACTAAATTAAGGTCCCATAGAGGAGTTGGTGGACGAATGGGAGGGTAACGGTGCATGAGTCCTTTGAGGAATCATTTTGAAACAGGATGTTGCATGAGAGTCAAATTGTCCACCGGGTCATGGTACACTGAAAGAGATGCTAAATGCAGTCTTATTGAGGAGTATGATAATCCTGATTTCGAAAGATGGAGAGATAATCTAAGACACGAGATAGAGAAGCAGTATCAGGGTGGAGGCGATAACGTGAACACCAGTCGGAGAAACGCCTCCATTTTGGTGTGTAAGATTTCAAAGTGGAGTCTTTTCTAGAGGCGAGGAGAACTCTTAAGAACACCTTGTGAAAATATCATGTCCTATTGGGACTGATCATCCAAGCTGTGAGGCGGAGAGATTCGATGTCTGGATGAAGAAGACTGCCTTGCTGTTGTGTTATTAGGTCCAGCGGAAGTGGAAGCGGGGGCTGCAAAGTTAGGTTTAGGAGAAATATGAACCATGCCTGTCTCGGCCAGTAAGGAGCTATCAATAAAAGAGGCGCTCTTTCCAATTTTACCTTCTGGAGCGTTTTGGAAATGAGTGGAATTGGAGGAAAAGCATAGAGAAGGTCTCCTGTCCATGAAATTTGGAAAGCGTCTTCTGCTATTCTGTTCGGACTAGAAAACTTTGAGCAAAATCTGTGACACTTGGCGTTGAGATGGGATGCAAACAAGTCGATGAGAGGCTGACCCCCACTTGTTGAAGAGAGCATGTGTAACAGTGGTCTTGAGTGACCACTCGTGTGGCTGTAATTTCCTGCTGAGTAAATCCGCTAAGGCATTTTGCACCCCGGGTAGGTAGGATGCTGAGATCATGGACTGGAGACCTAAGACTAAATGCCAGATCTGCATAGCTTCCCTGCACAGCTGTCGGGACCCGGTACCCCCTTGCTTGTTGATATAGTACATTGCCACCTGATTGTCTGTTTGACTGTGAATTTGTTGATGAGAGAGGTGAATATGAAACGCGTGAAGAGCCAATTTGATGACTTGCAGTTCTAAAAGATTGATACTGTATGATGTCTCTTCGTGAGTCCAAAAACCTTGTGTCTTGAAAGAGTTCATGTGTGCTCCCCACCCTTGTTTGGATGCATCGATGGTTAGGTAAGTTGAAGGTAGAGGAGGCCGAAATGGCATACCTTGAAGGAGATGTGGGGTTGTGAGTCCACCATTGGAGGGAATTTTTCAGACTGTGAGAAAGTCCTATCTTTGTTGACATAGGATGGAGAGCTTGCATCCATCGGTCCCTCAGGTGCCACTGCAAGGGCCTCATATGTAGTCTTGCCAAAGGTACTACTGGTATTGTAGTCGCCATATGACCCAGAAGGACTAATAATGTTCGTGCCGTGGTGAATGAGACATGATTCAGATGAGAGATAAGGATGTGAATTTGCATGGCTCTGCTGAGAGAGGCAAGTACGCTAGCATCTGAGGTGTATGAAGAATTCTCCTATGATTTTGAACCGTTGAACTGGAAGGAATTTAGATTTCTCCGAATTGATAAGGAACCCAAGAATCTTGAGGAGAGAGGTGACCTTCTGCAGTGTTTGGAGTGCATCTTGAGGAGTTGGTGATGAGATGAGCCAATCGTCTAGATAAGGGAAAATCATTATCCTTAGCTGACGAAGATGGGCTATGATCGTGATCACACGTGTCCAGAACAGTTATCAAGAGAAGAACACTTAGAGTGGTTCTAAGAATGTAGAGGAGAAGATTCATAGTCCGAAAAAACTTCTGCTGCCCTGGACTCTGAAGTAGACACTGATCATGAACGTTTTCTATGAGATGAAGAAGGAGCAGAACGTGAGAAGGTAACTGCTGAATCTGAATGAACCTGAGAAGTCAAGTGCTGCTGGCTAGACTGTTCTGATTTTTTAATAAAAAATCACAAAGGAGATGGAGAATATCTTCATTAGACTGTGACACTCGAAAGGAAGAGGAGGTATTGTCAGTAGGCATTGTGTCTAAAAATGCTGAGTTATGCTTAGGAGACACCACTTGATTGTTTAAATCCTGTCTGTATTCTGGAGAGAGAGATGGTATCTGTTTGGAGTGGTTTGAGTATGAGAAGAAGAGCCATAAAACTGCTGAGCGGAAGCATTGTGCTGGTGAGGAGCTAGATTGGTTCCAATGAGAAGGGGAGAAGCTAACCCAATGATGAGTGGGAGGAGTCAGCTCGACGATGAGAATGGGAAGAGCTCTGTTGGTACCGACGAGCAGAAGAGCTCCTTCGGTGCAGAGAATGATGGTGCCGAGCAGGAGAAGAGCTCCTTTGGTGCAGAGTGTGATGGTGCTGACGAGAGTATGATGATGAGGCACTGAGGAATCAGACTGGTGCCAATGAGAATAAGGAGATTCAGTGCCGTGCTGTAAATCATTGAGCATTCTAGCTCTTTTTTCAGGAGATTATCAGCCCCAATGATTCAAAGGGCGTGCCCTGAAGTTGAGTCTCGGTACTGACAACTGAAGTAATAAGTTGTGGTGGCAGAGACTGAGGAGAGATCAGCATTTATTGAACAGGCTGCTGATTTACCAGCCAGAGGTTCGTCGGAGTGCTTCCTTTTGCCTGTAGCTTTCTTACACAACTGATTTGAAGAGGAGGTAAGTCGTCGACGGCTCTCATTTTCAGATCCCTAATTTTCCGTGTTCGAGGGAGCATGCTAGCACACTTCTCACAGTTAGAATCTAAGTGTGCTTTTCCCAAACAACGAACACATTGATCGTGAGGATCTGCGTTAGAAATTTTAGTATTACAGTCTATGCAGCATTTGAAACCTTGCTTTTTTGCAGATATGACAGGGAAGATAACAGCTGCTAAGTCAAATTCCTTGAATAAGGAGGAAATTGTCAAGATGAAGTAAATAAACTAAAAAATAAACAAAATTTAAAATAAATGCGAGAAAAAAACTGCACTGAGGAGAGTATATAGTCAGCGGGTCTGACCGTCAACGCGGAAAGAAATAAACTGAAAGGGGCGGTTCTTATCTGAGGATATATACTGTGAACTAGAGCAGGAATCTGCACGTGCACATATTGTGATAGCTTTTAAGCTTAATGCTTGGTATTAGTCCGGGTCAGTGACACCACGGGAGAGTCACTTCATTTGTGTGGCTGCAAGATACTCTGTCCAGGGAGATCTATGAAAGCAACCATAGCATGGTGGTTTAAGGAAACTGTAGTGTGGGCTTATCTTCTCAAGCCGTTTGTTTCCCGTCATGGATTTAAGGCCCAGTCTACCAGAGGCATAGGAACTTCATGGGCAGAGGCCCATGCTATCTATCCATCAGAGATCTGTAGGGTGGCAACATTACTACATATATTTTTTAATCACTACAGGTTGGATGTTCTCACAAGGGATTTTATGGATTTTGGTATGGGGGTACTCAGGCTGAAGCCGGTCAGATCCCGCCTGAGTTAGTGGGATGCTTTGTTATTCAATTCGGTTGGTCTGGTATGCAATATGCAATGAGAGAATTTTCTTGCCTGTTAAGGTTATGTCATTTCCTTCCACCCTTTTTCTCTTTCTTTCTTTCTTTATATGTCTATATATGTGTTGTTTGTAATAATGGGCCCCCTCCCCCTATTTCAGTTCAGAAAAACTCTGTAAATTTTGTCTTGAAAGCCAAACAGATTCCTCCAATAAAATCCCCCCCCCCCTTTTCTGGAATTTGCAGTAACCAGCATTGCTCATCTCAACCCTCTACTCCCCCCCCCCCCCCCCCCCCGATGACCAGATCTCTCTTTTTACCTTTTCTCACAGTTCTGGTGTTGTGCCAGTGTAGGGTCTTGAGCATGCACTGCTACTGAAGGTTTTGAGCCTGCACAGATGCTCAAGACCCTGTACTAACGAACTGCCATAACCGTGTGGAAGAATACCATTTACTGTGGGGAAGGGGCAGGGTGGAGATGAGAGAGGAGAAAAATGGTGGTGGTCATGGGAAGGGAGGTGTGAAGGAGAGAAATGGTGCCTCTATGATTAGTCCTCCCTAGACTTCAGAAAACCATTTATTCTAATAGCCCAGGTATTTATTAGAAACAGTATGGGGGGGGGGGGGGGGGGGTGTATATAGATATAAACAAATTGGTTGTGCTCCAAGGAGTATGTTAAAGAGACAGTTTTTACTCTCCCTTCCCACCCAAGGGTAAAGTTGGGGAGGAAAAATTGGCTATCTATTTTTTTGCTACAGAGTTGCCAAGTTTACAGTTCTCCGTAAAGGGCAAATTGCCACAGCCAGTTCTTCTCTGTCTCCATCACCTGGTAGAGGTGCATAGCCTCTTCATTCTGAACTGTTCTGGCAAGACTCAAGAAAAGAAACCTAGCAGGCAAGAAATTTTTCCGGTTTTGACTACCCTAAAAACCAAACCTAGTTTTCACTATGGAAGGAGTGAGAGCTTGGGGAGCTTCTTCCTGAAGGCATGTAGCTATAGTCTAGTTCAGACTGCTGCTCACAGTATCCCTAAAGGACGATTGACTTAGGACACTCCTAATTCTGTTGTGCTGTGATGGAGATTATTACAAGGTTGGGCATTGACAAGGTGTGCAGAAAAGAGATGGGTTTTTTTGTGTGCTTACTGAAGCTAAACAGGTTGATTATTTATTTTTTTTGTTGTTGTTGTGTCCGTTTCCTGACAGGTTTGCCAGCCCTAATGTGATGAAACCCTACTTGTTACTGCTGAGAAGTTACCAGCAAAACAGTACCTACACCAACCACTGTGTGGTGAAACTGCTGCACCGCGTTGCCTATGACCTCAAGATGGAGGCACTTCTCTTCCAGCTTTCTGTCTTCTGCCTCTTTAACCGCGTGCTATCTGATCCTGCTGCTGGTGCCTACAAGGTGAGGCAGAAGGGAAAAGGATGCATGAGAGTAGACTATGGCACCGTGGCTGATTTTCAATGCCTCGGAGAAGGGGATGCGTTGTTTTAGTGTAAGAGTGGGAAAGTAGCCTAATGGTTAGCCTGAGAACCAGTTGAACTGGGTTCAATTCCCACTGCATATCATTGTGACTCTGAGCAAGTCACTTAACCCTTAATTGCCCCAGGTACAAAATAAGTACCTGTATATAATGTTATGTTATACTTCTATTCCACAAAACACCTCGAAGAGCTCTATGCAGATTACATTAACAAGAAACTGGACAATATGCTACCAGGAATCATAATACACAAAGCTAGTTTACAGTTCTTTATTCTGATCTGCCATTGTTAGAAAAGTCTAATCAGATGACAAAAACCTATTAAATAACCATGTAAATTGCTTTGATTGTAACCACAGAAAAGTGGTGGTAACTGAAGGGGAGGAGAGACGCTTTTAGCTGTATGTTTTGTTTTGTTTTTTTTATAGTCTTTCATTCTCTCTCCTTACCCCTCCCCTATTCTGTTAGGAGCTGGTTACCTTTGCTAAGTACATTCTGAACCGGTTCTTTGTGCTGGGAGCCACCAACAAGAAGGCCTTTGTGGAGCTACTCTTCTGGAAGAATGCCACAGTGATACGTGAAATGGTTGAAGGGTACCGTCAGTCGGATGACAGGTGAGGCCAGGTAGACTCTGCCACAAGGAAATGGGGAATATATTTCATGCTGCAAGAACCAATTGTGTGTTATATCTATAACCCCCAATGGTGCAGATGAAGGGACAGAAGATCACTGACAAGCTGGATGATTCTTGCGTATGTTGGAGAAGAATGCAGTATTCTAGCACTAGTTCTAGATACGGTATAGGTGGATCAGTTAATGTGACACTTACATGGTGTTCTGACAGCACAATCAGCAGCCCAGCCCCCCCCCCCCCCCCCACCTTGATGAATGGGCAGATGCAGTGATCCTTACCCACATTCCCATTTTGAATTGCAAATAAAGGGTGGCTTTAATGGTTATTACTTGTTTAAACAACTGAATTTATTTTTTTAAACCCTGTGTTTTTTATTGTAATGTTTTTGACCTTTTGTTTTGTGTGCTATTCAGTTTATCTTTTTTTTTTCTTTTTACTTCATTTTACACAGTGATAATCGCAAGCACTTGAAGTGGAGCCCGGCAGAGCAGCAGCAGCTGAAGGAGCTTTACCTGGAGCACAGGGAAGTGGAAGGTGAGGTGGGGGAGGTTGCCATAGAAAACTGCCAAAAACTAGGATAGATTTCCCTTGTAAATGTTTATAAGTTTGAGGCATGTGTGGAGCCTGGATTCTTGTAGCATAATGGTGCTTCAGTGTGGAAGTGCAATAACTTATATCTAGGGCATTAGCCCTTTAGAGGCTGCAGGCTCCTCCTCCCCTCCCTCTCTACTTTGCGGAAATATATGAATTATCACAGCAAGAAAAGCTGCAAATAGTAAAGTGTGCTGGGGAGACTTCACCCCTTTCTTTTTCCTCATCAAGGTGACGATGTAATTGAGGCCATCTTGGCTCACCTGAGGCCTTCGAGCTGGACCAGGCGACAGGTCATTAACCAGCTGGTGGCAATGGAATTGGCAGACAGTGTGAAGGACTTCAAACGGGAAAAGTAAGCATTGGCAGAAGGGTGGGCAGAGGGTCTAGTGCTGCAAGACTGTCCTGGGAGAAGTCACTGGTATACCTCCACACAAAACCTTGCCCAGCTGCCTGAAAACATTTATGGCTAAAGGAAACCAGCTCTTTGGCTGAACAAAAGATTTCTAAACTGAGTGTGGTTTTGTTTAAGTATTTTAATAAATATGAGCATAGAGTAATTTTACTTTCTTGTCTTAGATGGAGAGGATAGAGAAAAGTGAAATGTGCTAGCAGTACTCCGAGAGGGAGTGAAGGACTGGCATACCAGGGCTATAGATACCTTTCTATGAGACAGAGTGATGCATTGCTTGGTCTGTTAAGGGCATTAATGACTGACGTGTGGGGAGGAGCTAAGAATAATTTTGAACTTAAAGGGCATAATCCTTTATCTTATATACACCTTGGGGTTTGTTTTTTTTTGGGGGGGGGGGGTGGTGAGGGCAATTGATGTCTCAACTGGTGCATCTGTTGGAAACATGTTTCTTATCATTGTTGATTACAATTACTTCTTTTTTTTGTATTCACATTTGTATTATCATTTCAGTTGCAATAAACAGATTTAACTAAATAACTAAAAGGTATAGCTGTACAAGAAACAATCATTTTTTTCAGTGGAAAGGAAGTTAATAGAACTAAGGGCATGATGCAAAACTCCAAGGGTTTGTTAATGCTTATTTGGGTTTTCGCAGATTCATGACCAAGTCAAATTTCACTGATTTTCAGAGTCTAAAAGCACAAACAAGAAAGGAAGGAAGGCCATTTCAAATAGTACACAGAAACATTAAAACTAAGAGAGACCTACAAAACATAGAGTCATAGTATTATAAAATGAAACCTGATTCTGGGCCTGACCGCTGCTTCCATAAAAAATAAAAAAATTGCACAAACTCAAAAGCCATAGTAAAATAAGATGTGGATTGAGAGCAATGTTGAGTATTTTTTTTCACGGAAAGGTTGGATGCCTGGAATGTCCTCCTGAAGGATGTGGTGAAGACAAACAATGAAATAATAAATAAATAAATAAATAATAATAATGAATAAACACAAGGATATATAGTGGCAAGAGGCTGGAAATGGAGCAATGCGGTAACTTGCTTGGAACATGAATTACAACCCTGAAATTCACTGGTTAGATGAGACATGGCAGAAGATTAAGAGCATGCTGTGTTCTATACAGAAATTTGTGTGCATATATCAAAAGTGGACAGATTGCTATTGGGAAGATTGAGTGGACCATTTTGATCTTTATCTGTAGTAGTTTGATGTTTTATTATGAATAGCAGGGATGTCAAACTGTAGTTTTGGAAGGTCACAGACCAGTCAGGAGTACAGGTTATCTCTAATGAATATTCATGTCCCTATAATGAGATTCCTCTATTTCTCTCTAGTTACACTATTTGAATAATATTAAAATTAAGTAACTACTTATTTATGACTTTAATTTCTTTATTTATATCAAACTGCAAATAAAATCCACTTCAACTTTAATTCTTATGATTCTCATGCATTCCATTCATTCACTACTCTCACACATCTAATCCTCACTCTTATCTCATTCAACCTCTCTTTTCTGTATCATTCACTTTACCCTTGGAGACAGTATGATACAAAAATTCCGACTTTCCTATCTGTTACAAAGGATTTCATTACAACTTATATCTTACTAGTAAAAAAGGCCTGTTTCTGTCAGAAATGAAACGGACACTAACAAGATTTTCCTCGGAGTGTATGTTGAGAGAGAGTGTGTGTGTGAGAGATGGAGAGTGTGATAGACAGAGAGTGTGTCAGAGACAGTGTATGTGATAGACAGAGTGTGTGTGCGCCCCCTCCCCCTACCTTTCTGGTCTTAGGACCCCCTCACCCCTTCCCTCCAGCCCACCCCTGTCCAGCGACCGTCCTCTCCCCCTGCCCCCCCTGCAGCCACCCGTGTCCAGCAGCGACCCTCCTCTCACCCTGCCCCCCCCACAGCCACCCATGTCCAGCGACCCTGCTTTCCCCCTGCCCCCCCTCCAGCCACCCATGTCCAGCGACCCTGCTCTCTCACCTGCCCCTCCTTCATCCATCCAGGTTGTGTAATGAAATCTTCGGGGCAGGCAGGAAAGATCCACGGTCCTGCCTGCTTGCTGCTGGCACTGATGCTCCCCCGCTGCCGGATCGCTGTTCAAAATGGCCACCGAGACTTCCAATGGTGGACCTGCGAGACTTCTGCTGAAGTCTTCGAGGCCGCCCTTGTAAGTATCGGCGACCATTTTGAACAGCGATCCGGCAGCAGGGAGCGCCAGCAGTGGGCAGGCAGGACCGGGGATCTTTCCTGCCTGCACCGAAGAATTCGTTACACAACATGGGTGGATGAAGAAGGGGCAGGTGAGAGAGCAGGGTCGCTGGATATGGGTGGCTGCAGGGGCGGCAGGGGGAGAGGAGGGTCGCCGCTGGGCATGGGTGGCTGCAGGGGGGGGAGCAGGGGGAGGGGAGGGTCGCAGGACATGGGTGGCTGGAGGAGGGTCATTGTTTGATGCTCCGCTCCTTGCCACTTGGAATCAGCTGTTAGTGACGTCAGCCTGGCTAAGGAGCCTAAATCAAGAAGGAGGCATGGACACAGGCAATTCCCGATTAGAACGTTGGTGGTGAGAATTATTATATAGGATATATCCTTCTGTTGCCCATAATTGTACTATGCTTTAGGTTCAGTATTCTGTATCAGTACTTTCCATGTTGAGGTGCTACTATGCCCTCAAACGTGATGTACTTCCTTCAAACTTATTGCATAGACCTTCTGAGCCAAATGTTCCTGCAGTTCTTATAAATTGCCGGATATATTCCTCCAGTCACTGTATCGTACTTCTACCTTGGTGTTTCAGTGTAGTTCTTTCGTATTCCAATTCAATTATGAATATTCATAAGATATATCTGCATACAGTAGAAGCAGTGCATGCAAACATATCTTGTGCATGTTCATTAGGAATACCTTGAAAAGCTGAGTGATTGGCAGCCCTACAAAATTGCAGTTTGACACCCCTGATGTATAGCTTGTGATGCACTTTTGATGCATTGCTGTGTTTCCTCTTGCAGAAAAAGGCCTCCCATTGTGCTCTGGACACAGGAGCAAGAGCTGGAGCTGCAGTGCCTCTACGAGGAGTTTCAGGAAACTGATGGTACATCCTGCATGCAGCTTTAGGGAACAGACCACACTAGTATTGGGGATTAGGGAAGGATTCCCTTTTTCCAAATACACCACCAACTCCTGTCTTAGCTGTGCTCTTTCATATTGAGTAAACCATGCTTGCCATAAGTACCTCCCAAAATGTGGATTCAGTTATTGAGTGTAACTTCTATAACCAGGATATCATATATTCTCCGAGGACAAGCAGGCTGCTTGTTCTCATTGCTGGGTGACGTCCACGGCAGCCCCTCCAAACGGAACACTTTCTAGCAAAGTCCTTTGCTAGTCCTTGCGCGCCGATGCGCATCGCGCATGCGCGGCCGTCTTCCCGCCCGAACCGGCTCGTGCCGGCCAGTCTTCTTTTGTCCGCGCTCGGTACGGTCGTGTTTCGCCGTTCGCGCCCCAAAGTTGACCTCGCGCGTCGTTTATCGACTTCGTTCTAAAAAAAAAAAAAAGGTGTCGGAAGGAGACCTTTATGGTTTTCTCCCCTCCCGTACTTCTAGTTTTGCCCCGGTAAGTTTTCTTTCGTCGTCGGGGTAGGCCCTATTTAGGCCTCGGTCGAAGTTTTTCTTCCCCCTATTTTTGCGGTGCCATTTTCGCCATTTCGAGTTTTGATCTCGCCAGCGCGATTTTTCCGCCCATGACATCGAAGTCTTCCAGCGGCTTCAAGAAGTGCACCCAGTGCGCCTGGGTAATCTCGCTCACTGACAGGCACGCATCGTGTCTTCATTGTCTGGGGGCTGGGCACCGCCCTCAGGCCTGTAGTCTGTGTTCTCTTTTGCAAAAGCGGACTCAGGTAGCGAGTTTAGCCCAGTGGAACGTTTTGTTCTCGGGCTCTTCGTCGGCATCGGCACCGGGAGTATCGACTGCTTCGACGTCGTCGGCGCCCGGACCTTCATCCTCGCTCCCGATTGCATCGAGTGCATCGAGGCATCGGCCCTCTGCATCGGGGCGACATCGGAGGGCTGCGTCGGCGTTGGTGGTATCGAGACCTCCTCGTCTGCTGATGTCGTCGGACGGTGGTGCTTTGTCTGGAGTGCAGGTGAGGGCTGTCCATTCCCCTGCTGGTGGCGGTGAGCCTTCGGGTGGGTCTCCCCCTACCCTGAGGGCTCCTGCGGTACAGCCCCCCCGAGACCGACCTTCTTCGGCCTCGGCCCCGAGGAAGAGACGGCTGGATTCTACGTCCTCCTCGTCGGTGCCGGGAAGCTCCGGTGACGTGCTTCGTTCCAAAAAATCGAAGAAGCATCGTCACCGGTCCCCTTCCCGTGTCGGCACCGAGAGCTCTGGGTTGCTGAGGGAGTCGGCACCCAGTAAGCATCGGCACCGAGAGGACCGCTCGCCCTCTGTTCAAGAGGTGTCGATGCGCTCCCCTTTGGACAGCCCTGAACAGCCTCCACGCCCGGAACAGGTTCTGACATCGACTCCTGCATCGGCTTCCATGTCTTTTTCCACAGCCGCTCTGCACGAGAGCCTCCGGGCCGTTCTCCCAGAGATCCTGGGAGAGCTGTTGCGCCCTACCCCTCCGGTACCGGGGGTGCTTGCGCCACTGGTACCGTCGAGCGAGGCGCCGGCTGGCCCCTTGTCCGGGGTGAGGTCTCCGACATCGGTGCCGCTTGCGGTACCGAGTGCGGTAGCCTCCCAGGAAGGCTCCCCGACTACGTCGGCGGAGGGAGCTTCGCCGGTGCGGGCGAGGGAGTCTACCTCTCGACGCTCCCACCGTGGCCATGGTTCCACGGAGTCGAGCCGGGCACGGTTGCAGACACAGGTCCGTGAACTTGTGTCTGACACCGATGGTGAGGCCTCGTGGGAAGAGGAAGAGGACATCAGATATTTCTCTGACGAGGAGTCTGAGGGTCTTCCTTCTGATCCCACTCCCTCTCCTGAAAGGCAGCTTTCTCCTCCCGAGAGTCTGTCTTTCGCTTCCTTTGTCCGGGAGATGTCTACGGCCATCCCCTTCCCGGTGGTTGTGGAGGACGAGCCCAGGGCTGAAATGTTTGAGCTCCTGGACTATCCTTCTCCACCTAAGGAAGCGTCCACAGTACCCATGCATCATGTCCTCAAAAAGACATTGCTGGCGAACTGGACCAAGCCTCTAAGTAATCCCCACATTCCCAAGAAGATCGAGTCCCAGTACCGGATCCATGGGGACCCAGAGCTGATGCGCACTCAGTTGCCTCATGACTCTGGAGTTGTGGATTTGGTCCTAAAGAAGGCCAAAAGTTCTAGGGAGCATGCTTCGGCACCCCCGGGCAAGGACTCTAGAACCTTGGACTCCTTTGGGAGGAAGGCCTACCATTCTTCTATGCTCGTGGCCAAGATTCAGTCCTACCAGCTCTACACGAGCATTCACATGCGGAACAATGTGCGGCAGTTGGCGGGCTTGGTGGACAAGCTCCCCCCTGAGCAAGCCAAGCCATTTCAGGAGGTGGTCAGGCAGCTGAAGGCGTGCAGAAAATTCCTGGCCAGAGGGGTGTATGACACCTTTGATGTTGCGTCCAGGGCCGCTGCTCAAGGTGTGGTGATGCGCAGACTCTCATGGCTGCGTGCCTCCGACCTGGAGAATAGAATCCAGCAGCGGATTGCGGACTCGCCTTGCCGTGCGGATAATATTTTTGGAGAGAAAGTCGAGCAGGTGGTAGAGCAGCTCCACCAGCGGGACACCGCATTCGACAAGTTCTCCCGCCAGCAGCCTTCAGCCTCTACCTCTACAGGTAGAAGATTTTTTTGGGGAAGGAAGACTGTTCCCTACTCTTCTGGCAAGCGTAGGTACAATCCTCCTTCTCGACAGCCTGCGGCCCAGGCTAAGCCCCAGCGCGCTCGCTCTCGTCAGCAGCGTGCGACTCAGCAAGGCCCCTCGGCTCCCCAGCAAAAGCAAGGGACGAGCTTTTGACTGGCTCCAGCAGAGCATAGCCGACATCCAAGTGTCAGTGCCGGGCGACCTGCCAGTCGGAGGGAGGTTGAAAGCTTTTCACCAAAGGTGGCCTCTCATAACCTCCGATCAGTGGGTTCTCCAAATAGTCCGGCAAGGATACACCCTCAATTTGGCCTCCAAACCTCCAAATTGTCCACCGGGAGCTCAGTCTTACAGCTTCCAGCACAAGCAGGTACTTGCAGAGGAACTCTACGCCCTTCTCAGCGCCAATGCGGTCGAGCCCGTGCCATCCGAGCAAGAAGGGCTGGGATTCTATTCCAGGTACTTCCTTGTGGAAAAGAAAACAGGGGGATGCGTCCCATCCTAGACCTAAGGGCCCTGAACAAATATCTGGTCAAAGAAAAGTTCAGGATGCTTTCCCTGGGCACCCTTCTCCCCATGATTCAGGAAAACGATTGGCTATGCTCTCTGGACTTGAAGGACGCCTACACACACATCCCGATACTGCCAGCTCACAGACAGTATCTGCGATTTCAGCTGGGCACACGTCACTTCCAGTACTGTGTGCTACCCTTTGGGCTCGCCTCTGCGCCCAGAGTGTTCACGAAGTGCTTGGCTGTAGTAGCAGCGGCACTTCGCAGACTGGGGGTACACGTGTTCCCATATCTCGACGATTGGCTGGTGAAGAACACATCCGAGGCAGGAGCCCTGCAGTCCATGCAGATGACTATTCGCCTCCTGGAGCTACTGGGGTTTGTGATAAATTATCCAAAGTCCCATCTTCTCCCAGTGCAGAAACTCGAATTCATAGGAGCTCTGCTGGATTCTCGGACGGCTCGCGCCTATCTCCCAGAGACGAGAGCCACCAACTTGTTGTCCCTCGTCTCGCGGGTGCGAGCTTCCCAGCAGATCACAGCTCGGCAGATGTTGAGATTGCTGGGCCACATGGCCTCCACAGTTCATGTGACTCCCATGGCCCGCCTTCACATGAGATCTGCTCAATGGACCCTAGCTTCCCAGTGGTTTCAGGCTGCTGGGGATCTAGAAGACGTGATCCACCTGTCCACAAGTTTTCTCAAATGCCTGTATTGGTGGACGATTTGGTCCAATTTGACTCTGGGACGTCCTTTCCAAATTCCTCAGCCACAAAAAGTGCTGACCACGGATGCATCTCTCCTGGGGTGGGGAGCTCATGTCGATGGGCTTCACACCCAAGGAAGCTGGTCCCTCCAGGAACGCGATCTGCAGATCAATCTTCTGGAGTTACGAGCGGTCTGGAACGCTCTGAAGGCTTTCAGAGATCGGCTGGCCCACCAAATTATCCAAATTCAGACAGACAACCAGGTTGCCATGTATTACATCAACAAGCAGGGGGGCACCGGATCTCGCCCCCTGTGTCAGGAAGCTGTCAGCATGTGGCTCTGGGCTCGCCGTCACGGCATGGTGCTCCAAGCCACATATCTGGCAGGCGTAAACAACAGTCTGGCCGACAGGTTGAGCAGGATTATGCAACCTCACGAGTGGTCGCTCAATTCCTGTGTAGTGCGACAGATCTTCCAGGTGTGGGGCACCCTCTTGGTAGATCTCTTCGCATCTCGAGCCAACCACAAAGTCCCTCAGTTCTGTTCCAGGCTTCAGGCCCACGGCAGACTGGCATCGGATGCCTTCCTCCTGGACTGGGGGGAGGGTCTGCTGTATGCTTATCCTCCCATACCTCTGGTGGGGAAGACTTTGTTGAAACTCAAGCAAGACCGAGGCACCATGATTCTGATTGCTCCTTTTTGGCCGCGTCAGATCTGGTTCCCTCTTCTTCTGGAGTTGTCCTCCGAAGAACCGTGGAGATTGGAGTGTTTTCCGACCCTCATCACACAGGACGAAGGGGCGCTTCTGCATCCCAACCTCCGGTCCCTGGCTCTCACGGCCTGGATGTTGAGAGCGTAGACTTTGCCTCTTTGGGTCTGTCGGAGGGTGTCTCCCGCATCTTGCTTGCTTCCAGGAAAGATTCCACTAAGAGGAGTTACTTCTTTCTGTGGAGGAGGTTTGCCGTCTGGTGTGACAGCAAGGCCCTAGATCCTCGCTCTTGTCCTACACAGACCCTGCTTGAATACCTTCTGCACTTGTCTCCAGACCAACTCTGTAAGGGTTCACCTTAGTGCAATCAGTGCATACCATTACCGTGTGGAAGGTAAGCCGATCTCAGGACAGCCTTTAGTTGTTCGCTTCATGAGAGGTTTGCTTTTGTCAAAGCCCCCTGTCAAGCGTCCTACAGTGTCATGGGATCTCAATGTCGTTCTCACCCAGCTGATGAAACCTCCTTTTGAGCCACTGAATTCATGCCATCTGAAGTACTTGACCTGGAAGGTCATTTTCTTGGTGGCAGTTACTTCAGCTCGTAGAGTCAGTGAGCTTCAGGCCCTGGTAGCCCTAGTAGCCCAGGCCCCTTACACCAAATTTCATCATAACAGAGTAGTCCTCTGCACTCACCCTAAGTTCTTGCCAAAGGTTATGTCGGAGTTCCATCTGAACCAGTCAATTGTCTTGCCAACATTCTTTCCCCGTACTCATTCCTGCCCTGCTGAACGTCAGCTGCACACATTGGACTGCAAGAGAGTATTGGCCTTCTATCTGGAGCGGACACAGCCCAACAGACAGTCCGCCCAATTGTTTGTTTCTTTTGATCCCAACAGGAGGGGAGTGGCTGTGGGAAAACGCACCATATCCAATTGGCTAGCAGATTTTATTTCCTTCACTTACGCCCAGGCTGGGCTGGCTCTTGAAGTCAGCCACTATTGAAGAGATTTGCAAAGCTGCGACGTGGTCATCTGTCCACACATTCACATCTCATTACTGCCTGCAGCAGGATACCCGACGCGACAGTCGGTTCAGGCAGTCAGTGCTTCAGAATCTGTTCGGGGTTTAGAATCCAACTCCACCCCCCTAGGCCCATGTTTGTTCTGTTCCAGGCTGCACTCTCAGTTAGTTGATAAATTTTTTAGGTCAATCTCAGTTATGTCCTCGCCGTTGCGAGGCCCAATTGACCATGGTTGTTGTTTTGAGTGAGCCTGGGGGCTAGGGATACCCCATCAGTGAGAACAAGCAGCCTGCTTGTCCTCGGAGAAAGCGAATGCTACATACCTGTAGAAGGAATTCTCCGAGGACAGCAGGCTGATTGTTCTCACAAACCCGCCCGCCTCCCCTTTGGAGTTGTGTCTTCCCTTCTCTTTGTCTTGCTACATATGAGACTGGCCGGCACGAGCCGGTTCGGGCGGGAAGACGGCCGCGCATGCGCGGTGCGCATCGGCGCGCAAGGACTAGCAAAGGACTTTGCTAGAAAGTGTTCCGATTGGAGGGGCTGCCGTGGACGTCACCCATCAGTGAGAACAATCAGCCTGCTGTCCTCGGAGAATACCTTCTACAGGTATTTAGCATTCGCTTTAAAGACCCTTTTGATTACATAAGTATTGCCATACAGGGACAGACCAAAGTTCCATCAAGCCCAGCATCCTGTTTCCAACAGGGGCCAATCCAGGCCACAAATACCTGGCAAAATCCCGAAAAAGTTCAATACATTTTATGCTGCTTATCCCAGAAATAACAGTGGATTTTCCCCAAGTCAATTTAATAATGGTCTATGGACTTTTCCTTTAGGAAGCCGTCCAAACCTTTTTTGAACTCTGCTAAGCTAACTGCGTTTACCACATTCTCTGGCAACAAATTCCAGAGTTTAGTTAGTTTTTGAACTCTGCTAAGCTAACTGCCTTTACCACATTCACTGGCAACAAATTCCAGAGTTTAGTTAGATGTTGAGTGAAGAAAAAGTTTCTCCGATTTTGGTTTTGTAGCTTCATCGCATGTCCCCTAGTCCTAGTATTTTTGGAAAGCGTAAACAGTAATGTATTTTGCACATATCTTGGCTTCCCCATTAAGGACATGTTCTTGTCTCTGTTACTGTATTTATATAGTATGTAATACTATGGTATAACTGCATATTACTTATTTTGGATCCATGGAAATTTTTGCCATTTTAAAGGAAAGTGAAACGTGAGTATCGCCCCTTATGGCGATGCATAGTACATTTTTCTGTTCTTGAATGCCATTTCCTCATCGCAGCTTTGTTCTGTGTACGTGTGTCTGCCAGATATTCTGGGGAACATAATGAAGAATATCACTGCAAAGCGTTCCAGAGCCAGGATCATTGAGAAACTGATTTGCATGGGGCTGGTGTCAGATCGCAAGGAGCTCTACAAAAAGCGGAGGAGGAGGAAGGGAAAATCCCATGGCTCGGTAAGATGAGTAAAAATGGACACATTGGGAAGTAACAAGAGAAAGAGCTTTGTTTTGGTTGGCTCCTTCTTTATGGAACGGGTTACCGAAGTATATTAGAGCGGAGAAAATTTTTTTTTAAAGGTTTTCCTTAAAACTTTTTTCTTTCAGTTAGCATTTAATATGCATTTAGATGAGAAGGGTAAGGTGTATTAGGTTTCCTGAGAGCTACGATCCAGTTTGGGGGGGAGTGAGTGTTTTACAGTAGAATGGGTGTCTTGGATTTGATTGTGTTATGTCTTTTCTGTATCATTTTTATGGAGTTCTTTTCTGTTTATTTTATATTGTTATTGTAAACCACTTAGATCCACAATTGGCTTGGTGGTATATAACATTTTTAATAAACATCACACTCTTAGATCCTGAGATGGGTTCCACACCTACTGGATCAATATTGATTTCATTCAGTAACTTACCTCAGGCTAGTACACCACAGAAGTGCCTTTTTAAAGAGTAGACAGGTACGCCTTCCCTTCTAAATGCTGCCGTCTTAATTTTACAGAGTAATAATTTCAAGTTAGTAATGCCACTGTTTCGGTGCTCATTTTCAACTACAGTTCTGTTTGTTTTGTTAACTCTCCTTGGATCTCTTGCAGACAGAAGAGGAGTTCCTAGGAAACCTGGGAATGGATGGACAAAGCGAGGAGGAAGATGAAGAGGAAGATGATGGCAAGAGTGAGGAGGAGGAAGAGGAAAGGGCATGGGAAGAGATGATCACAAGCAGCAGGAACAAGGCAAAAGTGGAGAGGCTGCATCTGGCTGGGACAGGATCATTGACATTAGATAAGGAAGCTCACACTTTGGTGCATAGCCTGCAGCAGGAAGGTGAGGGGATCTTAACTGTGAAGCTGGAAAGGAGGGGAGGAGCCAGAGAAAAAGGATCTGAGTTTATTTAAATATCTTTTTTTTTTCTTTTCTCCTCACCTACTCTAGGATTGTCTGGGTCCCTTTTGTGGCTTCAGAATTGTTTGACAAGGACTGCAGATGACCGGGAAGAGGATGGTGAGTCTGTCTGGTTTGAATGTGTTTTCTTGGTTATATATATTTTAAAGTCCTGTATAAATCATTTCCATTTGGTACAGACCCTGCATTATTTTGGTTGCCCTTTTGGACAACATCCACTCTATATCCTTTCAGGGGTATGACCTTCTGAATTGAACTGAAGATCTATGTGAAGGCATTATCTCCTTTTTCCTTATTGTCCTATCACATCAATCCAGATGCTTGGGCTTTGCCTTCTCCTAGAAACAGATAGAGACGGAGAACCACTGAACTAGTGACATCATTCTTTAAGTATCCTGTGTGGTCCCTCACTAGTTGGTATTTCAGATAGTAGGTGAGGCATTCTGTGCAGCTGATGACTGGTCTGCTAGGGCAGGTCAGAGAGGACTTAGTGTAGGCTTCAAATAGGGTTAAGCTCACCCCTCCACTACCACAGAAACCTCTTGAGGGGAGGGTGCTATATATGCCTCCCATATGTATGGGTGGGGCCCTTGAGAGTCTCCCCAGAAACTAGACTCGACTAGCTAGGCACATTTGTGCTGGGCAGCAATAGCACACACAAGCAGTTGGGGGTGGGAGGAACAAGTTTCCTTTGAACCTATAATGGGCTGTTTTAAGTTGGCTGTAGTAAGCAGGATGGCCAGACTGCAATGTGCAAGGCTGCTCATAGAGAGTGTGGTCAGGCCTGTATAGTTTGTGGCAGCTGTTGCTCGGGGTTTGTTGATAACTGTTGCCCACAATGGAGGCAACCCACAGGCAAGGCTCAGGAAAGCTTTACCAATGCAATGGAAGATTGTATTTTGGTGGGAAATGCCACCATTTCTGCTAATGTGGGGAGGGATGGTGGTGAAGAAGCTCTCTTCTGTTGAGCCAGGCAGTAATGCTGGAAGCAGCTGAAGGTAGAAAAAGGACTTCAGGGAACCAATTTCTAGTGCAAGAGCACAGTGTGCAGTTTTGTCCTGAATTTGTGTTTATGAACAAGGCATTTTGTCTGGTTTCTTGACAGAAAGCAAGTCAAATGCAGTAAAGGGGTGAGATTTCCTCGAGGGAGGGGGGATCCTAAGGGGCCAAGAAGCCTTGTTTGGCAGTGGACAAGGAATTGGTAGAGAGGAAATCATCAGGATCCATGAATTCTGTGATCCTGGGTATGGATATGCCGGAAACCTGATTTGAGGAACAGGAAGAATAGCTGAAGGAGGATGAGGTCCCTCTAGGGGTGGATGCTACTGTAGTCATGATTTTTCATAGGGATGAGCTGTCTTTCTTGATAGTCCAGGTACTCTTGGTGTTGAAGATTTTTGAGTTAGAGCTGGTGGAAAGTGTAAAGATAGGACCCGCTGCTGAAGGGAATTAAGCCAGTGTAGATTTTCCTAGTGCATAGGGGGATTAAGGAGATGCTTGCAGCAGAATGAGACACTCTAGGTGTAACATCAAAAGTGGTAGGATCTATGGCATGGCTGAATCCCATCCAGGTGGTAGAAAGAGAGATCATATAACTCCCAAAGTTGGATGAATTCTTCTCAATGGTCACCAAGAAGACCACTATTCCAGTGGAAGGAGCCACAACCCTGAAAGATCCACAGGACCCGTTGTAAGGTTACTGCAGAAACAGGTATTTGAGGTATCTGCACTAGCCTTACAGGTAGCAGTCTATGGGGGAGGGCATATTTTTGTTGGACTGAATAGTTGCCTGAGAATGCTCTGGAGGGAGGTTTGGGAGGAGAGTCAGTAGTGGCTTGACTGGAGATGGTTGTTGCCTTTTTGTATGACACTATATACAATCTTTTTCATAAACTGGCAAAAGATATAGCCTTTTTCCTCAGCGACCCTCCAGACCGGTCAAGACGCGTGGGTTATGTACTCCTACCAGCAGAGGGAGACTGAGAAAACACTGAGCTTTGAACACTGCCTATATAACCTGTGCAGTACATACAGTAGCCAGTATTTTCTCAGTCTCAGCAGAGGTAGAAGGACAGCCTGTGCAGTCTTCAATAGTCTGGTGAGGTAGCTTTGATTTTAGGGATTCAGGATTTGGATTTCTTTCAGAGGATTTTTATCCTTTAAGTACCCTGTACGTGGTTTACCAAAAAAAAAAAAAAAAAAAAAAGTGCTTCGGGGCCCTGGGTCCGGTGGGGCCCAGTAGTTCCCCCTGGGGTGTCACACCTGCTTTGGCGGGTCCCTCCCCCTGTGCTGCTCTCCAGTACTGGGTTACTGGCAGCTTTGTGCCTCGGCTGCTGTCTGTGTACTGCAGCCTTGAGAGCCTTGCAATTTTCAGCTGCCAGACCTGTCTCCTGTCTCTTTAAGGGAGATATATTTATTTATTTAGTACGGAACGAACGGGAGTTCTTTTCCGTCTTAGTAGCGAGAGAGCAGTGTTGCTGGAGCCTGTCTGACATTGGGGCCGGTAAGGGGAAGCGCTGGCTTTACCTGTGTAGTTATGGCGGGAAAACTACTCCGTTGTCGCGCGTGCTCGCGCCGGGGCATCGAATCGCCGGGTGGTCAGTGTCGGTTGTGCGGTGAGCCCAAACGTGTAGAGGCAGTTCCCCCAGAGTTGACCGCGGAAGTCCCGGCGTTATCGGCGGCCCCCTTAGCAGCGGCAACTCAAGCGAGTCCGGCAGCGGCGCTTTCAGTTTCGGCGGGAACGGCCGCCATTTTGAATTCAGCGCGATGTGCAGAGGCTTCTGTGGTTGAGCCAGTTGCTCCCGTGGGGGCACACAAAGTGCCTAATGAGAGTCCAGGAGGGGTTAGCTTTCCTCCAGAGTTTGTTTGGACTCTTTTCCAGGCTTGGAAATCGGGCCCCCCCCTGGGAGTGGAGGGGGTTAGTCCCATGCTGTCTAAAAGACCCCGGATGGAGTGGACAGAGGATGAGGAATGTCCGTCTCAGGTGGGCACGGAAGGCCCATTTAGTGATCTGGGAGAGTCTGAGGAGTGAGGGTCCGGTAGATCTGGTGGACTCCCTTCCTGGGGAAGACCCCTCAGTAGTTAGGATTTTTCATAGGGATGAGCTGTCGGAGCTCATTGATCAGGTCACAGCTACCCTTAAATTTAATCCTGAGGTGGCTTCAGGTGAATCTGGGCAGGATCCCTTGGTGAAAGGCATTCAGCGTAGAGCTCGGACCTTCCCTATGAACAAGGATCTCAGGGAGATGATTTCCCAGGAATGGGATTCGCCAGATTCGCCGTGTAAGGTTTCTAAGGCAATGGCGAGACTTTATCCCCTGCCGCAGGAGGATAGGGATTCCCTTAGGGCTCCTACGGTAGATGCAGTGGTGACAGCGGTTACTAAAGCGACGGCTATTCCAGTAGATGGTGGGGCCGCACTCCGTGAACCCCAGGATAGGAGATTGGAAGCATTTCTTAAGCGAAGCTTCGACTTGTCGGCGCTAGCTCTCCAGGCCTCGGTGTGTGGGGGCCTGGTGGCGCGGGCGTGTTTTCGCTGGGCCGAGAAGCTCCTGGATGATCCCGGGGAGTTTGGGACCTCGGGTTTACAGGATTTAGCCAAGTTGGAGATGGGTTCGTCCTTTTTGTCTGACGCACTGTATGATTTGTTGCGTGCGTCGGCTAAAAATATGGCTATGATAGTGGGAGCGCGTAGGGCTCTCTGGTTAAGAGGTTGGGTCGCGGATGCGGCCTCTAAGGCTAAGTTGTGTTCTCTTCCCTTCAAGGGTTCTAGGCTTTTTGGCGAAGAGTTGGATAAGTTAGTGAAAGGCCTTAGTGAGGCAAAGGTGCCTCGACTCCCGGATTTTCGTCCCAAGCTGGGAGTTAGGGGTAATTCCTCTCGAGGTAGACTCAGTGAGGCTCGACGGTATAGGCCTGGTAGGTTTAGTGGGGCCTCTAGAGGTAGGTTCTTCCAGCGCACCCAGTCCTTTCGCGGGAGTCGTCGCGGAGGCCGGGGCTCGTTCGGGGGAGGTCAGTCCTCGGGGCGGCTTGCCCAATGAAGGTGTGCGGACCCAGGTTCTGGTGCGTGTAGGAGCTCGGCTGAGTCAGTTTTACCAGAACTGGGTCCACATCACATCAGATCAGTGGGTTCTCGAAGTGGTTCGAGATGGTTATGCCCTGGAGTTCGAGACCTCTCCGCCCGAGCGGTTTCTAGAGTCCCCTTGTCACTCGAGGCTCAAGAGAGCAGCAGTACGAGACACGTTGCGTCGTCTTCTCAGTCTGGGAGCAGTGGTTTCTGTTCCGCCCGCTCAGCAACGCTCGGGGTGTTACTCAATTTACTTTGTGGTGCCAAAGAAGGAGGATGCCTTTCGGCCTATTTTGGATCTAAAGAGAGTCAATGCAGCGCTCAAAGTTCCCTCTTTTCACATGGAGACCTTGCGGTCGGTCATTGTGGCAGTCCGACAGGGAGAGTTTCTAACTTCTCTGGACTTGACGGAGGCGTATCTTCACATTCCCTTTCGAGCGGCGCACCAGCGTTTTCTTCGCTTTGCAGTTTTGGGGAAGCACTTTCAGTTTTGTGCCCTGCCCTTTGGTCTGGCAACAGCTCCCCGCACCTTTTCCAAGGTCATGGTGGTGGTGGCGGCAGCGTTGCGCCGGCAGGGTATCTTAGTGCACCCGTATCTAGACGATTGGTTGATTCGGGCCAAGTCCCGGGCGGAGAGCGAAGGGGCGACGTCGCGTGTGGTGCAGTTTCTCCAGTCTCTGGGCTGGGTGGTGAATTTCAGCAAGAGTCAGTTGGTGCCATCGCAGGCTCTGGAGTATCTGGGGGTTCTCTTCGATACGAGGTCGGGTCGAGTGTTTTTGCCTCCCCCGAGAATCAGCAAGTTGCAGGACCTGATTCGGCGGTTTCTTGCACTGCCGTCCCCGACGGCCCGGGCTTACCTGCAAGTTCTGGGGATGATGGCGGCGACCATAGAGGTAGTTCCTTGGGCCCGGGCGCACATGCGTCAGCTTCAGTCCTCTCTCCTCAGTCGGTGGGCTCCCCTGTCGCAGGAGTTGGAGGTACGGCTGCCGATGTCGCTGGTTGTCCGCCGCAGCCTCCGTTGGTGGCTCAGAACTTGCAATCTGGAGAAGGGAATGCCGTTGGAGTCCCCTCAGTGGGTGGTTCTTGTCACAGACGCAAGCCTGCTAGGATGGGGAGCGCATTGTCTCGGTCAGGTAGCGCAGGGGCGGTGGTCCCAGGCGGAAGCAAGGTGGTCCATCAACCGGTTGGAGACTCGGGCCATTCGGTTGGCTCTTCAGAGTTTTCAGTCAGTGCTTCTCCACAAGGCAGTCAGAGTGCTCTGCGACAATGCCACAGCAGTGGCCTATGTCAATCGGCAAGGGGGCACAAAGAGCCAGGCGGTCGCGGAGGAGACAGCACTGTTATGCCACTGGGCGGAAGGTCATCTTCAGGCGCTCTCGGCGGCTCATGTGGCCGGGGTGGACAATGTAGACGCAGATTTTTTGAGCCGGCATACTCTGGATCCCGGAGAGTGGTCTCTGCATCAGGCGGTGTTCGGCCGAATTGTGTCGGTCTGGGGTATGCCAGTTATGGATCTGATGGCCACGGCGCGCAATGCCCAAGTCCCCAGGTTTTTCAGTCGTTGGAGAGATCCGCGTGCGGAGGGTCTCGACGCTCTGCTGTTACCCTGGCCGCAGGGATTGCTGTATGTGTTTCCTCCGTGGCCGTTGGTAGGTCGAATAATTCAGCGCATCGAGCGGCACTCAGGCCGGGTAATTTTGATAGCTCCAAACTGGCCGCGTCGACCGTGGTACGGAGATCTGGTGCGGTTGGCGATCGCGAAGCCCCTTCAGTTGTCGGAAACGGTACTCTTGTGTCAAGGGCCGATAGTTATGCCAGACCCGGCTCGGTTCTCGCTTATGGCTTGGCTCTTGAGAGGCACAGGTTGAGGAAGAAAGGGTTTACTGCCAGAGTTATTGATACCATGTTGAAGTCCCGCAGAACCTCCACCTCTTTGGCGTATGTTCGTGTTTGGAGAGTGTTTGAGCACTGGTGTGCAGAGCGGACGGTGTTGCCTTTTCGTTCCTCGGTGGCAGAGGTGTTGGAATTTCTGCAGGATGGTTTGGACAGGGGTCTGGCCTTGGCTACCTTGAAGGTTCAGGTGGCAGCGTTGTCATGTTTTCGGGGGAAGGTTCAGGGGAAGTCCATTGCTTCTATTCCGGAGGTTGTTCGTTTTTTGAAGGGTGTGAAGTTGTTGCGGCCGCCTCGTCGGCGGTTGGTTCCCCCGTGGGATTTGAATCTCGTTTTAGATGCCTTAGTCAGACCTCCATTTGAACCTTTGGTTACGGCTTCCTGCAAAGATCTTTCCTTGAAGGCGGTTTTTCTGGTAGCTATTACCTCAGCTCGGAGAGTCTCGGAATTGCAGGCTTTGTCGTGTAGAGAGCCCTTTCTGTCTTTTTCCAAAGAAAAGGTGTCTTTGAGGCCGGTGCCTTCCTTTTTGCCAAAGGTGGTGTCAGAGTTTCATGTTAATCAGGTCATTTCGTTGCCTGTTTTAGGTGACTTGAAGGGAGATTCGGAACAGCGTCGGCTGGCGAAGTTGGATGTTCGTCGCATCTTGCGGTGTTATCTGTCTAGAACTCAGGAATTCAGAGTGTCAGATCGTTTGTTCGTGCTTCATGGTGGCCCTAAAAAGGGCGCAGCGGCGTCCAAGGCGACTATAGCAAGATGGTTGAAGGAGGCGATTGCGTCGGCCTATTTGGTGAAGGGCCGTGAGGTTCCTAAGGGGTTTTCTGCTCATTCTACCAGAGCAGTTGCGGCCTCCTGGGCGGAGAATAGTATGATTCCGCCTTCAGATATTTGTCGGGCGGCGGTTTGGTCTTCTTTGCATTCGTTTGTGAAGCATTATAGGATTGATGTGCATGCGAAGGAAGAGGCGAGTTTTGGAGCTGCAGTGTTGACCTCTGGCCTTCGTAGATCCCGCCCATAAGGTAGTTACTGCTTTGGTACGTCCCACGCGTCTTGACCGGTCTGGAGGGTCGCTGAGGAAGGTGAAATTAGATCTTACCTGCTAATTTTCTTTCCTCTAGACCCTCCAGACCGGTCAAGGACCCGCCCAGATATACTGTAGGCCAGGAGGTAGTTTTTCTGTGAGCATCTCTTGGCAGCTGATGATTGTCATAATCTCAGACTCTTGTTACCAGTTTGTGGCTGGTCTGGGTCTGGTGCAGGTGTGGCGTGGCAGACAGTCCACCTGTGGAAGCACGAATTGACAGTCTTTACAATGCAAATAAAAGAAACAGTGATTAAGAAACAGTGATTGTTCTTGCAGTTGGCGGAAGCCATGTACAGGGTTGCTAGTTAAAGTTCAAGTTGTGTGTTTGTTACTCTGCTTTGTGAGTGGCATACTGGCTACTGTATGTACTGCACAGGTTATATAGGCAGTGTTCAAAGCTCAGTGTTTTCTCAGTCTCCCTCTGCTGGTAGGAGTACATAACCCACGCGTCTTGACCGGTCTGGAGGGTCTAGAGGAAAGAAAATTAGCAGGTAAGATCTAATTTCACCTTTGGTGGCCAAGTACTGCTTTTTGTGGTTGACGAGCTGGGTGGCAGATTTGGCTTCAAAAGGGTATCTAAGTAAGCTCCACTTCAAGGGAAAGTTCTTGTTAGAAGAGGACCTGGACAAGTTAGTGAAGAGTTTGGTGAATTCCAAGCTGCTCAGTCTCCTGGAGGATCATCCTAGAGTGGCAAGCATTCATCCAGTAAGGAGCCATTTCAGGGACGCCAGAAAATACAGGCCTGGTAGAGTAAGTGGTTCTCAGGGTGGTAGGTTTCCATCCCTAGGTCATCCTTTTCAGGGTGGTCATAGAGGGGGCTAAGAATCTAGTCTGGGTGCTCAGGAGATGTAAGCAGGGGCATAGCCAGACCTTGTGGTGGGGGAGCACATTTTAGTCTTCCGCCCCTCCCCCCACTGCCTCGCTGCTCCCCTGCTGCACCTCATAGCAGCAAATACTTTGGCTGGTGAGGGTTCCCAACCCCTGCCAGCTGAAGCCTTCTCCAGCGCCGGTATCCGGCGCTGCCACTTTTCCTGCCCTGCTCTCTCTTCCTCCTCATGTCCTGCACGCTCCTTTAAGTGAAACTGAGCATGCTCAATTTCACTGACAGGAGTGTGTAGGACGTGAGGAAGAAGAGAGAGGGCAGGGGAACGTGGTGGCGCCGGACAAGGCTTCAGCTGGTGGGGGTTGGGGACCCCTGCCAAGCAAAACCAGGGGCCCAGACAAAATTTGGGGGTGGGGAGGGGCCCAGGCCCCTGTGGCCCCACCTAGCTACGCCACTGGATGTAAGGTCCACACAATGAGGTTTAGGAGCCCACACTCCAGTTCTTCCAATGGGGGACACAACAAGCAGTTTTACTGGAGGTGGGCCCAAATAATCTCAGATCAGCAGATCCTCAAAGTAATTTGAGACAATTATTCTCTTGAGTTGCTTGTGTTCTCTCTGAGCTTTTCCTGAAAGAACCTTGCCAGTTCTCAGTAAAGGCAGTAGCAGTCAAGTCAGTGCTCAAAAGATTGGTGCAGCTAGGGGCCGTGGTACCAGTGCCCCTGGAAGAACAAAGAATGGGTTGGTATTCCATGTACTTTGTCATGCCCAAGAAAGCACATTCTGGCCCATCTTGGATTTTGAGCAGTTGAAATATTCAAGGTTCGAATTGGAGAGACTGCCATCTGAGTAGCAGCTCGGCATGGGAAGTTTCGCTGGACTTGGATGGATGCATATTTTGCATATTCTCATTTGAGGAGAACACAAGCGGTATTTGCAGTTCGCAAATCTGGGTCACCACTTCCAATTTTGCCAACTTCCATTCTGGCCACTGTTCTGAGGACCTTCTCGAAAGTAATCATCATGGCAGTGGCCTTGCGACAGGGAGGCATAATTGGACAATTGGTTAATCAAAGTGAAGTCATACCACTGCTCATGTGATATAAGTTGTGGAGGAACCGGGCTGGGTGGTAATTTCCTCAGTCCCCGCTCCATTTGTATTCGTCCTTTTCATGCTTGTGCCATTCTCCTCCATGCTCTAGTTATATCCAAATTAGATTACTGTTAACTTTGCTTATGCTGGTTTCTTATCTCTTCTCATTAAGAAATTACAATCCGTTCAAAACACTGCAGTTCGTCTCCTTCTCAGACAATACCACTGGCTACCGATTCCTTACTGCACACAATATAAAATTATCTTAACTCACAAGACTTATTTTGAAAGGTCTCGTCCTATTTATCTGCGCTGATTGTCCCATATACTCCATCTCATACCTTGTGCTCCTCTGCTAGTGAACAACCTACTATTCCTGCTCTTGCACATACAAGACTTCAACTGATTCGTTGCTCAGCCTTTTTTCCTTGGCTCATCTCTTTGTAATTCTCTTCCTTCTTCACTTTGCTTTGAACAATCTTATTCATGTTTTAAGATAACCCTGAAGACCTGTGTTTTCCATAGCTTTTGCTGGCTAACTTTGATAGTGTAGGCTGAGTGGCGCTCTGGTCAGTGGCATCCCTCAGGCGGTGGTGTTGGTGTCTCTGCAGCTTTTTGCTTACCTCTTTCTGTCATTCCTCTCTCTTTTCCTCTGTCATTCATTAAGTTCTAGTTCCTTTCTTCTTCCTTGCTTGTTTTTAATTGATTGTACACTGATTTGGCTTTGTTAAAAACGATATATTAAATGTCAATAAACTAAACTACAGCACATCATCGTTCCATTGCAAACAATATAATATAATAATATATTGTATAATAATATTAGGAGCTCTTTTTGACATCTGTCATTTTTGACCAAAGCAAGGCAGCTCAAGTTGCAAGGCTAAGTCAAAAGCATACTCAGGAAGTACAGGCTGAAGTCCTGGGATTATCTCCAGGTTCTGGGTTGATAATGGCCACTCTAGATTTAAATTACTGTTCAATGAAAGGCTCAATATGATGGTCCCAACTGTGGCACAAAAATGTATAGCAACCTAAATTGGACCATTAGATCTCAAAATGCACTCATTTTTGAATGTGGGGGGAAAGTCTCATTAAACACTTGAGTCCTATTTTTTTGCTTCAAGAACCTCTTTGGTGCCAAACCTCCTCCATCCATTGGTGACAAAAAATTCAAGTAATATGTGAATACAAAACTGTGAAAAATCAACCATGAAAAAACTATTATATCTTCAGCAGAGCAACACTTGTCTTAGACTCTAAACTGTTTTATCTTCAGCAGAGTGACACTTACCTTAGACTCTGTGTGTCCTGACGGACATCCGTTTCACCGCCATCGGCTTTTTCAAGGGAGCGAGTCAAAGTGTCTGCAAAACTACAACCAAAATTAGTTCACTTTTCAGTCGTCATTTAAACCTAAATATGAGATTCAACACATTTGGCTTACAGCGATTCCACTGCCTCCATGTATGATCCCCTGCCGGCTATCAAAATGGCACCGGCATTCATTAAAACGCCTGTGAACCGGAAGTGCCTGCCCATATGAGCAGGAACTAGAACCGTATAAGCTCTTTAATTCATATGTAGCGTTCCCACTGTAAACTCGTATTGAGACCTTGGGGTGCTATAGACTGTAAGTGGAAAATCCAAAAAAGCTCCTTTTGTAATAGAAGACGGTCTATATCACCACCCCTAGCTGAAGGGAAGACACGATCTATAGCTAGACATCTTAATTCACTGAAGTCATGTCCTAATGCGACACAGTGCTGAGCGATCGGGGCTCCTATCCAGTGATTAGAAATGCTGGATCTGTGTTTATTAATACGGATATGTAGAGCCCTTCTTTTCTTACCAACATATTATTTGGCACATTTGGCATTTTACATTTGGCACATTTGGCATTTTAATATATACACAACGTGGGCGGTAGAACAAGTAGTGTGGTGCTTCAAGTGATACACTTTCTTATCAACTGGATTGCAAAATAAGTTTGAACTGTGATCATACATGTTTTGCAGTTAGAGATTTGGCACTTGAAATGACCTGCTGGTAATTCTGTGGTCTCAGTCTTACTCAGAAGTTGGGCTGGACTCAAAAGTTCCTTAAGGTTCTTAGCACGCGAAAAGGCTACACGCAAGCGTTGGTCTTTGAATAAAGGATGTGTTGTCATAATGTCCCAGTTATGCCTGATGATGTTTGCCACCACATCCCCTCCCATCATGTTCTTCATTACAAAGGTAACACATTCATTATCCAGTTCTTTATGTTGTTTGTCTTTGAGTAACAGAGTTCTGTTATTATATTTGGCTGTTCTATAGGCTCTTCGTAAATTGAAGTGTGGATAATTTCTCTTCTCTAAATTTTGGTAACATTTGTGGCATGGCTTAATACATGCCATGCAGGTATACAATTTACCTCTACTAGTTCCAGATCTAGTGTACACTTTTTAGATGTGGAAGTGACTTTGAATTTGAAAAAGTTTTTGACTGATGTGTATCTACAGACAGGAACACTATCCTGGAGTACAGAAGTTGCCATCGCAGCCGACTCCAGAAGAGTCTACCATTTTCACAGTTTCTGTGGTTTTGTCAGATCCGTACTGCAGATGAGGATTACAAAATTCAGTCTAAATTCTCACTGTACCAGCCTGCAGGCTGCGTCTTGTGCTGAAGCAGGGGTCATTGCCTCAGACATTTGCAGTACTGCAACGTTGTCCTCACTCTGTTCTTTTTCAGACATACTACAAGCTTGATGTTTAGGTTAGGCAGGACAGTGCCTTTGGTAGGACAGTCCTCAAAGGTGTTGTCTTCCTCCCTCCCTTCTTCCTTCCCTGTGGGATAAAAGGTCTGGAACATCCAATAGGTCTGGACTGGTCTAGCAGCATAAGGAAGGCAACATTTTCTCCTTCCTTCCCTGTGGGATAAAAGGTCTGGAACATCCAATAGGTCTGGACTTGTCTAGCAGCATAAGGAAGGCAACATTTTTTTATCTGTTAATTTCCTTTCCTTGAGTCATGCTAGACAAATCCAGGACCTGCCCCAGAAGACTGAGGGATTTGGTAGATTCCTGGGTCCTAGGTCTACCACCTGTCTTTATATAATCAGTTTTGCGAAGGTAGTCCTCTGGGGCTTTGGTTTTTGGTTCAGTTTGGTTCTCTTCTCAATTGATTTGGTCACTTAGTGGCTTTGGCATTAGCATACTGGAATATTCCTGTCTGCATCACCTGTTATACTGATGTCATTGGAATCTTAGTCTCTGCCTTCATCCCCTAGTAAGGGGACATAACTGATTCGTCTGGTCTAGCAGGATTCAAGGAAAGGAAGCTAGTAGTTAAGAAATTTCACCATTTTTTTGTATGGTGAACTATAAGGTCTATAGTCTATAAGCCTAACTGTCTGCTTCATATAGACTTTAGAATTGGTTAAAAAAATTCTTGATGTTTACAGTAAGCTTAGTGTGAATGTCTGGTATCAAAAACTGTGGGCTGCACAGATATCTCACTGATTCAATAAATGAACATTAAGCTTTTATGAGAAAAAGTAAAATTTAATACATTTTTACAAATATTTTAAATTTCCTTTGCATAATTTCTAGCAATGAAATGATATTCATATTTTCTTTTGTTTAGCCATGAATTGTAGTGTTTAGTGTGTCACATAAGTGAACACTGTCAGGTGTGTCAGAACAGAAGACAAGTTGAGAACCACTGCTAGTATTAGGCGAGAGGGTATCCTAAAGTGCAAAGCCCTTTGAAGGTGGGGGAATAGGGCAGAAGAATAAGAAAAATGCAAAGGTGGACTGTCAGTGGATGAGAAGCCTGTATACCTAATATCCATGTTCTTCCAAATGGCATTGCTTTTTAGATTTGTGCTCTTATGCCATAGGTCAGTGTTTCCAGTTTTTGAGAGATGTTCTGAAAATCTGGCCCAAAACTAGAAATGAATTCATGAGAACTCCATCTCTTACTTGCTGCAGTGGCTTTCTTGCAACATCTCTAGCCATTCTCTCATGTGTGCCAATGCAGCATTTTCAGCTCAAGGCGAGTTATGCTGAGACACTGAGTTGTTGTGCTGCTTGTCCTTTGATTTTTTTTTTAGTATATTTTTTTAGTATATTGTTTTTTAGTATATTTACTCCTATTTTCTTCACTCTGCAGGGATCTCTCAGGCTGTGCCTCTGGTGCCACTGACAGAGGAGAGCGAGGATGCACTTGAGCACAAACAGTTTCAGAAGCTGCTGAAAAAAATGGGGGTACGACCCCCAGCTGACGAGCAGGTACAGTACCTTTCCCCATCCCTGCATATTCATATTCCACTGACTTATTATTTCTGTTACATTTGCAGCACGTTTTTTCAGCTGGCAAAAACTGGCAATGACATTAAAATGTACATCCCAAAGATATCATCTTCAGAGCTCCACAATCTCCCCAGACCTGGTCGACTTAGTGAGTGGAAGACCTCTGTGAGACAAACCCAAGTCCTTCCACATAGCAGTCCTTATTACTGAGCCACAAGGCCAGATACCCATACCCTTTACTGCTTGATGTGTGAACACAGTATATCCAACTAGTAGCACTTCATGATTTAGATGATTTAAATAATTTAGATGACCTCAGCGATGTCCGTTGCCATCATATTTATTGTAATGGCAGCGTTAGACAACATCAGTCATCTTCATCGGTCCATTTATAAAGTAATTCAAAACTTTTAATTTTTAAATTTTTAAATTTTAAATTGACTTAGCTTTCGGCTTAGTTTTTAAAGTCCATCTATCTTCAGACTCAGGGGGGTCAAAGGCCCGACATATGTTTCGCCCGAGACCGAGCTGTCTCAAGGGACTACCCCTACATACACAAAAACAAAACTTATTACTCCCATGCAAATAACCCAAATGCTCTTCTATGGGAAATAAACAGGGAAAATATTGTTGAAACACTTACCCTACAGGTGTTTTAGCGTCAGCTCTGCCCTATATAATACGAACAAAGATGGCGCCAGCGTTTTTTCACAGGTTTAAATATCCCCTCCTAATGACGTACATAACTCCTCCCCCTCTATTCCTATTGGACAGAATCTAGATCAGCGATGCCCAATCCAGCTCGCTATTCAAACCATTGGGATAAACTGTCTGTAAAGAAAAGATATACCACTGTTCCCGAAAATTCAAGAGTTTAGCGACAGATCCTCCTTCCCTCTTATCTACAATTTGTTCAATAATCCTCCATCTTAAATCCTCTATCTGATGTTTCATTTGAAGCCAATGTTCTACCAGGGGAGCTTGGAGATTTTGAGTATGTATACGAGATTTATGTTCTGTGAGACGAGTTTTAACAGATCTTGAACTCCTCCCTATATAAATCAGGTCACAAGGACAAATAATCACATAAATCGAATTTTTACTCTCGCAATTAGTATACATAGTGGATTTCAAAATTTTATTCTTACCTGGAACCACCCAAGAGCTGCCTAAAATCGTCAGAGAGCACCACTGACAGTGCCCGCATATTCCATGATTCCCTCCCGTTCCACATGGTTCTAAATCAAAAAACTTTTTAGACCCTAACCGCTCCCCAATAGATCTACCTCTGGTATATGATATTATTGGTCTTTCTACAAAGCAGGGGTACAGTTGAAGAATATGCCAGTGTGTTTTGATGATCTGTGCTATTTTTTGACTAATGTCAGTGAAAGGTAGTACACAAGTTAAACTATCCACCTCCTCACTAGCATTCTTTTCCATCAAAAGCCATGGTCTATGAGCATATCTAGCTCTAGTGTATGCTTTTTTAACAGCAGCTTGAGGGTATCCCCGCGAAAGAAATCTTAATTTTAATTCTTGTGACTGAATTTTGAAATCTTCAACAGAGGAACAAACCCTCCTGATCCTCAAAAATTGGCTCACTGGAAGATTAAACTTCAGATGATAGGGGTGGAAGCTCCCAAATTGTAGGAATGTATTTCTACTGACAGGTTTACGATACAGGGATGTTAAGAGCTTATTATCTTTCTTATATACCCACAAATCCAGAAATTCAATAGCTACTTTACTAGATGACATCGTAAAAGAAATATTAACATCCAATGTATTTAACCATTCTACAAATTTCTGCAGAATTGATTCTGACCCAGTCCATAGAAAAAAGATATCATCTAAGAAGCGTTTCCACATAGATACTGATTCAAAAAAATGAGAACCATAGATTTTTTTCGATTCTAACTGAGCAATGTATAAAGTGGCCACAGAAGGGGCTAAAGTAGCCCCCATCGCTACTCCCTCAGTTTGCAAATAAAAATTCTTATCAAACCAAAAATAATTGCTCGAGATCACCAATTCTGCCAGCATGAGAATAAACTCTGATGATATCCGTTGGGGTCCCGATCGTGCTTCCACTACATCTTTAATAATCTGTAGAGCTCCTGATTGGGGAATCTTCGTATAAAGGGACACAATGTCCAATGTCACCAGAATAGTATCTGCAGATATTCCATCAATTTCTTCAAGCACTCTTAAAAAATGCGAGGAATCTTTCAAAAAGGATTTCATTTCAGATACTTGCTTCTTCAGGAATACATCAATAAAGATAGATAACGGTTCTAAAACTGATGACTTAGTGGAGACGATCGGGCGACCCGGTGGCAAGTCCAAACATTTATGTATTCCTGAAGAAGCAAGTATCTGAAATGAAATCCTTTTTGAAAGATTCCTAGCATTTTTTAAGAGTGCTTGAAGAAATTGATGGAATATCTGCAGATACTATTCTGGTGACATTGGACATTGTGTCCCTTTATACGAAGATTCCCCAATCAGGAGCTCTACAGATTATTAAAGATATAGTGGAAGCACGATCGGGACCCCAACGGATATCATCAGAGTTTATTCTCATGCTGGCAGAATTGGTGATCTCAAGCAATTATTTTTGGTTTGATAAGAATTTTTATTTGCAAACTGAGGGAGTAGCGATGGGGGCTACTTTAGCCCCTTCTGTGGCCACTTTATACATTGCTCAGTTAGAATCGAAGAAAATCTATGGTTCTCATTTTTTTGAATCAGTATCTATGTGGAAACGCTTCTTAGATGATATCTTTTTTTCTATGGACTGGGTCAGAATCAATTCTGCAGAAATTTGTAGAATGGTTAAATACATTGGATGTTAATATTTCTTTTACGATGTCATCTAGTAAAGTAGCTATTGAATTTCTGGATTTGTGGGTATATAAGAAAGATAATAAGCTCTTAACATCCCTGTATCGTAAACCTGTCAGTAGAAATACATTCCTACAATTTGGGAGCTTCCACCCCTATCATCTGAAGTTTAATCTTCCAGTGAGCCAATTTTTGAGGATCAGGAGGGTTTGTTCCTCTGTTGAAGATTTCAAAATTCAGTCACAAGAATTAAAATTAAGATTTCTTTCGCGGGGATACCCTCAAGCTGCTGTTAAAAAAGCATACACTAGAGCTAGATATGCTCATAGACCATGGCTTTTGATGGAAAAGAATGCTAGTGAGGAGGTGGATAGTTTAACTTGTGTACTACCTTTTACTGACATTAGTCAAAAAATAGCACAGATCATCAAAACACACTGGCATATTCTTCAACTGTACCCCTGCTTTGTAGAAAGACCAATAATATCATATACCAGAGGTAGATCTATTGGGGAGCGGTTAGGGTCTAAAAAGTTTTTTGATTTAGAACCATGTGGAACGGGAGGGAATCATGGAATATGCGGGCACTGTCAGTGGTGCTCTCTGACGATTTTAGGCAGCTCTTGGGTGGTTCCAGGTAAGAATAAAATTTTGAAATCCACTATGTATACTAATTGCGAGAGTAAAAATTCGATTTATGTGATTATTTGTCCTTGTGACCTGATTTATATAGGGAGGAGTTCAAGATCTGTTAAAACTCGTCTCACAGAACATAAATCTCGTATACATACTCAAAATCTCCAAGCTCCCCTGGTAGAACATTGGCTTCAAATGAAACATCAGATAGAGGATTTAAGATGGAGGATTATTGAACAAATTGTAGATAAGAGGGAAGGAGGATCTGTCGCTAAACTCTTGAATTTTCGGGAACAGTGGTATATCTTTTCTTTACAGACAGTTTATCCCAATGGTTTGAATAGCGAGCTGGATTGGGCATCGCTGATCTAGATTCTGTCCAATAGGAATAGAGGGGGAGGAGTTATGTACGTCATTAGGAGGGGATATTTAAACCTGTGAAAAAACGCTGGCGCCATCTTTGTTCGTATTATATAGGGCAGAGCTGACGCTAAAACACCTGTAGGGTAAGTGTTTCAACAATATTTTCCCTGTTTATTTCCCATAGAAGAGCATTTGGGTTATTTGCATGGGAGTAATAAGTTTTGTTTTTGTGTATGTAGGGGTAGTCCCTTGAGACAGCTCGGTCTCGGGCGAAACATATGTCGGGCCTTTGACCCCCTGAGTCTGAAGATAGATGGACTTTAAAAACTAAGCCGAAAGCTAAGTCAATTTAAAATTTAAAAATTTAAAAATTAAAAGTTTTGAATTACTTTATAAATGGACCGATGAAGATGATTGATGTTGTCTAACGCTGCCATTACAATAAATATGATGGCAACGGACATCGCTGAGGTTATCTAAATTATTTAAATCATCTAAATAATGAAGTGCTACTAGTTGGATATACTGAATTCATTACGTAGGACTGTATGTTTGTGTTCCAACAATCTATTACAAAATAATAGCCATTGGTGTGATGTGTGAACACAGCAGAAAATGGATGTAATGATGATTAACTGAGTATGAAGTTACCTCAGCTGAAGAGAAACAAGGCTGTCCAGGATACCCACATCAAGGGTTCCCTCTGGAAATAAGTTCAAAAAGAGGTTGGAAAGCCTCCACTCTCAGAGAGCATGTATGCCCCATTTCTCATGGTCCCTGCAGACCAGTTGCATGGGTTTATGCTGTCCGGCCATCAGATAAGAGACGGAACTGATTCAATGACATCACCCTATATGAGGCCCCTTTTAGCCCTCAGCTAGTATTTTTGTATCAAAGCAAACCACAAAATGCCTTGGACATAATGGCTAACTGAGCAAGCATCCAACACAGAAGTCTCCGGACACCCAAAACAACACAAAGCACAGCTGAATAGGAACCTAGTGGGATAAACCAACACCAAAAAGCTGCTGACATGGTTAAGGGAGATTTTGGACTGGTCTGGAGGGCACTGAACAGGCAGGAGAGGCAGAGGCCGTGAGCCGGATCTGGACTCCGTGATTGATTATATGACTACAGTACTCAAAATGAAAACCACAGAAAATGTGACTAAAATATGGGGCTAGGTAACAGAATAGGATCCTTAAATAGAAAGGACACTACCCAGCTTTGGAAGAAGTGGTGAAAATGGAATGGAAGAAGCCTGGAAACAGGAGGGTAATTCCTCAGACAGCAGAAGGCAAAAGTAAAGTACTGATATACTATCTCTAAGCTGCCATTCCAGCCTTGGAGACTGCATTGATACGGGTATGAGTCATAAAAGAGGCTAGCACTTGTTCTGTCAATTGTATTATTTTCTTCCCCCAGCTTCTCTCACAGTAGTACTTGGTTGTAAGTGGTGCTATGTAATGTGTTTGGGCCTGTTGGTGCTGGGTCTCGGAACCAAAACCCAACGCCTCAACCCCACAAATTCCCCAACTGATATCTTAGACCCTCCGGCTTGATAAGTACCAAAAACAGCTATACAAGAGAAGCTTCTCACATTTACCAAAATTTATTCTTACCCAAGAACATGAAAAAATAAGAAATAATAGAAAGTTAGGAGTAGCACATAAGAAGCAGGGCAGTGGAGGAACATAAAAAAGGGGGGAGCCATGGAGATGGTCGCATAATCCTTAATCTATTGAGAGAGACTGAGGAAGATTTTCATCGACTCCCCTCTTGTTCCAGACCAGGCAGTTATATAGGCTGTAGTACAAAGAACTGGTTCTCAGGAACACATCATACGTCATGCAGGATATGCCATTTGTTTCTTACAATTGCCCACATAAAAATATATATTGCATTTCCTTAAAAGTTACATCTTCAGCACATCCTCAAATAAAAGCAATCTGTATCTCACTTCAAAGGAGTCAGGATTCCTTTCCCACAGACCCTACTGCAATTATGCCATTCTCCTATCCTGTCCTGAATTGCAGGATTTTCTGTCTCTCCTCTGTCAGCCCCACCCCCTTGTCACCTGGAACTTCGCTTTGATCTGCATCCTAAAAGTCTCTAGAGGCTAATTGAACACACTCATGTAAACAGTGAATGACATGAATTGTCTTACAATTCCCTGCTCAGAGGAAGGTAGGGAGGAGGTGGGGTACTTGCTTGCCACCTGGCTTTGCTTTAATATCATTGCAATTTACAGAAAAAAAAGAAACCTTCGCTTCTTATTGTCTATAGACTACTTCTTAGATATTAGATATTTAGCAGTACTGAAACTGCTTGGTCTAGGCCTTCATAAGTGCAAAGTACACCTCCACCAACAAATGATATGAAAAATTTTAATCACCTCCTGATTTCTACATATGTCACACTGAATGGTTTCTGATCTTTAAACAAAATATATTATTAGACAAAGGGAACATGAATAAACACACTACAGTGTTTAAATTATAATTTCATTTGTTTATGGAACAGTTATCCAATACCCTTATGACCCATATGAAAAAGTAACTGCCTCTTTAATTACTCAGTTGCCCAATTAAATTTAATTGATAATTAGTTTCAGCTGATAGAACACAGCCAAGCTTGATTGCAGCCAGCCTTATTGAATCTAAACCTCACTATATATTGAACTTTACTGTGAGAGTGAAGTAATCACCACAGAATTTCTACATGAAAGCTATGCCAAAGGAAATTCCAGAGTTGATGAGAAAATAAATTTTTGAAATACAGTAGATTCCAGATATTTGGAGACACTGGTTAATCGGGGTGGCTGCATATTTGGTCCAAATCCAGCAGAGCAAAAACAAAGCACATTTATAAAGGGGGAAGTTTTCTCTTATTTGGAACAACGTGCTATTTAATTGGGCCAGTAACGTCTGCAAAACATTTGATGCATCACCTGCCCCTGGAGTATATATGGGCTGCTGCATTTGCGTACACATGCTGCTGCATGGTGTTTCACGTTCCATCTCTGGTGCACACAGTAAAAATGCCAAGGAAAGCTCAACACTCGCAGAAAAAATCTCCTTGTTTGAAGAATTCAAAAAACAACTGCCAAACACTAGTCAGCGCCATCTAGCAAAGATTACTGGAGTGCCAAAATCCACAATAGCATTCGTTGTACAGCAACAAGAGAAATTGATAAACGGATATTAACTGAGACACACCAGGGAGTTTCCCCAGAAACGGAAGCATTAAGGTAAAGACCCTGATGTAGAAGAGACCCTGAATCAATGGTTCTCAATTGTAACAGGAAGGAGTGTTCGTGTGAGTAGAAAAATGTTAAAAAGCAAGTCAGAGGAGTTAGCTAGAAAACTCAGTCACAACGGTTTTAAAATAACAGATGGCCCGTTTATGATTTAGTTTGAGAGCACGTGGTGAAAAGGAAGGTGCAGATGCTGTAAGTGCTAAACAATGGAAAACCACAAAAGTTCCACGTTTGCTTATAAATTTTGTGCAGATGAAACAGGGCTATTCTACCATGCCACATCTGATGGTTACTTGATTTGTATCATTCTAACAAAAATGCATGTATGACGTCGGACATTGTTAGGACCTGGTTAATAAGCTGGCACATTGAATTACAAAGGAGGTCTAGGAGAATTGTGCTAGTCCTTGATAATTGTGTGGCACACCCACACATTGACTCTTTGAAAAACATCCAGGTGGAATTTCTGTGCCCCAACACCACATCTTTGGTACAACCAATGGACCCAATGGGAGTCAAAATATTTGAAGACATTATACTGCGCTATAATGAAACAATGATGGAATATTCACATAGCAGGCAGCCTGAGCCAACAGATTTATTTTCCACTGAACATAATTAACTTTGTATGAATGTGGCGGTTACTAGTGTGCTGAACTGGACAATGCTGGTCTATTTAGACTGATGTTGGACAGAACTTAAGAAAGCCCTTCCTTCATTATTGAAATAGTAATAAAAAAAGGAAAGTGCTTTTTTATAATATACCACTGCAATCCACAAAACAAAAGGAGCAGGTTCCCACATGCCACCTTTTTCTTTTGATGAAGGCACAGGAAAAAAAAATTTTTTTAATGCTCCCAGGTTTCAACCTAATTCATGTTTAATGTGGGATATAAAAATGTCATAAGCAAATAAATAAATAGAAACTCTGAACTGAGCACCTGCTTTTCATAAGATGATGTCTATCTTAGTGGTCCTTTTACCAGGAGAAAAAAAAAATCTCTGAATGAATATAATAGTGCTAGGGTGTCCCTATAACAAGCCCTTCCAAATGAGACCCTGATTACGATTTATTACAAATTACTACTCTACTTATGAAACGTTATTCTGTCGTTATACCTCCACAAGCTGGCATGTTTGAAAATATAAGTGAAATTAAATAAAAATGCCACCAACAATAAAGAACGACAACATGGGTGCAAGCAGCTCATAGGTTTGTTTGCTTTAAGTATACACAGAACGACAGCTACGTGGGGAAGGGAAAACAGAGCCTTACTTAATGGACTTCAGCTTTTTAATGGCACCCCGTCTCCTGTTTTTTTATCCAACATCCTTGCTCTCCACGTGATGCAGCACCTCTTCTTCTTGCCACGATTAACTTTTTTTGAGCAGTGCCAGCCCAGAAAAAGCAGGCTGCCCTAGGGGGTGGGGCACGCTGAAGAAAAGCCCCCGGGATTGTCTGAAGAAGCCTGCTTTTTCTGACAATGCTGGGTCAGCACTGCTTTAAAAAAGTTAATCGCTGCAAGAAGAGGTCCTGCATCGGGTGGGGAGAGATACCCAAGCGAGCCACAGGGAAGGAGGACACCAAGTGGAGGCATGACAAGCCCACATTTCAGGAGTCATTTGTTAAAGTAACTACTTTAACAAACGGCTCCCAAAATTCTTGAAAAAATTAACAAATGGTCGGTACAATCCGGCTCCAGCACACCACTGGCTCAGATCAGGAGCAGGGACTCCAAAATATTCTTTGGATGGATACAGAGGGTACACTGTGGTGACTCTGCTTCACAAGTTTGTTTATGCAGGCTTTTGACCCTGATCAGTGTAGGTTTCTGGTGCTCTTTCAGACACTGTTTTCTGTTGGATTTATTTTTGTTTCAGATAGGATGTACATTTTGTTTACTTTTACGTACTTTATTTTCCTCCAAGGACAAGCAGGCATTATCTTCTCACATGTGGGTGATGTTATCCATGGAGCCAGGTTTTGACACTGCCAAAGTGCACTGTCACTTTAAAGGAAATGGCCCTGAGTACCTGAAGAATAGGATGATTTTCTACACACCTCCAAGGTCACTAAGGTCCTCTCAAGGACTAACCACACCCTCTCCAAAAGACATTACATGATGTGATACCCGCAAGCAAGCCTTCTCCGGAGTAGCCCCCGCATTCTGGAATGCACTGCCTGAAAGGCTACACTTAACACAAGACTATCTCTACTTCAGGAAGCAGGTGAAAGCTTGGCTCTTCAACCAAGCCTTTAATGGTAGAAGTAACTAACTTGTTAGTCTCACTCACACACACAAGGAGTGACACGGGCTGCACATACTGCACCAGGGCATGTTTATCCACTCCTAGCTGGGATAATATTTAACCATCCCCCTGACCTCATGTGCACCTTTCTTTAAATTAGTCACCTGATTTTCTAACGCCTCTTACTCTCTTACCTATCTATATGTTCCATCTTTGCTTATACCTTACATTGTCAGTTAAAATGTTCTATTACATATTGTGTTGACATTGTAAGTAGTATACAATGCCATACTTTGTATTGTTGTTTGAATATTTTTAGTGCTGTAATTATCTATTGGTCATATTTGATTTATTCTTACTATACACTGGCTTCAGTGAATTCCTTCAAAAAGGCAGTAAATAAATCCTAATAAATAAAAATCTTTGAGGCAGTGCCCCCACCACACATGCACAGGTGCCTTGACACATGAGCACGGGACTAAGTCTCTCATTTTCCGCAAAGCAGAGAGGTTGGATTTTTTAAATCTCTCCTCGGTGAAAACTTTTGCCTTTTTGGTGCCTTCCCTTACTGTTTTTCCTTTGTTTTATATTTCTTGATATTGTTTCTAAGTGCGGGAGTGAATTTTTCTAATTTTATTTGATTTTTGACATGTCAGTATTGCGAAACGCCTAGCCACCTGCCTGGGGTTACCCCGTGGCCACTTAGTGTCTACCCCCAGCACAGCTCAGGTCCACCTGCACCTGCCACTTGTGCTATACAGTAGCACCCTCTTCCCACCGACTGGGTCCCAACCGCCTTTGGGCAAGTCTCCTGCTCTCAAATTATCCCCAGTGATTTCTAGGTTACTGGAGGCCACAGTCCCAGTGGTCCCACAGTTCCCAGAAAGCACTCACAGACCCATCACACAAACCACCAGGATTATTAGTCCAGACAAGCAGAGGCTAGATTATGGTTAAAATAAACTAAAAATATTTGTCATGAAAAAAATATTGAACAGTGAACCTTAAAAACAGATGGAACAAAACAGCACATAATAACAGGTAACTGAATATGGATCAATTATAAAACTAACTAAACATTTGTTTACTATCTAAATAGTACCTGGGAAGATCAGGACATGTAGCTGCTCAAAGGGCCTCAGCAAAGAAATCCTTCTCTTTTTTTTTTTTTTTTTTTCCTGGCTAAGACTGGAGAAAAAAGCCAGTACATCCTAGCTGAATTTGAGCTCTTGGGCCAACCAGAGCCCAGAACAACAAGTTTTAAAAATAGCTGGCCACATCACTGCAGGTTGCCTCTTATCTGTGTTAACTAAAGAGGGAACAGTCAGTTCTCTGTAACAGCTTTAAACATAAACATGCACCACCTGCTGGCCAAACTAGAGAAATATACTTCAAGAAATAATTAATACAGTTTTACAGGCTTAAAACCTACTACTACTACTATTTAGCATTTCTATAGCGCTACAAGGCATACGCAGGGCTGCACAAACATAGAAGAGAGACAGTCCTTGCTTAAAGAGCTTACAATCTAATAGACAAAAAATAAATAAAGTAGGCAAATCAAATCAATTAATGTGAACGGGAAGGAAGAGAGGAGGGTAGGTGGAGGCGAGTGGTTACAAGTGGTTACGAGTCAAAAGTAATGTTAAAGAGGTGGGCTTTCAGTCTAGATTTAAAGGTGGCCAAGGAATGGGGCAAGACGTAGGGGCTCAGGAAGTTTATTCCAGGTGTAGGGTGCAGCGAGAAAGAAGGCGCGAAGTCTGGAGTTGGCAGTAGTGGAGAAGGGAACAGATAAGAAGGATTTATCCATGGAGCGGAGTGCACGGGAAGGGGTGTAGGGAAGGACGAGTGTGGAGAGATACTGGGGAGCAGCAGAGTGAATACATTTATAGGTTAGTAGAAGAAGTTTGAACAGGATGCGAAAACGGATAGGGAGCCAGTGAAGGGTCTTGAGGAGAGGGGTAGTATGAGTAAAGCGACCCTGGCAGAAGATGAGACGGGCAGCAGAGTTTTGAACCGACTGGAGAGGGGAGAGGTGACTAAGTGGGAGGCCAGCAAGAAGCAGATTGCAGTAGTCTAAACGAGAGGTGACAAGGGTGTGGATGAGGGTTTTGGTAGAGTGCTCGGAAAGAAAGGGGCGGATTTTACGGATGTTGTAAAGAAAGAAACGACAGGTCTTGGCGGTCTGCTGGATATGAGCAGAGAAGGAGAGAGAAGAGTCAAAGATGACCCCAAGGTTTCGAGCTGAGGAGACAGGGAGAATGAGAGAGCCATCAACAGAAATAGAAAACGGGGGGAGCGGGGAGGTGGGTTTGGGGGGGAAAATGAGAAGCTCGGTTTTGGTCATATTTAATTTCAGGTGGCGTTGAGACATCCAGGCAGCAATGTCAGACAAGCACGCTGAAACTTTGGTTTGGATGCAAGGTGAGATATCAGGGGTAGAAAGGTAGATTTGGGAGTCATCAGCATAGAGATGGTAGGAAAAGCCATGGGATGAGATTAATGAACCAAGGGAAGAAGTGTAGATAGAAAAGAGGAGGGGACCAAGAACAGAACCCTGAGGTACGCCGACAGGCAGAGGGATAAAAGTAGAAGAGGATCCACCAGAGTGAACACTAAAGGTGCGGAGGGAGAGGTAGGAAGAGAACCAGGAAAGGACAGAGCCCTGGAATCCAAGTGAGGACAGGGTATCGAGAAGTATGCTGTGATCGACAGTGTCAAAAGCAGCGGAAAGATCAAGAAGAATGAGGATGGAATATTGACCTCTGGATTTAGCCAGTAATAGGTCATTGGAGACTTTAGTAAGCGCAGTTTCGGTTGAGTGGAGAGGGCGAAAACCAGATTGTAATGGGTCAAGAATAGCATGTGAGGAGAGAAAATCAAGGCAGCGGCGGTGAACAGCACGCTCAAGTAATTTGGAGAGAAAAGGAAGGAGGGAGATGGGTCGGTAATTAGAGGGACAAGTAGGGTCAAGTGAAGGCTTCTTAAGGAGAGGTGTGACCACAGCATGTTTAAAGGCAGCAGGGACAGTTGCAGTGGAAAGTGAGAGGTTGAGAATGTGACAGATAAAAGGAATAAGAGTAGGAGAGATGGCATTAAGAAGGTGGGTGGGAATGGGATCAGAGGAACAGGTGGTACATTTTGAGGAAGAAAGGAGAAGTGTAGTTTCCTCAATAGTAACTTCAGGAAAGGAGGAAAGGGAATGAGGGGAAGGAGAGAGAGGGGAACGGACTAGTGGAGGGAGAGCTGGTGAGGTAGAGAAAGCAAGGTTTATCTTTTGAACCTTGTTGTGAAAGAATTCAGCAAGGGTCTGAGGAGATAATGAAGGGGGAGTTGGGGGAGGGGGCACCTTGAGGAGAGAGTTCAATGTGGTGAAGAGAAGGCGAGGATTAGAGCCAAGAGAGTTGGTCAGTGGGATATAATAATCCTGTTTGGCACGTAAAAGAGCAGATTGGAAGGAGGTCAGCATGAACTTAAAGTGTAAGAAATCAGCAAGGGCCCGAGATTTCCGCCAGAGGCGTTCGGCGGAGCGGGTACAGGAACGTAGGTAGCGGATATTAGAAGTCAGCCAAGGTTGGGGTTTTGTACGCCTTACAGGGCGGGTCATCAAAGGTGCAAGAGTGTCTAAGGCAGAGGATAGAGTATTGTTGTAAGAAGAAACAGCCTCGTTGACAGACGTGGATGGTGCCACAGTAGAGAGGAGGTTTGAAACATGGGAGGATAGAGATGAAGGGTCAATATCGTGAAGATTCCTAGATAAATTAGATAGGATAGGACGGGACTGGGAGGGAGGAGATTTAAGTGTGAAAGTTATAAGATGGTGATCAGAGGAGGGATGATCAGAGGCAAGGAAACTAGAAGGTGAACAGTTGGAGGAGAAGATGAGATCAAGACAGTGACCATTTTGATGAGTGGGGGAGGTGGAGCATAGTTGGAGATTAAAGGACGACGTTAAAGCGAGTAACTTGGAAATATAAGAGTTGGAAGGATCATTAGCAGGAATATTAAAGTCACCAAGGATGAGAGAGGGGGAGGAAGGATCATGGAAGAAGGCAAGCCAGGCGTCAAAGTCACTGAGAAAGGATGAAAGGGACTTATCAGGGGGACGATAAATGACCGCTATTCGAAGAGGCAGAGGAGAGGAAAGGCGGATAGAGTGGACTTCAAAGGAGGAAAAACAGTGAGATTGAGGTGGAAGAAGGGGTTGAAATCTGGAGGAGGGAGAGAGAAGTAGTCCAACACCGCCCCCACGGCCAGCAGGGCGAGGAGTATGTGAAAATAGATAACCGCCATGGCACAGGGCTGCGACTGAAGCAGAGTCATCAGGGCAGAGCCAGGTTTCTGTTATGGCGAGCAGATGGAGGTGACGCGAGATAAAGAGGTCCTGGATATAGGGGAGTTTGTTACAGATAGAGCGGGCATTCCATAGGGCGCAAGAGAAGGGCAGAGAAGAGGAGGGGAGTAGAGGAATAGAGATGAGGTTAGAGAGGTCACGGTGAGATCTGTAGAGTTTGGATAATAGTTGGTGAGGAGGGCCAGGATTGGGATTGATGTCACCAGCTGAGAGTAAGAGAAGGAGTAAAAGAGAGCGGAGGAGAGTAGGAGAGGTGTGGCCACGAAGGCGTCGAAGGCGAGATGTATTTAGGTGGAATGGGGAAGGCAAAATGGAGGGAAGAAAGAGACGGAGATTAAAAGCCAAGAGGGAGGAAGAGGGTAGGAGAGAAGGTGAGGTGATGAAGTCAATGGATGGGAAGTGAGTTCCTGTAGCAGAGAGAGGAAGGGGGTGAGGGAAAAGATTAGGAAGGGACAGAGCTAGGAAGAGAATGTGAATAGGGGCCATAAACGATTAAGGTACTTTAGCAACTGGAAAAAGATTAGATAGAAAGAGAAAAAATGCCCCTAGAGCGGAAGCCCTGAGTGGATCGGGGTGGACCTGGGTGTCACCCCGGAGAAGGCTGTAAGGATATGCAGATGAGCTGCAAGTCCTCCACAGCACCTGAAAGGCAGCCGGTGGTAGAGGTGGGCACCTCTCAGCTGAGGAAAGGCTTACCAGGGGTTAGGCCGAAGCCAGCATTCCTCCCCCTGAGGGTCGCCTGATCCTAGCCAAAAAGCACCTGGAAACTCTGTGCACTTGGAGAGAGGCCCTGGGAAGATCGGGTTGGAACTGGAGTCACCCCGGATACAGCTGTGAGGAAATGCAGAAGGGCTGCAAGTCCTCCACAGCACCTGGTGGGAGCACTGGGCACCTAGAGCGGAAGCCCTGAGTGGATCGGGGTGGACCTGGGTGTCACCCCGGAGAAGGCTGTAAGGATATGCAGATGAGCTGCAAGTCCTCCACAGCACCTGAAAGGCAGCCGGTGGTAGAGGTGGGCACCTCTCAGCTGAGGAAAGGCTTACCAGGGGTTAGGCCGAAGCCAGCATTCCTCCCCCTGAGGGTCGCCTATTTTGTAACAGTCAGCCTTCGGGGCCTCTGAGGCTTCGTTTTGGCTGATGAACATCAACCTTTTTCACGCTCACTTGAGCCACTGAGCCTTTTCACCTTGCATCGGTCGTTTTCCCCTCTACGTCACAGAGGGTGCTGAGTGGCTTTAGGAAGTGTATTCTGTATAGTCGGACTATTTCAGGCTCTGACCCCCATAACTGGTGTATTTCAGTGCTGAGGTCCTGACCGTTGGGACATTCAATGTGACCTCTACCTGCGCATGCAAACAAAGACACTTAAAACCCACAAAATCCAATGTGATAAAATTTTTGGTTCAATATCGAGCGTGGCAGGGAACTCGGTCCCAGATGTGGACCCTGCATCAGCATCAAGTGTGCCGATACTACATTGGGAATGCCCGTCATCGGACTCTGCACCACATTCATGTAAATTCTCCAAATCCTCCTCATTGATGCCGTGTGCCTTGAGGGACCTGCAGTATAGAAAGCCTAAGAAATATTGCCTTTCCAGGCACAATGCACAGACCTCTCCTGCATCAGCGTCTCTGATGCAGGGAAAGCACCAGCGCCACAGTGACTTATCTCCTTCTCTCTAACTTCTCATCAGGACCCTTAGGGTTCCTCAATGCCCCCGACGTCTAGTGAGGCTATACCACAGGATACCTCCATACTGATTCTCCACCCGGTACTAACATCTTCTCTCCAGGAGGAGATCCGGGTTATGCTCAAGGAAGAACTATCAAGGCTAATGCATATGCAGTCTACTCAGACATATAGGGTGCTTGTACCAGCCTCAGCCCAGCCCAGGGATACATCAGAGCTTCAGCTACAGGAGAGGTCCTGCACACCAGCTTGGCATCGACCACAGGTGGCAGTGTGTACCTGACCAACGCATGCATCGTCTTCAGTAGAAGAACTCTCTTCAGGTTCAGAGGACAGGCCTCTGCCTCAATGTTCTTCCACGCAGAGCTGATACTCTAGTCAGTACACTCTTTCAATTATTTTCCAAGAAGACTACTTTGAAGAGTCTGACTCTGACCTCTCCTGGGAGTTGGTGCAGGATCCATGGTACTTCTCTGCTGAGGAATCCTATAGTATCTCATCAGAACCCTCTCTGCCGCCTGAGAGACATAAGTCTTCCCCAGAAAGTATATCCTTTCTTGGGTTTGACCGTGAGATGGCTCAGGATATACTCTTCAAGTTGGAGACTGAGGAAGAACCTCATTCAGAGCTCTTTAAAGTGCTAGATTATGGTTCTCCTAGGGAGGGTATTACTGTGCCCTTTCATAGAATCATGAAGGGTGCTGTTTTGAAAAACTGGAAGGCTGTGCTGTCAGTTCAAGTTGCTCCAAAGAAAATAGATACTATGTACAGGATACAGAAATGTCCTGGTTTCGACAAAGATGCAACTACCTCACCATTCTCTGGTGATATAATCTGCCTTAAACCGCACTCGCAGTGCAAGATCTCAACTCCGCCAGGCAGAGAGGCTAGTGCCTTGGATTCCTTTGGCGAGTAGTCCAAGCTTCTATGCTTGCCAAATGCATATTAGATTATCAGCTTTGTTCCACCATTTACTTGAAGTCTTTGGTGCAGAGTGCTCTCTTCCTCCAGAGAAAACGTCTGAATTCCACAACCTAAAAATGAAGCTTCTAGATTGTCGCAAGTATCTAGCCTTTGATGTCTCCTCTCCACTTTGGGAGTGGCCATGCGACACTTCTCCTGGCTTAGAGTCTCAGACCTTGAACATGCAGTCTAGGAACGTCTGGCAGATGTCCTTTGTCGTGGGGATAATTTATTTGGCGACAAAGTGGAGGAAGTGGCTGACTGTATTAAAAAAAAATCATACAGATATCATCAAAATTCTCTGCAGGTCACAACTACCTGCGTCTAGGAGGTTTCAGTGGGTTTTCACTGTTCTTATTACTACAATTCTGAGCATAGATACACTCCTGTTACTCCTCCTCTTCAAAGGACCCCTACCCACTGCTCACGTCCACGTCGGCAATGGGGTCAAAAGTCACAGGCCCCTTCTCAGCCTAAACAACAAGCAAGTTTTTGACTTCTTCCCAGAGAGCATAACCACCATACAGCTGTCCGTGCCGAACAACATTCCGGAGGGTTGGCAGGCTAATCCTGTTTCAAGAGAGGTTACAACCCATTGCCTCTGACTGCTGGGTTCTTCAGATCATCTGGCATGGTGATGCTATTCGATGGGAAAGAAGGTCTCCCGACCATCCACCAAAAGAGTCTCGTTTCAGTTCCCTCCAAAGGACAGTGCTTGTGTAGGAGCTCTCTGCCTTCCTTCCACAGAATGCAGTAGAACCAGTTCCTCTGCTGGAGAGGGGTCGAGGATTCTACTCCAGGTACTTCCTCATACCAAAGAAGACTGAGCGAGTTTGGCTGATTCTCAATCCCCGGGAATTGAACAAATGCCTTCTTAAAGAAATACTTCTCATGGTGTCCCAGGGATCCCTTCTTCCAATGATTCAACGCGACTGGCTTTGCTTTCTAGAGCATATACCCACATCTCTATTCTGCCTGCTCACAGGAAGTTCCTTCGCTTCCACTTCGGGCTCCACATTATAGTACAAGGTATTGCCATTTGGCTTAGCCTCAACTCCTTGTGTTTCCACAAAATGCCTGACAGTAGTCCCAGCATTATGCAGATGGGGCATACATGTCTTTCCCCTACCTCAATGACTGGTTGATCAAAGAAGCCTCACAGAAGGCAGCACAGACCCCTCTATAGGCTTCACCATCCATTTCCTGGAGTTCCTCGGATTTTGTGGTAAATTATCCCAAATCACATCTTCAACATAGTACATCTGCGAACCCAGGTTGCTGTTCCAGACGAGTTTTAGCTGGTCAGATGCTGTGTATACTCTGCCATATGGCTTCAGCAGTCCATGTCACACCATTAGGTCAGCTCCATTTTCGAGTACCTCAATGGAGTGTCTCATCTCAGTGGTCTCGGGAAGCTCTCGGCCTGTATTCGGGTAACTCCATCGTTATGCCGCTTTCTATAATGGTAGATGGTTCCAGAAAACCTCACCTGTGGATTTCCATTCTAGTCCCCTCCTCATCAGAAAGTTCTCAACGTGGACACTTCCATGGTAGGCTGGGGTGCCCATCTTGTTGGACTTCACACACAGGGCTCTTGGTCCCCACAGGAGACAAGACATCTTATCAATCTCCTAGAGTTACAAGCAATCTGGAATGCTGTCAAAATTTTCCAGGTTTGCCTCCTCAATCAGGTTGTTCTTGTTCACACAGACAGTGAGATTGTGATGCATTACCTGAACAAATGGGGGGAATGGGTTCTTATCTCCTGTGTCTAGAAGCTCTCCAGATAGGGACTTGGGCAACTTCTAGAGGCATATCTTTGAAAGACGTTTACCTAGCCAGAAAACAATGATTTGGCGGACAAGTTGAGCAGACTACTTCAATTTCACAAGTGGTCCCTCAGCATGCTGGTGATTCATCAGATTTTTCAGCAGTGGAACCGCTCAGAACAAAAAGGTTCCCTGCTTCAGCTCCCTACCGCATAGCCCTGGATGCTTTCCTCCTCCATTAGGAGGAAGATTTTCTATATGCATTCCTTCCTTCCCCCGCCTCTCATTGGAAAAACTATTCACAAGCTGCATGGAGACCAAGGAATCATGATCCTCATCGCTCCCTACTGACCACAACAAATTTGATTCCCTCTTCTAAAGTTGTCAGGCTAGGTGTGTCCTGAGGCCTGGGTTGAGAACACCCCCCCCCCCCCCCCCCCCCGCTCTACACAAAGCATTTGTGAAGATAATTTTAGAATTTCTGTTTGGATTTGGACTGGTACTCAGATTTTGTTAAAGGTGCATGTTAACTGTGTTTTGGCTATAAGAGGTTCTCTGGGCAGTTTTTCCAAAAGGGTTAGTTTTGCGCACACCATGACAGGAATGAACTTCATTCCTAAGTCCAGGGTACGTGGAGTATGATCTCTGTCTCTCAAATTGACTGCTAACACGCGCCGTAGGTACTTGCATTGTGCCAAAGAGAGCTTCTTGTCTGAAGTTCATAAGATGTAACTTTATAGGCAACTGATCCAGCTGCGCTTGAAGTTTGCAATCAAAGTGAAATGTAGAAGAATGAACACTCCAGTAGGAGAATGCTTATGTACTTTATGCTTATTTCATTTGGAATGCATTCTAGATGAATGTATACCAACACCTCACATGAATCAACCACTTCAGCTTGCAGATATTGCTCACTGACTGGGCTTTCACAGTGAATCAGGTACTTCCTTCCCTTTGCAAATTTACTAGTAAAATCAGAAAATGTTTCTTCCTAGACAGGATGGCAGATGAGCAGTCTCCCAGGGGAAGTGGTGCAGATAAAAATAATAATGGAATTCAAGGAATCCTGGCATAAACACAGAGGATCCCTATGTAGCATTTTAAGACTGCTACAGTGTTTGAGAAGTAAAATAAAAGCACTGTTTGTTGTTCTTTTAGGATAAGACTTGTCTTGGAAATTCTTCTAAGAGATTTAGAAGTAAATATTCAGCTGGTGGCAGTCAGTGTTATTATTGTCCTCTGCTGGGGTTATGCTTGGATATTCAGTGCTGACCACGTCCAGGCAAAAGCATTAAATATCCAGGTTTATGCAGCCGGTTATCTCTTATGTGATTAAGTTCAATCATCAGCACTTAACCGCCAAAGCAAGATGAGATAAAGATAGGACTGAGGTTTTTCTGGTCTGATTTGTCCTGATAACTTAAGCAGTTAAGTGCCACTGCCGCTTCCCCCTCCCCCCCACTGTTCACAAAATAGCTAGTTTTCACTTTAGCACAGTGCTGCTGAGTATCAGCAGATGACCCCGCACAAGTGACTTAACTGGTCAGGATCCTCTCCTGACCAGTTAATCTCTTTGAATATCAACCCATTAATTTTTTGTTTAACATTAAATCTGCAGCTAGTGCCACCTGTTATGTATACAAAGCTCAAAACCAAAGAAAAGACTCTGCACAGTGTACATGTCAACATTATTTATTTTAATTTTATTTATTTGGATTTATTTACCGCCTTTTTGAAGTTCACTCAAGGCGGTGTACAGTAAGAATAAATCAAACATGAGCAATAGACAATTACAGCAGTAAAAATATTCAAACAACAATACAAAGTATGGCATAGTATATGCTTAGTATATGTTTTATCTTTAAGCTTTAGGATATTTTATAGGAATGCACACTGAAAGCAACAGATAGCACCAGGAAGTAGTACTCAAAAATAGGAGTTTCAAAGTTTATATGCCCAACATGACCCTGTTTCACTAAATAAGGCTGCATCAGAGGTCAACAGACCTTTATAAGGCACAAGAACAGGGCCGTGCCTAGGGTCTCTGGTGCCTCCCTGCAGACTATCAGTTGGCGCCCCTCCCCCCTGTGTGGAGCTGTTCATGATCAGTTTAAGCAAGTTTATCACTTTGCACTTGCCAACATTAAATCTCATCTGCTATTAGGATTCCCAGTCTTCCAACTTCCTAAGGTCTTCCTGCGATTTTTCACAATCTGCATGCATTTTAACAGCTTTGAATTGTTTTGCATCATCTGCAAATTTAATTACCTCATTCGTCATTCCCATTTCTAGATCAGTACAATATAGCACCGGTCCCTTTACGGATGGTCGGACTTGCCTGGCAATGTGCTCCGCATCCTAGAGCGAGGCTCCAAGGTGCGTGGAAGAGCTGGGCAGTGCCAAAGAGCCGAGCGCTGCACGCGAGAAGGCAGCAGCAGCGCATGCACATAGGCTATGGGACATAGCTATGGGGCTTTTTAAAAAATAATTATCCTTAAAGAAACAAAGAAGGTGACTATTACCTTTACAAGACTAGATTGTTTCTTGTAAATTAGGACACATGCACTGTATAGTTTCCTTGAAGATAAAATATGAATACAATCCTTCTGTTCGTATGTGTGTTATATTTTATTTATTATGATCTATGATAATTATTATATATTTGTTCATTGTAGCCCCTGACGCAGCCCTAGGTGGGCGAAACACGGCCTGTGTCGGGCGATTTGTTCATACACGGTATCTTCAATAAAATCTTTTTGTTGTGACATTGATCTGCTGGCTTTCTTTCCCATATTGGATTTTGCAGATCGTTTGCCTTGTTGTTTTTTGAAACTATATTTTATATAAAGACTTTAAGAATTAAATAGCAATAAACCCAAGAAATCAAAGGAACGACATGATTCATTAGGAGACAGAGCAAAATCACTGGAGCCCACTTTTGTTTAGAAATGCATTCACTCCACAGTTTGGAGAAAGGTGCTTTCCGCCTGATGACACACTAAACAAGCATAAAGTTAACCCCCTCCCCCCCACCTCCAAAAAAAAGAGCAGCAGGGACACAGATGGGCAGATAAGAAACAGATTCCTGACTACTCCGCCTCCCTTTCAAGCACGATCAGCAAAACCTGGACAACAGCAGAAGCCTTGGCCGACACACCCACCCCGGAGCGGGAGCTGGAGGAGGGGGAGATCGGGGACCTCACCTGCTACAACCACCGGGGTGGGGGGACTACAAACCTCCCTTCTCCCCCAGCCAGAGAGAATCGTACGCACGACGACCAAGCCTCCAGCGAAAGGTAAAGGACGGAGAGAGTGCAGCCAGGATCCTCTGGATTCACCCGGACACCAGCCCCCCTCGTTACATGCAGATACCGCTCCGGTAAATCATCAATCAAAGGGCGGCGAGGACCGGGAGTGGAAGCAAAGGCAACACCAGGGTCAGTAGTTTTGGAAACCACAGCCCATGCAGGGCTGTGAAGAAATCAATTCGTCTCATCTGTCTCCAAACAGTTTAGAACTTCCGGGCCTGCTAGACTCTTAAAGCGAAACCAAACTCATCCGTTGACTGACCTGGCAGTAAGACCTTATTAAACCTCCAGGAATGGGAAGGCAGCGCATGCGCATAGTCGCCGGCGCCAGCGCGCCAACGCGGTAAGGTCTATTTTTAAAAACTTTTTAAATAGAACTCGACGGCAGCGCCGCAAAGCGGCGCCCTTGAAGGCAGGCGCCCCCCTGCGGCACTTACCTCGCTTACCGTGTTGGCATGGCCCTGCACAAGAACATTAGGACAAAAGTCTTCCAACAGTGTGAAAAAGGATTAAACCAACCATTCTATGAATGCCTCCCTCACTCAATGGGAGCAGAAAACCGCTGCCACTGAAACTTAGTGAAAAGCTTCTCCATGATTATGTTAAGTGTTGCATTTGTGTTGTTTATAATACTTCACTATGTATATTCACATTTGGATTTAGAAATTATCAATTTGGACACTGCACTGTTTAGTTTTTGCACATAATTTAGGGCAGGGATTTTCAATTCAGTACTCAGGATGCATCCAGTCTGGTTTTCAAGATATCCTCACTAGCATTTAAAGTTTTATTTGAACAGAATGAACTGATATTCAGACCGTGGAAGTTAGACTGGATAACTCCTGCAGTCGGCACTAAGCCCAGATATTCAGTGCCAGGCTGTTTCTGGTGACCGGCATTGAATATAGTAACAATAGTAAGTGATGGCAGAAAAAGACCTGCATGGTCCATCCAGTCTGCCCAACAAGATAAACTCATCTGTGTTACTTTTTGTGTATACCTGACCTTGATTTGTATCTGCCATTTTCAGGGCACAGACCGTAGAAGTCTGACCAGCACTAGCCCCACCTCCCAGCCACTAGCCCTGCCTCCCACCACCAGTGCTGCCACCCAATCTCCACTAAGCTTCTGAGGATCCATTCCTTCTGAACAGGATTCCTTTGTTTATCCCACGCTTTTTTGAATTCCGTCACCGTTTTCATCACCACCTCCCTCGGGAGGGCATTCCAAAGTATCCACCACTCTCTCCATGAAAAAATAACTTCCTGACATTTTTCTTGAGTCTGCCCCCCTTCAACCTCATTTCATGTCCTCTCGTTCTACCGCCTTCCCATCTCCGGAACAGGTTCGTTTGTGGATTAATACCTTTCAAATATTTGAACGTCTGTATCATATCACCCCTGTTTCTCCTTTCCTCCAGGGTATACATGTTCAGGTCAGCAAGTCTCTCCTCATACGTCTTGTATTGCAAATCCCATACCATTTTTGTAGCTTTTCTTTGCACCGCTTCAATTCTTTTTACATCCTTAGCAAGATACGGCCTCCAAAACTGAACACAATACTCCAGGTGGGGCCTCACCAACGACTTGTACATGGGCACCAACACCTTTCTTCTGCTGGTCACATCTCTCTCTGTACAGTCCAGCAACCTTCTGGCTGCGGCCACCGCCTTGTCACACTGTTTCGTCGCCTTCAGATCCTCAAATACTGTCACCCCAAGATCCCTCTCCCTGCCTGTACATATCTGGGTTATTTTTGACCAGTTTGAAGATAACCAGCTAAGTCAATATTCAGACTTAGCCGGTTATGCTTAAACCGGCCAAAGATATTCCAGGGTTTGATGCGACCAAATATGGCCGCTAAACCCGCTTTAAAAATTGGTGGACAGCTGGTTATATTCGCCACTGTATATCGGCAGATAGTACTGAATATCAGGGAGAATGAAAGATTTGGAAAGAGACTTTTCCATAAGGTTTTGGAAAAAAAGGTCAACCTTCATTTAAAAGCACAAATGGCAAGATGAATAAGGAGCTGTGCATCATAGGAACTTAGACTATGACAACAGTTGAGGCTTGTAAGGACCATCCAGTTCTCCAGTTTACTTCCTGTTGCAATGCCACAGTTGATCCCTGGCCTTTCCTTAACTTCTTGGCTACATAGGGATCCTCTGTGTTTATGCCAGGCTTCCTTGAATTCCATTATTATTTTTACCTGCACCACCTCCCCTAGGAGACTGCTCATCCTCCATCCTGTCTGGGAAGAAAAGTTTTCTGATTTTACTAATAGGTCTGCAAAGGGAAGGAAGTACCTGATTCACTGTGAAAGCCAGGTCAGTGAGCAATATCTGCACGCTGCAGTGGTTGATTCATGTGAGGTGTTGGTATAGATTTCTCTGTCCTTATGTAATAGGCAAGCGACCTTGTGTAGATGCTGCATTCCTCTGGCAGACTGTGGTGGATCCCTTCCCTGCCTGCAGGGCACTATTTTAAGTCCCTATGAGTCAGGAGTTGCTGTGAATGTAATACAGTTCACACTGAACTCATCCAATGATATATGTTGTTAATTAGTTTGTAGTACAATTTAGTTACTCTTAGGACATAGGGCTTATAGTGTTATGGTGAGAAGTAGGAAGGTCTTCAGTTATGATGCTAAACAAAGTATAATTGCTTATTTTATGTTTGGAGCAATTTCTGGGTCTTCAGTGCTGTGAAATTGTCAAACGAGGGAGGAAAACTTCTGTGAAGATGACATTTCTCCAGATATAAAGATGTCAAATCTTATATCTGTCAGCTAATAGAACCTCCTTGCTGGCCAAGACTGTCCTAGATGAAGAGCAAAATACCTTTGGATCTGCACAAAGTGGAGATTATAAATACACTGCATTTTAAAAGAACTAGTAGAGGATGAGCAGTGTGTGCTCAGTCTCTGGGTATAGTGATTCTAGCAGGTGACAGTCGGGTTGAATTCCTTTTTCTGAGCACTTGAGCAGTATAGCTCCACTGACACTTTTCTATTGTCCCCCATTGCCTCAGGTACAACACAGACTGCAAGGAAACTTAAGAGCCCTTTTACTAAGGTGCATCGAAAAATGGACTCCGCTAGTGTAGGCGCATGTTTTGGGCATTCGCAGATCCATTTTTCAGCGCGCCTGTAAAAAAGGCGTTTTAAAAAATTTCCAAAAATGGACGTGTGGCAAAATTAAAAATTGGTGTGCGCTCATTTTGGTTCTGAGACCTTACCGCCAGCCATTGACTTAGTGGTAAGGTCTCACGCGTTAACCGTGCGGTAATTGTCTATGTGTGTACAATGACAATTGCCACCCAGTTTCTGCCGTGCACCAGAAAATAAAAATTATTTTCCAGTGCGTGTAGTGCATGTGCGTCAAAAATGGAATTACTGCAAGGGCCACGCGGTAGCTGGGCGGTAACTCAAAATTGACACACGTTGAGCGCGCGTAGGCACCTATGTGGCTTAGTAAAAGGGCCCCATAGGGAAATAATCCGTGCACCTGCTTGCAACTCGCCCTGAACTTGAATTTGGAAAAGAAATAGGGGAAGTGACATGGCTTGACATGTAGTAACTGACCTGTAACTAGTTGCAAAGCGTTTGATTTAGTTGGATTTATTATTTTAAATGAGGATTTACATGGCTTCCACTTCTCCTCTTCCCACCCCTCAAATGTACTTGCAGAAATTCAGAGTATTGATCTGTGGCCATTCATTGGTAGATGATCTCCCTTCTCTTACAGGCATTCTATCAGACAGAAGAGGAATATAGAACTATACACAATAAATATTGCCTTATATCAGATTTTTAATTTTCATCTCGCTTTTGGGTTCATCTGACCTATGGGCTTTTTTCATGCAGTGCCCCCTTTACTTGGGGAGCCGTATGCAGAGCTTTTTCAAGGCTGACCTGTAGGTGCTGTACCCCACCTTCCCTGTTGTCAGTGCTGTTTCATGTCTTCTATTAGCCTTGGAGAGAAGGAGCCTCAGCTACAATCTGGGAGCCTTATGCTTATTGGATTTATCATGTGAAGAAAGAATCCTCAGAGCTCTGTGTTGGTTTCTCTAACAGGAATCTTTCTGGCGAATCCCAGCCAAGCTAAGCCCAGAGCAGCTTCGCAGGATGGCTGCCTCAATCGTCCTGGAGAATACAGATGGGGAGGAAAAGGAAGATGGCAGGGAGGAAACTACAGAGGCAGGGCAAGATGCTGAGGAAAGGAGCCCTCATCCGGAGCTGAAGGCTGAAGTACTTGGGGCCCTCTTAGAAGCCGATACGAAACAGCAGCCAAGCCATCTGATGTCAAACAGTGAAAAACTTGCAGAAGAGGGTTTGTATAACTTGATTTGTTTTGTCCCATTCATTTACCTCCTGTGTCCCAAAGGTGAACTAGAATTGAGGGAGTTTACTGTAGTAAACACCTTTACAAGAGATGACAAAGGCATCCAAAAGAACAATACATTCTGATAAGGGACTCCTTAGCAGTAGAGGGCTGGAAAATTATGGTGGGGAAACCAAAATCATTTGCTGTCCAGTTGCCTCCGTTTCTAGGAATACATAAAGTTCAGGGGTTAGCTAAAGAAATGCAAGTGGAGACTATATGATTTTATAGATATTGATTAGGTATGTGTCAAATTTATTTTAAACATATACGCAGCATATATTTCATTGGCTTTTTAATTCAATTTACTTAATTCATTTATCTATATATTAAATATATTATGAAGTTTTTGACTATTTATTAACATAATGTGTTTTATTTGATGTCTAACAGGATATTTTATTTGATGTCTGTTTAACAGGATATATATATATATATATATATATATATATATATATATATATATATATTTGTCTATGAATGTTATGTTAGTGATTTACATTATATTATTTTTATTCATATTTTATTCAATTTGTACAATTAAGTTCTATACAATATCATTTTGATATTTCAATTAATTTATTTTTTGTTTAACTGTATCACCATGGTGTTCTATTACTATCAGCCGAGTATGAGATTATGGTAATGTAATTATTATTTTATATCTATTTTTGTTTACTTGCTTTTATATTTGTTCTAATTGTTATATGATTGTTTGTTTTGTAGCCCCTGATGCAGCCCAGTGGGGCAAAGCACGGCCTGTGTCGGGCTTGTTAATTTTTTATTGATCCATATCAATTAAATATTGTTTTCCACATAAGTATCTGCTTCGTTTGGTGTCCACCAAAGATTCAGAAGCAATACAAGGAGTTGAGGAGGACTGTTTGGTTTCAGCAGGACAGTAAAAGGAATTATGTTCACAAATAACTTTAATTCCTTGTTGGAATGTTGTGAATAGAAGGTGGTTTTGGTGACAAGGAGGACAAAGGTCTTTTTCTGCCGTCATCTACTATGTTACTACACCACTTACAGATCTAGGGAATGAACTGCGCTTATTAAATAAACGCTGCAGTGTCCTCCAGCCCTGGTCCATCCTCATAATGTCCCTCCTTTTCCCTGCACGAGGGAAAAGGCGCTTTTCGTTCACTGTAAATAGTTGGGCAAGCCACAGGACATCGAGGTCCGAGAAATTAGGTTTTCTCCCTCTTGCAGCCATAATGACGCCTATATAGCACGGTAATACGCACGCACTATATTGACGTGGTTATGACACGTTTTGTTAAAGCTTTATTTTTAAAAAAAATTGCTCCCATACTTTTTGTACATATGTTATGCAAAGGGCTTTCGACCAATCACAGCGCTTTTAGCTGTGCTAATGTGCTGGGATTGGCTCACAGTTTGCTTATTCACTTTATGATTTTTCATGGCACAGAGCTGTCCTAACGAGAGCTCCAGACCTCTCGTTAGATTTCCTGCCTTTTTCCTGCGTAAAGGCAATCGGAAAAGGTTAGTGCATCTCGTTTCAATGGGGTTTTTACACTAATTGCTCATCTCCATTCCGTTTTCGTTAGCTGCTAGCTTCCTCGGTAAAAGCCCTTTGATGCATGCAACGGATCAAATTTTCCTCGTTGGAGGGTCATTAAAGGCTCATTAAGCTTTAGTGCATCTTTGTTACATTGACAGAATTCACTAGTGGCTGGGCCTGTCTGGCAGGCTGCAAATACAGTATCCAGTAGAAGCTGTAGTGTAAATATAGGCTGCACTAGTGTTGGTATCTAATTAAATTACATGAGGAAAGACAAAATCTGCCCTGGAAAAGGAATATCTTAGAAGTGGTCACACTTTATGGTGGTTCTTTACATATTTTTCAGCCTCTGATACTGAACTAGAGAACTGATTTACTGGCATGTAAGATATTTACTCATGATCGATAGACTAGCATAAGAGAGCATATTGCTCACAATGTTTTTTTTTTTTGCACCATTGAAATCATGCCTCTACTTTTTCAGGACTCTGCATAAGATTTGCAAAATAAAAGTACATTACTCACTCTGTAGGACTCATAGTTATAATGCCAAGCAATGTCTGTTAGAAATTATTTTCTAAAATTATATGGTTTCAGAATGAAACTACTGTAGTTTATGGTTTTGACACCTGAGGATAATGTGCTTTTTGTTTTGATAATTTTAGCTTCCTTATCATGCCAAACTTTTTCAGACAAGCAGATGGCAATAGAGAAACAGCTCAGACTCGCATCACTTCCCTTTTTGCAGCATGGTACTGCCTTCACTCTTCAGTTTACCTATTTCAACGCTCAGAACTAAGGGCTGAAGTTAAAAATCAGTTGCAGACAGCAACAAAAAAATGTTCTGAGCAAACCAGAACACCCCACAACCATATCCATACACAGTGGTGTGCTGGAGCCAGCCCGCAAGTGCTGTATGTTAAGTTTTTAAGAATTTTGGGAGCCAGTTATTAAAGTAGCCCCTCCCCCCTGTGGCTATTTTAACAACCGACTCCCAAATTTGGCCTCTGGCTCCCTCCTGAGCTCCCTTTCACTTTGCTGGCGGGGATCCTGAGCCCCACCAGCCAAATAAATGGACTGCTGCCACTCACTGCTGCTTGTTTCTGGCTCTGAGCAACATGCCAGGACTTCTTGCTCATGCTCTGGTTAAAAACGTGTCCTGGAGGGTGTTCTTTTCTCCCTGAATGTTCATATGCAAAGATTTGTTACCGAGTAGACATAATGAAAAAAAATGGAAAAAGACTTGAACTGATGAAGATCCAAGATAAAGCATCCTAAAAAGTGGGGTATAAATGTGCAAATAAATAAAAAAATAAATAAATGATGCAAGGTAACCAGTGAAACATAAAAAAGCAATTGAGAAAGGTAATGGTATGTTTTATTGCATAAGTAGAAGTATCACTAGCAGGGAAAAGGTAATATTGCTTATAGGTCACTTTGAATAATCCATTACATTTTGAAGTCGTACCTTTGTAAGGCCATTAAGAGGTGGTTCAGAAAAAGGGAAGCTTATTGTACTGAAGATGTATTCTCTAGAGGAAAGAAGAGAAAAGGTGGGGAGTGTGATTTTAAGAAATGTAAATATTTGACTAGCTTTAATAAACAATTAGAACAGTGATATTTTCTGTAGGTCAAAGAATAAAGCGAAGTTGCAGGGAGGAAGGTTCACAGGAAACATTAAAATAATTTACTGAGCGTAGTAGATACCTGGAATAGCATAGTGGTACATGTATTGGCAATCAGAATTGACTGCGTAAATATGCTTGGCATAGACACTCGACACAGCGATAAATGCTGAAGAGAGAATAACAAATGAGGGAGGAGACCTAAGTATTTGGTCAGTCATTTGAAAGTTTAAAAGGACCAAAAGAAGGTAGAATACAAGCCAGAGGGGCAGTGTGTGACAGCACAGGTACACAGAAGCATAGAAAAATGAGGGCAGATAAAGACCATATGGCTGCCTATCCATGCCATCTACTCTCTATATTACTCCCTTAGAGTTCCTATGTACTTGTCCCAAGCTCTCTTGAATTCAGAATCTGATTTTGTTTCCACCACCTCCACCGGGAGGCTGTTCCATGAATTCACCACCCTTTCCGTGAAGAAGTATTTTCTCAGGTTACTTCTGAGTCTATCCCCTTTCACCTTCATCCTGTGCCCCCTTGTTCCAGAACTTCCTTTCGGTTGACAAAGACATTCCTCCTGTGCATTTATGGCACATAAGTATTTAAATGTCTCTATCATATCTTCCCTCTCCCGTCTTTCTTTTCAAGTATACATATTGAGATCTTTTAAGTCTGTTCCCGTACGCTTTATGACAAAGACCACTGACCATTTTAATAGCTGCCCTCTGCACTGACTCCAAATGGCAAATTATATTTAATGTGAACAGGTGCAAAGTGATGCATGTAGGAAAGAGGAACCTGATGCAAGGTTCCACATTATTTATTTATTTGTTACATTTGTATCCCACATTTTCCCACCTATTTGCAGGCTCAATGTGGCTTACATGGTACCGTAAAGGCATTCGCCCAGTCCGGTAAAGAGCAAATACAGTGTGATGTGTGGTAGGATAATGTTCATGTGTTACAGACACATTTGGGAATCGTAGGATAAGGTTTATGTGTTACAGACACATTTGGAATCTTAGAGAGGGAGAGTTATGTTATGTCCATTGCGAGCTTTGGTTTCATTGTGTAGCAGGATCCAGGCATTTAAGTTGGGTCCATAGGGTATACCTTTTTGAACAGGTTGGTTTTTAGTGATTTCCAAAAGTTTAGGTGGTCATACGTTGTTTTCACGGCTTTTGGTAGTGCGTTTCACAATTGTGTGCTTATGTAGGAAAAGCTGGTTGCATAAGTTGATTTATATTTAAGTCCTTTGCAGCTCGGGTAGTGGATATGTTCTTGATGATCTGATTGTATTTCTGGTTGGTAGGTCTATGAGATCTGTCATGCATCCCGGGGCCTTGCCGTAGATAATTTTATGAACCATGGTGCAGAATTTGAAGGCTATACGTCCTTTGATTGGGAGCCAATGCAGTTTTTCTCAGAGGTGTTTGGCGCTTTCGAAACGCATTTTTCCAAATATAAGCCTGGCTGCTGTGTTTTGAGCGGTCTGTAGTTTCTTTGATTTGTTCTTTGCATCCTGCATAGATTCCATTGCAGTAGTCTACTGGCTTAATACTGCATTTTTTTGAGGGGTGGACGATGGGGAGCCGGTGGATATTGTGTATCTGGATTTTCAGAAGGCGTTTGACAAAGTGCCTCATGAAAGACTCCAGAGGAAACTGGAGAGTCATGGGATCGGAGGTAGGGTATTACTATGGATTAAGAGCTGGTTGAAAGATAGGAAGCAGAGAGTAGGATTGAATGGTCAGTATTCTCAATGGAGAAGGGTAGTTAGTGGGGTCCCTCAGGGGTCTGTGCTGGGACTGCTGCTTTTTAACATATTTATAAATGACCTAGAGATGGGAGTAACTAGTGAGGTAATTAAATTCGCAGATGACGCAAAGTTATTCAGGGTTGTCAAGTCACAGGAGGAGTGTGAAAGATTAAAGGAGGACCTTACGAGACTGGGGGATTGGGCATCCAAGTGGCAGATGAAGTTCAATGTTGACAAGGGCAAAGTGATGCATGTGGGTAAGAGGAACCCGAATTACAGGTATGTCATGCAAGGTTCCGCGTTAGGAGTCACAGACCTAGAAAGGGATCTGGGAGTCATCGTTGATAAGACGTTGAAAACTTCTGCTCAGTGTGCTGCGGCGGCTAAGAAAGCGCACAGAATATTGAGTATTATTAGGAAAAGGATGGAAAACAAGCACAAGGATGTTATAATGCCGTTGTATCGCTCCATGGTGCGACTGCACCTCGAATATTGTGTCCAATTCTGGTCGCCGCATCTCAAAAAAGATATAAAGGAATTGGAGAAGGGCGACGAAAATGATAAAAGGGATGGAACAACTTCCCTGTGAGGAAAGGCTAAGAAGGTTAGGGCTCTTCAGCTTGGAGAAAAGGCGGCTGAGGAGTGATATGATAGAAGTCTACAAGATAATGAGCGGAGTAGAGCAGACAGATGTGAATCGTTTGTTTACACTTTCAAACAATAATAGAACCAGGGTATACAAGATGAAGCTAGAATATGGTAGATTTAAAACAAATAGGAGAGAGTTTTTCTTTACTCAGCGTGTAGTTGGATTCTGGAACTCGTTGCCGGAGAATGTAGTGACAGCAGCTGGCCTTACGGAGTTTAAGGAGGGTTTGGACAGATTCCTGAAGGAAAAGTCCATTGAACATTATTAAAAAATTAATTTTTTTTTTTTTTTTTTTTTTTTTTGGGGGGGGGGGGGGGGGGGGTTGCCGGGTTCTTGAAGCCTGGATTGGCTGCTGTTGGAGACAGGATGCTGGGCTTGATACATAGTAACATAGTAGATGACTGTAGAAAAAAGACCTGCACGGTCCATCCAGTCTGCCCAACAAGATAACTCATATTTGCTACTTTTGTGTATACCCTACTTTGATTTGTACCTTTGCTTTTCAGGGCACAGACCGTATAAGTCTACCCAGCACTATCCCCACCTCCCAACCACCGGCTCTGGCACAGACCGTATAAGTCTGCCCAGCACTACCCCTGCCTCCCAACCACCAGTCCCGCTTCCCACCACTGGCTCTGGCGCAGGCCGTATAAGTCTGCCCAGCACTATCCCCGCCTCCCAACCACCAGCCCCGCCTCCTGATGGACCCTTGGTCTTTTCCCAGTATGGCGGTGCTTATGTATCAGGTTGCGAAATGGTTTCATGCGTTTGAGTTTCCACATTGAGTAGAACATTTTCTTTGTTGTAGTTTTCACTTGGCTCTCTAGTGTAAGGTTTCAGTCGATTGTAACGCCGAGGATTTTGAGGCTATCTGAGATAGGGAGGGTGTAATCTGGGGTGTTTATATTTGTGGGTTTGTTCGCATTGTGTTGGGATGATAGGATGAGACAGTGTGTTTTTTCGGTGTTGAGTTTTAGTTGAAATACATTTGCCCATGAGTTCATGGTGTTCAGGCTTAGCTTGATATCGTTGGTGATTTCAGTCGGATCATGTTTGTAAGGAATGTATATTGTGACATTGTCTGCGTAGATGAAAGGATTAAGGCCTAGGTTGGATAGGGACTTGGCTAGTGGGGTCATCATTAGGTTGAAGAGCGTCAGAGATAATGGTGATCCTTGGGGAACTCCACAGTTTGCTTTCCACGGTGAGGATATGTTTGTATTTGATTTCACTTGATATGTTCTAGTGGTTAGGAAACCCTTGATCCAACTAAGTGTTTTTCCACCAATTCCGAAGTAATCCAGGAGTCTTAGTAGTATGTTGTGGTTTACCTTGTCGAATGCACTAGACATGTCGAATTGGAGGAGAAGTATGCTTTTACCTGTAGCTATTTCCTGCTTGAATTTGGCTAGGAGCGTAATTAGTACTGTTTCAGTGCTATGGAGGGGGCAAAGTCCTGATTGTGAATCATGTAGTATAGAGAATTTGTTTATATAATTGGTAAGTTGTTTAGTTACCATTCTTTCCATCAATTTGATTACCAGTGGGATAGATGCTACTGGGTGGTAGTTAGTGATTTCGTTTGTTTTTTTTCTTGGTATCTTTTGGTATTGGGGTGAGTAGGATATTGCCATTTTCCTTAGGGAAGAGACCTTGTTGGAGCATGTAGTTTAGGTGGGATGTAAGGTCATCTATGTAGCGATCAGGGGCAGATTTTATTAGGTAGCTGGGGCAGGTATCCAATTTGCAGTGGGTGTCAGAGAACCTATTAATCGCCTGGGTAACTGTTTCGGCAGTGAGGAGGGTGAAGTTTGACCAGGTTCGGTCCGCTGGGTATTCTCCAAGAGTTGGGTCCAAACCATTGATGAAGTTTTCGATGTCAGTATTGTCCTGAGGTAACGTGTTGCGTAGGGTTACAATTTTTTCATTGAAGTATTTGGCAAGTTTATCTGCTGATGGGATGTCTGTGTTGGTTGTGGTGACTAAGGTGGTGTCTAGTAGTTTGTTCACGAGTTGGTATAATTTCTTTGCGTCTTTGTAATCAGGCCCGATTTTAGTTTTGTAGTATGACCTTTTGGTCTGTCTTATTGCGTATTTGTATTTTCTTTGTATTTGTTTCCATGCATTAAATGAGTGATCCTCCTTTGTTTTTTCCCATGCTCGTTCGAGTTTCCTGGATTGTGATTTTAATTTTGTCAGTTCTTCATTGAACCATGGTATTGAGTTATGACTTCGTGAGGTCCTTGTTTGTAGGGGTGCTATTTCGCCAAGTATACTTCTGCATCTTTTATCCCATTCTGTTAGATAGTGTATGGAGTCCGTTTGTGCTGTCCATTCGTTTTTGTATATCTGTTGCCAGAATGTTTTTGAGTCAGTTTGGCCTCTAGTGCTGTAAGTTGTGTGTTCTTGTATGCGGTGAGAGCCCTTCTTCCGCCATTTTATGGTTAGGTTTAATTTGTAGTGGTCGGTCCATGGTGTTTCTGTCTATGTGAAATCTGTTAATGTTAGGTTCTGTCCTATGCTTAGTTTGTGTGAGATGAGGTCAAGTGTGTGTACTTTGACATGGGTTGCTTGCATATTTGGCCATTTGAGATCGCATGAATGGAGGAATTCCTTGCATTCTTGTGCATTGATAGAGTTTGGATCTTCTAGGTGAAGGTTAATGTCTCCTAATACTAGTATATTGGAGTTTTTTACACAAGTGTTAGAGATGAGGTCCATGAGGTTTAGTTCACTGTCGTTCCAATTACCTGGTGGTTTATAAAACAAGACACAGTTTAGGTGATCAAGCAGGGTTTTGTTGTGGATTCTAATTGAGGTGATTTCAAGTTCGGTTGTTATGGACTTGGCAATGGTTTTGGTGGTAAAGTGGGAGCGATAGATTAGGGCTATGCCTCTGCCTCTTTTCTCTTCTGGTCCAGTGAGTGATTTTGTATCCTGGGGGGCATAGGTCTAGGATTATAGGGTCCTTTTGATCCTGGATCCAGGTTTCAGTGATGAAAAGTAGATCGAGGTTGTCTGACATGATCCAGTCTGCTATTATTGTTTTGTTTACTATGGATCTTGCGTTGACGTAACCCACTTAAATGTTTTGGTATGGGTCTTCTATGTTTAGTGTTGTGTAGATTTTTGTTAGTTGTCGTTTCTTGGTGTGGGTTTATGACCTTTCTTTCCTTTTTGTTGATGTTGTCCACATGTTGGTGTTTTTCTTTGATTTGATTGTTTTCAGTTTGATGAGGTGTGATATGTCTGGTCAGTCTTTGGTTGTGTAGTATGGGTATAAAGTTATTTTCTACGAGTGGGGTGGTTAATGTTAGGTGCATCAGAGTTAAGGAGTAGATTGCTAGGAGTAATTTGACTTTGTTCATTGTGGTACCAGTTCAGTCTGAATTACATTAGTAGTCACCACATAGGAAAAGGATCTAGGTGTCATTGTTGATATGTTGAAACCCTCTGCTCAGTGTGCAGTGTCAGCTATGAAAGTAAATAGAATGTTAGGAATTATTAGGAAAGGAATGGAGAACAAAACTGAGAATATTATAATGAAATATAGAAAAATATAAGCAGATAAAGACCATATGGCCTATCCAGTCTGCCTATCTATGTCATCTACTCTCCCTGTCACTCCCTTAGAGATCCTATGTACTTGTCCCAAGCTCGCTTGAATTCAGTTACTGTTTTCATCTCCCTTCATTTCACTGGGAGGCTGTTTCACAAATTTACCACTCTTACGTGAAGAAACATTTCCTCAGGTTATTTCTGAGTCTATTCCCTTTCACCTTCATCCTAAGCCCCCTTGTTCCAGAGCTTCCTTTCAGTTGAAAGAGACTCATCTCCTGTGCATTTATGCCACATACGTATTTAAACATCTCTGTCATACTACTGCAGCTCCTTGAGACTGGGCAAGTCACTTAATCCTTCATCGCCCAAAGCGTCAAAGATCACGCAATTAATTGTGATTACGAATTTTAATCGAAATGCAGCCCTAAATAAATTAAAGAATTAAAAGTAATAAAAAAGATGAGAAAATACAAATTACAAATTGAAGAATGTAAAACAGCAAACAGAATAGCTATAAACACCCTTACCATTTTCACAGCCTACTTTAGAAATGTAGCACTTCTTTTTGAAGTTGCAGTCTCCAGAATTGTATACAGTATTCTAAATGAGATCCCGCCAGAGTCTCGTATACAGTAGTGGTAAATGGAGCTCACTCTGAGAAAAAGCATGTTACCAGTGGTGTGCCACAAGGTTCGGTTCTTGGGACTTTTTAACTTTTTCGTAAACGATATTGCTGAAGTGCTGTTTTGCCTCTTTTCCTGATGGTGTAGATAACAAAGAAGGACCTAGCAAAGCTTGAAGAATAGTCCAGAATTTGACAGCAAAGATTTAATGCTTAAAAAATGCAGGGTCATGCATTTGGGCTGCAAAAACTTGAAGGAACGGTACAGTTTAGGGAATGAAGAACATTTGTGCACGAGAAGAGTGGGACTTGGATGTGATCATATGTGATGATCTTAAGGTGCCCAAACAGGTGGAAAGGGTGATGACAAAAGCTAGAAGGATGCTTGGGTGCATAGGGAGAGGAATTGCCATTGAATAATTGTCAGATGAATGCATGAGTGTGAGTGTATCTTGACCAATGGCAACATATAGATTTTCCAGTCGGTTCTAGCAGCTCTATTTGCAGCACTGTGAATGGACAGCTGTGTTTTCTGAATCTGATACATCTTTACTTGCATTGCAGAAGGAGATGTGACCGAAGAACAGCTGTGGCAGAAGAGACCCATTGAGTCAGATTCAGACTCAGAGAGGTGAATATATTTGATTTTTCTTAACAGGTTTCCCCACCTCATTCTGAAAATAGTGAAGTGAATAGTCACCCAGATTTTCAGCCAGTCTAAATGTTTCACTGTGAAAACTGAATATTCCAGCATAACTTTTTATGGATAACTGCTTTTTTCTACGTTCAGTTGAAGGCAAATGTTATATGGATAGCAGTGGAATTTTGCCAGTTTCCATATAACCTTTTGCCTCACACCCAATAACTTGCTCCAAACAAGTTACCGCTTTGGACAGAAAACGTTTGGGTATATATTGACCTATGCAGATAAATTGTGGCTGTAAAAATGCAGGGAATTGTAGGGGAGTTTGAATAGTGCCTCTATCATGATTTATTTCTGTCTCCTTTTTTTATGCTGGAGAGGAGAGACTTGGGTTGGTTTTGAATTTTGATCTGAAACTAATGCTACTAACCTGCCTTTTTTTTTTTTTAATGTATTCTAGGGAGGAAGGTGTCCAATCAAAGCCTGCCTCCAAAAGGGTTAGAGTCGTAGACAGTGAGGATGAGGAGGGAAGCAGCAAAGGTTGGTTATCCTATACTACATGTTTCATTGGGGTTGTGTATCTCTTAAGTCCATAGGAAGAGGAGAGTGTGTCTTGGTTTCAGAAAAGCCTTTGGGAGAATACCACGTATTATCTGAGCTTCTGGGTGGGAGGGGAAGATTACTGCAAATCATTTCTTTGGTTGCTATTGGAAGCACTGGCACTAGCCATGCCCTGTATGGTACCAGATTTTAGTTGCTAAGGTACACAGACTAATGGATCTCTTTCCATTGCAGAGGTGATGGAGCAGAGCCAGGACTCCGAGGGGAGCATAAGACCTAGCAAGAGGAGGAACTTCCAGATAGATGAAGATGAGGACTAATCAAGTATTTGATGGACCCCATTCTCTTTTGTCTGCCACCTCTGGGCCAACTGATCCTGTGAAGAAGTTGCAATAGGTGGGGAGGGGGGGGAGGAGGAGAGGGCATTTTGAGTCCTTACACCTTTCACATGTTTGAACAGTCTGTAGGTGAAACATTTTCTGATATCCATTCAAGTGCTTCACCCTAGGTTAGAATTTCTCGTGGTGAGGTAAGAGGAAGAAACAGCAATCCAATTATGTACATCTGCAGTGCTAATCAAAAGCAATAAATCTCTGCCTCCACTGTTTTATTCCAATTAAAAAGTTTTATCTTTTTTGAGTATAGTTGAGAGAATACCTTTTTAGTACAAATCTTTTTTAGTGAACACAAAGAGTGGGAGGGATATTCTAGTATGGTTCCAGAAGAGTGATTTACTTAGATGTCTGAAGAAAGAAGAGCCCAAATAGGGAGCAGTACTGTAACATAGACACTTAGTTACGTTCCTGTTATATGCATATGTGTGCACAGTTCTGTAATATGCACTTAATGCATATTAAAGGGTGCCCATGGGTGGAGCCTAAGCAGGACACCCAAATATGCATGTATTTTGTGCTTTTCTCTAACATTTATATAGCAAAAGCTCTGTGACTAGCATAAATGCCCACGTCTAAATTATAGACACATCTAACTTTGGCTAGAATTCTATAAAAGAAAGTAGGTGGCTATTTAGCTGCACCCTGTTACAGAATTGTCTTGAAAATGCCTTTGGAGATTGGCTTTCTAAAGGAAGGACATTTTGAGTGAGCTTAAAAAGCTGAGTTCTGTCTTTAAGATATGTATATATATATTTTTTATTCTTCATATTGTGTTAATGAATTCTACATTTTGTGAATGAAATACTTGGCCCTATTCAGTGGAGCTGCAGTAACATGGGAGGGGAGGAGCATGAACCCGGTGCCGGAATCAGTTGCCCCTTACAGTGGGGGAAAGGGACTTCCCAACAACGTGCAGCAGGGCACAACCTTCAGATGGAAGGGGAGAGGCGGGAAAAAATGCGGCTGAGGCCAACACAGAATGTTTGCGCAGTGGAATGCCTTGAAGGACCAGAAGTTCTACACTGAATTAATAATGCCTTAAACTTTCTTTCTACAACTGGCTCTCTTGCTGTGCATCCCATATTATGCTTCACCTTTTCTGGAAGAAAGGATTGGATGGGCACTTATGCCTGTCTCTTATAAAATACATGAATAAGTGCACGTTTTTACTGGCACATATACAAAAATTACTCCTGCCTTACAGCACGTATCATTTTGTGTGGCAGTTTTATAAAAGAACAGACGTACATTACGCCCATTTAATATGGGCAACATATGCAGCTGTGTGCCTGCACAGCCTAGGCGTCCAGTTATAAACTAACCCTCTGTGCAGCACCCCAAAGAAATATGTGGTACAGAATAAGGATGGAGCTTGTGTCATCTGAAATCCAGGCTACATGGCACAGGAACAACTTAAATCTCTCTCTTCCCCCCGCCCCCAAATGCCACTTCTTATTTGAGTGGGAGAAGTATTCCTGTGGCAGACATTAAGTTTTCAGTTTGGTCACCTACAGCTTTTTTGGAGGTTTTCGAATTCCAAAGGGATACATAGGTTTGTTTTTAATTCCATGCAGTCACCTGTTCTGTTTTTGTGAATCTTAATTCCTGTTCCTCAGGTTTGTTGGGCTTTGAGTATTAATGAGCTCACCACAAAGTTGTTTTGGTTTGTTGGTGGGAAAATGTTAAGTGTTTTGATAATCAAGTGTTATTATTTTCTTTAAAACATGAACAGAAAAGGAATAAACATTTTGTTAAACTATGAAGTTTGTGTATATTGTGTCTCTTTGGAACGCATTCTGTGGAATAATACAGAAGTGCATCTATCTGGCTAATTTCCAGTACCTAGTTCTGTAGCTATTGGAAGCTTTCGGAGTTGGGGGGATGAACTGTGTTTGGGGGGTGAGGGAGTTTATACCAGACAGGTTTTCTGCACTAGCATGTAAATTGAAAACAATAGTTATATCTTTAAAATAAAAATGTTTAATATGTTGACTAAGGAACAAAGCCAAGGAGGTATTCTGCTGCTGCTTCATTGAGTGAATGGGGAGGCAAGAACCCACACATTGCATTAAAGGAAGGGAGAGAAAAGTGGAGGAGTAACAAAAAAGACTTATTAAACTAATTTCTGATCCACTTAACAAACATTTGGCACGTGTGCCTGAAGCCAGAGGTAATTGCCCACAAGGGCTTGGGACCCTGTATGACATGAGTTGGCAATGGAGTTTAGACAAACAGAGTGGAATGGTCCAAAGGTCAGCAGGGACATTGGTGACACTGAGCACCCAAGCTGCAGACATTTCGCTGCCTTACAGATAGCCACATTGCTGCCTTTCTCCTATGACAGGTAAGCTGGTGTTTAATAGCTCTCATTCTTAGCTCTGTGCAGGTCCTATATTGTTAAAACATTGCTTGTAAGAGATGCAGGAGCCAGAATTTATTTTACTAGTACACGTAGCCTAAAGTTTAAGGTTTTTTGACCTGCATATATTCTATAGTTAGCAAGGTCTCCGCCTTTTAGTAGCCCAAGAACTACTGCTACTTATCATTTCTAAAGTGCTACTAGGCGTACGCAGCGCTGTACACTTGAACATGAAGAGACAGTCCCTGCTCGACAGAGCTTACAATCTAATTAGGACAAACAGGACAAATACGAGATAAGGGAATATTAAAGTGAGGATGATAAAATAAGGGTTCTGAACAAGTGAATAAGGGTTAGGTGTTAAAAAGCAGCATCAAAAAGGTGGGCTTTTAGCTTAGATTTGAAGACGGCCAGAGATGGAGCTTGACGTACTGGCTCAGGAAGTCTATTCCAGGCATATGGTGCAGCAACATAAAAGGAACACAGTCTGGAGTTAGCGGTGGAGGAGAAGGGTGCAGATGAGAGATTTACCCAGTGAACGGAGTTCCCGGGGAGGAATGTAGGGAAAGATGAGAGTGGAGAGGTACTGCAATCATTGATGTCTGCTCCTGCATGTGGGGCCATCAGCTGTTTTTTGCCTAGCATTTAAAAGGATATTATCATTGTCTCCTATACATTTATGACAACTGGGTTATACAGTTTCCAATATTGGCAATAAGGATCTTTGAGTAGCCCCTGACGCAGCCCTATTGGGCGAAACACAGCCTGTGTCAGGCTTTTTAATGTTTTATTAATACATTCATTTTGATTTTCCACTGATCTGCTCTGTTAGAAACAATTTCTGGCGAGTTCTGCCCATGGATGACATAATACACTCTCAGCTGCTGGAGTTTGTGATGAGAAGCTGTGTGAATATAGAGCATGAGAATTGTTGGTAAAGAACATTAAAAGAGGAATCATGGATAACAATCTTCTATATGGACAAAATAATTTGAAAAACTTTAGGGACTTGTCTAAGCTCCTACAAGTTTATGTCATCAAGATAGAGTTGTAAAAACTCTGGGGGCTAGAGGGATTGTATTATTTTTCAAAAACGTTTGTTTGATTTTAGGTGTGAATGAGAGGAGTGCTTGATTAGATTGTGAGAAAAAGTTTTATATGTTTAGAGAATTGATTAATAAAGTGAATTTTGCAAAGAGTAACAGTGAAGAGTTACTATTTAGTGATATAAAGCATGTAACTAGGAGACAGGATTTACTCAGTTGATGTTAATACAATGAATATGCATGAGATACATTTGCATACAATGGAGGTAATAGGCATACCAATCCCATTCATGCTTATTCATTAGGGATATTCTGAAAACCTGACCTGTTTGCGGCCCTTGAGGACTGGAAGTGGGAATACCCACCATGCTCACTCTATTATCTTGCTGGTGAATAACTCTGAAATTATGATAATTATAATAATACTAAAATCCCTTCAAGGTAATGATTCTAAAACTGCTCTTTGGGGCCATGGAGTGAGTATAGGTTGTTAACAGTTATGTGCAGGGCTTTGAGTAGGGAGGTGCTTAACTTTATGCATAATTTGGGGAAGGAGCTGACAGTTGGAGGTAGCTTCCAGAAGGTAAAACCCCTAACAAGATTTGGAGCTTGCTATTCATGAAATGTAGCATTTACATACGAGTTAAAAGCAGGGCTTTTTTTGAGGGGGTACTTGGAGGTACTGAGTACCGGCACCTTTTCTATTGACTGCTAAAATTGACCCCTGGTCCCCAAGTTTTAATGAACGAGGTCAGGCTCTACACACCAATTCTGCCTTGTCAGATTCTGTGACTAGTTGCAAGGGCCCTGGCTATTGTAGGATGGGTCCCTCAGGGTGGCCTGGCATTTGAGTACTGGCACCTTTTTTGCTAGAAAAAAACGCACTGGTTAAAAGCAAACAAAGCAACTGACCAGGTGACTGAAAACATTGTTCCTTGGTAAGGAGGAAGGGTCACGTCAGGTAACTTTATCAGGTGTATCTTTTGTGTTTACATAAAATTATGAAAAACAGTCTTTAACAATTCCACAAATGTTTATCCAGGATTTTGATGACTCATACTTTTAAACCCTGTACTATGTAATATCACTAGAAGGCTTTGCAGATGCCATGGGTATTAAAAGAGGATCATATAGGCTGAGCTGGGTTATTTCCTCCTCACCCCCGGGCCTAATGGTGAACAAGTTGAAGCATAAATGATGCATTCCTCAAAAGTTTCTAAGATGACGACTTACAAACAAAACAAGACCAAAAATCCTTATGTTAGTTATATTTAACATTGAAAAGGCCTATTTTTAAACCTAGAGGCAATTTTCAGCGAGGGGATATCTGTATCGCTTTTTATGGATATAATTTACAGTGCTGATAAAGTTTATTAACCCCCTATGATGCTTTGTATTTTAGTACAACACATATTCACACATAATTAAATCCTAATCTAAATCTTGGTGAGAGAGTAAAATAATCCACTAACTCCAATGAAATGGATATATTTTGATCAACAGAAACGGATCAATATGGGGTCAATATTCAGCTGGTGGCACTCAGCCTTTTGCTGACCGCTCTTGGCTTTACGCTCAGAAATTCAATGCCAGGCCATGTCTGGGCTTCAACATTGAATTTCTGCTTTCCAAAACCAGTTAAGGGGCCATTTTACTAAGGTGTGCTCAAAAGTGGCCTGCACTGGTGTAGGTGTGTGTTTTGGATGCATGCTGGTCCATTTCCTGAAGGTGCCTGGGAAAAAATGTTTGTTTTTAATGTGCCAGAAAATGGACATGTAGCAAAATGAAAATCGGCATTCGTCCCATTTTCAGCTTGAGACCTTAACACCACCCATTGACTTAGCTGTATGGTCTCACATGCTAATTGGGCAGTAAGCGTGCACCAACTGCCGGTTAAGGGCCCTGCCATAGAAAATATTTTCTACCACGTGTTTTGGGCACGTGCCAAAAATGGAATTACTGCCAGGGGAACGCGTTAGCCAATTTCACATGCATTGGATACGCATAGGCACCTATTTGTCTTTGTAAAAGGGCCCTTCAGTGTGATATTCAGCACTTAGGGTGCCTTTGTACTGCTATGGATTTACTGCCTGTCTCACTAACACAGACTACTCCATAATTACTATGGATTCTTTTGGATTCGTATTAGGTAAATACTACTACTACTACTTAACATTTCTAGAGCACTACTAGAGTTACGCAGCGCTGTACAAATTAACAAAGGACGGTCCCTGCTCAAAGGAGCTTACATGAGACCTTTATTAGAGGTGCTAAAATCTACAGTGATTAAGATATATATATACAATGATTAAATCTTCTAACTAAAAGAAAGCTATAAGACATATATATACATATTATACATACATTATCACTGGTCAAGAATTTCAGGCCCTTATCTCAGCTGGGAGGCCCGTTGCAGCGAAAGCCTGAAGTCGCCTTATGACCAGGAACAAGTCCTCTGCGCGATATGTCTACCCACAGATGAGCCTCAAAACTCTGCTGTAACAAGCCCCCCCTTTTTATTAAGCTTAGAACTCATCTTCAGAGCTAAGGAAAATTACAGAATGCTTCTCTGTTTATGTAAACAAGTCATACTGTGGGAACGTGGTCACATGTTTTCCAAGTCCAGGTGGCCAGGCTGAATTCTGAAAACAAGCACCAGCCTCCTTGTCACATACCAAATTAATTAGAGTTGTGTCTTCTGCATTCCAACTTATTTTCACACAATCAAAGTTAATCATTTTTAAACAGAATTACTTATAATCAACAATACAGACCCCAAGTGCACTGGTCAGTCAAGACAGAATTGAAAAACAATCTTTAAAATTCACTTTTATTACAGCCTTTTACAAAGCTGCAGTAAAAGGGGCCCTGCAGTAGTGTTAGTACGTGGATTTGTCATGGGCTAAGGCCCCCCTTTTACTGTAGTGGGTAAAAGGCTTTAAGAAAAAACAAAAAGGAAATGGCCAAGTGGTAAGTGAGCCCTTACTGCCACCTATTTTGGAGGCAGTAGGGGCTCCCATGCTAACGCAGCGGTAACAGGGCAGTGTATGGGGCTGCCCAATTACCGCTGGGTAAGCCCCCAGTGCTAAAAAATAAGATATATTTTTAAGTGCCAGAAATGGCATGCACTGGGCGGTAGTACCAAAATGACGTGGTAAAGCGGCAGTATGGGTACCATTAATATTTATTAATATGGGTACGATTAATATTTCACCAAAGTCGCTATGCCTATATCACCTCTCTTCTGAAGTCACTTCACTGGCTCCCTATCCGTTTCCGTATACAGTTCAAGCTCCTCTTATTAATCTACTAGGAAAAAAGGCCCGTTTCTCAGCGCAATGAAACGGGCGCTAGCAAGGTTCTATAATGGTAGGGGCCCCCTCCCTCCGAGCTGCTTGCCTGCCTCCGTGTGACCGTCGGACGTTGTTCGTGGTTCGCTCTGTGTGGGGAGGTTTTTTTTTTTTTTTTTTTGCTGCGCTTCCGTGCCTGTGCCGTTTCCGTTTCAGCCCTCAAGTGTCATTGCTCCGCCCTCAACGTCATCATGTTTTGATGCGAGGGCGGTGCAGACACTCGGGCACACCGGATATCTCAAGCGCCTCAAATTCCGTGGCGGCTTCATTAGAACGTTGGGGTTGCCTTTTATATAGAGAGATAAGTGCATTCACTCTGCTGCTCCTCACTACCTCTCCATCCTCCTCTCTCCCTACACTCCTTCCCAGGAACTCCGTTCACTAGGCAAATCTCTCCTAATTGTACCCTTCTCCTCCATCGCTAACTCCAGACTCCGTTCCTTTTATCTTGCCACACCTTATGCCTGGAATAGACTCCCTGAGCCATTACGTCAAGCTCCATCCCTGGCTGCCTTCAAATCCGGGCTAAAGGCCTACCTGTTTGATGCTGCTTTTAATTCCTAACTTGTCACCTGCTCGTAACCTTATGTCTTCCTCTCTTTAATAATCCCTTTCCCTTATGTCCTATCTGTCCTACCCTTATCCCTTATTTATCCTGTCTGTCCTGATTTAGATAGTCCCTGCTCAAAAGAGCTTACAGTCTTTCTTCTTGTTAAATTGTAAAGTGCTGCGTACGACTGGTAGCGCTATAGAAATGATTTATAGTAGTAGTAGTAGTACCACTGCTTTGTAAAAGGAGCCCTTAACCAGCTCTGGGGCAGTGCATAAACATAGGACTGACTTTTATGTGGTCCTTTTTGTGTGGTTATCTTGGCTGGTTAACTGCTGAATTTCGCACTTAGGGGGTCTTTTACTAAGCTGCACTAGCATTTTTAGCTCACTGTAGAAATCAGCTGGTGGTAAAAGCTGAGGCGCCCATTATATTTCTATGGACATCTCGGCATTTACCGCTAGCTGATTTCTGCCGCAAGCTAAAAACGCTACCGCGGCTTAGTAAAAGACCCCCCCTTAACTGGCTATATTTAGCCAGCTCCGGAAACAGAAATTCAATACTGAAGCCCAGACATGGCCTGGCATTGAATTTCTGGCCAATGATGCCAGCAGCGGTCATCCAAGTGCTGACTCTGCCCCCCAACATAGCCGGTTTTGCTTTAGGTGCTAACTGGCCATTTTCAGCGACACACCAGTTAAAAGTGCCACTGAAAATGACTGGTTGGCCCCGAACAAGTGATTTGACCAGCCAGAAAACATTTCTGGCCAGTTAAAACATTTTTAATATCAACCCTTAAGTATGTGAACATCTAATTTTCTTAGCACAATCAATTGGCTGATTACAATCTGATGGTTAAATAATCGGGTAACAACTGAACCACCCTGTAGCAAATCTGTACAGCCCTGTTTGACTATTGTGTCCTACATGAAAGTCCAAAAAAGTTAGGGGGAACCATGGGCATACACTGGGGGGGGGGGGGGTGAGGGGGGGCAATGCCCCCCCAAACGCAGGGCCGGCACCAGGCAGCTCGCCCTTCGCCCCGCCAGTATTGCCAGGTGGGCGGTTTTACCGCCCAATTGGGTGGTTTTCTGCGACCCGCCGCGGGAAAGTTTTGCCCGCGGCGGGTTGCGGTTTTTTGGGCTGCTTTTTGGTCTTTTGGGCGGTTTTTCGGCTGCGGGGGGGGGGCGGGGTTAATGACGTTTTGGGCGGGCCGATGACGGGGAGGCGGGCCCGATGATGGCGGGGGCGGGGTTGATGACGCGCGGGTGGGGGTGTCAGGGGCGGGGTTTGAATTTGGGCGGGTTTTGGGCTGGATTTAGGCTGGTTTGGGTGGGAAAAAAATTTTCCACCTGGCAACCCTGCGCCCTGCCCTCTCCCCGTTCCTTCTCCTCCCCCCCCCTGGCTCCCCCGTGAGCCGGCTCTCCTCTCTCCCTCCGGATCCGTCCCTCACCGACCTGATCTTCAAATCCTTTGCCTGCCCGCTAGCGCTCTCTCCCCTGCTGGTTCACGCTTTAAAAATGGCTGCCGAGACTTCCAGAGGCGGCCTCGCGAGACTTGGCGGCCATTTTGAAGCACGAACCAGCAGGAGAGAGTCAGCGCTAGCGGGCAGGCGAAAAATTCGAAGATCAAGTTGGTGAGGGACGGATCCGGAGGGAGGGAGGAGAACTGGCTCGCTGCGGGGGGGGGGGGGAGGAGAAGGAACGGGGGGAGGGCGGGATGAAGAGAGGGCAGGGGAGAGGAAGGTCACTGCTGGACTGGGTGGATGGAGGGCAGGGGAAAGGAGGGCCACTGGGCATGGGGACAGGGGAGAGGAGGGTCACTGCTGGACTGGGTGGATGGAGGGCAGGGGAAAGGAGGGCAACTGGGCATGGGGGCAGGGGAGATGAGGGTCACTGCTGGACTGGGTGGATGGAGGGCAGGGGAAAGGAGGGCCACTGGGCATGGGGACAGGGGAGAGGAGGGTCACTGCTGGACTGGGTGGATGGAGGGCAGGGGAAAGGAGGGCAACGGCATGGGGGCAGGGGAGAGGAGGGTCACTGCTGGACTGGGTGGATGGAGGGCAGGGGAGAGAAAAGAAATGCTGGATATGGCTGGAGGGGAGGAAAGAGTGAGGAAGGAGATGAGATGAGGGAAAAGGAAGAGAGGAGAAAAACTGCACATGGATGAAGAAAATAGGCAGAAGCTGAGGACCAGAAATGAAGAAGGAGGAAAGGAAAGAAATAAATGGAAAGGAAGCCCTGGAAACGGAGTTAAGAGGACAGATAGCAGCAGAATCAGATACTGGACCAGCATGATCAGAAAAACAGTCACCAGACAACAAAGGTAGAAAAAAATCATTTTGTTTTCATTATAGTGTTTGGAATATGTTCACTTTGAGAATCAGGTGCTCAACATTAAAAGTTTATATTTACTTATTTATACCCCCCCCCCCGGCTATAGCCAACTCTGCAATTTGGGGGGGGCGCAGAGGGGGACCGGGGGGAGAGCCTGTTGTTAAACATTTACCAGCACACCACTGCCTGCCGCCAAACCCGCTGCCTCTCCGATTCAGTGGCTATCCATCGGCAAACGAACACTGGTTATTCCCAAAAAAGCCAGCTCTTGCTCCCTTCCTTCCTCCATATTAGCATAATTTGCATATACATATATGCAAATGAATATGCTAATATGCCCCGCCCCTTCCTTTGCCCCCCCCCCCCCCAAATGAAACAGTCAAACTACGCCTATGGGGGGAACTCATCTTGTCAAAATGAAAAGAAATGCCAAAGAGAGACAATGATCAAGTATTGTATATCACATGTTGATTTAATCATGACTTGAGTGTGACTGTTGGGCAGACTGGATGGACCATTAAGGTCTTTATCTGCTGTCATTTACTATGTTACTGTGTACATTTTAGAGGACCTACAGAAAAGAATAACGACTACTCATCTGTCTGGACAGAGTTATAAGACCATTTCTAAATATTTGGGGCTTCATTCAGCCACAGTCATACAGAGAGTCTATGAATGAAAAAGTTGAAGACTACAGCAACTCTATCTAGCAGTGGTCATCCCATTAAGATCCCACTAAAACAGTCACTCCCAAACCTGTCCTGGGGAAATCCAGCCAGTCAAGTTTTCAGGATATACACAATGAATATTCAAGAGGTTGATTTACATACACTGCCTCCCTGGTATACAAATCTTTCTCATGCATATTCATTGTGGATATCCTGAAAACCTGACTGGCTGGATTTGGGAATCCCTTCACTAAGAGAAAACTGGAATATTATCCACAAAGTTGCAAAGAACTCCAGATGAATATTTAAAAATCTGCAACCCTCTCTCGTTGGCTCATAGAAAAAAAATATTTGGTGTAGCAATAGGGATCAAGCTAAGTATGGGGTAGGGAGTCGAGCCAAAATGACATTTCTGTACATTATCCTCCAGATTTTATAAGCGGTACTCAAATTTTGTTACCCAATTCTCTCATGTGTACCCCAAAAGGGGTATGGCTAGGGGAGGGACCTAGGCGAGCTAGAGACATTTCTATGAATTATGCATAGTGTTATAAAATTTGGGGTATCATCTCAGCAACAGCTACACAGTCTCCTTCCTTTGCCAGATACTTTGTGAAATAACACAAAACACTGAAAAAAAAAGACACTCTGAACCTATATAGCAAACTTACCATAACACAACAGCATCAAACTGCAACAACTTTACATATGAAAAAATGTACTGCAAATATTATACTGTGCCCCACACCAGTACACCTGCTATTGAGAAAGTAGAACAAGCTGGACTGCTATTTGATCCCAACACAAGAAATGCAAGCTAACAGAATCATTCACACACACATAACATACAGCCAGACCCTCGCCTAATAACAATTAAGGCACCACATATTAGAAATAGAAATGTGAAGACATAAAAAAATGAAATTGAAACTCAAAGAAAGCCAAACTATAGGCAGTGCAATACTGGAAAATGCTCTACTGTGCAAACTTTAAAAATAGAGGAATTCATATTACCCAAAGCATAATAGTCCAGTCAATAAATATTTAAATAAGGCTATGCTGCTCTGGTGTTCTTTGTGAACAACAGGATAAGGGGTAACATCACCACCTCATGCTGCCTGTTGTATGTGCTCTACAAAAGCCCAGAAAGGCCTAGAAGACCTTCTGGACATGTGCAGATGTCCTCTCCTAGTGGCTTAATGCCCCCCCTCCCAATCCCCTTAAAAGCCAGTCAGTCACATTGCTGAAGAAGAAGTTGATAATTCAACCATAGGGGAGGCAGAAGGGACTATGTGGCTGGCTTAACCTGCTGTCCATGTAGAACATCTGTTATAGGTTAGCAACCTAGTTGCCTCCATGGACAAGTTGCATAAGACAGCCACATATAAGTGGCACCTGAGTTGAGGGTGCAAGAGTAGGGATAGCCTCAGTAGAAACTTTTACACCCGTCTGCTGTGGTAGGTTGAATTGTACTAGGTAAGATTATGAAATATTGCCGAGTCTGAGTTGGAGCGCTCCTGGGGGTCAGGAAGAACAAGAGTACCTCTTGAAGAAGAGACCTCTTAGTCTTTTTTTGTGGTATACCCTCTCCACCACAAGAAAGGAGGAAATTTTCTCTTGAGGAGCTGTCTTGACAGCTCTCTTGTCAGGGAAATGGTAGAAGCTATTCTATTTAAGTCGGAAGTTGAGGATGAGCCCACGGGCAAGATTATTTATTTATTTTATTGCATTTGTATCCCACATTCCCCCACCTATTTGCAGGCTCAATGTGGCTTAGAAAGATTTGTTGACATTATCGTAGCAAGATATCAGATACAATTAGTAATGTGTAACGATCAAGGAAGGGAAGAGGGAAGAAGGAAGGGAGTGATTAGGATAGTTGTATAAGGTGAGCTTTCATAATTGAGTGGGTAACCACATGTAACCACTCACCTCCACCTACCCTTCTCTCCTCCTTCCTGTACACATTAATTGATTTGATTTGCTTACTTTATTTTTTGTCTATTAGATTGTAAGCTCTTTGAGCAGGGACTGTCTTTCTTCTATGTTTGTGCAGCGCTGCGTATGCCTTGTAACGCTATAGAAATGCTAAATAGTAGTAGTAGACCCAGCATAAGATGGACGACACAACACACCAGATGGTATAACCAATATAACTTTTATTAGGCAGCAAAACTGAACATGTAATATCAGGCAGCAAAACATGAGGACAAGAACATTAGCCTTACAGTATGTTCTGTTATATGGTACACAACCAAAACCAGCATCTGAGCAGGACTGTTGATTGAGGCACTAATTGTCATGAAGATATTAACTGACAGCCAGGTTGTGGCTTTGCAAATGTCCATGAGGGAGAAGGAGCAGAGATTTCCACCTATGTCATGAGGAAAAAAATCAATGGGCTTGAAGTTTATCTATTTATTTAAATAAATATATAAATAAAACATTTGGCAACAGCTGATCTAAGCAGTGACCAGTATTGTAAGTACTAGGTCAAAGTACTTAAGTAAAAGTAAAAATAAATGCATGTTTTAATACTTAAGTAAAAGTACAATGAAGAACACATTAAAAATTTTACTTAAGTGAAAGTAAAAAGTTACTGCCTAATATAATACTTTTTGAGTAAAAACTAAAAATACTGTACCTACAGTGAATGAAAATGACTGTCACTCACATGAGTGCACTTGTGAGTCTTAATCCACCACAGCTACAAAGGTTCAACAACAGCACTATAAAGAAGTGGATTGTGCAGTCTAACAAAAAGTTTCTTCAAATCAGGCCAGGCCACAATATTGCTGATGCCTTTTAATTGGGTCTGCAGGTATTGATCAAAGGAATATACCTTGACTTCTTTATAGCAAAGAATGTGTAAAAAGGGTATATATTTTTTTACAAGTTTTTTTGTCTTACCTTTGGTGAGGGGGCACTGTTTTGTTTTAAGAAAACTTTTTTTGTTGTTGTTTTTTAAAGGACATTTGAAAGCATGTCAAGAGTGCTTAATTTTCCTTGTTTTGAAGACATCTAATATTGCTGGGACTAAACAACGTAGTTCTTATCTGAGAGGGTGGGGAGATTCTGGGATCCTGAGTTCCTGTGAAGACAAAATTGTAAAAAAAAAAAATTTTACCACAAAGAAACAAATTATTCTGAAAGGTTAATGGGAAATGGGAATTCCAGTAAAAAAAAAAATACTTATCTGATAATATTCTCTGAGAAAAATTGTTGTGGGTTGATATTCTGAGTAAAGTTGCCCTGGAAAGAGAAAAAAAAGCACTTGACACTTTAGGTCAACATTTGTTAGAGGGAGTAGCTGAGGTTTGATTGTCTCCAAAAACATTATGACTCTCAGTTTGTTAAAACATTTACAGGCATTCAAGTGGTTTACAGGTTAAATCCTAAACAGAAATAGAAATGAATACATTTGTCAGGATGAACCAAATACACTCATTCTGCTCAACCCTATCCCAGTCCCCAGACACAGACCCAGTGAAAATGCAGATGCAAGAATGACTAGATTATAATTAATAAATACAAAACCTAATCTGGGTGATAGAAACAGAGAGCAATGAAGGCAGATAAAGACCATATGACCTATCCAGTCTGTCCACCCATACCCCTGCACTCTGCTCAGTTTCACTAAAACCGAGGGGAAGCAGGGCAGGCAATGCGCAGAGGACAGCGCTGGAGAAAGGCTTCAGCTGGTGGTGGTTGGGGACCCCCGCCAGCCAAACTAGGGGGGCCCAAGCCCCCAAAGCCCTCCCCCCTGTATTTATGCCACTGCCCTATAAGAAATACAAGTATTTAAAAAACAGAGCTAAAGCGGGTTTTCAGCATTTGGGTGCATAATGCAAACAGATGCACGTATGTGCCGGTATTCTAATCACTTATATGCATACGCTACACGTAAACGCTAGACCCACTCTCTAGATTTACTCTGAAAGGGGACCTTTTAATAAGCTGTGAGCATCGTGGGACACAGTACAACGTCACGTGGTATTTTGAGAATGTGCGCATGCTAACAATGCGCTAAATACGTTTTCTATTTCTGTTGATGGCTCTCTCATTCTCCCTGTCTCCTCAGCTCGAAACCTTGGGGTCATCTTTGACTCTTCTCTCTCCTTCTCTGCTCATATCCAGCAGATTGCCAAGACCTGTCGTTTCTTTCTTTACAACATCCGTAAAATCCGCCCCTTTCTTTCCGAGCACTCTACCAAAACCCTCATCCACACCCTTGTCACCTCTCGTTTAGACTACTGCAATCTGCTTCTTGCTGGCCTCCCACTTAGTCACCTCTCCCCTCTCCAGTCGGTTCAAAACTCTGCTGCCCATCTCATCTTCCGCCAGGGTCGCTTTACTCATACTACCCCTCTCCTCAAGACCCTTCACTGGCTCCCTATCCGTTTTCGCATCCTGTTCAAACTTCTTCTACTGACCTATAAATGTATTCACTCTGCTGCTCTCCAGTATCTCTCCACACTCGTCCTTCCCTACACCCCTTCCCGTGCACTCCGCTCCATGGATAAATCCTTCTTATCTGTTCCCTTCTCCACTACTGCCAACTCCAGACTTCGCGCCTTCTGTCTCGCTGCACCCTATGCCTGGAATAAACTTCCTGAGCCCCTACGTCTTGCCCCATCCTTGGCCACCTTTAAATCTAGACTGAAAGCCCACCTCTTTAACATTGCTTTTGACTCGTAACCACTTGTAACCACTCGCCTCCACCTACCCTCCTCTCTTCCCTCCCGTTCACATTAATTGATTTGATTTGCTTACTTTATTTATTTTTTGTCTATTAGATTGTAAGCTCTTTGAGCAGGGACTGTCTTTCGTCTATGTTTGTGCAGCGCTGCGTATGCCTTGTAGCGCTATAGAAATGCTAAATAGTAGTAGTAGTAGTAGTAGGTGATGGGACTATAAGAAAGTTTGTCTTAAAAGAAAAGAAAGCATTTTGAAACATATTTGCAAATTTTAACTGGTTCTACAAGTATTTATTTGAATGCTTTTTTTTAAAGATGTGCAATAAAAGTATGTTATTAGAAAAGAGAGTTTGAGTACTTGTGGGTTTTCTCCACATTTCAACGCAGGTTTTAAAAAGAAAAAAAAATTTTAACGTCTGAAGTGATTTCAGGTGGAAGTGTGACTTGACGCGGGGGAACTTGCCTACCGTCAACCACTGTGATCAGTTCTCATTTCACTACTGCTTTGAGTCGGGGTAGAGCTGAAACCAAGGGGGTTCTACAAATGCTTTATCATCATCTGCATTAGTAGTTGTGCTAATTCATCACGTGCATCTTTTTGTTATCATTGTCATGCTGTCCAATTACAGAGAAGACTTTCACAAAGTTGAAATCATTGTCTGTTGTCCTATTTTTCATCTGATGGCAAACTCTGTTTGAATATCTTCAAGAACTGATACAAGAATGTCAAATATATGGGAAGTCTTCAGTCTTAAGACCAGATAAGCAGACTAGCATTCCAGTGGACAGTCACGCCAATGTCAAATTTTCCATGGGATGTCCAGCAGTCTGTTGTGATAGAAACATATGTCTGTTCACCAAGAATTGCAACCAGCTTTATTTTCATCTCCGCTTCAAAGTGACCAAAGTCATCACTGTTCAGTTCAACAAGCACAGGCAATTTTACTGTTACTACTACTACTACTACTATTTAGCATTTCTATAGCGCTACAAGGCGTACGCAGCGCTGCACAAACATAGAAGAAAGACAGTCCCTGCTCAAAGAGCTTACAATCTAATAGACAAAGAATAAATAAAGTAAGCAAATCAAATCAATTAATGTGAACGGGAAGGAAGAGAGGAGGGTAGGTGGAGGCGAGTGGTTACAAGTGGTTACGAGTCAAAAGCAATGTTAAAGAGGTGGGCTTTCAGTCTAGATTTAAAGGTGGCCAAGGATGGGGCAAGACGTAGGGGCTCAGGAAGTTTATTCCAGGCGTAGGGTGCAGCGAGACAGAAGGCACGAAGTCTGGAGTTGGCAGTAGTGGAGATGGGAACAGATAAGAAGGATTTATCCATGGAGCGGAGTGCACGGGAAGGGGTGTAGGGAAGGACGAGTGTGGAGAGATACTGGGGAGCAGCAGAGTGAGTACATTTATAGGTTAGTAGAAGAAGTTTGAACAGGATGCGGAAACGGATAGGGAGCCAGTGAAGGGTCTTGAGGAGAGGGGTAGTATGAGTAAAGCGACCCTGGCGGAAGATGAGACGGGCAGCAGAGTTTTGAACCGACTGGAGAGGGGAGAGGTGACTAAGTGGGAGGCCAGCAAAAAGCAGATTGCAGTAATCTAAACGAGAGGTGACAAGGGTGTGGATGAGGGTTTTGGTTGAGTGCTCGGAAAGAAAGGGGCGGATTTTACGGATGTTGTAAAGAAAGAAACGACAGGTCTTGGCAATCTGCTGGATATGAGCAGAGAAGGAGAGAGAAGAGTCAAAGATGACCCCAAGGTTTCGAGCTGAGGAGACAGGGAGAATGAGAGAGCCATCAACTGTTCTCATAGGCTGTATTCCCTGAACACCAAAATTTAAGGTGAGATGATCCACTGTTTGAGTGAAAAGGTTTGCAATTGCAAAATTCTGTTCCAGGTTTTGCTGTTTCATTTGGTTTACTGAGGAATCATCATTTAGGTCTCTCTGCCACTTTTACTTTTTAGTTTTAACTGCAAGCATCAGAAGTAACTAGGTAAAAGTAGTAAAAATTGGTAAAATTATTACTTCAGCAAAAGTAACAAATCTTTCCTTGACTTCTTTACAAGTAAAAGTAACAAAACCTTTACTTAAGTACAGTAACGAGTTACGTTTACTTAGTTACTTTACAACATTGGCAATGACAGAAAACCATATGTATGAAATAAGCAAACATTGCTTGAAAACAAAATAATAAAACCCATGAGAGGATAACTAGAAAGGAACCATGGCTCTCTGAAAAGAACCTGTTGTCTGCTTCAGGTTCACCAAAGGGACCAGTGCGTAGGAAGGGGGGGCGGTGGGGCGGTCCGCCCCGGGTGCACGCCGCTGGGGGGGTGTCGTCTCCGTTGGGTCCTTGCTCCCTCTGCCCCGGAACAGGTTACTTCCTGTTCCGGGGCAGAGAGAGCAAGGAACCAATGGAGCCAATGCAGCTCCCAGAAACGTAGGCTTGGGGGCAGATCGGTCCTCCTGCCCGCCTCTCGCTGCCAAAGTAAGCTACAATGCGATCCGGCGGGGGGGGGGGGGGGGGGCACCGTGCTGCACCCGGGGGGGGTGCGCGGCGGCGACCCGCCCTGGGTGCCAGCCGCCCTCGCTATGGCACTGAAAGGGACGATCCACAAATCTGGAATAATGCTCTCTACAGAAAAGTGTCAAAGATTGAACTTTTCAACAATAAAAACTGGCTTGGCAAAATGCAAACACTGCCTTCCAAAAGAAGAACATTGTGACTGTATTATGCTGGAGGTATCATGGTGCAGGGCTGCTTTGCTGCAACAAGATCCAATCGGTTTAACATCATTGATGGAACTAGAGAATGACATGGAGTCAAAGTTTGTCCCTGCCCCATCCCTGCAGGCTCTGTCCCCATTCCCGCCCTGTCCAGCGGGCTCTATCCTTATCTGCAGAAGCCTCCAACACTTATGTTTTTTTATTTAAATCTTTTTATTAAAGTATATTCTGTGCAACTGTTGTTTAAAAAAATCACAAATAGAAAACAAGAGTAAGATTGAGCAACTATAATAACCCCCCAACACCTCTACCCTTCCAACCCCAACAACAGCTGACTTCTACTACCCCAAGAAATCCTAATCCACCCTGTTAAAATGTCCAGGGGCACAAAATACAGCCCATTCTGTATGCCCTAATGGGGGAGAAATATGCCCTATGAAGCATTGTTATGATTTTTTAATCTGTGGATGAATAAGAAGTTATCAACAATCTCAGGATTCAGTCTAGCTCTCCTGTCTTCCACAATCCTTCCCGCAATAGAAAATGTCTTCTCACAAGATGTACTGGTAACAGAAATGCATAGGATCCCCCGTGCAAGTTTTGCCAGTTTCGTCTAGTACTTTTTCTGTATTTCCCCCCAAAATTGAAATATCGTCATCTGCATCACTCTTGAACATAAATAACTGTCCAATTATTTAACAGCCTTCAAAGTAGAGAATGACATGGGGGGGGGGGGGGGAGGGACAAAGTTTGTCCCCGTCCTTACAGGCTCTGTCCCCAACCCCATGGTTACTGCAGGTCCCAACCCCATGTCATTCTCTAGATGGAACTATGAATTCTGTTTTATATTAGAAAAGTCTACAAAGGAGAAGGTGTCTTGGTTTTAACCTGCATGGACGGAAGTGGGGGGAGCTTATAGAGGGGGGAAAGAAAAGATAACTGGAGGGGTTAGAAGTGGTTTTACCAATCGTTATACTGGTGATGTTGGTTCTGTATATTTGATTTTGAATGGGAGGCAGCATGGCTGTGCTATACAAATGAAAGACCAGTGTTGTAATCAGCAGTATATATAAGTTGTTTGTTGCTGTTTGGCATTACATCTCTGACTCAATAAAGATATATAAAAAAAAAAAAGTCTAGAGAATAATGTCAGGCCATCAGATCATCTGTCTAAGAGCTGAAGCTGATCTAAAAGAGAATATTGCAGCAAGACCATCACTCTACACACCCAAGTAAATCTACTACAGAATGGCTGAAGAAGAAGAAGAAAAGTTTGGCCTAAATTTAAAAGGGATTAACTGGGTAGGAGAGACGCCTGTCAGTTTAAACCCCACTGAGCTGGTCATCTGTCAGGCAGTTCTGCTGAATATTGACTTTGACCACCAGGGTGGTCCATGAGCAGAGCCAGTACTTATTTATTTGGATTTGGCTCACACCATTTTCAGTAGTAGCTCAAGGTGAGTTATATTCAAGCACACTGGATATTTCCCTGTCTGAATAGAAGCCAATATGGGGTTAGCATCTGGATGGCTGCTGTAACCTGGAAATTCAATGCCGGTCTTCGGAAACGGCCCAGCATTGAATTTCTGGGCTCAGTTCAGCCCACAGCTGTAAGCGACTTTAAAAAAAAACGCTGATTGCCACAGACTGAATATTGATCCCTTCATATTTTGGATCAGCCAAGTCAAAATCCCAGCCTAAACCCTACTGATATATTATGGCCTGACCTGAAGTGAGCTGTTCATGAAAGAAAGCTCTCAAAAGTCACAGAGCTGAGACGGTTCTGTATGGGACAAAAAATCCTCAAGGGAGATGTGAGAGATTGGTCAACAGTTACAGGAAATGTGTAGAGGAAGTTATTGCTCCTCAACGAAATGCCACACCAGCTACTGAATGAAGGGGGGTCACATACTTTTTCACAAAACAATAATTATTGCTGCCTTTGTGCTGAATAAGTGATGAAAATATATCCTTTTTGAATAAGTTATTTATTTGATGGTGTTCTTTTTCTCATTTATCAGGGTTTAGATGAATGTTTTGAGTATAAATTGTTTTATAATATAAACCATCCTAGGGATTCACAATTTTTTTCTCAGCACCATAGTTTAAAATTAATATCTTATATGTAAAATTCATACTTGCAATTTTTGTAATGGCAGTTCTGTGTGTTTTCAATGTGGACTATCGATAAGATGTGTTATTTTACTGTTAAGCCAAGTTATTAGTAACTAAAAGTCTCATTACATAAAATGGGACCCGTGCTAAAATAGCATGAATTAGTAGTAAAATAACCCATGTTATTAATTGTGCTCCTGTATATCTCTTGCTCTCCTACACAAGGTAAACCACATAATGTTTAGTCATGTAGGTGAGAGTAGGGTTAAATGATCAGTATTGTCAATGGAGAAGGGTAGATAGTGGGGTTCCCCAGGGGTCTGTGTTGGGACCGCTGCTTTTTAACATATTTATAAATGTTCTAGAGATGGGAGTAACTAGTGAGGTAATTAAATTTGCTGATGACACAAAGTTATTTCAAGTTTGTTAAATCGCAAGAGGATTGTGAAAAATTACAAGAGGACCTTACGAGATTGGGAGACTGGGCATCTAAATGGCAGATGACGTTTAATGTGAGCAAGTGCAAAGTGATGCATGTGGGAAAGAGGAACCAGAATTATGGTTATGTAATGCAAGGTTTCACATTAGGAGTCACCGACCAGGAAAGGGATCTAGGTGTCATTGTTGATGATATGTTGAAACCTTCTGCGCGATGGTGGCTAAAAAAGCAAATAGAATGTTAGGTATTATTAGGAAAGGAATGGGAAACAAAAATGAGGATGTTATAATGCCTTTGTATCACTCCATGGTGCAATTGCACCTCGAATATCGTGTTCAGTTCTGGTCACTGTATCTCAAAAAAGATATAGTGGAATTAAAAAAGGTACAGAGAAGAGCAATGAAAATTATAAAAGGGATGGGACGACTTCCTTATTAGGAAAGGCTAAAGCAGCTAGGGCTCTGCAGCTTGGAGAAAAGATGGCTGAGGGGAGATATGATAGAGGTCTATAAAATAATGAATGGAGTGAAATGGGCAGACATAAATCGCTTGTTCACTCTTTCTAAAAATACTAGGACTAGGGGGCATGAAGCTAGAAAGCAGTAAATTTAAAACTAATTGGAGAAAATATTTCTTCACTTAACGTGTAATTAAACTCTGGAATTCATTGCCAGAAAATGTAGTAAAAATGGTTAGCTTAGCAGGTTTTAAAAAAGGTTTGGATGGATTCCTAAAAGAAAAGTCCATAGACCATTATTAAAATAGACTTGGGAAAATCCACTGCTCATTTCTAGAATAAGTAGCATAAAATGTATTGTACTGTTTTGGGATCTTTTCAGGTACTTGTGACCTGGATTGGTCACTGTTGGAAACAGGATACTGGGCTTGAGGGACCTTCGGTCTGTCCCAGTATGGCAATAATTATGTACTTATGACTACGAAAGGGATCTAGGCGCCATCGTTGATGATACGTTGAAACCCTCTGCTCGCTGTGCAGTGGTGGCTAAGAAAGCAAAATAGAATGTTATGTATTATTAGGAAAAGAATGGAAATCAAAAACGAGGAAGTTATAATACCTTTGTATCACTCAATGGTGTGACCGCACCTTGAATATTGTGTTCAATTCTGGTCACCACAGCTCAAAAAATATATAGTTGAATTAAAAAAGGTATAGAGAAGAGTGACGAAAATGATAAAGGGATGGGACGACTTCCTTATGAGGAAAGGCTAAAGTGGCTAGGGCTCTTCAGCTTGGAGAAAAGACAGCTGAGGGGAGATATGATAGAGGTCTATAAAATAATGAATGAGGTAGAACAAGTAGACATGAATCGCTTGTTTACTCTTTCCAAAAATACTAGGACTAGGAAGCAATTTTAACAAAAGCCGAAATAGTTTTCAAGTTGCGCTCATGTAGCATATTGTATCTGTGAATAAACCACAGGGGCTTTCTAGAAAAAGTGAGGGTTGGTTCTTTGTATTTCTGCACACATTCTTTCTTTGATGTGCCTCAAGATCATCCACACTAAAGCCATATCTTGAAACTTTCTTTTTTCAGGGTGTACTGGTGGATCTCACAAGACTCTGTTATGTATCCCTTCATTGGTCTTTGTCTTCTGCTGCTGAGTGAGCAGCTCAGTGGCCTCCCAGGGCCCTACAATGATCCTCATGGAACAGCTACTGAAGAAGTACACCTCAAGGCTTCAGAAAGCCCTCAGTCTTCTCTCAATAGAACTACTACCCCTCACCAGGCTGAAGTTAAGAGACAGTCTTCAAGAGCACTGCTCAACACAGTTGCCAAACAATTTTCTGCTGGGAAGTTCATGCAAACTGTTGGAAACTCTTCTTGTCAAGACTTCCTCATGCCCTTTCAGAGTATGACTGACCACCTTTTGTTCTCAAGGGACTTCATTAATTTGGCTTTGGTTGTCATTCTTGGAGGTCTGGGATGTCATGTTGAAGCTGAGCCTCTCATTTTCCAGCTCTATGAAGACCTGGGAATGGAAGACACAAATAAAATGTTCTTGCAAATCTTGGATTTAATGAACATCAAGTACTCTACCCCTGTGGCCCTAAGACAGAAGGGTCAACTTGAGAACTATGATGCTCTGTTGTTTAATATAAAGCAGATGACACCCTCTTACCAGGAATCATCAGTTAGAGTTCCAAACTATCACTGCACTGATTTGGGTCGAGTGAATGGATCACTCCTGCTGGGCTCTACCCATAGCATTCACACATCCTATTCTGAGGCTGCTGGTGCCTGTCAAAGGATGGGATATTTCTGTGCTGGGATCACAGCCAATGAAACAGGTCTATTTAGTGTCATGAAGAGAGAACACTCCTACTTCCTCCCTCACCGGGGCAGCCAGTCCTGGCTCCACCACTGCACAGTCCTCCAAATGGGGCATCATCGCCTCAGAAGGCAGGAAGTGGATGTAAACTGCAACAAGGAGAAAGAGCAGCAAGTCCATACAATTATCCAATGGATTCCAGGGGTCAGTACTTTATATCACATTGGCACCTCGGTGTACTATGCCACCCAGAACTGCATAGAACTGGCCAAGGAAAGGGCTCTGGAGGCCATCCTTGATGTAGGCTATGATGCCTTAGTTGCAGCCACTGGCAATGTAGTAGGCATAGCTGGCTATGCTGTAAAGCCTGGGATTAAGGCTGGTATGAAATCCCTCCTTAATTATTTTAATCAACCAGAGACAACAGAGCAAGAAATTCATCAACAGTAAGTTGGATAGAGTAGGGACAATCAACTAACATACAGTAGTAGTTGTTGGTAGATATGGACCATTTGACTTATCCAGTCTAAGAGCAGAAAGGGGCAATCTCTCAGCTGTCAGCTTGAACTAAGAGGAAGGTGGTGGAATTTAAGTTAGGGAAAAGAATAGGAGTTTCAAAAGATTAATGTGTATATAAAAAATAAGCAAAGGTTGATACGACATGGCATAAAACAAAGTAAAAAAATAAAGAACTATAAACAGTACAATAAATAAAATTGCCTCGTGTTTATTTTTTTTTTATCCTGGGTTTTATGAGAAAACTGAATATATCATACAATAAATACAAATTAATGCAGGCGTCAAACATCACCTACTTGAGCACACAGTTATGGAATGCACTGCCGAGCAACTTGAAATCGATATACGAAATAGCGAACTTCCGCGCACTACTGAAGACCCATCTCTTTGAAAGAGCATACCAAAAAGATCAACCCAAGTGAATATGCACAACTCGCCTATTTAATTTTAGAACTGTCTCCTAATATCTGCTTGTATGCTACTACTTTGCTTTTCTTATCATGCTGACCAAGAACATGCAATACTAAATGTTTATTACTAACATTCTTCCACTACTCATGATGTATTGTAAGGCACTTTGAGCCTGCAAAGAGGTGGGATACAAATGCAACAAATAAATAAAAATAAATAAATAAATATTAAACTGAAAAAAAAAAAACAGTTGCTAAAATTTTAGATGTCAAATTGATTAAGAACTAGCCCTGTTTTGGCAACAAATGCTCAGAAACAATGATTAAAATGGTATCCATAAAGTCACATGTCCTTGTGATCTCCAAGATGTTTTTAATGAAGGTATCTACTTAGACACTGCAAATGTTTTTATTTCCCTCTAGCACATACCAGTGAATTTGGTGTTTCATGGGGCACCTAGTCAAGGAAAACATAAAATAACCCACTGGAAAGGTTTCAATTAGTTACATCTGCTCCAAGGCAGATGAACTTTGTGTATGTGCTGATGGGAATTGGTGTATGTGTACATATTTTATAAAATAAGTGAATAAATGTTAGTCCTACCCCTGTTCATCCCATTCTTTGTCCCCAGGAACCCTGGCTGTATACTGTGCAAAAGTAAGCACTGTGGCAGCACCTCAGTCTAGATGCCCCAGTGCCACATGCTTAGTGTCAATTCTAGAATGGCATCTTGGTGCCAAGATTCCATTACAGAATACTGATGTAAGTTGGCATTTGTATGCCCATGTGTAGGTGTGACCTCTTACACCAGGGGTAGGCAACTCCGGTCCTTGAGAGCCGCAGGCAGGTCAGGTTTTCAGGATATCCACAATAAATATGCAGGAGATAGATTTGCATACCATGGAGGCAGTGTATGCAAATCAAGTTCATGCGTATTCATTGTGGATATCCTGAAAACCTGACCTGCCTGCGGCTCTCGAGGACTGGAGTTGCCTACCCCTGTCTTACACCATGTCAATGGCAGACATAAGTTGGTGCATCAAGTGATGTGTATAATTTATAGCATTCTATAACCTACACGGTGATCTAGATTGTACCTTGTGAGTTTTGTATTTTCAGATGACAAATGTGCATAGACTACAGACTCACACATTCACTCAGGAAATAGGATACAATAGATACCTTTAATAGGATGCCAGCAGAATGATCAGCTCACACAGCTTCTGGTTAGTTTCAAAGTCTCAAACCTCCTGTACATGGGGAGGGGGCAATGAAAGGTCTGGCCTGCAGAGACTTATGGCAATATCTTCACAGTGCACAGAGATGAAATATCAGAGCAAAAAGCCAAAGAAAATAAGTTCTCCTAAAAAATACCAGAGTACAGTGCAGTTATATTCTTGCTCTGCCTAGCCCAAGTGGGGCAGGACCTATCAAATATACAAAACCTGGCCAGGGTAACATATGCACGTACACAGAAAAAGGAATGTTTCTCTTCCTCAGTTACTAATTGATAAGGGAGGGTGAGTGAAGCTCTCTGGCTATGGAAGGGGGATTCAGAGACAAAGCAGTATAAACATGGGCATGGCAGATGTGAGGCCCAAGGTAAGGCCTTGGATACCTATGAAGATGGAGAGGCTCAACTCACAGCTACGTAGGCCCAATTTTCACTGACAAAAGCAGGTTTGTACCATACTGCATCACACGAGTACTGGGGAGACACGCCTATGGCCCACCTATCCTCCACTCTTGCAGTTAGATGCTATGGCACTTAGGGCTACCTTACAGAATAGTGATGCCTATTTCTATTTATTTATCAAATTTATATCCCACCTATCCAATACATCTAAGTGGGATACAACTTACACTCATTCAAAAATTCAAGCATAACTTGTCCCCTATGTTTTCTGAGTTCTTATAAACACCTACTTGAGCATTTAAAATACTGTTCCACAAGCTCAAGTTGCTTATAAATTATCCCATATGCTAATAAAACAAAAACATATTACTTAGCAAAATGTCATTCTCTGCTATATTAACCAAAATATTTGTTTTAATAGCACTTATATTGCCTTATGCTGAAACCAAGTGTGGTCATGCTTGTTCCAGATACTTCTTCTGTTCAAGACCAGCTATACTCCCATTTTCAGACTGTAGTCCCATTTAAGAATTTCTCACTTTGGAATTTCATTTGAGAACATCAAGACAAGAGTTTTCTTCACCACTGAGACCAGGGGTAATAATGAAATTCTGCAGGTGTTGTGGGGGGGGGGGGGGGGGGGAGTTAAATGCCAAATGCCAACTGTGGTGTTTAAAGCATACCTGAATATTCAGGGCTAGTTGATATCCAGACATTGGTGCTGAATATCTGGGTATAATGGCCACCAGCAATGTTATCCCGAAAACTGGTAATAATTCAGCTATCTAGCTGTACTAAGTTAACCAACAACTAGCTGTATAATGGCGCTGAATATCACTGCTATCCAGATAATGTGCTGATCCAAACAGGATCTGCACCTGGACTGCTCTGGTATCAGATAAGTAGTCCGATATGGACATCCATGTCTCATATATTTTAGAACAGGATCTGCTGACATACAGCCTATTCTAAAATACAAGAAAATAGACACCCAAGTCCTGGCTATGTCTAGCATGAACCTCCATTTTACAAACTGAAACATCCAAACTATGAATGTGACAAAACAAGGGACATGGATGTCTGTGTGCAGCAGAGGAACATCGACATTATAAAATGGCCACACAGATGCACAGATAAAGGAGTAGTCTAATGGTTAGAGCAGCTTAACCACGGCAGAGAACCAAAGGTTGCTGGCTTAAGACCTGCTACAGCTTTCTGTAATTTGTTTTTTTTTATTGTGAACCCTCCTTGGTCAGGAAAATATCTACATTGACTTCCCTTTCTCCCTACAGTGGAGAACTGCTCAGTTGGAGCACCTTTCTGTAATCTAATGTGCCAAGTACAATGTCTAAATGTAGACATCCATCTTTTTGAACATGAATATCCCTTCCCCTTCTGCAATAGGAGCTTGGACATCCATTTTGGGCCCCTCCCTAGTCCTGCCCAAAACACACCCAGGCCATTCCCCCTTGCCATACGGACATATAGCAGTTTTAGATGTCCATATTCTGGCTTTATAAGATTGGTATTTGGACGTCCATGCAATATCGGTTTTCAGACATCCAAAACGCAAATAGAGCTTCTAAAATAAGCATCATAAGGTAAAAGTCCTACAAAAGTTAAAAACAGCAAGATCAGCTAAACACACATCTGCATGATGAACAAGAATCAGGGAAGATAACAAGTAACCTTACAAATGATTTTTTAAACATTCTCTATGGGATTGCCCACCTATCCACAACTTCTGGACCAAACTCTGGACCTATATGAGTACAATTTATTGGCAATGTTGGGATGCTACACCATAAATGTGTATTTTGGATGATATCACTGTTGTTGTTGAGGACACGTGTAAAATTGTCCTTTTTCTGCGTAAAGCAGCCCTGATGGCCAAGTGCTGTATGCTGGTGCAGTGGATCCATCCAACTCCGCCTAAGTTGATGCAATGGAAGAATCTTATGCATGAACTACTTATTATCGAGCAAGTAAGTGTGGAGGAGGGTGTTGTGAAAGCTAGAAAACATTTTGTTACTATTTGTACTGCGTATTTACAGACCTATCCATCCAGAGTACGTTCTGTTTTCCTTAATACGTTGACCATTGAATTGATGCAGTGTGACATTAAGTTGCGGATTTATGACAGCATCTGAATTTACCGCAGAGGAAGATAGGGTGGAGGGAGTGGGGTAGACATTTCTTGGAAAACACTGTCATTTATATCTGGTTATATTTTTTTATGAAATTTGGAATGTGCCCATTTAGTTCATTTGTATCTTGATTGTGCCGACAATAAAATATATTTGGCATTAAAATTATCTATGCAGTTCTTTTTCTAAGATGTGGTAAGCTTACTGCAGCTTAAAAGGGCTTACTGTGGGATGCGCTGAGGCATCCTTTAGTAAAATCCCAATGTGCATTTGCAAACCACGCACTAAAATACATTTCTGAATTTTTCTCGGAGGGGGTATGTCTGGGGGGGGGGGCATAGAGTGGGTGTGACAGCACGAATCAATTAGCACAGCCACATTACCATGCACCGATTAGCAAGCGAGACCTTACCACTTACAGAATGGATGATGGTAAGGGCTTACACGCTAATGTTTGTTAATGCCCATATGCTAATATTATATTTATATATTTATATTTATTGCATTTGTATCCCACATTCCCTCACCTATTTGCAGGCTCAATGTGGCTTACATAGATTTGTTAACATTGTCAAGGCAACATTAGTGCAGAGCCATTAATTGGTAAAATGGAAAGTTGGTCATTTTCCAGCTGTGGTAAAAATGGCCTTAGCACATGGGAAAGACCCACATAAGGGCACGCTAAGGCTACTTGTTACTGTGGCTTAGCAAAAGGACCCCTAAACAGCTTATATGGGCTCAGTCCAGACTTTCTGTTGCATGTGAACTTTATACTTGTGCAGGCCACAAGTCAGTCTCTGCATTGATGTTATCAAGCTTAATTTTTCTACTGTCCTTATTTATGTCAATGTCAATGTATCTCTTATATACCGCTATATCTCCTCACGGACTCACTGCAGTTTACAAGCAGTTTTATAATACAAACATTCAAAATAAAATATAATAAAATAAAATAAATGAACACTCAAAATATACAATGAAACCCATCAAATCAGATCATTAATAATTATCAAATACAAATGTCTTCAGTTTCTTATGAAAAGATAAATAATTTGTTTCCAATCTAACCCATGAAGGTAACACACTCCAAAAGGAACTTGTCGCAAAAGAAAATAATGAACTAAAAATTATTTTTAAAAGGACACCTCTAGAACTTGGAAGTTGAATTAGCATGACCTGTAGGCAAGAAGAGTGACCAAAAAGAGATGTGCTAAACAAACTGAGGAGTGGAGGAGTGGCCTAGTGGTTAGAGCCAGAGGTGGCTGGTTCAAATCCAACTGCTGCTCCTTGTGATCTTGGGCAAGTCATTTAACCCTCCATTGCCCGCCCTTGCGGAAATAGGAAGTTACATCAGAGGGCGGGACACAGTGAGGGAAGGCCGGCCGACAAGGCGATTTTTCTTCTTTTGCGAGGCACCGCACCGCCGCTTCATAGATTTTCTTAAAGGCTGGGTGAGGTCAGGTGCCAGGAGAAGAGGGTCGTCTGGCGGCACGGAGCTGGTAGGCAGGTGGGGACTGGGTTGGGGAGGGGGGCTCAGATGGGTATGGGTGGCTGGAGGGAGGGGGAGCAGGGGAACGAGGAGAGTCACTGGACATGGGTGGAGGGCAGGGGGGACAGAAGGGTTGCTGGACATGGGTGGATGGCAGGGGAAAGGAGAATCGCTGAAACATGGGTGGATGGCAGGGGAGAGGAGGGTCGCTGGACATGGGGGAGGGCAGGGGGGACAGGAGGGTCGCTGGACATGGGTGGATGGAGGGGAGGGGGTTTGCTGGACATGGATGGAGGAGAGGGAAGGGAGAGAGGAGGGTTGCTGGACATGGGTGGATGGAGGAGAGAAAAGGGAGAGAGAAGGGTTGCTGGACATGGGTAGATAGAGGAGAGGGAAGGGAGAGAGGAGGGTAGCTGGACATGGGTGGATGGAGGAGAGGGAAGGGAGAGAGAAGAAATGCTGGACATGGGTGGATGGAGGAGAGGGAACGGAGAGAGGAGGGTTGCTGGACATGGGTAGATGGAGGAGAGGGAAGGGAGAGAGAAGAAATGCTGGACATGGGTGGATGGAGGGGAGGGCAGGGGGGAGAGGAGGGTTGCTGGACATGGGTGGATGGAGGAGAGGGAAGGGAGAGAAGAAATGCTGGACAGGTGGATGGAGGGGAGGGAGGGGAGGGGGAGAGGAGGGTTGCTGGACATGGGTGGATGGAGGAGAGGGAAGGGAGAGAGAAGAAATGCTGGACATGGGTGGATGGAGGGGAGGGCAGGGGAGAAAGGAGGGTTGCTGGACATGGGTGGATGGAGGGGAGGGCAGGGGAGAGGAGGGCTGCTAGACATGGGTGGATAGAGGAGAGGGAAGGGAGAGAGAAGAAATGCTGGACATGGATGGAGGCGAGGGAAGAGTGAGGAAGAAGATGAGATGAGGGAAAAGGAAGAGAGGAGAAAAACTGCACATGGATGTAGAAAATAGGCAGAAGCTGGATCCACTGGACATCTGCAGAGGACCCAGCTGTAGGGCAAGTAATGAAGAAGAAAGGGGGAAAGTAAAGAAATAAATAAATGGAAAGGAAGCCCTGGAAATGGAGTTAAGAGGACAGATAGCAGCAGAATCAGAAACTGAGCCAGCATGATCAGAAAAACAAAGTCACCAGACAACAAAGGTAGAAAAAATCATTTTAGTGTCTGGAATATGTCCAATTTGAGAATTTACATCTGCTGTCTTATTTTGCACTGGGTATACTGGAGCTGTAACAGCTTACAGAAATTATTTATAATGAAAAAAAGTCACGTTATTTTTTTCTCCTTTACTAGTATAATATTTTCAATGATGTCTGTTTATATGCGCTGTAGCTGGTATAAGGGGTGTGGCTAATGCAGTTGTGGCTATAATAGGGGTGGAGTCATATGTGGTAACTCTGCCCACAATGAGTACCGGCACCTTTTTTTCTACAAAAGAAGCACTGGCTAAAACAGTCTATTCCTGCCGATGTGTACCAGCACTGCTTTTAAAAAATGAATCGCGCCGCAGCCGGCAGTATAAGAGGCAAGGAGGTGCAGGGGGGGGCAAACCCTGAGCGCAGAAAGGTGTGGGGGGAGGGAGTGGGCGCAAAAGATGCCTAGCCTAAGCCACAGACATAGGGGAGGAGGACGCCGATGCCAGGAGGGTATCTGAGCTCAAATTTTGGGAGCCGGTTGTTAACCGGCTCCCAAAATTCTTAAAAATTTAACAAACGGTTCTTGTGAGCCGGTGCGAGCCGTCTCCAGCACACCACTGTGCAAATCAATCCTTGTCGCAGGCTTCACATATCAGAGAATCAAACTTTGGAATTCTCTACGCAAGCTATTAAGGTACTTGGAAGAAGATCTGCAATTCTGTAAATTGCTAAAAGCTTTTCTATTAAGTACATATCTTATCAAAAGACAATAAACTAATGTTGCTGTTTCTCTTATATGTTTCAACATAACCAATACTCTAGCCTAGCTTCATGACAAACACACAATTATTCCTAATATGTTAAATGTTATTATTTATTATCTGTGTCATCATTTTGATGTTTTTCTTGAATGTAAGTCACATAGAACCTGAGCTTGTTCGAGATAATGTGGAATACAAATGTCATAAATAAACAAACAAACAAACAAATAAATAAATACTGCTACCTAGACCACACTACGCCCCCAAACAGGCCCTCATGTCAGAAAATCAAAAATATTTTTGTAGCATGTAGTTTGCATGCACGTATTGCAAATTTACCATGGGATACATGAGTGTGCCCTAAGGTAATCCCTTTTAAGCTACAGTAAACACAGTGCTCACTGCAGCTTTTTAAAAAGACCCCATACAGTCAAAATAAAATCAACATTGTGACTATAATTTTTTTCATTATTTAATAAATGGCCAATTCAATTAATAGTCAGACTGGTCTCAAAATATATATTTCTGTACTTAATTAGACCAATCCCCAATATATATATGGATTTCTTTATTTTTCTTTGAATATCGTTCACATCCTTATTCACAGTCCATGTTGTTCTATTATATTACTATATTCGTTTTTAGAATGCCTCAGTGATGTGTGTCGTCCACCACCCTTGCAGGCTTTATGTGGCGACCCATATAAACATCAACCTCTTCATCAGCCCTATTTTAGGCTACTTAAACAATACTTTATATTTTATAGACTCTTTGAACACTTATCTTATCTGTCGGACTCGGGGGTATCACTGTCCGACATGCATGTTTCGCTTGCAACGGCAAGCTGTCTCAAGGGGTAGGTCCTTGAGACAGCTTGCCGTTGCAAGCGAAACATGCATGTCGGACAGTGATACCCCCGAGTCCGACAGATAAGATAAGTGTTCAAAGAGTCTATAAAATATAAAGTATTGTTTAAGTAGCCTAAAATAGGGCTGATGAAGAGGTTGATGTTTATATGGGTCGCCACATAAAGCCTGCAAGGGTGGTGGACGACACACATCACTGAGGCATTCTAAAAACGAATATAGTAATATAATAGAACAACATGGACTGTGAATAAGGATGTGAACGATATTCAAAGAAAAATAAAGAAATCCATATATATATTGGGGATTGGTCTAATTAAGTACAGAAATATAATTTTTTTCAGCCATATACACAGAGGTATATATGACAACTGAAGCTTTAAAGGGACGGAAAATAAATTAATATTTTTAGAAACTCAAATAAGAAACCGAAAGTTAAGACCCCATAGGAAAAAAAGATTATAGATTTAGCCAACACTTAAATAAAATATGACACATAGAGGGGCATAATTGAACGAAAACGCCTATCTCCATGGGCGTTTATCTCCAAGAACGGGTCCGTGAAGGGGCGGACCAAACTGTATTTTGGGAAAAAAATAGACGCCCATGTTTTATTCAACAATGTGTGAGCTGGGCGTTTTTGTTTTTCAGCGATAATGGAAAATGAAAGCGCCCAGCTCAAAAACGAATAAATCCAAGGCATTTGTTCGTGGGAGGGGCCAGGATTCGTAGTGCACTGGTCCCCCTCACATGCCAGGACACCAACCGGGCACCCTAGGGGGCACTTTTACAAAAACAAAAAAAAAGGTAAAAGAGCTCCCAGGTGCATAGCACCCTTCCCTTGTGTGTTGAGCCCCCCAAATCCCCCTCAAAACCCACTGCCCACAAGTCTACATCATTACTATAGCCCTAAGGGGTGAAGGGGGGCACCTACATGTGGGTACAGTGGGTTTGGGGGGGTTGGACGACTAATAAGCATTAAGCAGCACAATTGTAACAGGTAGGGGGGATGGGCCTGGGTCCACCTGCCTGAAGTCCACTGCACCCCCTAACAACTGCTGCCAGGGAGGTGGGTATGACATTTGAGGGTGAAAATAAAAAGTTGAGAAACTTCATTTTTTGTGCTGGGAGGGGGTTAGTGACCACTGGGGGAGTCAGGGGAGGTCATCCCCGATTCCCTCCAGTGGTCATCTGGTCATTTAGGGCACTTTTTGGGGCCTTATTCGTGAAAAAACAGGGTCCAGGAAAAGTGTCCTAAACTCTAGCTAAAAACGCATACTTTTTTCCCATTATCGGTGAAATGCGCCCATCTCTGTTCGGCAGATAACCACGCCCCAGTTCCGCATTCGCCACACCTCTGACACGCCCCCATCAACTTTGTCCGCATCCGCGACAGATTGCAGTTGAAAACGTCCAAAAATCGGCTTTCGATTATACCGCTTTATTCATTTTTGTGAGATAAACGTCCATCTCCCGATTTAGGTCGGAACTTGGGCGTTTTTCTCATTCGATTATAAGCAGGATAGGGGCTCATTTTTGAAACAGAAAAACATCTAAAAAGCAGCTCAAAGCGGCAGATGAACTTTTTTTTTTTTGCCAAAACATCCAAATCGCTATATTTGAAACCCATTTTAAGACAGTTTCTAGGCAGTTCATAAGTCAGATGTTTTGGCTTAGACCTGTTTCAATCATGACTAAGTCACTAAAAGGTGCCCTAAATGGCCAGGTGACCACTACTTACTCTCTCAGTGGTCACTGACCCCCTCCCACACCCCAAAGATGTGAAGGAAACAGTACATACCACCTTCTATGACAGCCTCAGATGTTATAACCAGTCCTATTAGAGTAGCAAGCAGGTCCCTGGAGTAGCCTACTGGTCAGTGCAGTGGAGTATAGAGAAGAGGACCCAGGCCCATATCACACTCCAACTGTTACACTTGTGGTGGAAATTGTGAGCCGTCCACACCCCACAAAATACCTACCGTACCCACATATGGGTGATACCTGCAGCCATAAGGGCTATTGTAGTGGTGTACAGTTGGGCATAGTAGGTTTTTGGTGGGTTTTAGAGGGCTCACCATACAATATAAGGGGTAACAGTGAGATGTGTACCTGGGACCTTTTATGTGAAGTCCATTACAGTGCCCCCTAGGGTGCCCCACTGCTCTGCTGGGATGTCTGTGTGGCCAGTCTATTAAGAATGATGCCCCCCCCCCCTCCCATACATCCCAATGGCTTGTTTTTGTGCATTTTTCCCTTGGAACTTTTTTTTTTTTTTTTCAAAAATTGTATTTATTTGGATTTGCTCACACATTTTTCAGTAGTAGCTCAAGGTGAGTTACATTCAGGTACACTGGATATTTCTGTGTCCCAGAAGGGCTCATAATCTAAGTTTGTACCTGAGGCAATGGAGGGTTAAGTGACTTGCCCAAGATCACAAGGAGCAGCACTGGGATTTGAACTGGCCACTTCTGGATGTCAAGACTCATGTTCTAACCACTAGGCTACTCCTCCACTCCAAATGGTCCAAAAAGATAGATGCACCGAGCACAAAAACATTAGCAAATAGCCATTTTCAAAACAAAAAGATAACAACCATTTTTCTGGTTCAACAACCGCTAAGTTCGCCACTTGATTTTTGGATGTTTTCAGCAAAATGTCCAAAATCGGATTTAGACGTCATATCAAAAATGCCCCTCCACATCTGGCATCACATTGGTTCCCCTATGATATAGCTGTTACACCCAGAAGGAGAAAATCCATAATCTTATAAAGAAACAGGCAATACAGACTTATATGGTTTCTTTGTGTAAGGTGTTTGAGTTTTTAGGAGTGAATTATCACTTATATGCTGACGATCTTCAGCTTTTTCCCCCCCCCCAGTGTCACCTTGGGGATCTGAGCTAAGATTTCCTACTTCTCCAAACAAATTCAACAAGCCGCTAACTCACCTAAGCAACTCTTTTAGGCTTTACCTAAATAGGGAAGGGGGATGAGATAGTTGAGTTGAGGGCAACTTTAAAATTCTTGGTGAAAAATTGTGTTGGTGTGGATGAAATGAGGTATGTGTGTTAGGAGATTGAATGAAGTGGAGACAGGATGTCAGAGTGAAAATGTGCCTTAACCGAGATTGGATAGCAGAGCTGGTAGTGGGAGGCGGGGCTGGAGGTTGGGAGGCGGGGATAGTGCGGGGCAGACTTATACGGTCTGTGCCAGAGCCAGTGGTGGGAGGCGGGACTGGAGGTTGGGAGGCAGGGATAGCGCTGGGCAGACTTATACGGTCTGTGCCAGAGCCGGTGGTGGGAGGCGGGGATAGTGCTGGGCAGACTTATACGGTCTGTGCCCTGAAGAGCACAGGTACAAATCAAAGTAGGGTATACACAAAAGTAGCACACATGAGTTGTCTTGTTGGGCAGACTGGATGGACCGTGCAGGTCTTTTTCTGCCGTCATCTACTATGTTACTATGTTCTTTTGCTCACCTTAGATTAGGGAACTAGAAGTACAGTGCAGGCCTGGAATATTGTAATTAATTTTAATTGGCCACTATGTTTTAATAATTCTTTAAAGCCACCTAGTGAGACCGTATGAACAGTGACAGGGAGTTGGTTTTTTTTTTTTTCCAAAATTGGTTTGATTAAGTCAGGTGTAGGAAGAAGACCTTAAGGAAAAGAAAGTGAAAGTTGTACTGGGATCCTCCGGGCCCCCACGCAAGAAAGAGTTCTGCAGAGCTTGGGGGGGGCGTGACAAGATGGCTGCCTGACCGGTTGGCTGGTAAAACGCTCTAAGCGGTTTGGGCTACAATAGTAAATTTCCTCAAAATGCCACACTCCAAACGAAAGGGAACGCTGAGGTTGCTTCCTCCGCCTACGTCAGCTTCTTCTCCGACCCAGCCGTCATTGGAGCGATACTTCCCCGGTGCCTCCAGGACTCAACGGGGAGAGGAGAAGCGGTGTCCCCGCTGAGAGAGGAAACCTCCCTATCTCCACCATCTCTCTCAACGATTCCTCCCTGCCCAACGTCGAGAGCAGCCCTGGAGGGAAACCCCACTGACCCCGGAAGTGTGTCGGAAGGGGCGACCAGCGAGGACCCAGGCAAGCAAAAAGCGGCGCTGATGGCTGAAGGAATTGGGTTTCCTTCAGTGAAGAGCACGGAGGTGACTCTGGAAACGTTATGGGGGATGTTAATCCGGATTAACTCTACACTTCAAAAGACCTCAGGTGACGTTGAAAACCTTAATGCTAAATTTGAAGGGCTAAAATTGACTGTAGACTCTGTCAGAGACGATTTAACAACACAAGTAACAACATTGGAAAAGGAAGTTGATTCGATTAAAGACTTAAAAAACGTGGTTATCAAATATAATACAGATATAAGAAGGAAAATAGAGCAGATTGAACATTTCAATAGATGCCTCAATCTCCGTTTTTTTTAAATTTTCCTAAGTTATCAGGAGTAACTCTGATGGATACACTTCGGAGATATTTGTCTGAAATATTGAAAATTCCTGCTAAGGCTATACCCCAGGTAAATAAGATATACATAGGCAGTCGGTGGCCCAACTGTTTGGGGAGGCTGAAGGGGGCGGGGTTAGGGGTGGGCCAGGGGTGGAGCTTAAGTCCATAATTGTCTGATAACACACAGAAAAAAATAAAAATAAAAATCACAATTAATACCTTTTATTAAATTTAGATATTAGATATGTATCAGATGTCAAAGAATAAAGTGGTTGCTCAAAGCATATACTAACCACAATTGCTCAACTGCAAAACACTATGCACAACTTTGTGCAAAAACACACTCAGAACCTTACTGTATCATAAATATTACACTGGGCAGAACCTAATACACCATTAGGGGCTTATAGCCCATTTAGTTATGTTTAAACAAAAGAGACCTGCATTAAAAATATATATTTATTTTTTTATTTTGACTAATTGACTTGTTTTAAAACCTTCAGTCTCAGAGTCAGTCAGCAGCACCTTTCTGCCTAATAGTTGAGATCACAGACAGTCTAAGTCATCATATAGGAAAAACCAAAAGCATTAGGGGCTTATAGCCCATTTAGTTATGTTTAAACAAAAGAGATGTGCATGAAACAAAATATTTATTTTTATTTTTGACTTGTTTTAAAAACCAGAGTCAGTCAACTCAGCACCTACCTCTGTCTCCTGAAATCCAATGCGCTGTGCCTACGTGCCAATTTGGAAGGAAGGAAGTGGGAGGGAACATCTCTCAGACACTCTGTCCAGTGTTGCCAGGTGGGCGGTTTTACCGCCCAATTGGGCGGTTTTCCGCGACCCGCCGCGGGAAATTTTTGCCCGCGGCGGGTTGCGTTTTTTTGGGCGGTTTTTAGGGCTTCTGGGCGGCTTTTTGGGCGGCTTTTTGATTTTTTTCGGCCGCGGGGGGCGGGGTTAGTGACGTTTTTGGGCGGGGTTAGTGACGTTTTGGGCGGGGCCGATGACGTGGGAGGCGGGGCCGATGACGTGGGAGGCGGGGCCGATGATGGGGAGGCGGGGCTGATGACGGGGAGGCGGGCCCGATGACGTGGGAGGCGGGGCCGGTGACGGCGGGGGCGGGGCCGGTGACGCGGGGGTGGGGGTGTCAGGGGCGGGGTTTGTGTTTGGGCGGGTTTTGGGCTGGTTTCTGGCCTGGATTGGGCTGGAAAAAAAATTTCTACCTGGCAACCCTGACTCTGTCTCTGACTCTCTTCTTGTTCTTCAGCCTTCCCTACGTGTGTCAGCTATCGTTGTCTAGGGTGGTCCCGGGGTCCACTTCACAGAGGCAGTGGGTTCCCAAAGAATACGCAATCCACACGGATTTGGATATATAAAGTATATTATATTTGCATATATGCATTGGCTCACAGCATTTAGTACAGGAAAAGGGTACAAGCTGTCTTGGGGTGTGTATTTAGAGGGAGGGAGAAAGAAAGAGTAGGGTGTTTGTTCAGAGGAAAAAGAAACCTTGGACTAGGGCTGTCTGAGAAGGGGGGGAGCAGAGCCAGGGGCTCTGGTGGCTAAAGATGGAGGTGTGCAGAGAAAGAAGAAGAAACAAAGATAGCCCAGCAGAGTCTCGTGCCCTCTGCTGCAGGGAGAAAGAAAGAGGGAGACCTAGTGCCCTGGACACAGAGAAGTGAGGGGGGGGGGGCAGTAGACCCTAAGCTGAGCTCTGTGCTCTGCTGCACAGAGAAAGACAGAGAGAGCGGGAGAGCCCTAGTGAGCTCTGCTTTATACCTAATAAGAACTGAGAGGGAACAGGAGCAGAGAGAGATCAAAAACTTCTCTTTCCCAGTTATTTCCTTTACAGAACTCCAGATACTTTCTGAAGTCAGGAAAGGTGACAACTTTCACAGGTTGTCCTGGAGCCACACTGTCTAGCTTTGGTTGCTCTGAAGCCCTGCTCCCAGATGGAACAAAAGGTATGTTAATCAAGAGTAATTGAGAAACCAAAGGGCTATCAGGCCTCTCTGAGCACCATTTGGCCCATTTCATCCTCAATGGTTCCTGCAGGAGAGGGGGGAGAGTTTATCAGAGGTCAGAAGGTGGTTTAATATTGTCAAACTGATTTCATATTAATATAAGTATGTCCAGCAATAATTTTGACCTCCTGCAATCCTGACAACGTGAAGCCCCTCCCACGCGTTCCCACCTATGCGGAACAGGAAGTACATCACGGCACAGGAGCGAGTGCTTGTAGGGAAGGCTGACTGGCTGCCTGAGGGCAATGCGACGGCGAAGCGAAGAAGCACTGCAGGCACAGGAGGACCATGACGCGCCAGTGTGAGAGCCCGAGCAGGCGAACGGAACTCATCTGGGCTGATGTCTGATTGGGATGGCGTGTCGTCAGCGTCGTGTCGCGTCATCGGTCCGAAACAGATCCTGCGGCTGGGCGGCTGGGCCGAGCTGTGAGCCCCGGGCGGGCGGAACTGGGTTGTGTCGGTTGGCATCGTCGCGGGTGACGTCATTAGGATCCGATCCTGAGGCTGGGGAGGCTTAGCCTCCCCAAGCCTCTTATACCGGGCGCCTATGAAGATATATTATATTCTTAAATCCAAAGGAGAAACACGAGGTGTGGATGAAAACGATATTCCTGATTTACAAAATATATCTGCTATACTGGAGCAATCTTCTGAAATAATAATAGACAGAGCTACAATGATTGTTTCATTAGTTTTTGAGCAGGACTACAATACAATTCTAAGATTATACTTTAGAAATTCTAAAGCTCAATTTTGTGGTTCTAAAGTCTGGATTTATCCAGATGTGACTAAACAAACTCAACAAAGAAGAAAAGCCTTTTTGGCTTTGAAACAAAAGACAATAGAAATTGGGGTTTCTTTTTTTTTTAGCATATCCCTGTAAATGCGTAGTTAAGTTGGGTCAAACCAAATATACTTATTTTTCGCCGGAACATCTGAAATCGTTTCTAGAGCTGAAACAATTGAGATAATGTAAAACTTGGAGGTTGGACAGCCTTTGCTTTTGTTTAAGTAACATTTATTTGATAACTTCTCTAATTCTTCACTTCCCCCTTCGCATTTGGGGTCTAAGAAAGGCTGTATTTGTTTTCCTAATGAAATAGGTTGAATTCTCTTCTTCTTTGTTAGCTTAAATTGTTTCTTTCATTTGAAAAATGTTGAGAATACTACTGTGCCTTTGTATTATTATTTGCCTGTATTTCCATTACAAGGATGTCCTTGTTCATTTATAATTAAAATAATAATAAAAAAAGAAAGTTTTGCACATTCATGTTCATCTATACAACTATATGTTCTATTACAGCTAAGTAACTGCCTGAGAGAAAACTTAAGTTAAAATACTCACTGAGTTCTATGAGGTGAATCCTGTAAGCACACAAAGAATCAAATTCTTATTAACTGCAAAGGTTTAAGAATGTTTGTGAAGCAATCTAAATGCATTCTAATGTTGAAAAGTACATTATTACTTATCTGATAGTTGTACTTGTTCCGGGGTGTCTGCAGTGACTATGTTAAGAGAAGAAATGTTGATATAAATAAATATTTATAAACATGTATAGAACATTTATGTTCAAACATTTTCAGAAGCAAATATTGTTGAATTTTAGGAAAGAAATACCACGTTGCGTTGAAGGAAAATAACAAAATCTTTATGAACACTTGTATCTGATCTTATAAAGTAAAGAAAAATAAAACTGAATTAAATCCAACTTCTCCTCCTACACCTGGTCTGTGAGAGCGGAAGTTGGGTTTAATGTTCACCCTCCCTCTGCTCTCGGCGGTGTGATCCTAGACACTTGGTTCGACTACAGACATTAACATCAGGTATCCTGGAACACACCCTTTACCCCATGAGTCTCAGAGAGTGGGGTTTACACTAGCTTGCTTGCTTATTTATTTATATATTTATTGCATTTGTATCCCACATTTTCCCACCTCTTTGCAGGCTCAATGTGGCTTACAATACATCATGAATGGTGGAAATACATAAGAAAATAGACATTTAGTATTACAGAAAGATCATGGGTAACATGGTAATGATAAAACATGATAGTAGTGTAACAAGCAAATATTGTAAGACAGTTCTGGATATCTGTGTAGGAGTTCACATTTGTCGATTTTTGTGGTATGCCTTGTTAAAGAGATAGGTCTTCAATAGTTTGCGAAAGTTAGTTAGTTCATAGATCGTTTTTAAGCTGCGCGGCAGCGCGTTCCAGAATTGTGTGCTCAAGTAGGAAAAGGTTGACGCATGCGTTAGTTTGTATTTTACACCTTTACAGTTGGGGAAGTGAAGATTGAGGAATGTGCGGGATATTTTTTTAGCGTTCCTGGGTGGTAAGTCTATCAGGTCTGACATGTAGGCTGGGGCATCTCCGTGAATGATTTTGTGAACTAGGGTACATATTTTGAACGTGATGCGTTCTTTAAGTGGGAGCCAGTGTAGCTTTTCTGGTAGGGGCTTAGCACTTTCATATTTTGTTTTACCGAATATGAGTCTAGCTGCAGTGTTTTGAGCTGTCTGGAGTTTCTTGATTATTTGCTCTTTGCAGCCAGCGTAGAGTGTGTTGCAGTAGTCGAGATGACTGAGTACCATTGATTGTACCAGGTTGCGGAAGACGGTCCTTGGGAAGAAAGGTCTTACTCTTTTTAATTTCCACATTGAGTGGAACATCTTCTTGGTTGTGTTAAACTACATTGCATGTTATTGTACATCTTTTTTTATTTGTAAACCGTTCTGGCTTGCTATGCAATAAGTGACAGTATAGTAAACAAATAAACGATAAATCACAGAATATATGAAGGAAATAGGCATATGGATGACTGTGAATAAACTTGCATTGAATGTGGAGAAAGCAGAAATTATGATTATTTATTTATTTAAAATGTTGATTCTACCTATAATAGGCGGATTACAGATCAACATAAGCAATAAAAAAATAAAAACAAACATTTGCTCAGAACAGATCAGATTGTGGGGAGAATAGTAGGCGATAAGTGGCCTCAGAGGATACAGGTGGGGGAAATGGATGTACCTGTGAAAATAAGAAATAAAGTTGCTGGGGGGTGGTTTTGGACGCCCAACTTACAATGCAGACACAAACTGTGAATGTGATCCAATTATTAGTTCTGTATTTGCGTTCGTTGTATCGGTTGAAGCCTGTGTTGAGTTCAGGTGATTTTAGAAGTGTGGTACAGACTTATTGGAGTGGAGGAGTGGCCTAGTGGTTAGGGTGGTGGACTTTGGTCCTGAGGGAACTGAGTTCGATTCCCACTTCAGGCACAGGCAGCTCCTTGTGACTCTGGGCAAGTCACTTAACCCTCCATTGCCCCATGTAAGCCGCATTGAGCCTACCATGGTACAAATGTAACAAAAATAAAATAGATACTATTGGAGATTCTATTGGAGACTCACAGAAGCAGAAGCCTGCGCGGCCACATTGGTGATCTGCAAATAGTAGCAACAGTGGAGGAGTGGCCTAGTGGTTAGGGTGGTGGACTTTGGTCCTGAGGAACTGAGTTCGATTCCCACTTCAGGCACAGGCAGCTCCTTGTGACTCTGGGCAAGTCACTTAACCCTCCATTGCCCCATGTAAGCCGCATTGAGCCTGCCATGAGTGGGAAAGCGCGGGGTACAAATGTAACAAAAATAAAATAGATACTATTGGAGATTCTACATGGAATGTTGCAACTATTGGAGATTCTACATGGAATGTTGCTATTCCACTAGCAACATTCCATGTAGAAGGCTGCGCAGGCTTCTGTTTCTGTGAGTCTGACGTCCTGCGCGGCCACATTGGTGATCTGCAAATAGTAGCAACAGTGGAGGAGTGGCCTAGTGGTTAGGGTGGTGGACTTTGGTCCTGAGGAACTGAGTTCAATTCCCACTTCAGGCACAGACAGCTCCTTGTGACTCTGGGCAAGTCACTTAACCCTTCATTGCCGCATTGAGCCTGCCATGAGTAGGAAAGCACAGGGTACAAATGTAACAACAAAAAAAAGCTCTACAAAGAGTGCAGAACACTGCCACAAGGATGGTTGCAGGAGTTTCCAAATTTGACATTATTCCAGTATAGAAACAATTTCATTGATTGCCAGTAAAATCTAGGGTCCATTATTCATCAATGTGTGGATATTCAGGTGCCATGGTATTTTCAATCTGCTATTAAGGTTTTTCCCTCTGGTATGAGGTTTAAGGTCTGATTTTGCAATGTGGCTAGCTTTGGATTTAGTAAAAACTGTGCATTATGCTGTGATGAGGGCTTTGCATACTGTCTATTCGAACCCAGGCATTGTATATTTTTATTAACTGCGAGATTATCACTTAACATTGAAGATGTACTTTACTTGTTTTAACCTTTTTTTTTTTTGGGGGGGGGGGGGGGGGGGGATCATCAGAATATCCTGCAACAGACACTGCTAAAAACTGTCGTGAAGCAGTGAAGTGCAAATCCTCATCGATCCACAGTATTTTCTTTTTTTGTTCCGTTTTGTTTTTGTTTTTTTTATATACCTAAACTTGAAAACCTAAATTTCACAAACTTTGAATCATTTCTTTCAAAATTCTGCAATATAATGATAGGATATAGCATTAGTTATATGTAACTTAACCCCCCGCCATGATGCAACATTTTTTTTTACCTTAACTGCGGGTGTGGCATCTTTCTCTCTCCTTCCACCTCTGTGAGGTCCAGTATGGCTATCCACACCCCTCGCCTGCCCCGGAAGCTCTTCTCTGTACAGCTTCCCGCCTACACGGGAACCACCAGATGTCGTTGGACAGAGAAGGGCTTCCGGGGCAGGCTGAAAGCAGTGAGTTTCCATTGCTGAGGCTGCTGGTGGCTGGAAGATTGGAGGACTGCAGATAGGGCATTGTGGAGGGGTGGTGGATAGCAATACTGGATGTCGCAGGATGGAAAGAGAGAGAGGAAAATAGAGTGGCACTCCGGCAAGCTGTTTCGTTTGTGGAGGCACTACCCCCCTTGCCCCCCGAACTACACCCATGCTCTGTGGACTGCACCAACATTTGCCTGCAATACAGCGTAAAGAATCAGCAGAGACAGAGGCTCAATAATGCTGGATCTCCCGTCTCTCTTTTCCTTCGCAGTGATCCCACTGGATATCCAGAGACTCGTGCACCTCTCCAGGCCAGTGGCGTAGCCAAGGGTGGGCCCGGGTGGGCCCTGGCCCACCCACTTTGTGTTCAGGCCCACCCATTAACAGCACACCTATGATGTGGCTGGCAGGGATCCCCAAGCCCCACCAGCCGAAAACTCCCAATAACTGTCCTTCCTGCATACCTTGTAAATAGCAGATCTTTGCCTGCAGCAAGCAAAGACTGATAGTTCCTGCTCGCACTGGCCCCACAGCCTTCCCTCTGACGTATTCCTGAAAATCTGCTATTTAAAAGGTATGCGGGGGAGGGGGGATGTTTGAGAGACCCTATGGCATGCAGGCGAGAGAGGGAGAGACCAAATCACTTGTGGGACAGGGAGGTTCTTCTGCCCACCCATCTTGGGCCCAGGCCCACCCAAAATTGGGTGTCTGGCTACGCCCCTGCTCCAGGCCCTCCTGCTCCAGGACCAACACCGAAGCACCATCAACTCTTTGCCCTGCTGGCAACCTCAAATCGGCACTGCTCCTCTCCTGCTGCTGCCTGCAGTGGTGTTTCTACAATGTGCAAGTGATCAGCTCTGCTGCCGCAGTCCGCCTCAGCACTCCTCCGCAGACAGCCGAAACAGGATATGCCACGCTGGCCATGCGGGGAATGAGTATGCTCCATCAGCTCTGGGGAAGAATACTGCTCATTGAAGCAAGAGAGTCATGCAGTGTATCTTCCCGAGAGGCTAGGTTGGTAGCTGAATGTGTGACTGCTGCTATGTGACTGAATGGAGCAGCTGGGCATCCAGTGATAGGATTATGCAAGAGGAAGCTTCAGGAGCTGAGCATATAGTGGCCATCTTGGCCGACAGCCCCTCTGGAAGTCATGATTTATACTTAAATCTTAAAAAGGAACAATATTCTGTACAACTGTTGTTGATAAATCACAAATAGAAAACAATATTAACAATGAGCAACTGAAATACCCTCCCCCCTACCACCCACTACCCTTCCAACCCCAACAATATCTGACTTCTACTTCCCCAAAGAACCCTAATCCACCCTGTTAAAATGTCCACGGGGACAAAATACAACCCATTCTGCAAACCCTAGCAGGGAAGAAATATGTCCTATGAAGCAGTGTTACGATTTTTTAATCTGTAGATGAATAATAAGTCATCAAAAATCTCAGGATTCAATCTAGCTCTCTTGTCTTTCACAGTCCTTCCCACAATAGAAAATGTCCTCTGAGAAGACGTGCTGGCAATGACGTAAAGACATTGGGGCGGTGGGGGCGGTCCGCCCCGGGTGCAAGCTGCTGGAGGGGTGCAGGGAGCAGCCGCAGGGCTGTCGGCTCTACTGGTTCCCTGTTCCCTCTGCCAGGGCCAGTCTTAGCAAGTGTGGGGCCCTGTGCAGACCAATTTGGTGGGTCCCCATCCTAGCCCCACCCACCCTAACCACGCCCCACCCACCCTAACCACGCCCCACCCCCACCCTAGCTCCACCCCATTAATAAGATTATTCAATTTTTAGAAAATGTTTTATTTATGAAATTTCAAATAAAGACAAATGCAGACCGTCAACAATATGAAACAAGGGATCATAATATCACAATTCTCATGTAGAGCCACAAAACACCCTTTTAGGGTGGATAGTGTTCACAATGAGCTCCACTGCAAAACACTATACACAAACTTGTGCAAAAACACACTCATAACCTTACCAAACCATAACAGCACTAATTCCAAGGACAGGATGAGCTACAACCTTATGCGTGGAAAGGCAGAACTGTAATTACACCAGGCTCTAAAACACCATTACACTACCTTGTGAAAAAAACAAAACAAAACAAAAAGGGCTGCAAATACTACACGCTAGCAGGATACTGCACCTTGATCACACATGAAAAACACATGACACAACAGATATGAAGGCAAAATACTGAACTGGAAAGTTACCTCAAGAAGTCAGACTCAGCATGCAGCAATACTAGAAAAATTGAAACTTACATGCAAAATATCACAGATGCACATTTCCAAATGATGACATATTCCAATTAATAAATTCTGAATAAAATACTTTTTTCTACCTTTGTTGTCTGATCATTTAGTTTTTCTATTTGCTTTGGTCCCAGTGCCTTCTGTTTTATGCAGCGTCTTTTTTGCATTTGATATTTTTTCTCTCACCATGTCCACTATCCTCCTGTCTACCATCTGTAGCCCTGTCCGTATCCTTTCTCCAGTTTCAGCATCTGCCTTCAAAGTGTTCCGATCCAGCCCTTAAATTCAGCAATTTCTCCTCCATCCATATCCAGCATTTCTCCTCACTCCCCTCCATCCATGTGCATCTACTTTCCTCCCCTCCCCTACATCCATGTCTAGCATTTCTCCTCTCTCCTTTCCCCTCCATCCATGTGCATCTCCTTCGTCTTTCCTTCCCTCCATTCCTGCCCAACATTTCTCCTCTTCTCTGCCCTCCACTCCATCTATGTCCAGATTTCTCCTCTCTTCCCTCCCCTCATATGCATCTCCTTCCAGTCTTCCCTCCCCTCCATCCATCCATGTCCAGCAATTCTCCTCTCTCCCCTGCCCTCCCCTCCATCCATGCCCAGCAACTCTCCTCTCTCCCCTGCCATCTCCCCCATCCATATCTAGCAAATGTCCTCTCCCCTGCCCCCTCCAGCCATCCAAATCCAGCAATTCTCTCCCCTGCCCTGCCTTCCCCTCCATGTCCAGTGATTTCTCCTCTGCTCCGCCCTGTCCTCCCATCCATGTCCAGCGATTTCTCCTCTCTTCCCTGCCCTCCCCTCCCATCCATGTCTGATTCTCCTTTGCCTCCTTGTCCACCCCTGCCATCCATGTCGACTTGCCCCCACCTGCCTACCCTCAGCTCCCCAACAGCCCCCCTCTCCATTCCTGCTGTGGCCGCTCAGCGTTTAAACCTTTTTATTTTAAGTCGCAGCGATGGCTCACCTCCAGCTTTTCCCTTCTCACTCAGTGACTCCCGCCTTCGTGGAAACAGGAAATACCTCATCAGAGGAAGGCGGGACACTAGCAGGAAGTGAAAGGTTGGAGGTGAGCCATCGCTGCAACTTAAAATAAAAAAGTTTAAACACTGGGCGGCCACGGCGGCAGGAACGGAAAGGACGGAGGGCTGTCGGGGAGCTGAGTGCGGGCTCAGCAGGGGCTGGGCGGCAGTGGTGCCTATGGGACTGTGAGCGCCGGTGCAGGAGTGGAGCGGGATGGAGCGTAGGAGGCAGAGTTGTGGCGCGCCACGTGGGGCCCCCTTAAGCGTGAAGCCCTATGTGGCTGCCTCGGTTGCCTCAGCCTAAGACCAGCCCTGCCCTCTGCCCTGGAACAAGTTACTTTTTGTTCCAAGGCAGAGGGAGCAGGGAACGAGCAGAGCCGACAGCCACGCGGCTGCTCCCAGCAGGTAAGAATGCACCCGAGGGGGGAGGCTTGGGTGAGACGCCGGGGGGGGGGGGGGGGGAAATGCGCCAGGGGGGGTGTCATGCTGCACTGGGGGGGGGGGGTGCACAGTGGTGATCCGCCTCGGGCAGCAGCCAACCAAGGATTGCCACTGCGTGCTGTTAGTAAGCAGGGCCACTGAGAGGGAAGGCAGGGGGGTAAAACTCCCCGGGCCTCCAAGGGGGACCCGGTGCCAGGGTCTCTCTCTCTCTCCTGCTCCTGACGGGACCCAAGTGATCACGTCCCGACAGGAGCAGGAGAGAGAAAACTCCGTGGCTGGGCCCCCCCTTGGAGGGCAGCGATCGTGGGGGTGCGGAAGTGGATGACGATTGTGGAGGAGGGGACCACAGCAGCCCTGCCCCGGGCCCAGTTCAGTCTCTCGGCAGCCCTGGTAGCAAGAATGCACAGGATCCCCCTTGCAAGTTTTGCCAGCACTTTTGCTTGCATTTCCAAAAACCCCCCCGAAAACATCGTCATCTGCATCACTTGACCATAAATAACTGTCCAATTAATTAACAGCCTTCAAAGGAGGTATTGTTCCATAAAAGTCGCTCATAAAACTGCAAACATCCATTTTCATTCCTTTGAAGAGGGGCTCTTCCACAAATGAGAGCCTTCCTGGGAATGTGGATTGTGGAGTTTTCTGAGTTATTGATGTTGATGATCTGGTTTTGGAACAATCTTCTCACAGATTTGGCAGCCTGTGTTTTTACATCATCTGGGAAGATAAATGGATTGTCTTTCAGATGTGGGTGTAGAAGAGAACCAACACTGTGTACTAGATGAACAGGAAAATAAGTATCAAGTTTTGGAAATGCTCCTTGATGCAAGCAACAATAGATGAATCTGTAGCAGTATTAACAGTAAGATGCTTCAGCAACTGGACACGTGATTTATTTATTTAAAATTTTTTTACCCCACTTACAAAAGAAAAATACATACATAATTCAATAAAGACATAGCAAGACAAAAACAACACACTCTTGAAATTGCTTCCATATGCTTGCCAAGCAAACTCTGTTACTAATGGTAGGCGTCTGATCAGCAGGCAAGATTCTTGTTGCCACATCAAAGGCAGACAAGACAAAAATGATGTAATTTAAGAATGTTTCATTTAAATCCAAAAGCAGGTTCTGCAGTTAATTTTTTAAATTGAATTCAGTTGCCAGGTGTGTAAGATGTGTTATATTTTTACATATTAATATTAGCGGTTTATAGATTCTGTTCCATCTAGTTGGAACAGCCTGTTTAAGGCTAGTCTAAAGCTTTTAGAGAACGACATGGGGATAGTTTTCCCCCGTCCCATCCCGTGTCATTCTGTACAGGAAGAAGTCAAACATATTGGTAAAAAGAAAAAAAAAATCTATTATCACGTGCACAATTATTTTGTTTGTTTGCTGCTCCTGTACCTTTAAATGGGGAGGGGAAGGGCAGGGACAGAGGAGACTCCAGTTAGTTTGCTTTTCAGGTTCTTCTGTTTCCGACGCAATTTCTCGGAAATGAGCACTTGTCTCAAAACAAGAGGTTCTCCTCTCAACCAACCTCCTTGGTGTCAGCCGTCAGATGGCAATAAAAAGGGGCGTTCTTTCCTTCACGCCCTCTCGCCGTCCCGCCCCATCTCTCCTCCAGACAAATAGCAGGGCGCGCCTGCCCCGGTTGCGAGGCAGGCCCTAGTAGCAGGAGGATAAGCAGGCTAGGCGACCAATGACGGCCGCGCATCTTTGCTTATTCGCCACAGCCTGGAGGTGGGGTGGGAGGAGTTGAAGCTAAGGACTATCTGTGGACTGTGGATAGCACTGAGCGGCAGAGCTGTACTGCTCTGAATAAGTGCTGAAGGGTGGAAACCTGCAGGACCACTGATTTCTGTTTTTTACTCTTTTCTAATGCTACATTGCTACCACTGAGCCTCGGCTGCAGCCCGGGCTCCCCCCCCCCCCCCCGCATCACCCAGCGCTGCTGATCCGTGCTCCGGGGCAAATAAAGAGGAGCGAGCGAGCTAGGTAAGAGTGCCGCACGGGAGTACGAGACTCCGGGGGTCGAGCACGAACCCCCCCCCCCCCCCCCCCGCCTCCTTCGCTTGTTGCAGCTCTGGATTTATTTCTATTTGGAGGGAAGCTTTCGTTTCATTGTTTTCTTTTAATAAAGGTAACTTCTACCATCGCAACACAGGATATGTTATTTTCTAGATGCAGATGCACGTTTCGTTTTACTTTCTATAGGTTGTCTTCATGCCTGCACTCGTGTCTGTCGGTGCTAGTGGGTGCTGAGCACCCGCAATATTGAGCAAGTTCTTTTATTGTGCCTAGGAAGGGGCAATTTATGTTGTCGAAAAAATTGGCACCTAAGCCTGAAACTTATGCTCACAGTCAACGTTGTAATTATTTATCACCTTTTGTATGTGGTTTTCCCGTGGAACTATATTTTGGATGCTAAATCGCTGGAATCTGAGATCGCACTCCTTACCTCAGTATAAGGAAATGGTCTTCCTAGAATGGTGCCTTTTTTTTTTTTTTTTTACAATTATTCTTAGGTGCTTGTTCTTATGTTTAACATTATAGTAAGAAAGACGAAATAGTGAAAACAGAGAGGATTATACAGGTCGTATAGGTATGTGGGTGGGTATTTACACTCTAGATTTTTTGGCAGGTCATTTATTATTTTTTAATTTGGTGATGGTCTGATTTAGTTTATGCATTTCTAACCTACCTTCTCCCTAAAAAAAAGTCCAAAGCGGATTGCATAAAAGAAACCCAATTTGGCATATTTTCAAAGCACTTAGCCTCCCAAAGTTCCATAGAAACCTATGGAACTTAGCCTCCCAAAGTGCTTTGAAAATATGCCTCAATGTGTGCCATCTTTTTGACAAGGGTGAGCCCTGAGGCAAGCGGGAGTAGGCATTGCCCCTGCCTCCAACTGAGGTATGTGGATGGGGGGGGGGGATTACCCTAGACCACCAGAGACCTGTTACAGGTTTGGGAGGGACAGTCGTGAGGGGATCTGCCAGACCACGAGACAGTTTTGAAAGGTCTGGAGGTGTCAGGAGGGGTCCGCTGGACCATCAGGGATGACTTAAAGATTTGGGGGCGGCCAGGAGGAGGTCCTCTGGATCACCAGGGAGTTTTGAAAGGTTTGGGGTGTGTCGGGGGGGGGGGGGGGATCATTACTGGACGTACAAGAGCTGAGCGTGCGCCAGGAGCGTTCGGATTGCAGTCTGAATGATTTTTCTGACATACAGCAGTTCCTACCGATCAATGCTCAAAACGTAACTTCGTGCATTTAATTTACTTGCTCTTAGTGTTGAGCATTGGTCAGTAATTTCAACTTGGTGTTGAGCCAGTGTTTTTCCATTGCTGTTTCCTACAGCGCCGGAGGTTTGTGCATCGGGACCGTGGTCTTCTCTTTCGGTGGGCCATTCAGCGTTATCTGGATGCTGTTCCCAGACACCAGCTTATCTGGGCTTCAGTGCCTGGGCACCGTGATAAACAAATCATTTGGGTGAGCATGGCTAGCACTAACAGACTCACTGATTCCTAACAGAAGACTCCTAATCGTATGCAGCTTGGGTTAGCAAGCAGAGAGTGAGCAAAGGAGGGTAGGAAACTTTCCGACACCAGCAAGAAGAAGAAGAAGGAGGAACAGACAATTTAAATCCACCCAGAAGCCCTCCACAAGGCTGAGCCACTAATGGTGTCCAGAGATGTCATGCTGACATCAGCAGTGACACCTGCAGGACTCAACTCCTCCCCCTACTTGACCCAGTCCCAGCTTGGGAGGGCAAAGCACCAGATCGAGCTGCCACGCTCGTATGCTCTCGCATGCCTTAGCTAACATGGGCAGGTAGCACGCTCAGTCCTTCGAGACCAGGCAATGCTAGATGAATATGGCAAAATTCCACATAAGTGATACAGCATCACAGAGGTTAAAGGTGAAAATTGTGGGATACTAGGCCACAGCTTTATTGAAAACAATTTTAAATGAAAATTAAGGAAGCACCCGAGCCTGTGTAGCTGGTTGTCGACTGGTGCCACACCTTGCCTTGCACCAGCTAGGGAGGTATGCCGTAGCTGTCGCACATCTTGGCCTGCCTTGGGCTCCTCTCCAGCTAGGCCACGAAGTGCTCCAGTTTTCTAGCCATAGTCATTACGCCCGCCGTACTCCAGCTAGATGAGTGAACCATGGCCACTGTCCGTTGATAATCTGTCTTCTCTTTTGGTGGGCCGTACACCATTTTCTGGATGGCGTTCCCAGATGCTAACTTATCTGGGCTTGGGTGCCTCTGCCACACCCAGAGCAGCAAGGCTGGCTCAGGTCCCCCTAATATAAAACAATGAAGGAACAAAACACCAGAGTATTTCTAGGCTAGGAAGCTTGACCAATGTGTGCTTCCAGGAATTCTTGGAAATAATTGAGCAGTAGGTCCAGTGCCATATCTGAAAGATGTAACCTGATTGGGTAAGAAGTTCTCGCTGATCGGAGGGATAGCCTATAACTGCCAGATTTCCACCCGTGTTCTACCGTCCGACTTGGAGGTTCACATTTCTTAGGCTCCTGGCCCAAATCTTTTAGCCAGTTCAGCAGAGCCTCAGGATAATTTTACATTACATTGCATACAATGCTTCTATGCTGCACAACCCCCACCCCACCCCCCCCCAAAAAAAAAAATTGGATCTGCATGGCTCACAATCAGGGCCTGTCTTAAGCAGGGGTGACGGGGATGGTTGCACAGGGCCTCGCGCTCCCAGAGACTCTGCAGCGGTCTTAGCATGTCCCTCTCTCTCCTTCTCCCCATCTGAAATCCAGCGTCTCTCCCTCCCTCCCAGATCCACTAAAGTTGCTTCATCCTCTTCCCTGATGCCAGCTGTGAGTTAAGACACGCTACTGTGGCTGGAGTTGGAGCGTTCCCTCTGCAGGTCCTGTTTGTGCGGAAATAGGACAGGAAGTTACCTCAACCAGAAGGTGGGACCAGCAGAGGAAAGGCCCCAACGCTGGCCACAGCAGCATGTCTTAATTGCAGCGGGTATCGGGAAAGGGGCATGAAGCAACTGTAGCAGATCTTGCTCCATGTTTATGGCTGGTGCCTGTTGTCCCTGAGCCATGGGGATTATCCCATGGCTCTCAAGAGTGTTTCAGACTCCTGAGGAGAAGCAGGAGGCATTTCCCACAGGGTCCCTGGTAGCACTGGATTAAAGAGCCAGTGAGAGTAGAAACCCTGTACAGTGCTGCGTATGCCTTGTAGCGCTATAGAAATGATAAGTAATAGTAGTAGGTAGAGGTGCAGCAACAAGTGAAAGCAGAGAGGAAGCACCAGCAGCTTCCTGCCCTGGGCTGTGCTCCTGTCACTTTGCTTCATGCTTCCTCCTCCTCCTCAGAACTGCCTGCAATCTTCTCTGGATGGAGATTTGCCAGTTTGAGATTTTTCTAGCTGGTTGTAGCCTGAATGTGAATGTAAAACCGCTGCAGGGATGTAACAATAGAGAAAGAAACTTCCCTGCTGAGATTGTTTGATCAGGGTTGTTATGTATCAGTTGCTTTACTGGAAACTGATTTAATTTCCTGTATTTGCAGTTTGTTAGTATTTCTTTCAGATGATTATCTTTACCTCGACTCTTTCAAAATTTTTTTTGTCTTGAAATAAGTCGTGTTTCCTCAAGTTCATTCCTGATGCTGGAATGCTCTGGGTCACAAACGCCATTGTACAGACTGTCAGACCATAAATAGCTGAAATTGTGCCCAGAACAAATAGCACGATTTAGCAGCCCTCACCAGCATCCTAAACCCAACCCTCTGGCAGTCCTTCCACTGGGCTTTGCCTCATCTTGAGTCCATTCCAGGGGGCTCTTTTTTTTTTTTTTTCCCCCTTCCTTCCCTCCTCTCCCTACTGGCACCACCACTCTAACTCCCCAGCCTCCACCACTAGCTCTTCATTTGCCACAGCTCAGGGACATGTACGTCTTGATAGCCACCGTAACAAAAACACAACCCCAAAAAACACCCGTTCCTGTAGAAGGAGTAATGACAGTGAAGGAGTCGCATGACAGGAAGGTGGAGTGGCTCCTTAGGTGCCAAAACTGAAAACTCTTTATCTCTACTATCTGGTCAATAATAAAAGGAGCTCATTGTGAACAGTAAAAAAAAAAAAATACTAGGTTTCCTGTGATAGCATTGTGCTTATTTGAATGAGTTTTCCTGTACAAGTTTTGCTTGATTTGCCTTTTATTTGAAACTAGTAAAAGAGGCCTGTTTCTGGAGCAAATGAAACGGGCGCTAGCAAGGTTTTCCTCCCCAACACCCCGCCTTCTCCCTCCCTCCCTACCTACCTGCCGACCCCTTCATCATTCTGACGCCATTGCTCGGCACCTCCATACGCCATTGCTCCGCCCTCGGTGTGTGACACCATTGCTCCACCCTCAACGTCGTCTCGTTTGACGCGAGGGCGGGGCCCCGAGACTTGGCGATTTCGGTGGCTTCACCACCACGAACCCTTCGAACCAGCCTTGAAGGAAGTGACATCAGTGGCTTGGCTTCACTGACGTCAGTGTCTTCAGAACGTTGAGGGGGAGTTATATTATATAGGATTTCATAAACAAAACATTTTAAAAGACATTTTGTCAACAAGGGATGGGGCTAGGTGGGGTGGGGGCAGAGGGCTGCACCTAACTGGTGTGCACAGGGCCCCGCAATTACTAAGACTGGCCCTGTTCACAGTCAAGAGTAGGGTATTTCCCTAGAGTATGCAGTGGATTAAATCAGGTGTTAAACGTCAAATACACAATAAAAATAAAAACTAAATTTTAAGCGATCCTTGAAACAGCAGATAATTAGTTTGGTGACAGATCTACTTCGGTAACTTATTCCGGCACATGGCGACTTGGTAAGAAAATGTTTGTTCTAATTTTGATTTATAAACTACTCTTTGAGGTGAAGGGAATTGAAGTCTTAAGAGGAGTTTTTTGAGCTGCTTGCACAATTTTTATCAAGTATAAAAATCAGAGGAGCCATATAGGTTGAGGCCAGTCTGTACAAAATCAAGAAAGCGAAACCGCATAGTTTGAAAATAGAGTGAGCCTAAACTGGTAACCAACGAAGACTGTGAAGCTGTGGATTAGTGCTTTCAAATCTGGAAGACTTACAGATCAGTATTAAGAAAATTGAGACAGGTGAGATTTATTTTGAAACTGATAAATTTAAGCTCTTAGTTCAAGCCTTGATCCTATCGAAACTACATTATTGCAACCTGATTCTTTTAGAAAGTGCCAAGTATAAGTTAAAAAGCATCGGACAATACAGAATATAGCAGTGCGTCTAATTTTTTCCTTAAAATATCTGATAGGATTTCGGATTATTTTGTTAAATTACATTGGTTACTGATTGAAGCAAGGATTTGGTTTGCTTGTTTGCTTTTTTTATTTAAAATTTTAGATAGTGCAGTTCCAACTTACATGCTGGATAATATACAGTTCTCATTTTTGTTTAAGTTTCCATTTATTGCTTCCAAAAATGTCATCCTGTCAATGTGTGTTGGATATTTGTCCTTCTAATTTGTTTTCTAATTTACCAAATATTATAGTTTGGTTAGGCGCATTTTGTAACAGTTTGCTGATGTCTGAGAAGCTTCCTGCAGAGATGGGTTGTATTGCACTTACCCTCAAACCAAAAGCTCAGAACTTATCTCTTACTTGTAGTTTTAGACCTATAGCGGGGTTTTCTCTGCTTACCAAGTTGTTGGAGTCACTTGGTAGTCATGTTCCGTACAGGCAACTCTGATAAATAAATTGAGTGCCCTCGGTATGGGACCTAGAGTAAGTGATTGGGTTAAAAATTGGTTGAATGGAAGGATACAGTGGGTAGTGGTAAATGGGGCTTGCTCTGTAGAAAAAGGATGTTGTCAGTGGAGTACTGCAAGGATCAGTCCTTGGGACGGCTCTTTTTAACATCTTTGTGAGCGGTATTACAAAAGGGCTGTCTAGTAAGGTTTGTCTCTTTGCGGATGATACCAAGCTCTGCAACAGGGTGGACACCCTGGAGGGTGTGAATGACATGAGGAAGGACCTAGCGAAGCTGGAGGAATGGACCAATATTTGGCAACTAAGATTTAATCCCAAAAAATGCAGGGTCATGCACTTAGGTCGCAAGAGTCCAAGGGAACTGTACAGTATAGGGGGTGAAGCGCTTCAGTGTACAAAGGAAGAGTGGGACTTGGGGGTGATTGTGTCTGATGACCTTAAAGGTTCCAAACAGGTAGAAAAAGTGACGGTCAAAGTCAGAAGGATGCTTGGGTGCATAAAAAGAGGGATGACAGAGTCTGTGGTGAGGCCCCATTTAGAGTACTGTGTGCAGTTATGGAGACCGCACCTATGAAAAGATATATAAACAGGATGGAGTCGGTTCAGAGGACGGCTACAAAATTAGTAAGCGGTCTTGGACACAAAAAATATAGGGACAGGCTTATGAACCTCAACATGTATACCCTGGGAGAGAGGAGACATGATAGAGACGTTTAAATATCTCAAAGGCATTTATGTACAGGAGGTGAGCCTTTTTCAACTGAAGGAAAGCTCTGGAATGAGGGGGCATACGATGAAGTTGAGGGAATAGGCTTAGGAGTTATCTAAGAAAGTATTATTTCATGGAAAGGGTGGTGGAGGCATGGAATGGCCTCCCGGTGGAGGTTGTGGAGTCGAGGACTGTGTCGGAATTTAAAAAGGCATGGGATAAGCATGTGGGATCACTTAGGAAAAGGAAGAGTTAGGGGTTACAGAGAATGGGCAGACTGGATGGGCCACAGGCCTGCCGTCATGTTTCCATGTCTAGGCCTCGGCAAATTTAACAATAACTGTCTTTTTAGTTTTCCTTCTGTTAAAGGATGCAAGAGGTTAAAACTCCATGAGTTATTGTTGGCATACCAGAATCCTAAGCTTGGCAAGAACTTTCTTCTTGTTTTTCTCGTTGATTATGTTTTATTGTAACTCCTGGGAGGTTGTCCTGGCTTCTTAATTAAGTGTTGTGAACTGCTTAGAGCATTGCAGTTATAACAGTATACAAATGCTATTGCTATGCCGTTCCGTAACGTCTGCAGTCGTTGCTGCACATTCCATCCAACATAAATAAAATTGCAATAATCTAGGTGGGACAGCATAAGCTGGGACTGTGTAGGCAATGGCCTCAACCGAGGTTGCGCTCTGAGCTCCTAGATCGCACACAGAGGAGGGAAATGATGATGAGGAAAATGAACTTGAGTGCTTGGAGTACTTGCACTTCTTACCTTTCCCCTTGCATGACACCGCTTTTTTTTTTTTTTTTGTTACATTTGTACCCCACACTTTCCCACTCTTGGCAGGCTCAATGCGGCTTACATGGGGCAATGGAGGGTTAAGTGACTTGCCCAGAGTCACAAGGAGCTGCCTGTGCCTGAAGTGGGAATCGAACTCAGTTCCTCAGTTCCCCAGGACCAAAGTCCACCACCCTAACCACTAGGCCACTCCTCCACTGTTGCTACTATTTGCAGATCACCAATGTGGCCGCACAGACTTCTGCTTCTGTGAGTCTGACAGGACGTCAGACTCACAGAAACAGAAGTCTGCACAGCCTTCTACATGGAATGTTGCTAGTGGAATAGCAACATTCCATGTAGAATCTCCAATAGTATCTATTTTATTTTTGTTACATTTGTACCCTGCGCTTTCCCACTCATGGCAGGCTCAATGCGGCTTACATGGGGCAATGGAGGATTAAGTGACTTGCCCAGAGTCACAAGGAGCTGGAATCGAACTCGATTCCTCAGTTCCCCAGGACCAAAGTCTACCACCCTAACCACTAGGCCACTCCTCCACTCACCGCTTTGCTGCTTTCTTCCCCTTCCCCTTGTGCTTGTGTCTGTCCTATAGTCACCTTAGTGACCGCTGTCACCTTGGAGACTCCAGCTGCAGGCCCCAATGGAGGGATCGGGAGTGCTGCCGATGCAGCAGCACTGGGTGCTGGGAATAGCAGTTGTGTACTCTGGAATCCTCATCTGAGCTGCCTGGCATGGCTGAGTGTGGTGTGAAGAGGTGGCCCTTGGTGACTACTGACATTCGCTGTGTGAGCAGCTATGTTGTTGACTCCTCCTCTGCCTTGATCCCCGTTGCAAATGCCTGTGTGAATACTGATGACTGCTTCTCCCGCCTCTTGAGTTGGTCCTCAATCTTGGCCCTTCGTTGACGATCATGCCTTTTGAGGGTCAAATTGTACCCTGAAGAATAAAGTTTTTTTTAGAAGCTTGGACTTCTTTTTTCGTCTGATTTCCTTGGAGCATTTTTCTTCCACCCTTTTTGATTTCCTTTGATTTACTGTGGAAGCTTTGCGTCCTTCTTTTTCTTGTTGTGGAACTCTATAGGTACCATACAGGCAGCTACTTGCTTCTTTAGCACCTGGTTTTCAAATTAATGTCACTTTCCAGTTGAGTGAGTTATTTATTTTTGCAGGTTACAATTTTTTTAAATCTACTATCCTTGGCAGGTAACAAATAAAACCTACACAATAAAAATGTAAACAAAACCACGCATCCACTCAAATTGTGTAATAACCACAGTTTAACCAAACAAGAGCCATTAAAGAGAAACAGACAGTGGACTTTGTCTGTTTTTGCCATCAGAGCACCCTGCCCAATAGCTCTGATCGAGTCAAGCGCCACATCAAAGGACATATATTGTATTGAGGAGACAGTATTGGATTTGAAATCGTTGACAGAACTCCCCTCAGGAAATGACAGGTTATGAATCGGGCAATATTTGTCAGGTTCTTTTTTTTTACTCACAGCTGTGAGTGCAAACAAAAACACCTCGGGGGAAAGGAGGGGATTCAAAAGGCCAGCGCATCCAAGGACAACTTCATCTGCAAGTTTGTTGGCCATGGCTTGATGCAAGCCAGGGAGGTGCTGCGGTGCTACATTGGGTGCAGCAGGAAACATCCCTGGAAAGAGATGATAAATCTTGATGAGAATCCTTGTATAATCAGTTGAGCATCGTTCCTTATGAGTGTAGCGCCAACCAGGATCTGGATTCAAAAGGCCAGTGCGTCCAAGCACTAGCTTATGGTACAGAATTGCCAACCCTCAACATTTCAGGAAAAGGCCTGTTTAAACAGATACATCTTCATATGTTTCCGAACGGGTACCATGGTTTCAGTATTACGCAATTCGGCAGGCAAGGCATTCCAAAGCATTTCTTATATACCTCCTGCAAGCCCAAAAGCTATCAAAGTGGTGTACAGTAGGTATTTTCCAGTTCTTGGAGGGCTCACAATCTTGAGTTTGTACCTGAGACAATGGAGAGTTAAAATGACTTGCCCAAGATCACAAGGACCCGCAATAGAACTGGAATGGTACCCCCTGGTTTTCATCCCACCACTCCAATCATTAGGCTACTCCTCCACTCCACTAGTCCCACAGCGTGAAAAATTTGTAATCAGTATTCATCAAGCCAAACTTCATGAAAAGACAAGATATCTAACAGATCTTTATCTGCTGAGTGGATGATAAATTGTTTAGGAGTCGCAGCCATAATAAAAGGAGCCTCTTTGTTTAAAGCTTTATGAATCAACACAAAAATCAAATTTGCCACACTACTGTTGCAGGCTAACGCACTAAAGCTCTGCATTCTGTATACTGTTCTTGTCACATCGGCACAACGCAGCTAGCAGTGACACGTTCAACTGTTTCCAGTTGTGTTTTATTGACTCTGCATGTCTAACATTTATTTTTATGCTTGCTGTGAACCATCTTATCCATATACTGTAGTTCAGTATCCTGTTCTGCTATTATCAATCGCTCATCTTCATGCGTTCATTGTTCCTTAAGGGTTCTTCTGTCAGGTTTTGACCAACATATGTTTTCTCAAGTAATTTTGTATTTCTTGCTCTATTTTTGCTTTTGCTACTTGTTTGCTGATCTCAATTCTGTAAAGAGCTCCCCCCACCCTCTGGTTTTTGCAAATTCTTTTGTTTGCTTCCCCACATGTATTGGTGAAGTCATTGCTTATATTCGCTGCAATGCTTGTCCATATTTAAGATGTTTCACTCCTTTTTGTATATTTGGATCTGTTGATGCTTTATAAGTATGCCCGGAGGCCTATGACAGTACAAATACTCTATTTTTATAAGGCCCATTCTTCAGCTGTTAAATTCTGCAGTCATAACATATACCACTTCTTATAAATTAGGTATGTGGGCATTGTTGTGTTGTCCTACATCCATTTTCAAAATCTTTATGGGGATAGAAGTACAAGCTGATTGATGGCTCACCGTATTCGTTTAAAGCACTTTTCAATATCCATTTCAGCTGCTGTAATAGTCTTTGCTGATCTCTTATCCAGTAATTTGTACTGGATTGTTTTTCTCTGCCCCTGAATATTTATAAAACCTTCTGCAAGATTTTGTTTTTCCTTCAGTCATGTTCATTTTTCAATTTGTATTTAGTATTTTTTTCTTTTTGATACTAGTTGCTTTGCAACATTTGTAAAAGAAGAAAAGTCATCCTGATGCTTCCAGTGCAGATGTTCTTAATCCAGTCCTTTTGGACACACCCAACCAGTCATGTTTTTCAGGATATCCAAAATGGATACACAAGAGGCATTGCACAAGAGGGATTGCACTATCTCCATTGCTGGCAAATCTGTCTTAAGTGTATTCATTGTGGGTATGTTGAAAACCTGGCTGACTGGGTTGAGACCTGCACACTTTTGTTCTTGTTTTTGATGGTTAAATAAAATATTTGAGAAACCAAAATCTTGTAGAAATATCCTATTGACCAGAGAGAGAAATACAAATCTAGTCAAAGTGCATAATAAGCATACTGAGGCTAAAAGCATAGTAAACCAAAAATAAAATGATAAATTTATGTTACTTGATTTTCTAGGAGTGAGGGTTTGCAGTGGTCCTCTTTTAATGGAGCAGCTACCTGTGTGTCTTGCATGTTTCTTCCGGGAGCAATAAATCTTTTCTTCCTTACTGTTTTGGGATCTTGCCAGGTATTTATGACCTGGATTGGCCACTGTTGGAAACAGGATGCTAGGCTTGATGGACATTTTGGTCCGTCCTAGTATGGCAATACTTATGTACTCTATACTACTACTACTACTACTACTACTTAACATTTCTAGAGCGCTACTAGGGTTACGCAGCGCTGTACAATTTAACAAAGAGAGACAGTCCCTGCTCAAAGAGCTTACAATCTAATAGACAAGTGAACGGACGGTCCGATAGGGGCAGTCAAATTGGGGCAGTCTGGATTCACTGAACGGTAAGGGTTAGGTGCCGAACGCAGCATTGAAGAGGTGGGCTTTAAGCAAAGACTTGAAGACGGGCAGGGAGGGGGCTTGGCGTAAGGGTTCAGGAAGGTTGTTCCAAGCATAGGGTGAGGTGACTTCTGTTCTGGCTCTTCTTTCCTCCAAGTCTGCTTCACCCCCCACACTGTCCACAATGGATCTCTCGCAACTGCCCAAGAATGCTGAAGTCACTCCTGCCTAGATCACTAGTTTCTTCTTGTTCAGGGTTTAATGGGACATAGTAAACAGGGAAACTAGGTTGCAACATAAAAGAGAAATATTTCAAGGACAACTGAAAAGAGAAGTTCTAGATAACTAAATAAAATAAGAGTTCCTTGGAAAGAAGTAAAGAAGTGGAAAAACTGTAATGTGGGTAAGGAGTACTAGATTCAGTATATTGTGAAGCGTCTGTATACGCTTTCCAAAAATACTAGGACTAGGGGGCATGCGATGAAGCTATAATGTAGTAAATTTAAAACGAATCGGAGAAATTTTCTTCACTCAACATGTAATTAAACAATGGAATTAGTTGCCCGAGAATGTGGTAAAGGCGGTTAGCTTAGCGGAGTTTTAAAAAGGGTTGGATGGCTTCCTAAAGGAAAAGTTCATAGACCATTATTAAATGGACTTGGGGAAAATCCTCTATTTCTGGGATAAACAGTATAAAATGTTTTGTACTTTTTTGGGATCTTGCCAGGTATTTGTGACCTGGATTGGCCACTGTTGGAAACAGGATGCTGGGCTTGATGGACCTTTAGTCTTTCCCAGTATGGCAATACATGTACTTACGTCGCTGAAAAGAATTATGCGTCGAGCGGTATTCCGTAAAGGGCATCTGCACTTTCTAGAATAGCGCATAAAAGTTTGATCTGTGTCAAACTTAAGTTGCCCGCATTTGGCACGGATTAGGTGTATTTTATAAAAATGCACATAACTCGTAGGAATGCCTTCCAAAAAAATATGCATCCTAGGATTTACGCACAGATTGTTATAGAATAGTAAATCCCAATTAAAGCCAATTAACACCAATAATTGGTTTCTAGCAGCCAGTTATTGGCACTGATAGGCACATTAACAGCATAACATAAGAGTAGCCATACTGGGTCAGACCAATGGTCCATCTAGCCCAGTATCCTGTTTTTCAAACAGTGGCCACGCCAGGTCACAAGTACCTGGCAGAAACCCAAATTGTGGTAACATTCCATACTACAAATCCCAGGGCAAGCAGGTGCTTCCCATATCTATCTGTCTCAATAGCAGACTATGGACTTTTCCTCCAGGAATTTGTCCAAACCTTTTTTTAAACCCAGATACGCTAACAGCTGTTACCACATCCTCCCGCAAAGAGTTCCAGAGCTTAAATATTCGTTGAGTGAAAAAATATTTCCTTCTATTTGTTTTAAAAGTATTTCCATGTAACTTCCTCAAGTGTCCCCCTAGTCTTTGTACTTTTGGAACATGTAAAAAATTGATTTACTTTTACTGGATTTTGTAGACCTCAGTCATCTCTCCCCTCATCCTTCTCTTTTCCGTGCTGAAGAGCCCTAAACTCTTTAGCCGTTCCTCATACGAGAGGAGGTCCATCCCCTTTATCATTTTGGTCGCTCTTCATTGAACCTTTTCTAATTATTTTATATCTTTTTTTGAGATACGGTAACCAGAACGGAACACAATGCTCAAGGTGTGGACGCACCTTGGAGTGATACAAAAAGGCATTATAGTGTTTTTGGTCTTATTCACCATCCCTTTCCTAATAATTCCTAGTGGAGGAGTAACCTAGTGGTTAGTGCAGTGGACTTTGATCCTGGGGAACTGAGTTCAATTCCTACTGCAGCTCCTTGTGACCCTGGGCAAGTCACTGAACCCTCCATTGCCCCTGGTACAAAATAAGTACCTGAATATATGTAAACCGCTTTGAATGTAGTTGCAAAAACCTCAGAAAGGCGGCATATCAAATCCCATTTCCCTTTCCCTATTTGAGATTCTACATGGAATATTGCTACAATTGGAGATTCTAGATGGAATGTTGCTACTATTGGAGATTCTAGATGGAATGTTGCTACTATTCAGATTCTGTTCCTACTATTGGTGATTCTACATGGAATGTTGCTATTCCACTAGCAGCATTCCATGTAGAAGCCTGCCCTTGCAGATCAGCAACGCAGCCGCACAGGCTTCTGTTTCTGTGAGTCCGACATCCTGCACATACGTGCAGGACGTCAGACTCACAGAAACAGAAGCCTGCGCAGCCACATTGCTGATCTGCAAGGGCAGGCTTCTACATGGAATGTTGCTAGTGGAGGAGTAGCCTAGTGGTTAGTGCAGTGGACTTTGATCCTGGGGAACTGAGTTTGATTCCCCAACTGCAGCTCCTTGTGACTCTGGCAAGTCACTCAACCCTCCACTGCCCCTGGTACAAAAATAAGTACCTGAATATATGTAAACCGCTTTGTATGTAGTTGCAAAAACCTCAGAAAGGCAGTATATCAAGTCCCGTTTCCCTTTTTTGGCCGCCGCTGCATACTGAGCAGAAGATTTCAAGTTGCATGCGCAAATCGGCAATGCGCAGTGATTTGCACTTGCCACTTTAGTTGCCATATATAGAACCCCCCCCCCCTTAAGTTTAAAAGAAATCATGCTGACATTTGCTGTCCTTTGAGGGGAACTGTTGCATTCAGTAGTCCTTTGGGCTGCAGATAGGGTTCATGGGGAACTTCTGTATAACGGCTCTGGAGGTGTTAGAAAGAACCAGTTGCCTTTATTGTTGCTCCCACTACTGTGGTGTAGTAATGGCCACAGAGAGGAGCAAAGGGACAGGTTCTGCTATTAGGGGAAGTGCTATGGGACCCCCTGGTGTACTTTTGGGACAGTGGAGTAATAAAATGGGCTGGCTGTGTAGGAACGGGGGTGGGGGGGCAGCTTGTGTTAAGAGAACCCAGTTAAACATATTTGGCCATGATGTGAGGGGAGGGGGGTTTGGTTGAATTTAGTTTGTTTACTTGTTGGGGGTGGGTGTTGCTGAGTGTTTGTACAATTTGCTGTTCACTTATTCTTTTAATAAACAGATTTTCTAATAATCACATTGGGCAGCAGGGTCACCACCGCTGCTGCCCCTCTTACCTTCCTGCCTCTGCTCCTCCCTTGGTGTCTCGCTTTTCCTGCTCTTGTGGGCCGAGACCCAGACCCAGGTTATCCGGTTAACACAGTCATCTGGGTCCTGACACACAGAAAGAAACAGACCACGGTGCTGGGTCCCCCTCCCCCCTCAGCAGACCCATTGGGCATGGTCTGCTAACAGACTTCCCTTTTTTACTCCAGAGAAAAAAAAAATAGTGAGAAACTGTGATTTGGAGGGTGCATGTGGTGAAGGAAAAAAAGCTTAAAAGTGTGGGGAGGGAAAAACAAGTGGTAATGAAAGAGGAACTTTCAGGATGTGTCGCTTTTTGCATTTGCTCATTAAGGGAGTTGATGCAGAAAGCACAGAGGTTAGCATGATGTCTGCTCACAATTAAGGGGTTCTGGCAAAGCTAACCCTGTGCAAAACCTTGTGTTAGACACCTGTGCTCAGCTTTCTAAAATGAACAGTAATGAGACTATTAGCTACTCTGCCCGTGCAGAGAACAGTGCAGAAGTCTTTTAAAGCGAGAACAATGCAGGAGTTTGAACACCAGGACTGAAGAGGTGTAGAAGGATTAGCTTGCTTTTTGCAGTAGTCTGTCTGGATTTACCCCTGGATTCTGTGTAGGGCTTCTGTGCGTAAACAGTCAGTTGGGTAATAACAATCAATTATTGGAGTTATCGGGCACTTTGTCAGCAGGAATGCCCTTGATCCGCCTGTGCCCCCACCACAACTGCAACCTCTTTTGAGTTGTAAACTATAAAATTTTGGTACACATTTTCTAGAATAGGGCACAGGGCAGATCCACGCGTAAACCCAAATGAGTGGCAATTTACCACCAACTATTGATTGTCAGTGGGCCATTAACTATTTATTTATGTATTTCAGCATTTATAGTCTGCACTATCTACCAGTTCTAGATGGAATACGTCAGCACATACATAATAGTTAAAAATAACATAATAAAACAACAACAAAAACATAAAACCACACAGCGTATTCAATCATGTAGCCTTCATCACATACAACATTCAAAACTCTTTTCTCTTTCAACAGCTCAGTTTAAAGCTCAGTCTGTTGTACCTTGTAAGGACAGAATCAGCCTAATTATGACACATTGATGTTATATAGGCTTCTTCAAATAACAAGGTCTTGCTGCTTTCAATCACAAAGAGATTTATTTATTTTTGTTACATTTGTACCCCGCGCTTTTTCCCACTCATGGCAGGCTCAATGCGGCGGGCAATGGAGGGTTAAGTGACTTGCCCAGAGTCACAAGGAGCTGCCTGTGCCGGGAATCGAACTCAGTTCCTCAGGACCAAAGTCCACCACCCTAACCACTAGGCCACTCCTCCATTGTTGCTACTATTTGCAGATCACCAATGTGGCCGCGCAGACTTCTGCTTCTGTGAGTCTGACAGGACGTCAGACTCACAGAAACAGAAGTCTGCGCAGCCTTCTACATGGAATGTTGCTAGTGGAATAGCAACATTCCATGTAGAATCTCCAATAGTAGCAACATTCCATGTAGAATCTCCAATAGTAGCTATTTTATTTTTGTTACATTTGTACCCTGTGCTTTCCCACTCATGGCAGGCTCAATGCGGCTTACATGGGGCGATGGAGGGTTAAGTGACTTGCCCAGAGTCACAAGGAGCTGCCTGTGCCTGAAGTGGGAATCGAACTCAGTTCCTCAGTTCCCCAGGACCAAAGTCCACCACCCTAACCACTAGGCCACTCCTCCACTCATCTGTGAACCTTTTATATAAAAGATGGAATTCCTATATTCCTCCAGGTAAACTAAACAAAAATAGGGGAGCATCTAAAGCTGATGATCACAAGGAACGAAGAGGGTTGTTGAAGATGTTGTAGAGAAGACGCAATTACTGGAGAAAACTTACCACTTAAAACTTTAAAAACAACGTTAGTATTTTATAACAAATACGCGCTTCAATAGGTAACCACTGCAGAGCTACTAGAGATAGAGAGATTAATATGCTCAAAGTTTGATTCACCTTTGATTATTCTTGCAAAGTCATTCTGTGTGGACTGAAGAGATTTTAAGAATTTTTTCAGAACTCCTATCAATAAACTATAAACTTTTATCATATCCAGCATACACAGTATTCAGCAATGAAAGCAATAAAGTTTCTGTATCGTGCTCACTTAAAGCCCAAATTGATACTTATCTAAAATTAGTTTGTGTGCGGATCTGGGATCCACGGCCAAATTTTGGTGATCTGTATAGAATCCCAGGAGTCTGTTCCCATTCAAACTCAAATTGTCCTTTTAATCTCATCCATGCAGTCTCTTCCACTCACACCATATCTGCTACTCCTCACTCAATCCAGCTATTTCTGACAATCTTTAATGTATAGCAACCAATATTCTTGCCATATCGAAACCAGAGTCCTCTCCAGCCCTCCCTATTGGTATTAGCACTATTACTGTCTCTTCAGGCTTTTCTCAGCAACAAGAAGTCTCTGACATTTCATTGTCTCTATTGGGTATGCCTCTGTGTCTTTCCCAGTTGCCTCATGGAGTGATTCAGCTTTAACCAAGGCATTTTGCTTCCCCAGGAGTTCTCACCCAAAAAGGTGCTCCATTGAGGTCCAGTCACAACTCATTCCATATTAGGTTACCTACTTTTTGGGCCTCGCTTAGTGCTTAAGATTGCCTCTGTCATAGCAAAACTATGCAAACAATGATATCTCATGACATTTCAGGCTCTGCAGGGTCCTAGCATGCATTGTGCCCTCTTTTTCCACCACTGTGTCTGTGGGCTTCTCTCTGCTCCAGCAACAAGCACAATTTTCTCTGTGACCCTCCACCCCCCCCAAAAATGTGTAAATTATTTTACCTGGAGTTATATAGATGAGAATATGTAAAACCCAGTTGTACCAAAATTGCACCGTTATTGCTCTGATGTGCTCCAAAGGGACATGATCTGTACCTTTGGTCATGCCCCTTCGGGTACATGCCATAGCTGCTGTTTTAAATAGGCCTTGTTACCTCTGGATTATGACATCAGGGGGGGGGGAAGGGGGGATATTGAAAATCTAGGCATTTGTGTGCTGCTACTCCCGGGAAACTTGTTCTACCCTCTGTGAATATTGGTATAGTTGCACTCCTCTTCGCCAGGTCCTTTTTCTTTGCCAGAGTTCCACTTTACATCTCCAGTTTCATAGTACAATCCTTTTACTTGATCAGCAAATCTGCTTAGGGTTTTGTTCCAGCTCTGCTAGCTCATTATGCAGCTCAGTCAGCATGCTTTTTACCTCTTGAGCATTCTGTGCAATCTTTCTGCAATTCTCTCTCTAGCTCTGCCAACATCTTCTACATATCTGCTCTGGTGATTGTTTGCACCAGGTCGCCCTTCTGCATCTTTTGGACTGCTCTGTTTTTGCTCCCAATATGCCCCATGTAGGCCTTAGGTCAAGGCCTGCGTTTGTCCCCAGCCTTCCGATCACTAGAATGACTATCTTTTCAGTTCACTAGCTTTCTTCTAGGAAATCCTCTCTCAATTTGGTGCTATTTGATAAACATGGGTAGTATGTTTCCACTTCCGGAAGGTTTGTATTTATCTCGATTGTATTAGGAGTTCCTTGCCAAGCCCAAAGCTCTTCCGATGACATCCTAAATAAGGTTTTAATTTGTGCAAAATTCTCAACTTGAAAAATGAGCTACAAATTAATTTCACCATCTGCCGAAGATTATACTCCAATAATGCTTGTAAATTAGAATTCGGCCTTTTTACCGCCATCCCAATATTCATACATATCCCGGGAAAAGGTTGGAATGATAAAAGACCAGGCCACGTATGAGGAAAGTAATTTATTAACTTACCAATAGAGTATACAGAATTAAGGTAAATTTTCTCATAGGAGTACAGTTCTGCTTATACAAAAGTATTGGCTAGGAACTGTCTCCAACATTCACTAATCATGCTGCTACTTATATATTGTTTCTACACAAAGCCTTTTCAGAAAACATTAGTTCATTCTTTTCACTTATCTGACTTTTTCTCTTATGTTCTACAGCCAAAAACTCCCTGCTACTTTATCTATTACCTCATGTTCTGTTTCCTGAACTCCTGTGCACATACCACTCTAACTACAGTCATGTCTGTTAGTTTGGTCGGCCTTCACCTTTAACAACATCCCTTGATCCATAACCGTGCTGCTGTTTCTTCATGCTCTACCTGTCTTAATAGGAATGGTGTAGTCAAATCATCTATTTGGCAGTTTCGATATAAGTAGGGCTTCAGAAGTCACTGCATTCAATCTAAGCAATCCATAGCTACTAATTAGAAACCCACAGCAAACAATTTTCCACAATTGGTACTTCGTTACCCAAACTTTATTTTTCAACAAATTAAAACCCCAGTATCATCAGCATAAAATTGGAAACTTGCCTCACATTTCCATAAGATATCACAAGGAGGATATGAGTATTTTAGTGCATAAACTGACTTTTGTTTGTCTTAACCTTTATCACTCAATCTTTTTATAGTAATAGCAAATGATAAATGGTGTCAAAGGTGGCTGAAATGTCTAAATAAAATCATTAAAGAAGAGTTGGCACTTACGTTCCATTGCATAGAATCGATAACTGAGACCAGTAAAGATTTTTCTGTAGCATGAGTTTTGTAAAATCCATACTGAAAAAGATCTAAGATTATTTGAATCCAGATAATACTGTAACTGATTTAAAAAAACAAACAAACCCTTTCTAGCACTTATATCAAAAATGGCAAACTAGATAGGGATTGATCATTAGTCAAATCTATACTCTGCTTCTTGACATCTTGGATCACAGGAAAAACTAGACATTATTTAAGCATTCAGGGATTATATCCATAGTTAAAGAATGTGTCACAATTCAGTATATATATTTGCTTATATTATCTGTTAAATTTCATGATGCTCATTAGACTTAATTTCAGCCTACATGTGTTACCTAACTAATCTCCTAATAATTTTAACAATGCTCATTAGAAACCCGGGGGAGGGGAGGGTAAAAGTCTGCCATTGTACACTTAAGAGGGTACGAAAATGCTTTGAATTTATAGAGTAACACCAATAATTGTGGCTCAATAGGAATTGAAGGAAAAAAAATTTCCCATGGTCAATTCAAGGCTCTACTAATCCATTGAGAATAAAAATCAGATCTTAAGGTGTTTTCAAATTTTAGAGTTTCAGCAGGGTAATAATTAGGAAATCTGTCAAAAAGGCTAAGATCCAGGGGAAACCTACATAAGAGTAGCCAAGCTGGGTCAGACCAATGGATCATTTAGCCCAGTTTCCAACAGTGGCCAATTCAGGTCACAAGTACCTGGCAGAAATCCAAATAGCAGCAATGTTCCATGCTACTAATCCCAGGGTAAGCAGTTGCTTCCCCATGTCTGTCTCAATATTGATTTTTCCTCCAGGAACTTGCCCAAACCTTTTTTTTTTTTTAACCCAGATACAGTAACTCACCTGCTATAATTACCACTTAGCCAAGATAACTCACCTACTATAACTACCTAATCACCCCTTTCTTCTTCCTCCTACCCTTACCTAACCTCGACACAATATTAAATGTATCTGTCACCCTGCAGTGACTTTGCTAACAAAATATGTAAGCCACATTGAGCCTGCAAATAGGTGGGATAATGTGGGATACAAATGCAATAAATAAATAAATAACTAACTGCTGTTAACCACATCCTCCAGCAAAGAGTTCCAGAGCTTAACTATTCATTGAGTGAAAAAATATTTCCTTCCATTTGTTTTCAAAGTATTTCTGTGTAACTTGAGTGTCCCCTAGTCCTTGTACTTTTGGAATGAGTAAAAAAATCGAGATTTACTTCTACTCGTTCTACACCTCTCAGGATTTTGTAGACCTCAATTGTGTCTCCCTTCATCCATCTCTTTTCCAAGTTACCCTTCTTATCACTCCATGGTGTGACCTCACCTCAAGTATTGCATGCAATTCTGGTCACCATATCTCAAAAAAAGATATAGCTGAAATAGAAAAGGTTCAAAGAAGGGTGACCAAAATGAGAGAGGGCTAGAGAGGTTAGGGCTCTTCAGCTTGGAAAAGACACGGCTGGGGGTGGGGGGGGGGGGGGGGGGCTATGATGTCTACAAAATCCTGAGTGATGTAGAATGAGTAAAAGTGAATCTTTTTTTTTTTTTTTTTTTTTTTTTTTAACTCCTCAAAAAGTACAAAGACTAGGGGACACAAGTTACTATTTTTAATGAGTAGGAGGAAATATATTTTCACTCAACGAATAGTTAAGCTCTGGATCTCGTTGTAGGATGTGGTTACAGCAGTTAGCATATCTGGGTTTAAAAAAGATTTGGAAAAGTCTGTAGTGTCTGTTATTGAGATAGATGTGAGGGAAGCCGTTGCTTGCCCTGGTATTAATAGAATGGAACCTTGCTAGTATTTGGGATTCTGCCAGGTACTTGTGACCTGGATTGGCCATTGTTGGAAACAGGATACTGGGCTAAATAGACCATTGGTCTGACCCATTAAGGCTATTCTTGTGTTTTTGTTACTACTAATGGAAATCCTCTTATTTCTACTAGCCACTGATAACTGGAGGTGTTCTGTCAGGGCAAAGTGAGTGTGCACTGGGGAGGGGGGAGGGAGGCAGAGCAAGGGGAGGGTGCAATGGAGAGGATAGGAAGGGGGCAGAGGAACAGAGCAAGGTGAGTATGTTCTCTGGGTTTTGGGGGGGCAGTGAAAGCTGAGAGAATGCTCTGGGGATGTTGGGTGAGGGAGGAGAGAGAAAGATGAGATTGTGCCATGGGGGTGGAGGCAGAAGAAACTTGATTGTGCCACTGACATGGGGGAAATTTAAGCTTGAGGGTGTGCCATCGCCATGGGGAGGGTGGGAGGGAGATAGAATGAGAGGTGTGGTTATGTGCCTGGGAGGAGGGAGAATGAGAGGTTGGGGTATTGCTTGCAGGAGAAGATTGTGGGAGCATGACAGAATTAGGGGTGTTGCTGGGAGTTAGAGGGAGAGAGAACTGCAGTTGGATTGACAGGTGGGACTGGGGAGGCCGTAGCCTGAGGAGGGGAAATGCAGAATTCAAAATAGAGGGGCCCTTTTAATAAGCTGTGGTAAGCACTAATGAGTGCTTACCACAGGGTAAAAGGCAGTACCGCGGGGTGCACTCAGCCATCCTGCAGTAGTTTTGTGTTCCGCGCGCGCTACCCACATGCTAGCAAATACAAAATATTTTTAGTGCTGGGGTGGAGAGTAGAAAATGTCCAGTGCAGTTAGAGTAGCTATATCATTGCACACTAAGGGCCGCTTTTACTGCTCGCCCGGCGGTACCTCCCACCCCTAGTGCACCATCATATCCGGTGCTACAAAAATATATTTATTTCTGTAGCGCCAGAGTGTACCCGGCAGTAATCAGGCAGTGCTGCACGCTGGCCAGTTACCGCCGGGTTAGTGTGGGAACCCTTACCGCCACCTCAAGCGGGTGGCAGTAAGGGCTCGCCCCCCCCCCCCAAATGGCTTCGCGACAAGTACTTTACTTGCCACATGGCTATTTCCTGCAGGAAAGATAGACTTCCCTTTTACCCGCTGCGGTAAAAGGTGGCCTTGGTGTGCGTGAAGAACACACGCCGATGCCAGCGTAGGCCTTCTTTTGCCACAGCTTGACAAAAAGGGACATAACCGATTAGTGAGTGGTTACCGCCTAGAAACATAGGCGGCGGTAAGGGCCTTAGGTCCTAATGATGTAATTAGCACGTGGCCATTAATAGACAAAATGGAAAGTGGGGCCCTTTTACAGCTGTGCTAAAAGTGGCCTCAGCGTGCGGGAAAGACCTGCACTGGGGATAGCGCTGGCCACTTTTTAGCGCAGTTTAGTAAAAGGGCCCCCAAAATTGTATAGAATTAATTAAATAAATAAATAATTGTGCAGCATTTCCCCAGGAGTAGCATCTCATTACTGCTCGAAGAAGGATTCCATACACAGTAGGAGATTTGATCAGTTTGCTTTGTGGAATCTCATTGATGCGTAGAATTCAGTTCCAGCACTCCTTTCAGGACTGTTATGGATTTGAATTTTTAAAAACCAGATCAAAAGACCTGGTGTCAGCAGAAACAAGTTGTTGCCTATTGGTAACTGTTTTTTTCCCCTCTGGTTTTCCTTTGCTTTTGTTTTGTTTGTTTGGAAGGCCAACTGTAGCTAAGGAATCTCATTTGTGGGGACTTTGCTTTCTCTGAGGGCAAACAAGATGCAGTCACTTATCCACCTGCCTTCCTTGGAAATGACTCACTATTCTGACTACTGTGCAGTTCTCATGTGCTGGAAAGTTTGCTGAAGTTCAGAAGCTAGTTACTAGTTTTAATGCATTGGAAACCGCCTAGAGTTATGGGTAAGAACTGGGGGGGGGGGGGGGGGGGGGGAGAGAAGAAGAAAAGTGAATGTGACTTGGGGGCGGTGAGAAAGAAAGTTACATGGGGGCCCATACTGGGGACCTACAAATGTGTTTGCCTAGGTCCCAGTACAGTATTAATATGGCCCAGCCTGTTCCCAGTCACAGCTGAGAGCAGACAGAATGATTCACTCAGGAACAGTTGCCTGAGTTTAGAGCCTGGACCAGAGCTACACATAGAGGAAATCGTTGCCCAAGCATTCCAGGTAGAGGGAGAGACTACTGTATGGGTGTGTACAATCTGTGAGAACCTGTAGAAGCAGATCTATGAGTATGACATTGTGTATATATGCCTGGATGTGTCACTGTATTAATCTGTGTATTACACTGGGACATCAAAGATTTGGCCCTCTGCTGTATTTTGTATATGGGAGAGAGAGAGAGAGAGAGAGATGCTGATGCATCTGGTTCCTGGCACAGTCACGGCAGCTTGTGACAGGGTGAGGAAAGGTGTGTGGGGGGGGGGGGGAGGGGGGGAAGTTAGATGTTACCAGGCTGTTTTCCATCTCTTTCATGGCACAGATTCACACAGCTTAAAGATTAGATGTCCTGAGGATGGGCAGCAGGTGCGGTGCCCTTCTACTGCTCTCACACTCTACCCCCCCCCCCCATCTCCCTGCACATGGGGCTGGGAGCTCCACCCCTCTATGTACAAAGATGGCACATCTGGCCTGAGAGCCTCCAGTTGTGCTCTCAGTATGCATCGACACTGCTATCTCTGCTTTATAACGCTAGCTAGAGTTGTGTCCCATGCGGCAGTAGACCCGGATTTCCCATGCTGTCCAATTTCCACCCCTGCTGGTCCTGCTACCTGTAGCCCTGTAACTGTGCTCAGGACAGCAGGCACCATCTGGCTCTGTCAGCTGAAGTGTAGTTTGTTTAATATTCTGGCTAGACTGCTTTTCCAGCAGTACATCAAAGCACTTCAGAGCAGATATAAAGAATCAGGTTACATCATGGAAATCAGGGTAGCTTACAAGCATGGAGACCAGGAGAAAGGAGGTATATAAAGAATCAGGTTACAATCATGGGAATCAGGATAGCTTACAAGCACGGAGACAAGGAGAAAGGAGGGATATAAAGAATCAGGTTAAAATTATGGAAACAAGGTTAGCGTTACAAGCATGTGAGGCAGCCTGGGCATAGAAATCATATTAATTTGGTGTTTAACTTTTCAGTCCTGTAAAGTGGAAGAATGCCATCTGGGTTTAATTGCTCAAATGTCTAGCTTTTGCTAGACTAGAGGTTAGAAAGGTCAGAGAGAAATGAAACTTTCTTTGTCCCTTTTTGAGTGATGGATTATTCATGGGTATTATTTACCATATCTGGATGCCATTATGAGCAAGGCATACTGGACAGTTTCGCAGGCAGTTTAAAAGATTAGGCTAATGATGTTTAGAAGGAGATAGTGTAGGTTTAAATAATTCTAGATGAGTTAGATTTTGTCTTATAAGGAATTCTGATTTCTGCTTATTTTAGAATATGTTTTATTCTGTTTAATTAATAAGTTCTATTTCTGTGTAGAATATCTTTTCAATCCAGTGTCTGATTTTCAAGTGAGCTTTGTCTGCAGTTTAAGAGGTCATCATCTGGTTTGAATTATCCACAGTCCTAGCTAGTTTTGTGTATGAAACTAATAGGTGAAAGAGGTCAGGACAAGTCAAGTCTTCTCCTTGATTGATTAGCTAAGTGTAGGACTGGTCTTCTGAAAGTAATAACAAACCATGTCTGTGTGCCATTAAGCAAGACTGGCCCTTAGCCCCTCAATGAACCTAAGTTATGAAGTTAGCTGGGAATTTAATAATAATAAAATGCAGGAGATAGGTGCCACATTGTCTAGTTTGAGAGGCCCCAGGTCATAGGTCAGTTTAGGAAATATCTCAAACCTATGTAACTGATATTTTTGAGTAAATGTATAGAGATAATTAGTTCAAGACAGGGTAATCAATCTATTCTTTACCATCTGGTGAGAAAGGGGGGCTAGAAGGGTGTAGGACTCTATATAACTGAGAGCAGAAGCAGCTTACATTAGAAGGAGGAGCTGAGACGAGAGAGACAACAGACAGGAGAAGACAGGAGACACAGAGAGAGCTCAGAAGAAGAGACACAGAAGGACAGGACACAGAGAGAGCTAGAGCTGATGTCCTACTTTGTTTGCTGGCAAATAAAGAAGATTTCTCTCTCATTCTGGTGTGTGGTGTTTGACTCCTGAAGTACCACAGAATCTGCTAACAATAGTGGTAATTCCTGCAACACATGGAGACCAGGAGAAAGGGAGGGAAATAGCAGTTGTAAGTTGCAGTCATGAAAAAAAAAAAACAGTAAGGAGGCACAGAAGAGGAAAGTAAAGTAATGGAGTAGTACACTGCTCCCTGCTACTGCTCAGAGTCTGTACATAGCAAGTCAAAAAGACTGCTAAATTTCTTGGTCAGACCCCCTATGTAGAACGAACACCTGCTAAAAGTGCCAGTTTTTGATCTATAAAATACTGAGTGGAGTGCAACGGGTAGACGTGAATTGCTTGTTTCTTCTTTCCAAAAATACTAGGATTAGGGGGCATGTAATGAAGCTACTAAGTAGTAAACATAAAGCAAACTGGAGAAAATATTTCTTCACTCAACATGTAATTGAACTCTAAAAGAAAAGTCCATAAGCCATTGTTAAGATGGACTTGGGAAAATCCACTGCTTATTTCTAGGATAAGTAGCATAAAATCTGTTTTACTGTTCTGGGATCTTTCCTGGTGACATAGTAACATAGTAAATGACGGCAGATAAAGACCTGTACGGGCCATCCAGTCTGCCCAATAAGATAAACTAATTTTACATGGTATGTGATGCTTTATATGTATACCCAAGTTTGATTTGTCCCTGCCTTTCTCAGGGCACAGACCGTAAAAGTCTGCCCAGCACTGTTCCTGTACTAAAAGTTCTGAAGCTAATGTCGAAGCCCCTTAATATTTACACTCCAACCCATCCATATCTATTTAGCCACGATCAGGGTGCAGACCACAGAAGTCCACCCAGCATTGGTTTTACTCTCCAATTACCGTCACCACCCAATCTCCGCTAAGATTTTGTCGTTCCATTCCTTGTAAACAGGATTCCTTTGTGTTTATCCCATGCATGTTTGAATTCCATTACAGTTTTCATCTCCACCACCTCCCGCGGGAGGGCATTTCATGTATCTACCACTCTTTCCGTGAAAAAATACTTCCTGACATTACTCCTGAGTCTGCTCCCCTTCAACCTCAATTCATATCCTCTAGTTTTACCGCCTTCCCATCTCCAAAAAAGTTTCATTTGTGGATTAATACCTTTCAAATATTTGAACGTCTGTATCATGTCACCCCTGTTTCTCCTTTCCTCCGAGGTATATACGTTCAGGTCGGCAAGTCTCTCCTCGTACGGTTTGCAACGCAAATCCCATACCATTTTTGTAGCTTTTCTTTGCACTGCTTCCAGTCTTTTTACATCTTTAACAAGATACGGCCTCCAAAACTGAACACAATACTCCAAGTGGGGCCTTGTGTTCAGTTTTGGAGGCCATATCTTGCTAAAGACGTAAAAAGACTGGAAGCGATGCAAAGAAAAGCTACAAAAATATCTCTAAAAAGATATAGAGGAATTAGAAAAGGTTCAAAGAAGAGCGACCAAGATAAAGGGGATGAACGTCTCTCATATAAAGAAAGGCTAAAGAGGTTAGGGCTCTTCTGCTCGGAAAAGAGACGGCTGAGGGGGGATATGATTGAGGACTATAAAATCCTAAGTGGTGTAGATTGAGTTGCTGTCTTGGAATTTCCCTAAGGGAATGACATTTGCTACACGTTGAGGCTGCCCAGTGTGCTGCTGCGTCTAAGAAAGCACACAGAATGTTGAGTATTATTAGGAAAGGGATGGAAAACAAACACAAGGCTGTTATAATGCCGTTGTATCGCTCCATGGTGCGACCGCACCTCGAGTATTGTGTCCAATTCTGGTCGCCACATCTCAAAAAAGATATAAAGGAATTAGAAAAGGTGCAGAGAAGGGCGACAAAAATGATAAAGGGAATGGAATGACTTCCCTATGAGGAAAGGCTGAGAAGGTTAGGGCTCTTCAGCTTGGAGAAAAGGCAACTGAGGGGTGATATGATAGAAGTCTACAAGATAATGAGCGGAATAGAGCGGACAGATGTGAAGCGTTTGTTTACACTTTCAAACAACAACAAAACCAGGGGACACAAGATGAAGCTAGAATATGGTAGATTTAAAACAAATAGGAGAGAGGTTTTCTTTACTCAGCCTGTAGTTAGGTTCTGGAACTCGTTGCCGGATAATGTAGTGACAGCAGTTGGCCTTACGGAATTTAAAGGGGGTTTGGACAGATTCTTGAGGGAAAAGTCCACTGAACATTATTAAACTTTTTTTTGTGTGTGTGTGTGTGTGTGTGGGGGGGGGGGGGTTGCCGGGTTCTTGAAGCCTGGATTGGCCGCTGTCGGAGACAGGATGCTGGGCTTGATGGACCCTTGATCTTTTCCCAGTATGGCGGTGCTTATGTACTTATGTACTACTGAAATGGTATTTGGAACATGCACCCATATCCCAAAGGCAACTTGCCTTTTGTATGGGCTTTAAGTTGTTAGGCAGAATCAAAGTTGAGAGGTAGAGTTGCAATTTATATATATTATTTATAAAAATACACTGTACTTTACACTCAAACATTTATCTGCTTGCTTTGAGCAGATGTAAATGCCCATGCCTTTGTAAAAAGGATACAGAAATGGTCAGAAGAGAGGGAAAGGTAGGGTTTAACTACCCAGACTCTAGAGAGAGAAAATCCAAATCACAACTGGGTGGTGGCAGAGAAAGGCAGAACTCCAGATTCACGAAAAAGAGGAAGAGGCGCTAAATGAGAAACGTGAAAATGACTCTGGCATTAACGAGGAGCCCCTAATCACAACTGACCAAACCCTTGATTCAGGCAATATTGCCTTGTAGAGTCATTTTATGTTTATTAAAATTCTTATATACTGCTACATAATACAAATAAATGATCTAAGCGGTTATAACCACTCATAAAATTTGTACAGTAAAGCTCTTGGCAGCAGTTGGTTGTTCTTTCATCACTTCTCCTGACCACGTCTGCATCCTGTTTCTGCTTGTGGTTTCACACATAGGCAACCAGTTACATTATTATCCTCTGCATGTCTGTGTACAGCGCAGAGTACTTCTGATTGCATGTACCATACATATCGTGCTGGTGATAACGTAAAATTCCTGTTTGCATTCTATAGAGAACAACATATCCAGAGGCGGCCGGCTGGCTCCTGACATGGAGTCGGATACCCGGGTGACTAGGTGGCAAGACCTGCAGTGCCTGGATGATAATTTCAAGGAGCAGTTAATGAACCTGTACCACTCAGACCTGCTCCCTTTGAATGTGCGACATTACTTAGCCCACTGGATAGAAGCACAGGATTGGTAATTATTCCCTCTGCCCATGGATTATTATTTTCATTGCTGGAGAAAATACACGGAAACAAATCTTTAAAAAGGGAAGGACCTGGGGTGGGTGGGATTATTGTCAGTTAGTTGCAGGTGGGGAAAAAAAACAGAGGTGCAGATAGATATAGCAGGGTGTCTTCCTGCAAAGCTTGATTTTGTGCAAGACTTTAGGAGAAGATAGCCGTCACTTAACAATTTCTATTCATTTTTACATTAATTCTCTATCTAGTCATAGAGGAGTAGATTCACTAAGTGGCACCCAAATTAGGATGTTGAAAAGAGATAATGCAGAGAGAGAGAGAGACAGATCAGTGTGGACCTGTTTGCAAAGTGAGATTATGCATATCTTTCCCTTTTTTTCAAATGAGCACCCTTTAGTTCATGAATATTTTAATAGATGAGTCTAAGTTTGCAGTCTAAGCCTTGTTTTCTCATCTTGGGTAGAGATAGGGCCCTTGTGAGTCCCGGTGGTTCTCTGCCCAGTCTTCTGCAGACAGTCCTACAGGACTGCAGCTCACCTACGGAGGCCATTAGAAATATCTGAGGTTTGCTGTCCAGCTGTCGAGGAAGATTCTAGGCAGTGTCATCATTTCCCAGAAAAAGGATTGGGGAAGCTAGATGAACTGACAACAAAAATACAAAAGGTGACCTTGGACCTTGACTGACGCACAACCTACTTTTTTTCCTGTCTCGTCTCCTTTCTGTTCCCTTCCAGGGATCAGGCGTCCAGGGAGGTGTCACTCGCCACAGTGCTGTTACAGAACCTTCTACAGCATGTAGACGATCAGCTGAACCACTTCACCCAGGAGCAAGAGATCCTAGAGCAGCACAACTTCCGCAAGTTCAAGCATGATATACAGGTACCATTGCTGTGAGAAGCGGTATGTGAACATGTGCAGGCTGTTCCTGCAGGGATATTCAGGAGATCTGATCTAGTCTCCAGCGTGATCAAAGAGCCTGGTAGCTTTGTACTGCTTGTTTGGATTCCAGGCTCAGTCAAAACTCAGCTAGCCTGTGGCAAGGCCGCCACAGCCGCCACCCTCCCTCCACTAGGGCCACCATTGCCCCGTTACCTTTCTACATCTGCTTCTCCCTTAGACTGTCACTCTCCTGCTCCTTTGTGCCGGGACCCAGGTTATCATGTTAACTCAATCATCTGGGTCCCAACACACAGGAGCAGGAAAGAGACGGACTGAAGTAGCAGATCCTTTTGCCTGCCTCCGGAAGCTTTGCTGGCACCGGGCCCCCCTTGTAGGCCAGACCTGGGGAATGTTGCCCCCCCCCCTTCTCACCCCCTCTTGGCAGCCCTGGCCTGTGGTACCACAAGCCCTTTTTTGTACCATTCTGGGAATATTTTTATCCTATTTATAATTTTTTAAAGTAGGATGCCTATGTGAGAAATCCAGAATCTGCATGTTCAAGTGTACAGCGCTGCGTACGTCTAGTAGCGCTATAGAAATGATAAGTAGTAGTAGTAGTAGAATGTCAACTGTGTATAAATGCAACATAGGCATTTATGTACCTTTTATAAAATAGGAAGAAACAGAGTAGGGACGGACCAAAAAAAGATCAACAAGCAAGTATTAAAAAAACTTTTTTTTTTTTTTTTATTGACAAAGCTCCAACTTAAAAGGACCCGACACAGGCCGTGTTTCGGCTGTGAACTGCTTGCTTCAGAGGTCTGAAATGCGCTGTCAAGTGTATTGTGGGGTTGAAAGATGTTATTAAAAAGGAATCCAATTGTAGCAGCAGCTGGAAGTCACCTGGAAGCTGTCAATAGAATAGACCCACTGCTTGCTTCTAGAATTCACCCCTAATCTGTTTCTTGGTATTTTCACCATAGGGCTTTTTTTCCCTTTCCTTTTGGTTGGTATCTACCCTTTATAAAATAGGGTCATCGGCTGATGCAGAAAGCCTCGGCTCGTGAAATTAGCAATCGTAATTAGCCACCTGAGCAAGCAAATTACAGCAGTAATCTGCAATTCATTGCTGAATGTCACCTTGGACAGGGTGATTTTTTAAAATTATTTTTTTTAAGAAAGAAGCTGTGGGCAAACAAAGCATACCATAGGATTTTGCATCACCCTTTTCCGACCTGACACCCCCTCTGTCAAGTGGGGTCTGGGGGAGGTAGTGAGGTGTGCCAGTAGAGACCGGGGATGTTTTAGGGAGGTTGTTTATTTGCAAGGGAGCGGGATGGTGCCAGTAGACATAGAGACTTTACAAATAAGGTTGGGAGGGGGGCAAGAGAGGGGTGCCACTAGACGCCAGGGAAAGTTTTTTTTTTTTTTTTTGTGGTAGCCATGCATCGGAGGACACTGTTTTCTTTTCTGCATTGCTGTGACACACTTACCCTCAAATTCTACATACTGCGACGAGTTGTGCACACAAATGTGGATGTATTCTGATTTGCGTGCGCAATTCAATTGGTTGTTAATCCAATCGGCGCTGATAATTAGGTGTTAAGCAATTATTGGCACTAATTAGAATTTATGCGCACTACTCGCTAAGCGTATTCTATAAAATGATCCATGTGAGTTCCACTGCACGGATTTCAAAAGTGGATGTGGCTATGGAAGGAGTATGGGCGGGTTGTGGGCGTTGCTAAAATTTACGGACAGTGTTACAGAACAACCTGTTCCCAAACTGTTCCGTGCCTAAAGTTTAGGTGTGGGCATTTAAACCAGCTTTTCATTGGTGTAAATGACCGCGCCTAAATTTTAGTCACCTGGACAGCGCTATGCGTATTCTATAACCCACGCCGTATAGGTACGGTTTATAGAAATATGTATAGGCGCATTTTTCATCCGCACCAATTTTTTTTTCACTGTCAAATATAGAATCTGGCCCATAATGGTAGTAGTAGTAGTAGTAGTAATGGCCTCGTACGCATTTGTTTGAATGCAGCATTCAGCCGTATATACTGCGGGAGTTAAACCCACGCTTAACTCTATTACTGCATTGCTCGGCCAGTATCATGCGAATATACCCTGTGGTGACAGCACGGCTGAGCTTTCTGCATCGGCCCCTGAACCAGATCTAATAGTGTGCAAATGTAGATGCAGACATTTAACCCTGCTCTGAAAAAGTGGTGTGTGTGTGTGCATGCGTGCGTTCGCTTGTTCGTGCACTCCTGTGCATGCATCTGCCCAGACTATGCCTCTTAGAGAGCTTATGTGCAGGTTATGTGAGTGGAAGGTGTGAACAGATGCTATTTTAGAATTGACGTCTAAATGGAGGCTCCAGTTGATAGGATTGTTTCTTTGATATGGGGGACGGGGGATGGGTAGGGCACCCACTGTCTCTTTTCTTGTTCACAGGGGTGGGGGAAGTATGTAACTGTAGCCTTGCCAATTGATGCTTGTTGTAAGTTGCTGTTTCTAACATTTGTAATTCACAGTGAAGTTAATAAAGAGAAAAAAAAAAGTTACCCTAATGTGCCCTTTGTGTCTCAGTTTTCTCTTTTGCATGTCCCTGTTTTGTGTTTTCAGGCCAAGTATCAGGAGTTTCCCTTACAGTTAGCTGCTATAATCTCGAGGATCCTGAAGGATGAGGAAAATATTCTGTCTTCAGCCCGGCAGGTGCAGCAGGTGTGTGGGGTGTGGACTCATGTGAACATTGAGTGCTGGCAAAGTTGCACTTGGGCACCATGGTACTGCTTTGAATGTTGACTGCATATTGGCTGCTGCCACTTAGTAGTTGGTATGAAAACAGGATTCCTCTTATGTCTAGTCTCTAAAGGCCCGTCTGTAGCAGCTCTGTGATGCAGGGGCATAGCCAGACGGCAGGAGAGAGATCCAGAGCCCGAGGTGGGGGGGGCACATTTTAGCCCACCTCCCCCAGCCGCCAACCCTCCCCTGCCACTTTCGACTTCCCCCCCCCCCCCCCGGCCGACCCTGCCCCGCCGTCGCCAGGTACCTTTGCTGGCGGGGGTCCCCAACCCCCGCCAGCCGAAGTCTTCTTCAGCGCTGGTCTCCGGTGCGTTCGCTGATCTGTTTCTGTCAGTCCTGACTCCTCCTGATGTCCTGCCCGGGACTACATACAGGACGTGCACACAGGACGTCAGGAGTCAGGACTCACAGATACACATCAGCGAACGCGGCGGGGGGGGGGGGGTCGAAAGTAGAGGGGGCCAGGGCTAAATCTGTGGGGGCCCATGCCCCCACCTAGCTACGCCCGTGCTGTGACAGTGTCACTTCAACAATCACTCTACAGATAATTATAACTAATTGGACCATCAAAACTGACACATCCTTTCTCTGAGAGCTTTAGGACTTCATCCTCACAGTGTCATTCGGTCAGTCTACCGTATATGATCCAGACATTGTGTTCATTCAGAAATAATCTAAAATTGAGTGACAAAGTTTGAACTCGCAGCAGGACTAAAATCTGCTTTGATGAAGAGGCGGTTTCTCTGATGCAGATATATTTCAAAATATGATATCCTGTTGGGGTCACGATTCAAAGATGAGCTATTTATATCTTGAATTGTCTGCAATATCTAGATTATTTCTGAATGAATACAATACCGGGGTTGACCAATTAATATGCAAGGGTGAAGTCGTAGCCTTCAAAGACCTGGAGGGGCAATTTTGAAAGAACATCCAAGTCAGAATTCGGATGTCCTGCTTATAATTTCCAAAGAAAAAAAAAGCCCATCTTGCAGCCATTTTCAAACAGGAAAAACCTCAGAGTTTCCTGTTCAAAATTACATGAGAACATCCAAAATGAACAGCCATTTTCCAAAATAAAACATGCAAATTATGAATGCCAAAAAAAAAAAACAGGGACAAGGATGTCTGTCTGGCAGCATTTGTACGAAAATGACCACACAGACGTCCCTGCAGAGCAGAGGGACAGCTCTAGTGGCCAGTGCAGTGGATTTTAATCCAGGGCACCCAGGTTCATATTCCACTGCAACTGTGTTATTTTAAATGCTGAGCCCTCCAGACACAGGGAATTTACCTGCTGTACCTGAATGCGCACCACCTCTGTAGCCCTCTGGCTTGCTTTATGTTTCAACAATTTTTATTGATGAGGTCACATGGTATCCAATTCCATCTCAGTCAATATAAATCGTATAACAGCGAAGTCTAGTACACATTACTAAACCTGAAACGTCCATCAATGTTTTCCAAACTTTTCTCCCCTATCCCTTCCTTCTTGTCTTCTCCTATATTTATAATGTGTACATGTATAATTACTGTGCAGTTGCATAACTATTAACAATAAACTTTTATATGAAACTCCAATATTTATAACTCGTGTTTTACTCAGTGTATTATCCCAACAATATTTATTGGTGGGTCCTCTTAATGTGCTCCTTCAAAGGATTGTTCTCCTATCTAATAATACACATGTCCCTCTATTATGCATTGAACATTACCCTTCCCACTCCTATAGATTTGGTTTTTCAGATTGGTCTGTGTAATAATGATCATAGTGTTTTATAAAAGCCATATAAGCGCAAATGCTGCTGTACATATTTACACTCCTGAGAAAAGGCATGAATGTTTGCATGCACTATACAAATGCTGCATGTAAACTGCAACCCTGCCTCTATTCCACCCTTTTACTGTGATGGTAATAAGTCGCCTGAATGTGCCGTTATGCGGGTCTTTCCTATGTGCTAAGACCATTCCCCCCCCCCCCCCCCCATTTTCTGAATTAATGGCCGAGCATTACTTTTGCCTTTTGTGCGCATCTATTAAAGATTAGCGTGTGGCAGTGGCGTAGCTAGGGGGGGCCCGACCCCCCCCTTTCCGCCGCCAACCTGCCGTCGCCTGCCTTTGCTGGCAGGGGGACCCCAACCCCCGCCAGCCAAGGTCTTCTGCTCGCAAAAGGCTTCCTTCTGTTTCTGACGTCCTGCACATACAACGTGTCAGAAACAGAAGGAAGCCGTTTGCGACCAGAAGAGGACCTTGGCTGGCGGGGTTTGGGGTCCCCCGCTAGCAAAGGTAGGCAACGGTGGGTTGGCGGCGGAAGGGGGGGTCAAGAGGGTCGGCGGCAGGGGGGGGCAAAGTCGGCAATGGCGGGAGGGGGTGCCGGGGGGCCTAAAATGTGCCCCCTCACTTCGGGCTCTGGACCCCCTCCCGCCGAAGTCTGGCTACGCCCCTAGCGTGTGGGCACTTACCGACACCTATGTTCAGGCAGCAAGGGCTCACGTACTAATCTTACACTGATCAACGTGCAATATTGTAGCTGTTCTAACTGATTCATGCTGTCACACCCACTGTCCACCTCCCCCAGACATGCCCCCTCCACAGAATATTAAAAATTAGAGTTGCATTTTAATTGCAGTTAACTCTGCAATTACTGCATTAATTGTGATTTGCAGAATTTATCACATTGTAGCATCTCCTGTCTCCGCCAAACATCTTTTCTCTCTTCCACTTCCAACCCATGTCCTCGGCGCAGTCTGACATTTATTTGTTTTATTTATTTACAATAACTTGATATACTGCTGTATTGCATGGGATTGCAGCAAAGTGGTTTATTTATTTATTTATTTATTTGTTGCATTTGTATCCCACCTTATCCCACCTCTTTGCAGGCTCAAAGTGGCTTACAATACATCATGAATAGTGGAAGAATGTTAGTAATATAAACATTTAGTATTGCATGTTCTTGGTCAGCATGATGATAAAAGCAAAGTAGTAGTATACAAGCAGATTTTAGGAAACAGTTCTGAAATTAAATAGGTGAGTTGTGCATATTCACTTGGGTTGATCTTTTTGGTATGCTCTTTCAAAGAGATGGGTCTTCAGTAGTATGCGGGAGTTCGTTATTTCGTATATCGATTTCAAGTTGCGCGGCAGTGCGTTCCATAACTGTGTGCTCAAGTAGGTGAAGTTTGACGCATGCATTAGTTTGTATTTCATTCCTTTGCAACTGGGGAAGTGCAGATCAAGGAATGTGCGGGATGATCTTTTGGCATTCCTAGGTGGTAGGTCTGTTAGGTCAGACATGTAAGCTGGTGCGACTCCATGGATAATTTTGTGAACTAGTGAACATATTTTGAACGTGATGTGTTCCTTAAGTGGGAGCCAGTGTAATTTTTCTCGTAAGGGATTTGCACTTTCAAATTTTGGTTTGCCAAATATGAGTCTAGCTGCAGTGTTCTGGGCTGTCTGGAGTTTCTTGATTATTTGTTCTTTGCAGCCGGCATATAGTGTGTTGCAATAGTCTAGATGACTGAGCACTAAGATTGTACCAGGTTACGGAAAACACTCCTTGGGAAGAAAGGTCTTATTCTTTTTAATTTCCACATTGAGTGGAACATCTTCTTGGTTGTGTTTCTCGCGTGGTTCTCTAGTGTTAGGTGTCGATCAATGGTGACTCCAAGAATTATTAGGGTTTTTGAAATAGGAAGGTTTAGAGTTGGTGTGTTGATGGCGGTGTATTCTTTCTTGTTGTGTTGGGAGGTTAGTATTAGGCATTGGGTCTTTTCTGCATTGAGTTTCAGCCGAAATGCGTCCGCCCATGAATGCATGATATTGAGACTTTGGTTGATGTCATTGGAAATTTCTTTTAGGTCTTGTTTGAATGGGATGTAGATCGTTACGTCATCCACATAAATGTATGGATTGAGGTTTTGATTTGCTAGTAATTTTGCCAAGGGTATCATCATTAAGTTGAATAGAGTTGGCGAGAGGGGGGATCCTTGTGGTACTCCGCATTCAGGTACCCATGCGGCTGAAATAGTCGAGTTAGATGTTACTTGCGGTTAGGAATCCCTTGAACCACTTGAGGACATTGCCTCCAATTCTGAAGTAATCAAGGATGTGTAGTAAGATTCCGAGGTCAACCATGTCGAAAGCGCTTGACATGTCAAATTGTAGAAGTAGTATGTTCTTACCAGATGTAATCGTTTGTTTGAATTTAGTCATGAGGGTTACTAATACTGTTTCAGTACTGTGGTTAGACCGAAACCCTGATTGGGAATCGTGAAGTATAGAAAATTTATCTAGATAATTTGTAAGTTGCTTAGTCACCAACCCTTCGGTTAATTTGGTTATTAAGGGAATAGATGCTACCGGTCTGTAGTTAGTTCACTAGCACTCTTCTTTGTGTCTTTGGGTATGGGGGTGAGTAAGATGTTTCCTTTTTCCTTCGGGAAGAATCCATTTTGTAACATGTAATTCAGGTGTTTCGTTATGTCGTTTATGAATTGTTGAGGGGCAGATGTCATCAGGTTGTTTGGGCATAGGTCTAGTTTGCAGTGAGATTTGGCAAACCTTTTGAGCGTTTGGGAGATGATGTTCTCCGATAGTATCTCGAAGTTGGTCCATGTCCTGTCCATTGGGTGAATGTCAGGGGCTGGGTCTAGGCATTTGAGGAGTTCAGCATAGTCGGTGGTGCTGACGGGTATTTTAAGTCATAGTTGTACTATTTTTTCGTTGAAGTATCTCTCGAGATTGTCTGTTCCCGGAGTATCTTTGCTGTTGGTTGTGACTGGTGTGGTGTCAGTTTGTTCACGAGTTGGAAAAGTTTGTGTGTGTCCTTGTAGTTTGGTCCGATTATGGTTTACAAAATTAAAAGCCCAAGAGAGGGGAAGAAACAGGAGAAGAATAAAAAAAGTAAATAAAGATGGTTATGCAGCAAATGTACATGTAAATAATCAGGACTTGGTTATGCAGCAAATGTACATGTAAATAATCAGGACTTGAGAAATTTCTTGGACATGGAGTATGAAGATACTCTTTTGATATTTTAAGGCAATGTATTCAAACATTTAGGAGCCATATATGAAAATGCAGTTTCACGAGTTATATCCAAGCATGATCCTTGGGAAGATCGGAGGGAACAACTGGGAGTGTAGGGAATGAGAAGATTGGAAAGATAATCAGGTGCATTGGGCCTTAGACCTTTTTATACCAGTGTTAACATTTTGAACTGAATACGAGCTGAGATGGGTAACCAAAGTTCCAGTTTAAGCAATGGAGTAACATGATCAAATCTGTGAGCACTGTGAAGTAGTTTAATTGCTATAGATTCAAAATCCGTGATTCAGCATCATCCATCCTGGCCTGTAGCCTTGTCTGAAGCTTTCCCTCTGACCCATCCCGCTTATGCAGAAACAGGAAGTGATGTCAGAGGAGGCGGGATGGACCAGAGGGAAAGTTTCAGAGCAGGCCAAGGGTAGCATATGTGTAATGCTGCCACTTCCAGGGACCAAAAGGTAGACTGGTGGGGAGGGGGGAATTGAGGAGGGGGGGGGGCAGATGCTGAACCCTGGGTAGGGCAAGGGGCGTGAGCAGAATTGGAGGGGCCACTGATGAAAGCTATGACCAAGGCTGAGAGCTCTAGCAGCCACAAAAAGAGCTTAGAGCCGCTCACCACCAAGTTTGTGTCACCTGTTCACAGGGGTAGAGGGAAAGCTGGGAGGTAGGAAGGTAAGAGAGAGATAATGACACTAGGAAAGAAATAGAGATAATTGATCTGGAGAAAGAGTTAAAGGAGGGAAGGAAGAGAAAGCAAGAGATGTTGGATCTGGGGAGAGGGATAGAGGGAGGGGAAGATTATCAACCTTTTAGGGAAGGGGGATGCGATTGATATCAAAGCAGTTTGCATATTATATACAGGTACTTATTTTGTGCCTTGGGCAATGGAGGGTTAAGTAACTTGCCCAGAGTCACAGGAGCTGCAGTGAGAAATAAATAAGTAACCAACCAACATTTAATTGTGTGATGTAATCATGATTAAATTTTTTAGTAAAAATGCAACCCTAATAATAATTTTTTAATGCAGTTTGCATGCGCAAAAGGCCAGTTTACTGTGGGATGTCTTCGGCATGTCCCATGGTAAGCCATTTTAACCTGTTGTAAACATGCGCTAGCGCTTACTGCAACTTAGTGAAAGGAGCCCTAAGTCCCTGGGAATGCCGATAAGCAGTATGTAACATAGTAAATGATAGCAGATTAAGACTAGCATGGCCCATCCAGTCAAGCCAGAGAGGGGGGCCAGAATTGTACTCATACTGTGATTGACTGGTAACTGCTGAAGTAGATCAAGACCTCAAATTTCATGGGATAGAAAGTTTCTTGCCCTGTTCCAAGCATCTGTGGCAAGTTATTTCTGGCTGCAGAGTCTGTCAGGGGTGTCTATAAGTAGGAGTGAGTTTTGTCAGCACAGGTTCCAGTAAGTGCATAAATGGCTGCACGATTTTATAAAAGGCCCTTTCTGTGCATAAAAGCAGCTTTGTATGAGAAGGTAACTTTATAACAAGTTATCAACTCTGGAAGGCCTATTAGGTGCATATTTGGGGCTTTCTTATACAGGTGCCCATGTGTCTTTGTAAGATATCTACTATTCCTGCTGCACTTGTGAGGCTAAATACATATGTGCATATTTGCACCTGTGAGGTAACTTTTTTTTTTTTTTTTTTTTTTGCATGTGAGCTCCTATTTTATGCATGTAAAAGAGCTCCCATAAAATCACCCACAGGGTTACACATAAAGTAGGCATGGAGAATGCTTTTGCCTATTTTCATGTAACATAAGAATAGCCATACTGGGTCAGACCAATGGTCCATCTAGCCCAGTGTCCTGTTTCCAGCAGTGGCCAATCCGGGTCACAAGTACGTGGCAGAAATTCAAATAGTAGCAACATTCCATGCTACTAATCCCGGGGCAACCAGTGGCTTCCCCCATGTCTGTCTAATAGCAGACTGGACTTTTCCTCCAGGAACTTGTCCAAAACTTTTTTTTAACCCCAGGTGAGGGAAACCAAAGTACACTCACACGGGAGCAAAAAGCAAAAGCACAAGGAGTCTTCAGGAATAGGGGTAACAACTCAGTACTTTGTTGGCAGACCTGACACAGTCCGTGTTTCGGCAAAGCTGCCTGCCTCAGCGGTCTGTTAGGGTCCCAAAGGCCACAGACAGGGCCGGTCTTAGGCAGAGGCGACCAAGGCGGCCGCATAGGGCCCCGCGCCTAAGGGGGCCCCGCTCTGCCTCCGCTCCGACTTCCGCTCGCTTCGGATGACCGTCCACATCATTCATGATGATCCCGTGGCTTGGCCACTCCACTTCTGGAGAGGGGAGGTTTCATGATAGCATTGTGCTTATTATTTCAATCAGTTTTTTTGTACAAGTTTAGCTTCATTTGTCTTTATTTGAAATTTCATAAATAAAAAAAATTTCTAAAAATGGAATAATCTTATCAATGGGGTGGAGCTAGGGTGGGGGTGGAGCTAGGGCGGGGCTAGGATGGGGCCCCACCAAATTGGTCTGCAGAGGGCCCCGCACTTGCTAAGACCGGCCCTGGCCACAGATACCTAATAGTTAGTAGACTAGTCCAAACCAAAAGCAGCAAAGAAAACAGCTCAGCAGCTAGCAGCGGGATTCTCACACAAAAAGAGTTTCTCCTCCTCCTTTTGCACCTAATTGCACGTAACCAGAGTGTAGATATGTTTGGGGGGAGGAGTCTGAGCGGAGCATGAGTTAAATCATAGAGTATGTAAGTTAAAAAAAAAAAATAATAAAATTTGCTTACTTCAAGTGTATAAATCTTACACCTGTCTATTCACACACGTCTGAGTTGTTATATCTCCCTAGCCTTCCTGCTGCATTTGTGAGGCTGTTTGAGAAAAATTCAGTTGGTTATGTTTCATAAAATAAACCCAAAATAGGCATTTAATTGGCCTTCCAGTACCCTCCTCGTGCCCCGTGTATTGTAGTTCTTGTTAGCTTTAGGAGTACTATAACCAAGCTTATCTGTTTTCCCTGTTATTAGTTCAGTAAAATATTCTGTTGCACAACTAGTTTCTAGGCATTTTGTCAAGTTTCATTTTCAGCTGCAAAAGGAAATGAAACTTTACTTTTCTTGTTTCTCCTCTAATTCTGTTGTTTGGGGATTACTGTTCTAGAGCTGTGGTGACCGCTGGGTATAGCTCTGCACTGTGTGTGTTCATGTCAAGGTTTTCAGAGTCGGCTGTCCCACAGGTCTGGGGGCTCTCTGATTTTCTAACTTGTCTGGGGCATTATGGGCAGCCCTAAGAGGGCTTCTAGGGATTCTAACCAGTCCAAAAATTAGAAATCTGTAGCCTGACCCCTTCAAAGCACAAAGCTCATTGGTGAGGCTGGCACCCACTAACTCTCCACTTGCCATTGTGGGTGCTGCTGGTAGTGGTTCTGGGCATGATAGTGGTGATAACGTCAGGCAGTGAAGATGAGACAATAGTGTGGTTTGTGTGCTTACTCTGGGGGAGGTGGGGGGACGAGACAGGAATTCTTAATGGCAGTAGATGGAGGGGAGGCAATTCAGCATTAGCACCTGCAACATTTGAGGTTGGAGGTCTGCCTAGAACATTCTTGTAGGCCTCTCAGTTGCTGTGCCTTCTCCTGACTTCCATGCAGGAGGTGGGGCCTGGTTTACCACCCACCTTCATTGCCTGCTTCTCCCACTGTTGCTGTGCCCACCAGCAGCACCAACACCAGCAATGAAGTGCACAAGGAGCATCAGGATCCACGAGGGGAGGAATAGGAGGGCGGACATTTTGTATAGAGACACTGCTCCTCCATCAGGAAAAGGCCAATGCAATCTGTACAGGAAATTAGGAAGTTGTCAGTGGAACAAGGGTTTGGAGCAGTGGTGTAGCTACATGGGGCCACGGGGGGGGGGGGGGGGGGCACAAAATTTCCTCCAGGCCTATGGTTTTGCTGGCAGGGGTCCCCAACCCCCACCAGCTGAAGCCTTGTCCGGCGCTGGTCTCCAGCACCACCGCATTGCCTGCCCTGCCCTCTCTTCCCCCTCATGTCCTGCATGCTCCTTTTAGTGAAATTGAAGTTTCACTTAAAGGAGCTTACAGGATGTGAGGAGGAAGAGAGGGCAGGGCAGGCAATGCGGTGGCGCTGGAAACCAGTGCTGGAGAAGGCTTCAGCTGGGCACTTTGCTGCAGCAGTGGGTGGGGAGCAGAAGGGTGGCAGACTAAAATGTGCCCCCCCACCTCAGGCTCTGGCCCCCTCCCACCGTTAAGTCTGGCTATGTCCCTGGTTTGGAGCTCATGTGGTTGGACCTTGTGGCTGAGTATGGAGGCGTTTTTATCAGCAGACCAGGAAATATTTTTTTTTTCTTGGAATTGCTGAGACATTTTCTGTGTGTGTATTGGGGAGGTGGAGGGGGGGGGGGTGTAGTAGAGTAAACACTTCGTGCTCTTCCTATTTCCTGGAGAAATATTTATGTCAGGAGCACCATGTCAGGATTTACAATAATAGCTTTTCACTGTTGTTCACAGGCACAAGCAGATGAGGTGCCGGAAACCACCATGGAAACCGGAAGTCAGATTTACATCAGGAATCGGGTAGTAGACGTGAGGAACAGAATGCAGGCGAGTACAGACGCTGTTGCGAAGGTTCCTAGTGCCCGGCCTGCGCTCTCACAAAGGGAGAGGGCCGAGTTCTCTTTTCTTTCCGGGTTGGTCTTGACTTTGTGCCGAAAATGATGAAATAGAACTTGGTCTTTTGGCAGTCCTCAAGAATACCACCACAGATGGGCCTGTTGGCTCAGGTGCACTATTTTGCCCAGTGAAAGGACTTGGGTTTAATCCCAGCTCAAGTCTTCTGCTTCCCAGGTGGGGTGGTGGTAGTACTGTAGAGGTGGTATCCACAGCTCTTTAAGGGAGGGAGGCCCAGTTGACATGGAATAGTGACACCCAGTGACCTGGATTAGGACACATGATTCAGGAAGAAGCCCTGGCGCATGGCCCCCAGCCCAAGACAGTTGCTACAGTGACAGGGCTAAACTAAATGATCATAAGCTCTTCAAGTACAGGAAGACACCTGCTGTACCTGAATATAACTCGCCTTGAATTACCCCTGGAAAGGCATAGCCTAAATACAAAGGTAAATAAATAAACGGAGGAAATAAGATGAGGGGAAAAAATCCTCATGTAAACATAATGTCCGCTGTATGGGTTCTGAGCACCCCTAGTATTTTGACATGTTGGCACCTGTGGATGTGATTAGAGGTTCATAATCCCATATTCCAGTCCTAGTTCTCCCCTGCCACACTGCTGACTGGCACCCTCTCTGAGGTGTATTTGTGCTGCAAAATCAGATTGGTGCAGTGTCACTGAGCATTGGACTGTGAACTGGCATATGTCCACAGCTTCTCTGGCAGCCATACCCCCTCTTTCAAAGCTGCACTTGGTTCCAGCTGTTCTGGTTTGGAGTGCAGTTCCCCAAACACTTCTGCTGATCACCTGTGATGTGGTTGGGGAGAGGGAGAGGATGGAAAAGTTTTGTATGATGGAATAGAGGGAAACATTGAAGGTTTTCTCTCCTCTTGTCTCTTCTGTAGACAGTGATTAAGGAAGTGAAGTCTATGGAGCTAACTCAGGAGGCATTTGATTTTCGATTCAACACATTCAAGGCTCAAGGTGAGGTAAAGACCTCCTGAACTGTCAGAACTTGCACTCTTTTGGAGGAGGTGTGAAATATTCTTGGCACAGACTTAGAAGGTGCATGCCCACAAGATCACATTCAAAAACACTGATAAACCTTTACTCCATGGTACAGGTGCACAGGACGTCACTGATTTATGCGTACATGCTGTTTATGACCCTTCTCTACAGGGGCTACGGAGCCACAGAAGGAAATTCAAGTCCTGCTGCAAGCAACGCTGAATAAATTGGATCAAATGCGAAAGGTGACTGGGGAGGGGTGGTGATGCAAAGGTTCCTTATTCAGGGTGGTGAGAGGGGGAATTTGAAGGTGGTGCCCAAGGCAGGTGTGAGCTGTCTGTTAATCTGAAAAGTAAATGTGTCATGCTGAAAGGGATCACACGTGAGCAATGGGTATTAGGTAGGGGCGTAGCTAGGTGTGGCCACGGGGGCATGGGTCCCCACAGATTAAGCCCTGGCCCCATCTATGTTTGACCCCAGCCGCCAACCGCCCCCCCCCCCCCCCCGCTGCTGCTGCTGCCAGGTACCTTTGCTGGCGGGGGTTCCCAACCCCCTGCCAGCTGAAGTCTTCTTCAACGCCGTCGACTCCGGCACCTTCGCTGATGATCTGTTTCTGACTCCTGACGTCCTGCATGCAGCGATGGGGGAGGGTCGGCGGCGGGGGGGGGGTCAGTGGCTGGGAGAGGCGGGCTAAACTGTGCCTCCCCCACCTCGGGCTCTGGACCCCTCCTCCCGCTGAGGTCTGGCTACGCCCCTAGTATTAGGCTATATGGGTGAAAAGCTACTGGGCATGAAGAGACTGTATGCGCTCAGGGCTGGGTTAACCATTAGTCAAGACTAGTGGTTGCCAAGGATGGCAGCTTCGAGGGGGTGGCAGGGGAGACAAAGGATCTTGAGCCATCGGTATCAAAATCAATGCTCTTTCAAATTTCACAAGTTGTATATAATAAAATTAATTTATTAAATTTTTAAAGATATGATCAGTCGTTTACCGATTTGGCACTATTTAACTTGCCAGGATCAGTTCCTGACTGGTTAAATAGCCTTAAGCTGGCTAAGCACTAATAGCGTGATATAGTTGGCTATCATGGCTGAATATTAACGCTTAACGACTGGCCCAGTCACCAGCTATGTTGCGCGACATAGCCGGTTAGCACCAATATTCATCGGCTGACTGGATAAGTTATAGCAGCGAAACAAACCTGCATTAATAGCAGGTTTCTCTTTGGCTGCTATAACTTAGCCAGTCAGCCGATGAATATTGACTTAACCTTCTATGTGCACAGTGGTGTTTGTGCTTTTTGTGCCATGCCTCCAGAGTCTCTAATCACGGCTGGGCACTACTCACACAAATGCAATCCCCTCGACCCCGGTACCTTAAAAGATCCAGACAACTGGTAGCACTATTTAGACTGCAACAAAGACAAAAAGAGACCAAGGAAGCGCTTCCTGGGGTTAACACAGGTTTATTTAATTATCCAGAGATTAGGATAAAAAAATAAGAAAATATTCAAGTATAGTCTAGTATAGAAAAGAAGAGAGAAAACACGAAAGGACAATGGAAATGATCAGGTCAGGCTCTCCATCCCCTGGCATGGGGCAGAGTGCACTAGACACTGACCAACTTCTTATCTGGCAAAGACATAATATATAGAGTTTCTTTTCCCTTACAAGACAAAAAGGGAGCACAAGGGGGAGGGGTTGTCACACCCCCTTAGTTAGCACCTTACAGTCAGTCAGGATCTCTAGTATCAATAAAATACACAGCATCTGTTTATATTTCCTTTTGAAGATGCATTTGGTCTGTTGTCCAAATGTTTTGGACATACATTTCTCAAACCTTTAATTTAATATCTCCCCTATTCTAAAAGAGGAGACAAAAGTTTACTGGTTCCAGTTGCTATAGAGGTGTTAGGTTTCTCTTGTCAATAGAACTATTGCTTTTGACTCCAGGGACCAGGGAGATAGTGTTTGAATTGTTCTAGGCAGAGAAGGAAATAAGGTGTTACCTGATTCATGGTTGTAAAAGGGTAATTCTGTCCTGGATAGTAGCCTTACTTCATGGGAAAGAATTCTGTCTCTTGGCCATATTCAAAGGGAGAGATTCTCCCCCTTCTGCAATAATATTTCTTATCCAGTCCTTACTACAGGATTTCTCTCTCTCTCCTCTGTCAGCCCTGCCCCCTACACCTGGAACTTCCTTTGATCTGCATCCTAAAAGTCTCTCAAAGGCTAATACACACATTCATGTGAACAGCAAATGGACAACAAATGGCAGGAGCTCATTGTCTTTCACTTGCTTGGTCAGAGGAAGGTGGGGGAAAGAGGTGGGGGGGTACTTGCTCTACCTGACCTGCTTAATATCATTGTAATTTACAGAAAAAAGAGAAATTTCCACTTCTCATCGTCTGTACATTAATTCTTAGATATTAGATACTTAGCAGCACTGAAACTGCTTGGTTCAGGCCTTCATAAGTACAATGTACACCTCCACCAACAGTGGCCAAACCAACCTCCCCCACCCCCCCAGAAATTCAAGGCTGGTCACCGAATAAGGCCTGGCATTGAATTTCTGGGTTCACCGACGAACACGGGAGTTAGCCGGGCTGCCTTCCGCAGTCTTGGTATACGCCCTGAATGACCTTATGTCTTACCTAGTAGCCTATGATGTTAACGGCCTTATGAATAGGACAACATTTGCTCTTGTGCTAATTTAAAAGCATTCTCCGAGGACAAGCAGGCTGCTTGTTCTCACATGTGGGTGACGTCCACGGCAGCCCCTCGGATCGGAGATCTTCACTAACAACAGCGTTTGCTAGCCCTTGCGTGTGCATGCACCGTGCGCATGAGCGACCATCTTCCCACCCGAATGCGAGCGTGCTCGTCAGTCTTCTTTTTTCCGCGGCTCAGGACGGCTGTTTTTTGGTCGGTCTGTGCCTCAAGGAGACCCCTCGCGTCTTTTGCCGCGTTCTTCCGTTTGGAAGTGTCTGCGATTTTTCTCCATTGCGTTAAAAAAAAAAAAACCCTTTCTTCGAGTTTCCTTTCGCTGTCGTGAGCGGCTTTTTTGCCGCCAGTATGGGTTTTTCCCTTCTTTTTTTGTGCCCATTGTCATCATTGCGAATTTTGACTTCGCTGGCATGATTTTTCCGCTCATGTCCTCGAAGCCTCCCAGCGGCTTCAAAAAGTGCAGCCGGGCTATCTCGCTCACTGATAGGCACATTTCGTGTCTTCAGTGTCTGGGGGTCGGGCATCGTCCCCAGGCCTGCACTCTCTGTCTTCTGTTGAAGAAGAGAACTCAGGTAGCGAGATTGGCCCAGTGGAACATTTTGTTCGGGGCCTCGCCCGGTGCATCGACGTCTGCGGTACCTAGGTATCCCTATTTCTTGTAAGATGCTGCTCGTCAGTTTTCACAGTGAAACATCGCCGGCTAAATATGTCCTTAAATCAGAATTTCTGTAATGGGGATAGATATTCAGCTGGCACCAGTCAGCGTGCTTTTTTGGAAGATGAAGAAACAGACACAGAGAAGATGAACTTACAAGTCTTTATTGTGGAAAGCAGGTAAAAGGATGCCCGAAACGGCCATGTTGCGCTCAGTGGAGGAGTGGCCTAGTGGTTAGGGTGGTGGACTTTGGTCCCGGGGAACTGAGGAACTGAGTTCAGTTCCCACTTCAGGCACAGGCAGCTCCTTGTGACTCTGGGCAAGTCACTTAACCCTCCATTGCCCCATGTAAGCCGCATTGAGCCTGCCATGAGTGGGAAAGCGTGGGGTACAAATGTAACAAAAAAAAAAATATATATAATACCTCAAGGAGTTATCCTCTCACTTTCCCCAAGGTAGGAGAATTAGGGTGTAGTGTAACCAACTCCCAGGTGTTACAGAGCATCAAACAAACAAAGTCTCTGCTCATTCATAAGCTTCTTCATCTTCCATTTTACTGGGATTAGCGGATCGCTTGCCCATCTGTTTTTTTAGAAGCGTGTTTTTTTTGCTCACCAGCTATATTCCTGGATATTCAATGCCAGGCCATGCCTGATCACTGGCATCGAATAACTGGACATGCACGGCTGGTTAAAACTTAGGTGGTTAAGTGCAATATTCAGCACTGAATTGTATAAAGATAGGGCAGTGATTTGTGTGGTTATCTTACGCGGTTAAGCTCTGAATATTTGCACTTAACCGCATAAATGCTGACTCCACCCCCAGATTTCCCACAAAATAGCCAGTTTTAGCTTAGCCAGTAACCGGGCATTTTCAGCACCACTATCTGGTTACATGCCGCTGAATATACCCGGTTAGCCACGGACACGCAACTTTAAAGTGCCTGGAGCCATTTCTAGCCATTTGAATCATTGTGAACATCAACCCCAACGTTCTCCATGTACTTTTCTAAATATGGCGCTCAAGATTTCTCTGCATTAGGGCTCCAGTGTACTGCAGGGACCTGTTGTTTTTAAGGGGCATGTTGTTTCGTTGCTGGTGTCGGGTGACTGTGATGGTTGAGAGAGGGCCTAGGAGACTGAAAATTAATTGGAGAGGGCTCAAGGCTGAAGGTTTGCCTAGTGCCATGCCACATGATCAGAAGTCAATTTCTGCGGACCACATGAATATTATAGCCTATTTGTAACATAATTTATACTCCTATGAATCTGTTCTGAAAGCATAACTTCAGATCCACAAAATAGTTACATAATGCTTCAGAATCATGTATGCTAGCTAATTATTGTAGGTAAAAAAACAAAAATTTAACACCTTGCCTGTTTCCTGCAGAGGCAGGTTTTTGTTTGATCCCTTCGCAGTCTGGCTCGGTTACCACCTAACCCATTCTTTAACTGACCTGCAGAATATTGTGGATGCATTGAAGGAGTTGCTGGGACGGTTCGAGACACTTCTGAACTTCCTGCGGGAGGAATTGGGAGAGTGGGCAAGGCAGCAGCAGCGGCAGTACATTGGAGCCCCTGTCAGCACCTCTGTGACCCAGTTGGAGTCATGGTAAGGGATCTGCCTTTCAGCATTGTGCCAAGAGCACAGGGAGTGTTGTGTGAAAGCCCAAAGCACAATGTTGCAGGCAGGGTCAGTGGTCATTCTTTCTAACAGTGGAGTGCCATTTATCTTCAGTCATTTAGTTTACTGTAATAATCTGATAAATTCTCCAGATTTTTTGAAACAGGTTTTCATCTGTATGTTTTGGGGGGGTTTTTTCTGTATTTTTTTAATTATCCCAAACCTTGTCTTCTGAGGCTTTGCGTGGCAGGCACTGCACCCCAAGTGCTGTGGTTGAAAAATAGCGAGTTCTTGATTTTTGTTTTCTTGTTCCCTCCCATTCCCAGGATTACTGCAACCGCAGTGTCTCTGTTTCACTTGCGTCAAGTGCTCAAGAGCCTGATGGAGCTGAGTTGCAAGCTGACCTATGATAATGACCCACTGAAGCTCGATCCTGCTATTTTGGAGCGCCGTACCACAGAGCTCATTTCCTGCCTCTTGGCAAGGTATCTAGCGGGCACATGGGGCGTCGATGGGAGCTGTAGGTGTGCATGTGTTGGTAAACATAAGGTCTTCCAAATCTGCATAATGTATTTGGGATATGTCGAGTATGAGAACCAGTATGCAGGTTTGTATATGTTTGTTTCTCTCTGTGCTGTGAGAAGTGAACACAGCTCAGAGTTGTGGAAGTGACTGTAGTTTTAGGACTCGACCCATTCATCTTGAAGTTGCTAGAAATTGAGAGTTGGGGCTTTTGAACTAGCTACTGGCTACAAGAGGGGTATCGTTTTAATTCCAGTCAGTTGTATTGAGAACTGACTGATCTCTGCTTCTGTAAGCTACCCAAGCCTGAAGTGAAAATGTGACCCGTTAGTGAATTGAGCTCCTTTTCTGCTTGGTTTAAGTTTTGAAGACCACAGGAGGAAGGAGCATGGGGGAACTTAAGAAGATGGTATGTACTTATGTAAGTGAGGTAAAAAAAAAAAAGTGCCTATCACGTAGAAAGTGACTCCTGATAAATTATTTGAGCTTTAGGAAGGAGGCCTAGATTTGGCTTTTTGATCAAGGGGACTGTATTGTAGGGCATTGAGCTACTTGGTTAAGCTCAAAGGTTTTCAGTCCTGGGTAACTACAGAGCAATTGAGATGCACTTTTACTTTGTAGCAATTTTGTAAAAATTCATGATCTTACTTTTATGTGTCAAGTTTGTATATTTTTGTTGTTATTATTTTTGTGACGGTATTATAATGCATTATGTGTTGTATTTTAGATTGTAACTCATTTTGATTTTAAAGGGAATTGTGTATAATAAAATCTGAATGAATGAATGTGATATGCCTGACCATTCGTGATGCAGTACCAGAGCCGCCTGAAGCTGAGATGAAGCAGAGGATGTAGGGCTGCATCAGGAATATGTGGTATTATGGCTGCCACTGCTTTCTGTGTACATAAACAAATAAAAAAAACCTCCAGTACAGCCAGTGCAATAAATAAAACATCCAAATAAATCATAAAACACAAGTCACCAATTCTTCAAAAAGCTGACGTAAAACCATGCTGCCTTGAGTGCTGTAACATGCCAGTGTGAGACTGAAGATATTTCACTACCCGTTTGTTTAGTTGTAACTCCGTTAATTTACCCGCCTACCACCACCATCATCCTAACAGGGAGGAGGCTGGGAACCACAAGCCTGTCTCCTCCTTTATGAAGAAAGCTGACATCTAATCTGGCAGAACTCATCACAAATAGGGATTGAAAAGAACTGTCTGTGGAGCTGCCAGAACCTCTCAGCTTCCTAAATATCTTGGGATATGTTCTGTTCACTCCCATTGCTTTATCCACTTCGTTTTGGTAGTACCCTTTCCTCTGTGGAGTGGTAGTTTTGTTTTTATTTTATTTACAATTTATTGATATACCACAAAAGGCCAAAGTTGGTGTCTGTGCGGTTTACAATAAATCAGAGTAGGCCGCAAAGAAGAGAGTAGGAAGAACAGCATATATAATTATTTTATTTATTTGTTAGGATTTATTTACCGCCTTTTTGAAGGAATTCACTCAAGGCGGTGTACAGTAAGAATAGATCAAACATGAGCAGGAGGCAATTAGAGCAGTAAAAATATTCGAACAACAATACAAAGTATGGCATGGTATACTACTTGCAATGACAACACAATATGTACTAGAACATTATAATTGGTAGTGAAGGGTAAGGCAAAGTTGTAACATATAGATGAGTAAGAAAGTAGGAAGAATTAGAAAGTAAGGGGATTGATTTGAAGAAAGTTGCATGTGAGGTCAGAGAGATGGTTAAATATTATCTCAGCTAGGGTGGGAGTTGTGGAATATGCAAGCTCAAAAAGGTAGGCTTTCAGGGTTTTAAAAAAAAGTATTTCTATGTAATTTCATTGAGTGTCCCTTGGTCTTTGTACTTTTTGAAAGAGTGAAAAATCAGTTCTTTTCTTTACGGTTCTACACCACTCAGAATTTTATAGACCTCAACAGGGGCGTATCTGCGTGGGGCCTCAGGGGCCTGGGCCCCCGCAGATTTCGCCCTGGACCCCCCTACCGCTGCCAACCCTCCCCCTCCGTTGCTCGCCTACCTTCGCTGGCGGGGGACCCCAACCCCCGCCAGCCGAGGTCCGCGTCCTCCTGCCGCTGCCGGCTGCCTTTGGTGCTTTCATTTGTCCATTGAAGCTGGCGCCGATGAAAGTTTCTTTTGAGTCTGACGTCGCTGCACGTTGTACGTGCAGGACGTCAGACTCAGAAACATTTTCTGAGTCTGACGTCCTGCACGTACAACGTGCAGCGACGTCAGAGTCAAAAGAAACTTTAGTTGGCGCCAGCTTCAGTGGACAAATGAAAGCACCAAAGGCAGCCGGCAGCGGCAGCGGCAGGAGGACGCGGACCTCGGCTGGCGGGGGTTGGGGTCCCCCGCCAGCGAAGGTAAGCGAGCAACGGAGGGGGAGGGTTGGCAATGGTAGCGGCTGGGGGGAGGGGGATCGGCAATGGCGGCGGCGGCGGCGGCGGGGGGGGGGCTATAATGTGCCCCCTCACTCTGGCCCTGGCCCCCCCTACCGCCGCAGTTCAGATACGCCCCTGGACCTCAATCTTATCCCCACTTAGCCGTCTTTTTTCCAAGCAGAAGAGCCCTAACCTTTCCTCGTATGGCAGGAGCCATCCCCTTTATTGTTTTGGCCACTCTACTTTAAACCTTTTCTCATTCCACTATATCTTTTTTTTGAGATATGGCGACCAGAATTGAACGCAATACTAGAGAATGGGACGGGACAGGGACAGATCCCACGGGGATGGGGGCATAAGTACATAAGTATTGTCATACTGGGAAAGACCAAAGGTCCATCAAGCCCAGCATCCTGTTTCCAGCAGTGGCCAATCCACGTCACAAATACCTGGCAAGATCCCCAAAAAGTACAAAACATTTTATACTGCTTATCCCAGAAATAGTAGATTTTCCCCAAGTTTATTTAATAATGGTCTATGGACTTTTCCTTTAGGAAGCTGTCCAAACCTTTTTTTAAACTGTTGTGACTTGGATTGGCCACTGTTGGAAACAGGATGCTGGGCTTGATGGACCTTTGGTCTTTCCCAGTATGGCGATACTTATGTACTTCTCATGTTTTTCATAGCTTCTACAGTGTGGAGGGTGACAGAAAGTGTTTTTTTCTGACTGTAACGGAATCTAAAACAGTCCCCTCCCCCCCGATAAAGAGCAAATCCCCCTGGGCCTACCTTAAGAAGCCCTGGTGGTAGAGTGGCCATTCTGGCTGCGCAGTCAAAATGGTTACTGTGACTTCCTGAGGCAGTTTCAGTTGCAGCAGTCATTTTGAGATTGGAGCCAACATAGGTGGGAGCAACTAGAGATTGCTACTGCTTATCTCAAAATGGCTGCCGCGGTCTCCTACTGCTGTCTCATGAGGCTGCCTCGGGAATTCGTGGCAACTATTTTCAAGTGGGGATCGTTTCTGCCCCGAAGAAGCCATTAGACTACCAGGGCTCCTTAAGGTAGGCCTGAGGAAGCACTACGGGTGGTGGGAGGTCTGAGCTTGTGGAAGAGAATGGTCAAGGGGAAAGGGGAAATTTTGCTTTCATCCAAAAATGCAATGGCATTTTCGGCTGAAACTAAATCATGGCCGGACCTGGATTCTGGGCCCGTTTCAGCATCAAAACAGAAATTGAAATTTGGTTGGCCTCTACTATAGTGGCCAGCCGCCGCATTTCCTGCCCTGCTCTCTCTTCCCCTTGCATCCAGCACGCACGCTTTAGTGAAACTGAACATGCCTGCATGCTCAATTTCATTAAAATGAGCATTCCGGACATGACATAAGAGGAGGAGAGTGCAGGGCAGGAAATGCGGCGGTGTCTGAGACCAGCACTGGAAAATGCGCTTCAGCTGGCAGGGGTTGGGGATCCCCACCAGCCAAGGTATGTGTAGCGGTGACGGTGGGTGGGTGGGTGGCGGGGAGGGGGGGACCAAAATGTGCCCCCTCACTTTGGGCTCTGGCCCCCATCCCATCTCGAAGTGTGGCTTACACCCCTACTAGAGCTAAGGCCACATGTCAACAAACATCATACATGGAGATCCACTGTTATTTGTGCGTGTGTATATGTATGTGTGGTGGTAAGAAGGCATGTAAAAGGCGGTTTCCTAGTCATTTACATGCATAGATGGCCACTCACATACATGATCTCCTATAGAATTCCAATTTGTGGAAAATTACATGTCATGCTTTGACTGTATGTGCATTTGGTGGGTGTGTGCATGGGTGGAGTTTGGGCAGTGTGTGGGCACAGCACATGTGTATGTAGGTAAATTATAGACTACTGTAATTTGAGTTCATGCATATTTCCTGGTGAGGGCATTTAGGGCTCATGTAAGTGGTTGTGCCTAGATTTAAAGCTGCCAACTGGATCCAGATTCGCAGGACACGGTTGATCCAGTCCTAGGTTTACCCCAGTGCATGCTGGGACTTGTAGTCTTGCTTTTAGGGAATGCATGAAATGGGGTAAACCCAGGATTGGATCAACCCTGTCCTTCAGATCTGGATCCAGTTGGCAGCCTTGGTGTAGATGTGTGTGCATTCTCTGCCATGTGCATTAGTATTCTACAAAGTAAAGTAGGAGCTTACAGAATAGGCTTAAAATAGGCACCATAAGCACCCTGTGTTAGAATTAACCTCTATTGCCTGTCTTGCTGAAATCAACCATGTTACACCTGTAAAGAGATGTATCTATTTTTCCCCCCTTTTTAGTGCGTTTGTGGTGGAAAACCAACCCATCATGTCCAGTCCTATTAAAAGGCCCCTGGTCTTAAAAACTAACGTCCAGTTTTCTGTTCGGACCAGGTGAGTTGTATACAGGAATAAAGTCCAAGTTCCCACAGGACTCGAAGTGATATCCCAGCATATCTCGCCACCACTAGGAGTTTGAAAGGGGGTTTCTGTTTGTGGCACCTGTGCAGTGTTGACTTCTGTACACATTCGTAGACACAAGCAATCGCGTGGCTGCAGGGTCCCTGCTGTAAATGGCTTTCGGTCTGAACCTGTGCACAGGGTGGCATGAAATGACCTGCTCACAGTCACTGGATGAACGGTAGGGTTAAGATTGGAACCTGGTTTTCCATTTGTGCATCTGTCGTGAACATACTTGTCTGACCCATTTTAAGGCTTTCTTTTAATTATTTCAGTATCTTTTTAGTCAGTAAAATGAGCAATTTTTACAAAATGTAAAGCTTCCATAAAGGTATTTTTGGTATAAACAGTAACATAAAGCATCAGTTAAAACAGAACTCTAAATCAACCCTCCCCACCAGTCCAAATCCTCAATAGAATATCAACAGTCTAGATTATGGAATGGTCAGAGGCTGGGCTGTTATAGTTCCCTAGCCAGGAACATTTTACAGAGGGGGATGTCTCTCCCCCCTCCGGGCAGTGGCAGCAGCGCTGGTAGGATGCCTGTGGCCTGCTCCGGGATTTCCTGCCTGAACCGTCCCAGAGTAGGCCACAGGCAGCCTATGAGTGTTGCTGCTGCTGCCCGGGAATGACTAAAGCCAAGAGGGTTTTAAGGTGGAGGAGGGCCGGGTCTGAAGTATGCCATGATGCACCTACCCTGAATACACCACTGCCTCTAATCTTCCTATAATTAACATAAGAATATAAGAATAGCCATACTGGGGTAGACTAATGGTCTATCTAGCCAATCCAGGTCAGGAGTACCTGATAGAAACCCAATGCAGATGTCAAATGTTGCCTGGTGAGGTCACCATGAGGTCACCAGTGTAAAGTAAAAAGAGCCTTTTTGGGGGGCAGTAAAATTATTTCCTCTTTTCAGGTTCCTTGTGAAGCTTCCGGAACTGAACCATGTGATGACGGTGACAGCTGTCATTGACAAGTAGGTTTCAGAAATCTCGCAAGCTGCAGCCTGTACAGCACGGCTGCTCACATTACACTCTGTTGGGCAGTTGATAATAATTTTGCACTCGGGGCCTCCAAGTTGAGACCTCCTGAGTACTAAAGCCTCACTGAATCCCAAACTAAGTTTAAGCTCTCGCAAGAGAGTATGCCCTTCAGAATATGCTCCATCTTACCCGCCTTCACCACTGTGGGTTATTAGTTCAGCTGTAGATATTCCTTCTGATCCGATGTTATTCTGTCTCTTGTATTTGCAGAAATCCTCCAAAAGAAAGTGGGTAAGAAACCACAGTCTCTTCCTTTATACAGAAATGCTACTGGTCAAAGTACTCTCTCTATCCTTTCTTCTTTTCTAGTCTAGGGTTACTACAGGTGTCCAAAGACCGAAAGACCCTGGCCCAGAGTAGCAGACAGAGCTCAATTACCTTTCGTTTATCCCTGAATAATTGTCTCCCCTTCCCTTTGCCCCCCCCCCCCAAAAAAAAGGAATAAGGCATCTCAGAGTGAGGAGTGTCTGTATTTAGAGCTCCATGTTCTGAAGAGTTGGGGGGGGGGGGGGAGGGCGCCTCATGCAAGGGGAAGGGGTGGGAGACCATTTACAGAGACTACTGTGTGAGTTTTCTTGGTTTTGGCTGGCTTTTACTCTGTCATTTCTGTAAATGGTTTGGGGGAGGGGGGTGCTATTTCTTTTTCATTTAAAAAAATGTTATTTTTATTCTCTGAGAAGATATCGGCGATTCAACGTACTGGGAACACTGTCAAAAGTGTTAAACATGGATGATGTACATAAGGAAGGGCTGACTGCCGAGTTTAAGCATCTGGTGAGTGCTGCCTGCTAGCTCGCTGAGAGCCCAGGGGAGGGTCTGGCTGAGCGCTCACCCTTACTCCATGTCTTTTTTTTATTTTGTAGACACTGAAGGAGCAGAAAGCTGGAGTGGGAGGCAAAGGAGGTAAAGGAATTAATGATGTAAGTATTAGTGTATTCTGCACTTATTAATTTTTATATATTCAAAAATTGCAAACACTCCTTTTGATTTGAGCAAAGATTCAAATTGCCCAGATGCTGCTTAGTTTAGGATAGTTTTATACTATGTCTGTGTAATGTGCGATATGTTTTTTTTATTTTAATTTTTAATATTTTATACAATGCAATGAACCCTTTTAGGGAAATTAGCAGTTTATAACTATATTGGTATTAAACCAATTACTTAAATAACACTTCTAAAATCTCAGTACTGTTTGCCAGGGTACACTTGGCTGGTACTACACGAATTTGAACTCTGCTTAAAAAAAGTTATACAAACTTTTTGTGCACAAAAGCTCTTGGATATTAGAGAAAACATTGCTAATGACTGATGAGTTGGAAAAGGCCATAACCCCCCACCCCCCCTTTTTTAAATCCGTATGGTAATGCCGACACAGCCCTTTTGCTGTGAATGGGCTGTGTTGGCATTACTGCACAGACATCTGCTAGCACGGCTTTGTGAAAGGGGGGGGGGGGGAGAAAAATTACAAAAGTAAAATGTTTTGAATCTGGATTTATCTCTTCCCTCTGTGGCCTTCTTATAATTTAGAGTTCGCTGGCAGTCACAGAAGAGCTGCACAACATTAGTTTCATCATGAAGTTCAATTACCAGGGACTGCTGCTGGACCTGGAGGTGAGTGCCCCCCCCCCCCCCACACCTATCTTGTTTAGAGGCATAGGTGTTGTCCCATTGGGGAAAGGAAGAGGGGCAAGAGGACAGGGAAATCTCATGTCCACAGGCACTTCCTGCGTGTAAGTTTGAGGGCAAAGATGTCCTTGCAGAAATCTTTCAGAATGCTCAAGTAATGATGAGTGGAATGAATTAGGCCCGATATTCAGCTGGTGGTAATCGGTATTTTGCTGACCACTGCGGTGTTAAGCCTGGAAATGCAATGCTGGGGCATGTCCCAGGCACCAGCATTGAACTTCCAGGTTTCTGGAGCTGGCGAACTCATAACTGGTTAAGTGTGATATTCAGCAGTTAACCAGTATGGATTACCGTATAAAGACAGGACTGACTTTTATGCGGTTAACTTGGCCAGTTAAGTGCTGAATGTTGGCACTCCAATGGCCGAGTGCCGATTCTGCCCTGGAACATCCCCAAACTAGCCGGTTTTCAGTTTGGTATTAGCCGGTTATTTTCAGCGGCACTAAGAAGTTAAGTTTCACTTAAAATTGGTGATTAGCCCCCGAACAGGCAAGGTAACCAGCCAGGAGCCTTTTCTGGCAGATTAAATTGCTTTGAATATCAACTCCATTGTTTTTAGTTTACTTTTAGCCAAAATGCATTTTAGTAGCTCTTATTTCCCTTACCAGTTCAGTCCAGTAAAATGAGATTAGGCTCTTCTGCCAGCCAATGGAGACAGAAAAAAAGCACTTCATCTGTCTCTTTTCAAAACTGAAGAGCCCTAACCCTTCTCTCTCTTTTTTTTTGTCTCAAAAAAAAAAAAATAAAGAAACGAGAAAGCAAGAATTGGTATAGCTAGAGCAATACTGACTGGAGCTCTGCTTACACCAGTCTTTTTGGAAGAAGTGGGGGAGGGGGGAACGCAGCTTCAGGAGCTTTTCTCTTTCTCCATTTGCTGGCAGGGGAGCCTCAGCATACTTGTCAGGACTAATGTACTAAGACTCAAGGAAAGGAAATTAGTAGATAACTTTAAGGTGTAATTTAGTCTTATCAGAATTAATTATAAATATAGAACCACTAAATAGTATTAATATCAAATACAGTAATATTATTACAGTGAACACCACTACAATTATTCCTTAAGTATCACCACCTAGAGCCTAGATTTTGAACCCCATACCAAAGTACAGCAAAGTGATTTGATGGTGGGGGAGGTGGGGAAGGGGGTTGGTGGATTGGAGTAATAAGGGAATGTAATGGCTGTTATGATGGGTCTTAAGGATTCAGGATATTACTTTGGAATTTTTGTATTGGTTCTTATATCCCACATTATCCAAAAACAATTTCACTTCAATGTGGCTTACATACGTTACAAAAGTTGAATTACATTCAGTGAGATTTGAAAGTTACAAAGCAAGAGAACAATTTTACAAGTAGTGCAGTGTTATGATGATCAGTGGAAATACTGAAATTAATTAGTGTCTTGAGATAAAAACTTTATGAACAGGAAAGTTTTTTTTTAGGGATTTGCAGGAGGACAGATATTTATCATTCCCCTTCTTGTTACAAAGCCGCACTAGTGACTGCTGGTGAGGTAATGCCGACACATCCCATTCAAAGTGAATGGGCTGTGTTGGCATTACCTCGCGGCTTTGTAAGAGGGAGGGGTTGTGTCTTATTTCTCTTGGAAGAGAGTTCCACCACTTTTAGGTAGATGATCAAAAGCAAATGCCAGCGCTAGAGGCTGCTAGTGCCGGCGTTTGCTACCGCCCCATGATGAGAGCCCTCAAGCGCGTGAAACAATGCGCTCGAGGGCTCTTTGCGCAAGTAGCATGCTAATGCATGCTAAACAGGGCTTAGCACATTCATCGCCAATGATCAGCGGTCAGCACGCCAAAATTTGGGTCGCTAGCCACGGCAAACCCTATAGCAGCTCCGAGCTGGCGTTAGGGTTTGCAGATCATTGGGGAGGAATGGTGAGCCCTGTCCAGCATGCAGTTGCAGGCTGGCAGGCCCCCGTGCCCCCCAAAGCAAACCTGCCAACAGGGGGCTGGCGGTCCGGCGGGCCTCCGGTCCCCCCAACGATCCCATCCCCCCAGGTTCAGGGAGGGCTGGAGATCCGGTGGGTCTCCGGCCCCCCTACCTTAGTTGGAGGAGGGAGCAACGGGGGCTGGAGGTTTGGAGGACCTCCGGTCCTCCCGACGATCCCATCCCCCCAGGTTCAGGGAGGGCTGGAGATCCGGTGGGTCTCTAGCCCCCCCCAAACCCCCAGAAAATGGTCCCTGGTGGTCCAGTGGCCGCTTAAAAAGTGGCCGTTAAAAAGAACCCCCTCCCGGCCCCCCGTACCTTAGTTGGAGGAGGGAGGTAGCCTGCCTCCCTCCTCTTCCTTGGGTTGACGCCGCTGCAAAATGGCGGCGCCCAGCACCTCCCAGCGCATCCTGGGATGCACTGGGCAGGGCCACAGACCATATAAGGGAATCGCTTATATGGGGGGATGGGATCGTCGGGGGGACCGGAGGTCCTCCAAACCTCCAGCCCCCGTTGCTCGGGGGGGGGGGGGGGGGGAGAGGGGCAGGGGTAGTCAGGGCCTGGTGGTCCCATGGACCTCCAGCCCCTGTGTTTGACCTGTCAAACAAGTGCGGGAGGATTATTCGCCTGCACTTCTACCCCATGATCAGAGATAATTGCGCTGCTTAAATTTGCATGTATTATCTCTGATCATAGGTCTAATAGCGCCCCATGCTGTTCCAGCGCTAGTTTAGAGCGCTGTTTGGAACAGCGCGGGGCTTTTGATCATCTGCCTGTTTGTGCCCAAGTATGAAAAGCCGGAGGTAAATATAGATTTGTACCTGCTTTTCTTCTAGTTAGGGACATGCAGAATGAGAGAGTCTCTGGCGCCCGAAGTAGCATTTGTGTCAGGAGGTCTATCAAGTTTTGCATGTAATTGGGTCTACAGTTTGGTGTTTTATTGCCAGATATGTATTACCTAGGGGCTCATTTTCAAAGCACAGATGTACAGAGTTCCATAGGTTACTATGGAATTTTGTAACTTTGTATAAGTGCTTTGAAAATACGCCTTCATGCATTGTAATTTTTGGATTTATTAGTAAAAATGTAAAGTGGGAAAAAAAAGTACAGCAAAGTATGGAACCTATACCATTACCAGGGGTATTTACTTGGCTGATTTCCGAGGGCTGCGAGATAGCTGAGGGCCTATCATGTACATATATCTTTTTCTTCATGTTTTTCTCTGCCTTTTTTATTTATTTATTTATTTGTGAAATGGAATCTTGTCCGTATTATCTTCAACTTCTGAGTCTAGAACATCCAAGGTTCCCCTTTCTCTTTGCGCATTTTTCTGTGGGGTCTGCTGGAATCCCTTTGAGGTCACATAGAGTTTCTAGCATATTCTTCTTTCTTTCCATCCCACCCCTTCTTTATGTAATGGCATTAATACTTTCTATTTTCACCTTCTTCAAGACCAGCACCTTGCCTTTGGTCATCATCTCCAACGTCAGCCAGATTCCCAGTGGGTGGGCCTCAATGCTTTGGTTCAATATGCTTTGCTCGGACACCAAGGTCAGTACTCTGCATGTTGCCCCTCATCTTCCCACCAATCCTGCCATATGCTGTGATGGTATGCAGTCCCGTACCCTCAGACTTGTTTTACTGAGTGCACACCTCACTCTCACCTTGCTGTCATTTCCTTTGCAGAACCTGTTGTTTTTCAGCAATCCTCCTGCGGCTTCCTGGACACAGCTGGGAGAAGTGCTGAGCTGGCAGTTTTCATCTACCACCAAGCGAGGGCTTGATGAGGATCAACTGTCCATGCTGGCTGAGAAGCTCTGTGGTACCTGTTCTTTCTCCAGTTGCTCACTTTAATCTAATCTAATCTTGGTATTTTTATTCCGCTTTACTGAAAGAGGCTCCAGGCGAATTCCCATCGAAAAGAAGAGAATCAGTGAGGCAATCCCTCATAAGTTCTACAAGTCAAATGCCTATCAAATATAAAGCAAAAAGAAAATATTTAACTGCACTCCTAAAAGAATTATAACAAGTAATATTACAAATATAGCATGGTAGTTCATTCCAGGACGCCGGACCCCTACCAGTCAACATTCTCTGCCTAGTAATTGATTTTCAACAAGCTAGTTTCGTTGGAATACGCAATCTAATGGAATGTATCACCCTAGAAGAGAGTAAACGGGAAATTATGTCTTGAAGATATTCTGGAGCTAAACCATATAAAATTTTAAAAACAAATGACAGAACTACGACACAGTTCTGTCCTGCTCCTGTCGGCCAATGCTCAAAACTCAAATGTGGGCGCTAGAGGGCCATTAGCACCGGACTAGCGTTGGCGCAAAATGAGAGTTCTCTAATGTGGGAGACAACACGCGTGCCAAAGATATGCACAAATAGCATGCAAATGTAGTCAAACAGATGTTATGAGGTCATTTCCTATTCCCTCCCAATGCTCAGAGAACAGCTCACAAAACAAAGTTGCCTTAAACTGCAGAAAAAATAACGCCAGGCTCAGAGCAGGCGTTAGGTTGTTAGAATTCTGATAAATCTTCTCTTCATTCTTTAAAATATGTCAGTTTTTCTTTAATTTCAAAGCACAAGGAAGCCTGTGCAAGCCCCTAAGCACCAGTAGTGAGAAACACATGTGCGCGAGTCTGAGCAAACCCAAAAGTGAAAATGCACATTGGTGCCCGTTTCTTGTGTTTTTAAACAAAGCCTTCCAAGTTTAAAAAAAAAATGGAAAAGCTTGTATTTAAAGGTGCAGAAAACAGAAGCCAATGTGTGCTTCACAATTGGGTTTACCTAGTGCATGCGCACAGGAGCTGGGCTTACTGTGAAACTTCTGCGCATGCGCCAAGCATGTACCCCCCCCCCCCTTGCTTTCACTTTTTTTTTTGTTTTGTTACATTTGTACCCCGCGCTTTCCCACTCATGGCAGGCTCAATGCGGCTTACGTGGGGCAATGGAGGGTTAAGTGACTTGCCCAGAGTCACAAGGAGCTGCCTGTGCCTGAAGTGGGAATCGAACTCAGTTCCCCGGGACCAAAGTCCACCACCCTAACCACTAGGCCACTCCTCCACTACAACTCCTCCACTACAAACTTTAACAATGCGCATATGATTTGCATACCATTTCCTAATTTTCTGCATTGGTCTGACGATATTGTTTCTGCGCTATTGGCTTACTGTGGACGTTTTGAGCATCGGCCCATTGGTGTTTCATGCTCTTGTACTTTCCCTCCCCTCTTTTTTTTTTTTTTTTTTGTTTTGTTACATTTGTACCCCGCGCTTTCCCACTCATGGCAGGCTCAATGCGGCTTACGTGGGGCAATGGAGGGTTAAGTGACTTGCCCAGAGTCACAAGGAGCTGCCTGTGCCTGAAGTGGGAATTGAACTCAGTTCCCCAGGACCAAAGTCCACCACCCTAACCACTAGGCCACTCCTCCACTACAACTCCTCCACTACAAACTTTAACAATGCGCATATGATTTGCATACCATTTCCTAATTTTCTGCATTGGTCTGACGATATTGTTTCTGCGCTATTGGCTTACTGTGGACGTTTTGAGCATCGGCCCATTGGTGTTTCATGCTCTTCTACTTTCCCTCCCCTCTTTTTTTTTTTTTTTTGTTACATTTGTACCCCGCGCTTTTTCCCACTCGCGGCAGGCAATGGAGGGTTAAGTGACTTGCCCAGAGTCACAAGGAGCTGCCTGTGCTAGGAATCGAACTCAGTTCCTCAGTTCCCCAGGACCAAAGTCCACCACCCTAACCACTAGGCCACTCCTCCACTCTTTCACATGTCTGCCTCATTATCAGCATTCTCCTCACTTGCATTCTTGCAAATTTCTCTCCTTTTTGTCATCTTCATTCTTTCTTTCCATCTCACCTGACTTTTTTAGTCTCTCACCCTTGCCTAAGGAGATGATTTTGGGATTGGTAAAATGGCACTCTGCACAGTGCCAGGGAGCAGACATACAACCACTTGTTGAGAAGCCATTGTATGACCTGAAATTCTCAAATTTTCTAGAAAAGAGGCTTAAAGTATATTATGATAAATAACTAGGCTATACTAAATTAAGTAGTGCCAAATTGGAGGGGAGGGGTGGAGGAAGGGAATAGTTCTGTGCTTTGCTTTAGCCTGCCACCTAGTGGCTAGATTCAGAATCACAGTGCAGGAAAGAGCCTCAGTGCATTGCCTTGGTCAGCCACTGCAGTGACCAGACTAGGGGGTATGTTTACTAAGGTGCGTTGGTGTTTAACGGGCGTAAACCATTTACACGCGTTAAAAACGCTAACGCGCCCATAGCACACTTTTAGTAAACGTAGGCGTAGGTATGCTGTGGGTGAAGGATAAAAGGGGTAATATTCCTGGGCAGTTGTGTATGAAGGCATAAGGCAACCACGCCCTGATTTTTTTTTTTAAAGCTAAAAGCCTTTTTATTGATTTTAGTCATAACATGTGGGAAAATGTGTGATGCAAATGTAACAAATAAATAAACATAAGCATAAACAGAACATAGAACAAGAAATTGGAAATACAAAGGAACAGGGAGAATCTGCTGGGTCAAAAAAAGTATTCGTCAGTGTCATGGTGTGGCTGACGCTGTGCCTTGGTTCTGTTTGTACTATTCTTCCACAGCTCAAGGAATTTGCATGACAGTTCTTTCATGAATCACTTTTTCTTTCTTGTTAGGTAACAAAAACTCTGTATCCTGGTCCAAATTCTGTAAGGTAAAGTTAATTTTATTCCTCCTTCAGTCTCATTGTACATTTCTTTCCTTTTGACGTGTTATTGCCCTTCCTCTCTTTCCTCCTCTTCATGGTAATTGTCCTGTTTCTCTCTCCATTCACAACACCCTTTGCTCCATGTCCTGTCCTTCTCCCCTTCTCATTGCTAATTTCCTTGATAAATCTGTTCTCTCTTTCTCCTTATTTTTCCCTCTCCCTATTACTGCCTTGTGTTGCAGGACAACATGCCAAACAGTTCATTTACCTTCTGGACATGGATTGATGGTATTCTGCAACTGATCCAAACCCATCTGGAAAACATCTGGAATGATGGGTATGTGAACAGATTAAGGGTGCAGAGCTGTGTAGATTGTCACAGGAAGTGTGAGGCACTAGGGAGCATGCAGTTTATGTTGGAGTCTGTGGTTTCTGAGGGTGCAGAGTGGAGAATGTTACGGGGATAAAATTTGGCCCCGCCCCGTCCCTGTGGGCTCTGTTCTCATCTGCAGAAGCCTCGAACACTTATGATTTTATATTTAAATCTTTTTATTAAAGTATAAAAACGAACAATATGCTGTGCAACTGTTGTGTATAAATTACAAATAGAAAACAATAATAACAATGAGCAACTATAATAAACCCTCTCACCACCATCACCTTCTACTCTTCCAACACGAACAAAAGCTGATTTCTACTACCCCAAGGAATCCTAATCCACCCTGTTAAAATGTCCAGGGGTACAAAATACACCCCTTTCTGTTTGCCCTAGAGGGGAGAAATACGCCCTATGAAGCACTGTTATGATTTTTTAAATCTGTGGATGAATTAGAACTCATTAACAATCTCAGAATTCAGTCTAGCTCTCCTGTCTTCCACAGTCCCTCCTGCAATAGAAAATGTCTTCTTAGAAGATGTGCTGGTGGTAGCAGGATGTACAGGATCCCCCATGCAAATTTTGCTAGTTGTGGCCAGCATATTTGCCTGTTTATCCAAAAAATAAAAATATTGTCATCTGCATCAGTCAAACATAAATAACAGTCCAGTTGATTAACAGGATTCAAAGTAGAAAGCGACAGGGGGACAAAGTTTGTGCCCGTGGCTCTGTCCCTGTCCCCATCCCCTCCGTTACCATGGGTCCCTTTCTCCGTGTCATTCTCTATTGCAGAGCTCCTATGTATTAATCTTGGTGAGAGTTCTTACAGAGACACCTTTTGCCCATTCTTTTCATCTCTCCCAATAGTCAGCATCTCACCGCTCTTTCCCACTTCATATCTAGAAGCCCACTTTCTTCTCTCTCCTTTTCACCATTATGCCCACTCCACTCACCAGTGGTCTAGTATTTCTTCTTCTCTCTCCCGACCCACCATTGGTCCAGATTTTTTTCTTCTTTCCCCCCCACTCACCATTGGTCCAGCTTTTCTCCTTATTTATCCCACTCACCAATCAATCAACCAAACATTGGTCCAGCTTTTCTCCTCCATCCACTCACCATTAGTCCAGCTCTTCTCTTCTACCCACCAACCAACCAAGCTTTTCTGCTTCTCCACACCCACCATTGGTCCAGTTTTTCACCTTTCCCCTTACCCATCACTGGTCCCGCATTTCTTTTTTTTCCCCTGCCTCTTGCAGTCCAGCTTCTCTCCCTTTTGCTCCTTCTCTGATTTGCCATGGCATTTCCCCCCAATACCTTTTCAAACTTGTCTTCTTGTTTTAGAGGTTGCCGACAGTGGGCAGTGATCCACAACGCACTTCTCATGCTGACATCAAAACCTTCTCTCTGACCTTGCCACCTATGCAGAAATGGGAAGTTGCATCAGACAGAAGGCTCTGATGTTGGCACGAACAGTACGTTGGGAATCGCTGCTGACAAACTCTAAAACAAGAAAACATCTTTGAAAAGGTATGGGGTGGGTGGGGAGCGTTGGAGAAGGAGCAAAAGGGAGAGAAGCTTGTGGGGTGAAGGAAGTCATGGTTGGTGACATCACTTCCTGAGCCAAAAGAAGTGCCGGAACGCTGTTCCTGTCCATTCTGGCACAAATTAAGCCCTGTAGGTACCTGAGGAAAGCTAGATGAGGAATGTGTTTGTCTTCTTGATGATCGCCGTATGGGAGATGTTTGAGAGGTGCACAATTTAGGACCCAGTGTTGCAGGGTTCCAGAATGAAGTTGTCATGGCAGTGACTATCTAAAAGCAAATTGGGAAGCATATGAAGTGGGGGAGGGGGGAAATTAAAAAAAAAACAGGTAGCTGGGAACAAAGACTCATAACTCTATCCCCCCTTCAATCTGTTCAGAACTCTGCGGCACGTCTCATATTCCGCCAAAACCGATTTACTCATATCACCCCTCTTCTCAGGTCACTTCACTGGCTTCCAATCAGATACCGCATCCAATTCAAGCTTCTCCTTCTTACCTACAAATGCATTCAGTCTGCTGCCCCTCACTACCTCTCCTCCCTCATCTCCCCCTATGTTCCCGCCCGTAACCTCCGTTCACAGGACAAATCCCTCCTCTCTGTACCCTTCTCCAACACCGCCAACTCCAGGCTCCGCTCATTCTGCCTCGCCTCACCCTATGCTTGGAATAACCTTCCTGAGCCCTTACGCCAAGCCCCCTCCCTGCCCGTCTTCAAGTCTTTGCTTAAAACCCACCTCTTCAATGCTGCATTCTGCACCTAACTCTTACCATTCACTAAATCCAGACTGCCCCAATTTGACCGCCCCTATCGGACTGTCCGTTCACTTGTCTCTTAGATTGTAAGCTCCTTGAGCAGGGACCGTCCCTCTATGTTAAATTGTACAGTGCTGCGTAACCCTAGTAGCGCTTTAGAAATGTTAAGTAGTAGTAGTATAACATCAGATCCCTGCCCTGGTTCTGCTTGAACTGAAGGAGCAAGAAGAAACTGCTGGGTCAAAAGTGTTAATCAGCGGATGATATCCAAAGCAAGAAGAATGAGTCAGATACAAATCTTAAGGAAAAAGAGAGGGTAGTAAATTATTAATGTACATCCAGAGCAAAATGAATTGTATAAAAGATAATGATGGTAATAAGTTACCAGTATGTCAATGTTACTCTTATTAATCACTATTTCCCCTGAATTAAGGGTTTAATGCGATGTACAGATAAGAATAATCCTAATAACACAATACTTATGTAATAAATATGATGATTAATAACATCTTCCAAATAAATATCCTTTCAATTGCTTTCGAAAATTTAAATAATTTGCTTTCACTCTGATAAGTAATGGAAGAGAATTCCAAAGTGGTATTAGTACTATTGCAAAAATAGTGTTAAATATTCTAAGAAACCATATGAAACACAGGACAAAGGATTTGCTGCTTAATCAGTCTAGAAGAGGAACCAAGAGGGATGTAGAAAATCATATTAATTAAGAAACAAGGTGCTGAACCATGAATTATTTGGTATAATATGCAAAAACCTTTGAATAGGACGTGTTCAGCAACTGGTAGCCAGTGTAGTGCCTTCATATAATTAGAGACACCAGTGAATCTGTTTAATCTGAAAATTAATCTCGCAGCGGTTCTCTACATAAGTTGGAGTTTCTTAAGATATTTGATGTTAAGCACCAGGTACAAAACATTACAGTAGTCAAGGTGGGATAATATCATCATTTGAACCACACGGGCAAATGTTTCTTTGTTGAAAAAAGCCTGTAATAACCTCAGCTGTCTGTCATCAAACTTCCGGCAGCTCAGCTTGATTGTTTTTACTATTTATTATTACTATTTAACAAATACTGAACATGATAATTGGAGGGGCATTGACTTTCGATAGGTGCCAAAGCTGCCAGAAGCCAAGCATCGCTTACCTGTTGCACCGGCCCTTGCTTGTCTCCCTTCCTGTTCCTGCCTTTGCGGTTGTGGTTGCCACTGCCGGTATCGGTATCGCCACTCAACCTCCAGGCCTGCTGGCAGCAACAGCAATCAAAACGCTGTCCAATTGTGCACTTTCATCTCCTGAAGGCCCTCTCTGGGTCCACCCCCTCTGAAGTGAACTTCCTGTTGTCAGTGGGTGGGAGCTTATGGCACCAGATTATCAACCTGTTTCCAGCTAAGCAGACGAGAACCACACCGAGTCAAAAAATTAGTTTTATTCCGCTTTATCAACTTCCTTGATAGAGCCATCTGCTTCTTGCTGGCCTCCCACTTAGTCACCTCTCCCCTCTCCAATCGGTTCAAAACTCTGCTGCCCGTCTCGTCTTCCGCCAGGGTCGCTTTACTCATACTACCCCTCTCCTCAAGTCGCTTCACTGGCTCCCTATCCGTTTTTGCATCCTGTTCAAACTTCTTCTACTAACCTATAAATGTACTCACTTTGCTGCTCCCCAGTATCTCTCCACACTCGTCCTTCCCTACACCCCTTCCCGTGCACTCCGCTCCATGGATAAATCCTTCTTATCTGTTCCCTTCTCCACTACTGCCAACTCCAGACTTCGCGCCTTCTGTCTCGCTGCACCCTACGCCTGGAATAAACTTCCTGAGCCCCTACGTCTTGCCCCATCCTTGGCCACCTTTAAATCTAGACTGAAAGCCCACCTCTTTAACATTGCTTTTGACTCGTAACCACTTGTAACCACTCGCCTCCACCTTCCCTCCTCTCTTCCTTCCCGTTCACATTAATTGATTTGATTTGCTTACTTTATTTCTTTTTTGTCTATTAGATTGTAAGCTCTTTGAGCAGGGACTGTCTTCTATGTTCGTGCAGCGCTGCGTACGCCTTGTAGCGCTATAGAAATGCTAAATAGTAGTAGTAGTAGTAGCCATTATGCCAAAAACATGGCAACATTGTATGTTAATTTATCATTATTATTATTATTATTATTTGTCATCACTGGCTTATTTATATAAGCCATTTTACTTTACATAAATACTTGTTTGCTATCTTCTCCTTTTCCCTTATTTTTTTCCTTCATTTTCTGGATAACATGGGCTGTTGGTTACCTAGTTACCTCTTCCAGTTCAGAAGATATTTTATTTTCAAAGGGGCTTCTGTCTGCTGTCTTCCAGTGTCTTCAGAGCAGTTCCATAGTCTTCAGGCTCAGTTCAGTTGTAACAAATATGACACTCCCAAGGGTCGGACTTGAGATGGACATTAGGAAATATTTTGTTCATGAAGAGGGTAGTGGTTGCATGGAACAACCTGCCAGAGAGGCAGGGACAACCCCACCCCCCCACCCCCCCCCAAAAAAAAAAAAAAAAACAGCAACAGAATTCAAGAAAGCTCAGGAGAGGCAAAGAGGAGTCCCTACCTGTGAATGGAAAAGCAAAGATAAGTTGGCGTCTAGAGCAATGGGCAGACTGTGGACAGTCCTTACTACCCTTATTTGTTCTCAAGTGCTATGATGGGTCCCTCCTTGTTGGACTCCTTGGTGGGTGAGAGATATTGAGGAAGTGCTACCTTGATGAGACTGGACTGGGAAGGCACTAGCAGAGGTCTTGCTTGACTGGGGCCATTTCATATCATGCCTTTCTTGTGTGTGCTTCAGCCTCGTGATGGGTTTTGTGAGCCGGAAGAAGGAGAAGTCGCTGCTGAAGAAAAAAATGGATGGAACCTTCCTGCTGCGCTTCAGTGAGAGTTGCCGTGATGGGGGTATCACCTTTACCTGGGTCGAATTTCAGGGCGAAGGTAAGCCTGATGTCGTCATGCAGGTCCAGAGCAAAGCAGAGCATCTGTGATTAACCTGCTGCAAGCTGCCACACTTCACATAAGAATAAATGAGGTTATGAAATAAACAAAATGGGGTAAATTTGAACATAAATCAACGCCGAGAAACCCACAGGAAGAAAAAACAATATATCTTGAATGATATGCTCAGGATAAAGTCCTTTAAATTTTTATTGTGTGCTCATAATAGTTGAGAGTCAACTTGTTTTAATCATAGCCAGTGCGTTTTGTCTAGCAAAAAAGGTGCCGGTACTCAAATGCTAGGTCACCCTTCAGGGGTGGGGTGATCACTGTGGGACCCACCCCATAATAGCCAGGCCCCCTGCAACCAGTCACAGAATCTATAACAAGGCAGAATTGGTGTGTAGAGCCTAAGCTCTTTCATTAAAATTTGGGGTTCCTGGGTCAATTTTAGCAGACAATGGAAAAGGTGCCGGTACTCAGTACCTCCAAGTACCCCCTCAAAAAAAGCCCTGATCATAGCACATATAGGGGCTCATTTTCAAAACAAATAAAACGTCATAAGGTGGCAGAAGAACATTTTTCTCTCAAAAACATCCAAGTTGCAATTTTTGACACCCCAATTGTAGACATTTTGCTCCACAGTTCATCCAAATTTCAAGGGGGTGTGTTGGGGGCAGGAACTGAGCAGGACATGGGCAGCACCAAAAGGTAGACGCTTTTCTGTAATAATGGAACACAATGAAAACGTCTGGAGCCAAAATAAAGACTTTTTGGCTAGACCTGTTTCAATCACGACTAAGTGACCAAAAGGTGCCTTAAATGACAACTGGAGGGAATATGGCATAATACCCTTTTACTCCCCAGTGGTCACCAACCCCCCCCCTCCCCCGGTCCCTTAAGATGTGACGGTGACAGTACATACCAGGATCTGTGACAGCTTTACATATGATGTTCATTCCTATTAGAGCAGCAAGCAGGACCCTGGAGTAGACTAGTGGTCAGTGCAGTGGACTGTAGAGAAGGAGACCCAGGCCCATATCCCACTGTAATTGGTACAATTACGGTGGAATGTGTGAGTCCTCCAAAAAAAACACTAGACAACTACTGTATCTATATCTAGGTGACACCTTCAAGCTTGAGAGCTATTGTAGTAGTGTACAGTCGGGTATAGTAGATATTTTTCTGCTCCTGGAGGGTTCACCATGCAGTATAAGGGGATTATAGTGAGATATGTACCTGGAACTTTTTATGTGAAGTCCACCGCAGTGCCCCCTAGGCTGCCCCACTGCTCTGCTGGGATGTCTGTTGGCCATTCTACTAAGAACAATGGTCCCCCAGACATCCCAATAGCTGGTTTGGGGGCGTTTTTCTCTTGGGCATCTTATTAGCCAAATTGGTTCCAAAAGAAAAATGCACAGAGCTTAAAACGTTTAGGAAAAAGGTGATTTTTGAACCAAAGTGATAGATGTTTTTCAGGTTCAAAAATGGCTATGTTCACCACTTGATTTTTGGACATTTCTAGCAAAATGTCCAAAATTGGACTTCAAACTTTTATTGAAAATGTCCCTCCACATATCCCATAACAGACGAAAAATACGTCATAAAAAAGTTTTACAAGTGCACTTACCCAGTGAAGGCATTGTTTGAGTCCAATCCACTCATCACTTAAAACTGTTTAATATCCCATTAGTGAAGATAGATTCCTTTTCTAAGGGTTGAAGGGATATTAAACAGCCTTCCTCTTCCAATCCAGAATATAACATCCGCTCAGTACAGCCCTACACCAAAACAGACCTGAGTTCGATTCCGCTGACGGAGATCATCCGCAATTTTCAGCTGATGGCTGAGGAAAACATCCCTGAAAACCCGCTCAAGTATCTGTATCCTGATATAAAGAAGGACATAGCCTTTGGGAAGTACTATGAGCACAGGAGTGAAGGTGAGCAGCATGTTCCAAGTGAAAGAGAGGTGAGGCGTGAAACATGTGCTTTGCTGTGACAGGGGCAGCTGAGAGATGGTGGGGGCTATTTATTGGAATTTATTAACTGCTTTTCTGAAGAGATTCATGTAAGGGGGTGTATGGCAGTTTTTTTCATAGCATAACAATAGTAAAAATGTCAAAATATAAACATAAATAAATGAGGTAAATTTGAGAACATCAGATTAAAACCTAATAGGAATACCATGAACCAGTATCCGAAATAAACACATTTAACGGCTCTGAAATTCAAATAACAGAGGATGTCAGCATAATACTAATGAAACATCTAATAAGCACGCATTAGAACATTCAACTAACATAGATATGATACTAATGCTTTTCTATAATACAGCTTACCACGTGGCCAAGGTACAGATATATAGACGGGGACAAGATGGGTAGTACAGAGCCAGTTGGGGTAAACAAGATGGGTGGCTAAATTCAAGGCAAGATCTTTGTACAGTTAAACAAGATAAAGTGGTGTATAGTCGGTCACCCTGTGTATTAAAGGCCCTTATCCTATTGAGGGGTGTGGTGCGAGATGGATGGAAGCATGGCACAGGCGGTACCCCGACAAAATAGCCTTCTGGGTACTACTGAAGCAGCTTGTTTTCCTTGTTGATGCACAGGAATGTTGAAGGATCGCCAAGGGGGGGGGGGGGGGGGGGGGGGAAAGGGTGAGAGCTACTGGACACAGGGCAGGCAGTTGAAAGAGGGAGACATTCCAGACAGTGAGTGCTGAAACTGGGTGACAAAGGGGAGACGTACTTCAGCTCAAACAGCAATGGGACTCATAAAGACACACAGTTGTAGCTAAGAAGGTTAGACTGAGAACAGGAGATGGTATGAGGCTATCTAGCCCATTATATGGGTTGAAGCCAGTAGGCGTAGCTTGCTGGCAGTAGGCGTAGTCACATGTACACCCAAAACAATAGCAAACGCTAGTGAAAGCAATAGTAAAAGATTATTAGAAATAATGGAGTGCCTATGCATGGTCCATTTGTAAAACGTCAAAAAGCTATTCCAGTTGGATAGGCAGTGCCTTAGAGGGTAGAGGACAAAAGTTGGTGTTTTTTTGTTTGCTTTTTTTTTTTACTTATTTGAAGCTTTTTAATTTATTTGAAAGCTTCCCATATAAATATATAAATATCATGAAATCAAAACTGAATATCACTAAAACAGCTTCAAAAATTATTGTAGCTGGTGGAAACAGCACTAATAAAGGCTGTATTTTGTTCTCATTTTTCTACACTGTTCTATACAAAACAGTAATGCATGGTCAAATTTCAGTGAGGATATCCTATGTACTGAGGGTTCATCTTAACTGTTATAATCTGCCTTGGGAAGCCTGGTGTTATAAAGATTGGAAGTAAAGTTAAACTCTCCTTTCAGTCACATCTTCACCTCATCTCTTTTGTACAAATGGATTATTCTGTTTTGAGCATGTTACAGGGACAAGTGGTTTTTATAAGTCAAAATATAATACAGTCCGTTGGTTTTCTTATATTTTGTCCTTGTGATGGCTTATACTGTGCCAAAACTGGAAATACAGTGAGATAGAATAATAGAATTCAGTAACATCTAAAAATTATTAATTAACATTATAATTGTGTTTGCATTTGAGTAATACCTGAGATTATGCTGTTGAAAATTAACTTGAAGAAGAAATAAATATATGTCACAGAACTAGAAAACGTTGGCACATTTAGACTGACTCTGGACTTCTGCATGGAGGTAGCTCTGCCCTCATTATTTAATATCTTTCTTTTAAATAGTTGTAATAAACAGTATTAAGTACATTTTTATAATGTACCACTGCATTTCACAAAACAAAAGGAGCAAGTTTCCACAAACCATCTTTCTCTTTTGATCTAGGCACAGGAAAAATACGATTTTAAAAGGTTTCAACCTAATTCATGTTTAATGTAAGATATAACGGCCATAAAGAAATAGATAGAAACTCTGAATGTTGAGCACCTGATTTTCAGAATATGATGTCTGTTTTAGTGTCCCTTTACCAAGAGAAAAAAAATCTCTGCACAGATATAACACTTGATAGGGTGTCCTTATAACCAGCCCCTCCAAATGACACACTGATCACAATTTATAACAAATTACTACTCTACCTATGAAAAGTTATTCCATTATTATACTTCCTCTGTGTATATCCATTTGCTGCACAAGCTGGCATGTTTGAAAATATAAGTGAGATTAAGAGCCAGATGCACAAAGGTCCCGTTAAAAATCTGTCTCCATTTCCAAATTGGTAAAAATTTACCGATTTACAAACACAGAGGGATTCACAAAGAGAATTGCATACAAATAAGCTGCTCGTTGCTTTTGCCTTATCCCTTACTTGTCCTGTCATAATTAGATTGTAAGTTCTATTGAGCAGGGACTGTCTCTCCATGTTCAAGTGTGAAGCACTGCGTACGTCCGGTAGCGCTATAGAAATGATTAGTAGTAGTAGTAGTTTTGCGACCCAGCTCATCTGCATGAGACATGGGGGAAGCCAGTCAGTGAGCAGAGCATGTGCCGGACAGTCAAATTGCTATGCGTGGCTGCTCTGCGCATACTACAGATGGCTCTCGTACGTGCAGACAAGCTGCGTGTATGAAAGCAGTAGATGTAGCCCTTTTTTTTTTGGACGGACAGACCTGGGGAGCTCCTTGCCTCCCCGCTGCTGGGCTCTCTGCTGCTCTCGGCTCTGGGCTCTGAGGAATCAGCATCAGGGCTTGGTTCCACCCCTAGCTGTTCCTGCTGCTTCCTTCTATTGGCCGGCTGACATCCTGGAACGCCCATCTTCCAGAAGATGGACTCTCATTGGCTGGCTGCTGTCCCAACTCTTTCTCCCTGCAGGGCTTCCCTGATGACATCACTCTAGAACTGTGAGCTGATTGGATCCAAACTTCCTGGTGTCCCCCTCCAGTAGTGAATGGGTGGGACATCCCAGGCTGACACTGTTCAATTGGTTTAGCCCCTCTCTGTTGTGCTTCTAGCACGGGGGATGCTGTTTCACAGCAGAAGCTGTTTGACCCTTGTGTTCCTTGCATTTTTGGTAAGTCACATAGGCGCCCCGTATAAGAGGCTTGGGGAGGCTAAGCCTCCCCAGCCCGCCACTGCCCCGCCCCGCCGCCCACCGTACCTTTAAATATTATAGTTTTGCTGGAGTCGCGGGCAGCTGGCATTGAAGACATCGGCAGGCTTACGCCGGTTCCAGCAGCCTTCCCTTCCCTTGTTGCAAGTTGGATGATGGCTCCGCCCTCTTCTGACGAATTTCCTGTTTCTACGAGGGCGGAGCCATCATCCGACTTGCAACAAGGGAAGGGAAGGCTGCTGGAACCGGCGTAAGCCTGCCGATGTCTTCAATGCTGGCTGCCCGCGACTCCAGCAAAACTATAATATTTAAAGGTACGGCGGGGGGGGGGGGCAGGAAGGAAACAGGGCAGACGGGAGAGGAGAGGAGGGTTGCTGCACATGGTGGAAGAAGGGGAGAGGAGGGTTGCTGGATGGAGGGAAGGGGAGAGGAGGGTTGCTGGATATGGTGGAAGAAGGGGAGAGGAGGGTTGCTGGATATGGTGGAAGAAGGGGAGAGGAGGGTTGCTGGATGGAGGGAAGAGGAGAGGAGGGTTGCTGGACATGGTGGAAGAAGGGGAGAGGAGAGGGCAGGGGAGAGGAGGGTTGCTGGATGGAGGGAAGGGGAGAGGAGGGTTGCTGGACATGGTGGAAGAAGGGGAGAGGGCAGGGGAGAGGAGAGTTGCTGGACATGGGTGGATGGAGGGGGAGGGTAGGAGGGAGAGGAGGGTTGCTGGACATGGAGGGGGAGTGAGGAAGGAGATGAGATAACAGAAAAGGAAGAGAGTAGAAAAACTGCACATGGATGAAGAAAATAGGCAAAAGCTGGATCCACTGGACAGTCAAGTTTGCGGAGGACCCAGCTTTTACTTATGGATGTAGGACAAGAAATGAAGAAGAAAGGCGGAAAGTAAACAAGTAAATGGAAAGGAAGCCCTGGAAACGGAGTTAAGAGGACAGATAGCAGCAGAATCGGATACTGGGCCAGCACAATCAGAAAAACAAAGTCACCAGACAACAAAGGTAGAAAAGATCATTTTATTTTCATTATAGTGTTTGGAATATGTCCACTTTGAGAATTAGGTGTTCAACATTAAAAGTTTATTTACTTATTTATGACATTTTATCCCACATTAAACATGAATTAGGATGTTTTGTGGCTCTACATGAGAATTGTGATATTATGATCCCTTGTTTCAATATTGTTGACGGTCTGCATTTTCCGTATATTGGTGTATTAGGTTCTGCCCAGTGTAATATTTATGGTACAGTAAGGTTCAGAGTGTGTTTTTGCACAAAGTTGTGCATAGTGTTTTGCAGTTGAGCGATTGTGGTTAGTATATGCTTTGAGCAACCACTTTATTCTTTGACATATGATACATAGCTAATATCTAAATTTAATAAAAGGTATTAATTGTGACATTTATTTTTTTTTTTCTGTGTGTGATCAGACAATTATGGATTTAAGCGCCACCCCTGGCCCCACCCCTAACCCCGCCCCCTTTAGCCTCCCCAAACAGTTGGGCCACCGACCGCCTATGGTAAGTCGCCATTACTTTTATGCTGCCCCCCCCATTTCCCCATTTCTTGTCAGTAAAATGTCATTTGAAAAAAGAATCATGGCACATAAATAAAAATGCTGCCAACATTAAAGAATGACAGCGTAGATGCAGGTTTGTTTGCTTTGAGTGCACGCAGAACGACACCTGCACGGGGAAAGGGAAACATGGACTAACCTAAGTGGCTTCAACTTTCTGTTGTCAATCAAACCTCCTTGGTTATAGCAGGCGCAGGTAAAATATTTGGGGGTGGGCCCTTTTGTCAGAAGCTTTTTTTTGGTGGTGGTTGTTTTTTGTTGGGTTTGTTTTGACCAGGTACCGGCACAGGCATGTGAAAGCAGGATGTTGGTCTGTAGGATCCATGTCCTGGTCGTATGTAGCATTGGAGGTGGGAGGTGTGACCAAAGCTTGTGGAGGTAGAAGATATGGTATAGACCCGTGTGTAGCAGTCCAGTTTCTTGGTTTTCTCTCTCCATAGGCATCGGCTCTTTGGGTACTCGAGCACCCCCAATATTTAGAACCTCAGACCACTGCCAGCCTGCAGTCATCCAAAATGGGAAAACTCAGAACGGAGCTCTGCTCTACCTCTGTTAATGTGTATATGCCGACCCGGCAATAGCACCACCCGGCAATGTTGTTGCTTGCTCCTTCTGAGTTCCCCCGCTTGACCCGAAGCTAATAAAAAAATAAATCCCAGAGCACTCTATATGCAGCTCAGCTGAAAGTGAGGCAAATGTGATGTCTGCAGCCAATAGAAAGAGAGCAGGAACTGTTTCTTGGTTGCACTGCTGCACAAGGAAAACTCGTGTGTCAGGGCAGGTTGGTGACACTGAGAGCTGGAAGTTCTGAGCCAAAACAGTTTCCTGGCTGCTTCACACCGGGGCCCAGAAAGCTAAACACAAGTGCAGTGCAGCAGCAGCCAGCATCCTAGCCTCCTGATTCACTGATAGACTGCTCCTCCTCCTTTATCCACTCCTGACTATTATAGGAAATTCCAGGTGACATTTGTTTTTCAGGGAGCAGAGAAGGTGAGGGGACAGGGGGTGGGGTACCAGTTTCGGTCAGGAGGGTTTAAATGTGAAGACTCGGAGAGGTACTAAGGGTGAGTGAGGACTTGAGTGGACACAGGGTTTGTGTGTGTGATGGTAATGGGGGGGGGGGGGCTAAGAGCATATAATAAATAAGTGCCTTGAAATGAGCTATGGATGGGTATAAAGGGGCTGCTGAAAGATAAGTGGTGGTCTTAAGGGTCTGTAAGGCCATGAAAGGGGTTAGAGCTGATGGAAAGGAAGTCTGGGGAGGAAATAAGACAAAACAAAAGGACAAGGCCTGGGGAGAGGAGGTGAGGCGCTGGTGGGCAGAGGAAAGTAGAGTTGGGAAAAGCAGGAGTGAATAAAGACTGGAAATTTGCGGAAAGAGATTAAACAACCATGATGGAAGTAGTGGAAAAGGTGTAAGTAAGTGATGTGAACTGAAAGATCATGGGGCTAAAGGGTATAGAGAGACAAGAAGCAAGACAGAGAAAAATCAATGTCAGTGTAGGAAAGGAAGAAGATAAGAGGAAAAAGAAGAAATGATAAATGGGCAAGCAAGAGACCCTGGAGAAGAAGGTAGAAGAAAGAAGAAACCAAAGTTGGGACCAATCTTCAGTTCTGTTTAGAATATTGTAAATGTATAATCAACTTCAAGGATGTCAAATATATTTTTGAGCATGTACTATATTTTGCTATGTGATTAAAAAGTGACTGCCCAAACTGTCTCCTGCTCAGGTGGTTGTTGCAGATGCAAAAGGAGTTAATATCCTTGGGTCTCCTATGATTTTGTGAACTATTCAGGAGATTAGCTGAAAAGTTTGTTTCCATGGCGTTCCTCTAGACCAGCACAGATGGGTTATGCACTCCGACTAGCGGATGGAGACTGAGAACAAACTGAGCTTCAAGTGAACCTATAAGTGGGCTGTGCAGGCCTCAGGAAACTAGTCTGTTCTCAGTCTCAGCAGATGGAGTGGTAAACCTGTGCAGTTGATTACTTGTGGGCCCTGGGATTTCTTTTTTGTCTTGAGTTTTCTTCCTGGGGCTACTGGATAAGAGAAAACACTCTCTCTTTATTTAAAAAAACAAAAACAGGGAACTAAAAACACCAGAGGTAGCTTTGGGTTTTGCTTCCCTCTTGTCTGCCTGCTGGATAGGGGTTGAGTCCTGCGGGGGTCTCTCTTGCCCTGGGGGTGTTAAACCCGGGTGGTCGGGTCCTTCTCCCCACTTGGATCCTGCTGTGGGTACCTTTGGTTTGTCAGCCTCACCTGTCTGGCTCTGTCTTTGGGCAGTCCGGCAGTTTGGAGTTCTGTGGGGGGGGGGGGGGGGGGGGTCTGCCCTTTCTGGCCTGAGTGTCAGTAAAACAAGTAACAAGTGTCACCAGTGATTTACCGCGGGGAAGCCATGTATAAGAAAAAGAAACAAACAGAGTAGCAGACTTTATTTTTTTTGCTTTTTTTTCCCTTCGGCAGTTGTTTACCTGCTGGCCAGATTCTTCTCTGGGGAGCCGTGGAGTTCCCGTGGGTTTTTTATTTCTTGTCAGTGATGTCTCAGCGCATTAAGCGCTGCGCAGTTTGCTAGCGCTGGGGGTGGATGCGGCAGGGGATTGTGGCCTCTGCTCAGCTCCAGACCTCACCGAGTCAGTGCAAACAGCCTGGGTCAGGGGATCGAGGTGGAGAAATTGGATGGAGATTTTAATTTACTTTTGGAGTGTTTTCTCTTTGTTGTTTAGTCCTGTGGGTCATCCGCTTTGATAGGCATAGACTGGTTTCCTGAGGACTTCACAGCCCACTTATAGATTCACTTGAAGCTCAGTTTGTTCTCAGTCTCCATCTGCTGGTCAGAGTGCATAACCCATCTGTGCCGGTCTAGAGGGACTGAAGGAAAGTCAATTAGCATAATGCCTAGACAAGAAGAATACATAATACAAAGTGCCCAATATCCAAATTTAGGAGCATAAAATGTGAGTGACAACAGGGGCGGATTTAAAACAGGGAAAAGAAGTTAGGAGTTTAGCAAGGAAAAGCAAAGAAAATGCAACAAAATCCTTCCAACAAAGCGCATTCATGAGCAATTGTGATTTCCAACAAACGGAAATCACAGTTGCTCAAGAACACGTTTTGTCTTCCAGCTTACCTTACATTTGGATTAATTTCCCGTGTTGGACCAGACACTCATAGGTGCTTTTGACCCTTTTACAATTTGTTTCAACCTGCCTAGCAGTGCTGTTTGAAGGATTTTGTCGTATTTTCTTTGCTTTTGCTGAGTTCATTTTTGACCATTGAGGCAGACGTAGTTTTGCCAAAAAACAGCTTGTATTGGGTCCATCTAATTAAAGGACTCTCTATTGTTCCAGTCTTGAAGGCCCATTTGTGCTTCATTCTAGCAATAAACAGAAAGTTGAATGCAATCAAAGACCATTTCTTTTTTGGTGGTGGCAGGCAGAGGGAGAATATTGGGTTGTTTTCAGCTCCCCCAATCATTTTGAAACATTGGCTCCTACATCTCTCTCTTCATAAAACATGAACAAATATTGTGAAACAAGTAGATTTTGGAATCACCGAGGAACTTGTAGTGGAGGTGAAGGTGAGCCCCAATCTGGAATGTGATAAGGATTCTCTGCACAATACTAGCATAGTTGTGAGGCCATCTGGAACCCTGTATCATAGCTCTAAATCTAGCCGTCAGGTGTCACAATATCCATGACACTCTCCCTGCAGCATCCCATATCGCATCAACACATGCAGAAGGCTGACACATTTTTTTCTTCTTTAAGTTTGAAATGCTTGCTTGTCCTTGCTTTTACTGTTCCCCAAACCAGTTCTGCTCCCTTATCATTTCTCCTAAGCCCATGTTTTCCATCTTACCCCCCCCCCCCCCCCCCAGTTTCTTGCTCGGTCTTTTCTTCTTTTCCCCTTCCCCCTTCCTGATACACCACTTATCTGTAATCTTGTTTTTCTCCTTCCTAACCCCCTAAATTTTTTTCTTTGCCTCTGAACTCCTCTGTTCTCTCCACACTCTGTTCTGTCAATGGAACCCTCTTTCCCCTTCCCGCGCCCACTTTTTTGCAGTTCTGTCTCCCTCCACCATTCTGCAGTCTCTGCCTTTCTTCTACCTCTGCAGCCAGTTCTCTCTTCCTACTCACTCTTCTAAAATTCCCTGTCTCTTCCTATCCTGTCTGCCTCCTTAGAAAGTAGTGTCTCCTCAGTAGGATATGGAAAAGAGCGGTTGCATCTTCTCTCCAGCAGTGTAGCAAGTTGCTGTGCTCAGGGCGTTAGGATGTTATAGTTGATTTTTCAGTGGGATTAGCACCCACTAGATCAACATGTTTGGGATTCCAGCGCAATGTACTGGAAGGAAGACTGCACTCTTTTCTGTCAACAGATAGCTCCATTGTGCAAAGAATTTATTAATATTCGTTTTAGTATTCTGCCTTTGCCTAGGGTAAGACAGAAGGCTGGTTACGTACAGGATACACTATGCAGAAAAAGTCACTTGGTAATTTATTGCCATACCGGGAAAACAGAAATCAATAATTTTTCTTAGCTTTTTTTTTTTTTCTGTGATGCAGTGTTAGGAAACTTAAGCCTTGAGGATGAAGTCCCACCACTGAAAATGCTTTGTTAACCAGCTGTGCCTTATGTTTTTTGTTTGCTTTGGTAGTGACCAACGAATATAAGAAGTATTTGGAACGCCGTTTGATCATGGTCTCTGCCAGGTGAGGCTGGCTTAGAGGCACCTTCTTCCATCTTACGCTCCAGTTCAGTCCTTTCTACTGCAGGTACCCCCTAACCCCACTGCTCTAACTCATGTTAGGGAGAAGGTAACCAGAACCTATCCTTTCTACAGTAGCATCCTGCAACTGAAGTGACACAAATCAAAATAGACAGGAGTATTACAGAGCACTTGCCCAGTACAATTGAGGATACTTCAAATTAAAGGTCAAGTCTACTAGCAGTGGTAATACAATGTTACAACAATTGAAATCCCCAACACACAAACAAAGCACTTGCAATGTACTGTGACTATATCAAAGTATATTGATAATCTATAAAATCTTTTAAAGACATCTGTGCCAACTTGTTTCACATGAGATTACGTCTTATGGCTCACCAAAATCTTCAATCTTTCATCTAAACAGACGATGTCACAATATACATTCCTTACAAACGTGATCTGACAGAAATCACCAATGAAATCAAGCTCAGCTTGAATATCATGGGCTCATGGGCAAACGCATTTCAACTAAAACTCAACACAAAAAAAACACACTCTGTCATCCCAATACAATACGAACAAACCCACAAACATAAACACCCCAGATTATACCCTCCCTATCTCAGACAGCCTGAAAATTCTTGGTGTTACAATGGACCGTAACCTCGCACTAGAGAACCAAGTGAAATCTACAACAAAGAAAATGTTCCATTCAATGTGGAAACTCAAACGTGTGAAACCATTCTTCCCGAGGGAAACATTTCACAATTTGATACAATCAATGGTACTAAGCCATGTAGACTACTGCAACGGAATTTATGCGGAATGCAAAGAACAAATTATAAAGAAACTTCAGACCGCTCAAAACACAGCAGCCAGGCTTATATTTGGGAAAATGCGATTCGAAAGCGCCAAACCCTTCCAAGAAAAACTGCACTGGCTCCCAATCAAAGAACATATTGCTTTCAAAATCTGCACCCTGGTTCATAAAATTATGTACGGCGAAGCCCCGGGATACATGACAGACCTCATAGACCTACCAACCAGAAACGCAACAGGATCAACGCGAACATACCTAAAGCTCCACTACCCAAGCTGCAAAGGACTCAAATACAAATCAATATGCATCCAGCTTTTCCTACATAAGCACACAACTTTGGAACGCATTACCAAAAGCCGTGAAAACAACTTATGATCACCTAAACTTCCGGTAATCATTAAAAACTAACCTGTTCAAAAAGGATACCCTACCAACCCAACTTAAATGCCTGTACCCTGCAACACAACGAAACCAAAGCTTGTAATGGACATATAATAACTCTTCCTCTCTACGATTCCCTAATGTGTCTGTACACACGAACCTTATTCTACCACAACATTACTGTATTTGTTCATACCAGAGTTGGCGAACGCCTTTACGGTACTATGTAAGCCACATTGAGCCTGCAAATAGGTGGGAAAATATGGGCTACAAATGTAACAAATAAAATCTGTCAAAAGATTTTTTTTTTTTTTTTATTTCTTGTAAGAAACATGATTTAAATTAAAAAAAAAAAAAGTCTCTTATGCAGTTTTAATTTTGTAACAAAAAACTTAGTACTTAGCTTTCACAAAGCAGGACCTGTGTGCAAACATATTCTATGTTTTGCAACAGTTCGCGCTGCATCGGGGCAAGGTCCTGATAAAAAAGAATAAAAGATATTACAAAAAACATTATCCCAGTGCGCTCAAAAAAATCCTACATGCTAGTTCTGGATTATTCCACTTCTAATTGTAAACATTTCCAAAACTGTGCCTGTTATGTCAGACACTTAGCTTTATAGTCACATGTCCCAATCAGTCCAATAGAAGGTGAAACAACCAATCAAATGAGGGAGTTCCAATCTAACTCCAAATTGAGACAGGCAGGTGCTACTGTATTCAATGTAAAAATCCACCGCTGCTCTTTATAATTTAACAATTTAGTAGCATCGCCATTGAATATCTTGGACAGAATTATTCTTGTCACCCAATGCGCTACCAAAGGGGCAGTTTGCTTTCCAGATGAAATGTGAGATTCAAGAGCTAAGATCACTTATGATTCTGCCAATGTTATCTATTTGATTCCGTGCCCCTGTAATTTATATTACACTAGCTGTTAAGCCCGTTAAAACGGGCGAGATTTGTGTTTTGCAAAATGTAATAATTCTCACCTCCATCCATCCATGTGCAGCAAACCTCCTCTCTCCCCTCCCCTCCCCCGATCCATGTCCAGCAACCCTGCTCTCTCCCCTGCCCTCCCCCCCCATGTCCAGCAGCCGTCCTGTATCCCTGGCCTCCCCCCATGTCCAGCAACCATGCCCTCTCCCCCCTGCCCTCCCCCCATGTCCAGCTACCCTCCTCGCCGCCGCTCCCTCCCCCCTCCGTGCCGGGCCCCCTGCACTGACCTGACAGCGCCTCTCACCTCCGTGTGGAAGCGCTGCAGGCAGCAGCAGATCGCTCTGCTGCTGCCTGCAGCGCTTCCACACGGAGGTGAGAGGCACTGTCAGGTCAGTGCAGGGGGCCCGATACAGAGGGGGGCAGGAGCGGCGGCAATGGGGGGGAGGGTGGAGGTTAGTGCGAGCAATGTTTGTTTCCAGGCTCCAGCAGCAGCGTCCGACTCCGTTTCCCTCTCTGTTCCGCCCTCTGACGTCATCACATCTTGACACGAGGGCGGGACAGAGAGGGAAGTCTCTACTGCGCATTTACAGGTGAGTCGGTCACTTGCCATTTATATGTTTGATGGGCAGGACATCGCGACCTGTGAAGCAATGTTTGTCATTGATCTCTTGTTCATTAAGGCAGCGATCCTACTACATTGTTAAATTATAAAGAACAGCGGTGGATTTTTACATTGAATACAGTAGCACCTCAGTTTGGAGTTAGAGTGGAACTCCCTCATTTGATTGGTTCTTTGTTTCAACTTCTATTGGACTGATCGAGACATGTGACTATAAAGCTAAGCATCTGATGTAACAGGTGCCATTTTGGAAATGTTTACAATTAGGGGTGGAGTAGCATGTAAGATTTGTTTGAGCACATTGGGATAATGTTTTTTGTAATGCATTGTTTTATATTTTTTTATTCTTTTTCGGGACCTTGCCCTGATGCAGCGCAAATTATCACGAAACATAGCCTATGTTGGCACATGGGTCCTGCTTTGTGAAAGCCAAGTACTATAATTTTTCTTACAAAATTAAAACTGCATAAGAGACTTTATTATATAAGTCATGTTTGTTTAAAAAATATATAAAAAATCTTTTGACCAGTGAAGATTTTGGTGAGCCATGATCTCATGTGAAACAATTTGCCACAGTGGTCTTTAAAATATTTTATAGATCATTAGAGATATGCTTTGATATTGCAACCGGCAACAATATACTCCTCCTACAATTTGACATGTCAAGTGCCTTCGATATGGTTGATCACGGAATCCTATTACACATACTTGAATACTTTGGCATTGGAGGAAATGTCCTGAATTGGTTCGAAGGGTTCCTAACCCAACGTTCGTATCAAGTCACATCAAATTCGACCACGTCTAAGGCATGGACACCTGAATGTGGAGTACCACAAGGATCACCTCTCTCACCAACCATCTTCAACCTAATGATGATCCCTCTGGCAAAACTCCTATCAAACCATAACCTCAACCCATATATATACGCTGATGATGTGACAATATACATCCCCTTCAAACAAGACATTAACGAAATCTTCAATGAAATCAATCAAAGTCTACACATCATGAACACATGGGCAAATGCATTCCGTCTGAAATTAAACGCAGAAAAAACTCAATGCCTAATACTCACCTCCCAATACAACACAAAAGAATTCACAGCTATAAACACACCAAACCTGAACCTTCAAATCTCAAACGCTAAAAATCCTTGGAATCACTATCGACCGCCACCTAATGCTCGAAACTCATGCTAACAACACAACTAAAAAGATGTTCTACAGCATGTGGAAACTGAAAAGGATAAGACCATACTTCCCAAGATCCGTCTTTCGCAGCCTAGTGCAATCCCTCGTGCTCAGCCATCTGGATTACTGCAACTCACTATACGCAGGTTGCAAAGAACAAACACTGAGAGAACTTCAAACAGCCCAGAATACGGCAGCCAGACTCATCTTTGGAAAGCCAAAATATGAGAGTGCAAAACTATTACGAGAGAAACTGCACTGGCTTCCACTAAAGGAACGCATCACTTTTAAAGTATGCACATTAGTCCACAAAATCATTCACGGCGAAGCCCCAGCCTACATGTCTGAGTTAATAGACTTACCACCCAGAAACGCCAAAAGATCATCCCGAACCTTCCTAAACCTCCACTTCCCCAACTGCAAAGGCGTGAAATACAAAGCGCTACATGCATCTACCTTTTCTCACATGAGCACGCAGTATTGGAATACACTGCCACGCAACTTAAGAACAATCAACGAGCAAGCTTTCTTCCGCAGATCATTGAAGACCCATCTTTTCAAAAAGATTTACGGAAAGAACCAAAACACATAAAGTCCACACCTACTGTTCACGAATGCATCACACATTCACCTCTGAACTCTCATTCCTGTAACATCACATCATTCATACCTTCAATCACAGAAAGATATATATCATATGTCTTTATGCCTTTTTATCGCCCTCTAAGCTCCCATTGTTTCCTTCCAATGTTTCAATGTTTATGCTCCAGTGTTACATTCCTTAACGACACTTCAATTGTTTTGCATAATTCTGCAAAATGTAATCCATAACCAATCTGTAACAAATTGTATTTCCAACATTTAACTCATATTGTAAGCCACACTGAACCCGCAAAAATGTGGGATACAAATGCAATAAATAAATAAAATATAGTCACAGCACATTCAAGCATTCTAAGTTTTTTTTTTCTGCGTTAGGATTTCAGTACAGTTGGGGATAGCAGTCAGTCTGCATTTGCTGTTTAGGAATGAAGGGGTCAATATTCAAAGTGATTTAAACTGCCAGAAATGGCTCCTGGCTGGTTAAACATTTGTTCGGAGCTAACTGGTCATCATATTCAGCAGCACTTAACTGGTTAGTGCTTCTGAAAATGTCCAGTTAGTCACAGAACCAGCTATTTTGGGGGCGTTCTGGAAGTGGAGTCATCACTTGGCTGGTTAAGTGCTGATACCGGCAAAGGTCACCATATACATAGGACCACAAGTTAGTCTTACCTTCTTGTGGTGCCCTATCATAGCCAGTTGTGCTATCGCACTTAGCCGGCTATGTTTTCACTGGCTCTGCAAACCTGTAAATTCAATGCTGGAGCCCAGACAATGCCTGGCGTTGAATTTCCAGAGATAACAGCAGCAGCAATCGGCACAACGCTAGCTGAATATTGGGCCCATAATATCTATACAGTCTCTTCTCTTCCACAAGGGAACTTAAGACAACTCACAATATATAACTTCTCATTTCCTCTAGACAAACAGACAATAACCAAATGCCCCAGGTGGATAACGAATGGGGTCTTGACCAGCCTGATTTTGGTACTGTAAACTGTGAGTATTGCTTCAGAGGGTCTCTCTACTTAGTGGGGAGAGGGCATGAAAGCAGGGATCCCTGTAAGATAACCCTACAGAACTGGGTTAGCATCTTGCATGTGCCCACATGCATGTAAATCTCTGCATATACATTTCACTGCATATCCATCCTTTCTGAGCCATCTGTGGTCCTCTACGGCATAAATTGGCAATTTGGGCCCTCAATGTCCACCAAATGATTGAATTTATGGATATCCTAATGAATATGCATATGAGAGATTTGTGTGTATACTGCCTCGATAGTAAGCAAATCCCTAATGAACATGTCAAATATTGAGGCAATTCACCCTGCAAATCTGGATGGTGGCTCTCACCTGCACCAGGGTGATCCCTCATTCACGTTGAAACTCTTATCATCTTGTTTCTTTGCTCTGGTTGTTTTGCTCGTCTTCCTCTTTTTTTTTTTTTAAATTTCCTCAGACCACCCAGAAATGCTAGACGAATTAATTAAACCCAGCTGTGGTAAAACAATGTTTGTACCAAAAAAGGGACAGCTGGTAGAAATTATGCAAATTTTACAAATAGCTCCTTACAGGTGGAGCAGCCCATAGAGCAATTTACAGGCAAGTTTCACAATCTGCTCTGCAGGTGTCCAGTTAAACCGGGGGGGGGGGGGGGGGGGGGGGGGGGGGGGAGGAGGAGGAGGAGGGAGGATTGAATGATGGTGTCCACTCTGCATGGATTTGGACCTTGTGCCTCCCAGGTTTATACACAGTAGGGATAATTCTTTATAGGTTGTCTAAGTTTATGTGCCAAGATGGGTTCTGTAACAGTTGTGTGCACGACTGCTGTTATAAAATATTACCAAAAGTCTTCATTTATACACCTGACTTTAATTGCAGGCACTTACATTAGCTCAGTGAATGGCGTAAAAGCTCATGCCCAGCTATAGACAGTTAGGTGCATAAATGCTAGTATTCTATAATCCACACACATAACTGCCTGATACGTCCTCAATCCACTCATGCCTCTCCCAGGTCCGTTCCCCCCTTGAAGTTGCGCACTCTGGAATTTGAGCGCACAACTTATAGAATACCGACTAAGGAGAGTTAACACATCTAACTGCCAATTAGTGATAATCTGTTCCAATTAACACCAATTATAGCCCATAAGTAGTGGTTAAGGCCAATTAAAAGTGAATTAATTTATTAAGTTAGGCAGGTAACTGGCCTTATTCTATATAACTTGTGCGCACAAATTTTTATGCTAGTCAGAAATCTGGTGCAGAACTTTCTAGAATTAAGAGGAGTGCGGAGTAATTTTATGCAGCTTTTTGGTGTGTTAAGCCTGTTCTACACATGCAGAAGAGCTTTTGTAAAACTGCACGACTGCATACGTATGAAAAAAAAAATCACAGCCACTGTGTGCCTGATTTTATGCAGTCTGCTCATAGGCATTCCTCGGGGCGTAGTTTGGGATGGAACGAAGGTAGAGTTGTGGTGTATTTTATAAAATATACTGGAACAGGCATAGAATACCAGTTGCCTTTATGAAACTGATGTAGCATATAAATTCTCTCTTGATGTATCATGGCTATGGGGCATGTGCTATTCTTTATATACCTCTGTTGGCTTGTGGGATGTTTGCCTTGTGTAGTCTTGTGTATGGAGTTGGCACTCTAGAATACCACTCCTTATGCCTGCCTGAGGGTGCTGGTAGCCAAAGATAGGTTGTTATTTTTTTAAAAGTACTTAAGTAAAAAGTAAAAGTACTGGCTTCAAAAGTAGTGAAGTAAAAGTAGAAAGTCATCCAAAAAAATACTCAAGTAAAAGTAATAAAGTACAGCTCTTAAAACTACTTTTTTTTTTTTTAACTACAAAGTATTCTTAACATGTTGGACCACTGAATCTATCTGTCCACCCATCTGTGCGGAAGTGCTCGGCGGTGCATCGCTAGAGACTGACCCTGCTCCACAACCTCTTGGGATCACAGAGTTCCCTGCTCCCGTCTCTGCTCGTCCGCCGGCATGGGTGGCGGTGTCCCTAATTCAGGGCTTAGAGTTGTTTCTGATTCAAGCTGGGGGAGCGGCTCACCTCTCCCCTCTCCCTCCAGCAGTGAAGATACAGGTCCCAATATTGCTCCTGCTACAGCGAAGCGGGCCATAGGCCCCCACCATCAGCATGAGTAGCGCAGTGGGGCCAACGCCTCTACTTTTAGGCATAGGGAAAGAAAACAATACTTCCAAGTTCGAAGAAAATGAAGGTAGGATCGGAGCAACTTCACAGCTCTCCCTTCAAGCCGCCATCTTGCTCCTCCTCTTGGTTCAGTTTAATTTTTGTTTACGTATTTGTATTTTCAGTTTGTGGTTACTTATTCTGTAGTTCATGAGAGTCTACCTCTGTCCATGTGTGAAAGAGGCCGAATATTCTGTTAGCGTCAAATGTCTGTGCAGGACTAATCTGTACTAATCCAGTTTATTTTGTCTAAAATTAAAAGGCAAAATATTTATAAAAGTAAAATTAATCTACATTAGCTAACTTGTGTAAAAGAATCTCTAATTAAGGGACTTCAATCCACCTTTTCCAGCCCCCCCCCCCCCCCCCCCCCAATGTCTCATCATCATTTTTTTTACAGGCCCCAGGCCTCCACATAATGTTTCAGCTCCCTCCCTGCACACATGCTCAATCCACCTTTTTTACAGCCCCCTTCCTTCACATATACCACAGCCTCCCCTGTCTCATCCATTGTTTCTTATAGGGCCCAGGCCTCTCTATAATGTTTCAGCCTCCTCCCTCACCCACTCCATCCACATTTTTTATAGTCCCCCCTCCCTTTATATGTACCACAGCCCCCCCATCCCATGTCTTATTGTTTTTTTTTACAAGCCCCAGGCCTCCCCATAATGTTTCAGCCCCCCTGCACCCACACTCCATCCACTTTTTATAGAACCCCCCCCTTCCTACACACATATCACAGCCCTACTTGCCTCATCAATAATTTTTTTACAGGCCCCAGCCCTCCCCTTAATGTTTCAGCCTCCCTGCACCCACACTCCATACACTTTTTATAGAACCCCCCCTCCCTACACACACATCACAGCCTTACCTCATCAATAATTTTTTACAGGCCCCAGGCCTCCCCTTAATGTTTCAGCCCCTACCTCCGTGAACCTATACTCCATCCACCTTTTTTTTCAGACCCCTGGCCTCCCCCTTCCCCCCCCCCCCCCCCCCCCCCACACACACACACTCGCTGGCCGGCTAAGCTTGGCTGGCCTCCAGGGCAAGAAGGAACCCCACTCTGCTGCCCGCTACCTCTGCTCTCCTCAATACCGCCACTTTTTCAATATGGTTGGCGAGACTGCCGTTTGAAGTCTTGGCAGCCATTTTGAATGTGTGGTGGTATCGAGGAGAGCAGCAGGCAGGAAAGAGTGGGGTTCTTTCCTGCCCTGAAGAGGCCACTAGACCACCAGGGCACGTAAAGGTAGGCTTGGGGAGGACACCGTGAAGGGGCAGGGGAGGGGTAGCCATCCTTTCATCATTACAGTGGGTAGGAAAGACTGGGGCTCTTTCCTGCCCCAAAGAGGACACTAGCCCATCAGGGCACATTATGGCAGGCAAGCAGGGTGGGCCAGCTAGCATGCCTTTTATCCCTATAAAGTAATCGTGGCCTCCATTCCCATGGTATCCAATCAGGTGCAAGCAGAGACATGGAAAATACTTTTAAAAAAGTACTTTCTTAAATTCTACTTCGTTGTAAATTACAAAAGTTCTGCTTATTTGTAACAAGTTACAATATAACTCGTTCCAAGTACTGACAATTGTTCTTAAGTACTGTAATGAAGTACAAGTACTTTGTTACTGCTCATCTTTGCTGGTAGCCATGCAGACTCCATTGGTGTATGTATATATGTGTCTGAGCAACTTGTAGCCCTCTTTCCCACCATTTTGGTCATCTCTTTTCTTTTTTGCAGTGCCGAGCTTGGAGCCTCTTTTGATACATGATTGTGACCCCATGATGCCTATGATCCCATTTGACTCTTTAGAAGACTGAAGTGAGGGACGGTGGAAAAGCCTGCCCCCTGCCACCATCTTTGACCAAGCCTGGGAGCTCTGCTCCTCAACCATTACCCTTCTGGCTCCTATACTATTCCAGCAAACTGATGAGTTGCCATTGCCTAGCCCTGCTTGAAACTAAGAGAGGGCAGTAGCAGGTGGCCTGGGGCCTTGGTTAAGAGTGCCATGTACTGTGGCACAGGAGACTGCTTCTGTTTCTTCTTGCAAGGAGGATGTGACGTTCATAGTTCTGGGCCCAGGAGAATGAGGGCAGTGATGTAATAACATTCTCTAAAGAAAGATCCCCCCCCCCCCCTGTGTCCTGCTACTCTCCAGATTCTTCTCACTAGTGCAGGCTCTTTTCATTAAAAGCAGGAGCAGGGTAGAAGGTTGAATATGAAAACGCTAACCAAGTGACAAGAGTGAAAATTTATGAGCTGTTTGAAAATCGCACATTCTTTCTGCTGTAGGGACAAGCTTAGTAACTGCAACCGTTATCGCTCTAAAAGCTTAGCTAAATGTAAATTGCTGTTCTGCGTAATCTAAATTTCCTTAAACAATCCTTTCCCATCTTCTCTAAAAGGATTAAGAACAGAGTAAAGAATTAACTGCCTGTGTAAGAAGATAAGGATTGAAGGAAGCCTTGAATTAATATGTCTTAAGTCTGTGAACATTGAGCTTTTAATAGTGGATGAACATGGCCACAGCTAGACAGGTCTTCAAGGGGCTTTGCATCCAAGAGTAAGCAGCCTCCCCCTGTTCCCTGCAGCCACTAAAACAAGGCTAGTGTTGAAAAGGGATTCAAATGTTGTTGTTTTTTTAAGTGCCTGTAGTTAATACTGGAATTTTCAATGTCTAGTTTTCTATCCAAAAAGCCAGAACTACTCTCTGAGGGAAAATGTTTCTGTCCCTAGTTAAGTGACAATGGGACCATCTCTGGGAAAAAAATGACTAACTAATCCAAAACGTTGAGAATTGCCAGTTTTTATTACAAATTGTTGGTTCTAGCAGAATTCATTAAAATGTCATTTTTGTTTTGTTTCTGGTGACTTCTAGTCACCTTTTCTCAGAGATGGTCACACATGTGCTCATGTTTAGTGTTATAGGCCTGCCCCAGTGCTGTTTGTAGACTATGTGCTCTGACTGCAGCAGTGAGGGAGTACACTCCAGTCCATGCTGGGCCAGCTGCTGCTATTCTAGTGACTCCTGCTGGTTCCAGAGCAGTGCCAAACACCAGACTGAAAGGAGACTTCCCTTGTGTGCTGAAATATAGTAGTGGTGCGCTGGTTCCGGGGGGGGGGGGGGGGGGGGGGGGGGGGGGGGGGGGGGGGGGGGGATCCTTGTTTTTAGGTGTAGCAATATTGCAATGTCATGAATATTCATGATACCAGCACTATCAACAATCCTGACCTTTTTCTCGTACCCAAGTTTACTCATTAGCAAGAAAGAAAAATTCAGATTTAAGGAATTGTCATCACTTTTTTTATTTTAAACTACCATGATCATGTTTTTTTTTTTTTTCTGTAACATACATTTGACCCAGAGCCTGAATTTTCAGCATCAGTTTTTGGTAAACGTCTGCAATCTGCTGGCAAGAGCAACTTGTCTTTCGCAGCTTCATTCTCCGGTGCCCACTGATTCAGTTACATAGTGTAAAGCTGTAGCCTTCTGCCCTCTTTCAGAACCAAACCAACCCCCCAAATCCAAGTGCAGTAGAACTCAAAGAAAGACAACGTGTTTCTACAACTGAAATAATCACTTACTTTGGAAAGAAACTGAAGCACCCTGCGTGAGCTCATCTGTGTTTTTGTGACGCACAGCCTGTGACCAAACGAGAACCATTGAGCCATTAAAGCCTGTGTCTGAAGAAGGGCCCTGCCGGCCTTTCCCTTTTATTTCTTGTATTAGGTGTATCCTACTTTGTACGTAATATATAAGTCTTTCTTCCAAGTCTCTAATATAATTATATCTCTCACCAGTTGCCGCTGCATAAAGCATAGGGGGGGGGGGGGGGGTCAATATTAGTATTAACCGGCCAGGAGGACTCCTACCCAGTGAAATCATGCTGACGAGTCTGGCACTGATATTCCAGCAACAATCTCCAGTTAATATCAGCACAGACCACCCCAGCTCTCTCCGGTTAGTGCCGGGATGCTCTAGGAAGTGGTGTAAAGGCAGAGCCAGGAGGTATCTGAGCAATTCAGTTCCAAGGCCTGCATAACTTGTCCTGGGGCAATCCCAGCCAGTCAGGTTTTCAGGATATCCACAATGAATATTCGCAAGATCAATTTGCCTACACTGTCTCTTTGGTATACAGATCTATCTCATGCATATTCATTGTAGAAAACCTGACTGGCTGGGTTTTCCCCCAGGACAGGTTTAGGAAACCCTGAACTGGCTGGACAAGGAAGCCTGCGTACATGGTAGTCCTAACTTGGCCAGGTAGCTGTCCAGGTACCAGCACTGAATATTGGTACTCAGACAGCTTCAGAAGCCTTGATATATTCCAGTGCCAAATATGAGTCTTAATTGAGCTTGTGGCTTCCATTGTTTAAAAAAAAATGCTGACTTCTGCAGGCTGAATATTGACTCATTAGTTTTATTAATGACGGTCGAAGCAGAAAGTAATAGGGAATGGAGGAGTAACCTCTAGTGGTCAGAGCAGCAAGCTGAGAACCAGGGAAGCCAGGGTTAAATCCGACTGATGATCCTCGAGACCTTGGGCAAGTCACTTAACCATATGCTGCCTCAGGAGCAAACAAGTTATATACTGCACCTGAACCTATTTCGCTTTAAATTATTACTGAAAAGGTGTGAGCTAAATTTAAAACAAAAATCTACTATTACTGCCTTTTAGATGCTCATGGAGCCTCTGGGCGAAGTCTCTGTGTTCATTTTCCTGTCTGTAACATGGTAGATGATGGTAGAACAAGACCAGTTGGCTCATCTATTCTTGTGCACACAACTTGGCTAGCCCTAGAGCATGGCTACCTCTTTATGCAAGGCCTTTCTCTTTCTCTCCTTCCATTATACTCCACACGCCTGTGCTCACACCCAGCCCCCCTCACCTTCTGTGTCCAGTCACATGGTGCCCCGATTATCCAAATTGCCAGCAAAAGCAACATGGCTTTCATTTTAAAATTAAGCCTTCTGGGGTCAAGTGGCCTTTTCAAAGGCCTTAACCTTAATCACCACCAGCCTGTTGCTTTGACCTGGTCAGCACAAGGAGTGAGCACATAGCCTGTACTTTCACCAGAGCTTCTAACTGTTACTGTATTTGTTGCCTGCCGAACCAACCCATCTGCTCACAAATTTTGTCATCGCTTGTAATTTCGTGCTCTGCGCCTTCATCCTGCGCTGTTGCATTACATGTAAATACGAAAGTAACTCATATTTAAAGCCATTAAGTTTGTTGGTAAAATAAAATTTTACAAGCTACAGAAATTCTGGTTATGATGTTGCAGTATTGGGTAATTTAAATCTGGAATATTGTCTTGGTTTCTGTAGTTCCTTAACCCAGTCATGGTAACAGGATTTCATTACTGAGCCATTGCTGACATATTATCCCAGACCATCCAGTTCTGCTTCTTCTAGGGGGCTCTGCTCACATAGGATTAGGCCCTAAGCTTAGGTACAGTAGCTACCCACTGTATGTCATCTCCAACCCTTCCCCACCCCTGTAGCAGGGACAAACTCTCCTCCCAGGCCTGCCTAACATGGAACCTTGGAAGTAAAGCACATAGGGCTCAAGTCGTCAGGGCTGTAGAGTCAGAGGGCCAGATGCACAAAGCTTATCATGCTATTAATTCTAGCCAGTCTAAGGCAATCAATCAGCAAGCTAGTAATGCACAAAGGGGTTTTCCATGGCTCTAATGAGAGCAGCCACTGAGAACCCCATGCAAATGTATTCTAAAGAACTTATTAGTATTCTAATGGCTATTTCATGGGATGCACAGCTCCAGAGCAGCGTAATTTAACAAAATTTTATGGCTGCTCTAGAGCTGTTGGAGATGAGGGAAGCACAAGCAAGCAGCTGCAAGAGGCTTCCTGCTTGTGCTTCCTACCTCTCACCTCCTAGCATCCCCCAGCCAAGCCCCATTGTGTGCTCCTGCCCCCCCCCCCCCTCCAAATTTATTTTAATTTCTCTGGTGGTCCAGTGGACCTGAACAACCCCTCCCTCTGTGAATTTTTTTTTTAAATTTCCCTGGTGGTCCAGTGGACCCTGATTCCTCCCCTCCAGGCCCTCCTCGAATCATTTTCTTCCCCTGGTAGTTGAGTGAACCGCAGCCCTCGTACCTTTAGAAGGTGAAGCAGGAGCAACAGCTCCCCCCAGACCTGCCCAGAACAAAATGTTGGAACCCAGGCCCTGCCCAGAGCATTATGGGATGTACTGGGCAGGACTATGCACCATATAAGGAAAAAAATCTCCTTATATGGTGTTTAGCCCCACCCAGTGCCTCCACCTTCTAAAGGTACAAGGGGGGGGGGGGAGAGGGCCGGTTCAGGGAAATTTAAAAAGTGTGGGGTCAGTGCATCAGAGCTGTCAAATGCATTTGACAGCTCGGACTCGCAAACAGCGAGCGATACACAAAGGGGGATCCGTGCAGCGGATGTGCATGTGAACCCCTTTGTGCATGGCACACTGTTTGCGATTCACTAAGTTTTACCGAGGCAGCCCTATTTTACGGCTGCCTTTGTGCATCAGGCCCAGAGTCAGAAGCAATTTGAGTGGCGGCAGAGTTGGAGTTGGTAAAAATGTACTGAATCCAGCTTTAAAATAAAAATGTACAATATTATAATACAGTATATGGTAAATTTATTATTTTATACTGATAGGGGTAAATATTCAGCCAGTGACAGTGAGTGTTTTGCTGAGCACCGCTGGCATTATTCCTGAATAGTCAGTGTTGGGTCATATCCAGTCTTCAGCATTGAATATCTGGTTTATGTGGCACCGGATAACATATAGCTGGTTAAGTTGACTGTGTTTTATGTGGTTACACTGGCCAGTTACCTGCTGAATATCAGTATTTAACTAGCCAAATGCTGACCCTGTCCCCTGGAATCTCTCTCTCCCCCCCCCCCCCCCCCAACTAGTCAGTTTTTATTAGTCCTAATTTTATGCATAATGAAATATCCTAATTAATCAGTTTCTCTTAGAGTTAGTAGGCACAGCAAACAAAAATAACCTCTAGGAGGGAAGGGAAGGGAAATGTGACTTGATATACCACCTTTCTGAGGTTTTTGCAACTACATTCAAAGCGGTTTACATATATTCAGGTACTTATTGGCAGCAGATCCGGGAAGAAAGTAGAGGCAGGCCAAAAAGATGATCCACCACTGGAGATGTAGCTTAGTCGTGCTTTATTCACAGGACCAGAAGAAGGACCCAACACGGTCTGTGTTTCGATGGAACAACCTGCCTGCCTCAGGGGTCATAATTAAATTTTCTGTAGGCAAGGGACGTATATAAAATGCTGATGCTGGTACAAAACTTCTTGTGAAACAGGAAAGCAAGGAAATAAATCCGCACTGGTCAAATAATAAAGTGTGTTTAAGCTACATCTCCTGTGGTGGATGGTCTTTTTGGCCTACCTCTACTTTCTCCTGTCTTAGAGTTACTGTACATAGTAGGAGTTGAAGGTTTGGTGTACTGACTCCACAGTCCTGCAATTCATCCATATGGAGGTGGTAGTGAAAAGATAGATAGTGAATGGGGAAATTGGAGTTTGAAAAGGTTTGGACTTAAATGCTGAAGAGCAGCAACCAGCCAGGAACTAAGGGTCTAGCACGGCAGTTAGGCCTGACTGGCTCAGACTCCTAGAATGCATTATCGGACTGAGTGGTGGCTCGCTTCAACTCTGCAACTTTGGATAACTAGCAGATGAACCTTAGATTTCCTAAATATCCAGCTTTCTGAAAGAAGAAAGCTGGCTGCTCTTTATGGTGGTGTGAAACACTAGAAAGGTTATTCAGAAATGCCAGGCCTCGCTCAAGGGCTTGTAGTGCTATGAGCCAATTTTTTTCATTTTGCATCCCCATCCATGGCTGAATTTTGTGGTATGAGGCATGTACCTCTCTCTCCTAGGCAAAGCAGTGTCACTGTTTTAACAAACTCCATATATTCAGTACCACTGTCTAGATAGGTAGCAGCACTAAATATATGGATAGGCAGTGACTGGGCTGGCATTATCTGTTTAGTATAGACTTGTCTTTTTGGGCAGCTGAATATCGCCACTATGGAGATCATTTTTTGGCCCATCCTCGCTCCTCCCCTAACCTGACCCACAAATAGTATGGTTGTTTCAGAAATTGAATTAGCCCTGTATTATCTATCTATCTTTGACTTTACAACCCAACATCCCAACAAATTATTTTCCAATTCTGGTTTTCCATCAGTGACAGCAACACAAACACCCTCTACTTCCAAATACTGTGTGAAGTAACAAAACTTTGCTTCAGGGGCCAAATTGACCATTGAGACAATAGGGAAGTGCCCAATGGCTCACAACAGTAGGGGGCCCCAATCTCCTCTAATGTCTATTTTTAAACATTTTTGATATGTGATTAGGGGCCAGATCACTGACAGTCCACCTCTGCTTTGCTTACAAATACTCAGAATCAGCACTAAAAACTCAAACTACACAAAATCATGCCTATGAAAAGTCAGCACAGCAAGTAATGTAGAAGTTTTTCCCAACTTCAAGTCAAGTGCTCCCTAAATTGAACAAAATTTAACTGAATACCCCCCAAGCTCTGATCAGCTCTGGCACACACACATTCCAAAAACTGTCATATTTTTATCTTGAAATAGAAAATAAAATTATTTTTCTACTTTTGTTGTCTGGTCATTTTATTTATGTTTGTCCCAGTCTTTGGTTTCTGCTTTACTCAGTCTTCTCTTCACTCATTTGCTAGGGTCTCCTGTCCAATTCACATTTCTACAATTTCTCTCTGCCCTAGCCATGCACCATCTCCTCTGTGTGTGTGTCTTTGTGTTCAAAGTGGTTGTAAGTCTGATAGTACGAGCTTACAATTTTGCTGTTATAATTGGTGCTGTTTGAAGCACCCACTCTGATGTACATCCATAAAGGAAGCTTCTCAAGATCGCATGACTCCTGACATAGGTGTTGCTGTGCTGAAACATGGTTCTGTATTGAGTGCATTTGCATTTTGATGTTTGTACAATCCTGACACAGTAGAAGCTACAAATAAAGTATTCATTCCGGCTACCTCTAAGTCCTCTTTGGATTTTATTTGAAAGCTGTTCATCCATCTTTACTTTTTTTTTGCAGTGACTTTACAGGTAGGGTTGTTTTGTCCTATTTTGCTCCATGGTTTCTCCCCCCCCCCAAGCCATTCAGCATCTCCTCTGTGTGTTTCCCTCCCCCCCCCCCAAAAAAAAAAAAAAAAAACAGAGTTGGGGTAGAACAATGGTAATCCAAAGGAGGAGTCCAGGTGCACTGTGATGATCTCAAAATTTATTGAAGACAGAGTACAAGAACTCAACACAGGACTGTGGGCTAGATACACTAAACAATCGTTAGAGCCCTTCCCTTACCGATTCACTTAGCGAATCGGTAAGGAATGGGCATGCATCAAGGAATAGGAATGCAAATGAGCTGCTCGTTGTAGCTCACTTGCATTCTCTATTCCATCGTTAAACAGTCGGCCGGTTGAGCATGCGCAGAGCAGCCAAGCATTATGATGGCTGATCTGCGCATGCCAAGGACATCCTTTATGAACGTCGTTCTCCCCCCCCCCAAGATCGCCGCCCATCCCCCTCCCCCGGCATTGAAATGAGAGCTTCCTGCAGCCCCGGCCTCCCCGCCATCTGTGGCACCCCAGAGGCACCGCCCCCGCGGTGGGCCAGGGAGGAAAGGAGGGAAGTCTGAAGGGAGGTGATCAGCTGTTACCTGCTGCAGCGCCTTCACACCAAGAGGCGCTGTGAGGGCCCGGCCCGGTGGGAGGGGGAGCGGCGGTGGCGATGACCTCAAGGGGGGGTGGCACCTCTGGGGTGCCTCGGATGGTGGGGAGGCCGGAGTTTTGGGAAGCTGTCATTTCAATGCAGGGGGAGGGGGATGGGCGGCTATCTCGAGTGGCGGCGCTCTTGGGGGAGGCGAAGGATGTCCTTCAAGGACGTCCATAGGCACAGATCATCTTTTTTTTAATATATAGTGAAGGACGACCTCGGGGGGGGGGGGGGGTGGCTGAGCTAAATGCGCTGTGAGAGACTTCCAGGTCTCTCAGCTGGTTGAAGCACATCCATAAAGGACGACCCTGACAAGCACTTTTTCCCCCGATTTTTTTTGTAACATTTCAATCCCGCACAGCCCCAACGACAGGTACAGACCTCTCGTTAGATTTTCCAGCGTTAAGGCAATCAGAAAAGGTTAGTGCATCTCATTACAATGGGGTTTCTACACAATTTGCTCATCTGCATTCCATTTCGTTAGCTGCTACCGTCATCGGAAAATGGCCTTTAGTGCATGCCAGGGTTTACTACTTGGTTAATGGCTCATTAAGTTTAGTGCATCTGGCCCTGTGTTTCTGTGAACAATCACTTGCTTCAGGAGTCATGTGGTCTACACAAAAGAGACCTATAAAAAGCATGTAGATAATATGAATGCAACCACATTAGAAACAAAATCAATCACTTCATAGAAAATGAGTGTCTCTCAAAATACAATAAAGATAAAATGCAATTGAATATAAAAGTATACATGAGAAAGATGAAATACATTTAAATAGAAAAATATATGAAAAAAATATATACTCAGAGTGAGCTACTGTAAAAAGTAATCCTAATGTGGATTTACAGGAACTATAAACGTGAGGATAGTGCCGAATAGACTTATGGTCTGTGTCCCATAAATGAGAAGACAGATTTGGATAGACTTTATTTTATTCTTACATTTGTACCCCGCGCTTTCCCACTCATGGCAGGCTCAATGCAGCTTACATATTATATACAGGTACTTATTTGTACCTTGGGCAATGGAGGGTTAAGTGACTTGCCCAGAGTCACAAGGAGCTGCCTGTGCCTGAAGTGGGCATCGAACCCAGTTCCCCAGGACCAAAGTCCACCACTCTAACCACTAGGCCACTCCCTGCATTTAACAGTAACTCCAGTAGTTGGAACATAAGGATGAAGCCGGGTGGACTTGAACAGTCTGTGCCCCAGAAACAACAAAGAAAGACCTTGATCAAGTATATAATATCACATTCATTGTTGATTTAATGTAGAATTGAGAATGAATGAAACTGGCAGACTGGATGGACCATTTAGGTTTTTATCTGCCATCACTATGTTACTATAAAACCAAAGAAAAGATAAAAGTAAATGCAACCTGATAAAAAATTGTCTAAAATAGATATTAATTGATTTACTCCGATATATAATAATAACAAAAATATGAAATGCATACCTATAAAACTTCAGCACGATGAAAACTGGCATAAAAATGCTACAAACTATATAGCTGTTGTCACTAAGCAACGAGAACAAGGGCACACGAAACCTTTAAAAAAATTTTATGTGGAAAGATAAAAAGAGATTAACTAAGTAGCAATACGCTTATCAGCCTGGGTCACATAAATGATCAATTCTCATTGCAGAATCAGCGGCATGAAACACCGGTCCTTGGTTATTTAAATAGAAACAATATAGAGAGGGCAGGAGTCACAATTTTCATAAGTGAAAACAGAAAACATATATGGACCCATAATAATGTCCACAAGATAATATTTAAATATTTAAAATATACAGAAAATATTTAAGATAAAGTTTAAATATATAGGAACCTTGGTCACGTTATATAATCCACAGCTAAAAGCAGTTTATAAATGACACATTTACCGCTGACTAGGAGAAGAAACATGTGTGGGATAAACATGAATTCTGCTCAGAAGGAATGGATCCTAAGGAGCTTAGACGAGATTGGGTGGCAAAGCCGGTGGCGGGAGACGGAGATGGTGCTGGGCAGACTTATACGGTCTGTGCCAGAGCCGATGATGGGAGGCAGGACTGGTGGTTGGGAGGCGGGGATAGTGCTGGGCAGACTTATACTGTCTGTGCCCGGAAAAGGACAGGTACAAATCAAGGTAAGGTATACACAAAAAGTAGCACATGTGAGTTTATCTTGTTGGGCAGACTGGATGAACCGCGCAGGTCTTTTTCTGCCGTCATCTACTATATGTTACTATATGTTTCCCATCTCACAATAACCATTAAGCAAGCAAGTGGCTGAGAAAACAAAGGCTAAAGAGTTGGCATTCATGAAATACGGAAAAAGTCAAGAAGAGGAACACAGAGAGGAATACTGAATGAAATTGAAAGAAGCCAAGAGAGATATACATCTGGCGAAAGCGCAAAAAGAAGAACAAATGGATACAAATGTAAGGAGAGGCGACAAGAATTTTTTCAGGTATACTAGAGAAAGAAGGAAGACTAAAAATGGAATTATGAGACTGAAAGATGCTGCGAACCGCTATGTGGAAAATGAAGAAAAAGCAATTGTGCTAAACAAATATTTCGGTTCCATTTTCATGGAAGAAAATCCTGGAGAAGGACCACGATTGACTGGCGGAAGTACATATGAGAATGGAATGGATATAGCACCATTCGCGGAACAGAGTGTTTATGAACAACTTGAAAATCTAAAGGTGAACAAAGCCACAGGACTGGAAGGGATCCATCCCAGGATACTGAGGGAAGAGAGGTTCTGGTGGGTCCTCTTAAAGATTTGTTTAATAAATCCTTGGAAACGGGGGAGGTTCCATGGGATTGGAGAAGACCACATGTGGTCCCTTGTCATAGTGGTGACAGAGAAGAAGCTGGAAACTACAGGCCGGTAAGCCTCACTTCCATTATTAGAAAAGTAATGGAAGCGATACTGAAGGAAAGGATAGTGAATTTCCTGGTATCAAGATCTGAGACAACATGGTTTTACCAAAGGTTAATTGTGTCAAATGATTAATGTGAATCAATTAATGTGAACGGGAAGGAAGAGAGGAGGGTAGGTGGAGGCGAGTGGTTACAAGTGGTTATGAGTCAAAAGCAATGTTAAAGAGGTGGGCTTTCAGTCTAGATTTAAAGGTGGCCAAGGATGGAGCAAGACGTAGGGGCTCAGGAAGTTTATTCCAGGCGTAGGGTGCAGCGAGACAGAAGGCGCGAAGTCTGGAGTGGGCAGTAGTGGAGAAGTGAACAGATAAGAAGGATTTATCCATGGAGCGGAGTGCACGGGAAGGGGTGTAGGGAAGGACGAGTGTGGAAAGATACTGGGGAGCAGCAGAGTGAGTACATTTATAGGTTAGTAGAAGAAGTTTGAACAGGATGCGAAAACGGATAGGGAGCCAGTGAAGGGTCTTGAGGAGAGGGGTAGTATGAGTAAAGCGACCCTGGCGGAAGATGAGACGGGCAGCAGAGTTTTGAACCGACTGGAGAGGGGAGAGGTGACTAAGTGGGAGGCCAGCAAGAAGCAGATTGCAGTAGTCTAAACGAGAGGTGACAAGGGTGTGGATGAGGGTTTTGGTAGAGTGCTCGGAAAGAAAGGGGCGGATTTTACGGATGTTGTAAAGAAAGAAACGACAGGTCTTGGCAATCTGCTGGATATGAGCAGAGAAGGAGAGAGAAGAGTCAAAGATGACCCCAAGGTTTCGAGCTGAGGAGACAGGGAGAATGAGAGAGCCATCAACAGAAATAGAAAACGGGGGGAGTGGGGAGGTGGGTTTGGGGGGGAAAATGAGAAGCTCGGTTTTGGTCATATTTAATTTCAGGTGGCGTTGAGACATCCAGACAGCAATGTCAGACAAGCACGCTGAAACTTTGGTTTGGATGCAAGGTGAGATATCAGGGGTAGAAAGGTAGATTTGGGAGTCGTCAGCATAGAGATGGTAGGAAAAGCCATGGGATGAGATTAATGAACCAAGGGAAGAAGTGTAGATAGAAAAGAGGAGGGGACCAAGAACAGAACCCTGAGGTACGCCGACAGGCAGAGGGATAGAAGTAGAAGAGGATCCACCAGAGTGAACACTAAAGGTGCGGAGGAAGAGGTAGGAAGAGAACCAGGAAAGGACAGAGCCCTGGAATCCAAGTGAGGACAGGGTATCGAGAAGTATGCTGTGATCGACAGTGTCAAAAGCAGTGGAAAGATCAAGAAGAATGAGGATGGAATATTGACCTCTGGATTTAGCCAGTAATAGGTCATTGGAGACTTTAGTAAGCGCAGTTTCGGTTGAGTGGAGAGGGCGAAAACCAGATTGTAGTGGGTCAAGAATAGCATGTGAAGAGAGAAAATCAAGGCAGCGGCGGTGAACAGCACGCTCAAGTAATTTGGAGAGAAAAGGAAGGAGGGAGATGGGTCGGTAATTAGAGGGACAAGTAGGGTCGAGTGAAGGCTTCTTAAGGAGAGGTGTGACCACAGCATGTTTAAAGGCAGCAGGGACAGTCGCAGTGGAAAGTGAGAGGTTGAGAATGTGACAGATAAAAGGAATAAGAGCAGGAGAGATGGCATTAAGAAGGTGGGTGGGAATGGGATCAGAGGAACAGGTGGTACATTTTGAGGAAGAAAGGAGAAGTGTAGTTTCCTCAATAGTAACTTCAGGAAAGGAGGAAAGGGAATGAGGGGAAGGAGAAAGAGGGGAACGGACTAGTGGAGGGAGAGGTGGTGAGGTAGAGAAAGCAAGGTTTATCTTTTCAACCTTGTTGTGAAAGACTTCAGCAAGGGTCTGAGGAGATAATGAAGGGGGAGTTGGGGGAGGGGGCACCTTGAGGAGAGAGTTCAATGTGGTGAAGAGAAGTCGAGGATTAGAGCCAAGAGAGTTGGTCAGTTGGATATAATAATCCTGTTTGGCATGTAAAAGAGCAGATTGGAAGGAGGTCAGCATGAACCTAAAGTGTAAGAAATCAGCAAGGGTCCGAGATTTCCGCCAGAGGCGTTCGGCGGAGCGGGTACAGGAACGTAGGTAGCGGATATTAGAAGTCAGCCAAGGTTGGGGTTTTGTACGCCTTACAGGGCAGGTCATCAAAGGTGCAAGAGTGTCTAAGGCAGAGGATAGAGTATTGTTGTAAGAAGAAACAGCCTTGTTGACAGACGTGGATGGTGCCACAGTAGAGAGGAGGTTTGAAACATGGGAGGATAGAGATGAAGGGTCAATATCGTGATGATTCCTAGATAAATTAGATAAGATAGGACGGGACTGGGAGGGAGGAGATTTAAGTGTGAAAGTTATAAGATGGTGATCAGAGGAGGGAAGATCAGAGGCAAGGAAACTAGAGGGTGAACAGTTGGAGGAGAAGATGAGATCAAGACAGTGACCATTTTGATGAGTGGGGAGGTGGAGCATAGTTGGAGATTAAAGGAGGATGTTAAAGCGAGTAACTTGGAAATATAAGAGTTGGAAGGATCATTAGCAGGAATATTAAAGTCACCAAGGATGAGAGAGGGGGAGGAAGGATCATGGAAGAAGGCAAGCCAGGCGTCAAAGTCACTGAGAGAGGATATTTTTGTGAGTGACATTGCCGAAGGGTTAGAAGGTAAAGTTTGCCTTTTTGCGGATGATACTAAGATTTATAACAGAGTGGACACCCGGGAGTGGAAAACATGAAAAAGGATCTGCGGAAGCTAGAAGAATGGTCTAAGGTTTGGCAATTAAAATTCAATGCGAAGAAATGCAAAGTGATGCACTTAGGGAGTAGAAATCCATGGGAGACGTATGTGTTAGGTGGTGAGAGTCTGATATGTACAGATGGGGAGAGGGATCTTGGGGTGATAGTATCTGAGGATATGAAGGCGACGAAACAGTGTGACAAGGCGGTGGCCATAGCTAGAAGGTTGCTAGGCTATACAGAGAGAGGTGTGACCAGCAGAAGAAAAGAGGTTTTAATGCCCCTGTATAAGTCGTTGGTGAGGCCCCACCTGGAGTATTGTGTTCAGTTTTGGAGGCTGTATCTTGCTAAGGATGTAAAAAAATTGAAGCGGTGCAAAGAAAATCTATGAGAATGGTATGGGATTTGCGTTACAAGATGTATGAGGAGAGACTTGCGGACCTGAACATGTATATCCTGGAGGAAAGGAGAAACAGGGGTGATATGATACAGACGTTCAAACATTTGAAAGGTATTAATCTGCAAATGAACCTTTTCCGGAGCTGGGAAGGCGGCAGAACTAGAGGAGATGAAATGAGCTTGAAGGGAGGCAGACTGAAGAAAAATGTCATGAAGTATTTTTTCACGGAGAGTGGTGGATACTTGGAATGCCCTCCCACGGGAGGTGGTGGAGATTAAAATGGAACAGAATTCAAACATGCGTGGGATAAACATAAAGGAATCCTGTTCAGAAGGAATGGATCCTCAGAAGCTTAACCAAGATTGGGTGGCAGAACGGTGGTGGGAGACGGGGCTGGTGGTTGGGAGGTGGTGCTAGTGCTGGGCAGACTTCTACGGTCTGTGCCCTGAAAATGGCAGATACAAATCAAGGTAAGGTATACACAAAAAGTAGCACATATGAGTTTATCTTGTTGGGCAGACTGGATGGACCGTGCAGGTCTTTTTCTGCCGTCATCTACTATGTTACTATCCTGCTTATTTTGGAGGGAAAAGGGCGGCCATCTTCCGACACAAATCGGGAGATGGCCGGCCTTCTCCTAAAGCCGGCCAAATCGGTATAATCAAAAGCCGATTTTGGCCAGCTTCAACTGCTTTCCGTCGCAGGGCCAGCCAAAGTTCAAGGGGGCATGTCGGCAGTGTACCGAAGGCGGGACGGGGGCGTGGTTAAGAGATGGCCGTTCTCGGCCGATAATGGGAATAAGAAGGCTGACTCTGACGAGCATTTGGCCGGCTTTACTTGGTCTCTTTTTGTTCACGACCAAGCCTTGAAAAGGTGCCCAAACTGACCAGATGACCACCAGAGGGATTCAGGGATCATCTCCCCTTACTCCCCCAGTGGTCACCAACCCCCTCCCACCCAAAAAAAAAAAAAATTAAAAAACATTTTTTTGCCAGCCTCTGGAGCAGTTTTTAGTGGGTGCAGTGCACTTCAGGCAGGTGGACCCAGGCCCATCCTCCCCTACATGTTACACTTTTGGTGCTAAATGGGAGCCCTCCAAAACCCACCCGAAACCCACTGTACCCAGATGTAGGTGCCCCCCTTCATCCCTAAGGGCTATGGAAGTGTTGTACAGTTGTGGGGAGTGGGTTTTCTGGGGGGGGGGGGCTCAGCACCCAAGGTAAGGGAGCTACGCACCTGGGATCATTTTGTGACGTCCACTGCAGTGCCCCCTAGGGTGCCCGGTTGGTGTCCTGGCATGTGAGGGGGACCAGTGCACTACAAATGCTGGCTCCTCCCATGACCAAATGGATTTGATTTAGCTGGGTTTGAGATGGCCACCATTAGTTTCCATTATCGGCGAAAACCAATGGCGGCCATCTCTAACGCCAGCGATCTCTAAGGGCAGCCCAAATGTTGAGATTTGGCTGGCCCCAACTGTATTATCGAGACGAAAGATGGCCGGCCATCTTGTTTCGATAATACAGTCGGGTACGCTGTTTAACGGGGCCGTCATTAGAGATGGCTGCCCATATAGATTATGCCCCTCCACGTTACTATGCTGAATTCATTCTTGTACATTATTGTCCTGCTGACATTTTAAAAATAGGGAAATTTATTCCTCTCCCAAGAGAATAAATTGAGAAAGGCTCAAAATGCTGCCTGAATAGGGTGTTTGGAATACACTGGTGTGACTGGTCCCTGACACATCAGCTCTGGGCCTCTCAGTGGTAGAGATGTGTTCCAGGTCAATGGACTTCACACATTTTTAAAGTGTTTGAGAAATTCCCTATGCTGAGTTGGATTTTGGATTTAACTCACCTTTTTCAGCAATAGCTGAAGGTGAGTTACATTCAGATGTAGTTGTAGTAGATATTTTCTTATTCCTGGAGGACTTAGAATCTAATTTTGTACCTGAGGCAGTGGAAGATTAAAGGGTCCCTTTACTAAGCCACGGTGAAAAGTGGCCTGCAGTAGTGTGGGCACATGTTTTTGGCACGTGCTGGGCCATTTTTTACCGTGGTTGAGAAAAAAGGTCTTTTCAAAATAAGTACAGTGAATGTCTGTGTGCTGTACTGCCTGAGCCCTTACAGCTACCCATTGACCTAGCGATAACGGCTCACGCGCGGTACTCATGCAGCATGCGCCAATGTGGCCACGCTGCCGTTACCGCCGAGGATGCCCTCAAATAGAAAAATATTTTCCACCGTGGGAAACAGCACGTGCGAACGTCAAAATTACTGCCAGGTGGGCTCACTAACTGGGTAGTAGTGTTTATTTATTTGTTGCATTTGTATCCCACATTTCCCCACCTATTTACAGGCTCAATGTGGCTTACATTGTTTCCTCATGGCGATCGCCATTTCCAGAGTGAGAGATACAAGTAGTATCGATTTGGTGCACAGTAGGCCCTACTGCCATTTTGTAAAAAGGGGCCCCTAAGTGACTTGCCTAAGAGCTGCAGTGGGATATGAACTGGGCTTCCTTGGTAGTCAGCCAAGCCCAGTATGCAAACCACTAAGAGGTCCTTTCACAAAGCTGCGGCAAAAGGGGGCCTGTATTGGCATTGGCGTGTGTTTTTGACGCGCTCTGAGGCCCCCTTTTACCGCAGCGGGTAAAAGCAGGTCTTTGGGGGTTTTTTTCAAGAAATGGTCCACCCCCTTACCTTCCTGTGTCTTCTCTTCTCCTCCCTCAATCTGTCACTCTTGCTGCTCCCTTGTGCCAGGACCCGGGTTATCATGTTAAAAGCAATCACATGGGTCTCGACACACAGGAGCAGCAGAGAGACAGACCCCAGCGCTGCGCCCCCCTGGGAGGCCAGGCCTGGGTAATCCTGCCCCCCCCCCCCTTGGCATGTGTATGTGGGATCTGCATCCAACTTTGGGTGCCCTACATAGAATCCAGGGGAATGTGTCTCCAGCAGTATGATACACCAAATCTCTAAAAGACTCAGCACTTGCTAAGCCCTTAATAAAAGTACTTTTAAACTGGATAGATGACCTGTACAAATTTATTCTCCCTGGTCCCAGTATTCAGACCACGGCAGGTAGTAGGGCTGTCTCCCGTGCTCTGCGCTGAACCTGGATATTCAGTGCCGGATCGTTTCTAGTGACCAGCAATGACTGTCTGGTTTAACTTGGCCGGTTTCATCTTGACTGGCCCGTAAGGAGCTCTTCTGATGTGATTGTTAAACTGATTGAAGGGCCTGAACAAGGAAAACTTTTACCACATTGTAACACAGTTTACACAAAAAATATTGTATATAAAGAAATCTTACACATGTAAACAACAATTATATTCAGAATACAACCGTGGAAACATTAATGGCAGGAACTCATTACATTGCTAGCGCCCGGTTAAGAAACGGGCCTTTTTTACTAGTGTGATCTAACCGGCTATCTTTAAGCCACAAACCGGTGATATTCAGCCCCAGATAGCCAGTTAGGTGCCATTTTGGCAGTCATTTCCCGTTCAATATTGGGCGGCCCGTGTTTTAAGTGCTCAGTGAGTCCATACTTTATCTAAAACAAGCTGGTAATCTTGCAAATGTAGCAGAACAGAACTGATGGTTAGAGTCTGAGAATGCAGTGTTAATGTAATGGATCCTGAGTCTGCTTCAGATTATCTAGAGATCAGAACTGTACATTGATGATGAAAGCTGAACGGTGGTTCTGGAACAGAAAGAGATTGGCCGTCAAGGGCACATCATTGGTATTTCCTATTTCATGTCATTTGGTTTCCAAACAAAACCAAAGAAGAAAAATTAATTTTTTGTTTCATTCTGTTTCATCTTGGCCATCTGATGTCTAGACATCCTCCCCCAAAGCGGCTTCTGCTGCTAAAGTTATTTAAAAATGAACCCTCCTCCCCCCCACTCTCTCTTTAGACCTCTTCTTCCCCCCTATGCCCCTCTTCTTCCAGCCTACTGCTGCCACCTTTCAAAATACTACTACTACTACTTATTATTTCTAAAGCGCTATTAGACGTACGCAGCGCTGTACACTTGAACACGAAGAGACAGTCCCTGCTCAACACAGCTTACAATCTAATTAGGACAGACAAACAGGAGAAACAAGAGACAAGGGAATATTAAAATAGGGTGTGTGTGTGTGTATCGTTTTTAAAAATGTTAGGTTTTTTTTAAAATAACTTTAGCTACAGCAGTGGCTTCGGGGGGAAGGGGGAACATCTTTTTCTCTGTTGTGTGGGTACTTTTTTCCATTTTTCTTTTGTTTGCTAACCTTGATAATGTTAATAAAAAGGAACTACAGGGGTGATCCAGGAAACTAGAGCCCAATAAACGTGATGTTAATAAAGGCTAGATAGTAGAAGCAATGGTTAAAAACTGATTACCGGGCATGTGGATAGATATGACTTAATGAGGGGAGGCCATGGGGATTTAGCAGAGGAAGCCCTTGGCTTACTAATCTGTTAGAATTCTTGAAAGGGGTAAATAACATTCAGATAAGGGTGAGTCAGCTAATAGTACCATATCTGGATTTTCAGAAAGCTTTCGATAAAGCCCTTTATGAGACACTCCCGAGGAAATGAAAAAGTCAAGGGACAGGAGGGCAGTACCCTGCTCTGGACTGGGAACTGGCTAAAGGGTAGGACTAAATAGACAGTCAGGCCCCGATGTCAAAAAGTCACTAGTAAACAATGTGCACGTTTATATCTGCCGGTGAACTTAGCGATTTTGAAACAGTGACCGCTACATAAAGGAAATTGCATGCAAATGAGATGCACAGAAAAATCTACAAGCGGCTCAGTAGGGAAAGCGCCTAGCACATGGGCAGACCAGTCCCTTGGTAAGCGTTGATGCTCTGTGCATGCCCTTCCAACTTCAAAGCTCGGCTTTCCACTCCTATGGCACACATCCAGCCAAAACATAAAATGTGTTTGTGTGTTTAACCATGTTTATTTCATTTAAAAGGCAATTGCAAAACAGTTGTGGTATCTTAAGAATGTGGGGTGGGGAAAGTGCTTTGTCCGCGAATCGCTTACTCCATTGAAACAGGCGTAGCCAGACTTCGGCAGGAGGGGGGGTCCAGAGCCCGAGATGAGGGGGCACATTTTAGCCCCCCCGGTGCCATGACCCCCCCCCCGACCAGCTTTGATCCCCCCTACCGATGACCCTCTTGACCCCCCCCCTCCCGCTGCCAACTGTCCCCTGCCATCGCCATTGCCTACCTTTGCTGGCAGGGGACTGCAACCCCCGCCAGCTGAGGTCCTCTTCTTCCCGCGCAAGGCTTTGTTCAGTTTCTGAGTCTGACATCCTGCACAGGACGTCAGACTCAGAAACTGAACGAAGCCTTGCGTGGGAAGAAGAGGACCTTGGCTGGCAGGGGTTGGGGTCCCCGCCAGCAAAGGACGGTGACGGTGGGTTGGCGGCGGCAGGGGGGTCTAGAGGGTCATCGGCAGGGGGTCCAAGGCCAAATCTACGGGGGCCCAGGCCCCCGTGGCCCCACGTAGCTACGCCCCTGCATTATAATGGAGGGGGGGTTGTTTTTTCCTTTGTTTATATTTATTGGGATTTGTTACCCACCTTTATGAAGAGATTCACCCAAGGCGGATTTTCTTAACAGCGTAACAATAGTAAAATAACCAAGAATAAGCATTAAATACAATAAAGACCCTGTTTACTAAGCCGCGCTGTAGGCGCACTAGTGTTTTTAGCATGCACTAACATTAGAGACACCCATATATTCCTATGGGTGTCTCTAGTGTTGACTCACACTAAAAACGCTAGTGCACCTTAGTAAACAAGGCCCTAAGGGTCCCTTTTACTATGTTGCGTAGGAGCCTATGTGCACCCAACGTGCGCCAAATTGGAGCTACCACCCCGTTACCGCGTGGCCTTTGAGGTAATTTCAATTTCGGCGTCTGTCCGCTAGGCGCGTCTGAAAAATATTTTTTATATTCTGGCGCGTGTAGCGGACACGCACAGATCATTCTTTACCGCTAGGTCTATGGCTGGCAGTAAGGTCTGAGACCCAAAATGGACATGCGGCAATTTTGATTTTGCCGTGCGTCCATTTTCAGGGTGAAAAAAAAAACGAGGCTTTTTTTTTACAGGTGCACTGAAAAATTACTCTGCACGCGCCCAAAACCCGTGTTTACACTACCGCAAACCATTTTTCAGCGTTCCTTTGTAAAAAAAAACCCTAAATGAGGTAAACTTGAAACCAGTAAATTGAAACCTAATAATAGAACTACAGTGAAACAGCATAAAATAAATATACACATTTAACAGCACTGGAATTCAAATACCAGAGATATAATACAATGTTAGCATAATACTAATGATACACCTAATAAGCATGCATTAGAACATTCAACTGACAGAGATATGATGCTAAAGATTTTGGTGCACATAAATCCCACAATCCGTTGTACAGGCTTCTATGTTTTACGAACAGTGTCGCTCATACTGGTATAAAGCAGTTGAGATGATCTTTTCTCAACATTTTCAAGGTCTTGTTAGTAAACTTCAATATTTGGACAAGACTTTTCCTAGAGAACCAACAACACTTTGCCATACAGGGACTCCTGAGGCAGGCCTGAGTGGCCAAAACACGACTCGTGTCAAGTCCAGTTTTTAAGAATAAACTCTTGCTGTGAACTTTTTCTGAGTCCAGTGAAAGTTTGTTTGGCATCATCCATCTTCTCGCCTTCGCTGTGTTCTACTCTTGGCTAAGGATTTTCTACAATATGGCTTCCCATATTGTCTGCCAAGGGCTGGCAATTTAACACAAGTACTCTACATCCAGCAAACTGTAGTGCAAGCAGACTGCTCCACCAGGTCGTCCCCATACACTGACAGCTCCAGACCTGCCCGAAAATTTTGCACATTAAAGGTAGGCGCTCAGTGCACGGAAGTGCCCGGGTTGGGGGGGACGGTCCTGCCCCACGGCCGGATATGTCAGCGGTCCTAAGCAGCAGTGCAGTCAAAGCAAAAGATCCTGACAGTCACCATCATCAAGTGCTTCTACCTGCAGCCAGAGTGAACAATTTTCAAACAGCAGGGTCTATATGGAGAATGGATTTAGGAATCATCCTCATTAAGAGGGTATTGTTATAACCTATTTTCACTTATGAAATAACATTTATAAAATTACCCCCTTACGCACATGAAAATAAGTGTAGTGCCAAAGATGTTGCTTACTTGTACAAGACCTGCGTGTAGGTCTCTTCTGGGACTGAGTTTGGCTGAACCCCCAGCATTTTTTTAAATAGGTGCCTTCTTACCCTCTCAACCTATTACTCTCCAAATATAAGAATCCATAAATCTGACGATCAATTGTGAGGTTGTAGAAGCTTCTTCTGAGAGCAGTGGGGTGGTAAGTTTAATTAGGGGGTGATTCTGTAATGGGCATTGTTAGGTGCCCAAAATCCAGGCACAAATTTGTGCACCTCATGCATTATGGAACACTGACATAAGTTAGCAACGAGGTGCCATGACTTTCCCTTGCTCTGTAGCAGGTGTAAATGGATGTACCTAAATGCAGCAGTGAGGCCCTGAGAGTATTCATTAAAGCCTGTGCTGAAATAGTTGGAATGCCCATACCCAGTGGTGTGCTGATAAATGTTTAATAATGGCCTCTCAAAAAAAAACCACACACAAACCCCAACTGGCGCACCCAGAATGTCACTGCCCTTCCCTTACTTTGCTCAGCAGGAAGGACCACCCCATAGCACATTCACCCTTTTACTCTGCCCCCAACCTCCCCTATGGCACACTCACCCCTTTTGTCTGCCCCCAAGACCCTCCCCGTGGCACACATCCTTTTGTCGGTCCCCAAACCCCCTCCCCATGGCACTCTCACCCCTTTTGGCTGCCCCCAAACCAACTCCCATGGCACACACCCCTTTTGGCTGCCCCAAACCCCCTCCCTGTGGCATACTTTCTCCTTTAGTCTGCCCCCAACCCACCCTCTGTGGCACACTCACCCTTTTTGTCTGTCCTCAACCCACCCCCATGGCACATACCCCTGTCTGCCCCAACCCACCCCTCAAGGCACACTCACCCCTTTTGTCTGCCACCAACCCCCCCCCCCATGGAACATTCACCCTTTTACTCTGCCCCCAATCCCCCATTGCACCCTCACCTTTTTTTCTAGCCCCTTCTCATTTTCAGCCACGGCAGTAGCTGTACTCACTCTCTCTTCTCCTCCCCCGCTCCCCACTGCACAGTATGTCACTAAACGCCACTCACTCCTCCTGTGCTGCACCCCCATCTCTGAACTCCATCCCTCCCCGATGTCGGTACAGGCGTTCTCGGCACCTGCAGCAATTCATTTCCGCTGCTTGCACCGGCCCCGCAGGCTTCTATCTGCCATGTCCCATCCTTGCTGATGTCATTGCTTGTTTCCTGTCTGGAAACCTGTTCCGGGGCAGAGGGAGCAGGGAACCAGTGGAGCCAACAGGCGTGCGGCTGCTCTCTGCACCCTCCATCAGCGTGCACCCGGGGCGGACCACCCCCACCGCCCCACCCTTGGTACACCACTGCTTGTGCACATAATTTTGCACGCTAAGGGCTAGATTCTATATATGGGGCCAAAAAATTGCCACCAAAGAAAGAGCTATTCCATACGTCTCACTTAAAGTTAGGCACAATTTATAGAATAGCGCTTATGCCTGGGAATCGCCCCTAACTTTAGGCGTGGCCATTTTCACCAGCTGAAATGTGCTGCAAATCTATGCACCTACATTAGGCTGTAGCCTCGTTATTCTATAACAAACATAGTAACATAGTAACACGCACATTAAATTTAGGAACGCCCCTGTTCCGTCCATGACTCTCCCATTTGCGCACCCCCTTTTTCAAATCGCACATAAAACTCAATTTAAATTAGTGTCAATCAGGGGCGTAGCCAGACTTTGGCGGGAGGGGGGTCCAGATCCCAAGGTGAGGGGGCACATTTTAGCCCCCCCCTGGCACCACCGACCCCCCCTCCCACCGCCACCAACTTTGACCCCCCTGCCGACGACCCTCTCGACCCCCTCCCGCCGCCAACCCTCCCCTGCTGCCACCGTCGCCTACCTTTGCTGGTGGGGGACGTTGAACGTGCAGGACGTCAGACTCACAGAAACAGAACGAAGCCTTGTGCCGGAAGAAGAGGACCTCGGCTGGCGAGGATTGGGGTCCCCCGCCAGCAAAGGTAGCCACGGTGGCGGCAGGAGGGGGGTCCAGGGCCAAATCTACGGGGGCCCAGGCCCCCATGGCCCCAAGTAGCTACGCCACTGGTGTCAATAATTGCTTGTTTAAAAGCCAATTGTTGGTGCTAATTGGCTTGTTATTTGATTACATTGCGCATGCAATTTTTGGTGACTTTTACAGAATTGGGGGTAAGCGTCAAATTGTGTGCACAAGTTTATAGAACGAGGATGCTGAGTTGATCTGATGTACCAGCATGGCGTGTTTTCTGGTGTAATGCTCTTTAGTCGGCTGGTGCTGGGTTCTCCCTCCAGAGTTCCTGCTATGCTCTCTGGGGTCCTTTTTACTAAGGCCCGCTGAAAATGGCCTGCGCTGGTGTAGGCACATGTTTTGGACACGCGCAGGTCCATTTTCCAGAGCGCCTGGAAAAAAGGCCTTTTTTTGTGGCTGGAAATGGACGTACGGCAGAATTTAAATGACCATGCGTCCGTTTTTCAGCCTGGAACTTTACTACCTTGACTTGGCAGTAAGGTCTCACACGCTAACCAGGTGGTAAGCATCAATGCGCGTACACTGCCGATTACCACCCATTTACTGCATGTTTTGGATAGGCTCTCCACCTGAGTGGATGAACACAAAATCCCACGAGGTCAAAATTCAGATAAACAAAGTGGAAAGTGGACCAATGACTCCAGGAAGATGAGACTATGATGATGTAGTATAAAAAACTTTATTGTAGAATCAACACAGTACTGTGTTTCGGCCACAGGCCTGCCTCAGGAGTCTTGATTGATATGAAATAAGTATTCAATAGTAGTTGGTCTCGTTAAAAACCTTCATGTTTTTGAACAACAGTCTAGAGGAGCAAATCTAAGGTGAAAGCAGATTTGCTCCACTAGACTGGTTTTTAACGAGACCAACTACTATTGAATACTTATTTCTTTTTTTATATTTTTATTTATGAATTTTTCATTTTACATTCATGTGATAACATAAACATATAGTAATTCTGGAATATTATTCTCTTATAATATTAAATGAAGAAAACTATTTCAATATTTAGTCCACATTGAGGCTCATTTTCAAAGCACTTAGCCTCCCAAAGTTCCATAGAAACCTATGGAACTTAGCCTCCCAAAGTGCTTTGAAAATATGCCTCAAAATGATCCAAGAGCAAGGAAATATTTACATAGTATTAATCAACAATTGAAAACAGAAGGCTCCCTCAATAAGCACAGCCGACGCATAGTGTTACAATCAGGGATTTCTATTCTACTCCTTACTTGTAATTGAATACTTATTTCACATCAATCAAGACTCCTGAGGCAGGCCTGTGGCCGAAACACAGTACTGTGTCGAGTCTACAATAAAGTTTTTTATACTACATCATCAGAGTCTCATCTTCCTGGAGTCCATTGGTCCACTTCCCACTTTTTCTACCGCATGTTTTGGACACATGTAAAAAATGGAATTACCGCCTGGGAACATGGTAACCGGGCAATAGTTATTGACGCATGTTGGACGCAAGTAGTCGCCTACACGCCTTAGTAAAAGGACCCTTTTGTGTTTCAGACACTTGCCGAGTGCTGTTTACCCAAGGTCTTGATATCAGACGCCACAGCATTTACCTCAAGGTGCAAGTAGTAAGTTAGGAATTAAAAGAAAACACATCTAACACTCGCATACAGAGATTTTGTAGACTTCTGATTCTGAATCGGTGACTTTTGCACATTTGATAGTTACTCTTGCTTTTACCTGCTGACCGTGATTGGCTTCTTTGCCTTTTCTTTAAAAAGAGGGACGTCTTGTTTCTGGGATACCGGGTCAGGATTTTTCATGACCTTACTAAGGAAACCCAGAAGAGAAGGGGGTCTTTTACAAAGGCACGCTAACGTTTTTAGCGTAGGCAAAACGCTGGAGACGCCCATATATTCCTAAGGGTGTCTCTAGCATTTAGTATGTGCGAAAAACACCAACACGCCTTTGTATAAGGACCCCCGAGTGTTTTCTACTACTTAAAGCAGGTGTTCTACAGTTAGGAACACTGTTAAAGTTGTAGTCATTGAAGTATGTGTTTTTTGAACCTTCACCAGTTTCGGCCTTTATTAACAGCAGGAGGTCATCTCTAGCTTGCTGGTAAGAGAAGCAGCTTGTGTTACAAGACGTTTTCCCTTCATTGTGTTGCATGTTGAATGCTTTTATTTCCTTTGTTTTTCTGCTTGGTTTCCTCCCCACAGTGTCGTGGACTAGGATAGGGTTAATGAATTCTGGGTTATTGTTTAACCTATATTTATGTTTTGAAGAAGTTCTTTTTCCTTATTTTCTGTATAAGAAGATTCTTGGCTTGTATTATGTTGAAACATTTCAATAAATATAAAAATAAAATAAAATAAAATAACACATACAGCAATTAAGGAACGTATCACTTTCAAAATCTGCATGACAGTTCATAAAATCATTTACGGCGAGGCACCGGGATACATGACAGACCTCATCGACCTGCCACCCAGAAACACCATAAAATCAGCACGATCATACCTAAACCTCCACTACCCAAGCAGCAAAGGACTCAAATACAAATCCATTTATGCATCCAGCTTTTCCTACCTGAGCGCACAACTGTGGAACGCACTACCAAAAGCAGTAAAAACTACACTTGACCACTTGGACTTCCGGAAAGCACTAAAAACAGATCTGTTCAGAAGGGCATACCCCACCGACCCAACATAAAAAACCTGGACATTTGCGACACAACGTAACCAAAGACATATCCTAACTCTTCCTCTCCCTCCCTAAGTTCTCCCCAATTGTCTTTACCATACATGTACCTCATGCTACCATAATATCACCTTGATATTGTTCACACCTTGTAATTGTTCACACTAGAATCGGTTAACACCGTTTACGGTACTATGTAAGCCACATTGAGCGGAAAAATGTGGGATACAAATGCAACAAATAAAATATAGCCCAACAATACACCTCACCAATCCATCCAGTTATGAAAGTCCACCTTCTAAACTTACCCGCCCAATCACTTCCTTCTTCTTCCCCTTACTTAATCTCTACATATTACTAATTGTATCTGATATCCTCGAATGACAATATCATTACTAAACTATGTAAGCCACACTGAGCCTGCAAATAGGTGGGAAAATGTGGGATACAAATGCAATAAATAATAATAAATAAATAAATAAGTAAACGTATAACAATAGGCACTGGGAATATTGCATTGTAGTTACACTCTAGATTGTGGCTTTAAGCTTTATGAGTCTCTGAATTTCCCCTGACTTGCTAAGATATTTGTAAGTAGGAAATATAAATAATTCTTGCATTATCTTATCCTCAGTGGAGTTGGGTGGCAGGAACATTAACCCTTTTCCCGCGCTTGTACAGATTTCCAATCCCAGCCACAAGACCAAGAAAGAGCTGTCCTCACCTCCTAGCTCAAACCCTGTGCTTGAACTGTAGCCGAAAAATAGAGAAGCTGGTCTATCCCTGTGGCTAGATTCTGTACAGAGCTTGGAGTTTTGTTATTAATATGTATTTTTTACCTTGTTCTTTGATGGTATTGAGTTGAGGGGACATCCCCGTTTGCAAGTTGTGGTGTGGGAGATTTTTACAGATGTGATCACCCCTCTTCCCTACCCCCACCTCACTACCCACCATCTTCTCTCCTGAGGAAAAAAGTTTTGTTTTCCAATGAGCCAATTCTTGTCTTATAGAATAATTTGAACCTTTCTGAAAAAAAAAGTTAACTCCCTTGAGAAAATATGAATATGCAAAAGCTGTGGGTAGATCCAGATGATGCAATCTTGTGAAAGTTTTTCTAGCTTATAATTTTTAAGTGCTTTTTTTATATATTTTTTTAAAAATTCTCAGTTCCTCAAACAGCTTTTAGAAGGTTATCAGTGCTCTCTGGCCTGCATGCGATGTGTCACAGTCTGAAGTCAAGTATTAAGGAGCACAGAGAGAGTGTCTGCATGAATTTATGTGTGTACAAACTGAAGTGTGTGCCTCTATGTTCACTTATAATTCAAGAACAGCCAGTTCTGTCTACTGTGAACTTGCCAAAAATACTAAGGGCACCTTTTACAAAGTGGCACTACCAATTAGCATGCACTGAATGCGAAGAAGCCCATTCAATTCACATCAGCTTCTTCAAATTCAGCACACGCTAATCGGTAGAACTGTTTTGTAAAAGGAGCACTAAATGTCACTTGAGAAAGTCTAGGCAGATCATTTCGTACTTGATCCTTCTGTGATTTCCATTGACTAGCATTCCTTTACTTTCCAGTGACACTATTGTTCTTGATATGTTTCACTGAGGGGTCCTTTTGCAAAGGTGCGATAGGCTCTACACGTGTGCAGCATGTGCCAAAATGAGACTACCACCAGGCTAGTGCACCTCCCTGGCAGTAATTTTAGATTTGGCATGTGCCCATACCGCTGGGACAAATTATGTTTTTTTACTTCCTACCATGCGCGGCCTTTCCGGCGTTAATCGTCAGTTGGCGTGTGCTGACTAGTCACTGCGCGTGTAGCGCGTGAGCCCTTACCGCTAGATCAATGGGTGGCATTACGGGCTCAGGCCATAAAGAGGCGCTTGCTGGTTTCAATTTTACCGCAGGCCCTTTTCCCGGCCCATTGAAAAAAAAAAAACCTTTTTCCCAGATGCAGTAAAAACTGGCCCTGTGTGTGCCACAAACATGAACCCACACTACCACAGGCCACTTTTTGAGCTGCTTAGTAAAAGGACCCCTGAGTTCTTTGAAAACAAATAATTACAGAACTAACTTGGGTGATGAATGACTAGTTAAGTCATTTGCTGACCAATATTTTTTCCAACACACCCTCAGCAGCTAGAGAGTTGGGGGTGGGGCCAATGATTAATTTATTTGGCCTCCTGTCAAAAACCTGGGGACGTTGAAAGATGCTATTTAGGACCTAGAGGACTGTGAAAGAACTGAAAAGTCATGGTAACAAATGGGGATTAAATGATTAATTAATTCTACTAGTGAAGAAAACATTGAGTGGAAAAGGTACAGCGAAGGGCGACTAAAATGATAGCAGGGATGGGACGACTTCCCTATAAAGAAAGACTAAGGAGGCTAGGGCTTTTCAGCTTGGAGAAGAGACGGCTGAGGGGAGACATGATAGAGGTATATAAAATAATGAGTGGAGTGGAACAGGTGGATGTGAAGCGTCTGTTCACGCTTTCAAAAAATACTAGGACTAGGGGGCATGTGATGAAACTACAGTGTAGTAAATTTAAAACAAATCGGAGAAAATGTTTCTTCACCCAACGCATAATTAAACTCTGGAATTCATTGCTGGAGAACGTGGTGAAGGCAGTTAGCTTGGCAGAGTTTAAAAAGGGGTTAGACGGTTTCCTAAAGGACAAGTCCAAAAACTACTACTAAATGGACTTGGGAAAAATCCACAATTCCAGGAATAACATGTATAGAATGTTTGTACATTTGGGAAGCTTTCCAGGTGCCCTTGGCCTGGATTGGCCGCTGTCGTGGACAGGATGCTGGGCTCGATGGACCCTTGGTCTTTTCCCAGTGTGGCATTACTTATGTACTTACACCTATATGTATAACATAACAGTGGTATTTGTATACTGCTATAACTGCAATGGTGGCCTTTTATAAAGGCACATTAGCGATTTTAGTGTGCACTAATTATTATCGTGTGCTAAATGCTAGAGACACTCATAGGAGTGTATGGGTGTCTAGCGTTTAGCGCAAGCTTATTTTTAGTGTGCCCCAATATCCGCTAAGAAACCAGGCAATCTCCCAGGAATTACAACACTGAAATCATAAAAAAAAACAAATAATTGTAATTAGTAGAAAAAACAAACGTCTTGAAAAATAAGTTTTAAGATTCCTCCTAAATAAAACATAGGAGTCAGATTGAGTAAAACATAGTGAGAATTCTTGCCAAAATTTAGGGGCTTGATAAGCCAACAATAGTTCATGAGTTTTTTATGTCCCTACAACCTGTGACTGAAGGACAGCGAAAAGGAGAACTGTCTGTTTATGGTTTTTCAGGATCTAAGTGGAGATGTGAACTGAAAGTTCTCCAACGTATAAACTGGAATAGCTCCACCTCTAAACTTAAATAAAAGACAAGCAAACTTGAACACAACCCTGGCCTCTGTTGGCAACCAGTGTAATTTTACAAAATACCTCGAGACCTTGTCTGATTGTTTTTAAAGAAAAACTTAAATGCACCGCTGTGTACTGTGTAGTCCGAAGCTTTCTTAACTTATACTTTGCACTCCCATCTAGCTTCGACAATAGCAGCGATTGGACTACAAGTCTGAATTTGTCAATTTCAAAACAGCATCTCACCAGTCTCAGTTTTCTTAATAAGAAAAACAAGGCTTTAACTACAGTATGGATATGAGAATTAAGAGAGAGAGAGAGAGAGTACTAGCCCCTACGCTGTTTCTGTGCTATAGCCCACTCAAAAACCGCACAGACTGGTGTAGAATATTATGGTGCCATAAAAAATTGTTTAACTGAACCCAAGTAAACTTTCCAAAATCTTAACGAACATTGGTATGGATGCAACTGGTCTATAGCTTCAAACCTATTCAATAGAATCCTTCAGGTTTTTCAATATAGGAGTAATAATAATACCTCCTAAATTTTCTGAAAAAAGACCATTAGCATATATGGCACCCACTCCAAAACCAACAGGAGCTCATTTACAAAGCACTTAGACTAACAAAGTTCCATAGGTTCCTATGAAACTTGGTAAGTCTAAGTGCTTTGAAAATACACCTCCATGTGATTTAGAATATCGTAAAAAGAAGGAATTAAAGGTCTTCCAGTTGATTGGAGAAAAATCAACCCATAATCTATCACCAGGGGTGCCCTTTACATCAATATCAGCAATACTTCTATTAAGCTCTGTTAACTGATTTGAAAATGTAGATCTTACCACCTAAATTTTTGATTGGAAAAAGTAGCCAGTTGTAAAACTGTAGGGGGAGTATCCAGATTAGATTAATGATAACGAGCCGCATCAGTTAACTTGTTAACTAACTGAAAAATATATTTAGTATCAGTTATATCCAGTCCAACTTTCTTAAAAGACACATCTTTTGGATATAAGCATAGTTTTACAGGTGTGACCAGCTGATCTCCAATTGGATCTATCTTCTAAAGTCCCACTTTTAATCCATTTAAGCTCTGTTTACATCTTCTTTTAAAACTAGAGAGTTCTTCATCAAACCAATCATTGCTCTATCTACTAGTTTTACTAAGCTGCGTGGGCGCCTATGTGTGCCCAATGCGCTCCAATTTGGGATTTCCGCCGGCTACTGCGTGACCTAGACGGTAATTTCATTTTTGACGTATGTCCCCTACGCGCACCAGAAAATACGTATTTTCTGGCGCACAGCGCTACCAGGCGGTAAAAGGCATTCTATGCACATAGACTTTTACTGCCCAGTTAACGCGTGAGACCTTACCACTAAGTGAATGGGTGGCGGTAAGGTCTCAGACCCAAAATGGACACATGCCAATTTTCATTTTGCCATACCTCCATTTTCAGTCAAAGTAAATAAAGGCATTTTTACAGGCGTGTTGAAAAATGATTCTGTGTGCGTCCAAAACACACGCCTACATTACCGCAGGACATTGTTCAGTGCATCTTAGTAAAAGGACCCCTTAGTTTTAATATGGATTGGAGCAAAGTCATCTAATATTATCTGACTAAATTGTCTCCAGCTTTCTTCAAAACTGAAAGGATCCACAGCAATCCAAGATTGATCAAACTTATTCCAAAATAAAATCTCATCTATTTTCCCTCTACAGGAGAATTGTACTTTAGGCTTAACTATTTTCCCCTTAGGGCGTGCCCAACAGGTTTTAAACTGGAGTATAACATGGTCAGACCAAATCACCTTTGACCAAACTGCCTCTGAGAAGATAGTGTCGCCTAATTTAAGGCCAGATGAACCATATGTCTAAATGGTGACCCTTCTCATGAGTAGTTTGTGATGGAGGTAAATAATAATTAAATGCATCCAAAGATAAAACATGATCTTTAACCTTAGAATCAGTGTAATTCTCCAGAATTTATATCTCCTAAAATCAAATTACACGTTGAATGTTAAGAATTCCTAGCAATAAAGTCATAACGATCTTCCTTTGCTAAGGACCAACTTCCAGGAGGGCAATTAAACACAAAACATGTAAGGAAGGAAAATCAATGGCAATCAGACACTTAGCAAACCAAAATTTCCAGGTCAGAACTAATAAAAGAATCTAAGGGGCCCTTTTACTAAAGTGTGTAGGCGCCTATTCGCGTCTAACGTGCATCAATTTGGAACTACCATGAGCCCTGGGTGGTAATTCCATTTTTTATGCATGTCTAAGCGCGGGCAGAAAATATTTTTTATTTTCTACTACGTGGCACTAACCGGGTGGTAGTCAACAGTATATGAACACTGACAATTACCACCCGGTTAACACGTGAGATCTTACCACTAAGACAATGGGTGATGGTATGGTCTCAGGCCAAAATGGACATGCGTCCATTTTCGGCAAAAAAAAAGGCCTTTTTTGCAGATGCGCTGAAAAATGTAACTAATCCTAGGATTACACATCATGGCCCTAGTACATACAATAGATGCCCTATCCCAAGAAGAACAGAATATCATCCCCATAATACACAAACAGATTAAACTACTGTCATCAGATCGAAACCAGACCTTACCATGGAAAATCATCATCACACAAACAAAAACAGAAAACAGGAGAAAAGAACCCATACACACCCTACACATCAATCACACGTCAACTAATAAATATTCCATTAATACCAGCCTTAGACAAAACCTTTAAACAGATCCAAATAGGATATATAAATGCTAGATCAGTAATAAACAAAACGGAAACCTTAACAGACTGGATTACTCAGGACAACCTAGACCTAATATTCATCAGTGAAACTTGGATTCATAACCAAGATGACACCATAATCCTTGACATCTGCCCTCCAGGATACAAAATCAACCATTGGACCAGAACAGGTAAAAGAGGAGGAGGCATACCCCTAATCTACAAAGACGAATTCATTTCAGAACCCATTGCAGAATCCATTAATACACAACTTGAAATCGACGCAATCAGGTTACAAAACAAATCCCTCCCAGCTCACCTGACTTGCATCATATTATATCGACCACCAGGAAATTGGAAAGATGCTCAACCAATTCTCATGGACTTTATATCAAACACATGCCTCGCAAATCCTAACGTAATAATAATAGGAGATATAAACTTTCACCTAGAGGACACAACCTCAAATGACACACTAGAATGCAAAGAGTTCTTACAAATGTGGAACTTCCACTGGCCACAAGTCAACCCCACACACATAAATGGCCATGCACTGGATCTATTAACATACAAACTATCCAGTGACTGAACCTTTTCGGTAATGGAACAACAATGGAAAAGCGTACCTTGGTCCGACCACTTTAAATTAACTATGACCTTATGCTGGAAGAAGGAAGGTCTTCCCCAAACACATCAACGGGTCTTATATAAAACAAAGAAGTAAAATAGACCTCAAAACATTTTGGCAAGAAATATACGATAACAACAGGCACCAAAAACCGATTCAACTGACTTCTTCACTGTTTGGGACAAACGATGCAACGAAAGCCTCAACAAAATAGCACCCATACATACAAAATCAGCACAAAACCCAATAAAATACTCTGGTTTAACGAAGAACTAAAAATTCTAAAAATGCAAACTAGAACATTAGAACGAAACTGGAAAAAAAACAAAAACGAACAATCATTAAATGCCTAGAAAGAAAAACAAAATACAAATATAAAATAAGACAATCCAAAAGAAACTTCTATAGAGAACAAATAGGCACAGATTACAAAGACACAAAGAAATTATACAAACTATTAAACAACTTAACACCAAAATGGTAACTACACAGAATGCAAACCTCCCACATGCAGACAAACTTGCCAAATACTTTGAAGAAAATATTACCAATCTATGCAAGAATCTGCATCAGGGAAATATTAATCCAGAAACATTCATAAACGAACTAGATCCAAACCCAAGGGAATACCTGGCAGACCGTATTTGGAATAACTTCACTCATCTAAGCACTAAAATAATAGCTCACGCACTCAGAAAATTCTACTCCGCCCACTGCCAACTAGACACCTGCCCAACTATATAATGAACCCCCCCCCCCCCTAATCAATACGTCACAGAACTCACAGACCACCTTAATTATCTATTCAAAAAAGGCCTATTCCCACAGGACAGAGGAAATATCCTACTAACTCCCATCCCAAAAGACACACACACAAAAAAAGCAGAAGACACCTCGAATTACAAAACGATAGCATCCATACCCCTAACAACCAAATTGACAAAAGGCATAGTCGCCAAACAACTAACAGAATACCTCACTGATTTCAACATACTGCACGAATCTCAATCTGGCTTCAGACCTCACCACAATACAGAAACAATACTAACCACCCTCCTGACCAGATTCAAGCAGGAAATAACAAGGGGTAAAAACATCCTCCTACTCCAATTTGACCTATCAAGCGCATTCCATATGGTCGACCACCACATACTACTGAGAATCCTCGACAAGATAGGAATTACAGGAAAAGTACTCTCCTGGATCAAGGGATTTCTGGCATCCAGAACATACCAAGTCAAATCAAACTCAGATATATCTCCACCTTGGAAAGCGGAATGTGGAGTACCTGAAGGATCACCGCTCTCACCTAAATTATTCAACCTAATGATGACACCACTGGCTAAATCTCTATCCAAACAAGGCCTCAATCCATTTCTCTACGCAGATGACATCACCATCTATATTCTCTTCAAACAGAACCCCACAGAAATCACCAAGGAAATAATAAACAGCATGACCATCATGGAATCCTGGGCATTGGCATTCAAGTTAAAACTCAATAGAGATAAAACCCAATGTCTCATTCTGTCGTCCCAATACAATAATGTTCTCCCCTCGGCAATCCCTCCCAATCTCAGACCACTTGAAAATCTTAGGCATAACAACTGACCACAACCTAATGCTAGAAAGCCAAGCTAAGAACTTGACCAAGAAAATGTTCCACGCTATGTGGAAGCTCAAACGTATAAAACCTTACTTTCCCACGGATTCATTCTGCAACATGATCCAAACCATGGTGCTACCACATGTAGACTACTGCAATAGTATCTACGTAGGCTGCAAAGATCAAATCATAAGAAAACTACAGACAGAACAAAACACGGCTGCCAGACTCATCTTCGGAAAAACATGCTTCAAAAGCACGAAACCCCTCCTAAGAAGCTTACATTGGCTTCCTATTAATGCTCATATAACTTTCAAAATATGCACAATAGTCCACAGAATCATATACGGACTCGCACCAGATTACATGACGGAACTTATCGATCTACCATTAAGAAACGTGACGAGAACAGCAAGAACCTACCTAACCCTTCACTACCTCAATTCCAAAGGTATAAAATACAAATTTTCACATGCCGCCAGCCTCTTGTTTATAGGCACACAACTTTGGAACTCACTACCCAAAGACCTGAAACTCAAAGAAAACTACCTACGATTCAGAAAAAAACTGAAAACACATCTTTTCAAGAAGTCTTTCCCCCCTGCATCTGCCTAATCCCACACCACCATACATCACGAAACATTCAGAAATGGAAAACAATAATATTAACCTCTCTCACAATATGCTAATATATCAACCTAAGCGTTTATTGTACTTCTGTATTATATTCTAGACTTCTACAAATCTCAATTTTGTAACCGCCTTTTCAGCAATATGTAAGCCACATTGAATCTGCCATACGGTGGGAAAATGTGGGATACAAATGCAATAAATAAATAAATAAATAAATAAAATGAATTTCATATCTAAGTCTCAGTGTATCAAATGGAACCTGTGCTAAAGTATTACAAGTTTGTGGTAAAATAACATGTCTTAATAGTAGCCCAGGTTGATAACTATGCTCCTAAATGTTTTGGCTCCCTCACTCTGGATGGAACTCACTGCTACTACTACTACTACTATTTAGCATTTCTATAGCGCTACAAGGCATACACAGCGCTGCACAAACATAGAAGAAAGACAGTCCCTGCTCAAAGAGCTTACAATCTAATAGACATATGCCACATTCAAAATCTGTTTCATTGTTCCTTTCCTATGGATTAATTATCTTGTTTAAAATGGTTGGGTGAATCTGTCTCCATCCCTCCCTTCACCGACTTCTGTCGTCATTGTCTTTAGGCTGCTGAACTTATCCTATTCACTCCCTTTCCTTTCGTATCTTCTCCATTTTGTTCATTCAGTCTTTTTGTTTGTGTGTGTGTGTGTGTGTGTGTGTGTGTGTGTGTGTGTGTGTGTGTGTGTGTGTGTGTGTGTGTGTGTGTGTGTGTGTGTGTGTGGTGTGTGTGTGTGTGTGTGTGTGTGTGTGTGTGTGTGTGTGTGTGTGTGTGTGTGTGTGTGTGTGTGTGTGTGTGTGTGTGTGTGTGTGTGTGTGTGTGTGTGTGTGTGTGTGTGTGTGTGTGTGTGTGTGTGTGTGTGTGTGTGTGTGTGTGTGTGTGTGTGTGTGTGTGTGTGTGTTCCTTCTTCTTTGTTCTGTGCTCTCTGAAATTTCCTGATCACTGTTAGGATTTGTCAGCCACCATGATATCTAACTTTTGTTTAAATATATAGCAAATAATCAAATAAATACAATTAAATGAATGAATAGATAAATATATAAAATACATTTTTTAACAGATGGGAAGGTGAGTGCAGGGACAAGAAAATATGTGTTGGGGGAGGGGGACCAAAGGACTGTATGGAGCTCAAGAGAAGGAGTGGGGAAAGAGGAAGCCTGAATGTGGAAATGGTGGGGGGGCAAGCCTTAGGGTGAAGACTGAAGGGATTGGGTTGTGTGTGGGTGATGTGGGAACACAGTAAATATGGAGGGAGGGGGATGTAGGATTTGAATGAGCCAGGGGTGTAGCCAGACTGCAGTGGGAGGGGGACATATTTTGTTCTGCCACCTTGCCCCCCCCCACAGCTCCCCACCCACTGCTGCAGCAAATACCTTGGCTGGCGGGGGTCCCCAACTCCCGCCAGCTGAAGCATTGTCCAGCGCCAGTCTCCGGCACCGCTGCATTGCCTGCCCTGCTCTGTCGTCCCCTCACATCCTGCATGCTCCTTTTAGTGAAATTGAGCATGCTCAGTTTCACTGAAAGGAGCGTGCCAGATGTGAGGGGAAGACAGAGCGGGGCAGGCAAAGCAGTGGTGCCAGAGACTGGCGCTGGACAACGCTTCAGCTGATGGGGGTTGGGGATCCTCGCCAGCAAAACCAGGGGCTCAGAGGGAATTTTGGGGGGCCCAGGCCCCACATAGCTACGACACTGGAATGAGCATGTAGGAACCACAAGGCGATGCTCCCTGGTTATAGTAAAGAGATTTGTTTCAGTGTTGGGGGGGTACTCAAGCACCCACTGAGCTGGCCCCTATGGGAGAGTGGACAGTGGGTGAGAAGATTGTGAGAATGGGGAATGGAGTTGGTGAGTGGGGAGAGAGGCTATGGCAGTGGTTTCCAAACCTGGTCCTGGAGGCACACCAGCAAGTCAGGTTTTCAGAATACCCACAATGAATGTTCATGAGAGATTTGCATGCGCTGCCCTCACTTCATGCAAATCTATCTGATGAATATTCATTGTGGATATCCTGAAAACCTGACTGGCTGGGGTGCCTCCAGGACCAGAGTTGGGAACCATTGGCCTATGCTGTGAATTAGGGAATCAAGGGAAATTGTGTGAGGAGCACCTGGCTCTTACCAAAAAAAACGAGGAGGAGGAACATATGAGTTTATCTTGTTGGGCAGACTGGATGGACCGTGCAGGTCTTTTTCTACCGTCATCTACTATATTACTATGAACAGGAGCAGCTGCCACTAGGGTCACGGGTGGAGAGAAGTGGAACAAAAAGGGGCAATAAATTACCAGGATGAGCAAGAAACGTTATTTTTATAAAATTAAAAATAGAATGTACATAATGCAATGTAAAGTCACATTTATGAAGATGTGACAGAATTTACAAATTCTGAAGCAGAATCATAACAAACCCACCACAGAAAATGGGGGAAGGGGGTGTGTGACCTCAACTGCAGGCATGCAACGAGACTGGATCAGCCTGCCCTTTCAGACATGGAAATCTTGACTATTCTACCGCGCATATACCAAAGTTACCTACATATCTCCATCTGATCATCACAAGAGATCTTCCAGGCTGTGAGCCCAATCCTGGCTATCTGTTTGACGTCCTAGTCCCTACTTTCTGCAGAATGTACTGGGATGGGAGTTGTAAATAAGGACTGGTCTAATGGGATTTTTTTGAAAGGACATTATATGTTAAAAGTCCGAATGGCAACCATTATGTAAGAAAAAGGTGAACTTTTCGAGGTTTTCTAAGGATCCCGGAGATCCCTGTTTACCATTTGCCTCTAATACGTCATGAGGTCACGAGACAGGTTGCAATTCCGCATCAAACACGATCCTCCCTCTCTCCCTCTCCCTGGATTGTGAGAGCCGTGGCGAGAACAGGCTGTGTTTCTCTGCCCTCCGGCTCTCGGCATTACCATGTGCAGGGGAGGGGCAGCACCCGGTGAAATTCCAGCAGCTGTCGCCTCTCGGCCCATCAGGAAGTAGCCAGCAGAGCCTGTCGCTCCCCTGCACTGACATCACACGTGGAATCTCTGGAGTCAACAGGACCCGTAAATTCCCCACTGCAGGATCCAGCAGAGAGGGAAAGTGGCATCACTAAAGAGATTAAGAAAAGCTTCCTTCTGTCCCGGAAATAGGTCAACATTTCCAGCCGTCTGTTGTGTGTGTTTTTTTTTTTTTACAAAAGCAGTATGGCAGCCCTCAAGGTGTGCGCTGTGGTGTAATCACTGTGATTTTCCAGTGTAGGCATCATTTCAACCTTTGCCTTCCTCCTGATGCCTTGGGGAAGAGGACAGAAATCTCAGGATCAGTTGGGCATATCCCTCAGGTCTTGCAGGTAGTTTTATTTAGAAAAGTGAGGAGATAATACAAGAATAAGCATCAAAAATGTCTGTTTGTCAAAATATTAACTGAAACAGTAAAACTGCTTGGAGGAAAGGCCTCGAGAAGCCCCCAGTGTTACTTAAAGCATCGGGGGTGGGGGGGGGGGGGGCTGGACTTCATCATCATCGGCCATAAAACCTCCTTGAAAGTTTTCAGTTCATTCATATTTTTTTATATATTTTCTAAATTTTTACTGAACCGCTTAGTACATTTAATCCACACCCGATAGTACTTAGCTTTTTCAGGTGTTCTAGCGTGCGGGGTCCTTATTACACGCTGACCAGGACCAACGATGGCCGCCGTTTCGAAGACCTGCCTCAGTGTTCTGTGGTCCGTGTACAATCTAGGGAGCAGAGAAAATAGATCATTATCTGTTCATCTTATCAGAATCTAAAATAACAATACATTGTCATCTCACCTCTGCACTGCATAAACATTCAAAGAAGAAAACTAAGCAGAAAATGGCCATCCTTTATAGACGGCTACGTCAGACGCCGTGCTAGAGTCTGGCCAATCAAAACAGGGCAGTATGGGGGTGTGTATCATGACATCACCACAATTTTCCATAGAGAACCTCAGAATATAATACATAGTAACATAGTAGATGACGGCAGAAAAAGACCTGCACGGTCCATCCAGTCTGTCCAACAAGATGAACTCATGTGTATACCTTACCTTGATTTGTACCTGTCTTTTTCAGGGCACAGACCGTATAAGTCTGCCCAGCACTATCCCCTCCTCCCAACCACCAGCCCCGCCTCCCACCACCGGCTCTGGCACAGACCGTATAAGTCTGCCCACCACTATCTTCGCCTCCCAACCACCAACCCCTCTTCCCCCACCGGCTCCGCCACCCAATTTCGGCTAATATCTTAGGAAAACTCTTCTAATTTAGAAAAGTTTATTTCATCAGACTGTCTTACCCTCAGAAAAAATGGCACCATTCTAGTCTGCCATTTAAACTCTCCGGACTTAGCGAGTTCGGACGAAAGATCCATCGCTGCTCGTTCTGCAAAAGCCAATGTTTTCTATTGTCACCAATTCGATTCTGGGAGAACTTAATGTGTTGCAGCACAAAACATTTTAGCTGATCAAAAGAGTGGCCCAACAAGTTGCAATGGCCGAGCAACGGTGATGTAATCTTCTTAGTAGTGATGATGCTCTTATGCTCTGTCAAACAAATATATAGAGAGCGGGTTGTCTGTCCCACATAGAGCTTATCACATGGACAGACAGTACAGTATACAACATAGCTGGATCTACAGTCAGTGTTCACCTTCAATGAAAATTCTTGAGCTGTTTGTGGACGTTTAAAACTCCTCAGTTCCTGCATAATGGGGCACATATTACAGTTATTACATTTTTTTGTGTCCATTCCACATCTGTACATCTTCAATCTGAGCAGGTAAGATAGAGGGACAAAGCAGCTCTTTCAAATTTCTAGAACAACTGTAGGCAAAACGGACTTGAATATCCGAAAAAGCTGGTAAAGTTTGTAAGATGCTCCAGTGGTTCCTAATTATCCTGTAACCCTGGTGGCATTAGGAGTAAATCTTAAAACACAGGTCAACATGTTGTTCTCTTCCGAATTTGGTCTAACCCTAGGTAGTAACAGGTGGTCACGGTGATTGTATTTAGCTCGTCGATAAGCTTGTTTTACGACTTTTTTAGGGTACCCCCTTTGCTCCAAACGTTCCCCAAGGATTTTTGCTTTTTGATGGAAATCATTTTCACATAGCGTGGAACATTTTTGTTTTTTGTTTTGTTACATTTGTACCCCGCGCTTTCCCACTCATGGCAGGCTCAATGCGTCTTGGTTGTGTTCTTAGCTTGGCTTTCTAGCATATGTGCAGGAGGTCAGACTCACAGAAACAGAAGCCTGCGCAGCTGCATTGCTAATCTGCAAGGGCAGGCTTCTACATGGAATGTTGCTAGTGGAATAGCAACATTCCATGTAGAATCTCAGATAGTAGCAACGGAATCTCAAATAGTAGCAATGTTCAATGTTCCACTGCACTGACCACTAGGCTACTCCTCCACTAGCAACATTCCATGTAGAGGCCTGCCCTTGCAGATCAGCAATGCGGCTGCGCAGGCTTCTGTTTCTGTGAGTCTGACGTCCTGCACATACGTGCAGGACGTCAGACCATAGGCGGTCGGTGGCCCAACTGTTTGGGGAGGCTAAAGGGGGTGGGGTTAGGGGTGGAGCTTACATCCATAATTGTCTGACAACACAGAAAAAAAATAAGTAAAAATAAAAGTCACAATTAATACCTTTTATTAAATGTAGATATTAGATATGTATCACATGTCAAAGAATAAAGTGGTTGCTCAAAGCATATACTAACCACAATCTCTCAACTGCAAAACATCAATGTCAGGTATACATATAAAGTAGCGCATATGAGTTTATCTTGTTGGGCAGACTGGATGAACCGTACAGGTCTTTTTCTGCCGTCACCTACTATAAAGCTCATTTTCAAAGCACTTAGCCTCCAAAGTTCCATAGAAACCTATGGAACTTAGCCTCCCAAAGTGCTTTGAAAATATGCCTCTATGTATGTTATGTTATATGTATGTTATGTTACTATGCACAAATTTGTGCAAAAACACACTCAGAACCTTTACTGTAGCATAAATATTACACTGGGCAGACCCTAATACACCAATATACCACCCATACGGAAAATGCAGACCTTCAACAATATGAAACAAGGGATCATAATATCACAATTCTCATGTAGAGCCACAAAACACCCTTTTAGGGTGGATAGTGTTCACAATGAGCTCCTTTTATTAGCGACCATATGTAGATCCTTCAAGAGGTAGTGTGTCATGATTTAGGCTCTACACCCTTTCTGATGTTTTGGTGCCACCTCAGTAAGGCCAACACACAATCTCTCCACTGCAAAATACTATACACAAACTTGTGCAAACACACACTCATAACCTTACCAAACCATTACAGCACTAATTCCAAGAATAGGACGAGCTACAACTTTATACATGGAAAGGCAGCACTATAATTACACCAGGCTCTAAAACACCAGTACACTACCTAGTGAAAAAAAAACCCAAAAAGGGCTGCAAGTACTACATGCTAGATCACACATGAAAAACACCTTGATCACACATGAAAAACATATGACACAGATATGAAGGCAAAATACTGAACTGGAAAGTTACCTCAAGAACTCAGACTCAGCATGCAGCAATACTAGAAAAATTGAAACTTACATGCAAGATATCACAGATGCACATTTCCAAAAGCTGACATATTCCAATTAATAAATTCTGAATAAAATACCCTTTTCTACCTTTGTTGTCTGATCATTTAGTTTTTCTATTCGCTTTGGTCCCAGTGTCTTCTGTTTTATGCAGTGTCTTCTTTCCATTTGATATTTTTTCTCTTACCATGTCCACCATCCTCCTGTGTCCTTATGCGTCCTGTCTACTATCTGTAGCCCTATCCCTATCCTTCCTCCAGTTTCAGTGTCTGCCCTCAAAGTGTTCTGAGCCAGCCCTTAAATTCAGCAGTTTTCCCTCCATCCATGTCCAGCATTTCTCCTCTCTTCCCTCCCCTCCGTCCATGTCCATCTCCTTCCTGACTTCCCTCCCATCCATCCATCCGTCCTTCCAGCAACTCTCCATTCTCCCCTGCCCTCTCCTCCATCCACCCTCGCGGAAACAGGAAATACGTCATCGCAGAAGGCGGGACACATGTGAGGGAAGGGAAGGGAGAAGCTGGAGGATCCCGCAGTGCTTTCTTCTTTATCACTGCCATCGCCACTCGCTGCCACTAAAAGTAAAACAGGTAAACACGCGCCGGGGGGGGGGGGGGGGGGAACGGAGAGAGGACGGCTGTCATCGGGAAGCTCAGCTGAGGGCGGGAAGGATCGGAGGAAACTTCCGAGAACTGCTTGGCTGCAGTGCCAGGCAGCCTCGCGTTTGGGGGGCGGGGTGGGGGGTAGCAGCAAGGGGAAGGTTACGGTTGGGCTGGGGAGGCTTAGCCTCCCCAAGCCTCTTATACGGGGCGCCTATGCGTCAGACTCACAGAAACAAGCCTGCGTGACTGCGTTGCTGATCTGCAAGGGCAGGCTTCTACATGGAATGTTGATAGTGGAATAGCAACATTCCATGTAGAATCTCCAATAGTAGCAACAGAATCTCAAATAATTTGTTTGGATTTTGCTCACATCTTTTTCAGTAGGAGCTCAAGGTGAGTTACATTCAGGTACTCTGGATATTTCTCTGTCCCAGGAGGGCTCAAGATCTAAGTTTGTACCTGAGGCAATGGCGGGTTAAGTGACTTGCCCAAGATCACAAGGAGCAGCAGTGGGATTTGAACCAGCCACCTCTGGATTGCAAGACCAGTGCTTTAACCACTAGGCCACTCCTCCACTTGAGAACTGCCTTTTATGACAAGTTGGATGCAGGTGGCAAAAATCTGAATGATCTTGAGGCTTATAAATCAGCATTATCGACGTGTGAGAGTTAAGGGAGCTAATTAAGGGGTCAGTTTACTAAAGCAAGCTATGTTTTTGCTCCTATAAGTAGCCTAGTAGTGAGTGCAGTAGACTTTGATCCTGGGAAACTGGGTTTGATTCCCACTGCAGCTGGTAAGTCACTTATTCCTCCACTGCCCCAGGTACAAATAAGTACCTGCGTATGTTATGTAAACCGCTTTGAATGCAGTTGCACAAAGGTGGTATATCAAGTCCCATTCCCTTTCCCCTTAAATTTGAGTGGTAAATGCAGGGGGGGAGGGCAACATTTGCCCTGCATTTACCACAAAGGGCAGACACTTACTGCATGAACCCTGCATTACACGCCTCGGCAGCCAGTACAGATGCACCCACAATATCTGCCAAGGCATGTAACAATGGCCTCGGTGCACACTGGAATCTGACCCCCTCAGACAATACCTCCCTAACAATTCAGCTCCCCGGACAGTCCTCTCAATCAAGACCTCCCTCAAGATTTCCCCTGCCCCATGAACCTCTCGACCAAGGCACCCTTTAAGCACCAAATTCATACCTTCCCCTCTCCCCACCCCACCCCCTGCAGGACTTGCCTGGGGATTGCCCTTTTTGGACGGATTTACCTCTTGTGGTAGTTCCACAAGACTACTGCTAGGGGTATCATCATTTTGAACATGGAAGACAAGGAAGTAGGAGTAGAGGGGAACCAGTCCTGCCCCAGACAACAAGACGTACCCCACAGTTTTTTTTCTAGAGGTATAATGGGTCACCCATGCGTCTGCAATGACTGGCCCATCTACCTATTCCTGATAAGGTAGGGGCATATATGGCTCTTGTTAAGCATGGATGTTATGATTTTTTTAAAAACTGCAGCCTTTCACCTACTATGACGTGTATGTTGTATATATCAGCAGTGTTTACAGAAAGTTCTTGATAACAATGTGTCCTTAGCCCTACTGGGGATCCTGCCTGCTTATGTTGAGTTCAAAAGTCCTTCAATGCCAAAAGAATTTAACGTGCTCAGAGTCTTAACCCAGGTGAGTATGCCTCTCTGTTGGAAGGTTATGTTCGTCCTGTGTTGAAGAAATCTATGGTGGATTGTCACGATCCCAGTAATTATCACTCCGTTTCAAGTCTACTTAATTTGGCAAGGATCATAGAGCAAGCACTTTTTTCAACAAGCCCAAGAATATCATGAAAGGAAAAAAAATGTTCTTGATGATTTTTGATATGGTTTTAGGGTGGATCCAAGAACTAACGCCACATGGTTCAGATACTATTTGGTTAATCGAAAGCAGCTGCTGATGGAGTTTCTAGCTGGTTTGGTTTGACTAGGAGGGTCCATCAGGGTTCAGCTCTGTTGGCATTTCTGTTTAATCTTAAATCTGCCTCCTTTATGTAATGTAATCAGGGACTTGGGTTTGTAATTTCATCTTTATGCCAATGATATGCTTTTTCTCCCTTCTACATTGCTTCCTATTTTCTTCTGTCTTATATTTGATTACCATTCCTTTCCTTTTTTAAAATAATGATTTTATGTAAACTGCCTTGCTTCGCTTGCCTGAAAGGGCGGTATGTTAAACTGGAATAAAAATAGACAAATAGAAAAATAGACAAATGACGAGACAAATGTGACTTTCACAACCAGCAGAGCAAATTGGGTTAGTGTCAGAACAGTTTAGAGCAAATGGCCTGAACCCAAATGTGTTAGAAACAGAAGCATTAGTCATCCATCAGGATGTCTCTGTTGAAATCCTCACTACAACTTCTGTCACTGCCCAAGTATGCTAGTATGACAGGAAGATTGCTATTTAGATATTTTCTTGGATGCTATTTTGATATTTAATTCACGTATCAGACAGCTAGTTAAGAACACCTTTTTAAATGTTTTAATTGATTCATAAACTAAAGTCTTATCTTCCCATGAGCAATCTTCACTCTGTTTTGCAACAGTTGGTCTTTTCTTCGATGAACTATCCTCCTCGATAAAGGCTTTACAGTTATCATACAACATGACTGCCCATTTAGGGGCAGGTATTTAATTGCATGATCACATTTCTTCAGATTATCTGCTTTACACTGGCTTCCAATAGGATACTGGATAAAAGTAAATATTTTTGTTCAAATGCATAAAACTACAGTGATACCTCGGTTTTCGTTGATAATCCGTCCGAAAACAATCAATGAAAACCGAAACAGACGAAAACCGAGGCAATTATTTCCATATGAATCAATGTAATCCAATGAGCAGGAGAACGCATGGGTTGCCCTTTGTTTTCGCAAAATTAGCAGCGAAAACTGAGGCAACCAACGAAATCTGAGACAAATTTTTCACTGAAAAAAATCAATGAAAACCGAAACCGACGAAAACCGAGGTTTCACTGTATGTGGGGTGCTTTTACCAAACGGTGGGCCTGCGGTGGCATTAATGTGCGGGTTTGCCACGCACGAGGCCCCCTTTTACCGCTGCTAGTGACCGCCAGGGGCGTATCTGACCTTCAGCGGTAGGGGGGGCCAGAGCTGAGGTGAGGGGGCACATTTTAGCCCCCCCTACAGCCACCACCCCCCTGCCGCCGCCATCATCATCGCCCACACCCCCCGCTGCCACCATCATCGCTGCCCCCCCCCCCCCCGCCCGCCCGCTCGCCATCACCTACCTGTGCTGGCGGGGGACCCCATCCCCCGCCAGCCAAAGTCTTCTTCCTTCCTTTCAGGTTTCTGAGTCTGACGTCCTGCACGTTGACCCCATCCCCCGGCAGCCGAAGTCGTCTTCCTTCCTTTCAGGTTTCTGAGTCTGATGTGCAGGGCGTCACTCAGAAACCTGAAAGGAAGGAAGAAGACTTCGGCTGGCGGGGGATGGGGTCCCCGCCAGCACAGGTAGGCGACGGCGAGCGAGCGGGCAGGCGAGCGGGCAGGAGGGGGTCGAGAGGGTTGTTGGTAGGGGGGTCCAGGGCCAAATCTACGGGGGCCCAGGCCCCCGTGGCCCCATAGCAGCGACGCCCCTGGTGACCACACAGCCATATCTTGGCTGAGCCCTGACCATCTCCTATTTAGGAGGCAGTAAGGGCTCCTGCAGTAGCCCGGCTGTAACTGGGCAGCGCACGCCCCCAGCACTAGAAAATTAAAAATATTTTCTAGCGCCGGAACTGGCATGTGGCAGGAGTCAGAACTACCACTGGACTCTCCCAGGAGCCCGGCAGTAGGGCCAAATTGTCATGTGCCGAGCCAGCGCTATCCCTACCACCCTTTTGTGAAAGAGCCCCTGTGTCTTCCTGTATCTTTACATCTTTTGTACTCATTGATGTTTTTATCATCCAAAAAGGTCCTTCACTGTCAAAATTTCCTTGTCACCTGCTAACAGCAGCACTCTTTCAACGACGGATCTGTGGTATTGAAACACTCTTATCAATTCACATCAGATTAGAATCCAATACCATGATCCTTTGTGAGAAAAAGAAATCTTTTCTGTCTAGTGGTGCCTTCGTCAGCTACATCAATCTAACCAGATTGGCTGTGGCTAGAAAGTGGAAGCCTCTAGAGTCAAAGGTTGGTGGTGTTTAATTTTACGGGAAATCTGTGGATACTGTTTGTGTGTGTTATTTTTTTGACTTGATATCGATGTTTATTGTGTGTTATCTAATGAGAACTCAGTGATCAGCAGAATACAACTAACTAGCCAGATAAGTAAGGGACATAAAACATCTCCAGGTAGTTGGGAATTAAGTCTCACATTACTACCAGTACAGGATGGCCAGTACTATTTTGAAAATGGCAGCCACCAAGGCAGGAGCAAATGTCCCCAACAGTATAGCCTTTGCACATTTCACACATTCATTTTTGCTATTGAAGGGGGTCTTTTCCAAAAAGGTGCACTAGTGTTTTTAGCGCATGCTAATGATTAGATCGCGCTAAACACTAGAGATGCCCATTTTTTGCATTTGCAGGAGCAAACTATGAGATGCGAACCTCTTCCCTGAAGGATTACGAAACCTGGCCGTATCGGCGGAGGTTTGACTCGGGTGAAAAATCGCTGCCAAAGTTAAGTAGTATTAACACGCATCTCAAAAGTCAAAGATATAAGCTTTTTAGAATATGATTGTTAAGGATTGCATTAAAAAAAGTTCAAAAAAGAAAAAGTATTCAAGAGCTGCTGTACACATCGATGACGATGTGTACAGCACCATGAGCACATGGGACACTGTTCCCAAATGGTATATGCTGTCAGTTACTCTGATGATCCCCGTTAGTAAAGTAGCAAGGTTAATGTGAAGATTTAAAGGTTATGTGATTCTGGACTGTGTGAATGACAAGAGTTGGGATTGTTTGGGACAGACTTGAGTGAATCACAGGAATATGTGGGCATCTCTAGCAGGGCATGTATACTCTCCCACCCATAGTCAGGCTTCCCGTGCTGAAAAATGCACAGGATTAGAGCGCACTGGTGCTTTTTGCAATGCAGTATTTTATTTTTATTTAGATGCTGCTCGAACCTTTTTAAGTAGTAGCTCAAGGTGAGTTACATTCAGGTACACTGGGTATTTCCCTGTCCCTGGAGGGCTCAAAATCTAAAGGGCCCTTTTATAGAGCAGTGGTAAGCCCCTTTTGGGACTACCGCCAGCCCACCATTTCTGGGGGAAAAAGAAACCCAACCGGAAATGGCTTGCATGGCGATAATCCACCTCAATGGATGGCGGTAAGGGTTCCCTGACGCATGGCCGTGCGGTTCGAGTTCTCTTACTGCATGGCCATGTGTGCTGGGGTCTTTTTTACCATCTGTGGTAAAAAGGGCCCTGCCGCGTGGGAAAAATGGCTCCCGCTGCCAGCGCAGGGCCTTTTCCCCGCAGCTTGGTAAAAGGACCCCTAATTTAGATTTTTGGTATTTTTCTTCTGTTGTTCAGTCTTCTATTATGTTTTTATTTATTTTTAAAGGCACAGTTTCCAAGTTACAAGAGGGAGATTTGAGGTCAATCCTAGCTTTTTACCAACTACTATCATGACGCATTATGGAACCTGCAGCATGGATTTCAGTGGGTAGAATCAAGGCCTACAAATCCCACACTGCTCTGGGATATAAGTTCAAACCTTGGACTGGTCAAGCAGTCTCCTTCCTGGAACTGAGTAACCTGGCAGTTCTGCTTTAGGATTAGTTACACTGTTACTGTGTATTTTTTAAACCATTTTTGGGATATATATTGTATTTTTTAGGTTCTTTGCATTTTATCATTACCTGTTGTTCTTTTTCTGTTTTGTATGGCTACCTAGATCCCTTTTTAAAGGGCATGGTATGGATTAAATGTTAAATTAAATGAATGATTTTGGCATCCTACAACTTGTAATGGCAAGCGGGGGGGGGGGGGGGGGGGCAAAGAAAGGTTGTTAGCGGACCAGCTCTTTGAGGCCCTGGCTCATGTCCTGGTTCTTTAATATTTGCCCCAGAGCATTCTGGGATTTGAAGGAGCAGGCGGGCGCCAAGAAACACCATCAGATCAATGAGGCAGATGGAACATCAGAAGAGAAAGGACCCAGTTCCTCCCTCTGTCTTTAAAATGATTTACAAAAGCCTGCAAGGTTACATGGATGGACAGGCTGATGCACAAGTTTAATGAAAAAGACCAACATGCTTTTGTCAGCTGAGATGCTTTTATTCAACACTACAAGAAACCAAAGCATGAACAGTACAGCAAACATCTCCAGCTCCTGGAGGATTCCTCCCTGTGCCTTCAGAACCTGCTGGGCCATTGCCGGGAGAAGGTTCCAATAAATACCAGATTACAAAAATAAATATAATTTCTCACAGTACATATAACTTCATAATACATTAAATAATATAAAATACAGTGTTAAATAAACTTCATATAAATATGTAAATAATAATAATAATAATAATAATATAATTTAGGCTCAAACATTTGGACAGTAAAACTGATACTAACAGTATATAAAAATATGATCTTGTATAAGGTTTAAAATCCATAAATAAATTGTGAAAGGTGCCAGAATTTACCTCCCCCCACTTACTAAGCTATGTTGCAATGCTGCCACTTGAATGGCAGTTATGCCACATTTTAGAGAAATAAAGTGTTAAAATACAGAGAAGAAATGGCATGGTTCCTTGTACTCAGATTAGCTGATGGCGGTTGGGGTAGGATTTCACAGTTGCTCACTGCCCTTACTGAGAGCATGGCAAGCCATTTTGAGCCGTCCCAGAGTCATGGTGGCGGGGGTCTCCTGGGGTAAAGACTCGGGCCACAATGGAGGAGAAGGATGACAGGTTCCAGGCAGCTTTCTCCAGCATATACCCCCATTGCCAGTTCTCAACTGGCGGAGGCTGGAAGACACTGCCACTGCTGGTAAAACCATGCATCTGAAATGTAAGCAAAGATAATCACAAATTACACAGGCCTGTTCATAAAATCTTGTATCCTAGGACCATTTCATACCTACTCCATCTGCTCTTTTCTTGAATCTTCATGTCTAGAAGATTCTACTACTACTTATTTCTATAGCGCTACTAGACGATCGTAGCGCTGTACACTTGAACATGAAGAGACAGTCCCTGCTCGTCAGAGCTTACAGTCTGGGATTTACACCCCTACTGTTCCTCTGCTCGCAAAAACATTATACACTGCAGCAAGTTTTAGAGTGGGCCTGGGCTTAAATTAAGTGTCTCTCCATGGAGGAGGCTGCATTGAATGGACAGTTCTCTCCTCCACATGTTCCACTTCCACCTGTACTGCTGAATCCTCAGCTCTCTTAGGGACCTTTTTAATAAGCGGTGGTAAGCCCACCGCGGGCGTACCGCACACCGAACTAGACCTACCACCAGCCCAACGCGGGTACCAGGGGGTATTTCCACCCCCCCACCAATTCGTAGCATTTCCGGTGTTAGCAGAAATATTTTAAAAAATATCTCCACAGGGGGGTTACCCAGTGGTAATTGGACAGTGCCGCACACTACCTGGTTACTGTTGGGTTAACGCGGGAGCCCTTACCACCACCTGACTGGACTTGGAGACATCTCTCAGTCCAGTCCCTGTACTGCTGAACCCCCATGCTCTCTCAGAAACTGCCTCCAAACCCTGACCCTGTACTACTGAAGCCTGAGCTCCAGTGGCGTTCCTAGGGTCGCTGACACCTGGGGCGGATCACCGATGCGCCCCCCCCCCCCGGGTGCAGCGCGACCCCCCGGCGAAATGACGGACACCCCCCCCCCGGGTGCATCTTTACCAGCTGGAGGGGTGCCGCGCGTCTGTCGGCAACACTCGTTCCCTGCTCCCTCTGCCCCGGAACGGGTTACTTCCTGTTCCGGGGCAGAGGGAGCAGGGAACGAGCGTTGCCAACAGACGCGCGGCACCCCCCCCCCCCCCAGTGGCAAAACAACGGAACCTTTTCCTGGCGAAACGACCCCCCCCCTGGGTGCATCTTTACCTGCTGTGGGGGGGGGGGGTGCTGCACGCCTGTCGACTTCACTCGTTCCCTGCTCCCTCTGCCCCGGAACAGGAAGTAACTCATTCCAGGGCAGAGGGAGCAGGGAACGAGTGAAGTCGACAGACACGCGGCACCCCCCCAGCGGCGTGCACCCGGGGCGGACCGCCCCCACCTTGGTACGCCACTGCTGAGCTCTCAGAGACATCCCCAAGCCCAGCTTCCGTACTATCTCGGTGACATCAGCTTTATGCAGGAATATCTCTTTTCTCTGAGGAAGGCCTTGTGCTGAAACATGGCCCATGTTGGTTCTGGATCATTTCAGTCAGGACTATTTGTGCCAGTGTAATGTTTCTGAACAACCATTGAAGAATAAAGAGTTTTTTTCCATCCTTTTTGTTCTTTTGCATTCACTGTGAAAGGTTTGATTTGCCCTCTCCCCTTTTTGGGCTCTTGCTTTGAACTACCATTGAAAACGTGTCAGTTAAATTTAAATAAATTGCGTAAGAAGACCTGGTTATATAGGAATCTGGCACCACTGCCCCGTTTGCCCCTCAGCACAGTTACCCATGAGTGCTTGAGAGAGAACACTTTATACTTCTATGCTGCTGGGCAGCGCAGCTTCCAAGATTATCTTTACAGAATTGGGCTGTGAATTATAGAAGAGGCTCCCAGGGCCACATGTCCTATAGATTGGATTAATACCAGGCCCCCGGGAGTGAACTGGACTTGGGTAAAACCGGACTCTCCACACTATGATGCCCTTTATCGTTTGTTCCTGAACTTTCCCCAGCCCAGCGGCGTACCAAGCTGGGTGCACGCTGCTGGGGGGGGGTGCAGAGAGCAGCCGCACGCCTGTCGGCTCCACTGGTTCCCTGCTCCCTCTGCCCCGGAACAGGTTACTTCCGGGGCAGAGGGAGCAGGAAGCCAGCAGAGCTGAGAGCCGCGTGGATGCTCCCAGCAGCTAAAAATGCACCCGGGGGTGGGGGATGCGCATCGGCGATCCGCCCCGGGTGGCAGCCGACCTGGGACCGTCACTGCCCCAGCCATGGGACATATGCATTGAAACCCTTATGCAAACTCCTTGAAAAGATTAGACAAGAAGGAAACTCCAAAACAGGGAGGAAAGGACAAAGGGATGAGAGAGCGTAAAGTCACAGCAACTTCTTCCTCTTTGGATCGAGCGCCCCTCTTATCCGACCGTGAACGTCATCCTTTTCCTGTTCCCTCGTACTTTTTAAGGTCAATCTGATCTGTCTCACCCCCACATCTCTCACTTTGGGACTTTTAATGATGGTACTTACGAGAAGGAAAGAGCAGGGGCCAAAGTAGAGCCCTCCCACTCCTCTTCGCAACACCCCGCATCCCCCTCTCCATACCTTGTAATACATGCACAGCTACTCCCTGTTCCCCCCCCCCCCCCCAATCTCTATTGCATATGTACCTGATACTTTCTAATTTCTGCTTTTCTTCCGCATTACTGACAGTTTCATCAACTCTCTAGTTTTAGAGTGGGGAGATGTTAAGAGCTGTTTGCTCTCTTGAAGTGGCCTTTCTCCAGTACGCTTACCTTCAGGTTCTTCTGAAGGGTCTCCATGGTATTAATAATCGTCTTCGTGATGCTGACGATCCTGTTCATGATGTCCTCATCCTCAGGATCGATATGTTGGAATACATCCCTTTCTTTGGTTTCTTTAGTCATCCACTGAAACAAGCTTCGATACCAGTGCAGGACTTCCACGATCTTCTGGAGGCAGTTCTGCAGAGAGGGGGGGGCACATAAAGGGTGATTAAAAGGCCGAGAGAGGCAGATAGCTCTTTCCGGCAGTAGGAAAGAGCTCACAGATGCCCTCGCTGAGATTAGGTGGTGATATGATAGAGGTCTATAAAGTGGAACAGGTAAATGCAACCCCCCCCCCCCCCCCACCGATATTCAGCCAGTGTGGTGTCAGCAGAAGCAGGGTGGGCAGAGATGGGAAAGTCTGTACCTACCTCGCTGCCCTTCTTCAGACTGCAGGGGTCACAGCTGTGGTTGCAGCGGACTCTGGGAAAGATGTGATCTTTACGGTCAGGATTCTCTGGCTCAGGAATGAAGATCTGTGCCAAGAAAACAAGCAGAGGTAAGAGAAGTAGTGAATGTGTCCAAATCTATCCTACCCCCCCCCCCCTCTTATTCATTATTTATTTATTTGCCCACTTTTTCCCACCTATTTGCAGGCTCAAAGAGGCTTACATAGTACCGTGCTGGCGATCGCCAGTTCCGGTATGACAAATGCATAGCGATATCATAGTAGAAGTCGTGTGTGACAGACACATTATGGAATAAGAAAGAAGGAAGAGTTATGTCCATTTCGAGTATTAGAGTCGTCGTGTTGCAGACTCAGGAACTTAAGTTGGATCATTCGGGTATGCCTTTTGAATAGGTAAGTTTTTAGTGACTTTCGGAAGTTTAATAGGGCTTGTGTTGTTTTCATGGCGTTTGGTAGTGCGTTCCATAGTTGAGTGGTTATGTAGGAGAAGCTGGATGCATAGGTTGATTTGTATTTGAGTCCTCTTCTATAATTCACAGCCCAATTCTGTAAAGATAATCTTGGAAGCTGCGCTGCCCAGCAGCATAGAAGTATAAAGTGTGCTCTCTCAAGCACTCATGGGTAACTGTGCTGAGGGGCAAAGGGGGCAGTGGTGCCAGGTTCCTATATAACCAGGTCTTCTTATGCAATTAATTCAGCATGTAATCAGTGCCACAGAAACTGCCACCGAATTTAGCCCAGGAGCAGAACTGTAGAAAATGCCCTGATGATCTAATATTGCCCTGGGACGCCTGGTAGTCCTAGTTTGGGACGTACACTCAACCTTTATCTCAACAGCGCAGGCTACAGGATGACTCTCCATCGCTTCTCCCCACTGCTTCTGCCAGGTTGCCCACCATCTAGTTCTCCTAATGCTGGTGGTTATAGGCTGGCACCTCACTCTTCTCCCACTGGGTTAGGCAGGAATCAGGGTACACTACTTTCCTTTCCCTGTTTTGATTGTGGTCTTCCAAGAAGGGTCAGGTGTCCAGAAACTCTCTCCCTCCCCTCCCCTTCTTTTGATCCAGGGCCCTCATCCTTCCTCCGCTCCTCCCATCCTTATGACTGGTTCCTGCCTGGTTGACAGGGGGACTTCCTATCCACGTCATCTCCTGTTGAATGGGTTCACGTTCACGGTATGAATTGCTCAGATCTTACAGGATCAGCTGGCATGACCTAGTTCATAGCGGGAAAGTGGACTTGTGTATGGCAGGATGCGGACACGGGTAGTAAAAAGCGTCTTTTTGTACATAGTAAAAAATGTGAAGTCAATGTCAATTTATGTAAAAATGCTGCAGAATCTTTTAGGCCTTGCCACAGAATTTACCGTCAAGCTGCCACAGGAGAATGGGGTGGGGGACTGGGATCCCCTCTCCCAACATACTCACCCCTTCAAGCTTATACAGCCTTTTCCAAGTCTCAGAATACAGATACAAAAATGTCCATTTGTCAAGCCGCTCTACTGACTGCCCTAAGACGACCTTTTCATTTGGGGATTCCTTGTTTACACCTTCTTTTATTTTTGTTTAGACTTTGGTTACAGGTATTTATTTATTTTAAACATTTATAGTTTCTCGTGGCAGCTGATTCTCTGATAATAGAAAATTCCACAGTGAAATTTTGGAAATTTTATTTGTGGCACATTTGCCTAGATTTCCATATTAAAAATCACGCAGTGGCCCCCATTTACTAACTCATTGCATATGAAAATGATGATGTGCTTTATTTGCTACAAAGTCCGTTTTATGCAGTGGGATTTGTGGTGGATAAAGTGCAATAATGCTGTTAATGGTGGTAAATAGAGGCTAGAGGAGGAGTGGCCTAGTGGTTAGGGTGGTGGACTTTGGTCCTGGGGAACTGAGGAACTGAGTTCGATTCCCACTTCAGGCACAGGCAGCTCCTTGTGACTCTGGGCAAGTCACTTAACCCTCCATTGCCCCATGTAAGCCGCATTGAGCCTGCCATGAGTGGGAAAGCGCGGGGTACAAATGTAACAAAAATAAAATAGATACTATTGGAGATTCTACATGGAATGTTGCTATTCCACTAGCAACATTCCATGTAGAAGCCTGCGCGGCCACATTGGTGATCTGCAAATAGTAGCAACAGTGGAGGAGTGGCCTAGTGGTTAGGGTGGTGGACTTTGGTCCTGGGGAACTGAGGAACTGAGTTTGATTCCCACTTCAGGCACAGGCAGCTCCTTGTGACTCTGGGCAAGTCACTTAACCCTCCATTGCCCCATGTAAGCCGCATTGAGCCTGCCATGAGTGGGAAAGCGCGGGGTACAAATGTAACAAAAATAAAATAGATACTATTGGAGATTCTACATGGAATGTTGCTATTCCACTAGCAACATTCCATGTAGAAGCCTGCGCGGCCACATTGGTGATCTGCAAATAGTAGCAACAGTGGAGGAGTGGCCTAGTGGTTAGGGTGGTGGACTTTGGTCCTGGGGAACTGAGGAACTGAGTTTGATTCCCACTTCAGGCACAGGCAGCTCCTTGTGACTCTGGGCAAGTCACTTAACCCTCCATTGCCCCATGTAAGCCGCATTGAGCCTGCCATGAGTGGGAAAGCGCGGGGTACAAATGTAACAAAAATAAAATAGATACTATTGGAGATTCTACATGGAATGTTGCTATTCCACTAGCAACATTCCATGTAGAAGCCTGCGCGGCCACATTGGTGATCTGCAAATAGTAGCAACAGTGGAGGAGTGGCCTAGTGGTTAGGGTGGTGGACTTTGGTCCTGGGGAACTGAGGAACTGAGTTCGATTCCCACTTCAGGCACAGGCAGCTCCTTGTGACTCTGGGCAAGTCACTTAACCCTCCATTGCCCCATGTAAGCCGCATTGAGCCTGCCATGAGTGGGAAAGCGCAGGGTACAAATATAACAAAAAAAATAAAAAATAAATAAAAAATACGACTTTACAAAAAATGGCCCCATTGCTTAGAAGGAAACATGGGCACTAGATGCCATCAGTGCTGGACTATGGCCCAGTGGCGTAGCCACAGGTGGGCCTGCACTTAGGGCTCAGGCCCACCCAACAGTGGGATCCCAAGCTCGGCCAGCTGAAGACTTCCTCCAGATGGTAACGAAAACGCTACTCTCCATGATACCGGCACCTGCGTATGTTCAGTTTTCAGCGCATGCCTGCTGCAGACTGCCAAGGTGGAAAGAAGCGTTTTCCCACCAGCTGAGATATTTTTTGGGTGGTGGGGGGGAGGGGGAGGAGAACAATTGGTGCCCACCCCCTTCTTCCCCAGGCCCACCCAAAATCTGTTGTCTGGCTACGCCCCTGCTATGGCCCGCATTATGGCTCCGAGGCTCTAACGTGGGAAACAATAAGCATGCCAAAGATTAGAGCAAATAGCATGCTAATGTAGTCAAATGGATGCCAATGAGGTCATTTCTTATTCCTTCCCAATGCTCAGAGAACAGCATACAAAACAAAGCCGCCCTTACCGTTGTAAAAATAACGCCAGCTGAGAGCAGGCGTTAGGGCGCTTGAAGAGAGGATTTCTCATGATTCTTTCTTTAAAATCTGCCGGTTTTTCTTTCATTTCAAAGCAAAAGGAAGCCCGTGCAAGCCCCAAAGCGCCAGTAGTGAGAAACCAATGTGCACGAGTCCGAGAAAAACCTGACAGTGAAAGCACACACTGGTGCCTGTTTCCTGCCTTTAAAAATAAGCCTTCTAAGATTAAAAAAAAATTGAAACGTTTATATTTAAAGGCGCAGAAAATAGACGCCAATGTGTGCTTCACAGTTGGGGTTGCCTGGCACATGTGCAGAGAAGCTGGGCTTACCACAAAACTCTTCTGCGCATGTGCCAAGCACATCTCCCATCCTTGCTTTCGCTTTAATCGTGTGCACATCATTTCCTTTACATAAGTACATAAGTAATGTTGAATAAAAGCATAAAAATGTTGAATAAAAGCATAAAAAAATTGGAGTGGAATGCTTCAAAAAAAACATGCAGAGCTAGCTGTTTCAACACTAAAATCTCCTGGGACATGATGGGGCCCACATTAGCCAGAGGCAGGCTCCAGAAAGTCTGTGGGATAGAAGGTAGGGGGGTAATAGAAAGCAGATGTTCTGCACATGATTAACAGTTTGTGGTATTCAGAGACTTGCACAGGGATGTTGTATAGTCAGATGCCAAAGAAAGCTATATAAGACCAATGAGAGATCTGTGCCTTTAAGCATTCTCTGACTGCTTTGTCTGAACATGCTTCCTGCATACCTCATAAAAGGTATGCAGTACAATTGTAAATAAACTTTTTATATTAAATCGTCTAGTCTTCTCTTCAAAGTGGCGAGCCAGCCAGGAGTAGGCCGCAAACGGAAAAGAGAAGGCGAGACGAAGAACAAATTAAGTGTGTGTTGTTAACGAAGTTTTTTACAGGATTTTGAGAGAGCAAGCGTTGTTTACGCCTGATTTCTGTGCTCCACTGATGTGGGATTGATCAAACTACTGACGTGGACATACAGGTGATAACTCCTGGGCTTGCTAAAAGAGAAATAAGAAGACGCGTGAGTAAGCTTACACTGTGGCCTTATATATTTGTTTAGTTTTGTAGTTTTCTGTTTTGTATATTTTCTTTGTTTAGGTGCAGTAGTATATTTTTGTAGGTTGTGGCTCTATAGGAGAAATTGTAATAGTCAGAATAAAATGAAAGGGAAAGGGGCAGATAAGAAAGAAAAGCCTCCTGTATATGCTATGTATTTAGATTTAGATAGTTCAAAAAAATGCTCCCCTTTGCAGCATGTCATAGAATTATTCCCATTAGAAAAAAAACAGATTGAAAAAATTCATGAGAAATGGTATGATGCAAAAGATTCTTTTTTGAGCTGGTCTCAGTATGGATCGTTTGAAAAAATACAGCAAGAGCGGGAAAAGCAACCTTTTGTTCAGCCTGAAGGTTGAGGAATGTCATCTGTTTTTGATTTCTCGGTGTTTGGCTGTTAAAGGTTAAAAAGGTCAGGAAGAACTGAAATTTGTTTTGTTCCTTTTAAAAGATTGTTTTAGATTAGATTTAAATAAGTTTGATTTTGTCTTATAAGGTGATCTCTGTTTATTTTAAAATATGTGTTATTCTGTTTCTAGTTCTCTATGTGGAATGTCTTTGCAATTTAACTTTGTTTGACTCTTTTTTAAGTGAGATTCCTGCAGTGTTAAGAGATCATCTGGTTTGAATTAGTCACTAGCTAGTTCTGTGTGTAGGTTTAATAGAAGAGGTGATTTAAAATCTTTAATAACATCTGAACAATATGATTTGTCAGCAATTTGGTCACTATGCCTCAGAATGTTATCAGAATGCAGGAATGCCCCAAGTACAAATGCAGACGCAGCAAGGATTGATGCCACAAGTAGTAGTAGGGATGCCTGTGAGTGCCCCGCAGACTGCCTTACAGCAGCCGGCGATGCAATCACAGGGACCAGGGGCTGCAGTACAGAGACAAGGCACTGTAAATGCTTTTCCAACTTGGCAGACAGACCAATGCTATTGACTGGAAGCAGACCAGTGTCAGGAGGAGGGAATGATTTTCAGATTAGACACAAGGGAACCCTTTATTACATTGACAATTGGCAAATATGGAACTCCTGTGAGATTTTTGATAGATACAGGGGCGAGTACCTCTGTGTTGTGTGCAAAACCACTGGGAGTTAAGCTTTCAAATCAGTATAGAACAACAGTGGGATTTACGGGGATAGAACAAAGAAAAAGGCTAACAGAACCCACTCTGGTGCGCTTGGAATGCCAACCGCACGGTTCAAGGGAGGCTGTGGTACCCTTCTTAGTGGCACCTGATTGCCCAGTAAATTTGTGTGGTAGAGACTTATTGTCTCAATTAGGATTGTGTTTAGATTTTGGAAATAAAGAAATACCAAGTTTGCTCACCATGGTTCAACAGTTGAATAATGAAAATAAAGTAAGGGTTATGGAAGAATTACCACAACATATTTGGAGTACAAGTGATTCACCATATGGACTAGCCATAAATGCAAAACCCCATAAGATAGAATTAATAGAAGGGGCAAAGGGGCCGAAGCAAGACCCTTACCCCATACGACCTAAATTAGTATCCAAAACCTTGGAACACATTGATAAATTATTGAAATGTGGTATTATTGAACCTTCAGTATCCCCGTACAATACCCCATTGTTTCCTGTCCCAAAAGGGGAAAACAATGTAAGGATAGTACATGATTTAAGAGAGCTAAATGAGGTTACAAAAAATCAATTTCCGATTTGTGCAAATCCTGCTACTCTTTTGCATACCCAGAATATATATGCATATAACACTGTTATTGACTTGTCTAATGCATTCTTTTCAATACCTCTTCATCCAGAGTCTAGGGATTTGACGTCATTTATAGTACAGAATGAGGCATACAGGTGGACTAGGATGCCTCAAGGCTTTACTGATAGTCCATCGGTATTCTCAAAACAACTGATGATGGATTTAAAGGATTTCAGGAGTCAATTGCCTGACACGGTGTCATTGTTTGTCTATGTAGATGATATTCTACTGTCTGCTGAGACTGAAGCAGAATGCCTAGATTGGACTACAAAATTATTTTTGTTATTAGGAGAGTTAGGATATAAATGTAACAGGGAAAAATGTGTTATAGCTCAGTCTACTGTCACCTTTTTAGGACAAAATGTTTCAGCAGAACATAAGGTAATTATACCGGAGGTTATATCTATTTTAAATGAGACTCCGGTACCGCAAACAGTTACCCAGTTACGTGCTGTTTTGGGAATGTTAAATTACTGCAGACAATGGATACCAAATTATACACAAAAAGTAATGAGACTGTATAAACATTTGAAACTGCCCGCAGCTACACCAAAGAATACACTCATTGGAAGAGCAGGATAAGATAATATTGGCTAAGATTGTGAGGGATTTGTTATCCCCAGGACCGTTAGCAGTAATAGATATCCAATCACCTGTGCATTTGTGGGTAAAAGACATGGGAAATAGTTGGGCAGCTATGATTAATCAAAATAATGAAGTAAATGCACCAGTAGCTTTTTTGTCAGGCTCTTTTAATCATGTGGAAAAGGGAATGAAAGAAATACCAAAGTTACTGACAGCTATAGTGGCTGCCGTAGGTAAATGGAGAGCACAAATGCCTTTTGTTCCTATTGTAATACATACCAACCACACGATTAAAACGCTGTTGAGCCCTAGCCAAACAGCATTGACAGACACTAGATTTGGAAAATATCAAGCAGTACTTTTAGGACAAGATATAAGAATAATACCATTAACTAAAGAACAGAGAAATAAGATAGATCTGCTTTTTCCTGTCGATCAAGAGGGTGAGATTGATACTATAGAAATCCCTACATTTCACTGTCTTACTTTTGAACCCTTATCTGATGGATTAATATGGTTTACAGATGGAGCTTGTGAAAGGACTGTTGCAGGCTTTGCCTGCGTGCAGGTAGATGAGAATCTAAGAAAGATAATGCAAGTACAATATAAAACCCCTCCTAACCAGACTGCACAGCATGCTGAACTTTTAGCCGTTATTACGGCCTTACAACACACTGATATGACTCAAAATGTCACTATATATACTGATAGTGGTTACGTTGCAAGTTCACTACAGTATCATATATTAAAATGGCAGCGTAGGGGGATGATAACCAGTGCAGGTAAAAATTTACAACATTACACATATTGGAAATTGCTGTTTGAAATTTTGGCAAGAAGGGAACGTGAAGGTAGAAAAACTGCAGTTGTGTGGACCCCGGCCCACACTGAAAAGCCAACCTTTGAAGCACTAGGTAATGCAATGGCTGATGCAGCAGCAACGGAGGTGGTTAAGCAAAGTGAAAAGATTTTGTATAATACTAGACAGACACAGGAAGGGCCACTTACGAATGTAGATAAGATTGAAATGTGGCAGCCAGAGGGACAGGAAAGTGAAAAATGGTTGAAGAGAGGATGTATGAAATTGGGAAGTGAATGGTTAATGCAGAAGAAGGATTACCTTGCATGCCAATGAGCCAGGCGATTAAGGTATTGGCTGAGTGGCATGCAACCATGCATTGGAATAAGGAAACAATGAGGCAACAATTTGAGCAAAGATTTTGGACTTTAAAAATTGATAACCTGATTCAACAGGTTGTGCGTCTTATTAAAATCTCTCAATAAAGAAATGGTGGGAAAATCATATACCTGGCTTGATTTGTTACCATTAGCTTTGATGGTTATAAGGGCCCAACCTAATGGGTGTACTAAATTGACCCCATTCCAAATTCAGACAGGACGTCATTTCTTCCCGATGCAGACAGCAAGTACTGATAGCACAGCTCAGTACTGGCAAAAGCTACAACCTATGTTGAACCTGACAAGTGATATGATCCGAACAAATGTAGTATCACAGGCAGGAACTACTAATGATGTTTGTGCTTTTAAAGTAGGTGACCTAGTGCTACGAAAGAACTTTACACATAAAACATGGAAGGATCCTGTGTATGTAGGGCCTTTTGCTATCACGGCCCTTACTCAGACCTCTGCCCGTCTGGAAGGTCATACTTCTTGGATACACTTATCAGATATTCGACGAACTAATAATATTGAAATGGACAAAGAATAAACAAACATCATGTCCCTAAACATGATGGTATTGGGATGTTGTTGTTTGTTAATGGACAATGAACACATATGATAATAGACTTGTTGCAGCGGCCAAAATGTTGAATTTGACTGATTGTATCATATGTGCCCACTGACTGACATCATCCTTGTCCTTGCCAACTATGATATATGGGACTACAATGATAAAATCATGTCTGTTATCCCAATAATACCTGTGTAAGAGATGATGAAAACCTTCATTGGACAAATGAGACTATTTATAAGCAAGCCTTGCTTATGGACAAGTACCCACAGACATCATGTTGGTGTCTGATTAATAGTATGACAACTGAACACATTCCCCCGATAAAGTGCACTTACACGCAAAATGTTATAACAACTGATTCAATGAATGTTATGCTTTTAATTTGTGTAATTTTTAATGCCACATCAGCTAATGAAAAGTAAGAATGAATGACAGTGCACTTCCCTTTAATGAAGCTCACTGTCCTATAAATTATATACCTCAAGAGATATAAATTTTGTACCCTAGTACAATTGAATCTGTTTAATGCAACATGTATTAGCATGTTTGCAAAGATGTGCCAGGATGCTTTTAAAATAACAATGATAACTGAAATTCAGAATAAATAGAACTTTAATATGTCAGCCAAAAATATTGAAAAAAGCGTGCAGAAACTGAATGCCACAAACAAGGGGGGAGGAGATTTAGAAAGGAGGTAAGAAAACAGACTGGAGCTGAAACAGATGTGTTGAGGCCTGGAATATCAGTCCTCAAAGGGAGGATGTTGAATAAAAGCATAAAAATGTTGAATAAAAGCATAAAAAAATTGGAGTGGAATGCTTCAAAAAAAACATGCAGAGCTAGCTGTTTCAACACTAAAATCTCCTGGGACATGATGGGGCCCACATTAGCCAGAGGCAGGCTCCAGAAAGTCTGTGGGATAGAAGGTAGGGGGGTAATAGAAAGCAGATGTTCTGCACATGATTAACAGTTTGTGGTATTCAGAGACTTGCACAGGGATGTTGTATAGTCAGATGCCAAAGAAAGCTATATAAGACCAATGAGAGATCTGTGCCTTTAAGCATTCTCTGACTGCTTTGTCTGAACATGCTTCCTGCATACCTCATAAAAGGTATGCAGTACTGCCACACTGGGAAAAGACCAAAGGTTCATCAAGCCCAGCATCCTGTCCACGACAGTGGCCAATCCAGGCCAAGGGCACCTGGCAAACTTCCCAAACGTACAAACATTCTATACATGTTATTCCTGGAATTGTGGATTTTTCCCAAGTCCATTTAGTAGTGGTTTATGGACTTGTCCTTTAGGAAACCGTCTAGCCCCTTTTTAAACTCTGCTAAGCTAACCGCCTTCACGTTCTCTGGCGAGCTGATTTTCTGCACTGTTGGCTTACAGCAAGACTTCCGAGCATCAAGGCAAGAGTGCTTACAGTTACTTATTACTTGTGCGTCTGAGTGTATAAAACCCCCAGCCCCTGTGTATGTATGTGGTATCAAAGCGACTTTAGGAGGGGGGGGGGGGGTTCCTGCCACATTTACATGGCCGTGATTAAGCCAGATTGTAAATATATAAGGTGCGCTGATATCAGCTTATGCTTGTATTCTATAGCAGAATCGGGACATCCAGATGCTGTTACAGAACAGGCTCTCACCACATGGAGATGCCCACTTATATAATCGCCCCCTTCATGACTGGGTAATTTGGAGGCAGGGGGTTAGATTTTCTTGGGTGGGGCTCAGAGCGGGGTTAGGCATGGAGGCAAAATCTTGAAAATGCAGGATGAAGGGTCAGAGATGAAGGACCGGCAAGGGGATGAGAATGTGGGAAAGGAGTTGGAAATGGGGGAAAGAGGATGGGGCATGGGATATCCTGGTCTAAATCTGGAGGAATGAGGAGGAACAGCAGCCACATGTTAGTGCAGTGGGTGGAGATCTTGGGGAACTGGGTTCAATCCCCACTGCAGCTCCTTGTGACACTGGTCAAGTCACTCAACAACCCCCCCTCTCCATTGCCCCAGGCATAAAAATGTGGATCGTGAACGCACTAGGGACAGAGAAAGTACCTAGATGTAATAATACATAAGCCATTGATTGTACCACTAAATTAAACATAATTATACTCCACTATAACCATGTCTAGAAATGTGGACTTAAAACAGTGACTCTTTTTCATATCAAGAAGGGAAAAGGCCTCAGGATATGCTACAGATACAGAGTATCTTTCAATCATAGGCTAAAAACCTTTATGTGTCAAAAAAATGCCACCTTTGATATTTTTTAAGACACATAAAGAAGGTTTTTAGCCTATGATTGATATAAGAGATACAAACAGAGTATCTGTAGCATATCCTGAGGCTTCTTCTTTCTTGATATGAAAAAAGAATCATTCTGATGTTTTAAATCATAGTGGAGTATAATTGTTTTGTTTGATTGGGTGTTACACAGACTCCACTTTCCTCTGTTGATTGTGACTCCATAACTCTTTACCCTGCCACCAGCCAGACCAGAAATGTGACCCGAGTAAGAACACGGGCCAGAATCTAGGAATTGTCCTCTCTGTACATCATAAATGATTTACAAAATAATAATAATACAATTATGTCCATTTTTAGTTTAACCATTTATATTGCCTTGCAAATGAGATGATCTTAATTCAGACACAGAAGGTGATTCCTTCTCATCTGGCATTGATCTCTCTGTCATTTCTCTCCACCCCTAACTCCTTTTTCTGGTGTGTATCCCCCCCCCCTCCCTTCCATAAACTACTGGAATCTCTTATCTCAGTTACATTGCAAAACAAAGACAGGCCCTCACAATACAGCAAACACTGATCTGGCAACTCCAAAGTTCTGTATGTATTCAAAACTGTGAAAATAAAAACTGAGCACAATACAAAAAGATATCAGGGCCACATTTCTCCAAAACAGAATGAGCAGTAAAAACTCTGGACAAGATGGGGGTCCGTGGGGGAGGGGAGGGGGAATGAAGTAGAAGCGGCAGCAATACACTATGTTGTACCTGGCTACCAAGCTAGAAATGTACCTATTTCGGGCAAAGAATAGTGGCTGCCCTTTTCGTACACTTAGATATGCCGAAACGGGTCAGCAAGTAAGGTGCAGGCGAGACTTTATGTCTACTTTAACTCTTTACACTTTCTATTTTAATTACGGTTACTTTGGGCAACACCTCCCCGGTGAAACTGTCCTATCCTATCGGTAAAAGCTACCTGAATATCCCACCGACCTACCCCACACCCGGCAGATCAGTGCGGGAAGGAGAGGGTGTCAGCTGCTCCCCTCTCTCCTACCTCCACAGCTTCCAAGTTACCCAGTTCCAGGAGGGAAATTTTAAGCCAGTCCTGGATTTCAGCCAACCCCATCCTGATGCATCATTGCGGGACCTACTGCATTGATTTCAACAGGCAGAATCAGGAATTACAAATAGATCCCACACTGCTTTCAGATATAAATTCAAAACCAGTACTGGCCACAGTCTCCCTTCTGGAACTGGGTAACTTGGCAGCTCTGTACCTGCAGCAAAGGTGTACAGGTGTGGTTACTAATCCAGACTTCCTTGTATCTTTCTCTCAAGGATCGGAGTCGCTTCCCCTTAACTAACAGCCCAAAAGTCACATCCCGTGTCCTACAGATTGGATTAATACCGGGTCCCGGGAGCGAATCGGGCAAAACCGGACTCTTCTCGTTATGATGCGCTTTATCGTTGTTCCTGAACTTTCCCCAGCCACGGCCCATATGCATCTAAGCCCTTCTGCAAACTCCTTGAAAAGACTAGACGAGAAGGAAACTCCAAAACAGGGAGGAAAGGACAAGGGTGAAAGAGTGTGAAGTCACAGCAACTTCTTCCTCTTTGGATCGAGCGCCCCTCTTATCTGGCCATGAACGTCATCCTTTTCCTGTTCTCTCGTCGATCTGATCTCTCTCACTCCCACATCTCGCACTTGGGACTTTTAATGATGATACTTATGAGAAGGAAAGAGCAGGGGCCAAAGTAGAGCCCTCCCACCCGTGTTGGGCAACACCCCGCATCCCCCTCTCCAAATTTTGTAATACAGGCACAGCTGCCCCCCTGACCTCTATTGCATATTTACCTGCTGCTTTCTAATTTCAGTTCCTCTTCCGCACTGTTGACAGTTTCAACCAAGCAGGTTTAATTGACACGACTTTCTAGTGTCCCTGATTCTTCGAAGGCTAAGCCTCGCATAAGAACATAGGACACTGCGCATGGCTTTCCTTTAAGAAAAACCACAATGGATCATGGAAAGCAGGCGCCTGGGGCGCCAAAACTTAGGACGGGGGGGAGCAAAACAGCCAGTAGAGTCGACTGGATGAAGCAGTTTACAGGGACCCCTACGGCCTGCCAGCCAAAGAGAGAATTGAGCTGGCCAGACTGGGCGATAGTAGCTTGCAATGTGGCTCCTCTACACACCACTCTTCCTTCTGTCTGGCACTGTCTGTGACAGACAGCTGAGCTGGTGAGCTAAGCAACGCTGCACAGCCACTGGACGGCACCTGCATTCTTCCACGCCCTACAGAACTCTCATAGCCAATCAGAGTAAACGGAACTCTCCCCAGCCAATAGGAATCCTGAGCGAGCCTCTGGCGCTTCTGGCTTCTGTCATTCAAAACTGCGGGATTTGCCTAGGCAGAAAAATCGATCTTTCTTTCTAACTCTCAGCGTCCGCAGCCCATGGCATTTGCCATTTTTTCCCACGTGATAGCAGCGGAGTCTGGTTGCCACTGTCCTGGTCTTTAAGTGGAAGTAGGCTACCCACTCAGTAGCCAAAAGCTTCAGGTCAGTAACAGTGCACAGCCAGCTTCCAGACCCTCATATATGATGTCTAGCTCTGATTGCTTTAAGAAAAAGGAGACTGCGAGCCCTACAATTCAATGGGTTGGGGGGGAGTCAAATTCCAGATGTTTCTAAACATCTAACTACTGGAAACGCCAAATGAACTTGGTAGTTGTCTGTCTTGCTCTGATTTCTATTCCCTCTCCTTACCAACACACACCACTTTCCTGTTTGTAAAACAAAGAGTAATCAAGTTAAATGCAGAAAAGAAAAGGCAAGAACTTACGTAAGAATGGTTGTACAACTGCATGGCCAGCTGGTTCAAGCTCCGGGACGCGTTTTTGCAGCCGTCCCAGCTACCTGGCACTTGTCGACCAGTGGCCCTGGCCGTGCTCCCCGGTACACATAATGCGATCAGCAGAAAGATGACTTTCCCAGACAGACCACCTGCCTCCATGTCTTCCCTTCTCCTCTCCTACAGAATAGCAAATGTCTCCTCCAGTTGTCTTGTGCTTGTTTAGGGCGATGAGGGCTGGTATGAGGTCTGGATTGGATTCAGGCTGTACTTATCCACAGTGGTGAGTCAGTCTGGCCCCGGGCATTCCCCTTGGGATCCCAGGTGGGCACGGGTGTTTTGCATTTTAGCTGGTCCTCTCCAAAATCATTGTCGTCTGTCATCTCGGCTCGTCCCACGTTGCTTTTCAGGAACAATGTTGTTGCTTCTCTAGTTTCAGCTGTCAAGGCTGTACTCATCCTCTTCCGGTCCTCGAAAGTCTCTGAAACCCTCGAGTTAATTCTAAGCTGCTGTTTCACAACTTTTGTGTAGGTGACATATGACTCTTAACGATGATCGGTGTGTAAGTGGAAAGCACTCGCTAGAAATGTTATCAATTCCATCAGTTTCTGACTTCTCCGAATTTTTTTCCGAAGTTTTCTGTCGTCTATTTGTTTATTTATATTTATTTATTCATACTTGCATCCCACAATTATCCAAAAATGAGTTTCGGTTCAATGTGGCTTACATTTAGCAGAGATTACATTGATTCAATTACATTTACAAGTTGTATGATGCTGTGTTTTACAGTGGTTGGCAAGATAAACATTAGTGCATTTTAAACTTTCTTTGGCATTTGGCTTTGTGCTGTCTCCAGGCTATGTGCCCACCATGAAGTCAGTGGGGAAATATCCCTTGGGAGCTAGCTCAGTGGGTACTGTTGAGCACCCCCAGTATTGTGTCCAGGAAGGGTAATTTCTATTGTTTATAGCACCCCAATCATGTTAACATGTTGGTACCTACTATTCCCACCAATAGCTGTGTGTATACTGGACAAGGAGAGAAAACACAGGACAGCAGAAGGGTTATTATATGACACTCCAGGTTGCAAACTGATCAGTGGTTTTCAACATAAGGAAAATATACTAGTTAGCTAGATTCTGGGACCTCTGCTCAGTGTGCCGCAGCGGCTAAGAAAGCAAATAGAATGTGAGGTATTATTAGGAAAGGAATGGAAAATAAAAATGAGGATGTTATAATGCCCTTGTATTGCTCCATGGTGGGACAGCACCTTGAATATTGTGTGCAATTCTGGTCACCGCATCTCAAAAAAGATATAGTAGAATTAGAAAAGGTACAGAGAAGGGTTACAAAAATGATAAAGGGGATGGGACAACTTCCCTATAAGGAAAGGCTGAAGCAGCTAGGGATCTTCAGCTTGGAGAAAAGATGGCTGAGGGGAGATATGATAGAGGTGTATAAAATAATGAGTGGAGTGGAACGGGGAGACCTGAATCACTTGTTTACTATTTCCAAAAATACTAGGACTAGGGGAAACACAATGAAGCTACAAAGTAGTAAATTTAAAATCAATCGGAGAAAATATTTCTTCATGCAATGTGTAATTAAGCTCTGTAATTTGTTGCCTGATAATGTAGTAAAAGCAGTTAGCTTAGCAGGAGTTAAAAAAGGTTTGGCTAGCTTCCTAAAAGATAAGCCATTATTAAAATGGTGAAAATCCACTGCTTATTTCTAGGATAAGCAGCATAAAAAGTATTGTACTGTTTTGGGATCTTGCCAGGTACTTGTAACCTGGATTGGCCACTGTTGGAAACAGGATGCTGGGCTTGATGGACCTTTGGTCCGTCCCAGACTATGGTGATACTTATGTTCTTATGGTATCGAATCTACCTAAGCCCAAAGGTTGTGTATGGTCCTTGTATTATCAGATCTCCAGGGCCAGAAATCTCTGAATTAAGTGCATCTTAGGGAGAGGGAAGGGAGAGCTAAACAAGACAAGAATTTGGAAAGAATAGAGGAGCAAAAGTGGATGAATTATAAAATAGAGAGAAACACATTATTTTTCCCATCTTTTTTCCCTAAGTCCAAATACCTCAGGAAAAAAAAACAGGAGTTTGTATGGCAGGGTGTGCCAGACAGTGAAATGATTATCAGTGGGCTCTGTAAAAATCAAATAAATAAAAGTTCTCTAAAGAAGCTTCATTATTTTAAGCACATTCGCGACCACCTCTGGGAAAAGGTACTCAAATCTCCAGAAACAAAACAAAAAAAGAGGGTTGAATGAATTCTGTTAGCGCAGGGGCCCTTTAACTAAGCCACGTAAGCATCTATGCATGTCCAATGTGTGCCTTGCGTTAATTTAATTTTTGGTGCGTGTTCGATACGTGCGTCCGAAAAATAATTTTCAGACACACGCCAAGCGGCATTTGACACACGTAGTTCATTACCACCCGGTTGCTGCGTGAGACTTTACCGCTAGGTCAATGGCTGGCGGTAAGGTCTCAGACCCAAAATGGACGCGTGCCAATTTTCATTTCGCCGCACGTCCATTTTTGGCAAAAATTTTAAAAAGGCATTTGTTTACAAATGCCCTGAAAAATGATTCTGCACATGCCTAAAACAGGTGATTACATTATCGCAGCCCATTTTTCAGCACACCTTAGTAAAAGGAAACTGCAATTTTTAATGCAGCCCAAACCCCATCCTTTTTTGTGAAAAGGAAAGCTACAGGGTTCAAACATGTAACCTTTGCAGACTGCTTATGGACCCATGATATGAAAATTTGGTCTTTCTCAACACTTTGGATCTACTATTTTAGCATGCACTGAAAACGCTAGTGCGCCTTTGCAAAAGACCTCCTTAGTCACCTTTTCCTAGAGATGGTCACATTTCTTTGTAAATCGTGTGTGTCCCTAGTGACTACTTTGGCCTGCTTTTCTCATTAATTTTTTTTTCTGACCTGAAGGTTTTGGTCAGACTTGTTTTCTCTTTTGATCTGATGTCAGAACTGTGGTTTTTTTTGGGGGGAGAAGGAGGAGAAGGGACTTTACGGCTTTTGTACATTTTCTTTGGGGTGCGAGTAATTAACATTTTAATCTCAGGATGAAAGCTTTGTACTAGGAATCCTTTTTATGTCCCCACACTGAAATATTCAGGGCTTGGGTTGGATTATTTTGTATGAGGGCTACTAGTCCCTTCTTTCTACCAATAAAGCATTTTTAATAAAAAAAATTCCTTTATAAAAAGAAATTATAGTTTTATGTTGATGCTCATGAGATCATCTGATGGTCAGTGTCCAATGACATGATAGGTAGGGGGAACACAGCTCATGCTTCTGAATCCCATTCCTCATGCAAGAATATATATAAAAAAAAAACCAACCAAGTACTAAGGGGTCCTTTTACAAAGGCACTGTAGCATTTTTAGCATGTGCTAAATGCTAGAGTCATCCATATGGGTATCTCTATCATTTAGCACATGCTTATTTTTAGCAAGCACTAAAACGCTAGCATGCCTTTGTAAAAGGACCCCTAAGTAATTAGTTGAAATGAGAAAGAGAGACTATGAGACTCATTTTCGAAAGAGATGGACGTCCAAAAAGCGACATAAATCGGCACTTGGACAGAGACGTCCAAATCAGTATAATCCTGGCCAGGATGAACAGACGGATGCAGAAATGTTAAAGGAAATTAGGGATGCAAACAAACTGGGCAACACAATAATAATGGGTGATTTCAATTACCCTGATATTGACTGGGTAAATGTAACATCGGGACACGCTAGGGAGGTAAAATTCCTTGATGAAATCAAGGACAGCTTTATGGAGCAGCTGGTACAGGAGTCGACGAGAGAAGGAAAAATTCTAGACCTAGTCCTTAGAGGAGCACATGATCTGGTGCGGGAGGTAATGGTGCTGGGGCCACTTGATAACAGTGATCATAATATGATCGGATTTGATATTACCTTTGAAGTAAGTATACATAGGGAATCAAATATGTTAGCGTTTAACTTTAAAAAAGGAGACTATGATAAAATGAGAAGAACGGTGAAAAGAAAACTTAGAGGAGCGACTGCGAGGGTCAAAAATTTACATCAGGCGTGGATGCTGTTCAAAAACACCATCCTGGAAGCCCAGGCCAAATATATTCCATGTATTAAAAAAGGAGGACGGAAGACCAAACGACAGCCAGCATGGTTATGAAGGAAGCTATTAGAGCTAAAAGAAAATCCTTCACAAAATGGAAGAAGGAACTGACTGAAAATAATAAGAAACGGCATAAGGAATGCCAAGTCAAATGCAAAGCGCTGATAAGGAAGGCTAAGAGGGACTTTGAAAAAAAGATTGCATTGGAGGCAAAAACACATAGTAAAATTTTTTTAGGTATATTAAAAGCAGGAAGCCGGCAAAAGAATCGGTTGGACCACTAGATGACCGAGGAGTAAAAGGGGCAATCAGGGAAGACGAAGCTGTAGCGGAGAGATTAAATGAATTCTTTGCTTCGGTCTTCACCGAGGAAGGTTTGGGAGTGATACCGGTGCCGGAAATGGTATTCAAAGCTGACGAGTTGGAGAAACTTAATGAATTCTCTGTAAACCTGGAGGATGTAATGGGGCAGTTCTACAAACTGAAAAGTAGCAAATCTCCTGGACTGGATGGTATTCATCCCAGAGTACTGATAGAACTGAAAAATGAGCTTGCAGAGCTATTGTTAGAAATATGTAATTTATCCTTAAAATCGAGTGTGGTACCAGAAGACTGCAGGGTGGCCAATGTAACTCCAATTTTTTAAAAAGGTTCCAGAGGAGATCCGGGAAATTATAGACTGGTGAGTCTGACGTTGGTGCCGGGCAAAATGGTAGAGACTATTATTAAGAACAAAATTACAGAGCATATTCAAAAGCATGGATTAATGAGACAAAGTCAACATGGATTTAGTGATGGGAAATCTTGCCTCACCAATCTACTACATTTCTTTGAAGGGGTGAACGAACATGTGGATAAAGGTGAGCCGGTTGGTATTGTGTATCTGGATTTTCAGAAGGCGTTTGACAAAGTACCTCATGAAAGACTCCAGAGGAAATTGGAGAGTCATGGGATAGGAAGTAGTGTTCTATTGTGGATTAAAAACTGGTTAAAAGGTAGAAAACAGAGAGTAGAGTTAAATGGTCATTATTCTCAATGGAGAAGGGTAGTTAGTGGGGTTCCCCAGGGGTCTGTGCTGGTACCGCTGCTTTTTAACATATTTATAAATGACCTGGAGATGGGAGTAACTAGTGAGGTAATTAAATTTGCTGATGACACAAAGTTATTCAAAGTCGTTAAATCGCTGGAGGATTGTGAAAAATTACAAGAGGACTTTATGAGACTGGGAGACTGGGCATCTAAATGGCTGATGACGTTTAATTTGAGCAAGTGCAAAGTGATGCATGTGGGAAAAAGGAACCCGAATTATAGCTACGTCATGCAAGGTTCCATGTTAGGAGTCATGGACCAAGAAAGGGATCTAGGTGTCGTCGTTGATGATACGTTGAAACCTTCTGCTCAGTGTGCTGCTGCGGCTAAGAAAGCAAATAGAATGTCAGGTATTATTAGGAAAGGAATGGAAAACAAAAATGAGGATGTTATAATGCCTTTGTATTGCTCCATGGTGCGACCGCACCTTGAATATTGTGTTCAATTCTGGTCGCCGTATCTCAAAAAAGATGTAGTGGAATTAGAAAAGGTGCAGAGAAGGGCAATGAAAATGATAAAGGGGATGGGACGACTTCCCTATGAGGAAAGGCTAAAGCGGCTAGGGCTCTTCAGCTTGGAGAAAAGGCGGCTGAGGGGAGATATGATACAGGTCTATAAAATAATGAGTGGATTTGAACGGGTAGATGTGAAGTGTCTGTTCACGCTTTCCAAAAATACTAGGACTAGGGGGCATGTGTTGAAGCTACAATGTAGTAAATTTAAAACGAATCGGAGAAAATATTTCTTCACTCAACGTGTAATTAAACTCTGGAATTCGTTGCCAGAGAATGTGGTAAAGGCGGTTAGCTTAGCGGAGTTTAAAAAAGGATAGCTTCCTAAAGGAAAAGTCCATAGACCATTATTAAATGGACTTGGGGAAAATCCACTATTTCTGGGATAAGCAGTATAAAATGTTTTGTACTTTTTTGGGATCTTGCCAGGTATTTGTGATCTGGATTGGCCACTGCTGGAAACAGGATGCTGGACTTGATGGACCTTTGGTCTGTCCCAGTATTTATTTATTTATTTATTTATTTATTTACTTATAGCATTTGTATCCCACATTTCCCCACCTATTTGCAGGCTCAATGTGGCTTACATAGTACCGTAATGGCGTTCGCCAGTTCCGGTAAGAACAAATACAAGGTATGGCAATACTTATGTAAGCAGAAATTCGATAAAAATGTACAAAATCATGAGTAGGGTGGAACAGTTTTTAACCATTCAAACAACACTAAATCAAGAAGACATGCCATGAAGCGAATGACCAGCAGATTGAAAACAAATTCTAAAAAGTAGTTTTTCCTGCAGTATATAGTTAAACTATGAAATCTAGTCCAAGAGAATGTGCTCAAGGCAACTAACCACAGTTCCCTCTAAGCTGAGCGGGAGTCCTCCACCTACAGTCCTGCCAGTGGGTGGCGCTGTTTCACTATCACATTTTCAATAGTGAGGGATAGGCAAGCTCTGCAGGACTCCAAGGAACCTACCTATCTCTAGCGATTCAAAACACAATATTGAAGCACCCCCCCCCACCCCACTGAGAGCAATGCAGTTAGAGGACACCTGTTCAGCTTAGAGTGTAACTAACAGTGAAACTCAACAGAAGGTCAGACAAGTTCCTAGAGGAAAACTTAATTTAAAATATTAGAATCAGTGGCATAGCTAGGTGGGTCGCCAGGGGAGCAGCCACTCCCCCAAACGAATATCTGTCGGTGATGGCACCTATTTTTTAATGTGATCCAGCTGGCCCATTGAGCCTGCACATAGCAACATACATAGTAACATAGTAAATGACGGCAGATAAAGACCTGTACGGTCCATCCAGTCTGCCCAACAAGATAAACTCTTGTATCGGGTGGGTTTTGAAGGGCTCACATTTACCAGCACAAGTGTAGGGGGGATGGGCCTGGGTCTGCCTGCCTGAAGTGCACTGCACCCACTAAAACTGCTCCAGGGACCTGCATAGTGCTGTCATGGAGCTGGGTATGACATTTGAGGCTGGCATACAGGCTGGCAAAAAAATTTTTTTTTAGGGTGGGAGGGGTTTGGTGACCACTGAGGGAGTAAGAGGAGGTCATCCCCGATTACCTCCGGTGGTCATCTGGTCAGTTTGGGCACCTTTTGAGGCTTGGTCGTGAAAAAAAATGGACCAAGTAAAGTCGGCCAAATGCTTGTCAAGGACGCCCTTCTTTTTCCATTATCAGCCGAGGACGCCCATCTCTTAAGCACGCCCCAGTCCCGCCTTCACTACGCATCTGACATGCCCCGGTGAACTTTAGTCGTCCCTGCGACGGACTGCAGTTGAGGGCACCCAAAATCGGCTTTCAATTATGCCGATTTGAGCGACCCTGAGAAAAGGACGCCTATCTTCCAATTTGTGTAGGAAGATGGGCGCCCTTCTCTTTCGAAAATGCCCCTGATTGCCTCTTGCTAAGTGCACATTGCATGCCTATTACTACACTCAAATCCTATTATTTCTCTGTTGCTTTGGAACATCTCAGCAGTGATTTTCTCTTGACTAGCATTCAACTGTTGTTATTTAATTGTACATACTGGTTGTTGTCTTTCCTGTCATAATGGAATTCTTTTTTCTGTGTCTTTTTATTTTTTAGCTGTTTTGTAAACCGCTGTGACCTGTTTGTTCAGAAAGGGAAGATATAGCAAATTTTAATTAACATAAATATAAACATACACTTTAATAGGCAGTTTTACATGGGACCTGTATAGGCCATGTTGGGCACTCCCTCTCCCCCATAGTTGCTGCATTTCGGGGCCCTTTTACAAAGGCGTGTAAGGGCCTATGCGTATCCAGCGCGCACCAGACTGGCATTACCGCGCATGCTCCTGGTGGTAATTCTGAACTTGGTGCGTGCTGAAAACATGCAGTAGAAAATATTTTCTATTTTCTACCGTGTAGCGCTTACCCAGAGGTAAACGGCAGTGGGCGTGCACTGCATGCCTACCGCCCGGCTAGGGCGTGACACCTTACTGCTAAGTCAATGTGTGGTGGTAAGGTCTCGGGCCGAAAATGGACACGCACTGGTTTTTATTTTGCCGCACGTCCATTTTCTGGCCCCTTTAAAAAAGGCTTTTTTTCCAGGACGCGGTAAAAACTGGCCTGGTGCGTGCCCAAAAGAAGCGCTCACACTGCTGTAGACCACGTTTTGCCACGGCTTAGTAAAAGGGCCCCTAAATTTGCAGCTGCTACAGGGTAAAGTCCTGCGTTAAGCCTCAGTAACTTGAAATTCTACCGCAGCTTAGTAAAAGGGCCCCTATCATCTCCATTTTAACATTACATTTCCAACTGAAACTAAACACTGAAAAAACACATTGCCTTATCCTGAGTCTCTTCTCAACATAATAACTTCAAACCCACAACCTTAAACACTCCAGGACACACACTCCCTATCTTAGATAGCATAAAAATACTCGGAGTAACTATCGACCGCAACATCACTCTCAAGAGCCAAGTAAAAATGGTAATACAGAAAATGTTCTTCTCAATGTGGAAACTCAAACGAATAAAACCTTTCTTCCCGAGGGACACCTTTCGCAAACTAGTACAATCAATGGTCCTAAGCCATGCAGACTACTGCAACGGAATATACGCGGGATGCAAAGAACTCACCAAAAAACTCCAAATAGCCCAAAACACAGCAGCCAGATGATATATGGTAAAACACGATTCCACAGCGCTAAACCCCTTCAAGAAAAGCTGCATTGGTTCCCAATCAAAGAACGGATCATCTTCAAAATCTGTACTTTAGTCCACAAAATCATCTACGGCATAGTCCCAGGATACATGACAGACCTCATTGATCTACCAACTAGAAACAGACTCGGATCAGCACGATCATACTTAAATCTACACTACCCAAACTGTAAAGGGCTAAAATACAAAACAACTCTCGCATCCAACTTCTCCTACATATGCGCACAAATATGGAATGGACTCCCGCATGCAGTGAAAACAATACATGACCACCTAAACTTCAGGAAAGCATTGAAAACCCACCTGTTCAAAAAAGCTTATCCCACTGATCCAACATAAATCCCCACACCCAGCAACACAAGATAATCTACGATCGTACTGGACAATTTATTATCCTCGACCCCACGACGCCTGAAACACTTCTACCTTTGATTATAACACAACCTTGTATTTGTTATCAACCATAATGGCAATTGCCATTACGTTACTTTGTAAGCCACATTGAGCCTTCAAATAGGTGGGAAAATGTGGGGTATAAATGTAAGAAATAAATAAATAAATAAATGTCTTTTTTCTAGTCATCCACACTTCTAAAGAAACCTTAAATAGTATTTGTAACCAAAATTAAGCAAAAGTTGACTATTACCAATTATAATGTTAATTTTGTGAATTGTGCTCAATATTTGGTGCATTACATTTTACCCAAATCATCTGATCTGTAATATCACCATCCACCCATCATTGCACCAGAGTCCATTCCTACCTACCACTAATTGCTTATTTATTACTCAATAGTCTATTTTATATTTTTGCGCTTTTCAATCATTTAGGAATTAGACTTTAAACTTAACTTAAAATGGTGAACTTGTTCTTATGCGGTGGATAGCTAATTTGCAACGTAATTTCTTGAGATGATTTCTCCCCAGTATCTGTGGAGTACTAGTAATGCCAGATTTGATTGAATTGTGATCACTATTGCCTAGTGGCTCCAGCATTATTATCTCTTGCATCAGGTCCTGCTTAACAGGAAGGACAAATTCTGAAGTAGTTTTCTCTCTTGTTGATTCTGGGACTAGCTGCTCCATGAAGTCATTTATGGCATTTAGAAACTTTATCTTCCTGGCATGTCCAGATGAGACATTTACCAAATCAGTACTGAGGTAATTGAAATGTGGTCCAAATCTCCTCAGATTGTTTTGGGAGTTGGAAGGATTTCCACAAGGCAGCAGTGTTGTGAAATGGAGTCCCCCATAGGGAACCTGGAAAATCTGGTTTTGGAAGATTCCTCTTTTCATTCAGATTAGCATGTGAATCGGTACTGAATGTTGTTTTGATGATGAGACTGTGGACTCTCTGTGACTGTCAGGTAATGTGTGCCAGGAATCAGGGTTGCCGAGAGACTAAGCCGAGCTCGGGCAAGGCCAGCACCCCCCTGGATGGTCGGGCCCCCCTCCAGGAGGGCCGCACCCCTCCAGCATATCTGCCCCCCCAAGGATTGCCCCCCACCCCTCAATCGCTACTTCTGTCGCCTCCTTCTCCTACTCCCAGGCCGCCGGTGCCGCAGTTCCCAGTCTCCACCTACCTACCCCTCTGCTCCCTTCTGCCTGTCATTCCCTTCATTTAAATTAAAAAAAAAAATCTCTAAAGCAGCAGCCCAGCGCTTTCTGTGCAAAAGCGGCAGATCGCCTCAGGCGGGCCTTCCCTCACTGTGTCCTCGCGGAAATAGGAAGTTACATCAGAGGAGGGCGGGACACAGTGAGGGAAGGTCTGCCCGAGGCGATCTGCCGCTTTCGCAGAGAAGGTGCTGCGCTGCTGCTTTAGAGATTTTTTTTAATGCAGGGGGGTCAGACGACAGACAGAAGGGAGCTGAGGGTAGGCAGGTGGAGACGGGACTGCGGCGCCAGCGGCCTGGGAGCAGGGGAGGGCGAGAGACTCTGGCACTGGGCCCTACTTGGTGGCCCAGGTCTGGGGAATTTTGCCCCCCTGCCTCCCCCTCTCGGCGACCCTGCTAGGAATTGATGGATTATGGATATACAAGCTTTTCCTGCACTGGAAATTGAGATTTATGATTTTTAAGGTTGTTTTTTTTTAATACAGTACATTCTCGATGATCTGACCTAAGCAGGATCGACCCGTGTCGGATAAGTGAAAAGTCGGGTAATACGGAAAACACTGCATAAACCCCTCAAACAATGCATAAAGAAAGGCACAGAGTTCCCGATTTTTAAAAATTGTACTAAAATAGGATTTTTAATAGAAATAAATGTGATGACATCACCAGGGGGATCTGTCAGGTATGCCAAATAGTTGGATTACCAAAGGTCAAATATTCAAGACTGTACTGTAGAAGGAGCTTTTTTTTTCTAGCCAATGATTAGATAAGTAAACCCCTGTCAGTTCAAGTGGGTGTTTTTCAACGAGGCTTTTTTTCTCCTTTTTGTGTACTTCTGAAGTGTTTTCTGAGTGCCACAGCACATTAGAGGTTTTTGGGGAGAAGTTGTATGTTTTGGTTATTTGTGTCGGTAGCTTCTGTCATTTCCCTTGTTGTGCATTTTGGTACTTGAAATCTCCCGTAATGAAATAACAATTAAAACAGTAGTGTACTAGAGTTCCAGTGGTGGGTCGTTATGATATGTTCTATTGAAGAGATAGGTCTTCAGTGATTTCCGAAAATTGATAAGGTCACTTATTTTTTTCACATCAAGTGGTAATGCATTCCAAAGCTGTGTTCCTATATAAGAAAAACTGGATGAATGTTAACTTATATTTTAGTCCTTTGTAGCTAGGGAAGGGAAGATTTAGGAATGTGCGTGAAGACCTTTTAATATTCCTGGGTGGTAGGTCAATAAGATCTAACATGTAGACCGGGGGGGGGGGGCATCTTCATAGATAATTTTATGAATCAAGCAGCAGACCTTGAACACAATACGTTCCTTGTGGGAGCCAATGTAATTTTTCTCTTAAGGGTGTGGTACTTTCGAATTTAGTTTTGCCAAATATGAGTCTGGCTGCAGTGTTTTAGAATATGCTTAGTTGATATTTCCACACCTAAATCTGTGTGCATTCATTTACACCAACTAAAACATGGAGTAAATTCCAGCGCACAGATTTAGGCATTTTGGGCTGCATTCTATAACTAGGTGCCTAAATTGCAGAACGCTCAGCAAACGCCCATTTCCCCGCCCATAACCACACCCCTTTTTGCCTGCATGCGTTAGAAGTTCAGCGCACATCATTACAGAATACCCTTAGGGAGTTGTGCACCTAAATTCTAATCAGAGTCAATTAGTGCTCATTATTGCTTGTTAAGTGCTGATAGCAGCACTCATTAGCTTGTTAAGCCAATTAAGTTACTTGCAGTGTTATAGAATCTTCGCTGATTTTGGCACCTAAATCTAAGCGCACTATATGGAATCCTGGGGTTAGAGACTAGTGTGTGTAAATTCTAATTAGTGCCAATCATTGCTTATTAGTATCCAATTATCGGCGCTGATTGGCTTGTAAACCAATTGAGTTGCGTATGCAAATCAGAATATGCCCAGATTTGCGCTCACAACTCTAGTCACACTACATAGAATTTGCAGGAATATGTATATATTCTTGTGTTATACATTTTCATGATTCACCATGTCAGTAACTGAATGTTAATAGACCTGTTTTTACTGTTATGTAAAACGAGAGTTTTTACATTGTTATATCAAATGTGAGCCACATCGAACTGACCTTTGTTTGGACAATGTGGAATATAAGAGCTAATAATGAAAGAAGCCCATTCTATTCCCTGGGGCTTCTTCGCACTCAGCATGCCACTAATTGGTAAAGCAGCTTTGTGAAAGGAGCCCTTTATGCTTTACTACTACTACTACTATTTAGCATTTCTATAGCGCTACAAAGCGTACGCAGCGCTGCACAAACATAGAAGAAAGACAGTCCCTGCTCAAAGAGCTTACAATCTAATAGACAAAAAATAAAGCAAGCAAATCAATTAATGTGTAGAGGAAAGAGGAGAGGAGGGTAAGTGGAGGCGAGTGGTTACAAGTCAAAAGCAATTTATTGTAATTTATTGTACATTTAAGTTATCTTTTGCTCAGATGTTGAAAGTAAACACTCATTTCAGCAGACACATTCTGAATTTCTTTACAGTCTGGTTGACAAGCAACTTAAAAAAACTAGGGGGCCTTTTTACCAAATAGTGGTGGTTAAAAGTGGCCTTAGCATGCCCTTACGTGGATCATTCCCACGTGCCAATGTTCACAGTAGCACATAAGCTCCTACCGCCACCTATTCCGAAGGCAGTAGGGACTCACACGCTAAATCTGTGCTAATCAGTTAGTACGTGGCAATGTAGCTGTGCTAACTGATTAGTGCAGAACAAGCTCACTCTCCATCCCAGACATGCTTCAGACTTGTGGCATCCATATACAGATGATTTAAAGCAGATTTTTTTTTTTATTTGTGTTCACAACCTTCCAAGCAGGGGGTGGAGGAAATTTGCAATAACTTATCTCTGCCTTATTTTATTTTTTTAAATTTAAGTGTACCTGGGCTACTTCAGCTTTTACTACAACCTCTCTATTGGCGGTTTGTACCTCATCAAGTTGGTGTTTCTCCGCTCCCAGAGCGGATTGACAATACACTGAGCATTGCTCGTGTGCTGTCCTGCAGGTGTTGTTTGAGGTCGAAACACGGACTGTGTCAGGTCAGAAATAAAGCACACTTGTACCGTTTCTTGAGAGCCCTTTGTTCTTCTTTTTTTGGATTGTTTTGCTGTGTACTTTGACCCTCTCTGTTGTATGCTAGTCTAACTTCACCACACCGCCTTGGGTGAATCTCTTCATAAAGGCGGTTAATAAATCCCAACAAATAAATGAAATAAATACATTTTGTTAGTATCATTTGAAGATACATTACTCCAGTGGGTAAAAATAATCCATGGCACTGAGGAGGAAAGACTATGGATAGATTGAATGTGATAGCAATGCCGGGAAGAGTCTGATGATCATCCCTTACTGTGAGAGGCTAACAGTCATAGAGACGAGCATTACATAGGTGCCCTGTCCAGCCCGGCTCTATTCTGCCCTGCACTATCCCGTGACTGATTCAACCCTAGTTTTGCCACAGGATATCCATGGGTTATAGTTCAACTTTCTCTAAGAAAAATAAAAACCACAAAGTCCCTAGAAGCAATGGGGGGGGGGGGGGGGGGGGGGGGGGAACACCAAGACAGGCTAGCCTCTCCCTGATACCTTGGAACCAGCTGGAATCCCCAGTTCTGAGGTGACTGATGAAAATAACCAACACTCATGATCAGTACAACTAATCTCAAATAAATATGTGAGCTTCAAAAGAGTAGGCTTTTATTTTTTTTTCTCTTGTCAATAGTTTATTGTGTCCCTAGGAGTGGGGGAGGGGTGGTAAGCAGAGTATCAGTACCTATGCACAGGTTGCTAGGAATGAATGCTTCTGCTGTGGATCACACACACAGGCTACTAGGGATGGGTAGTAACAAAGTACTTATACTTCATTACAGTACTTATGTACAATTGGCAGTACTTTTACTTTTTTTGCAGTACTTTTTACTTGTAACGAGTTACATTTTAGCTGTACTTTTGTACTTAGTAACAAAGTATAAATTTGAAGAGTATTTTTTTAAAAAAGTATTTCCCCTCTCTCTGCTTCTCCTCCTCTACAGGCTTTCCATACAGTATCAGACGCAGCTTGCAGCTGATTGAGCCCAAACTTCCGGTCCCAAAAACAGCTGAACTAGGACCAGAAGTTCAGGTCCAATCAGATGCAAGCCAGGGTCTGACATCACCTGGAAACCCTAGTCCCCGCCCTCTACACCTGATTGGCTATTACTTTGTTGTTGTCAGGCTCAACTGCCTCTCCAGCAGGGTTGCCAGATGGGCGGTTTTCCGCAACCCGCCGTGGGAAACTTTTGCCCGCGGCGGGTTGCGGTTTTTTGGGCGGTTTTTCGGCCGGCAGGGGGTGGGGCTAATGGTGACAGAGGCGAGGTTTATGACGTTTTGGGCAGGGTTTGCCGACGTATTATATCAAGAAACCCACAACAGATGCAGCTACCTCCACAACTCCAGCTTCCATCCTTCACATACAAAAAGATCCATCATTTACAGCCAAGCCACAAGATACCACCGTATCTGCTCTGACCCAGGGGACAGAGACAGACACCTTAAAAGCCTGACTGCATCCTTCAAACAGAAAGGCTACAACCCCAAAATAATCTCCAAGAATATTGCCTCCTCCCTCAAAACACCCAGGGAAATCTGCTACAGTACAAGGAGAAAAAAAATCCACAGACAGAATTCCCCTTGTAGTGACATACAATCCGAGCTGGAAAAAACTGAGGAAAATCATAAGAGATCTACAACCTATACTCCAGGAGGATGAATTACTGAAAGAGATATTCCCATCCCCACAGTACTGGCCTTCCGACAGCCACCCAACTTAAAACACAAGCTAATCAGAAGTAAACTTCCATCACAGACTGAAAAGGAACAGAAGGGCACACGTCCCTGTAATTTATCCAGTTGCAAACTATGCCAAAATATTTCACAGGACCCCACAGTTATCCACAAAGGAAAGATATTCAACATAAAGGGATCTTTCACTTGCTCATCTTCCAATGTGGTATATATCATTCAGTGTAAAAAATGTAACGAAGGATGCTATATTGGAGAAACAGGCCAGATGCTTAAGACAAGATTCAATTTACATAGACATCACATGAACAATACTGGTGCCAGTAGGGTTCCCACGCCTGTTGGTCAACATTATACAGGACCAGGACACTGTACCAGTGACTTCACAGTGAGAATCCTGAAAGGTAACTTTAAAACCATACAAGAATGTAAGACCTTTGAAGTCAGAATGATTGAATATTTTAACACCCAACAGAAAGGACTTAACAAGGATCTGGGGTTCCTAGCCCATTATAAACCATAAAGCTGTATTTCTCTGTTGATCACCCCACCCTCAATTATCCACACCATCCTGTTAGAATATCAATGATATGCTTGATGTCCCATGCATACCTCCAACCCCCCCATCCTCCCACCCTGTCAGACTGTCATAGTAATGCTTGAATGTTTTCACTTATATACACTGTCAGCTAGCACATTTGCTTATTTCCGATCTGAGGAAGAAGGGCAACCTTCGAACTAATCAAGAAATGTATTAAGTTATGTCCAATAAAAAGGTATCATCTTATTTTCTTTTCCATGTTTTATTTGTTTGATTTCTATTGGAAAATATTTGAAATAAGTATTGTTATCCATAGGCTAGCTATGGATAAGTTCAGGGCCAGCATTGGGGGTGGGGGGCAAACAGGGCAGCTGCCCTGAGCCCCACAGCTCCAGTGGGCCCCACTGTCTAGGCATCTCTTACCTTCTCCCCACCACAGTTCATCTTCTCCTCCCTTCCTGATCTTGTTTAAAAATGTATTTCCCTTCTCAGAGGGGACCCGGTGTGGCAGCCATTCTAACAAGCTGCCTGCGGCTGTCCCGAAGCGTTCCCTCTCTGATGCCATGCACCGCCCTCCAATGCAATTTCCTGTTTTCGTCTGGGCGAAGATTGCAGCAGAGAGGGAAAGCTTCGGGACAGCTGGAGGCAGCTTGTGAGAATGGCTGCTCTGGGGCCCCTTTGAGAAAGGAAATACAAATTCTAAAGAAGACTGCAAGGTCAGGGGAAGGGATGGAGATGGACTGTGGTGGGGAGAAGGGGAAGAGATGCCCGGACTGCGTAGTAGAAATGCAGATGGGAAGATCAGGAGGCGGGAGGTGGATCAGGGATCACCTCCTTAATTTCTGCCCTGTGCCCCATCATGTCGAAAACCAGCCCTGGATAATTTATACTGTATTTCCAGAGGAGCCAGGCAAGTTCAAGAGGAGAAAGCAGCTTTAGAGGCTGTTTCTTCACCTAGTTTAGACATATCTCAGTTTTTTGAGTCCTCTCAGGACAATAAAGAAACGTATGCTACGTTGGTGACTTTCCAAACTGAGTTTCAGAAGAGATTTATTTTGAAATTGTATTTCCCTAAGAGCAGTAGATTAATATTTTTTCTGAAGTAACTAGATCTACTCAGCTGAGGAGGAAGGTTTTCTTGGCTTTAGCCTTGGGGTTTTTTCCTAACATTTTGTAGGTGTCTAGTTATGTTGGAGAACGCCTATTTAACTTTTATGGATCCAGTTGATTTTAAAAATTTCTATCCAAAAGGTCTATCTCGGTATGATGATTACTAATACTGAATCTATATTCCGCTAATACCTATTCAGTTTAAAGCGGCTTACCAAAAAGATTAACTAGCCATTACTAGGAAGTAACAAATATACCATATAGTTCAAATTAAAAATGTTAAAATACTGTATTACATCATGATAAACAATTTGAATAGTTAGAAATTTCCTAAAAAGATAAGTTTTCAAGGCTTTGGAGTAGCCTAGTGGTTAGTGCAGTGGACTTTGATCCTGGGGAGCTGAGTTCAATTCCAATGCAGCTCCTTGTGACTCTGGGCAAGTCACTTAACCCTCCATTGCCCCTGGTACAAAATAAGTACCTGAATATATGTAAATCACTTTGAATGTAGTTGCAAAAACCTCAGAAAGGCAGTATATCAAGTCCATTTCCCTTTTCTAAAGAAATATAGACAGCGGGACAAATTCTATAACTGGCGCCTTAAAAATCAGCACTGAAAAACCACGCAGTTAGCGTGATTCTATAAAATATGTTCACTCGCAGTTCTTGCACCTAAAATTTCGGCACACCCATTTAGGACACCTAAAACCAGGCCTAAATACCTGCGCCTAATTTACCCGTAGATTGAGTGTATTCAATAATAGTGTACAATTGTCACGTTCTCAACGCAGCAACTAGGTTTGTGAGCCCTTGGACCACTGCCGAGGAGCAGCAGCAGCAGGCAAATCACCCAAGCAAAAAGCAAGGTTCCACATAACAGGCAGGAACCACAGGATAACTAGAAGAGACTTTAATAGTAGGCAGCAAACAATCATATCCAGGCAAAGTCTCTAGGCAGGTGGCTACCAAAAGCAGTAATCAGGTCCAGCCAAAGTCTCTAGACAAGTGGCTAACAAAAGCAGTAATCAGGTCCAGGCAAAGTCTCTAGGCAGGCGGCAAACAAGGCTAATCCATAAACTAACCAGAGTCTTTAGGCAGGCAGAAATCAAGAGATGTCCAGGAACAGGCAGGGTCAACACACAGGAAACTTTCAGAGCAGGAACTCGAACAAACCAACAGGAACTCATGGAAGACCTTTGATACCAAGGCAAAGCAAGCAAGGCTCACAGAAGTTAATAAGCCCATCAGCAGCTGACACTCAGCTGCAGCAATCACCAGCCAAGTAAGGTTGCTGTTCAAGGACAAACCAGCAGAGCAAGTCTGGCAACCTGGAAAATCTGGACCGGACTCTCTGAAGTCTGGAACATGGAAGACAGCAGAAACAGTCCATAGCAGCCACCAGTTCTGGCCACCAGCATTGTGAAGTTTGCTGAGTAAGCTTGGGAAGCACTTATGTAAGGTGGTTGTATGACTACTTTTAGGGGTTCACTTTGCTTTTTACCTCTATTAGTTTTTTTACCCCTGACGCAGCCTGAGGGCGAAACTTGGCCACATCGAGTAACTTGTAATAAACCACTTCTTCTGTTACCCTCCTGTTCTATTTTTTTGTCTTTTTTGATCTGCTTTTTTTCTTTTGATTTGCTATTTCTGTGGCAGATCTTTGCCTTTTTTTGTTTCTGTCTGCTTTCTATAAAACTGTGACTAAATGCTGGGCATGCCCTCGACCCACCCATGCTCCTCCCTTGGCCACACCCCTTTGGAATTCCATGCTATAATTAGGCACGCTGTTTATAGCGCTTAATTTCTTGTCCCCATCTATATATCTGCACTTGGCCCCTTAGCTATATGGTAAGCTGTATTGCAGAAAAGCATTAGTATTATAGCAATGTTATTTGAATGTTTTAATGTGTGTTTATTAGGTGTTTTATTAGTATTATGCTGACATTGCATTATGTCTCTGTTATTTGAATTTCAGAGCTGTTAAATGTGTATATTTTTGACCCTGTTTCCTGGTAGTCTTATTATTAGGTTTCAATTCACTGTTTTCAAGTTTACCTCATTTATTGTATTGATGTTTATACTTGTACATTTTACTATTGTTACGCTGTTAACAAAATTGTAAGTTTGATGTTAAACTGTACCTGCTGTACACCGTCTTGGGTGAATCTCTGCATAAAGGTGGTTAATAAATATCCCCATGATATTTAGCCCCCAATATTCAGTACCGGTGCCTGGACATGGCCTAGCGCTGAATATTGGGGGTAATCCAGCTGGCAGTGGTCAGCATTTTAAAAAATGCTGACCGCTGCCAGCTGAGTATCAGGGGGATGGAAGTCTATAATCCAGGTACCTATTAAAGTGTTGGTAATCAACAAAAAACAAACAAACCCAAATTGATCTAAAGTTGACCTGTACTATGGGTACTACAATCAACTATGTAAACCTAATTGTGACAAAGCAGATAAAAACATTTCAGCTGATCTGAATTCACAGAAGCAAACCAGACATTAAAATCACCAAGCAGGACCATCAAATCAGCTTCCAGGAGATCAGTGGTGACCCATTCTAGCAAAAGTTATAAATCAACAGCATCTTCAGATGAGAGTTGATAAATAAACATTAAAGCAAAATGTTGCCAATGCATCAATAAACCTTCACGTTCCTTATCAAATGTTTGTAATACCTTATAGCAAGAATATTCGGTTTAAAACCCCACCACCATGACTTCCTAAATATGGCTGGTAGATATAACTATACCCTTGGGGACAAAATGCATTCAAAATAGATAGATTGGCATCAGTATTGTCACATTTCAGCTATACCATAAATATTCAGTTTATGCTCTGAAATAGTATCGTACAAAATTTAGTGCTTATTGTGTACTGATGGAGCATTACAATACAGGAGACTCATACTCAATTACCCGCACTGGTGCCGATTTGATATCATCACCTGCCACAGCAATTGGGGAAACACAGTCAAATCATGCCTACATTGTACTGGATGTAATTTTATAAGACAAACAATCAAAGTCATAATGGCCTCTCCCAACAACCACTGCAATTGGGAAGGTTGGCTGATCTCTCATCGCGATAGCAGGTAACAATCTGAACAATGTTTCAGCAAAACCAACTCAAAAAGAAAAGAAAAAAAAAACAATCAAAAATAATAAAATGATGTAATCCTGAGAAATTCATAGCAATTTTATATGTAATTATAGTTATACACAGATTGATTTTTTCTATTTCGTTTTTTGGATCGCTTTGGAATTTCATGGCTTTGGCATTTTTTAACACCAGCTCACATTGCATGTGACATTTGTATATGTTATTCCAGCATATTATAAATTATTTTACACGTGCTTATTCCCTGTGTTGGACGTTCTTTTTTCACAGTACTGTTGACTCCTGACTCAGGCTTGGTGTCGAAACATGGCTATGCCACGGATCGATTTCAAGTTGTATGTTGAGCTGTTTTCGTAGGCTGAGGGGTCCTTTTACTAAGCCGCACTAAAAAGTGGCTTGCGTTAGTGTAGGCACGGATTTCGAGCGCGCATTGAAATATTTTTCAGTGCACGTACCAAAAATGCCTTTTTTCTCCCCGAAAATGGACGTGCGGCAAAATCAAAATTGCCGCGCATCCATTTTGAGTGTCTGACCTTACCGCCAGCCATAGACCTAGCAGTAAGGAATCTGAAGGTAACGACTAACATGCGTCAGATGTCACTTGGCGCGCGTCCGTTATGTGACCAACAATGAAATACGGCAAGAGCGACGCAGTAGTTGGGCGGTAAGTTCATTTTGGTGCATGTTGGGCGCGCATGATTAGTAAAACGGGCCCTATATTTTTAAATAAAGACTGGTTAATGTGACATTCATCTGTTGTTGTTCCTCATTTTTTGTCCATGTTTCATCATTGTGGGGACCATATCCTTGTTTTGTTTGTCCACTACTCCTCCAATATTTTTCTTTCATTTCATTTCATTCAATATTTGTCACAAAAAAAACTTTTAAAATCAGAATGGATTTATTTTAGGATGTTTTTCTCAAAAATCAAAATTCAAAAAGTACAGCAATCATCTCAAAATGTCACCCTTAAACCCACCTCCTCAACCACTCACCCCATCCCTGAAGCCTCCTCCTCAATCACCCCATGACCAAACCCTCTCTCCCTAAGGACTCTCTCCAACCCCCAAACTCCTTTCCCCAAGCACTCACCCCCTCCCCAAATCCCCCCCCCCCCCCCGGGCACACATCCCATCCTTAAATCCCCCTCCTCAAGCACTTACTCCATCCATCCTTTACGTGTGTAGTGCTAAGGCCCGAATAAAGATGGAGCAATAATTCTGCCTGCTAACAGTACGTGCATATGCTTTCTCCTCCCACATTTATTTATTCATTGCATTTGTAGCCCACCTTTTCCCACCTCTTTGCAGGCTCAAAGTGGCTTACGATACATCACGAGTAATGGAAGAATGTTAGAAAATAAACATTTAGTATTGCAGAAGGATCTTGGTCAGCATGATGATAGTAAAACAAAGTAATAGTATACAAGCAGATATTATGAAACAGTTCTGAATATAGATGGGCGAGTTGTGCATATTCACATTGGTTGATCTTTGTGGTACACTTTATTAAAGAGATGGGTCTTCAGTAATATGTGGAACTTTGTTCTTTCATAGATCAATTTCAAGCGTTCCATAACTGTGTGCTCAGGTAGGTGAAGTTTGACGCATGCATTAGTTTGTATTTCATTCCTTTGCAGTTGGGGAAGTGCAGATCAAGGAATGTGCGGGATGATCTTTTGGCTTTCCTAGGTGGCAGGTCTATCAGGTCTGACATGTAAGCTGGTGCATCTCCATGGATAATTTTGTGAACCAGTGAGCATATTTTGAACGTGATGTGTTCCTTAAAGCTGCAGTGTTCTGGGCTGTTTGGAGTTTCTTGATTATTTGTTCTTTGCAGCCGGCATATAATGCATTACAATAGTCTAAATGACTGAGCACCATTGATTGTACCAGGTTGCGGAAAACACTCCTTGGGAAGAAAGGTCTTATTCTTTTTAATTTCCACATTGAGTGGAACATCTTCTTGGTTGTGTTTTTCGCGTGGTTCTCTAGTGTTAGGTGTCAATCAATGGTGACTTCAAGATGTTTAGGGTTTCTGAAATAGGAAGGTTTAGAGTTGGTGTGTTAATGGCAGTGAATTCTTTCTTGTTGTGTTGAGAGGTGAGTATTAGGCACTGGGTTTTTTCTGCATTGAGTTTCAGCCAAAATGCGTCCACCCAAGAATGCATGATATGGAGACTTTGGTTGATGTCATTGGAAATTTCTTTTAGGTCTTGTTTGAATGGGATGTAGATTGTTACGTCGTCTGCATAAGTGTATGGATTAGGTTGTGATTGATAGTAATTTGGCCAAGGGTATCATCATTAAGTTGAATAGAGTTGGCGAGAGGGGGGATCCTTGTGGTACTCCGCATTCAGGTACCCATGCGGCTGTTATAGTCGAGTTAGATGTCACTTGGTATGATCTTGTGGTTAGGAATCCCTTGAACCAATTGAGGATGTTGCCTCCGATTCCGAAGTATTCAAGGATGTGTAATAAAATTCCGTGGTCAATCATGTCGAAAGCGCTTGACATGTCAAATTGTAAAAGTAATATGTTCTTACCAGATGCAATCGTTTGTTTGAATTTAGTCATGAGAGTTACTAATACTGTTTCGGTACTGTGGTTAGACCAAAATCCTGACTGGGAATCGTGAAGTATTGAAAATTTATCTAAATAGTTTGTAAGTTGTTTGGTCACCAACCCTTCCGTTAATTTGGTTATTAAGGGAATGGATGCTACTGGTCTGTAGTTAGTTAGTTCACCAGCACTTTTCTTTGCGTCTTTGGGTATGGGGGTGAGTAAAATGTTTCCTTTTTCCTTCGGGAAGAGTCCATTTTGTAGCATGTAATTCAGGTGTTTCGTTATGTCGTTTATGAATTGTTGAGGAGCAGATGTCATCAGGTTGTTTGGGCATATATCTAGTTTGCAGTGAGATTTGGCGTGATTCAATGCAATGTTTGAACCATGCACGCTACTGAGCATGTGCGGTTTAAACTTCTCATTGAACTGCTTGTTGGGAGGAGGAAGCATCAGTGTGGTCACACTGAAAATGAGAAGAAAATTGCTTGCCTGATACTGGGATGGTACCAGCCATGAGTGCCACCCCATTGTGACACATATGTTTACAACTGTTCTATTTTTCTCTTATCCTGCTTTGTCTTTGTATTTTTAATATTATTTATTTTAGTATTTAGTGCACGTCTTTCCACTGGTAGTTCAAGGTGAGTTATATTCAGGTACAGTAGATATTTTCCTGTCCCCAGAGGGGTCCTTTTACAAAGCTTTGGTAAGCTTACCGCAGCAAAAAATGGCTTACCACAGAGTGCGCTTAGGCATCCCCTAGTAATTTTAGGATGTGCGCATGCTACTCAGGCCTTAAAATTTTAATTTAATTAATTTTTTAGGGCTGGGGTGAGTCTGGGGACTGAGAGTGGGAATTGCTACTTGTTAACCAATTAGCGCAGGCTTAGTGCGTGAGTCCCTACCGCCTACAAATAGGTGGCCATAGGAGCTCACGTACTAATGGGAAAATTAGCACGTGGCCATTAACCCATCAGTGCCCAATGTTCCCATATTTGTTCCTACATATGGGAACATTCGGCACTAATGGGTTAATAAGAAAAATTGGCCATTTTACAAGTTTAGTCTCATATGCAACACTGTAAGAGCAGGCTAGAGGCAACCACCTGAGATAGACGCTTCTTTTGATTTATTGTTTTAAGATTGCTTAATTGTAAGTAAGAATATTTTTTTCCTTGGATCATTTTCCTTGAGCAATGTTGTGGATGATAGTATGTGGAAACTGTGGAATAAGCTGTATTTCTATTCTTTGAATAATTTTTTCTTTTTGTGTATTAACACTCATAACAGAATAGTATGTTTGTTAAAAACTAATAAATAAAGATTTAAAAAAAAAGAAAAAGAAAAATTGGCCTTTTAACCCCAGCATGTGGGAATGACCTGTGTAAGGATATGGTTTGTACTTGAGGTTTATTTATTTGAGCAGCTGAAGGTGAGTTACACTGGATATTTCCCTGTTGGGCTTATGCTCTAATTTTGTACCTGAGGCAATGGAGGATTAAATAACTAGCCCAAGATTACAAGGAGCAACAGTGGGATTTGAACCCACCACCTGTGGATGTCAAGGTTGGTACTCTAACCACTAGACCACTCCTCCACTTACTGACACTCCCAAGGAGTGTCAGTAAGATCCAAACGCTGATCCTGGTGGTTCACCATATGCTGCTATAACCATTAGGCTACTCCTGTGTTATAATTTTATTTATTGTTTTAATGTTTATTTATAATATGTAAACTGCTTTGATATATTTATTATGAAGAGCACTACAGTATATCAACTTATTAACCTTACAATTTAAAGTTAAACTTTTTTTTTTTTTTTTTAGAAGAGTGAGATAGCGTGCAAAGAGAAACAGTGACCAAGAACGGATGACACTTCACATCCCAGCTATTGCTGCACTGCAGTCAGAAGAATTGCAGAAGGTCAGGTAAGAACAACCTATTAGAAAGTGAAAGCATCCTGGGATCCTTCCGCCTGGTCTGCAGGGCCCAGCAGTCAGTAAAGTCCTTTTCTCGTGGGGGCTGTCCCTTTCCTGCAGCTCACAGCCTTGAGTCACTGCTGGGACATTTCAACCATCCTGACTCAGTACATGTTTGCAGAGAGGGAATGGGTCAGTGGCAGGAAGGGAAGGCTTGTTGTCATTTTAAACTCCACTGAATGACCTCATGTGAATTTTCCTCTCTCTTCTCAGTCAGCATCTCTGAATCTTATCTGTTTCTGGTTTGTCATCTTGTTGTTGTTATTGTGGTTTTTTTTTTTTTAATGCTCTGGGAGCTGATCAGAGCAGCTTCAAAGAAAAAAGGAAGGCGGAAATACGCTCTGAGGAGGAACCACTGCCCTGGTGTCCATGCGGTGGCAAAGTACTGGGGTTGTATAGAGTTGGCAAGTGGCTCCAGATTCCCATGACTAGGTAGATCCAGCCTTTGGTTTACCCCACTGCACGCAGGGACTTGTAGTTCTGATTTCCTAATTTTATTCCCTAAGAAAAATAAGAAGCCAGTTTTCAGAGTGAGTTATGCATTCAGTGGAAGATGGCAAATTTATAGCTCGTGTTCTCTTTGGTTTATCCAAATATGATCGTATTTCTCCAATTCTGGTAAAATTGCATTAGTTACCAGTTGAATTCATAATTCAATATAAAGTTTACTATTGATCTTTAAGGCCCTCAGTGGTCATGCACCAATAGCAATTTCTACAAGTCTGCATTTGTGTGACCCTTCAAGGTCTGTGCAATCTGCTTCAGCCAATTTATGTTTCAACAATTTTTATTGATGACAAGCATAGTAACCACAGCCAATATAAAAACTGAACATTAAACAAAATGTGTAAAGTTACATGAGAAAACAAGAACAGACTTTGCCTTCATTCAGTAATTTTATAAAATAACCCCCCTTCTTTCACCCACTAACACAGTGTCGTCGTCCCCCTCCCCCCTCAACCAGCAACAGAAATCCTCTTTCAGCAAGCAAAGTACAATGTGGTCAGACAGAGAATAGAAGGGAAAGGCAATAAAGGTACAGTGGTTTCATGAAACCCCAAACCCCAACCCACCATCTCCCCTTCACCAACCTCCCTCAAGACTCAGGAAGCTGGAGAGAGAGCCTGAACTCTTATAGCTCCCTCCATTATTCAGGATAAACAGAATCCCCCATCTACCTCTAACTCCCCCCCCCCCCCACCCCAGCTTCCTAATTCCAACCTCACCCCCCACCCCAACCCAACCAAACAGCAATAACTCATAAGGTACAGATCCAAACCCAGACCAAAGGTTACAACTGTCTGGAAGGTCCGCCAAGAATATTTACAAGTAAACTTTGTGCTCTTGGAGAAAGGGAACAAAGATATGGCTCCCAATCCAATAGAAAACTTTGTCTATGTTTAGGAGTACCCCTCACTCCTGGGGACTCCAAGATACATAGGTCATGCAGCCTGCAGCCCACTCCTCTACGCCCAAAATTAAGGTGATTCAGTTTGCAGCCAGTGTCAAAGGACACATTTTAATGCTATTACCTGAGACTTTTGGAGTAGGAGCCTGATGCCTCTTTTTTTTTTTTTTTATTACATTTGTATGCTGTGCTTTCCCACTCATGGCAGGCTCAATGTTACTTACATATTATATATAGGTACTTATTTGTACCTGGGGCAATGGAGAGTTCAGTGACTTGCCCAGAGTCACAAGGAGCTGCCTGTGCCTGCAGTGGGTATTGAACCCAGTTCCCCAAGACCAAAGTCCACCACGCTAACCACTAGGCCACTCCTCCACTCTTCCCTGTACAGCTAATGCCCTATTCATCCATGGGTGAAAAGCAATCACCTGACCAGTTATAGAAGAGAAATGGTGGCCCAACAGGAACAAATTAAAGGACAACGCCAAATCCCCCATGGGATACCCGCATTTAATACAACGAGAAAGATCAGGACTCCCTATTTTAGATATTCGGTAAGGAGAAAAGCACGCTGTGTGAGGAACTCTATACCAACACTCTCTATATTCAGCATTTGTGGGATCCGTTTGACTATAATAGAAAAATCACCAGTGCCCCCTGCCCTGTTTAATTCTGTCATCCACTGCTGACAGAGGTTATCATAAATTTTAGGGGGTCCCAGTGTCCTGAGGGTCTTGTTCATGATGGAAATAGGAGGAGAATCAGTATTCTGGGTATTAAACAGAGCTCCCAGGTTGGCGACAAAACCAGTCGATAACAACTGAGGCCTGAGAGAAGCAAAATAATTGCCCAGTTGCATAGTGATCTCCTGGATAGTCTCCCAGTCTCTGCCTCAGCAGCCCCAATGAACAAAGCTTCTCATTTTCCTGCACACAATGTTCCAATAGTCGTAGTCCTGCAAGGTCCCATTTCAAAAATACTAACGGGCTCATTTTCAAAGCACTTAGCCTCCCAAAGTTCCATAGAAACCTATGGAACTTAGCCTCCCAAAGTGCTTTGAAAATATGCCTCAATGTCATCTTGACCTGGACTAAAATGCAAGTTTCCACAGATAGGTAGTAAGAGAAAATTGCGGAGGTCTTGGCCTAGGATCGATATAAAGAAGAAACTACACTTGACCCGAGGAGGCAAATACGCTGAAGCCGTGTGGAGCATTAAATTAAGATGTAGAGATCCAAAATATTCCCGCTCCATATGGTAGGGGGTATAATCCTGTCTCAACAAGCATGCCCAATTATAAAGTCTGAAATCAGGGATACCCAGGCCTCCATTTGTCCAGTTGCCAACCATAAAGCCATAGCATAGCATAGCCTAGGCTTCCCCCCCCCCCCCCCAACAAAAGCGCCCAAATTTCTTCCTCAGAGATGCCAAATTCCATCCTACCAATGCTATAGGAAGAGTTTGCATAGCATATAACCATTTAGATTAATGCTATTCTGCCCGAAAGAGAGAGAGGAAGATCCCACCAAGTTCTCAACTGAATCCTAGTTTGTGTCATTAGCCTATTTGTTTATTTATTTTCTGCATTTATATCCCACATTTTCCCACCTCTTTGCAGGCTCAATGTGGCTTACAAATACCATAGTGGCGATCGCCATTTCTGGAATAAGAAATACAGAAGAATGTTCCAATCAGAGTATATAGAGAACACAGTAAATTAGAATAAAATCGGTAATCAATACATTTCAGGTGCTGAAATCAAGGGTAGTGAAAAGCGTTCAATAATGACAATGTGATAAAGTAACCAAAATAAGAATAATTCAATGTTAACTAATTCTGGTACAGTTCTGATGTCCTGTTTTTCAAGAAGGGTCCTTTTGATAAGTCTCTCTGAACAGATTAGTCTTTAATAGTTTCTGGAAGGCTGCCAAATCGTGTGTTGTTTTTATGGCATTCGGCAGTGCATTCCAATGTTGCGTACAAATGTAGGAGACACTAGATTCATATATTGATTTAAATTTAAGTCCTCTGCAATTGGGATAATGGAGATTCAAGAAAGTACGTGACAAACTTTTTGTACTCCTTACTGGTAAATCGATGAGGTCAAACATATATGTCGGGGCCTCACCATGAATAATTTTGTGGACCAGGGTACAGATTTTGAATATAATTCAATCTTTTAATGGTAGCCAGTGTAATTTTTCTATGAGGGGTTTGCAGTGCCGTAGCGGGGGCGGCTGGCACCCGGGATGGGTGCAGCGCGGCGCCCCCCCTCAGTGCGCGCCCCCTCCTCCGGCGCGCACCCTCCCCCCGGAGCGCATTGTACCTTACTTTGGCAGCGAGGGGAGGGCCGATCCGCCCCCGAGCCCACGTCGCTGGGAGCTGCGTAGGCTCCATTGGTTCCTTGCTCTCTCTGCCCCGGAACAAGAAGTAACCTGTTCCGGGGCAGAGGGAGCAAGGAACCAATGGAGACGACACCCCCCCAGCGGCATGCACCCGGGGCGGACCGCCCCACCGCCCCCACCCTTCCTACGCCACTGGGGGTTTGGCACTTTCATATTTCGCCTTTCCAAATATGAGTCTGGCTGCAGTATTTTGGGCTGTCTGAAGTCTCTTAATGATTTGTGCTTTACATCCGGCATAAATGGAATTGCAATAGTCCAAATGGCTTAACACCATTGACTGCACCAGGTTGCGAAAAACCTCCCTTGGGAAGAAAGGTTTAACTCTTTTAAGTTTCCACATTGCATGGAACATTTTCTTTGTTACATTTTTTGCGTGGCTTTCTAGGGTAAGATTTCGATCAATTGTGACTCCCAGGAGTTTCAAGGTATCCGAGACAGGAAGAACGTGGTTTGGAGTGTTAATATTAGCATAATTGACCTTGTTATATTGCGATGAAAGGATAAGGCATTAAGTCTTATCAGCATTAAGCTTTAGTTGGAATGCATCGGCCCATTAATTCATTATTTGGAAGCTGTGATTGATTTTCTTTGTGATTTTTGTTAAATCATTTCTGAACGGGATATATATCGTGACATCATCAGCACAGATGTAAGGATTGAGTCCTTGATTGGATAATGAAAGTTAAGTTCATATAGCCGTCCAAAAGAGGATCCCCATGTAAACAAATGACCCATTCGCCTAACGCAATGAGAAGGGACCAACCAGGGCCACTGCAGCTTAAGGGAAGGAAGAGCCTCAGACTTCCACAGGTTCAATTTAAATCCATAGAAATCCTCATACTCTCTAAAACATTCCATTAGTGTCTTTAAAGAACTTCCTGGGTTTATCAAACGGACTAATAGATCAGCTGCGAATGCAGCAACTTTTGAAAGTATAAGAACTAATGAGAATTCCCTTAATCTTAGGGTTATTCAGAATTTCTTAAATAAGAGGGTCTAAGTTTAAAATGAACAGAGAGGAGAAGGGCCAGCCCTGGCGGGTCCCTCAAGTAATATAGATGAGGTCAAAAAATATCCCATTCACCCAGACTCAAGCCCTAAGGGAATTATACAAGGTCTCAACTACTCCAAAAGCTGTAAACTCAAACAGGGAGAAACAAAGTGAAAATGCCTTTTACTGCAACCTAATGGAGAAGCCTCTAGAGACTTGGGAAGGGACTTGCTCTAAGGAAAGAGCCTAAAGGAGAGAGGTTTCTGTGAGAGAGCTAGGAAAACCTTGGGGAAAAGATCTTCCAGGAAGCAAGTACCCGGGGGGGGGGGGGGGGGTGTTAGAGAGAGAGAGGAGAGAGAAGTAAAAAACCTTGATGGAACCACAGTGAAACCAAGAAAGGTCAGCTCTCAGAAAAGCTGCTAGCACATGGCATGAAAGGCACAGACTGATGCCCAGATGCACAAAGGTCCCCCTTAAGAATCACTCTGTAAACATTACCAATTTGGAAATACAGAGGGATTCCCATAGAGAATCACATGCAAATGAGCTGCCCCATTGCTTTTGCGACCCAGCTCATCTGCATGTGATATGGGGGAAGCTAGTCGGCCAGCTGAGCGTGCGCAGAGCAGCCCATCGCTAAATGTGGCTGCGCTGCGTAGGCTTCAGATATCTTTCACACACGCAGACAAGCTGCATGTATGAAAGAAAAGTTTGTAGCTTTTTTTTTTTTTTTTGTCTGCTGGATCTTACCTTCAGCCACCTGCAGCAGGAACAGTCTGGCTACAACACCAGAGGGAAGGAGCAGATTTTTCTGTTGAGCTTGGCTTGGATTTCCACAGGCTGTTTAGAAATCTGACACTCCCTTGGCCTTCTCCCCTAATTAGAAGCAGTTCTTTCACTCTGCACACTGTTCTGATCAACCTGTGATCCCTGCTGTAGGTATCCAGGGCAGAATAAAAAAAAAAAAAAAAAAAAAAAAAGTTCTCCCTCAAGGCTGTGATTCTTCCCTCCACTGTGTTTCACCAGCGCCTGTACATGGTTTTCTTTGCTTCTTCCTGTTTCCATCTGGGCTGCTGCTGATGCCCCCACCCCTCCCCGTCTAAAATGCACACTTCTGCATGGGGCAAGGGGGATCATTCCCTCTGCTTTCCCCAGAGCCTCTGGGGTGGGGGGAGGAGGCGGAGGAAGGAGAGCGAGAGAGAGATCGCACTGGCCAGTGCAACTGCTAATGTTAATAGATGTGTTTACAAGAGATACTGATTTCCTGATAGAGGTGCAAGATCTCCCTTGTGAGGAGAAACAGTCACTCACGATTATGCCTGTCACTTCAAGAGCAAAGCCCTCAATATTAGCCCTGACTCCACTGTTTCAGCTATCATACCGGCAGCTCCTGACCACCCGTTAAAATTTTTGACAATAAAGGTAGGGACTGCTTCTATGCATCGGGTTGGAGAACGGCTGTGCATGGCTTTGCATGCACATTATAATAGTAATTAGCTCATTATAATAGCTTTGCATTCCGTTTTCATCAGCTGCTACCGTGATAGGATAAGAGCTCAGAGCCTCTCATACCCAGCCAGCAGGGGCAAAGAAAAAGGGCTGGCCTTAGCTCAGAGCTAACAGCCAATAGAAACAAGCTCAGAAGGAGCCAATCACAGGACACTGCAACTGCAGATGAGGAGAGGGGAAGTCCTAGTAAACAGTGCTGTCTATACAAATAATATTCCTATTAAATATACACAATAATGCCCTTGGGGCAGCACACTATAAATATTTTGAATAAAAATAAATAAATAAATAAAGTATACAGACAATACTGGGCTGATTAATAAGCTGAAAGGGTTGAACTTAGAACCGAAAGTGGTGAACTGGATAAGAAACTGGTGGCAGAGGGTGGTGGTAAATGGAATCCGCTCGGAGGAAAGGAAGGCGAGCAGTGGAGTTCCTCAGGGGTTGGTGCTGGGGCCTATTCTGTTTAATATATTTGTGGGAGATATTGCTGAAGTGTTGGAAGGAAAGGTGTGCCTTTTTGCGGGTCACATGAAAATAGCCAATAGAGTGGATACCCTGGCGGGAGTAGAAATGATGGGAAGGGATCTCCGAACGTTAAAAAAATGGTCGAGGGGGGGGCGTTCCAAGATGGCGGACGCTGCTCGTTAGCGTTCATCGAGGCTCCTTGGACTTTTCCTTTTACTCTTAAAAATAATTTCTACTCGTAACTTATGCCGCATACAAAAAGGAAAGGGGTGGTTAAAGGCTTACCATCCGCGCAGGAGCCACTCAAGCTGTCCAATTGACCCTCGACATTCACAACGAGCACGCCACGGGAGAAGGAGACGAGGAGCCCTGCTATGGGAGCGTGTGGAGGAGCGACGTCTCCCCTGGGGCCAGATACTACTCTTTCCTCACCAGAACTCAACCCACCTCCATGTCCAGCGAGCTTCCGAGGTGAGGCAGAACTTTCGGAAGCGTCTGAAGATGGCGCCGAAGAACTTTCAGCGGTTGGTGCGTCACCCGGAAAGCCTGGAGAAGGTAACCATCATGAGCTGGTAGCTCACGCAGAGGTAACCCTGGAAGGTATATGGACAATGCTACAAAGTTTGCATAGAACAAATACTAAAGCTGCCTTTGACACAGCTTCATTGGTAACTAAGGTGCATCTTTTGAATGATTCATTTGAAAAGATAAAGCAAGATACTAGTAATCAAAATGCTCTCTTTCAACAAGAAATTACCTCTTTAAAAAAAATACCACTGAGTGCCTGATTAAAGATAAGATAATTCTACATAAAAAAAATAGACCAGATTGAAAATTTTAACAGGCGGCTCAATTTGAGAGTATTACATTTCCCAAAAATGGTAGAACTGAGTGCTTTGGAACTGTTTAAAAAATACTTGTCTGAAGTTCTCAATTACTCCTCTGATCTTATTCCTCCAATTAACAAAATATACTATCTCCCAATACCGCAAAAAAAAAAAAGAGGAGGAAAAGAGAAAATCAGAAGACCAAGATTTACAAGCTGCTGGATTGCAAGATTTGACATTATTTATTGAGAAATCATTAAGTGAAATTCATATTCGCTCCACTTTGTTGGTTTCCTTTGTCTCTGAGCAAGACTTAAATTCAGTTATGAAATTGTATTTTAAAAATGCTCAAAAAGTATTTCTAGGGGCACGAATCTGGATTTATCCAGATGTTACGAGGTCAACCCAGGATAAACGGAGAAAGTTTCTTTTACTGAGAGAAGAAGTCAAGGCATTGGGAGCCAGTTTTTTGCTGGTTTACCCGTGTAAATGCCTGATAAGGTATTTGGACAATAAGTATATTTTCTATGAACCGGAACAATTGAAAAGCTTTGTTGACCTAAAGAAGATTGCCAAATGACTTTTGGGGTTTAGGGTAGAGTTGTAGTTTTAACTACCCGTGGTTTGGTCCAGGTCCTAATTTCTAATGTGAACAAATATGCTGAATGTTCTCCTCAACTTTAATTGACTCCCCCCTCAGTTTTTATTTGTGGTCTAAGAATAGGGATATATTTTTCTTTAAATGAGATGTTCTTTTGTCCAGTAAGCTACATTATCTCTGTATTACTTGTGCAAGGTTATCTTGTATTAATGTTTGAAATTATTTAAAAAAAAAAAAAGAATGGTCGAGGGTCTGGCCTAATTGGCTTCAGCTTTTTAATGTCGCCTGTTCTGGCTCCCTGTACCGCTGCCCTTCTTCAATTTTCCAGGCCGCCAGCAGCATCAGTGAGGTAAGCACACTGCCTTTGGCGGCCCCGGAAGCTCTCCCTCTGTTGCAGCGTCCTGCCTATGTGTGACAGGAAATTGTAGCAGAAGGAAAGCATTCAGGCTGCTGAAGGCAGTGCGTTTACTTCACTGACGCTGCCGGAGGCCCGGAAAATTGAAGGACAGTGGTTCAGGGAAGGGAGGGGGGACAGCAGTGCAGCGAGCAGAAGGGCAGCCAGTAGTGCCTAAACATAGGCACTTTACGCCACTGCCCCAAATTATTGGGGGTGCTTGAGCACCCACAGCACCCACAGAGTCGGTGCCTATGGTGGTGATAACATCTATGTGTGCCTCAGAGAAAGCTCCCCAGAATTGCCAGCAGCACTTTTGGTAATATGTAAGTAGCAAAATCTAGTATGGTAGTGTTTGGATTTCCATACTGTTGCATTGTCACATGGGGATGACTTCATCCTACTGTGTCCTCCATGTTTACCTTCACATCTACACTCCAGAAAGTGGGAAGAGAAGGAAGGCTGGACACAGAATGGGATCAACAGATACAATTTATTGCTATGATGTATGAAAAAAGTGCATAAAAATGTGCTCATAATCAATACTAAAGACTCGACATGGCACTGCGTTTCGGCACAAATGTGCCTGCTTCAGGAATGTACAGTAAAAACAAATATAACCAATACAAATGTCAATATAAATACAAAATATATAATGATACATAGATAAAAAGAACTCATAAATATCTATTTTATGGACTAAACTAATTGTGAGAAATAAAAAATAAATGTACTTGAAAGGTAAATTAATAAGTAAAATATATAACGTGAACATCATGAGGAGTGGCTTAGTGGTTAGAGCACCGGTCTTGCAATCCAGAGGTGGCCGGTTCAAATCCCACCGCTGCTCCTTGTGATCTTGGGCAAGTCACTTAACCCTCCATTGCCTCAGGTGCAAACTTAAATTGTAAGCCCTCCTGGGACAGAGAAATATCCAGTGTACCTGAATGTAACTCACCTTGAGCTACTACTGAAAAAGGTGTGAGCAAAATCTAAATAAATCATAATCACTTTAGAACATAGTAAACAGAAAATAATGTTAGCACATAAAAATAACCAGTGGTTAGAGAAACAAGACAATTATATACTATCAATGATGTGCATATGTAAAAAAAAAAGTGCACAGGAGTTCTAAAATGGAAATCACAGAGTGCTAAAACAATGGAACGGTGAAGGCTACATACTTAAATAATACTTACCTGGTAATATCAAATTGAAAATTGTTCAATGGTCTACCAAAATAAAACAGGGAAACAAAAATTTTATAAATAATGCACCTATATAGGTAAGCAAAAATCAGGAAAAAAACACATTGCAATTAGTTTTTATAAAGAAGATTTAAATGAATGTTATTTTCCCTTGGGACTTTTGTGTTCAGTTACCTATTTAGTACCCTTACATCTAGCCTGTATGTTCAACATCAAGAAACCTTGTGGCTGGTGACGTGAGGTACCTTCTTTCACAATGACAATATATGTATATAGTGTGCCCTGCGGTATGGGGATAAAGACGTGTCCTATTCGTCAAGATGATGCTAATGAATCCACACTTCAATATATGAATTGCTGTGTGAGTGATCATTTATTGTTTATTTCATTTTGCTATACTGTTTCTCTTGCACGCAAAATAGTTTACAATTTATAAGCAAAACATTAAACAAACCTAAAATAGGAATGCCATAAAAAGATAGGAAAGCACATTCATTCAAGACCAATCAAAACAACATCTAATCATACCTCTTCTTAAAATCTAAGACAATTATATTAAAAGCAAGTAACCCCCCACCTTGCAGAAATTCACCTGATAAGAAACATTAGTCCATTAAAAAATGGGTTTTTAAAGAAGATCAAACAAATGTATAAGAGTCTTCTAATCTTAAATATTGAGGAAGCGAGTTCCAAAGGGCAGGTGCAAGAAAGAAAAAAGCAGATGATCGAATGGACTCCCATCATGCCTTAGAAGGGTTGGTGTCTCACATAGAGGACTTTTATGCATTATTTGTTGCAGGTCCCAAGCTACTTGTCAGACATTGTGCCTAAGGTTGGGCTAGTGAAACATGCCAATATGTCCATACTGCTGTATGGGGAGGGAAGGGCCACTGACAGGGCAGTGATGTCTCCTAGCTATTAGTAGCAGCCTGTCCTTTGAAGGCCCCAAATGGCTGTAGCAGATGGGAAAACCAGAGCTGAGGTACTCTGTAGATCCCACCCCTGCTACACCATTGACAGGTCTGTGGAGCAGCTTCTCAAAGACACCAAGCCACTGTGATAAGCTGCTCAGTGTGAGGGTAAGCTACCACATTCAAGGTTGACATCTGTGAGATAACGTCTAGGACACTAATGACCCAGCTGTATAATGATTGTTCACACTGAAGGAACCACATTCTCTACATCTCAGAGAACTCCACACGATTCAGGAGGCCAACTATTATGGAAATGTACAATTTTCTATGGCAAACTGTACACTCGTATTGACCTACATGGAAAGGTATGGTTACCAGCTGTGTCAGTTTTGCCTATGAGTTTTTGTATATCCATTGAAAATGGTGGACAGCTACATTCTGTATGTTTGTTGTAACATGTTTCACAGCAACAGCCTGTGTAATCAGGTGGGGTGATGCTCTTTGGATGAAGATCTGAATTATGGCATAGTGTTTGAGATAGTGAAGTACACGTACTGTTCAATAGCTAGGGTCCATAGATATGATGACATAATTGCTTCTCTCCCCCCCCCCCCCCATATGTACCTCACTGTGATTGTTACCAAAACCTCCAAATGGAGACCTTCCACATATTTTGAGGATACCTTTGTGTTGAGTGTAACTCACTTCTCTGTGTATATCAATGCCTCTACTGGGGAAGTTGACAATCAACTGTTAATTCGTTGTGGCTACAGTCTGTTATTGAGATGAACATGGGGGAAGCCACTGCTTGACCCAGGATTGGTAGCATGGAATGTTGCTACTATTTGGGTTTCTACCAGGTATTTGTGGCCTGGATTGCCCACTGTTGGAAACAGGATACAGGGCTAGATGGACCATTGGTCTGACCCAGTATGGCTATTCTTATGTTCTTATGAGTGTCCCTGACCACAAAATGCACAGGCTTGCTTCAACTTACAGTCCTGAAAGGGGCAAAACAACCTACTGAACCACCAACAGACCTCTGAGGTGGAGGCAGACCCAGACCCTGAGGCTCCCCTGCCAGATCCAGAGGGATGAAAGGAATGCAGTGCCTCCAGTGATGCCACTCCCAGTTTACCCACCCCAGTTGCACTCACCGAGGAAGACTGAGGAACCGTATGTATTAACCATAGGTTAATATCCTGCATTCCCCATGACATGTGGAGGTTCTCCTCCATCTTGTCTCGAAACGCCTCATTGTTATTTTTACCATGACCACCCACCATACTCCTGGAAGGCATCCAGCACTGTGTCCATGTAAGCCATCAAAAGGCCTTATTGTCCGGGGTCCTTGTGCTCCCACACACTAGTCACATGCATGAAGAATCGCATCCAGTTAACTATGTTCTTAGCCACCCTCTGTTCCTTCGCAGCCTCTTCTTGCTTCTTGGACTTCTTCTTTCCCTTCATATGCACCCATCCCTCCAATAGCTGGAACAAATCAATATACTCCCTCTTCCTAATCTTCCTACACAAAGGGTGTGGAACCTGCTCCCACAATTCAGAGAGGGCCACCAAGGTGGGCAGGCCCCTAGTCTGATTCCCCCCCCCCCCCCCCCCGGCTTGTGCCAACCCAGAAGGCTTAGGCAAGACCACAGAAGGGGAAGACGAAGAGAAGGAAGAAGAAGTAGAAGAAGATGAAGAAAAGGAAGAGCCCCTAGGCCAGTGGCGTACCAAAGGGGGGGCGGTGGGGGTTGTCCGCCCCGGGTGCACGCCGCTGGGGGAGTGCCGCGCATCTGTTGGCAACACTCATTCCCTGCTCCCTCTGCCCCGGAACGGGTTACTTCCTGTTCCGGGGCAGAGGGAGCAGGGAACGAGCGAAGTCGACAGACGCACGGCACCCCCCAGCAGGTAAAGATGCACCCGGGGGGTGTGGTTTCGCCGGGGCGAGGTCGTGTCCATCGTTTCGCCGCTGGGAGGGTGCCACGCATCTGTCGGCAATGCTCGTTCCCTGCTCCCTCTGCCCCGGAACAGGAAGTAACCCGTTCCGGGGCAGAGGGAGCAGGGAACGAGCGTTGCCGACAGACGCGCGGCACCCCCCCCCCAGCAGGTAAAGATGCACCCGGGGGGGGTCCGTCGTTTCGCCGGGGGGGGGGGGGGGTCGCGCTGCACCCGGGGGGGCATCGGCGCTCTGCCCCGGGTGTCAGCCACCCTAGGAATGCCACTGCCCTATGCCTCCTTCCCTTCCCCTTTTTCTTTTGCCTAGATCCTTGCTCCTGCTGAGTAGAATGTGAAGATCTTTTACCGGATCCTTAAGCACCAGCTCCTGCCATAGAAGTCCCAGAGACTGCAGCAGGGCCTTTCCAAGACGATCTCCCCGGAGGTTCAGCTACTGATGACACCATAGAGGCTCCCCTGCCACCTCACCACCCGCCTCCGTTGCAGCCTCGCTGGCCCCTGCCACTCACCGCCGCCTCAAATACCTTGGTTGATGAGGGTCCCCAACCCCTGCCAGCTGAAGCCTTTATCCAGCGCCGGTCTCTGGTGCTGCCGCATTGCCTGCCCTGCTCTCTGTTCCCCTCACGTCCAGGGGCCCTGAAGAAATTGGGGGGCCAGGCCCCCGTGGCCCCACGTAGCTATGCCACTGGATAGCACTCTTACGTGGTAGAGAGAAGGCAGGTATATACAAACAATTACATGACCCCTTGAACTGAGGCTACTCCCTTGTGTTTGTACACCAACCTTCTACTTCATGTTCACTTTCCAGCAAATCCCCTTTAAACTCAACCCCACGTTCCATCCATGTCACTAGAAGTGTCAAACAGTTGAGAGGGTAGATATGCTTTAATCTGGGGATCACATACCACAAAGCAGAATGCAGCTTGCCACAGACTATTAATCAAGATATTTATTTATTGGGATTTATTAACCGCCTTTATGAAGAGATTCACCCAAGGTGGTGTACAGCAGGTACAGTTTAACATAAAACTTACAATTTTGTTAACAGCGTAACAATAGTAAAATAACCAAGAACAAACATAAATACATACGTGAGGTAAACTTGAAAACAGTAAATTGAAACCTAACACTAGAACTATCATGAAATAGTATAAAAATATACTCATTAGATATCCTATATAACAATTTGCACCTCCAACATTCTACGTCTGGATGTCTGGGTTCGTAACATCCATAACCACTCATTGCCCCGCCCTCGCGTCAAAACGTAATGACATCAGAGGGTGGAACACTGAGAGGGAAGGGAAGCCAGCGCCAGCCAGCCAGAGAACGTTCAGCTACAAATCGAGGGGAGGAGAGACTCGTGAGGGAGGGAGGGAGGAAGGGAAGGGGAGGGCAGGGCAGGGCAGAGGAGAATTGCTGGACATGGAGGGGAGAGGAGGGAAGAATTGCTGGACATGGAGGCATAGGCGCCGACTCTGTGGGTGCTGTGGGTGCTCGATCACCCCCAATATTTCACCCGCCTGAAGTCCCGGAACAGAAGTTCCCAGTCAGCCCGACCTGCGCTGCCCGCCCTCTTCTCTCAGTCTTTTGCCTGCTCCTCTCCTTCCTGCGTGCCGCCCAGAATTTAAAAGTTCTTACCTCGGGGTCCAGCGGCAGCAGTGAAAGGCGAGCAGGCTCGGCCCTTCAGCCTGCCTTCCCTTCTCTCTCAGCTCTGCCTCTGGTCCCACCCTCATTTCCTGTTTCCACAAGGGCGGGACCAGAGGCAGAGCTGAGAGAGAAGGGAAGGCAGGCTGGTGCCAAGCCTTCTCACCTTTCACTGCTGCCGCTGGACCCCGAGGTAAGAACTTTTAAATTCTGGGTGGCACGCAGGAAGGCAAGGGGCAGGCGGAGGACTGGGAGAAGAGGGCAGGCAGCGCAGGTCGGGCTGCCACTCGGAGGAGAGGGAGAAAGAGAGAGGGAGGGAGGCGGGGGGCCTGGAACTCGGAGGAGAGGGGGGCCTGGAACTTGGAGGAGAGAGGAGGAGAGGGAGGGAGGGAGGGGGCATGGAACTCGGAGGGAAGGAGAGGGGGGCCTGGAACTCGGAGGGGAGGAGAGAGAGGGGGGCATGGAACTCAGAGCCCGTACGCAGTACTTGTTAATGAGCGCCATGTCAAACTCAGAATGGCCGCGAGGCAGGAACTCGTGCCACAACTGGCCATTGACGTCCAGACTCCTGCGCCGCTCAAACTCCATCGTAACCAGCAGGGTGGCAGGAAGCGGGCAAGTGCGGAACTCACACCACAACTCACCTCCTAACGGTTCCCTTAAAAACATAATCGCCATTACATGATAACCTTGCTAGCGCCCGTTTCATTTGTGTGAGAAACGGGCCTTTTTTTACTAGTTGTACATAAAGACAGTGAACAGTGACTAAGCAAAGAACTGCATTACACCCGACACCACAAGTGGAAGGGGCTCCTATCAGTGATTACTACTTCTGCTGTAGAGACAAGTGGAGTCACGTGGTTAAAGAGACAAGGACTATATATAGGTCAGGACAACTCATTCTATCCTCAGAAGCCTTTGCTAAATGTGTTCCAGGCTATAAACCGATTCTAACTGCTGCCTAGAAAACAGCACTTCCCTAGTTGCTGTTCAAGAGCACAAACAGTCTTAAAACATCATAACAGCAAGGAATGGCACCCCCTAGCTGAAATGACATGCACCCTTGGAGGTGTAGCTTAGTTGTTAGTGCAGGGGCTTGAGGAACTGGGTTCAATACCCACTGCAGCTCCTTATTATTTTTTTTTTGTTACATTTGTACCCCGCGCTTTCCCACTCATGGCAGGCTCAATTCGGCTTACATGAGGCAATGGAGGCAAGTCACTTAACCCTCCATTGCCCAGGTACAAAATAAGTATCTATATATTATATACTGCCTTTCTGTGGTTACAACAGAGGTGTAGCCAGACCTCATAGTGGGAGGGGGCCAGAGCCCGAGGTGGGGGAGGCATATTTTGGTCAGCTGCCATGCTGCTGCTCACCTCCCTGCCGCTCCCCACTCACTGCCGCAGCAAATACCTTGGCCGGCGAGGATCCGCAACCCCTGCCAGCTGAAGCTTTGTCCAGCTGCGTTGCCTGCCCTGCTCTGTCTTCCCCTCACATCCTGCACACTCCTTTTAGTGGCCCCAGGTAGCTATGCCACTGGGTTACAATCAAAGCAGTTTACATGTCAAGTCCCTTCCCCTTTCCCTATTATATAGGTGATGAAGTTAAGGAAAGTGGTAACTAACTTGGCCCTGATACTTCCCCAGTGAAATATAACACATAACATGGTGTTGGGGTTCTGCACATTCCTTTTCCTGTGATATAGAAAGATGATTTACATCAACATAGGCGGTCGGTGGCCCAACTGATTGGGGAGACTAAAGGGGGCGGATTAGGGGTGGGGCCAGGGGTGGAGCTTAAATCCATAATTGTCTGATAACACGCAGAAAAAATAAATAAATAAAAAGTCACAATTAATACCTTTCATTAAATTTAGATATTAGATATGTATCGTATGTCAAAGAATAAAGTGGTTGCTCAAAGCATATTCTAACCACAATCACTCAACTGCAAAACACTATGCACAACTTTGTCCAAAAACATACTCAGAACCTTACTGTACCATAAATATTACACTAGGCAGACCTAATACACCAATATACCACCCATACAGAAAATGCAGACCGTCAACAATATGAAACAAGGGATCATATCATCACAATTCTCATGTAGAGCCACAAAACACCCTAATTCATGTTTAATGTGGGATAAAATGCCATAAATAAGTAAATAAATAAATATAAACTTTTAATATTGAGCACCTGATTCTCAAAGTGGACATATTCCAAACACTATAATGAAAATAAAATGATCTTTTCTACCTTTGTTGTCTGGTGACTTTTTCTGATCATGCTGGCCCAGTATCTGTTCTGCTGCTATCTGTCCTCAGTGCAGGTCAGGAAGTCATCCTCCTTAAATATCTCCCTGGCAACCCAGGACACCTATAGCCAACCCCCCCCCCCCCCCCCCCCCAGCTTTCCCAGCAGTAAGGTAAACAAACCATAAACCAATTTCTACAACTGCTAGAGGGCTTTCACTGCAGCTTCTGCTGTGAGGATGGAGGTAAATCAACAATTTAATCCCCTCAGAGCAGCTGATCCATTCTGCTGCAGCAGGGGGGAGGCTTAGCTTCTCCAAGCCTCTTATACCGGGCACCTATGTACCTATGCTACATATCTCCAGAGCTGCCAAGTTACCCATTCCAGGAGGGAGACATTTTGGCTGGTCCTGGTTTCAGACTTACATCCCAAAGCAGTGTGGTATTTGTAGTCCATGATTCTACCCATTGAAATCAGTGCTGCAGGTCCCATAATGCACCAGGATGAGGTTGGCAGAAATCCAGGACTGGCCAAAAATTCTCTCTCCTGGAATTGATAACTTGGCAGCTCTGTATCGTATCTCCCATTCTTGGGAGCGCACACAATCACTGTAAGTAAGAGACAGAATGGAGGATTTCATGCATTGCCCAGGATTACATGGAGCGGCAATGGATTTTAACCAAGCATCCCTGGAGGTGTGGTTCTAGTCTCTAATCAGTACAACACTTCTCCACCCACCCACACATACATACAAAATGTTTTCAGACTAAAAACCAGCTCCATGGACATCTTTGAATATTGTGTGAACTACTATTATGAAGACTGGCTCCAACAACCACATTTTAGGTGAGCAAGTTCCCACAAAAGTACCTAGACAACAAAGATGTCACAGATGCTACTTCATTTGACACATCAAAAGTTAGGCAGTTCCAGGCTGCCCAATGTGGAACAGTTCTGCATTTCTATACCCCACATTCTCCTACATGATAATACAGGAAGCAGTTGTTCAAATGTGAAGGAGAATCCATCGCTAATCCCACAGCGATTTGTTGTGTGGATTTCCAAATCAGGACTGACCAAATGAGTTTGCAGCCGTAAGAGTAGTCATACTGGGTCAGACCAATGGTCCATCTAGCTCAGTATCCTGTTTTCCAAACAGTGGCCAAGCCAGGTCACAAGTACCTGGCAGAAACCCAAATTGTGGCAACACTCCATACTACAAATCTCAGGGCAAGCACTTGCTTCCCATGTCTGTCTCAATAGCAAACTATGGACTTTTCCTCCAGGAAATTGTCCAAACCATTTTTAAACCCAGATATGCTAAGTGCTGTTACTACATCCTCCAGCAAAGAGTTCCAGAGCTTAATTATTCACTGAGTGAAACAATAGTTCCCTATTTGTTTCAAAAGTATTTCCTTGTAATTTCCTTGAGAGTGAGTGTCTCCTAGTCTTTGTACTTTTGGAACGAGTAAAAAATGGATTTACTTCTACTCATTCTATACCACCCAGGATTTTGTAGACCTCAATCATCTGTCTCTTTTCCAAGCTGAAGAGCCCTAACCTCTTTAGCCCGTCCTCATACAGGAAGAGTTCCACCCCCTTTATCATTTTGATCTCTCTTCTTTGAACCTTTTCTAAACCCGCTATATCTTTTTTGAAATACGGTGACCAGAATTGAACGCAATACTCAAGGTGATGTCGCATCATGGAGCGATAAAGAGGCATTATAATATTTTTGGTCTTATTCACCATCCCTTTCCTAATAATTCCTAGCATCCTGTTTGCTTTTTCAGCTGCCGCCAAAAAATCTTACACACTGCAAGATACACACTTAATGCTATAAGTTACATGCTTTCCTGCCACACTTAGATGTTGCTACTTACACCAGCTCTATGTAAATACCTACCTTTCTTCAAAGAATAGGCTCCTACTGTGATCTATCCAGGTGCCTAATTGGAGGATTCTTAAGGGGGCAATTCTATAACTGTGTTCTTCATTTGGATGCCTAGGTTCCATTATAGAATGCTAAGTGTAATTCAGTATCAATGCACCAAACATTTAGACACCTGTACCTAGACCAGCCACAGAGCTGGCATAAGAGCCAGCACCCAAATGCAGCAAGGACTTGTGTAACTTACAGTATTCTGCCCCCCCCCCCCCCCCTTGCAAATACACTTGGCATGTCAGTAATGGAACTGTACCCTAGATAGCAGGGTAGGACCATCCCAGTGAATCACTGATTCTTCTGCTGGCCAGTTTTAAACGTTGACATCACTAAGCATGAGAGAATGTGTTCTCCCTAATCCTGACCCTGACCCAGTGCAGAAATTCCCATAATGCCACAGGACGTGGAGTTCTGAAATCCTGAACTGTCTCCTAATCTCCAGTGAATGCACTTCTGTGGAGTATGAGAATTCCCAAGTTAGGCAGTTTCAGGCAGGGCACTTTTTGGCCACTCCAGGTTTGGCACTTACATCCCAAAGAAGTGTGGGATTTATAGTGGCTGATCCTGCCCAGTGAAATCAGTGCTGCAGATCCCATAATGCCCCAGGATGTGGAGTTTAGAAATCAGTAGTCTGAAAATGGATATGTTCAGTTCTCTGCTGTATGTACATAAGGACAAGAGACCCACTCACCTAACTTAAATGTGAAAGGCTGGATGAGCAGTATCAGTGCTAGATCACACAAACTGAGTACATATCACAGAAATAGGCTAGTTATGAACAGTAAAACTTTGCACAATACATACCCAGCAGCCATCCATGAGCGGAAAAGGCGAGTGTGACACAGGATGTAGGGGTCTTGGGAAGACCCTGAAAAATGGCTCCCGCATTCAGAATTTGCATGTTGGCATCATAAGCCACCTGCACATTCAGAGATGGAAATACTTTCAGTTCCGATATATGTGTTCCCTGTTGCTGGGTGGGATGAGTGCCACATTTATGCAATGTTTCACCCATCACATGTGGTAGCCTACGGATGTTGTGAAACTGGTCCCTCAGAGCTGCCCACGGTTGCCTTTCATAAAAAGAAATATGTAATTCCTTTCCTGGCTCATCATGGCACACAGTACCTGGTGGAGGTATCTGGAAGCAGAGGATAATCCTGTCCCCCCAACTGTGGCTATAGATGGTTGGAAGCACCCGGAGGCAAAAAGGTATAGTGTGCTCAGCAGTTTCACAAGCCCAGGTATAACAAGGGACCTGTTTGTGAGAGGGTCAAGATCTGCCCTCAGTTCTTTGTATAAGGCCATAATAGTTGCTGAGCTCAGCCAGTACAGGGAGACTTGCTGATCCTCGGGTTGTCCTTGCAAGATGGGTACGAGTATGGAAAATGTGTGGACACCATGACCGTACTTCTGGTCTCCGAGGATGGTGCAGCCTCTGCACGTGGGCTGCTGCTCCTGTTCCTGCTGTGGTGGACCCGCCTGCACCACCTCAGCTTGTTCATGTGGCAGTGTCCAAGCCTGCTGAGCGGGTGCAGGCCTTGCCTTTTCATCACTCTCACTTTCAGTGTCACTGCCACTAAAGACAAACACTAATGACAACCACACCATCCTTCTACACGTTATAGAATTGTGCTAACCCTTTATTGGCTGAAAGGTGTGTGTAGGCATAGGAGCCAACTTTTCAAAATGATTGGGGGTGCTGAATTTTTTTTTTATTTACAGGTGGTGCATTCCCCCTCCCCCTCCATCCCCCGTCCCTCCTCCATCGTCCCCCCTCTACCTCCCTCTGAGTTCCAGGCCCACCTTCCTCCCTCCCTTCGAGTTCCAGGCCCCCTCCCTCCCTTCTCTCTCTCTCCTTTCCCTCCCCCCTCCCTCCCAGTTCCAGGGTCCCTCCCAGTTCCAGGTCCCCCCTCCCTCCCTTCCTCCCAGTTCCAGGGCCCTCCCTCTCAGTTCCAGAGCCCTCCCAGTTCCAGGGTCTCCCCCCTCCCTCCCTCCCACCCTGTTCCAGGGTCGTCGTCTCTCCCTTCCTCCCTCCCTCCCTTCGAGTTCCAGGCCCCCTCCCTACAAATTTTAAAAGTCATCTATCTTACCTCGTCGGGGTTAGGGCGGCAGCAGCAGTAAAAAGCATGCAGGCTCGGCGCTTAGTTCCGTTTTCCCTTCTCTCTCTCTCAGCTCTGGTCCCGCCCTCATTTCCTGTTTCTGCAAGGGCAGGACGAGCTGAGAGCATGCTTTTTACTGCTGCTGCCGCCCTAACCCTGACGAGGTAAGATAGATGACTTTTAAAATTTGTAGGGAGGGGGCCTGGAACTCGAAGGGAGGGAGGGAGGAAGGGAGAGACGACGACCCTGGAACAGGGTGGGAGGGAGGGAGGGGGGGAGACCCTGGAACTGGGAGGGCTCTGGAACTGAGAGGGAGAGCCCTGGAACTGGGAGGAAGTTTATGTTTAATCAAGCCTACAACATACCCATTTCTCCTCCCATCTCTGCCCATTTATGTGTTAGGTATTAGCGCAGGAATCGCCACATGCTAATAACTATTTTCTACGTGTCTGCATCTACCACTGCCCTGCGGTGTCCATTCCCACATGCTAGTCCACTACTGTGGCTTAGTAAAAGGGCCCTAATGTATTTATTATGTAGTTAAATATCATATAGTTACCAAGAACTTCAGAGTTAAATTACTGTGAAAACAAGTTCAAGACTCATTCATATATACAAGGTGAGAATAGGAGATCCCATTATGCAGAAACACTTAGCCATAATATCAATATATTTATTTAGTGCATTTTTACCCCACCTTTTCCCACAGGATGCGGGCTCAAAGTGGCTTAAAGTAGACTGGAAAGGCGATCGCCAGACCAGTGGTAATACAATATTTAACCAAATAAGTAGGCAGAGAGAAGAAAGCAAAAAGAATAGAAATTAAGGAGTCCAAAATTAGGTCTTGACTCGCTGAGACATATTAAGGTAGGTAATCAGATCTCTACATCCGGCCACTCACAATCTTCGTCAAAAACAGCTGACCGGCAAGCTGATCCCGCCAGCAGGACAGTAATGCAGGTGAAGGCCAACGGCTGGAAACGGCGGTCCAGGAGGAGACAGGGCCCCTTCAATATATGGGTACTCATCCCATTTTCTTTTCAATTCTTTTTATTTATTTATTTATTTATTTATGGCATTTATATCCCACAATATTCCCACCCATGGGCAGGCTCAATGTGGCGCAAGCAATAATTCAGAATACAGTATTCAAAGTTGTAAGAGGGAAAGAGAAATAACTGGGGAGGGAAAGGGAGAGAGGAGAAGGTGACAATTGGTCGCTAAGAGAGCCGTGGTTCAGAAGGATGTGGCACCACAATTATCCATTCACGAAGACCTTCAGGCTCTTTATAAGTGATGATATGGTTATTATATATAATTTTCACTCTTGCAGGGTACATTAATCCGAAACGGGCTCCCAAATCTTTGAAATCTTGTCTGAGAGTTAGAAATGCTTTCCTTTTCATATTGGTGGTTTTTGTCTTTGTATCGGTCCATGGTGCAACCGCATCTCGAATATTGTGTTCAATTCTGGTCGCCGCATCTCAAAAAAGTTATAGTGGAATTAGAAAAGGTACGGAGAAGGGCGACGAAAATGATAAAGGGGATGGGATGACTTCCCTATGAGGAAAGGCTGAAACGGCTAGGGCTCTTCAGCTTGGAGAAAAGACGGCTGAGGGGAGATATGATAGAGGTCTATAAATTAATGAGTGGAGTGAAACGGGTAGACGTGAATCGTTTGTTTACCCTTTCCAAAAATACTATGACTTAGGGGGCATGCAATGAAGCTACAAAGTAGTAAATTTAAAACGAATCAGAGAAAAGTTTTCTTCACTCAACGTGTAATTAAACTCTGGAATTTGTTGCTAGAGAATGTGGTAAAGGTGGTTAGCATAGCCTAGTTTAAAAAAAGTTTGGACGGCTTCCTAAAGGAAAAGTCCATAGACCATTATTAAAATGGACTTGGGGAAAATCCACTGCTTATTTCTGGGATAAGCAGCAAAAAATGTAATTAGCTTTTTTGGGATCTTGCCAGGTATTTGTGACCTGGATTGGCCACTGTTGGAAACAGGATGCTGGGCTTGATGGATCTTTGGTCTGTCCCAGTGTGGCAATACTTATGTACATGTCACATGTACTTATGGTAGAATAAGTACTTTCTTGCCTTGATACAATAAAGAAGGCTTATCGTTTGCAGCCATGAGGATAGGATTTGTGCCACCACAGGTCTGGGGTGTGACACATTAGCTACTGTAATTGGCCGGATGGCAGTGGCGTACCAAGGGGGGGGGGCAGTGGGGGCGGAGGGGGCGGAGGGGGCAGTCCGCCCCGGGTGCATGCCGCTGGGGGGGTGCCACGCACCGGTCAGCGTCGTTCGTTTCCATGCTCCCTCTGCCCCGGAACAGGAAGTAACCTGTTCCGGGGCAGAGGAAGCATGGAAACGAACGATGATGACCGGCGCGCGGCACCCCCCCAGCGGTGTGCACCCGGGGGGAAGGTTCTTTTGCCGGGGTGGGGGGGTGTCCCTTTGCCGGGGGGGGGGTCGCGCTGCACCTGGGGGGGCAGGGTGCATCGGCGATCCGCCCCGGGTGTCAGCGCCCCTCGAAACGCCACTGCTGGATGGTGACTGATGGGCCCTTTCAATTTCAAGGGCTTTGATGTTTCACTTATATATACTGTTATTTATCAACATTTGCTTATTTCTGACCTGAAGAAGGGTTACCTTCGAAAGCTAATCCAAAAATGTATTATATTAGACCAATAAAAAAGGTATTATCTTATTTTCTTTTCTCTGTTTTGTTTTACTTCTGTTGATTACCTTTAAAAGTGGACTAACATGGCTACCACACTCTACTCAAGAGCTGGTGTGAAATCAATATTCAAGAATTCAGTAATCAACCTGTCAAAAAAAGATATCATATTTTGATTTTCTACTCCGTCTAGGTTATCAATAGAAATCAAACAAAATAAAACATGGAAAAGAAAATAAGATGATACCTTTTTTATTGGACATAACTTAATACATTTCTTGATTAGCTTTCGAAGGTTGCCCTCACCTATCCACACCCATCCTGTTAGAATATCAATGATATGCTTTGATGTCCCCATGCATACCTCCTACCCACCCCTCCCCTGTCAGACTGTCATAGTAATGCTTGAATGTTTTCACTTATATACACTGTCAGCTAGCACATTTGCTTATATCCGATCTGAGGAAGAAGGGCAACCTTCGAAAGCTAATCAAGAAATGTATTAAGTTATGTCCAATAAAAAAGGTATCATCTTATTTTCTTTTCCATGTTTTATTTTGTTTGATTTCTATTGATAACCTTTAAGAGTGGACTAACACGGCTAACACACCTCTCTACTCCTTCTGGAAGGCCCAAGATCCTTATATGATTTCTGTGGGATCTGTTCACTAAAATCTTAAAAATCCTCTCTTAAGCCTTTAATGGCGTCAGCATTGGATTTGATTAGAGGCAACATAGCTTCCACTTTCGTTGCGCATTTCTCTAAGGCTGGTTCTTTTTAACCTTTTTATAAGTGATATTGCTGAAGAGCTGTGTAGTAAGTTTTGCCTCTTTGTGGATGATACGCAAATCTGCAATAGGGTAGATACCCCTGATGGTGTGGATAACATAAGGAAGGACTTAGCAAAACTAAAGGAATGGTCTGGAACTTAGCAGCTAAGATTTAAGATTTAATGCTAAAAAATGCAGGGCCATGCGTTTGGGCTGCAAAAACCCGAGGGAACGGTACAGTTTAGGGGTGAAGAACTTTTGTGCACAAAAGAGGAGCAGAACTTGGGTGTGATCGTATGTGATGATCTTAAGGTGGCCAAACAGGTAGAAAAGGTAACAGCAAAAGCTAGAAGGATGCTTGGGTGCATAGGGAGAGGAATGGCCAGTAGGAAAAAGGAGGTAATGATGCCCCTTTATAAGACTCTGGTGAGACCTCATTAAGAATATTGTGTACAATTCTGGAGACTGCAACTTCAAAGAGACATGATACATGATAGGCCTACCAATAAGAAACAGAATCAGATCATCACAATCATACGTAAACCTATATTACCCAAACTGTAAAGGACTAAAATACAAAACAACGTACGCATCCGGCTTCTCCTACATAAGCAAACAACTATGGAATGGACTCCCACAAGTTGTGAAAACAATCCATGACCACCTGAACTTCAGGAAATCACTAAATACCAACCTCTTCAAAAAGGCCTACCCCAACGATCCAAAATAAACCCCTACACCAAGTAACACAGCATGACCAATGATCGTACTGGACAACATACAATCTTCATTCCTTTCGACCCTTCACAACTACCTCACTCGATCACTATATAACCTTGTATTTGTACTGTATTTGTTATTAACCGACTTGGCGAGCGCCTTTGATGGTACTATGTAAGCCACATTGAGCCTGCAAATAGGTGGGAAAATGTGGGGTACAAATGTAACAAATAAATAAATATAAACAGAATGGATTCAGTCCAGAGGGCGGCTACTAAAATGGTCGGTGTTCTTCATCATAAAGTGTATGGGGACAGATTTAAAGATCTCATTGTCCCGTTCCGGGCCCCTACCTGGCGGTCCGCGGGCAGGAGCGGGAACCAGGAGCGCCCGTGGGATCCGGGACGGCAGGGAGAGGCTGCCGAGGGGATCGGCGCTGCCGCCAGCTGCTCCGAGGCCGGCGATCCAGAGGAGCAAGCGCCGGCCTCGGAGAAGGAGATCCGCCGGCCAAGATGGCGGCGCCGGCGTCTTCGTCCTCCTCGCTGGAGCAGGACCAGCGAGGTAGCTCCGCCCACTCGCGCCGGATTGGCGCATCCACAAAAGACTCCGCCCGCCGGACGGGAGGACCAATCCGGGTCCCTCTGCCTGCCTGGGCGAAGAGGATTGGCTCCAGCTGTTACCATCGGAGGGACGAGCGGGGGATTTAAACGAAGACACGGAAGGGGTCCAGTGCTTCCGTTTCGTTTGTCAGAAGCCACCTCCTGTGAAGACTGTGTTTGTTCCTAGTGTTCAGCTAGCCGTCCTGCTAGCCACCTCCTGTGAAGACTGTGTTTCCTTCAGCTAGCCGTCCTGCTAGGGCCTCTGGAGCCTGAGGTTCTTCTTAGAGCCATAAGCCGCCTCTACTAGTCCTTCCCTAAAGACTGTGTGCTGACTTCCAGCCAGGCCAGCCGTCACCCCGCGGTTCCAGCAGTCCTGCTGGCCGCCTGCAGCTGAGGGCTCAACCCTCGGTGAACGGCGGTCGCCGCGGGTGAAGATTCGGGGTGCTCGGCTGTTCCCTGGGGCCTTGTGGGGCTCGGGGAGACTCGAGAGCTCACCAACCAAAGAGAAACATCAGAGACACGACACTCATTATGTAAAGGCGGGAGAAGGGAGATTTGATGGAGACAAAGATCTACAAGATATAAATACACAGGAGGTGAGTCTCTTTAAATTTGGAATGAGGTAGCATATGATGAAGGTGAAGGGGATAGACTCAGAAATAACCTAAGGAAATACTTCACGGAAAGGGTGAATTTGTGGAACAGCCTCCTGGTGAAAGTGGTGAAGATGAAAACTGTATCTGAATTTAAGAGAACTTTATTTTTTTATTGCATTTGTATCCCACATTTCCCCACCTATTTGCAGGCTCAATGTGGCTTACAGAGTTTGGTTATGACATAATCATTCCATGATATCAGATACAATTAGTAATGTACAAAGATTAGGTGAGGGAAGAGAGAAGGAAGGTGTTAGGCAGGGTAAAAGGTGGACTGGTGTGTGGATTGATTAGGTAGTTTTGGGACAAGTACTTAGGATCTCTAAGGGAGTGGATAGGGAGAGTAGATGGCATGGATGGGTAGACTGGATAGGCCCATATGGTCATTATCTGCCTACATTTTTCTATGTTTCTCTATAATTGAGGAACTGCACATTTAGCATGTATTTTCTCAATCTTCTTTCTCAGGATAATTACATATGTTACAGGATAATTACATATGTGAGTAAAGAATGTCTTTAATAGATTTAAGTTCAGATATTACCATGTCCTCGGTGTTCCCAGAAGCTTCCGCCAGGTTTGTCAGGAGAAAGTAAGTCAGAATTGTGGCATTTAAGACCGGAGGCCAAATTAAATTGATTTTCAGATTTCGTAGACTTCATTATAAAAAATAACATTGAAAAAGAATACCAGCTGGAATGACAAGGTGATTTGCTGTGACGATAATCTGGGTAGAAAAGAGAGAGCTCTACACTTAAGAGGTCATGCTGTCCAAGAGCAGAACCAGAAGCCAGTAAGGATGGTGATTGCCGCAATGTGGAGAAAAGCTAATGCCCCAACGATCATCAGATGGAAAGAAAAGAACGGCAAATCCTGGAGCTGGAATGGAAGGCAGCGAAAATGAAAGACAAAGAAACTAAATTCAAAAGAATATAGAAATCCCTGTCACTAGAACAAGAGGAAAAAAAGGGGGCCCTTTTACTAAAGTGTTGCCACTTGGCAACCTGGAACTACCGCCGGCCCAAAGCAGCATCCGGCGGAAGTTCCACCTCAAGCGTGCACCATTTCCAACGCAATAAATTTTTATCATGCCGTTAACCCGGAAGTAATTGGGCAGTGTCTCATGCTGCCTACTTACCACTGGATAAAGCGGGAGCCACCCACTCAACGGATGGTGATAAGTGCTCCCCACTGCATGGCCACACGGTAAGAGTAATGTTACCGCATGGCCTTTTTTCTTTTAGGGGATTTTTACCCACTGAGGGAAAAAGGGCCCTGGCGCACAGGAAAAATGGTCCCTGCCGCTACTGCAGGGCCCTTTTTACTGCAGCTTGATAAAAGGACCCCATAATGAAGGGGAGGAGAGAGGGGAAAGGGATAGAGAAGAGATCCAGCCTGTTTAATAGCCTCAAGAACAAAGCACACATGAATATAACATGCCTGACACTGTGCAAATATACCTACAGCACCCAACTGTGCACAGCCAACATGCCCTCACAGAGATCCCCTGGTACACATGGAGGGGCATAATCGAAAGGGACGTCCTTGTTTCAATTTGGATGTCCTCGCAAAACGTCCCCGTATTTTCAAAACAAGATGGACGTCCATCTTTTGTTTCGATAATACAGTCAGGGATGCCCAAATCCTGAAATTTGGTCGTCCTTAGAGATGGTCGTCCCTAGACTTGGTCGTTTCTGATTTTCAGTGATAATTGGAAACCAAGGACGTCCATCTCAGAAACGACCAAATGCAAGCCATTTGGTTGTTGGAGGAGCCAGCATTTGTAGTGCATTGGTCCCCCTGACATGCCAGGACACCAACCGGGCACCCTAGGGGGCACTGCAGTGGACTTCATAAATTGCTCCCAGGAACATAGCTCCCTTACCTTGTGTGCTGAGCCCCCCCAATCCCCCCCAAACCCACTACCCACAATTGTACACCACTACCATAGCCTCAAGGGGTGAAGGGGGGCACCTAGATGTGGATACAGTGGGTTTCTGGTGGGTTTTGGAGGGCTCGCTGTTTCCTCCACAAATGTAACAGGTGGGGGGGGGGGCTGGGTCTGCCTACCTGAAGTGCACTGTACCCACTAAAACTGCTCCGTTGACATCTGAGGCTGGCAATCAATATTTTTAAAGATGTTTTTTGAGGGTGGAAGGGGGTTAGTAACCACTGGGGGAGTAAGGGGAGGTCATCCCCGATTCTCTCCGGTGGTCATCTGGTCATTTCGGGCACCTTTTTGTGCCTTGGTCATAAGAAAAACACGACCAGGTAAAGTCATCCAAGTGTTCGTCAGGGACGTCCTTGTTTCTTTCGATTAAGGGTCGAGGATGTCCTAGTGTTGGGCACACCGAAGTCCCGCCTTTGCTACGCCTCCGATACGCCCCCTTGAACTTTGGCCATCCCTGCGACGTAAAGCAGTTGGGCACGTCCAAAATTGGCTTTCGATTATACCGATTTGGACGACCCTGTGAGAAGGACGCCTGTCTTCTGATTTATGTCGAAAGATGGGCGTCCTTCTCTTTTGAAAATGATCCCAATAATCACCCTGAACACCAGGAACCAAAGCCAAAGCCAAAATGTGAGTTTCTCTACATAGGTTTGGACAAAAGGGATAATTCTCTCTCTCTCTTTTTTTTTTTTTTTTGTTAGATAATGTGGACCTATATGACATCATAAAATCATGCAAAGCAAATGCAAGAATGACAAATATTGTTGGTTTAAAGTGATAACAGAATAATGCAGGTGCAGTTTATTGTTTGACACTAATATTTTTTATTGAAGTGCAAGATTGTAATAAGAGAAACTTTTGCATATAGTTATAATGTGTAAACAACTAGAAAAACAAAATAAAAATAACGTTACAAAAAAAAAATTGGGGAAAGCCCCAGGTAATTCTGAATGAAGGCTCATGGTGTTGTAATAGGTCAGTAGAAGCCAGTTCTGAGGAAGCTGGAAACCTAACAGAGCAGGAGGAAATTTCCAGGCTGCATACAATGACAAAGAGCACACCTAGAAGTGGAGGAGTGGCCTAATTTTTATTTATTTTATTTTATTGCATTTGTATCCCACATTTTCCCACCTATTTGCGGGCTCAGTGTGGCTTACAATACATTGTGAATGATGGAAATACAATGTGTTACAGTACAATTATGGGTTACATTATGAGGAGTTATGGGAAGACAAAGTCAAGTCAAAACAACATTTGGAGCGTAGAAACTATGGAATGTTACAATGGGGAAAAGATAGGGCGATAGAACAATAGCACGAAAACCTTAAGGTATAGCAATTTTATATGTGGGTGGAGTATTCGGGGTAAGAGAATTTAGAAGAAAGTGTACTGATGCATTTCTGTTAGTGTGTGTGGACTTCATGTGTTTTGATCCTTGCAATAAATTTTCTCAAAGAGATAAGTCTTTAATCGTTTGAGGAAGTCGGTTAGTTCGTAGATCATTTTCAGGTTGCGTGGTAGTGTGTTCCAGAGTTGCGTGCTCATATAAGAGAAGGTTAATGCATGCAGTACTTTGTATTTTATGCCTTTGCAGTTAGGGAAGTGGAGATTGAGGAAAGTTCAGGATGATCTTTTAGCGTTTCTGGGTGGTAGGTCTATTAAATCAGACATGTATGCATGGGCTTCACCGTGGATGACTTTGAGGGGCATAATCGAACGAAAACGTCTATCTCCATGGGCGTTTATCTCCGAGAACAGGTCCGTGAAGGGGCGGACCGAACCATATTTTCAAAAAAAATAGACGTCCATGTTTTATTCGACAATTTGTGAGCTGGGCGTTTTTGCTTTTCAGCGATAATGGAAAATGAAAGCGCCCAGCTCAAAAATGAATAAATCCAAGGCATTTGTTCGTGGGAGGGGCCAGGATTCGTAGTGCACTGGTCCCCCTCACATGCCAGGACACCAACCGGGCACCCTAGGGGGCACTTTTACAAAAACAAAAAAAAAGGTAAAAGAGCTCCCAGGTGCATAGCACCCTTCCCTTGTGTGTTGAGTCCCCCAAATCCCCCTCAAAACCCACTGCCCACAAGTCTACACCATTACTATAGCCCTAAGGGGTGAAGGGGGGCACCTACATGTGGGTACAGTGGGTTTGGGGGGGTTGGACGACTAAGCATTAAGCAGCACAATTGTAACAGGTGGGGGGGATGGGCCTGGGTCCACCTGCCTGAAGTCCACTGCACCCCCTAACAACTGCTCCAGGGACCTGCATACTGCTGCCAGGGAGGTGGATATGACATTTGAGGGTGAAAATAAAAAGTTGTGAAACATCATTTTTTGTGGTGGGAGGGGGTTAGTGACCACTGGGGGAGTCAGGGGAGGTCATCCCCGATTCCCTCTGGTGGTAATCTGGTCATTTAGGGCACTTTTTGGGGCCTTATTCGAGAAAAAACAGTGTCCAGGAAAAGTGCCCTAAATTCTAGCTACAAACGCATACTTTTTTCCATTATCAGTGAAAGGCGCCCATCTCTGTTCGGGTGATAACCATGCCCCAGTCCCGCCTTCACCACGCCTCCAACACGCCCCCGTCAACTTTGTACGCTTCCGCGATGGAGTGCAGTTGAAAACGTCCAAGTTCGGCTTTCGATTATACCGTGTTATTCGTTTTTGTGAGATAAACGTCCATCTCCGGATTTAGGTCGGAACTTGGGCGTTTTTCTCATTCGATTATAAGCAGGTTTGTGGACTAAGGTGCATACTTTAAAGGTGATACATTCCTTGAGTGGGAGCCAGTGCAGCTTCTCACATAAGGGTTTTGCACTTTCGTATTTTGGTTTTCCGAAGATGAGTCTGGCTGCTGTATTCTGGGCTGTTTGAAGTTTCCTCAGTATTTGTTCTTTGCAGCCTGCGTATAATGAGTTACAGTAGTCCAGATGACTGAGTACGAGTGATTGCACTAGGCTGCGGAAGACGGATCTTGGAAAGAATGGTCTTATTCTTTTCAGTTTCCACATTGAGTAGAACATCTTTTTGGTTGTGTTGTTTGCGTGAGTCTCAAGTGTTAGGTGGCGGTCGGTTGTGACTCCTAGGATTTTTAAAGTTTCGGAGATTGGCAGTTGTAGTTTAGGTGTGTTAATAGCAGTAAATTTATTCTTGTTGTATTGGGAGGTAAGTATGAGGCATTGAATTTTTTCTGCATTCAGTTTCAATCGGAATGCATCTGCCCAGGTATTCATGATGTGTAGACTCTGGTTGATTTCGTTGGAGATTTCGTTAATGTCTTGTTTGAAAGGAATATATATCGTTACATCATCTGCGTATATGTAAGGGTGAAGGTTATGATTTGATAGAAGTTTTGCCAAGGGAATCATCATTAGGTTGAAAATAGTTGGTGAGAGGGGGGATCCCTGCGGTACTCCACATTCAGGTGTCCATGCAGCAGACGTAGTTGAATTTGATGTGACTTGATATGAGCGCAAGGTTAGGAATCCCTTGAACCAGTTTAGGACATTGCCTCCGATGCCAAAATATTCAAGTATGTGTAATAGAATTCTGTGGTCAACCATATCAAAGACACTTGACATGTCAAATTGTAGGAGGCTAGTGCAGTGGGTTGTGGATCTGGCGGGTTCAATTCCTACTGCTGCCTGTTGGTCAGCAGTGGGTTGAGATCATGGGGAACCAGGATCAATTCTCTCCACAGCTCCCTGTGACCCTGGGCAAGTCACTTAACCCTCCATTGCCCCAGGTACAACAGCAGTACAATGTACCACTTAAGACTGTGAGTCTACTAGGGACAGACCCAGTACCTGCAAATGAACCTATAAACCACTTGGGTCTAAGCAGTATATAAATACTTAAATGAATGAATAAAGACCAAATTGCCTCTTTTTGGAGGTGTTCTTCCTGCATTTGGTCTTATTCTCTTTTTTTGTTTATTTAAAGGTACTTAGTTTTCATTGCACTTGCACATTTCTGTGCCATTTATCCGTCCTTTCTCCTTGGTTTTCTCTCTTCCCCAAGTGTTCACTTCAGGAAGTTTAGATGAAGCTGGGCAGTGCCATTCTGCCGCGTTCAGTATGATGATGAGCAGCACAGCAGCACCCTGATTTCACCGTGGTGGGACAAGCTCTTGAGTTTTTCAGCATCTAATTCTTCCTCAACTCCTTACCCATGGGATAAATTAGTGTAACCTTTCTTCTTAGAATTGTATTTTCTTATCTGAGGTCTCCTTTGGATCTGATGACCACAGAATTTGCATCTCACGCTTGTGTTTATATGTGTGTTTGCGTGTGATGAGTTGGCAGTTTTAAGTGTCATGTGTTGCGTATACTAGACAGACTTATGACGGCTGGAGGTCTGTATGGGGCAGATGCAGTCTGGGGGTGGATGTGGTCTGCAGTATCACTTAACTGTTGTTTTGTTTTGTTTTGTTTCTTTATAGCCGGGAAGTGCCTGTCTGGCATGTTCCGAGAGCGAAGGGAAAGAGTGTTTATCTTTCAGTTTCTTCCTCTGTATTATGCCGATTTTTCCTGTGGTACAAAAACCTTTTCATCTCTTCAAGCTGTTCTTGATAAATGATTAGATGGATTTGTCACATCCTGAGAGAGCTTAGGAAAGGCCATGGCGTCCCACATTAACCTTGTCTGATTTCTCACTTACAGGCGATAAAGATCTCATGTCAGATCCATCTTTCCCCTAGATTTTCCCCTTCCCCTGTGCAAGTCACTCTGCAAACTCCTTCATTAAGAAATTTCTCCCTCATGTTTGCATGTTAAATCAATGCAAACATTGTTTCTGTGACAACAGAAACAGAACAGGCTTTCAGGTAAAACATTCATGATTGCAGGGATTGTCCTTGACTCCAGTATCCCTAGCAATATCTTGTCCCTGATTCCAGCTCTGACTGGTGCAGGACACCTCTCCCAGTCTCCAGCTCCCCAAAAGGCTGATCCTACAGCACATATCCCAGCAACAGGCTCAGAATTAACAGCATGTCAGTTTTAGGAGAGCCCCTGGGCCAGAGTGCCTAAGAAGGAGAGGGCTACCTAGTACCACTGCCCCTCTGAGGGGGAGGAATGGAAAACGTTACCCCCTCCAGTGAATGGAGAGGCAGCATAACCTGAGAAGTGGGGAAGGGCTTGGGGTGGATCAAAGAAGGAAGAAAGCAGACCATTGGATAGGGAGGGTGCCTGGCCTCTTTTATCCCTGCTCCTGTGACCCATGGCATTCCAGGTAAAAGACCACCATAGAGGCCCAAGCCTCACTACATGGCTTCTTCCCCCAGGCCTCGGGTGCCCCAGTCTACTTTCCCAGGCTCCTCCTTCCTTATCTGTCTCCCTCAGAGGCCCATCCTGGTGCCTCATTTACCACACTCTCCATGCTCCCATGGGTCTTAATTGATCTCCCTGCAGCAGTCTTCTTATGCGGTCTGCCACATCCTAGTCCGGGGCACTGTCCTCAAATATTGGGCATGCAGCACGGGGCTGGCCATGGGACATTGCAGTTCTGAGGTGCCGAGCTGTGCACCAATTATTACTCCTGTTACCTCTACCTTTGGCCATGGAGGAAAGTACTAGCCATTCTAAGAGAAAGCTGTGGCTGATGGTAGAGCATCTCTCACCGGCCTCCCAGGGGTTCTCATGATGGGAGCAGGGCACAGAGCACACCAGCCTTGCAGGGATTATGGCTTCTGGCAGCCCAGGTGCAACTCGTCCTGTGGCTGATGCTCATGGCTTATTGCAGACACCTTCATGGGGGAATGGTTGCCAGTGCAGCCATCTAACTGGGGACAATTTCCCTGGGCTCTGATTCTGGGTACAGTAGTTCTCTCCCTCCCCAACTGGGAGCCAAACTCACTGGCTGTCCTGTGTGGGGGCAGAGTGGGGGCCCCATCCCACGCCTGCTATCATTGCTCAGGGAGATGTGCCATGCCCTTCCTGATGGTGTAACTCAAGCAGCCCTAGTGCGTCCCAGAGGTGAAGGCAGATGTGCAATGTTGCTTTCGGCACCTAATCACAACACCTCTACTCAGGAAATCGAGACTACCCCAACTTGACATTTCGTCCTTTAGATTGTAAGCTCTTCTGAGCAGGGACCGTCCTTAGTTATTAATTTGTACAGCGCTGCGTAACCCTAGTAGCGCTCTAGAAATGTTAAGTAGTAGTAGTAGTTGCACAGGTCAGCCGCAGCTGGGGTTTGACCTGTTCACCTCCTCATTTCCCAGCCCATGCTGTTGGGGAGCTGCAAGATACCCAAGAGCAGGTTAGGGGATTCCCCCTCTTCAACACTGGCTGGAACAGAGCAAGGAAGGAAAGGTGGGCAGGTCATTGTCTCAACATGGGCAGGAGGCACCAGGAGATTGAGCAGCAACCCTGCCAGGGTAAGGAGGATGAGCTGGACACAAGGGCTGGGATTGGAAGGTGGAGGAGGCTTGTGGGCAGAAGGGATGAAAGAGAAAATGTGGAAAAGGGCAGAGAGTGGGAAGGAAGGCAGCAGACATGCAAGCTGAGTCTTCCTTAGGCTCCTTAATCTCTTCTCATGGTTTCCACTATCATCTTTATGCTGACGACACCCAGCTTTATCTCTCCACACCAGAAATCACTGCGGAAACCCAGGCCAAAGTACTGGCCTGCCTATCCAACATTGCTGCCTGGATGTCCAACCGTCACATGAAACTAAACGTGGCCAAGACGGAACTTATTGTGTTCCCACCCAAACCCACTTCTCCTCTCCCTTCACTCTCTATCTCAATTGATAACACCCTCATCGTCCCTGTCTCATCTGCCCGCAACCTTGGTGTCATCTTCGACTCCTCCCTCTCCTTCTCTGCGCATATCCAGCAGATAGCCAAGACCTGTCGCTTCTTCCTCTATAACATTAGCAAAATTCGTCCCCTCTTCTCCGAGCACACCACTCGAACTCTCATCCACTCTCTCATTACCTCTCGCCTTGACTACTGCAACCTACTCCTCACCAGCCTCCCACTTAGCCATCTATCCCCCCTTCAGTCCATCTAGAACTCGGCCGCACGTCTTATCTTCCGCCTCAACCGATATACTCATATCACCCCTCTCCTCAAGTCACTTCACTGGCTTCCGATCAGATACCGCATACAGTTCAAGCTTCTCCTACTCACCTACAAATGCACTCGATCTGCAGCCCCTCATCTCTCTACTCTCATCTCCCCTTATGTCCCCACCTGTAACCTCCGCTCTCTTGACAAATCCCTCCTTTCAGTACCCTTCTCCACCACCGCCAACTCTAGACTTCGCCCTTTCTGCCTCGCTTCACCCCATGCTTGGAACAAACTCCCTGAGCCCATACGCCGGGCCCCCTCCCTACCCATCTTCAAATCATTGCTCAAAGCCCACCTCTTCAATGTCGCCTTCAGCACCTAATCACTACACCTTTTCTCAGGAAATCTAAACTACCCCAATTTGACATTTCGTCCTTTAGATTGTAAGCTCTTCTGAGCAGGGACTGTCCTTATTTGTTAATTTGTACAGCGCTGCATAACCCTAGTAGCGCTCTAGAAATGTTAAGTAGTAGTAGTAGTAGATAAACGGAAAATGGTAGTGATGATAAGTCAATGGGATCTGGCTGTTCCAATGAGTTCAGACAAAAGGATTTCAATTTCTCACCATTCCCCATCTCGGTCCCAGGGCATGGTATGACCTCACCTCCACACTATGACAATATGTCCCACCTGAGGTTCCTAAGATCTATAGGCTCCTGGAAGGCATCATAAGGGAATGAAGGTTAAGAAGGATAGGAAAAAGATTCATGGGGCCTAGGTGTGGGTGGCTTGGGAATACTAATGGTTGGACTCAGGCCTTATAGTGCTTGTGAACGCTGCTTGCTATGGAATCCTTCATTGATATCCTTTTGCTTGATCCTGGATACAGTTCCCAGGGGTTCCCATGACTGTGGTGGTGGTCATGGTTGTTTCGCAGAGGGAAACAGAGAGCAGAGGCAAGGGTGGTGATGGTATGCTGCCTCCATATGCCTGAAGTGCATGATTCAGCAGAATGGTCACCACTGCAGGAACAGGCAGGTGTGCACCCCACAAAAAAAAGCATATAAACTTTACCAACAAGTCCAGCCCCTTCCATAAGGTATATAAATGTAAGCTCTCGGGCTCCATGCAGGACCATCCCAAGCTGGACACATGTCCTGTGTGGCACACCCCTAAATACTCCTGCCCTACCTACTGTGTACCAGTGTATTGTGGCCAAGGAAAGGAAGCCAATGGACAGGGCACAATTTTGGTGCCCCCACCTCCCTTGTGTGGCCTCACCAGCTGCACATTGCTTGCTATGGCCCTGGCTCCATGTGTGGAGTGAATTGGGCCAAAGCCAGATGTGCAAGAAGGTGGGCTTATCCTTAAATATATTAGGGCCAGGGACGTGTAAACAGAGTGCACAGGCTGGAAAATCAAACCAATAATTCCTATCAAATCAAAACCACCCAACCAGCGCTGCAAAGTAACTGAATACCAATAATTCCATTTTGCAAAATAACCAGAGAGGTGCCAAACCTTGCTTATTAGTAGTATGTCAGACTCATTGAACCCCTTCTCTCACTCATTAGACGTCCTGCACATCAGACTCACAGAAACAGAAGCCTGCGCGGCCACATTGCTGATCTGCAAGAGCAGGCTTCTACATGGAATGTTGCTAGTGGAGGAGTAGCCTAGTGCTTAGTGCAGTGGAACATTGAACGTTGCTACTATTTGAGATTCTACATGGAATGCTGTTGAGTGGAGGAGTGGCCTAGTGGTTAGAGCACCAGTCTTGTAATCCAGAGGTGGACAGTTCAAATCCCACTGCTGCTCCTGGTGATCTTGGGCAAGTCACTTAACCCTCCATTGCCTTAGGTACAAACTTAGATTATGAGCCCTCCTGGGACACAGAAATATCCAGGTTAAAGTGTGCCTTGATTGGTTAGCAATGGAGCCAAGGAAGAGTCCTCAGATGTTAAGGGCATGAAAAACACCCAGAGGAACAGCCCTGATTGGTGCAGAGGCACCTTGAGCTCTACTGAAAAAGGTGTGAGCAAAATCTAAATAAATAATATACTCTAAAATATGCATGCACATTGCCACTCCACCTCGGTTTCACCTATCTGCAGACCACATGAATGTAGGTGCAGTTTTTCCATACATCTACTTTTTTAAACATGTATACTGTACAGGGTTTTAGAAGAGCCCTTTTCTGTATATAAGACATATTTATTTATTTATTTGTAGCATTTGTATCCCACATTTTCCCACCTATTTGCAGTTTATTTACAGATAAACTTTATCAATTGACCCTCTTTATATCCATTTTATTCTTGACAGATCTCCACAGGTTGTCATTTAACAGCTGTTATGTGGCTGGTGGTGCTGCTGATTTCATAACTTTGGATATTCGTCTGTGGCAGATGAATGCATAAATGGCTAATTAAGTTGCTGACTGGTCAAAGTTATATATTAAAAAAAAAAAGAGAGGGATGGGATGGGGTGATGGTGGTGTTCAAGCAATCAGTTCAGTGGCAAAATTTAGCCACTGACCAGATAATTTAAGGATTCAGCTCTGAACACAGGAATACCAAGTACAGCTTAAAACAGAAAAAAAAATCCATTTAAAGTTAAATATGCATGTGCCACTGCTGAAAATCATATTTATCACACTGAAAATCTCCTTAACTCTAAACATTCCTGCTCTCTGAATAAGGGGCATGGAATACTGATTACTCTCCTTGTGACTCTGGGCAAGTCACTTAACCCTCCATTGCCCCATGTAAGCTGCATTGAGCCTGCCATGAGTGGGAAAGTGCGGGGTACAAATGTAAAAAAAAAAAAAAAATTACTACTGCCTTCCAATAGCAAAAGGAAGTCCACTTATGTTCAAAAATAAGTTAAGCGCCTATCTGTAATCTAGGAAGTAGGTCCTGTTATAGTGTAAGTGTAATCCTCCTGGTGGTCGAGGGAGGTATTACACTAAAGGAAAACAATATGTCATGGTGGTTTCCACAATCAGTTCACACAAAGCAGAGAATTTAACATTAAAAAATATTTATTATTACGCTAATATTAAGATGTAAAGAACTTCTAATTTTTATTCCACTAAATGTCAAAACCTTTGATCATTCTACTTTCAGGAAAGAGAACAACTCACATATTCTTTTATTTCCATTACAGCACTGTGATGTTCTTGAAAACAGAACGGAAGCCAAAGAAAAAATAATAAAAGTGGAACAAAAAGATATGAAGGTACCCAAAGAGAAAAGAAACCCCCAAATCACTAATGTTGAAACGCATACCAGGAAATGTAGATGGAAAGCGATGACCACAAATGCTCGCAGTCTAAGCAATAAAGGTCATGACCTTCAGGCCCTGATGTTGGAGGCAGACTTGGATGTTGTTGCAATCACAGAGACATGGCTAAATGGTTCCCATGAATGGGATGCAAACATACCAGGCTATAATCTATTTAGGAAGGATAGAGAGGGTCGTAAAGGTGGCGGAGTAGCTCTGTATGTGAGGAATGATATAACTGCGACTGAAATGACAGGGACCTGGAGAAAGGAAGAAGCGATATGGATCACCTTAAAAAGAGATGATAGAACCTCTGTCCACATGGGTGTTGTCTACAGACCTCCGACACAATTGGAGGAATTAGATAAAGACCTGATCGCAGATATTCAAAAGTTGGGAAGCAAGAGAGAGGTGCTGTTGCTGGGAGATTTCAATCTGCTGGATGTAGATTGGAAGGTTCCGTCTGCGGAATCGGAAAGAAGTAGAGGGATCGTGGATGCTTTCCAAAGTGTTTTGCTCAGACAGATGGTGATGGAACCCATGAGGGAGGGAGCGACACTGGATCTGGTGCTCACAAATGGGGATAGCGTGTCAAATATCCGAGTGGGTGCCCACCTGGGCAGCAGTGACCATCAAACAGTTTGGTTTGATATAACAGCTAAAGTGGAGAGCAGCCACTCAAAACTCAAAGTCCTGGATTTCAAGCGTGCTGACTTTAGTAAAATGGGGGAATACCTGAGGAAGGAGATGATGGGCTGGGAGGAAATACGAGAAGTGGAAGGACAGTGGTCCAGGCTGAAAGAAGCTATAAATAGGGCCACGAACCTTTATGTAAGGAAAGTAAATAAAAGCAAGAGAAAAAGGAAACCGATATGGTTCTCCAAGCAAGTGGTTGAGAAAATAAAGGCTAAAGAGTTGGCATTCCAGAAATACAGAAAAACTCAAGAAAAGGAACACATGGAGGAATACCGGATGAAAATGAAAGAAGCCAAGAGAGAGATACGACTGGCAAAAGCGCAAGCGGAAGAACAAATGGCTAGAAATGTAAGGAGGGGTGACAAAAATTTCTTCAGGTATATTAGTGAAAGGAGAATGACTAAAAAGGGAATTGTGAGACTAAAAGATACTGCGAACTGCTATGTGGAAAATGATGAAGAAAAGGCAAATTTGCTAAAGAGATACTTTTGTTCTGTTTTCACAGAGGAAAATCCTGGAGAAGGACCGCGATGGACTGGAAATAATACAATTGAGAATGAAGTGGATAGAGCACCGTTCACAGAAGAAAGTGTGTATCAACAACTTGAAAAGCTAAAGGTGGACAAAGCCATGGGACCGGACGGGATCCACCCCAGGATATTGAGGGAGCTCAGAGAGGTTTTGGCGGGTCCTCTTAAAGATTTGTTTAATATATCCTTGCAGACGGGAAAGGTTCCGAGGGATTGGAGAACGGCGGAGGTGGTCCCTCTTCACAAAAGTGGTGATAGGGAAGAAGCTGGAAACTACAGGTCGGTAAGCCTCACTTCAGTTATTGGAAAAGTAATGGAAGGGATGCTGAAGGAAAGGATAGTGAATTTCCTGGAAGCCAATAAGTTGCAAGATCCGAGACAACATGGTTTTACCAAAGGGAAATCGTGCCAAACGAATCTCATTGAGTTCTTTGATTGGGTGACAGGAGAATTGAATCAGGAACTAGCTATGGACGTAATCTACTTAGATTTCAGCAAAGCTTTTGACATGGTTCCCCACAGGAGGCTCTTAAATAAACTGAAGGGGCTGAAGATAGGAACTGAAGTGGTGAACTGGATTAGGAACTGGTTGACGGACAGACGCCAGAGGGTGGTGGTGAATGGAATTCGCTCGGAGGAAGGAAAGGTGAGTAGTGGAGTGCCTCAGGGATCGGTGCTGGGGCCGATTCTGTTCAATATATTTGTGAGTGACATTGCCGAAGGGTTAGAAGGTAAAGTTTGCCTATTTGCGGATGATACTAAGATCTGTAACAGAGTGGACACCCGGGAGGGAGTGGAAAACATGAAAAAGGATCTGAGGAAGCTAGAAGAATGGTCTAAGGTTTGGCAATTAAAATTCAATACCAAACGTAATTCTGGGTGTTCTTAGAAAAACGGTTTCAAATTTTTAAATTAATAAATATATCAGAAACCTTCAAAACAATTTTAAACAAAAATTATCACTCTCATTATTCATATATATATAACATTTATACTGCGCATGTGTGGGCGTTCTCGAGTAGGTTTGTGAACCGGACAGAGTGGGGCTCCTCCCTGGTATTGCTGAACAGTGAGTTACATTTTGAATTTTTCACTATAATGGAATACACTCTAAGTTTTAAGTTTTGTGAGATTGTTTTGCACTTATTTTAGATATGGTAAAATGCTAGGTTTTATAAAATCTTTAACCTGCATTTCAGATCAGTTCCCCTGAAGACGCCATTAGTCTGGCGAAACATGGCCCATGTAAGGGAATTGAAACTGCTGAACTGTGACCTTTATGGTCTTACATCTTGCACAGAGGGATTTTTTTGAAAAAAGCATTGCAGTGGACAAGAACTTGGCAGGAAGAAGATTTTTTTCTGCACATCTCTACTTAAGTTAAGTAATTGCTATTTATATATTTTTTGAACATCAAGTTTATTATATTCTTTTGGACTTTGCCCATCTATTGAACAATACTATTAGGATGGAGGTGGGATGTGCTATGATGTAAGGGTGGTGTTCCTGCTAAGCCTGGATTATCAGTCCACAGCAATACACCAAAAACTGAGCACAACATAAAAATTTTTTTCTATAATTTATTGGATTTTATTTTAAAAATAATTATATATATATGAATAATGAGAGTGATAATTTTTGTTTAAAATTGTTTTGAAGGTTTCTGTTATATTTATTAAATTAAAATTCAATGCCAAGAAATGCAAAGTGATGCACTTAGGGATTAGAAATCCACGGGAGACGTATGTGTTAGGCGGGGAGAGTCTGATATGTACGGGCGGAGAGAGGGATCTTGGGGTGATAGTATCTGAGGATTTGAAGGCGACGAAACAGTGTGACAAGGCGGTGGCCATAGCTAGAAGGTTGTTAGGCTGTATAGAGAGAGGTGTGACCAGCAGAAGAAAGGGGGTGTTGATGCCCCTGTATAAGTCGTTGGTGAGGCCCCACCTGGAGTATTGTGTTCAGTTTTGGAGGCCGTATCTTGTTAAAGATGTAAAAAGAATTGAAGCGGTGCAAAGAAAAGCTACGAGAATGGTATGGGATTTGAGTTACAAGACGTATGAGGAGAGACTTGCTGAACTAAACATGTATACTCTGGAGGAAAGGAGAAACAGGGGTGATATGATACAGATGTTCAAATATTTGAAAGGTATTAATCCGCAAACGAACCTTTTCCGGAGATGGGAAGATGGTAGAACGAGAGGACATGAAATGAGATTGAAGGGGGGCAGACTCAAGAAAAATGTCAGGAAGTATTTTTTCACGGAGAGAATAGTGGATGCTTGGAATGCCCTCCCGCGGGAGGTGGTGGAAATGAAAACGGTAACGGAATTCAAACATGCGTGGGATAAGCATAAAGGAATCCTGTGCCGAAGGAATGGATCCTCAGGAGCTTAGTCAAGATCGGGAGGCGGGGCTGGTGGTTGGGAGGCAGGGATAGTGCTGGGCAGACTTATACGGTCTGTGCCAGAGCTGGTGGTGGGCAGCGGGACTGGTGGTTGGGAGGCGGGGATAGTGCTGGACAGACTTGTACGGTCTGTGCCAGAGCCAGTGGTTGGGAGGCAGGGCTGGTGGTTGGGAGGTGAGGATAGTGCTGGGCAGACTTATATGGTTTGTGCCAGAGCCGGTGGCGGGAGGCGGGGATAGTGCTGGGCAGACTTATACGGTCTGTGCCCTGAAGAGCACAGGTACAAATCAAAGTAGGGTATACACAAAAAGCAGCAAATATGAGTTATCTTGTTGGGCAGACTGGATGGACCGTGCAGGTCTTTTTCTGCCGTCATCTACTAGGTTACTATGTAACTTTTTCACCAACAACTTCAGCCACAGCTTTTATACAGTTACAAAGTATCAGATAAGTATTATTTTACTACTACTACTACTACTATTTAACATTTCTAAAGCGCTACTAGTAGATCAATTATTTAGTATACTTTCTTAACATAAATCTTCCTCCTGAATTTGATGCTTTGTGCCTAATTTTTTCAGGGTTTTTTGGAAGCTACCAAGGAATCAAGGACCAAGTAAGTATAGTTTTAAGGTTTTTTTTTTTCTAACTTTGTGTCCCTGTCTTTCTCTCTCATAATATTCTTTGTTTTCTTTCACTTTTATGTCTCTAGTGTCTCAGTCTTTAATCCATATGTTACTTAACTTGGCTTCAACTTTTCTTGTAACACTTCTCTCTTTACGCTGGGTACCAGACACTCTTCTTTGTCGCATAAGAACATAAGAATAGTCATACTGGGTCAGACCAGTGGTCCATTTAGCCCAGTATCCTGCTTCCAATCCAGGTCACAAGTACCTCCCAGGGTCGCCCAAATCAGCACAATCAAAAGCCAATTTTGGGCATCCTCAACTGCTTTCCGTCATGGGGATGACCAAAGTTCACGGGGGCATGTCAGAAGCATAGCGAAGGCGGAACTGGGGCATGCCTAACACATGAGCGTCCTCGACCGATAATGGAAAAAAGAAGGGCATCCCTGACAAGCATAAGTACATAAGTAATGCCATACTGGGAAAAGACCAAGGGTCCATCAAGCCCAGCATCCTGTCCACGACAGCGGCCAATCCAGGCCAAGGGCACCTGGCAAGCTTCCCAAACGTACAAACATTCTATACATGTTATTCCTGGAATTTTGGAGTTTTCCAAGTCCGTTTAGTAGCGGTTTATGGACTTGTCCTTTAGGAAACTGTCCAACCCCTTTTTAAACTCTGCTAAGCTAACCGCCTTCACCACTTTCTCCGGCAATGAATTCCAGAGTTTAATTACACGTTGGGTGAAGAAAAATTTTCTCCGATTTGTTTTAAATTTACTACACTGTAGTTTCATCGCATGCCCCCTAGTCCTAGTATTTTTGGAAAGCCTGAACTTTACTTGGTCCATTTTTTCTTACGACCAAGCCTCAAAAAGGTGCCTGAACTGACCAGATGACCACCGGAGGGAATCAGGGATGACCTCCCCTTACTCTCCCAGTGGTCACTAACCCCCTCCCACCCTAAAAAAACTTTTAAAATATTTTTTGCCAGCCTCTGTCATACCCAGCTCCCTGACAGCAGTATGCAGGTCCCTGGAGCAGTTTTAGTGGGTGCAGGCAGACCCATCCCCCCTCTACCTGTTACACTTGTGGTGGTAAATGTGAGCACTTCAAAACCCACCAGAAACCCACTGTACCCACATGTAGGTGCCCCCCTTCACCCCTTAGGGCTATGGTAGTGTTGTACAGTTGTGGGTAGTGGGTTTTGGAGGGGTTTGTGGAGCTACGCACCTGGGAGCAATTTATGAAGTCCACTGCAGTGCCCCCTAGGGTGCCCGGTTGGTGTCCTGGCATGTCAGGGGGACAAGTGCACTACGAATGTTGGCTCCTCCCACCACCAAATGGTGTGGATTTGGTCATTTCTGAGATGGGTGTCCTCGGTAGCGAATGCTACATACCTGTAGAAGGTATTCTCCGAGGACAGCAGGCTGATTGTTCTCACTGATGGGTGACGTCCACGGCAGCCCCTCCAATCGGAACACTTTCTAGCAAAGTCCTTTGCTAGTCCTCGCGCGCCAAAGCGCACCGCGCATGCGCGGCCGTCTTCCCGCCCGAACTGGCTCGTGCCGGCCAGTCTCATATGTAGCAAGACAAAGAGAAGGGAAGACACAACTCCAAAGGGGAGGCGGGCGGGTTTGTGAGAACAATCAGCCTGCTGTCCTCGGAGAATACCTTCTACAGGTATGTAGCATTCGCTTTCTCCGAGGACAAGCAGGCTGCTTGTTCTCACTGATGGGGTATCCCTAGCCCCCAGGCTCACTCAAAACAACAACCATGGTCAATTGGGCCTCGCAACGGCGAGGACATAACTGAGATTGGCCTAAAAAATTTACCAACTAACTGAGAATGCAGCCTGGAACAGAACAAACATGGGCCTAGGGGGGTGGAGTTGGATTCTAAACCCCGAACAGATTCTGAAGCACTGACTGCCCGAACCGACTGTCGCGTCGGGTATCCTGCTGCAGGCAGTAATGAGATGTGAATGTGTGGACAGATGACCATGTCGCAGCTTTGGAAATCTATTCAATAGTGGCTGACTTCAAGTGGGCTACCGACGCTGCCATGGCTCTAACATTATGAGCCGTGACATGACCCTCCAGAGCCAGCCCAGCCTGGGCGTAAGTGAAGGAAATGCAATCTGCTAGCCAATTGGATATGGTGCGTTTTCCCACAGCCACTCCCCTCCTGTTGGGATCAAAAGAAACAAACAATTGGGCGGACTGTCTGTTGGGCTGTGTCCGCTCCAGATAGAAGGCCAATGCTCTTTTGCAGTCCAATGTGTGCAGCTGACGTTCAGCAGGGCAGGAATGAGGACGGGGAAAGAATGTTGGCAAGACAATTGACTGGTTCAGATGGAACTCCGACACAACCTTTGGCAAGAACTTAGGGTGAGTGCGGAGGACTACTCTGTTATGATGAAATTTGGTGTAGGGGGCCTGGGCTACCAGGGCCTGAAGCTCACTGACTCTATGAGCTGAAGTAACTGCCACCAAGAAAATGACCTTCCAGGTCAAGTACTTTAGATGGCAGGAATTCAGTGGCTCAAAAGGAGGTTTCATCAGCTGGGTGAGAACGACATTGAGAACCCATGACACTGTAGGAGGCTTGACAGGGGGCTTTGACAAAAGCAAACCTCTCATGAAGCGAACAACTAAAGGCTGTCCTGAGATCGGCTTACCTTCCACTCGGTAATGGTATGCACTGATTGCACTAAGGTGAACCCTTACAGAGTTGGTCTTGAGACCAGACTCAGACAAGTGCAGAAGGTATTCAAGCAGGGTCTGTGTAGGACAAGAGCGAGGATCTAGGGCCTTGCTGTCATACCAGACGGCAAACCTTCTCCATAGAAAGAAGTAACTCCTCTTAGTGGAATCTTTCCTGGAAGCAAGCAAGATGCGGGAGACACCCTCTGACAGACCCAAAGAGGCAAAGTCTACACTCTCAACATCCAGGCCGTGAGAGCCAGGGACCGGAGGTTGGGATGCAGAAGCGCCCCTTCGTCCTGTGTGATGAGGGTCAGAAAACACTCCAATCTCCACGGTTCTTCGGAGGACAACTCCAGAAGAAGAGGGAACCAGATCTGACGCGGCCAAAAAGGAGCAATCAGAATCATGGTGCCTTGGTCTTGCTTGAGTTTCAACAAAGTCTTCCCCACCAGAGGTATGGGAGGATAAGCATACAGCAGACCCTCCCCCCAGTCCAGGAGGAAGGCATCCGATGCCAGTCTGCCGTGGGCCTGAAGCCTGGAACAGAACTGAGGGACTTTGTGGTTGGCTCGAGATGCGAAGAGATCTACCAAGGGGGTGCCCCACACCTGGAAGATCTGACGCACTACACGGGAATTGAGCGACCACTCGCGAGGTTGCATAATCCTGCTCAACCTGTCGGCCAGACTGTTGTTTACGCCTGCCAGATATGTGGCTTGGAGCACCATGCCGTGACGGCGAGCCCAGAGCCACATGCTGACGGCTTCCTGACACAGGGGGCGAGATCCGGTGCCCCCCTGCTTGTTGATGTAATACATGGCAACCTGGTTGTCTGTCTGAATTTGGATAATTTGGTGGGACAGCCGATCTCTGAAAACCTTCAGAGCGTTCTAGATCGCTCGTAACTCCAGAAGATTGATCTGCAGATCGCGTTCCTGGAGGGACCAGCTTCCTTGGGTGTGAAGCCCATCGACGTGAGCTCCCCACCCCAGGAGAGACGCATCCGTGGTCAGCACTTTTTGTGGCTGAGGAATTTGGAAAGGACGTCCCAGAGTCAAATTGGACCAAATCGTCCACCAATACAGGGATTTGAGAAAACTCGTGGACAGGTGGATCACGTCTTCTAGATCCCAGCAGCCTGAAACCACTGGGAAGCTAGGGTCCATTGAGCAGATCTCATGTGAAGGCGGGCCATGGGAGTCACATGAACTGTGGAGGCCATGTGGCCCAGCAATCTCAACATCTGCCGAGCTGTGATCTGCTGGGACGCTCGCACCCGCGAGATGAGGGACAACAAGATGTTGGCTCTCGTCTCTGGGAGATAGGCGCGAGCCGTCCGAGAATCCAGCAGAGCTCCTATGAATTCGAGTTTCTGCACTGGGAGAAGATGGGACTTTGGATAATTTATCACAAACCCCAGTAGCTCCAGGAGGCGAATAGTCATCTGCATGGACTGCAGGGCTCCTGCCTCGGATGTGTTCTTCACCAGCCAATCGTCGAGATATGGGAACACGTGTACCCCCAGTCTGCGAAGTGCCGCTGCTACTACAGCCAAGCACTTCGTGAACACTCTGGGCGCAGAGGCGAGCCCAAAGGGTAGCACACAGTACTGGAAGTGACGTGTGCCCAGCTGAAATCGCAGATACTGTCTGTGAGCTGGCAGTATCGGGATGTGTGTGTAGGCGTCCTTCAAGTCCAGAGAGCATAGCCAATCGTTTTCCTGAATCATGGGGAGAAGGGTGCCCAGGGAAAGCATCCTGAACTTTTCTTTGACCAGATATTTGTTCAGGTCCCTTAGGTCTAGGATGGGACGCATCCCCCCTGTTTTCTTTTCCACAAGGAAGTACCTGGAATAGAATCCCAGCCCTTCTTGCCCGGATGGCACGGGCTCGACCGCATTGGCGCTGAGAAGGGCGGAGAGTTCCTCTGCAAGTACCTGCTTGTGCTGGAAGCTGTAAGACTGAGCTCCCGGTGGACAATTTGGAGGTTTTGAGGCCAAATTGAGGGTGTATCCTTGCCGGACTATTTGGAGAACCCACTGATCGGAGGTTATGAGAGGCCACCTTTGGTGAAAAGCTTTCAACCTCCCTCCGACTGGCAGGTCGCCCGGCACTGACACTTGGATGTCGGCTATGCTCTGCTGGAGCCAGTCAAAAGCTCGTCCCTTGCTTTTGCTGAGGAGCCGAGGGGCCTTGCTGAGTCGCACGCTGCTGACGAGAGCGAGCGCGCTGGGGCTTAGCCTGGGCCGCAGGCTGTCGAGAAGGAGGATTGTACCTACGCTTGCCAGAAGAGTAGGGAACAGTCTTCCTTCCCCAAAAAAATCTTCTACCTGTAGAGGTAGAGGCTGAAGGCTGCCGGCGGGAGAACTTGTCGAAAGCGGTGTCCCGCTGGTGGAGCTGCTCTACCACCTGCTCGACTTTCTCTCCAAAAATATTATCCGCACGGCAAGGCGAGTCCGCAATCCGCTGCTGGATTCTATTCTCCAGGTCGGAGGCACGCAGCCATGAGAGTCTGCGCATCACCACACCTTGAGCAGCGGCCCTGGATGCAACATCAAAGGTGTCGTACACCCCTCTGGCCAGGAATTTTCTGCACGCCTTCAGCTGCCTGACCACCTCCTGAAATGGCTTGGCTTGCTCAGGGGGGAGCTTGTCCACCAAGCCCGCCAACTGCCGCACATTGTTCCGCATGTGTATGCTCGTGTAGAGCTGGTAGGACTGAATCTTGGCCACGAGCATAGAAGAATGGTAGGCCTTCCTCCCAAAGGAGTCCAAGGTTCTAGAGTCCTTGCCCGGGGGCACCGAAGCATGCTCCCTAGAACTCTTGGCCTTCTTTAGGGCCAAATCCACAACTCCAGAGTCATGAGGCAACTGAGTGCGCATCAGCTCTGGGTCCCCATGGATCCGGTACTGGGACTCGATCTTCTTGGGAATGTGGGGATTACTTAGAGGCTTGGTCCAGTTCGCCAGCAATGTCTTTTTGAGGACATGATGCATGGGTACTGTAGACTCTTCCTTAGGTGGAGAAGGATAGTCCAGGAGCTCAAACATTTCAGCCCTGGGCTCGTCCTCCACAACCACCGGGAAGGGGATGGCCGTAGACATCTCCCGGACAAAAGAAGCGAAAGACAGGCTCTCAGGAGGAGAAAGCTGCCTTTCAGGAGAGGGAGTGGGATCAGAAGGAAGACCCTCAGACTTCTCGTCAGAGAAATATCTGATGTCCTCTTCCTCTTCCCACGAGGCCTCACCATCGGTGTCAGACACAAGTTCACGGACCTGTGTCTGCAACCGTGCCCGGCTCGACTCCGTGGAACCACGGCCACGGTGGGAGCGTCGAGAGGTAAACTCCCTCGCCCGCACCGGCGAAGCTCCCTCCGCCGACGTAGTCGGGGAGCCTTCCTGGGAGGCTACCGCAAGCGGCACCGACGTTGGAGACCTCACCCCGGACAATGGGCCAGCCGGCGCCTCGCTTGACGGTACCGGTGGCGCAAGCACCCCCGGTACCGGAGGGGTAGGGCGCAACAGCTCTCCCAGGATCTCTGGGAGAACGGCCCGGAGGCTCTCATGCAGAGCGGCTGTGGAAAAAGACATGGAAGCCGATGCAGGAGTCGATGTCAGAACCTGTTCCGGGCGTGGAGGCTGTTCCGGGCTGTCCAAAGGGGAGCGCACCGACACATCTTGAACAGAGGGCGAGCGGTCCTCTCGGTGCCGATGCCTACTGGGTGCCGACTCCCTCGGCGACCCAGAGCTCTCGGTGCCGACACGGGAAGGGGACCGGTGACGATGCTTCTTCGATTTTTTGGGACGAAGCATGTCACCGGAGCTTCCCGGCACCGACGAGGAGGACGTAGAATCCAGCCGTCTCTTCCTCGGGGCCGAGGCCGAAGGAGGTCGGTCTCGGGGGGGGCTGTACCGCAGGAGCCCTCAGGGTAGGGGGAGACCCACCCGAAGGCTCACCGCCACCAGCAGGGGAATGGACAGCCCTCACCTGCACTCCAGACGAAGCACCACCGTCCGACGACATCAGCAGACGAGGAGGTCTCGATGCCACCGACGCCGACGCAGCCCTCCGATGTCGCCCCGATGCAGAGGGCCGATGCCTCGATGCACTCGATGCAATCGGGGGCGAGGATGAAGGTCCTGGCGCCGACGACGTCGAAGCAGTCGATACTCCCGGTGCCGATGCCGACGAAGAGCCCAAGAACAAAACGTTCCACTGGGCTAATCTCGCTACCTGAGTCCGCTTTTGCAAAAGAGAACACAGACTACAGGCCTGCGGGCGGTGCCCAGCCCCCAAACACTGAAGACACGACGCGTGCCTGTCAGTGAGCGAGATTACCCGGGCGCACTGGGTGCACTTCTTGAAGCTGCTGGAAGACTTCGATGTCATGGGCGGAAAAATCGCGCCGGCGAGATCAAAACTCGAAATGGCGAAAATGGCACCACAAAAATAGGGGGAAGAAAACTTCGAACCGAGGCCTAAATAGGGCCTACCCCGACAACGAAAGAAAACTTACCGGGGCAAAACTAGAAGTACGGGAAGGGAGAAAACCATAAAGGTCTCCTTCCGACACCTTTTTTTTTTCTAGAACGAAGTCGATAAACGACGCGCGAGGTCAACTTTCGGGGCGCGAACGGCGAAATACGACCGTACCGAGCGCGGACAAAAGAAGACTGGCCGGGACGAGCTGGTTCGGGCGGGAAGACGGCCGCGCATGCGCAGTGCGCATCGGCGCGCGAGGACTAGCAAAGGACTTTGCTAGAAAGTGTTCCGATTGGAGGGGCTGCCGTGGACGTCACCCATCAGTGAGAACAATCAGCCTGCTTGTCCTCGGAGAATTCCATTATCGCTGAAAATCAGGGACGACCATCTCTAAGGTCGACCTAAATTTCGCGATTTGGGCGTCCCCAACCATATTAAAACTAAAGACGCCCATCCTGTTTTGATAATACGGGTTTCCCCACCCCTTCGCCAGAATGTCCTGCGAGGACGTCCTCAGGAAAACTTGGGCACCCCTTTTGATTATGCCCCTCCATATGACCTACCCAGGCTGCCTATCCATGCCATAAACAAGAAGGATAATATGTTAACTTTCACAGTTGTCGATTTTGCTGAAGTGCCATGAAATACTTTGGGAGTATGCTGACAACAATGCTTTGCAATGTTCACCCAATCAGATAAGTCACAGTTAAAAACTTTCAAAACCCTTTGCTTTGTGTGAAATTGTCCATCCACTCTCCACCCTGTAGCTCAACCCAAGGGAAAAGTCTTGTTACCCCAGAGGAAAACAGGTAAGTGCCCCATAATTACAGCGTGAGTATTCAGTACTGCAAGAAAAACAAATGTCCCAAAAAGAAATAGTAGGTGGAACCACAATTGAATAAAGAAAACCTTTTTCTTCTTTGCTGGCTCACCGCTTGCTTGCAATGGGTACCCGCCTCCTACCGGATCAGGACTCTGGAAGGACCAGCAGGAACCAGACCAAGATTTCACCTGCAGGTAAGTTGCCACCTACTTCCTACTTCTAAAAATCAATTTGAAAAACCCTCTCTTCCTCTGTGGTGCAAATTCAGTGTTCTATTTCTTCTTTTCTGGAACCTAGATGAAGCTAACTAATTCTCAAAACAAAATATAAGTAGAGATTCCCTAACTAAAATCCCAAGCACCCCCACCCCCATGTGTGGTAGTGCTGGAACTTTCAACCCCTGCAAGACAAATATACCAATATTCAGGGGCGGACTGACCACTGGAACAATAGGGCACTGCCTGAGGGCCCACAGCAGTAGGGGTCCCATTCTCCCCTAGCTTCCGTCTACATTAATCACTTTTGATTGGTGGTTAGGGGCCCATGACCCTTATTGCCCGAGGGCCCAGATCAATGTGAGTCCATCCCTGCCAACATTGTTGTGGTTCTATTAAAGAACTGCAGTTTGAAGCTCACACCCAGGCTTCCTAGCTGCACGCACTATAACTGCCCCCTTTCCATGAACACCTGTGCTCCTATGTTCAGGATTTCTTCAGGGATCCACCCAGCTCGCACTAGCTCAATAAAGTTGGGTCTCCTCCCTCGAGAACAATCCCCACACAACTAGGCTCCTCAAGCCCACAACTTCCAAACAGTTTCTAGAAGATCTCAAAACCTCTTGAAATTAGCTTCAAATTAGGCTCAGAGGTAAGACTATGCTACAACAGCCCTCTTTAGCCACCGCCTACCTTTCAGGCTGTCCTCTCAAACTCAAGTCTGTTTTCAAAAGAACTTCCAAAAACTGTCTAAAGTCCTCTACACACTCCCAGACGAACACTCAAACAAAGCTCAGATGTTTCTCACACAAACACAGTCTTTTTTTTCAACTAATTTTGACCAAAAAAAAACCCCTTTCCTGGCTCTCACACTCTGCAGCCTTAAAACAGAGAAATAAAAAGTCCATTTAATGTTAAATATGGATTTTCAGCAGTGGCACATGCATGTTTATCTCACTCAAAATTCCCTTAAATAACCATTCCTTCTCTTTGAATATGGGGCATTGAATATATACTGATTACTACTGCCTTGCAATAGCAGACAGAAGTCCACTTCTGTTCAAAAATAAGTTAGGTGCCTATCTAATCTTCGAAGTGTGTCCCATTATAATGTAAGTATATCGGACTTCTGAGTAGCCCCTTCAGGATACCCAGTATTTCATAGGTAAAGGGCAGTAAGATCATTGCAGAGGACATTTTAGATTTTTGTAGCACCAGAACTTAACCGGTGGTAATCGGCGTTGCCCAGTTACCGACGGGTTAGAGCGGGAGCCCCTACAGCCATCTCAACAAGTGGCAGTAAGGGCTCCCCACTGAAACGGCCTTGTGCCATGTTAAATTTGCGAGCACTGGTTTTGTTTGCTCACATTATATTCAAAAAAACTTTTGGAGACATCCAATGATCGAGAAACTTGTCCACCCTTAGAAGTAGTATTTATCTATGTCTACTGTTTCGCTTGGCTGAGTTAACACTCTGAGAACTTCTCCTTCACTTACAAATATTTTATTTCTTCTTATATTTGGCTTATACTATTTGAGGTCAGTAATCCCATATTTGTCTGTGAGATAGTACTCTGGTTTGTTTTGTATTTTACTGTATTATTTTATACCAGAGAGACAGTTGGGCATTATATTGAGTTGTTTGGTTTACCTAGAATTAAAGGTACCATGTGGCTATTTATTGCCTGAGCCCTTACTGCCACCCATTGACCTAATGGTAAGGGCTCACACGCAGTACTCATACAGCTCGCGCCAATGTGGCTGCACTGCCGATTACCGCCGGGAATGCCCTCACTGTAGAAAATAGAAAAATATTTTCTACTGCAGGAAACGGCGTGCGCCAATTTCAACATTACCGCAGGGTGGGTGCGCTCCCGGGTGGTAGTGTCAATTTGGCACCTGCTACACATGCGGTAACCCTACCACCAGTTTGTAAAAGGGTCCCTGAGTGGATGTGTACCCCTTGAGGTCTCCCGTCAAGCTTTAAAAAATTAATTAAAAAATTTAATTGTAATTGTACCAGAGGTTGATGAGGAACTGGTGTGAATGTGTGTGAAATGCCAGAGAAGATCAGCCAGAGCTGCGTGTGACTGTGGACAGCCCCGCAGTGACTTAGCAGATTCTCAGTCTCAAGCGAGTGTGTGTAAGAGAACAAAGTTCTGATAAGATCCACATTCAAGAGAAAATGTTGTTTTAAAAGTTATCTACTTAAAAATCCTCTGGGGGATTTCTGTCACACAGAAGGTCCTTACTGGGGAAGAACAGGGACAGGTGATAAACTGAGAGAACCCTGACCTCAGAGTATTTGTAAAGAAATATTTTTAAAGGAATAGACTAGCAAAAAAAAAAAAGTTTAAGCAGTGAAGGATCCTTACAGAAAGATTGCTGACCATTCTGCGGTCCCAGCTTATGAGCTGCGGGATGAGGTGGCTTATGTACACTGCTGCTGCTTGAAAACTTGGTACTATGAACTCTGACACTGTTGGTGTTGAGGTACTAAAGGGACCACAGCACAGTTATTCTATTTACTACTACTACTACTTAACATTTCTAAAGCGCTACTAGGGTTACGCAGCGCTGTACAATTTAACATAGAAGGATAGTCCTTGCTCAAACAGCTTACAATCTAAAGGACATGTGAACTACCGTATACCTGCAGAGGTTTTAGAAAACTGATTATTAATTGGTGAAACTGATGTGTGAGGAGAATAGACAGTCGAGTTTGGAGAGTGTGAGTGATTAAATATGAAACTGAATTAGGAGGGTTAATTAGGGAACTCAATTATCATTTCTTTTCCTTATGCTAGACAAGGATAGTCATTGAGCAGGAAAGAAAGTTTGATATAACAACTAAAACAGAGATCAAAACAAAACTGTGATTATCAGAGATGCAGGAATAGCTAGACAAGGTTTCACTTCTTTGAGTTGTTTAAGTTAAGGAGTAAGTTTGCAGCCAGAAGACGAGGAGAAGACTTATCTGAAGAGAAGATCCAGTCCGGTGTTCAGTTAAGCTAGCCAGGGGCGTAGCCAGACAGCATATTTTGGGTGGGCCTAGGCAAGAAGTGGGTGGGCACCAAGTGTTCTCCCCCCCCCCCCCCCCCCCCCCATCTACCACCAAAATAATATCTCAACTGACGGGAAAACGCTTCTTTCCACCTTGGCAGGCTGCAGCAGGCATGTGCTGAAAAATGAGCATGCTCAGGTGCCGGTATCGTGGAGAGTAGCACTTTTGTTATCATCAGGGGGTAAGTCTTCAGCTGGCCAAGCTTGGGATCCCCACCAGCTACCGCTAAATGTGTGCTACTGTTGGGTGGGCCTGAGCCCTAAATGGGTGGGCCCCGGCCCACCTGTGGCTATGCCACCGAACCTAGCCAACACAAGACAGAGAAGCCTGGAAGAAAGAAAAACAAGTTAAGTGATCAAGCAAAATAAAAATATAGGACTAGATTCTATATATCATGCTTAAAAAAAATCAGCGCAGAAATGAAAAAAGCCTAAATTAAGTGCACCTTAATTTAGGCGTGGTTTATAGAATACACTGAACACCAGTCAATGTGACTAAATTTAGTCACGGCCATTTATGTCACATTTTACTTGGTGTACATGTCGATGCCTAAATTACATGCGGACTGGCGTATTGTATAACAACATGCATAGGGGGTCTTTTACAAAGGCGCATTAGTGTTTTTAGAGCATGTAGCATGCGCTAAATTCTAGAGAGGCCCACAGGAATATATGGGCATCTCTAGCGTTTAGTGCACGCTTATTTTTAGTGTGTGCTAAAAACACTAAATCACCTTTGTAAAAGGACCCCATAGATTTCAGAAATGCCTGTGACACATCCATTCCATGCCCCCTTTTCAATATGTGACTTAGAATTTACATGCATCACATTATAGAATACGCTTAGCAGTGTACATAAATTCTAATTGCCAATTGGTGTCAATAATTGCTTGTTAATTGGCAATTATCATCTCTGGCTTAACTAATAAAGTTGCATGCTCAAATACAGAATACAACTGTATCTGCACACACAGCTTAAGTTGCACTATATAGATTCCGGGAGATAGTATGTACACTAAAATTTAAATGTAAACAAGAGACTTAGAAAAGACCACAACAATTTAAACCTACCTAAATCCATTTAATACTTATCTGGTTTCTTTAGTCTTGAACCTTGTAGAAATGATACTTCAGACCGTGACATTTTATCTTCTCTTGATTGGTTAGAAATATTGTTGAAAATTTTGAAAGAGAAAGTTTAAGTAGTAATGGATTACATGGAAAATAATGGAAAAGTTACAGAATTGTTGTTTAATGCTTGAACCAGATTTTATTGCTACCATTTTTTCTCAATAAACAAATTGTTTTATTGTGACCAAGATCTGCTCTCTTGTAAAGTTGTTTGCATGTTACAAACTACCTTATTAAAATAAGTAAGGGTTTTAAAACTGAGCACTAACTACAGGTGACAAGGTACTTCTGAGGTAATTCCATCTGGTGACCATGACACTTGATAACAGAAGGAAGTAATCTTGCCACGTGTAGTGACGTGTTACATCTCATGACCCATTTCAAATTTCTCCAGACGTTGCTCAATAGTAGATGAATCCATGCCAGCAGGCACTCTGGTAAGAATGCCCGGCATGGATCCACTCCCTCCCCCTTACACCAGTTTCTCAGCATTGCCACCTCTTTAGACTCCATTTGCTCACACAGCATGCTAGTCTTGGTCACAGTTTTAAAATTGTCCCCAAAATCTTTCAATCCCAGCGGTGCCTCCAGAATTTTATGTAATGCCCCCTTAAAGGGCACTCCTGGATCCGGTGCCCAATCTAGCTGGAGCCTCTCAAGGACAGTCTCTGTCAGTCCTTGGTGCTTGGTGTCTCCACTTGGGGAAGAAAGGTGTTAGTGAGTGGGATTACCCTCTTCTTCCACCTAGAAAAAGCAAAAAGACTGCTGTGAACAGGGCTGGCTAATAAATTAAACAGGTTTTATTGAACTTTAAGAATTGAGAATTTCATAGCACATCAATTACCATAAACAAATTTCAACAGTCTTGCTACTTAACTCAGTACTTTTGCATTTAAACCAATAATATTAGTCTATAGCTCAGATCTTTAGAATGAGTAATTTATAGTCTTTCACACCTTTCAAACCCTTTCAGTCTTGCCAAGGAAGTAGCTGTAGCTCCTCCCAGCTTCTTAGCTAATTCAGTTTGTGGGCTGTGCTGCCTAGGTCCTCCTCTTCTATCCTGCAAGTCCACCTTCTCATCTTAATCCTCCAATGGAGACTTCTTCGGATGGTGGCTGCTATGCTAGACTTCCAGGCTGGCTATGTTCATCCCTGCTGTAGCTTCCTGGAAGCTTTCTTTGGGCTCTGAGGACCGTCTGTCCTCCCCAAAGCTGTCCTCCCCTGATGGGCTCCTAGTGCTGGCCACATCTCCCTTTGCTTGGCTCCTTGTACTGACTATGTCCTGGAGGCCTTGTCCCTTGCTACTCCTCTCTTCAAGAGGAGCATCTGGAGTTTCTCCTTGCTAGGGTTCAGGTTTAACAGCCCTTAACAGAGCTCTGTAACCACCAGTACCGGGCTTCCTCACTAGAGGGTTACCTCTGCTTTTCTCAGCCCTAAGCACTGATAGCGTCCCCTCAGGACATTCTCTTTTGCCCTGAGCTGCTCTGCTCCCAAATACCTCCTTGCCCCAAGCGATGCTGCTGTTCCTTCTTCTGCCTTGAGCTGCTCCCAAAGGCCTCTGTGCCTTGAGCAATGCTCCCAAGGGCTGCTGTTCTTGTTTTTATCAGGAGAGCTTCTAAGGGTACTCTACCTACTGGGGTTCACAATTACCAGCTCTACAACTACAACCACTAGTAACAGGGTTTCCCCTCTAGAGAACTATCCCCCATCAGACCGTTCACCAAAGATGAACACAGAACCAAACCCCACACTGAATTCCAACCATGCCACCAATCTCCTCCTCTCCTAAACTCGTGGGGAGTAGATTTCTTAATTCCCTTATTCTGAGCCAGCTGTCTCAGTGTGTGTCCATCATGGGTCCCACAAGCTTTAGACCCTTCAGTGAATTAATCCACTCATAATGTGTAAAAGAGCACTCAACATTCTGCCTGTCGGTCTCCATTTACAAGCAGACAGAGCTGTGGGACCCATCCCCTTCCTGCAAATGTAACAATGTTCAAACAACATGATACAGCAAAAGATCCTTGGATCCGCACCAAAAAGTAGAGATGACAAAATAACAGGTCCAATTAAAAACAACAATCTTTATTAAAATATCTCCCGACATGGTCCATGTTTTTCCCTAATCAAGGGATCCTTCAGGGATATACTACAAAAAAATCATATCAGACTCAAAACATTTACATATAAGAATGAAAATTATAACACAGACACTACAAGCAAAGTGATTTGGAACCCACTGAGTAATAATAATGTGTACTTATTGTATAGAAAAAAAGTGAACATAACATTAACATGCACATTCGCTCTTGAACTAGATAGAAATAATATTTTCAGGCTATACTTTCACCATTTAAACGATTGTTTCTTTGGTCAGAAAATTCAAATTTTCCCCGACATGGCAAGGAGCACACAGAAAAGGAGAAAGGAATTTCTATTGTATAAATCTAGAGTTATTAATTTAGGTGCAACTTTTCTGCTAAAGTTTCCTTGTAAATGCCATGTAACTTTTGAATCAGTTAAGTATATATTTTTCTCTCCCTCTAAATTGTTAGAATTTATTGTAATGAAGGAAGCTGTTAAGCCCGAGGATTTGCCTCCCTAATTGAGAACGCTGTTATGTTGGCTGTAAAATCTCTGCATTAACCCAACTGTCAATAACTTAGTTTATAGCTATGTTATTTTTCTCCTTTTCCTTTTATTTTATTGCCTAGTATCTTGATTCAAATAGTGGACAAAATTTAAAAGCTTATCTTCTATTTTAAGCCAGAAATGGCTATAAGTCATTTTCTTTTTTTTTTTCAGCTGTTTGTATTTTCTGATATTTCCCCATTTATGTCATTGGATGTAAATGAAAAATATATAAACATGCATACTATATAATGTATACATGACAACTGTAAATGAAATATAAAAGCCATCAATCTAAGCAGTTATGAATATGAATACAGAATGATATTAGTGTGATATTATAGCTACGTCTTGCAAGGTTCCGCGTTAGGAGTTACGGATCAAGAAAGGGATCTGGGTGTCGTCGTCGATGATACGCTGAAACCTTCTGCTCAGTGTGCTGCTGCGGCTAGGAAAGCGAATAGAATGTTGGGTGTTATTAGGAAGGGTATGGAGTCCAGGTGTGCGGATGTTATAATGCCGTTGTATCGCTCCATGGTGCGACCGCACCTGGAGTATTGTGTTCAGTACTGGTCTCCGTATCTCAAAAAAGATATAGTAGAATTGGAAAAGGTACAGCAAAGGGCGACGAAAATGATAGTGGGGATGGGACGACTTTCCTATGAAGAGAGGCTGAGAAGGCTAGGGCTTTTCAGCTTGGAGAAGAGACGGCTGAGGGGAGATATGATAGAAGTGTATAAAATAATGAGTGGAATGGATCGGGTGGATGTGAAGCGACTGTTCACGCTATCCAAAAATACTAGGACTAGAGGGCATGAGTTGAAGCTACAGTGTGGTAAATTTAAAACGAATCGGAGAAAATGTTTCTTCACCCAACGTGTAATTAGACTCTGGAATTCGTTGCCGGAGAACGTGGTACGGGCGGTTAGCTTGACGGAGTTTAAAAAGGGGTTAGATAGATTCCTAAAGGACAAGTCCATAGACCGCTATTAAATGGACTTGGAAAAATTCCGCATTTTTAGGTATAACTTGTCTGGAATGTTTTTACGTTTGGGGAGCGTGCCAGGTGCCCTTGACCTGGATTGGCCACTGTCGGTGACAGGATGCTGGGCTAGATGGACCTTTGGTCTTTCCCAGTATGGCACTACTTATGTACTTATGTACTTATGAGCACACACCTAAAAGAACATGCTTTGAACAAGACCATGTGAAAATCAAAAATGAAGCAATGATAACTGGTATGGTCTTGACTCAAACATATGAAAATTCATCCAAAGAGAAAAGATGCACATACCAATTGTAACTAGTACATAGAGAAATGTCTCAATAGTTTTTCAACTCCACCACAATGCTAATTGGATGAATTTTCATATGTTTGAGTCAAGTGTAATGTGAGTTTTCTTCCCCCTTTTTTTAGTGTACTTTTTTTTAACCAATGCTATTGGACACAATTGGTGTTCAGTGAGTAAAGTAGTGATCTTCACTTGCTCTTGTCCATCACATGTTTTTTGATATGTGCACATACCATTTGTCATTGCATCCATTTTTTTATTTTCCTCTCAGCAGGCTTTATTGCATCTTCTCCTACCTTCAGTTCTTCGCTTAGACATCAGACGCAGACCCTCACCTTTTCTTTGGGAACTCAGACTTGAGACCTCCTATCCAGAGATGGATAGTAACATAGTATTTGTACTTTGTTACAGTACTTAAGTACAATTGGCAGTACTTTTATTTGTAACAGGTTACTTTTTTTTTTGCAATACGTTTTACTTGTAACGAGTTACATTTAAGCTGTATTTTTGTACTTAGTAACAAAGTACAAATTTGGAAAAAAAAGAAATATTTTCCATCTCTCTGCTTCTGCCCCTCTACAGGATTTGCCAAGTGATGCCAGATGCGGCTTGCAGCTCATTGGGCCCGAACTTCAGGGCTTGCGCTAATAATCTACCATGGGAGACGAGCGGGACTCGGCTCTCTGTGGTGCTGCTACTGCTTCCTGCGCCGAGCCTGCCTCCTCTGATGTACACTTCCGTGACTGGCACAGGAAGCATTAGAGACAGGAGGAGAGAGAGACTGGTTTGGGTGGGCTTAGAAAGGGGGAGAGATACTGGATCCACAGAGGGAAGGAGAGATGCTGGACTGTGAGGGGGTGAGCAGGGGAGAGAGAGGGAGATATTCTGGCCCCAGGTTGGAGTGTGCAGGAGAAAGGGGAGGGACAGGGAAACAGAGGAGAGATGGTGGGCATGGAGAGAGTGCAGGGAAAGGGATACAGAGGGACAATGCTGGAAATAGGACATGGGGATAGTTTATAGTTTATGTAGAGACTTGATATACTGTTAATGCAACAAAGTTGGTCAAAGAGGTTTACAAAATATAAAATCAAAGTCAAAGGAAGAGAAAAGAACACCAACATTTTGATAGAACAATATCATTCATTCAAAGTGGGGGAAAGAAACTAGAGAGTGTGAGGGAGTCAGAGAAGTGGGGGGAGCACAGAACATCTGGTCTGGCAGTTTCAGGTCCTGGCCTGTTAAGAGCTGGAGGAAATTAGTAGCAAGAAGGCTATTTGGATTAAGTGGGTTTTAAGGTAGGACTTAGGACAATGCTGGAAAAGGGGTGGCATTAGTGCATGGGGAAAATGCTGGACCCAGGTGAAGGATGAGGCACATGCTGAACATGGGGCAGGAGGATAGGATCACAGAGGCCAAATGCTGAACATGGGAGGAGACTAGGGATAGGGACACAGGCGGGAAGATTCTGGACAGGACAAATAGGGGCACAGAAGGAAGACAAATGGTGGACATTGAGAAAGAAAAATGTCAAATGGACCAGATCCTAGAAAGCAGTTTAGTAAAAAAAAATATATATATAGAAAAGCACAAAAGAGACACTGGGACCAAAACAAATGGAAAAATGCAATGTTCAAACAACAAAGGTAGAAAAAAGTATTTTATTTGGAATATGTCAGTTTTTGGAAATGTGCATCTCGTATCAGTTTCTATTTCTCTAGTATTTATGTGCTGTATATTCTGACTTCTTGAGGTTTCCTGTTAAATTTTTTGCCTTCATATCACTGTTATTGATCTGTGGTCTTTTGTTTCACATTTGTTGAGGGTCTCTGTTTTTTTTATGAGACCAAGGTGTGATATTCTGCTAGTATGTAGTTTGTTTGGAGATTTTGCAGCAGCCTTGTTTGTTCAGTTTTCTCACTAGCTGGGGTGTTGATGTTTTAGGGTCTGGTGTACTATTTGGAGGAGTGGCCTAGTGGTTAGGGTGGTGGACTTTGGTCCTGGGGAACTGAGTTCGATTCCCACTTCAGGCACAGGCAGCTCCTTGTGACTCTGGGCGAGTCACTTAACCCTCCATTGCCCCATGTAAGCCGCATTGCGCCTGCCATGAGTGGGAAAGCGCAGGGTACAAACGTAACAAAAATAAAATAGATACTATTGGAGATTCTACATGGAATGTTGCTACTATTGGAGAATCTACATGGAATGTTGCTATTCCACTAGCAACATTCCATGTAGAAGGCTGCGCAGGCTTCTGTTTCTGTGAGTCTGACGTCCTGCACGTACGTGCAGGACGTCAGACTCACAGAAGCAGAAGCCTGCGCGGCCACATTGGTGATCTGCAAATAGTAGCAACAGTGGAGGAGTGGCCTAGTGGTTAGGGTGGTGGACTTTGGTCCTGGGGAACTGAGTTCAGTTCCCACTTCAGGCACAGGCAGCTCCTTGTGACTCTGGGCAAGTCACTTAACCCTCCATTGGCCCATGTAAGCCACATTAAGCCTGCCATGAGTGGGAAAGCACGGGGTACAAATGTAACAAAAATAAATAAAATAAATTTACAGGGCTGCTGTCTCACAAATAAGGTTGTTACTTTTGAGCCCTGGGAGTTAGTGCTGTTTTGGTGTAGTAAGGTCTACTAGGTCTAGTTTTCAGCCATGTCCGCTTCTTTCTAAACCGAATAATATCTAACATTCACCAGTGCCTTCTGAGCAGCCTGTTTAAATTGAGCATATGGACTTGGTATGCAGAACGTTCACATTCTCTGTATCTTCTATCTCCGCTGGGTCCCCTGGATCTTCTCTGGATCCTGTTCTTTATTCTGCATTAACTGGTGTGAAATGTGGTTCATAGAACCAGTAACCTTGTACTTCCCCTGTCATGGTATAACAGTGAGTTTCGTCTGTGGTATGTTTGTAAATTACTAAAAAGTTTGAAAAATATACTTGCCATATCATGCTTCGTTTTTATCTGAATTCCATATTCATAAAAAGAACTAGCCTGTTTCTGTTATGTAAAGTTTGTAAAATAATCATAGAACATGTGGTAATGTTTTCATCTGAGATGGTAACCCTAGCGTAGACAGTTGGTTGTGGGGGGGGGGGGGGGGGGGGCAAGGGTGCAACAGTAGGTGTGGCAAGGGACCTGGAGTGGTGCCTGGGGCAGGTCAAGAAACAGGCATGGGCTGGGCATGGTGTTGGGTTTTTCTGTCAAAACGTTGGTAACCCTAACTGGCACTGAGGCCCCCTAATGAGTGAGAGAGAAGGGACTTCAAGAGTGAGCATGAAAAGAGCTTCCAAATAAGTGTGACACACTGCTGATGAGTGAGATTTGGATCTCTGAAGGACAAGAAGGGATCAAAGCACTGAGCAGTTGGTGTGGATGGACAGATGGGATAGGCCATATGCTATTTTTCTACCATCATGTTCACTCTTTCTGTATTGGTGTTTTCCCTTGACAGCTCATCCATACCTTCTACAGAAATGTACTCACAACAGTATGCTTGCAGAAGATGAATTAGAATAGGCATAGAAAAAAAGCTATCCACCTTGTTCAGTGATAGAGGCAGGGGATTAGGTTGAGATCCAAGTAAAACAGTGATAAAATTAATTGTAGACCGCACTAACTCACGAATTTTATAAAAGTTGCCAAACATCACACATGCCCAATGTGGGTGTACAATATAATTGAACGAGCTAATTAGTACCAATAATTGGCTTTTTAAAAAGCAATTATTGGCACTAATTAGATTTAATTGGCACTTATGTGTGTAAATTTAGGTGCAAGATCCTCGCCTACAATTTACACGTGATCTGAAAAAAGGGGTGTGGAAATGGGAGGGGCATGGGCAGAACAAGGGTGTTCCTAAAATTAACACACATTGTTATAGAATAACAGGGATAGGCGCCTAATTTAGGTTTGCAATTTGCACATTTCCTCTGGTGTAAATGGCTGCGCCTAAAGTTAGGCATAAACGCTATTCTATAAACTGCGCCTAACTTTATGTGCAGCTTATAGAATAGCGCTTTTATCAGCACTGACTTTTTTTTTAGCACCATATATAGAATCTAGCCCTTGGCAAGATGGGGAATAGAAGCTTCCCGTTTGTATTGCTGTCCCATATCTGTTTGGTTAGATATGGGGATTCTGGCCAAACTGCTAGCTGCAGAATTACCCACTCATCTTCATTCAGACCAAGTAGCATAGATGATCACGCACTTGCGAGGTGAGCAGGAAGGCACTCGCGCATGCTCAGTAGGAGCGCTGTTTCGAGCTGTTTAAGCTACATTAAGCTAGCAGCGTTCCGCTCCAGGCACCGTGCTTAGCATCATCCACATGTGAGAATCAACTAGCCTGCTTGTCCTCGGAGAAATGCAAATAATCTTTCAAAGGCCTGGATTGGAATTAACAATAGTAGGTTACCTTGCTTTGGCTCGAGTTGGGGGCGGGGGCACACATCTGAATGCCCATTCACCCTTCTGTTATTTATCTTAATAATGCAGCCCGGGGCGGACTGACAGTGCTTTGGGCCCCAGGGCAGTAAGGGTCATTGGGACCCCCTGGGCACTATCTGTGCCCCCCCATCCACACACCGCCACCCACCCCTGCACACTGGTGCGCCCTCCTTGGTCGTATCTTGAAGGACCCTGGTGGTCTAGTGGCCTCTTTGGGGGCAGGAAAGATCCCCACTTTTTCCTGTCCGCTGCCACTGCTCTGCCTGCCACTGTGTTTTCAAAATGGCTGGTGAGATTTCCTGCGGTAGCTTCGCGGGTCTTGGCAGTCGCGTGAGACTGCCGCAGGGAAGTCTCAGCAGCCATTTTGAAAATACAGTGGTGCCGGGCAGAGTAAGGGCAGCAGGCAGGAAAGAATGGGGATCTTTCCTGCCCCTGAAGAGGCCACTAGACCAGCAGGGTCCTTTAAGGTGAGACCGGGGGAGGGCTGTAGTTTGCGGGGGGGGGGGGGGCACAAGCCCTCGGGCACTGCCCGGTTACCTGTATGGTCAGTCCGCCCCTGATGCAACCATTCTCAAAGAGGCATATTTTCAAAACACTTAGTTCCATAGTATCCTAGTATCCCCAAATTGTGGATGGTGACCCCAAATAGGTTTAAAATACCCACCTTTGGGGTCGCAACCTGGGCAGGCTGTATACAGACATCATCAGCCCACTTCCAGGGGTCACATGCTTTCTGTGGCCTCAATAATGGGGTCACAGTACAGAAAGTTTGACCAGCGCTGATTTATACCCAATATTGGTGGCAGCAAGTGGAAAGAGGTGGACGACCATATCATTTCATTCTTTGTGGATGATATCCTTGTAATTTTATCTCCCCCTTAGACCATGCTGCCTGACCTTCTGCTGAATAGACTCATATAGGGGTGAGGGAACTTATCAAAAAAACAGGAGCTGTTAGTATCAATCTGGACCCACAAATATTAACACTGATCATGACAACATTCCCATTAATTGGACTAATAGGCACATTAAGGAGGTGACTTTAGAATATGCAAGAACCATTACACGTGTAAATCAACATACGTGTATAAGCAGCAACATTAGAATATATATTTGTAGATATTCTGAGCGGACCTTCGGTAAGTGTATTCTGTATTCTGAAACAGCAGGGAAACAAACTAGCAGATCAATATAATGTCCAAACACCTTTATTGAAGATACCGTATGTAAGACAAATGCCGGGCATTTGTCTTACATACGGTATCTTCAATAAAGGTGTTTGGACATTATATTGATCTGTTTGTTTTCCACGTTGGATTTTGCAGATCGCTTGCCTTGTTGTTTTCTGGAACAGCAGTACACATTGGCATTTCGACCTGCTTTGAGTCACACTTAACTGTTAGCTAACTTCTTGTTTGGGAAGAGAACACAGAGGAGGGAAGTGTGCTTACCTCTTTGAGGTTCAAAACAGCCTTGACTTTACAAAAGTTGGAGTTTTGGTGGACAGCTGCTGAATTAATTCCCTGTAGACATACAGGTTTTCAAAACTCACTTCTTACATGTGTAAGTAGAACATGCTAAGCCCCAAGTGATATCACTCTTTTCCAATGATCTGTTTTTTTTTTGTAAAATAGCTTCTTTTTGATATGCATCATGCTAAATTCCTGTATATTTTTTGTAAAAGACTCCGTGTTCAGTGATACTTTTATACAAACACCGCTGCAGTTTTGTACACATGAACCTAAATGTCTTTTCTGACCTAGATGCTGTAAACAAATTTATTCTCTAAATATCTGGGTGCAGATATAACTAATTTTAGAAAACACTTTTGAATCTAATTAATCTAAATAATTACACTATAGTAAGCATGACTTTATACTTCAGGGCAGTGGTGGTTTTCTGCCAGGTCATGCCAGATTGTCAACCTGGGACCTTTCTGAACTGTTTTCCTTCTCCCCACTGCAGCTGGAGAGGAAGATGGAGCCTCTGTCCCACTGGCCCTAACCTGGTACCCTTTTTAAAAAAGTTACCATCAATTCGGGCAACCTGAAAACCTTGTGGTTTGGAGGATAGCAAACATAAAAATGAATGCTTAGCTAGACTACCTTATTTATTCCAAGATCTATCCACTGAAATACCTATGAAAAATCCCACACCCATTAAGAACAAAATGCTGGACATTAATGTAAAAAAAAAATGAGAAGGGAGTTAAGAGTCCCTAACTATATATTCTGAAGTCAGTCATCTGAAAGCTGTTACTTGTATAGCCAACTTTGGCAGATGAAAAAATCTGGATTAAGACTGAATGGGCTTCAGTAATGTATCATAATCTGAACATATCACCCTGGACACCAAAGATAAATTAGACTTTATAAAAGACAGAGTTCAACCATGTGTTGTTCGCTTTCCTTAAAAATATTAGATGATATTAGAAAACAGATTTCTACACTCCTACTAACACCTATTCAAAACAGTTTGACATTTCTATCAGGAATTGACTCTAAAACTTACCATAGGTAAAGAAAACTGAGACTTTTTAGAACAGTTCAAATCTGATCTAATACTGGTACTTTTAGGCCACATTTGAGCCCAACGCAGTTTACAACAGCAAGAAAAAATGGAATACATTCAAATACAAGAAATCAATGCTTTGTTAAAAACTTTTGAAACGATGAAAGTTTTTTGATTGAAATAGGTAAATCATTCCAAACTTGAATTCCTTTATACAAAAAAGACTGCTATCTAAAATTTGCTTTAAGTGAACAACTTAAAAGACACAAATACTAAGGAATGTTTTCCTGTAGAAATGATTTGTAGTAGTAGTAGTTTAACCTAGATTTATTCCCTTGAGGAAAGGAGATCAAAGCAAGGAGACTGTCAGGGGCCATCCTGTTTAGAATTTTGAAAACAAAACAAACCAATTTAAAAATTGAAATTCAACAAATTGCTTTCCTAAGCTTATGGAGGAGTGGCCTAGTGGTTAGGGTGGTGGACTTTGGTCCTGAGGAACTGAGTTTGATTCCCACTTCAGGCACAGGCAGCTCCTTGTGACTCTGGGCAAGTCACTTAACCCTCCATTGCCCCATGTAAGCCGCATTGAGCCTGCCATGAGTGGGAAAGCGCGGGGCCCGAATGTAAAAAAAAAAACATAGTAAGTCTCTCAAGTGGATTATTTGCTTTCTTGAGTGCATTCACTCTGCAGCTCCTCAGTACCTCTCATCTCTCCCTACATTCTTCCCCGGGAACTCCTTTCACTGGGTAAAATCTCTCTTATCTGCACCCTTCTCCTCCACTGCTGACTCCATTCCTTTTATCTTGCTGCACCATATGCCTGGAATAGACTTCCTGAGCCGGTACATCAAGCTCCATCTCTGGATGTCTTCAAATCTAAGCTAAAAGCCCACCTTTTTGATGCTGCTTTTAACTCCTAGCCAATACTCAATTGCGCTCCCCTTGTCTCTTCCTTCCTTCTCACCCATTACTTCCCTCACCCGTAACTGTCTTGTCTGTCTGTATTATTTAGATTGTAAGCTCTTTTGAGCAGGGACTGTCTCTTTATGTCAGGTGTTCAGCACTGCGAGTGTCTGTAGCGCTATAGAAATGCTAATAATATTCACTTGTTCATAACCCTTATTTTATCATTCTCACTTTAATATTCCCTTATCTCTTGTTTGTCTGTCCTAATTTGATTGTAAGCTGTCGAGCACAGACTGTCTCTTCATGTTCAAATGCACAGCGCTGCGTATGTCTAGTGGCGCTTTAGAAATAAGTAGTAGTAGTAGGGTAATTATTTAAACAATGATAAACTTTGTGCTCTGCGTAATTAGTTGGAAGATTTATGCATGAAATTTAATATCCAGCTGGTAGAACTGGGCTGGGAACTCAGCTGTGAAAATTTCCCCAGACAGATAGAAGAACGAGAATTACGAGTTAGCTTTACAGAGCGATAGGGGAAAGTTTTACAACAGAATCTAGCTAAAGTGTCAATATTGTCAAACATTTGAGAAAACAGCTCCCAGGTATTTTACTGATGGGGTTTTATTTCATCACATGTACATAATAATTTCCCAGGAACTTCCAACAAAATGACAACACACGAACCCTGACTCACATACAGTATGATGGAGCTACCCAAAACTCAGCCCCTTCTGGAAATTCATCCTTCGGTACATTAGAAAAATTATTTTGTCTAAAATGTACCACAGAATCATCTCTCGGGTCAGGGCAAATTGCCACACCAAAACCTTTTGGAACTTGGTTCCTTTTCGTCATTGCAGCAGCAGTGAAAAGTGGAAATCCCTACCCCAAACTTGGTACCTTTTTTTTTTTTCTTCTTTAGATAATGAAAACCACCTTCAGGATTATATGTTTACCTGTCTTATCTGGACAGCCAGCGTAAGTTAATCAGGCCTCTCAGTGAGGTTCATTACCTCCACTGCACATGCAAAACTAACTCAGCTGGAGACATTGTCCCCAAAAGAAATGTCACACACTGACCATAGCAGATTGATTATTTAGAGTATGAGAGGTACATGCAAGAGCAAAAAAAAATACAATACACCAAGCCCATGTACTGATGTCTGGAGACCCTTTCTATAGATACCCAGAACTTGGCACACCCTCTTTCTGTTTCATCTCTATGTTCTTCTCATAACTCTCTCTCTCTGATTCAGATGGTCACACTATTTTTTCATTAACTTGTCTGTTTTTTTCCTATATAAAACCGAAACAAACAAAACTAAAACTGTTAGGAAAAAATTGAACTAATTTGCATATACAAATTTGTGATTGTAGACTATTATGATTTTTGCTTTATGTTCATTTTAATTGTTGAGATGTGAGGTACTGTTTTACTAACTGGACTTCAATAAATTAGAACCCCTTCCCCGTACCCTGTGACATCACAGAGTAAACTTCAAATGCTGGATATTTCAGCAAAGCAGAACCCATGGCACAGAAGTGCTGAAGATGGACATGGAAGGTATTTCTCAATGACAGTAGAGCACATGTGTCCAAACCTTGGCCCTTGCCAGGTCAGATTTTCAAGATTTCCCCAGTGAATATGCCTGAGATCTATTTGTATACAGTGGAGGCAGTGCATGAAAATAGATCTCATGTGTATTCACTGGGAAAATCCAACTGAACTGCAGCCCTCCAGGACTGAGTTTGGACACCCCTACAGTAGAGGTTAGAGAAGCAGAGTGCAAACCATGAAAGCCAGGGATCACATCCTGCTTCTCCAACTGACTCTTCACCCTCTACTGCCTCAGGTAGAACTAGATTGTGAGAGAGTGTGGGCAGGGAAATAACTTGTGTTCCTGAATGTAACTCACCTGCAGCTCAGATCTGGAAAAAAGAGTGGAGGAGTGGCCTAGTGGTTAGCGTGGTGGACTTTATTCCTAGGGAACTGGGTTCAATTCCCACTGTAGGCACAGGCAGCTCCTTGTGACTCTGGACAAGTCACTTAACCCTCCATTGCCCCAGTTACGAATAAATACCTGTATATAATTTGTAAGCCGCATTGAACCTGCTATGTGTGGGAAAGCACCGGGTACAAATGTAACAAAAATCCAGATCATGTCCTAACAAGTCTGGAAAGGTGTGCTCCAGGGAATGCAGCAAATTCCAAAGGTATTCTTTAGCTCCATAGATGACATGCACTCCCCATGCACTTCTGCATCCACACCCCCAACAGCTCTGTTTCAAAGGGATATGAATGGCAGAAGTGCAAGTTGGGGGTAAATTTATAAGGGTTTTTACACATGTGAATCCTGTTTTACACAGATCAAATGGCTTTTGTAAAATAGTGCTTAAAAGGTAGCTGAATGGAAAGAGCAAGCATACCTTGTGCGATCTGTGCAGGGATATAGTTTGGGAGAAGTGATGGAGTTGGGATAAACACATATGCTATTTAAATCACACAGGTACATGTATGGAGTACATGCACAGATCTGCACCATATTCAGAGCAGGTGTAAATGTGTGTGTTGGCATCTGCTTGTCACTGGGGCTGCTTGTGGGAGTGTGTTGCCTGTAATAAAACAGGTTTGAAAATGGCACCCTTTGGACCTTCTTTATTTGGATTTTTGCTCACACTTTTTTCAGTAGTAGCTCAAGGTGAGTTACATTCAAGTACACTGTGTATTTCTGTCCCAGGAGGGCTCACAATTTGTTTCTGAGGCAATGGAGGGTTAAGTGACTTGCCCAAGATCATAAGGAGCAGCAGTGGGATTTGAACCGGTCACCTGCTCTAACCACTAGGTCACACCTCTCACATAGGTGTTGTTTATGGACTCCTAACCATGACTCTCTTACTCAACACCCTCACTTATCACCCCTACCACTGCAATTTCCCCACCCCTAGCTGTCTGTTCATCTGTCCAATTTAGATTGTAAGCTCTGTTGAGCAGGGACTGTCTTTACATGTTAATTTGTACAGCGCTGCGTAAGTCTAGTAGCGCTATAGAAATGTTTAATAGTAATAGTATAGAACTGTTTGGTTTTGCAGATCAGCCAGCTTTCTATATATAACTTATTCCATGATCTACAGCTAGCCTGTGTTTTCTTGGCCTTTTCAGGGACAAGTTAACAGACAGGCTTGCTTGGCCTAAAATAATGGGCCATAAACTTTAAAGCCTCTGATTCAAACAGGCTCTGAATGTAATACAGAGACACTCTTTCAGTGAAGGAACTATGAGTGTTAAGATATTCAGGGAGATTTGGGGTTGCAAAGGGCAAATGATGGATAATTGGGAAAAATGCCAAAGAAGTAGAATTATGTGAAGGTGACCTTAGAGGTCAGAGATGAAGAATACCAGATAAGAGAAAAAAATATAAGGTATTAAGCGATTGGACAAAATTAAGCTTCAGTAATTACAAGCACATCTTGTGGCAGTCAGATTTGTTAAGCTTCCAGGTAAATACACAGAAAGACCAGAGAGAGATTTTATTTTCCTTATACTCCATAGAAAGTTTAAACTGATAGTTTGAGGTGTCTCTCCAATATAAACAAATTAAACCAAACAGGAACCTCAAATCTCCCAATAGGGGAAACGTACAGATATATCAAGAACCTCTATTTATTTATTTTATTGCATTTGTATCCCACATTTTCCCACCTTTTTGCGGGCTCAGTGTGGCTTACAATATGAAATGAATGATGGAAATACAATTTGTTACAAATTGGTTATGGATTACATTGTGCAGAGTTATGCAAGACAATTTATCCTATCAATTTAGGAGTCAATTAATATCATTGATTCCAGCAAGGAGAAAAAGAGAAAAACCAATCAGTCGCAAAAACTCACCATAAGTGAGAAAATCGAGTGATTAAAAAAAAAAAACCCTTATCTCCTTGCTAATTGCCTAGTGAGGGACACCAAACTACATTAGACTGAATCAAACTCAAGTAAATACTAGAGACTGCATTAACCTACCCCTATAGTATGGCTTTTGTGTGGGGAAATCTTGCCTGACCAATTTACTTCAATTCTATGAAGGAGTGAACAAACATGTGGACAAAGGGGAGTCGGTTGATATTGTGTATCTGGATTTTCAAAAGGCGTTTGACAAGGTACCTCATGAAAGGCTACAGAGGAAATTGGAGGGTCATGGGATAGGAGGAAATGTCCTATTGTGGATTAAAAACTGGTTGAAGGTTAGGAAACAGAGAGTGGGGTTAAATGGGCAGTATTCACAATGGAGAAGGGTAGTTAGTGGGGTTCCTCAGGGGTCCGTGCTAGGACCGCTGCTTTTTAATATATTTATAAATGATTTAGAGATGGGAGTAACTAGCGAGGTAATTAAATTTGCTGATGACACAAAGTTATTCAAAGTCATTAAATCGCGGCAGGATTGTGAAAAATTACAAGAGGACCTTACGAGACTGGGAGACTGGGCGGCTAAATGGCAGATGATGTTTAATGTGAGCAAGTGCAAGGTGATGCATGTGGGAAAAAAGAACCCGAATTATAGCTACGACATGCAAGGTTCCACGTTAGGAGTTACGGACCAAGAAAGGGATCTGGGTGTCGTCGTCGATAACGCACTGAAACCTTCTGCTCAGTGTGCTGCTGCGGCTAAGAAAGCGAATAGAATGTTGGGTTAGGTATGGAAAACAGGTGTGAGGATGTTATAATGCCGTTGTATCGCTCCATGGTGCGACCGCACCTTGAGTATTGTGTTCAATTCTGGTCACCGCATCTCAAGAAAGATATAGTAGAATTGGAAAAGGTGCAGCGAAGGGCGACTAAAATGATAGCGGGGATGGGACGACTTCCCTATGAAGAAAGACTAAGGAGGCTAGGGCTATACAGCTTGGAGAAGAGACGGCTGAGGGGAGACATGATAGAGGTATATAAAATAATGAGTGGAGTGGCACAGGTGGATGTGAAGCTTCTGTTCACGCTTTCCAAAAATACTAGAACTAGGGGGCATGCGATGAAACTACAGTGTAGTAAATTTAAAACAAATTGGAGAAAATTTTTCTTCACCCAACGTGTAATTAAACTCTGGAATTCGTTGCCGGAGAAAGTGGTGAAGGCGGTTAGCTTAGCAGAGTTTAAAAAGGGGTTGGATGGTTTCCTAAAGGACAAGTCCATAAACCGCTACTAAATGGACTTGGAAAATTCCAGGAATAACATGTATAGAATGTTTGTACGTTTGGGAAGCTTGCCAGGTGCCCTTGGCCTGGATTGGCCGCTGTCGTGGACAGGATGCTGGGCTCGATGGACCCTTGGTCTTTTCCCAGTATGGCATTACTTATGTACTCCCTAAGTAAACCAAACTGGTAACTTCAAAATTTATCTAAATGCCATGTAAAACACAGCCACACTCAGTTTGAGGTCATGGAAAGAAATCCGAACCGGTGAGTCTTAACAGTACAGAGGTAGAGAATGTGGGGTCAGAACTTCCAAGTCATCTAGTTTCAGGAGGCGCTTTTAAGTCAGCCCTAGATTTCTAACAACCCCCACCCTGATTCATTATAGTAGCTGCACTGATTTCAGTGGGTTAACTCAGGGTCTACAACTACCACACTGCTTTGGGATGTAGTCTAACTTGTCTCCCTCATGGAACTGGGGACTGTGAATGCCTGGAGGAAACAAACAGATCGGCTCTGTGAATGAACACTTCTTACTTTATTATTCACGTGTTCAGCTCAAGCTGCCGCTTTGTGTGGACCAGCGGGGCGCGGCGGCAGCACCTCGCTCCGTCCTATAGAGTTAACCGCAAGATTCTAGCCCCGCCCTCCACACCCCTCACCTCCAGGGCCCCGCCCTTTCCTCTCCGTCTTCCGGCGTGGAGCTCGCGCGCGCGCCGGAAGTACTCCGCCGTGGAAGATGTCCACTCCCTATGTGACCGACGAGTCCGGTGAGCGGCCGCCGGGGTTAGAGAAAGAGAGCTGGCTACGGGCGCTTTGTGGGTGGGTCTTCGTGCGGGGGGCTGGAGGAGGAGGGAGGCGCTGCCGCCGCCTTCTCCTGCAGTGGAGCTCAGATTCAGCGCATGGGGAGGGGGGAAGCCGGCCGTAAGTTCCCCAGTCCTACTCTGTTTCTTGCAAGATCCTCCCTCAAGGGCCGGTGAAAGGTGTTACACACTCGGCCTGGCAAGCCCTCAGCCTCCCCCTCCAATTAACCCTCAGGCCCCTAAGCGCTGCGCTAAAATTTTTGATAATTCAACAGTCATGATGAGGTCAGTTTCCAAAAGGCATTTATTCAGATAAATGGATTATGTACTTAGATAGACGGGCTGTTTTGAGAAATCTGCATGTTCGCTCCTGGTAAAAATATGTGCGGATGGCTCTGAGTTTGTCTGTTTTGCTTTGATTGCAGCAGCTCTTTGCCACCCTAGACAACTATTTGTTCTACCAAATGGTTATGCTGGCCCTTCCTCCTTTCCCTTTTTTTTTCTACTAATGCCCTCCTCCCCACCGTTCACCCTGTCCCCACTGTCCTGCTGTGCAAGATCCCTGGAATGACTTAAAATTGTGTTTTACTTCTCTTAAAAAAAGATCCATTACAAAGCGGAATGGTTGTAATATTGCAGGAAAGTACATCGCAGCAACACAGCGGCCTGATGGGACCTGGCGGAAGCAGAGGAAGGTGAAAGAGGGATATGTTCCCCAGGAAGAAGTTCCTGTGTATGTATCCCCTTTTATTCTGGAGAGTGATGGAATTAGGGCCTTTATCAGGGAACTATTCTAAATCCCAGATCTTCTTGGATTACAGTAATTTGCAGAAAGGGACTATTCTGGTTACCGAAATCCTGTGCTATTTTATGAAAGCTGTTCATCTGATACCTGCTTTTTTGCATCCCATTCAAGTAGCTTTTCAGTTTCTCCGTGTGTTACATAAATTATGCTGAATGTGAACTTTGCAGCAGCCTATGTACCACAGCACCAAGGAGTTTGTGAGATTACTGGGAGTTTCTTCTCCTGTTTTCTCTGCCACTCCTCTTTGCTTTCCAAGTATTTAGGGTGTGAGAGAAATGCATGACACACTTCCTAGAAGTTGAAGGGGGAGATGGTCAATGTTGGGAGCAGGCTTCACAGTTTGATGTGACTGTAAAAGGTGCAGCTCCCCAATTAACAGAAAATCACTGTCTTGCCAAACCTGTAGTCAGACTGCCAAAGGGAGATTGTACCTGCATGACAGAATCCTTTGTAACCCAGCTTCAGGTGGTTCTGCTTTCCCTGGTCTTTTGCAAGCTGTAAATGTGTGAATTCAGCCTTTAAGGCATAGCTGCACTCTAGGAAGCAGCATATGCACTGAAGATCAGGGATGTCCCTTACCTGCAGCTGGAACTGCAGGTCCAAGTCAAGGAAGATATGGAGGAAAAAGGAACCCCCCCAGGATTAGAGAGTTAGGGAGGGCAAAATGTCCCATATTTGTGACACCAATCCAGCTACCACCTTCTGTTGCTGATGCCACACTCATTCATTTGTAAAAAGTGAGGATGCTGTGGCTTCCTGGCTGTCTCGTCTCCTCTCCTCCCCTCCCCTATTCTAGTGCCACTGAGACAGAATGAGGATGGAGCTACTGGTCAGTGAACAATGAAGCCAAAGCACAGTCTTTCCTCTTGGCAGTCAGGCTAGGTAGTCTATTTCTGCAAAAATGCTGATGGGTTTTCATTCATGCAGGTACGAGAACAAATATGTGAAGTTTTTCAAAAGTAAACCGGACCTGCCCCCAGGCCTGAGCCCTGAACATGTTGCCCCAGTGAAAGACACTTCACGAGCAGATGGTGAGGCTGCACTGTCCAAATCAGCTAAGAGAAACCTGAAGCGCAAAGAAAAAAGAAAACAGCAGCAGGAAAAAAATGAGGTGGAACAGCTCACCAAAGCCCTGGAGAAAAGTTCAGTCACAGGTGGCAGTTGCAGTGGGGAGCCCAGTGGGAATGCACTATGCCCCCAAACAAAGGCAGAGCCTGATTCCTCCACTTCAGAGAAGAGCAGGAAGATTAAAAACCTGCGGAAGAAGCTGCGTCAAGTGGAAGAACTACAGCAGAAAATTGACTGTGGGGAGATCAGCACACCATCGAAAGAACAGCTGGAGAAGCTAGGACGGAGGAAGGCCCTGGAAGAGGAGCTGGAGGACCTGGAGCTTGACTTATGAGGAATGGGGAGCATCTGGGGAAGCCTGGCACGGACTTGGAATTAAGGGCCGTATTTTCTTGCGGCAATCTGGGAACTGTCTGTTTTTAGCAGAGAACACAAACTTTTCTGTATTCCTTTGTACCTCCTTTTCAGTTTTGTGAGAGGGGAGTGGTGCTGCCTAATTTTTTTTAAAGTGTCATCAGTGTGTTTGAAAACCCAACTTATCACAGTTCTCTCCTCCACTTTTTATTTTGGGACGGGGGTGGTGTGATTTTGGAGACTTTTATCCTCTTCCATCTGTACCCTGAATTCCTAGTACTCTTCCAGTGTGTGACATAATTGTGCATTTGAGAGGTCAACCTAGTTACACAGAGAACTATATAGAAAAAAAGCAGTAGGAAACAGTGTGTGAATAAAATTAGTGTTCATGCAATAATACATACTATGATACGTACCAACAGCTCAGTGTAGTTACCCTCTTCGGTGTCTTTTTTTTTTTTTTCCCCCAGTGCAATATTCATGTAACTCAAAATGTCCCATTCATTCTCTGGTCAGTGTGTATAGCCAAGGATCCCCATGTTCCAATCCTGCCTCCACACACACAGGTTTCAGTAGTTATGTGCTTTAAAAGGGATTATTGTTGAATCCAGAACTATGACATAGGGAAAGATAAAGGGTATGAACATTTTTTGATATTTTGTATTTAATTTTTTTAAATTTCCATATGTCCATCTTTTTTTTGTTTTGTTTTAGTAATAATCCCTTTGTCGCAAGTATAATTACAAAAACACTGTCCATGCACAGGGTGGGGTTTGGAACTATCAGCTTAGCTACTTAAGAGGGTCCTTCTATAATCCTACTGCTCTGTCCAATATCTTGCTCTGTCCTGAAGGCGTTTGAAAGTGAGACAGTAAACTTGTCATAAAAGCCAGCCACGTTCATAAGCTGTGATGTTTTTCACTGGAGCTGCAGAAAACTTTCTACATACAGATGACATTGGGCAACTTTCAGTGTTGTCTTCACAGCTTCAAATACACTGCAAGGCAAAGTGCTGGATGTGAATTTTCATTGCTGTTCTCTTCGAGCTGTTTTGCTTCCGTTTTTGGGTCAGCTCTTCTGTCAGGGGGGAAGGGTGTTAAGATTTATGCTGGCCCCTGTACTTCCCACAGCAGAGCCAGATTGAAACTTTCAGCACAAGAGCTTGAAAGTTGGTTTGCTTACTTAATGCTGAAAAGGGCATCTTTTGGTCCCTAGTTTGTGCAGCTTTTAAAAGGAAGAAGAATCTACAGGACTAATGCAGGAAATGACCAAATGTACTAAAGTGACTTTTCCCATGTGGGTGTGGGGGGAACCCTACATCAGGGTGCCTGTTTATTGAAGGCAACATAAGCGTCTATGTACCTTTATAAAATACTAAAAATAGGTATCCAGAATCAGTCCCTGTAGTGCACAAGTGCCCCTAAAAAGGTGTAGACTATTTACCTGAGTGTTTTACAGAATGTGTATATTGCAGCTCTCCCCTTGACTGCCTCTATGCAGCACCTGTACTTCGATATGTGTATACAGCTGCCTTTTTTGCATATAAAACAGGCTTTGAACTAGAAAAATCTTTATAAAATGACCCCCTTTGTGTTGGAAGGTAGGGGTAGAGAAACAGTCCAGGGCTACTCAGATCTGGTCCTCGAGGTCCAGGATATCCACAATGGATATGCCTGAGAGAAATTTATATACCAAGGAGGCAGTTCATATCCTGAAAACCTGCCCTGCCAGTGGACCTCAAGGACCAGAGTTGAATAGCCCTGGCTTAGTCCATCTGGCCTCCAACTAGTACCAAAGTTCTTTTGTGACTTTTACTCCAACCTGTGGTACATGAGAATGGGGCAGAAACCTCACAGTGCTTTTGGCACAAGGTTTTGCCTGCCTGATTTCTTTTTTCTCCCTCAGGAATTTTTTTTTTTTTAGCTGAAAGTGTAAGAAAATTAAATCGACGAGGGCAAAAGGTCTATTTGATTTAGAATTGAGCTAGAGAACTCACAGGTTGAGTTTTACTCTAGCTGCAGCTCTCATCCATACATACTGTAGCGTAAAACCAGGACTGGATCAGCCAGTGATTCCCAAATCTGTGTTGGTGACTCCAGAGCCAGTTGGGTTTTTTCTCAGGGCCAGCCCTACCATTGAGCAACTGTGGTTTTTGTACTCCTCTTTTCTGCCTGCTTTTCATCCTGTACTGCCTTATGCAAATAAGGGCCCACAATGAGTCCCTCCCTCACATGGCCCCTCATCTCTCTGCATCCCCCATGTGTTGTCCCTGGTTTAGAATACCAGCAGTGCTTAGGCATTAAATACATTTGCATGTACCTGGTTCCCACTACATGCAAATATTCATACATTTTTCTTGGTCCACTACTTTCCTGTTCTGTGCTTCATTCTCATCCACAACTGGTTTATGATACCGTGACCTTCCATTTCTAACTAACCAGTGTCTTATCCCCCTCCCCTCCAACTTGTGGAGGAGTGGCCTAGTGGTTAGGGTGGTGGACTTTGGTCCTGAGGAACTGAGTTTGATTCCCAGACCAGGCAGCTCCTTGTGACTCTGGGCAAGTCACTTAACCCTCCATTGCCCCATGTAAGCTGCATTGAGCCTGCCATGAGTGGGAAAGAGCGGGGTACAAATGTAATAAAATAAAAATGTAATCCCTTCACCTGTAGCCCAGCCACTGTATTGATGGTCTTTCACTAGGCCATAGATTTCAGCTTCTTTTGCACCCTGAGTATTGCCCTTGGTGTTGCTGTTGAGCATTGATTGAGACCCTTTCCCCCCACCCTAGGGTCTGTACACTGCTTTGAGTGAATTCCTTCAAAAAGGTGGTAAATAAATATGAATACTTGCTTCCACATAATCCCCAGCCCTGACTTAGCCAGGGAGCAGAACAGCTGGTCTGGGAGCCCAATGCAGGTCATCTGCGTGGCAGTGAACTGCACTGTCCTAATGTTTCTTGAAAGGCATGTCTAGTAGACATGTACACAAGGCAGCGGAATTTGGAAGGTCACATGAACCTCGTGTGTGCTCTGCTGTGGTAATTAAGAAGAGTTTCACAGGCTCTAGCTGTTTTTATGGGGTTGGAGATGTTCTTTGCTGTATAAGCCTACTTTCAGTGCATGCACCACTCCAAACCACAATCCCCACTGGGAGAGGCGGTGACAGTACCTCGAGGTGTCAGAAATTGAAACCCATCCTTGCTGTTGTGTTGGTAACCCAGGCCTCTGCTATCATGTTGAGTGTGGTTAAAAAGTGTAGCTCCGGTGCTGAAAAACATCCCATTTCTCTTGTCCTTTCCTTGTTCCATTTCTTTTTTTTTTTTTTTTGCACAGCAAGTAGGGCTGTGTTTCGCACCAAAACCCTGATTATTGGTTTACTGACTAGAAAACCTATGATCATTTTATTTAATTTCCTTTTTTTTTACAGATACTGTGTTGTCCATAAATATGTTTTCAAATAACTCTTCAAGGTGTTTTAAGTAAAAAAAAAAAATATTGTAAAATAAAGACATTCATACAATGTAAACATGCCTCTGTGGCTTTTCAGGATCATCACCTTGTGCTCCACTGCAGGTGATGTGTATTTTTATGTTATCAGCATAGTGAAGTAACCCCTCAGCATTGTGATCATGAAAGGGGTTTTAAGCGATGCAGCTTCAGCCTGTGTTCAGTAAACAGCCATCAGGTGGTGCTAAGTTGTCTTGTTATGCAGCAGTTAATAGTTTCAGTTTGAGATGTTCAGATCCATCCAGTCTCTACCCATGTCCAGCTCCCTGCTGCAGTATGCTTTTTGTGATTTCATTTGTGTTGTTTCCTATACAGGAATTTGAGTTTTATTTGGGAGGAGGGGGGTTGGCTATTTTGATGTTGTGGTAATAATGTCATTAAGCATGTAGTCTCGGCAAAGAGCGAGTGGTCTTTCCTGGCAGTGCACGCCTGCATGCACTATTCATTATTCATGCATTCACAGTGGTTTGTACATGCATACACAACCTTGGAAAAAGAATACACTCTGCAAAAAGTGTGCACTATTAAAAACACATGAAAACGCCCCCCCCCCCCCCCCCCCAAAAAAAAAAAAAAAGTGTAGCTTTTCTGCTTACTTTCATTTGTTAACAACATGCAGCAACATGGGATATGTTGATATTTCCCATGTTGCAAACAACAGCCCATCCATAGTCTTTATATCTATTCCAGTGGTTCTGAACCAGTGTATCCTTAGGAGATAGGAGGTGTGCCACAAAGAATTTGGTGTAGACAGCAAGCCCGTGTTTGCTTTGCAACTATCAGTGCCTGCAAGCTGGGAAGACCATTTGAGAGTCTTGAAATTCCCTCTAACTGGTCCCTATTTCTGCTTCCCCACTACCCTCAATAATAACTGTTGCCTCATGCTCCAACTAAAAATGTTGCAGGTCTGCTGTTCATAGATTCTTTTTGCTGTTTAGTTTCTGAGTAGCATATTTGCAGGTTTTTGTGTTGCTTCACAGTAGCTGGTAGTGGAGGGATTTTGTGTTGCTGTTCTGGCTGTTACTGAGATGACACCAGAATTTGAATATATATTTGTTTTGTTCAGCTGTGAAGTTTTTAAAATTTTTTATTTTATATCAAGAACACAGAATGCCGACATCAATAAGGAAATATAATGGTTGCCCCCAACCCCCCCTCTCCCCTGGAGAGACCAGGCCAAACAGAAAATTTAAAAAACAGTTAAGATAAGCTCCGCCAGGTGCGGTAAGGTCTCCAGACTGCAATGACGTGGCCCATTTGATCTGTCTTAAGGGTGGTCAGCTTGGACATTAAACAGAGATAATCCAGCTTAGACAACAGGTGATCTTGCCCTGGGATACTCTTGTTTCCAAGCTGCAGCCACACACAACCAAGCGGTACAGACAACCAAGTTGCAGATACTATAGAAGCCATCAACTGATGCTTCTCTGGAGACAGCGAACAGGAGTTGCCGTGAAGTAAGTATCCATGTATTGAGGGTGGTCAGGCTACTCCTAGGATCTCCTGAAGCAAAGAAGAGACCATTGCTCAATAGACACTCTCGTGGACAAGACCACCAAATGAGCAAAGGGGCCTTCCTCTAAACATCCACGCCAGCAGTGTCCAGAATCCAAGTCAAAAATCTTAAGACATGAGGGAGTGTAATACATTTGAAACAGCATTTTGTATCTGCGTCCCACATAGTTGGCTGGAATTGAAACTGTTAAAAGTAGAGTTTAGATAAGTTGCCACTGGGCAAAGTCCACAGGTGTACCAAGAAGAACATTACACCTATGTTTATAACGGTCATCAGGAGTGAGGCTATATAGCAAAGCTTTATACAGACGAGAGATCCATCTGTTGCTGACCCCCCCCCCCCAATGTGAAATACTTTTGAAATGGCCTGGTCCCCCCTACCCCAATCTGGCAGAATTCATTTATACATAAAGTCTCGCATTTGACAACCCTTAGCTCATACTCATCTTTCAGAGCTTCAAAGGAAATGAGAGACCCCTGAATATAAAATTGACCCAACACCCGCATGCCTTTACTTGCCCATCTACGGTACACCATAGTAGTAGAAGATGGATCAAACCCCAGGGCACAGTGTATAGGAGTATTGTAAAAAAAAATGAAAGGGCAGAGCGAATATCAATCTACAGCACCAATGTGCACGATACCCCGAAAGGTGCAGCCTTTACACAAGAATGCAACTGGGGCAGAGGCAGTGAGCTTAAAGCTATCTCACCTAGCAAGCTCTGCTGTAATTGTACCCAGCGCTTACATGGAAAGGCCACCCACTCAAGTGCTCATAACGTGAGTTGTACAAGCTCGTGGGGGTTTACGCTTCTAGATATATGCAGACGCTTTCCGATGTAATTTCACCAGGAAAGCTTTAGGAGTAGGCAGAGGAAGATAGGTAAATAAAGGAAGCATGGTAACAGACATTTTAATTGCCTTTACCTTGCCCACCTAGGAAATGCACATGCCTACTACTACTACTATTTAGCATTTCTATAGCGCTACAAGGCATACGCAGTGCTGCACAAACATAGAAGAAAGACAGTCCCTGCTCAAAGAGCTTACAATCTAATAGACAAAAAATAAATAAAGTAAGCAAATCAAATCAATGTGGACGTGAAGGAAGAGAGGAGGGTAGGTGGAGGCGAGTGGTTACAAGTGGTTACGAGTCAAAAGCAATGTTAAAGAGGTGGGCTTTCAGTCTAGATTTAAAGGTGGCCAAGGATGGGGCAAGACGTAGGGGCTCAGGAAGTTTATTCCAGGCGTAGGGTGCAGCGAGACAGAAGGCGCGAAGTGTGGAGTTGGCAGTAGTGGAGAAGGGAACAGATAAGAAGGATTTATCCATGGAGCGGAGTGCACGGGAAGGGGTGTAGGGGAGGACGAGTGTGGAGAGATACTGGGGAGCAGCAGAGTGAGTACATTTATAGGTTAGTAGAAGAAGTTTGAACAGGATGCGAAAACGGATAGGGAGCCAGTGAAGGGTCTTGAGGAGAGGGGTAGTATGCCTTCCCAATGATCTAGATTGGCCACAACCTGCCTAAGTAGAGGGGGATAGTTTAATGAAAATAGAGGTGACAGATCTGCAGGAATATGGACCCCCATATCTGATACTCTGTGCTGCTCACGAAAAAAAGGAATTGTTCTTTCAATTCAGCAGCCGGGGAAGCGGCCATATTAATATTCAAAATACCTGACTTTGCAACATTAAGCTTGAATCCCGACAGCTGCCCATATTGTAAATAAGATATCATCTGCATATAATAAACTTTTGTGATCCTGCTCAACAACCCTAATGCCACGAATGTCCAGACTCTCACGGATCTTCTGTGCCAGAGGTTCCATAGTCAATGTAAAAATGAGCGGGGACAAAGACATCCCTGTCTAGTACCTCTGTGAATAGAAAAGTAATCCATATAATTCCCATTCACTCTAAGGCAAACCATAGTAGTATCATAAATGAGATGTAACCAATCTAAAAACTGCCCAGTAAAGCCAAAACAGAAGCTTGGCTATCAAGAATGGTCAAGAGGCATTATCAAATGCTTTTTCTGCATCCACCCCCAACACAACAGGTGGAGAGGCCCCCCACTGAGCCACCCATATAAGATCCAACAAACGCCACACATTTATTTATTTATTTTATTGCACTTGTATCCCACATTTCCCCACCTATTTGCAGGCTCAATGTGGCTTACAAAGACCTGTAATGGCATCGCCATTTCAGGGAAGAAGATACATTTGGTGATACAATGAGATCAAGGATGACATAGAAGAGATAAGCAAACAGTTATAGAAAGGTGTCTTCAGCATAGGTTGAGTATTGACCTACAATGAACCCAGTCTGATTGGGATGCACCAGATCTGGGAGATAACATTGGCGTCACATCGCTAAAATCTTGTAATGTACACCCAACAAGGATATTGGCCGATACAATGTGCAAGCCTCCAGGTTCTTCCCGGTCTTAAGCAACAGGGTCACCCCAGCTTTACGCATAGGAGGAGATATGGTTCAGCAAGCAATGCATTAAACATCTTAGTCATAGGGCCCACCAGGATATGAACAAACTTTTTATAAAACAAATTAGTAAAGCCGTCTAATCCTGGGTCTTTATCAGCAGGGAGTCGAAGAATAACATCACACACCACCTCTTCCGAAATAGAAGCAGATAAATGATCTGCCACGCTGAAAGACAACTTTGGACACGAAATAGATTCCAACTAACTCTCAATGTCAGTCTCTGCCTCACATCCCACTGAGTATAGTTTATAATACTGGAGAAAAACCTGTCCCAAAGATTCTGCACCCTGTACCACCTGTCCCCTGGAATCACTGAGGTGGACAATCAAGTTTTTAGATTGTCGTTTCTGCAATTGGTGAGCCAGCAGGCGGCCCGCCTTATTACCCCCTTCAAAAAACTCTTGCCAAGTCTGCTGAAGAAGGCAGGCAATATCTGCTAGTTCTAAATCCTGTAGTTCCTGCCGGCACTCTGCTAACTCATGCGACAATGTAGCTTGCAATGAGCAAGCTCTATGGACAGCCTCGAGCTTACATAATCGTTGGCGTACATTGACCTGTTTGGCTCGCTGCACCTTAAGTCGGTGAGCTACAAGGGAAATACAAACACCCCGTGCAAAAGACTTAAAACCTTCCCAAATAGGAACAGCTCCCACATTCCCATTAGCATTGAATACGAAATATTCCCGGAACTTGGCTGCTAATTCCTGTAAAAGAGCAGGCTCCAAAAGCAACTGTTCCTGTAGACGCCAATAGCGCTGGCCTTTCACTCCCAGGAGAACTAATTTAAAGGCCACTGCCGCATGATCAGACCAGACCCGAGGTTCTATCGAAATTGTAGCCACCAAGGGACAGCCCCCGTGCTCCAACAACCACAAATCAGTCTGCGTGTAAGAATATGTTGGTGGGTTGCTTGTGGGTGGATTACTTAGTGGTAGCTTCTAGAGAGCTACTTATGGATAGAGCTCTGGTTATAGTTATAGGTATTACCTTGGTTAAAATCCACACTTTGGTTTCTAAGGGCTGGGTTCATTTGGGCTACTCAGTCTGTTCCTTCAGGTGGATGGTGCTTTCTTTTGGATACTTAGTCCACGCTTTTGGGTGGACAGAACTGAACAAGTGGTGTTAGAAGTAGGATCGATACGACCACATGCAGTGCTGGATAGCCCAAGGGCCCTTGCAATGCGCAGACTCCTTTACCGCTGGTAAGAGTATCTCAGGATGCAGGTTGAGGACATAAAGTAAGGGTTCTACAGAGAGCTTGGGTGGAGGTCGGGTGAAGGCCTAGCACTTAAGGAGAGGTACTACTGGAGCTTTAGTTGTTTCTTTTCAAAATTTTTTGCAGGAAGATGGCATCAGAAGCCTTCATGAAATGGGTTGTGGAGCAAAGGCCCAGCAAGAGGCAATGGACCTCCGGTTGTCTAAGGCCCTCAAGCAGCTGGCTCAACAGCAGTGACCATTGTTGCAATTACTAGAGATGCAAGCTTTGGAACTGCACAACCTGGCATCTAGACTACAGAACCAAGAGAACCAACGGGTGGGTTCTGTCAGGTGGACTGGCCTAGGGAGTTATCCCTTACTAAAGTGAGACCAGGGGATGACACGGAACAATCTTGATTACTTTTGTGCGGGTTGCCACAGCTGCAAAGTGGCCTTTGGACCAATGGGCGGTCATTTTGACACCCTATTTAACAAGCTGCCTGTAGGGCCTTAGATGACACCCAGGCCTTGGACTATAAAGAAGTCAAAGCAGCCATAGAGGAGAGGTTGGGCCTCACTGCGGCAGGATATCATAGGATATTTAGAGCCCAGCATTTTCAGAAAGGGGATCGACCCCGGACTGTGGTAAAATGATTATTAGGCTTGGCCTACCGATGGTTGGAACTAGAAAAAAACCCTTAAGACCTGGTTAAGGACATAATTTTGGAGCAATTTCTCACCATTTTACCCTCTTCTATAAAATCCTGAGTTACCAGACAAAAACTGGGTTCAATACAGGAGGCGACCATACCGGTAGAGAGGTACATGGAGGCGGAAGAGGGGTTGAGTGAGAGGAAGGAAGGGCCTGCCCTAAAGAGAACCCCAATGCTCCTAGCAGGGAAAGATGTAGGGATGAAGGGGGAGATTCCAAAAAGGATCAGGGGGGTACTTTACCTGGGAGTTTGGGAAGAGTAAAGCAGGGGAGCATTGGTCGCCATTCCCGCAAGGGAACCCAGCCTGGTTATAGATGTTTTGCTTGTGGGAAAGAGAGGCACTTCCAGAGAGACTGCACTGAGATGAATTGCTCCTTAGCAGGAATTATGTTTTGCTTGTGGGGAAGAGAAGCACTTCTAAAGAGAATGCCTTCAGGTAGACTGCTCCTTTGTGGGATTAGGAGTCATGTCTTTACCAGCCCCAGGAGATCAGGGCTGGACCAGGAAGATGGGAGTGGATGGCTCTGGAAGCCCTAGCAGACATGGAGAATAATCACTCTCCCAGACCCAGAACTTTAATAAACAGCAACAAGAAAGAGAAAAGACCAGGTTTGCAGAAGAGTATGGATATATGCGTATAGCCTATGAAGAAGAGCCAATGGTCCTTTAAAGAAGAAAGGATGAGGGTATGTCCTGTCATGAAGCAAAGAGACCCTCCAGCCCAGGAACTAGGCTTAAACAAAGCTATATAGAGTCACTACATGTACCTGAGTTAGTTTCACAGCACCATACATTTGAGGTGAGGCGTTTAGACCCCTGAGCATGAGGAAGTAGCAGCAGGGAAGCTATGTGGGAAGTGATGGGGGGAGGGGAGGAGAGACTAACCCTTCTGTGAGATATTGATATAATTCCCTGATACTTAGGTATGAGAGATAGGTGCCCAGGAGCTGATTAAAATAACCTGAATTTGCATATAATATACATAGGTAGATACTGAGGAATTGTGGGAATTCACCCTAACCTCAAGGGAGGGATCAAGTCAGGACCTTGTCAGCCAAGTGGTAGGTTAGAAGGATATTATTTTTTTCATTGATTGGAGTGCTGTGTTTGGTGGGTTACTGGGTGGCAGTCTCAGGAGATTTGATTGTTGTTGGACCTTTGATTGGAATTATTACCACCACTTTCCAGTTCTTGAGGGTGAGGATCAGTAGTTGTGAGCCAGCTTTTTGTTTTGGCTGCTCAGTCCAGCCCTTCAGGTAGATGATGATAGAGAGTTTTTTGTTTTGAACACTCAGTCTATGCTTTCACATGGGTGTTTTTTTCTTTTGGATACTCAGTCAACACCTTCAGGTGGAGAGAGCTGAGCAATCAGTTACCCCCAAGAAGCCTGCTACCAATGTGCACCCCTCTAGACAGGGGTGGCAAAGTCAAGTTGTCCCCCTCTGTATGCAGATTAGGATCAGGCCTACCACCTCTAACATGCACACATCCACCACCATCTCAGGCACTCCACAGAAGCAGATATTACAATGGCGGGAACAGTTCTCTAAATCTTCCATCTTAAGTGCAGCCATTTCCTGTTGTTGCTCCAGCTGATGCACTCGTACTCGCAGATGCTCTACAGTAAATCTTCACCCTGCACCTCAAGCTGGACCTCTTCTCCACATGTGTGCCGATATCGCCCACATCCTTTTTAAGCTCCTCCAGTGTATCTTGTAGCTCTGATCGCACTGAGGTAAGTTCCAACTTCAGTTCTTGAAGCCAGGCACACATTTCGGCAAGAAAGAAAGTGAGCTCGATCTCCTGAGGCGCCATGGGACTGAGCTGTGCAACTTCACCTGCTGCCTTTTTTCTTACGTGCTGCACTCCCTGCTTCGGAAGTGCTCCCGTTAATGTCTTAGCTGGCTGTCCGAGTAGACATTAAGTCGCCACCAATCAATTTGAGTCAGCAAACATAAAATTGTCAGTTTAGGGGTACTGAAAAAAGCAGCTGCATGTGTTTTACTGCAGGTCGCCCCAGAGCTAACAGATCAAGCTGCCATCTTCCAAGGTGACGTCACTTCCTCCTCCTCAGCTGTGAATTTTAGTGTTCGGTGTGTCACATATATGAACACTGTCAGGTGTGTCACAATAGAAGAACTGCAGCTCCATTGATACTTGCTATATTGCCTTTTGGCTTACAAACAAAGCAGTTTACAAAACAAATTAAAAGGAGAGAATGCCATTGTTTAATAAGAAACGGACAGCACAGTCAGAAAGAGGAAAGCAAACATAGGCTCCGATACTCAGAAGCAAATGTGGGTGCTAGAGGCCATTAGCGCTGGACTAGCGGCGTCCACATTTGCTACCACTGAATGCTCAGAGCTGGTGAGCATGTGAAATAATGAGCTCGCTAGCTCGGATTGCAATGAGCATGCAAATACATGCTAAATAGGTCATCGCCTATTCCTCCCCAATGCTCAGTGGGCAGCGCAACAAACAAGAGCGCTCCTCTTGCAGCAAACCCTATGCCAGCTCAGAGCTGGCTTTAGGGTTGTGCTGAGCAGGGAGAACTAGCGATCCCTGACCTGTCAAACCTAAGCCCTTATGGTCTGGTAGACCCCAGACCCCCTCAACCCAAACACTAAACCCTGGTGGTCCACAGTGGACCTCCCCACCCATTCTGTAGACTAGCGGTGGCCCCCCACCCCCTCCTAACTTGATGAAGGAGGAGGGATGGAGTCCTAGTCCCTCCTCCTGCTGGTAGTTAAGCCCCACCCAGGATGTACCAGGCAGGGCAGGGCACTGCCATTTTGATGGCGTGCCCAGCAGGAGGGACTAGGACTCCATTCCTCCTCTGTCAAGATAGGAGGTTGGGGGGGACACCGCTAGGCTACCAGTGCTAGTCTTCGGGATGGGGGGGCATGGCCAGGGTCTCACTGGACTACCATGGTTTTGTTTTCGTGGGGTGTCTGGGGACCACCAGTCCTCCAGGTTTGATAGGTCAGGGCTTTTCTCTGAATTGTACCTGGGCATGTGCTGAAGAGCTAATGCACAGCTCTTGAGCGCATGCCCACTTCTGCAGAATTTGAAACAGCTCCCTAATGCTCAGCACTGACATCGCACCTAAATTTGCATTAGGGAGCTGTGGTGCAGCGCTGTTGTGGTATTTTTCCAGTGCTGTACTGAATAGCACCAGAGTATTGAGTATCTGCCCCCTAGTTAGGCCAATGAGATAAGGAGCTACACACAGCAGCTAGTCTTCAAGCTGCATGGCCCAAAACCACTGACCCTTCCCCCATTGTCAAAAAGCCATCTTGAAGAAAAGGGCTGGCTCAGTTTCCTGTTTGAGGGTTCGGGCCGAATAGTCGAAGGAAACATTTGATTTTTTTTTCTATGCATAGCGATTTGGAACAGATGTATATGAAAAGTTACCAGTATGAAAAATTGCCAATTTGAGTGCACACCATGCTAGTGTGTTTGGTGAAATTGGTACCATGTTTTGTTTTGTTTTGGGGTTTCTTTTTGGAGGGGGGGGGGGGGGGGTTTGATCAGTGGAGTTTTTCTCCTGTAGGGTGTGTTTAGAAAGATTTTTCCCGCTGCTTTTTGTTTCCGGTTTTATAGCTTTGCCCCATTCTGGGTTTGTTAAAAAGTTCTTGGTGACTTTTCCCTGGGGAATTGAGATGTCATTTATTAATATTGATATTTATTGGTAGATAACAGCATGGTGTTCCCTCAGTTGGAGGATTAAGCAAATTTATTATTGATTCCAAATTGAAATTTTTCTCTCAAGCTGAGAGCAGGGTTTTTTTTTTTGGCATTTCAAAGGATTAGGGCAGTTTGAAGTTATTTAGATTTTGCCACTTTGCTTTCTTTATTCCATGCTTTTTATCAGCTGTCACCTGGATTATTGTAATGTAGCATTTGCAGGCATTTCTAAAATTGAATTTAAAAGATTCCAAACTCTTTAGAACATGGCAGCTCAAGTCCTATGTTCTGCAAAAAAGCAGTGACCCCATTACCCCTCTCCTCCAGAATCTTCATTAGCTTCTAGTAGAATACAAAATCTAGTTTTTAAAATTCTTTCTTTAACTCACAAACTTTTACATACTTGTCTTCCTGATTATCTCACCAAACTGACAATTCCTTATACCCACTACATTTTCTCCATTCAATAAATGGTCATAGTCTCGTTCTTCCAAACCCGTCTCAGGGCTATTGGGAATCTGCAAGAAAGAGTACTTTCTAATTTATGGCCCCTTTCCTCTGGAACAGTCTTTCTCTTACTCTCCATTCAGAAACTTAATTTTCTAATTTTAAAACAGGGTTGAAAACCTATTTGTTTTCTTTAGCTTTTAATTGACCTGTGGCCTGTGGTGTCGGGGACATCTGTCCATTCTGACTGTGCCTTATGATATGGAGACGATCAAGAGTTAGTTATTTGAATATGGACTGTCTCTATTTTTTATGGACAGTTCTTGTGTGATTGTTTTTGCTTTCCTATATTTTATATGGAATTCCCTTCTGGCTATATATTTTTTGTATTTGTACATCGCTTTTATTTTTGTTGAAAAAAAAGCGATATTAAACAAATGATAATAAACATAAATATACTCTCTGTCGTCTATTAGTCAACCTATGTTTAATCCAGTTGGCTACCCAGGGACCCACTCCCAGACCTGTGTTTGGAAGCCTCCTCTTATGTCTTGCTGAAATCTGAGTACACTAAATCCTGCACCACATTCAGCTGGTGAAGGTGGTGGGGAAAAAACAGTGATGAAGAAATCTGTGTTTGTGATCTGTCTAGTTGTTTTTATAAGATTTTATGTACGTTTTGTTTCCCGCTTTGGATTAAGGCGGGATACATATATGAAAATAAATAAATAAACACATGTGGATGTAAATGCCATCTTCTCTATCCAATACAGTCCACAGTGCTTCTTTCTCTCCCCACACCCTTCATTTCAGTCATATTGATATCATTCTTGACATAAGTCATTACTCCTCTTTTTCAGCCATCTGTATTACTTCAAAGCAGATTATAGTTTGGTATGGCTGTATCCCATTCATGGAACTTGCTGAACTATATCTCTGTAATAGTGACAATATCTATGTCCTCCAGCGTTAGGGCTTGCCAACCCGCAGTATTGTTACTCAGCTGCACACAGTCTATTTTGAGTTGTCTTGCTTGTGTTCTATTTAGCCTAGTCCTTCTTCTCTACTTTGCAGAAGATAAGTGACTTATGTTACTCCAGAGTCTCACTACCATACCTGGAACACTGGGCCAAAACTCATGAAGCTGGGATTCTTTACAAATTGCTAGGTCTCTAGAGCAGCGTTTTTCAACCAGTGTGCTGCAGCACATTGGTGTGTCACAATGACATAGAGCTGCTGCATAGGAATGGGGTTTCTGGGAATCCCCTGCAGGTCTGTGGGGTTTCCATGGGAGTGAATGAGCCTCTGTGACCAACTACTTACCCTGAGAGTCCTCCAAGATAGCCAAGTACCGCCTCCTCCTATAATTCAGTGCAGGCGCACTTGCTCTCTGCCTGGGCTGATGCAGCAATTGGGAAGAATACATACTTTGTAAATGGGTCTCTGCCACAGTCTAATGTAGTTCAGTAGCATCATTAAATGAAATAACTACTTCTGAAGATATGGGGGGGGGGATAAAGGAGATTACTGGCGGGGATGGGTGGGGATAGAATGGATCTTAGTGGGAATAGGCAGGTATGGGTTAAATTCCGCTGGTGTGCCTTGACAATTTTTTACGCTATGTAAGTGTTCAGCGAGATGAAAAAGGTTGAATATCACTGCTCTAGAGATATACTGGAAATTCTGGGCAGGGCCATCAAAAGGGTAGGGCAAGAGGACAAGACCCCTACCAGACCAGACATGTGAGGTTGCAGTGGGGGTGGAAAGCAGTGAGGAGGCAGGACAAAATGGACCCCCACACACACACACTTTGGGCTCAGGCCCCTCCCCAATCAAGGTCTGGCTGTCTCTGGTGTAATTTATAGTATTCTATAAGTTATGCATGTATCTTGGAGACACACCCATGACCCGCTCATTGCGCTAACAGGCAGATGATCAAAAGTCCCGCGCTGTTCCAAACAGCGCTCTAAAAACAGCACGGGGCACTATTAGACCTATGATCAGAGATAATGCATGCAAATTTAAGCAGCGCAATTATCTCCTATTATGGGGTAGCAGTGCGGGAGAATTGTGCCTGAGCATGCGCTCAGCACAATCCTCCCGCACTTGTGTGACAGGTCTGGTCTGGAGACCGATGAAACGAGAAGGACGCCCATCTTTAAATTGGAAGATGGACGTCCTCAACTGCCCTGTTGCAGGGACGGCCAAATTTCAAGGGGGTGTCGGAGGTATAGTGATGGGGCAGTTGATGATGTCCAAAATTTGTACGTTTCTGCAATGGGCAGTTAAGGACATCCAAAATTGGATGTTTCTATGAGAAAGACGTCTTTCTCATAGAAACATCAAATTTTGGACATCCTTAACTGCCCATTGCCGAAATGTCCAAAATTTGGACGTCCTCAACTGCCCCGTCACAGAAACATCCAAATTGTGGACATCCTCAACTGCCCTCGCTGGCAGGTTTGCTGTAGGGGGGAATGGGGGCCTACCAGGGCTCACCATTCCTCCCCAATGATCTGCAAATCCTAACGCCAGCTCGGAGCTGGCGTAGGGTTTGTCGCGGTCAGCAACCCAATATTTGGCGTGCTGGACGCTGATCATTGGGGATGAATGCGTTAAGCACTGATTAGCATGCATTTGCAGGCTACTTGCGCTAAGAGTCCTGTTTAGCATGCATTTGCATGCTACTTGCGCTGTGAGCCCTTGAGCGCGTTGTTTCACACGCTCGAGGGCTCTGATCATGGGGCAGTAGCAAATGTCGGCGCTAGTATGGCGCTAACAGCCTCTAGCGCCGGCGTTTGCTTTTGATCATCTGCCTATAAGTGCTTTCGGTGCATACTTTATAGAGTAGCACCTAGCAGTCACACATGTAAATACCAATCAATGACACCATTCATATGCATAAGTATGCCTATTCAATAAACTGGGGCGTGTAAATGACACCTTTATTTAGTCGCACCTTATGGAAGTGCCCTTTAAGTTTGTAACTGAGCCAATGGAGGGTTAAGTGACTTGGCCAAGATCAGAAGGAGCTGCAGCAGGTGTTGAACCAGGCACCCCTGGTTCTTGGCCTGGTGCTCAAGCCATTAGGCCTACTCCACTCCAAGACAATGAATCAACTCGCCCAATGGACCCATATAGATCTTAAAAGTACTAGTGATGGGAGGGAACTCCTACAAAGTAAATGTGAGCTCACCCTCAGGGATCTGTCACTCAAGAATTAGGACAGCCCCTGCCACACCCTATGAATGATATCTGTTGTATAAAATGGCCTGATCAACTGTATCAAAAGAACTAGACAGATCTAACATTAGCAAATTACACGTTTCCCCTATCCTTTGGTCAAAGAATATCATCCCGTCACTGTCACCAGCACCATCACTGTACTATGTCCAGGCTGAAAAACAAACTGATAAACATTCAGTCTTCTACTAAACTCTGTGAAATCCAAAAGTTGAGTACTAATCACTTTTTCCAACAATTTGCATAAAAGGAATATTGCTGAGGACATTGGATTTGTGGGATACAATATCTATTACACTTAAACTCGCTGGTTGCAGGCCTACAGCTAGAACATATCCAGGCCTAAACATCTGTACTCTAGAACAGAAAAAAGACAGGGGGAAATATGATTTTATTAATTTATTTTTTTGCTCTTTATTCTGTCCTCAAATACCTGAAATGTATTCATGCCCAAATTCACATTTTCCGATTGAAAGGAAGCAGCAAAATGAAGTCATGATATGAAACTTTGAGGAGGCAAACAGAAACAACATCAGGAAATATTTTTTTTCTCATGGAAAGTGTAACGGATGCATGAAATTAACTCCCGAAGGAAGTGGTGGAGACAAAATTGGTAACACAAGTCAAAAGGGCGTGGGATAAACACAAAGGATCCCTTAATGGCAAGAGGATGGTAACAAAGCACTGGGACAACTTGCATGGAAAAATGGTTCATCCTAAAACAGTAAAATGATTATACTGTGTTTCCAAAAATGCACAGAGGGTGAGCATGGGGTTATGCTTCCCCAAATGTTGCTGGTGTTAATGCCGAATTGATCCTTCTGTCCCTGCTGCTGTGTTAACTTCCTTACCCTTTTCCTCACCAAAGTAAGCAGGCAAACTACAATATATCTGTGCCTAAACATCTTGGAGGGGTCCATCTAGGTCATTTCGGTATCTGTCTGCCATCATTTACTACATTACTATGTTTTGAGATGAGGAGTGGCCTAGTGGTTAGCACATCAGTTTTAACCTCCAGAGGTGGCTGGTTCAAATCCTACTGCTTCTCCTTGTGATCTTGGCTCGGGTACAAAATTAGATTGTGAAGCCCCCCCCCCCCCCCCCCCGAAACACAGAAATGCCCAGTATACCTGAAAGTAATTAACCTTGAGCTACTACTGAAAAATGTGTGTACAAAACTTAAATAAATAAATGTATCAAGGAGTAACCTCATAGATCATACTTTTAAAAAATAGGCAACTGAAAGTTATTTTGAGTTAGGAAGGAATTTTGCAAGAAGAATGTAATTTTCCAGAACCTCTGAGCCAGCAGCCAGTTTGGGATGTCTTGTGGGCTGGCCATTGTGGACACTCCTGGCAACATTTTCTACTCTTCATAGTTCATCTTACAGGTATCATCCTGCATCTTTCTCACCAGAGCAGGACATTTGAGCAGTTTACAATAATAATACTTACTACATAATGCCTTATATAAGCCCTGTGGTTGTGGTGGTGGTCCTCCACTCTGCTTCTTGTGACCCAGTCACATATCACCCAGTCACACATTGCTGCTGAGAAGCAAGATGTATCCCATAGCCACTGAGCGCACACCTCCAGGCTCACAGTGCTGCCACCAAATGTATACAACAAAACACAAATTGCCACTGTTGTACATATACCATGAGGGCACAGCACCACTGTTGGAAACAGGCTGGCAACCAGAACAAACTCTCCATGTGGTACAAATTGGGAAGAGAGCATAGACCTTCCCCTTCTTTCACACAGTTGGCAGCGGAGTGGAGTGCACGCTTGGGAGCAGAAAGATTCTATTCCAGAGCTGTCCCGATGCTTTAGTTTGGCCTTCTGGGTTACCCCTAATGTAGGCCTACATGAGATACAGTTTAAAATTTTGTATAATGCAGAAGCAAGGGTAAAGCCATGGGACTTTGGGAGTCTGATGTGTGTGATAAATGTGTACTGGGCCGGGCTCTTTACTTCAATCTCTAGGAGGCCAAAGGAAAGAAATCCACACACATCCTACCAATAAAAAAATATATAGATCAAAGGCCTTTTGGAGAGAAAACAGAGGGTCTCTCATAATGGCAGTGAGGCCACCCAGAACTGTCTCAAAATCCCTCAGGTCCTCTGCTCTTTTATTAAGAATGCATTAAGTTATAGATCAACTGGGTACATCACAAATCATGGGACACAAACTTTGAAAAATCATTGACTAGGGGTTCATGGTACTTTCCAAAACTTCTAGTGTTTCCAGTAAAAATCTAACATTTATAGCAGGGGCATAGCCAGACTTCGGCGGGAGGGAGGTCCAGAGCAGGACGTCAGACTCAAAGAAACAGAACGAAGCCTTGCGATCTGCAGGGCTTTGTTCTGTTTCTGTGAGTCTGACGTCCTGCACGTTGTACGTGCAGGACGTCAGACTCAGAAACAAAACGAAGGAAGAAGACTTTGGCTGGCAGGGGTTGGGGTCCCCCGCCAGCAAAGGTAGCGGTTGGCGGCGGGAGGTGGGTTGAGAGGCTCGTCGGCAGGGGGGTCCAGGGCCAAATCTATGGGGGCCCAGGTCCCTGTGGCCCCATAGTAGCTACACCCCTGATTTATAGTAATGCAGAACTATCATACATTATTCCATGCATCATCTGTTTGCTCAGACATCTGCATGCATCACATTCACTTCCCTGTTCTCTTCCAAACTTGTTTATGTCTAATAAATGTTTCCTGCATTTAAGCCCACAGGGAGGGAGGGGGGGGTAGAGGGTAGGGGAGGGTTTAGAGGAGGAGGAAAGAGGGAACTGGACGGGATGGTGTGTAGATGGAATGGTGAAAGTCAAAAGGAAAAGTTGTGGAACTATGTATGTACACTGTTACTGTTCTATCTTGGACGACTTATCAGGCTTATTGTGACAATGAGTGTCAGTAAGGGGGGAGGAGGGGGGAGAAAATAGAAAACCTATGATGACAAACCGTATCCTGGTATAATGACATGTTTGTATATAATTTGTTGGATAACACTGATTTGTGGTTTGTAATTAACGTTGATATGGTCATCAATAAAAATTATGTTTAAAAAAAAAAATTTCCTGCATCCGGTAAAGACTGCATTTGGTAATTTTCCATCTTATTTACTATACTGTCATTTAACCTCTAATATTCCTCTCTATGAATGGTGGGGGGGCATTATTTTCAAATATAACCTTAATATCATCAGGTGCACCACTTTTTAGAATGTTCATTGCTCCAGAAATTCTGGCCTAGTGCCATTGCTGTCCTGAAAGACATTCTGGCTGACTCTTATCAGTGGTTCTGCTAATGGGATCAGACACTGATTTACAGAGTCAGGGTCTTTCCAACCATTTTTGTTCATCTTGCTAGCTCTGATACTGGCCAACAAAGTAATCCTTCAGCATTGGGCTGGCCAACTTGCCCCATCTTTAGAGCACTGGTATGCCAGTATGCCGCAGATGGCTGATTGCGAGGGCTGGAGAGTCTCTGCTCTGGCCGTTAGGGCTTCTCAGGAGCATGGTGGCTTGTGGAAGCATTGCCAGAAGCGGCTACCTGCTGTGCCTCATGTCTCTGTTTCATATCTCCTGGACAGGGGAAATAGATGGGGGGGGGGGGGGGTAGGGAGGGAGCCGGTTGCTGGGAGTCTTCTGTTTCTTTAGTAAGATTTAAAAAACAGGTGGGTCGGTAAACAGAGATTTGCTGTAATAGTTTTTATAACAGTTTTTGTGTTTTATTGCCTTGCTCATTTTTCTCTCTGTATTGATGACTTTCTGATTAAGCTCTATTTTGTACTACTTGCTAATAAAAAGATTTAAAAAATAAATAAAGATTCCGGATAATTCCCAGAAGAATTATAAGAACAATTCTTAGAAACATGATGGCAGATAAGAGCCAAATGACCCATCCAGTATTCCCATCTCCAGCAAATCACTATCTCCTTTCCCTGAGAGATCCCATGTTCCTGTCCCATTCTTTCTTAAATTCAGACAGTCCTTGTCTCCACCTCCATAATTCAAGAAAATCAGTAGTTACCTTAGCTCACCAAAAATTTCTCAAAACAGTACCGCTATCAGAAGTTTCGTATATAAACAATAGTTTGTTGTGATTCTAACCTCTATTGGTAACACGTTCTAAGTCTTTGCAGCTAAAAATGAAAAATTTGATGAAAATATGGATTTGAGATGAATACCCTTTGGACTCGGATGCTGCAGTAACAAAGCTCTGCGCAAAATTGGAAAACAAATTAGGTGTACCTATAAGGGGGCGCATTTCAATATAGAATATTAAGAATCATTACACAGCTTAAACTGAATTCCTGCCTCCACTGGTAACTAATGCAGGTTTACCAGTAGAGGTGTAACCCTCTCCCCTTTATGTGCAGAAAATATCATTCAAGCAGCTGTGTTCTGTATAATCTGCAACTTGTGCAACAGAAATTTCGCTCAAGCCAGATAAATTACAGTAGTCCAACTGTCCTAAAATTAAACTTTGAACCACTAATTTAAAAGCTGATGGTTCCAAAAAACTTCGAATCTTTCTTAACTTCCTTAACAATAGAAAAGCCTTCTTTCTAACATCTAACATTTACGGAACTATGTAAGCCACATTGAGCCTGCAAATAGGTGGGAAAATGTGGGATACAAATGTTATAAATAAATAAATGAATCTGTATTTCTGGAGACAACTTAAAAAAATCATAAACCTACGCAACTCGCTACCTCAGGACAACATTGACATTGAAAACTTCCTCAATGAGTTGGAGCCAACCTCTGGAGCTGACCGAACCTGGTCAAACTTTGCCCTCCTGACCGTCGAAACAGTTACCCAGGCGATCAGCAGGTTCTCCACCACTCACTGTAAACTAGATACCTGTTCCAGTTACCTAATGAAATCTGCCGCTGACCGTATCATTGCAGACCTCACATCCCACCTAAATTACATGCTCCAACAAGGTCTCTTCCCTCAGGAAAATGGCAATATCCTACTCACCCCGATACCTAAAGATACCAAGAAAAAAAACAAATGAAATCACTAACTACCGTCCAGTAGCGTCTATCCCGTTGGTAGTCAAACTGATGGAAAGAATGGTAACCAAACAAATTACAGATTATATAAGCAAATTCTCAATATTACACGAATCACAGTCAGGATTTCGCCCCCTCCATAGCACTGAAACAGTACTACTCACTCTCCTAGCCAAATTCAAGCAAGAAATAGCAATAGGCAAAAACATCCTCCTCCTCCAATTCGATATGTCGAGTGCATTCGACATGGTAAACCACAATATATTAATAAGACTGCTAGATAAGTTCGGGATTGGTGGAAACATACTCAGCTGGATCAAGGGTTTCCTAACCACAAGAACATATCAAGTAAAATCAAACTCAAACATATCACCGTGGAAAGCAGACTGCGGAGTATCACAAGGATCACTATCACCAACTCTCTTCAACCTAATGATGACCCCACTAGCCAAGTCCTTATCCAACCAAGGCCTTAACCCTTTCATCTATGCAGATGATGTCATAATATCCATTCCTTACAAAACTAAACTGACAGAAATCACCAATGAAATCAAGCTCAGCTTGAACATCATGGACTCATGGGCAAATACATTTCAACTAAAACTCAATAAAGAAAAAACACATTGTCTCATCCTCTCATCCCAACACAGCGCGGACAACCCCACAAGTATCTTCACCTCAGATTACACCCTCCCCATCTCAGACAGCCTGAAAATCCTTGGTGTTATAATGGACCGCAACTTAACACTGGAGAGCCAAGTGAAATCCACAACAAAGAAAATGTTCCACTCAATGTGGAAACTCAAACGCATGAAACAATACTTCCCGAGGGAAACATTTCATAACCTGATACAATCAATGGTAATAAGCCACATAGATTACTGCAATGGAATCAATGCAGGATGCAAAGAACAAACCTTAAAGAAACTTCAGACCGCTCAAAACACAGCAGCTAGGCTTATATTTGGAAAAACGCATTTGAAAGTGCAAAACCCCTCTGCGAAAAATTACACTGGCTCCCAATCAAAGAACGCATTGCCTTCAAATTCTGCAACCTGGTTCACAAAATTATCTACGGCAAAGCCCCTGGATACATGACAGACTTAATTGACTTACCAACCAGAAACACATCCGAATTAACACGAACATATCTAAATCTACACTACCAAAGCTGTAAAGGACTTAAATACAAATCTACCTAGGCATCCAGTTTTTTTCTACATAAGCACTCAACTGTGGAATGCATTACCAAAAGCCTTGAAAACGACATACGACCACCTAAACTTCCGGAAATCACTAAAAACCAACCTGTTTAAAAAGGCATACCCTATCGATTCAACTTAAATGCCTGATCTCAGCAACACAACTAAACTAAAGCACATAGTAACATAGTAGATGACGGCAGAAAAAGACCTACATGGTCCATCCAGTCTGGCCAACAAGATAAACTCATATGTGCTACTTTTTGTGTATACCTTACCTTGATTTGTACCTGTCCTTTTCAGGGCACAGACCGTATAAGTCTGCTCAGCACTATCCCCGCCTCCCAACCACCAGCCCCACCTCCCACCACCGGTTCTGGCACAGACCGTATAAGTCTGCCCAGCACTATCCCCGCCTCCCTACCACCAGTCCCGCCTCCCACCACCAGCTCTGGCACAGACCGTATAAATCTGCCCAGCACCATCCCCGCCTCCCGCCACCAGCTCTGCCACCCAATCTCGGCTAAGCTCCTTAGGATCCATTCCTTCTGAACAGGATTCCTTTATGTTTATCCCACGTATGTTTGAATTCCGTTACCGTTTTAATTTCCACCACCTCCCGTGGGAGGGCGTTCCAAGCATCCACTACTCTCTCTGTGAAAAAATACTTCCTGACATTTTTCTTGAGTCTGTCCCCCTTCAATCTCATTTCATGTCCTCTTGTTCTACCACCTTCGCATCTCCAGAAAAGGTTCGTTTGTGGATTAATACCTTTCAAATATTTGACCGTCTGTATCATATCACCCCTGTTTCTCCTTTCCTCCAGGGTATACATGTTCAGGTCAGCAAGTCTCTCCTCATACGTCTTGTAACGCAAATCCCTTACCATTCTCGTAGCTTTTCTTTGCACCACTTCAATTCTTTTTACATTCTTAGCAAGATACGGCCTCCAAAACTAAACACAATACTCTAAGTGGGGCCTCACCAACCATTTATACAGGGGCATCAACACTCCCTTTCTTCTGCTGGTCACACCTCTCTCTATACAGCCTAACAACCTTCTAGCTACGGCCACCGCCTTGTCACACTGTTTTCGTCGCCTTCAAATCCTCAGATACTATCACCCCAAGATCCCTCTCCCCGTCCGTACCTACGTAACTACATAATGGACATAACACAACTCTTCCGCTTTACGATTTCTAATGTGGCTGTGCCACATGAACTTTATCTTACCACAACATCACATTGTATTTGTTCACACCAAAGTATGTAAAAAAAGCCTCTCCGGTACTATGTAAGCCACATTGAGCCTACAAATAAGTGGGAAAATGCAGGATACAAATGTAACAAATAATAATACTAGAGAAAATAACTCCAAAAACTTTTAAACTAGTCTTGAAAGTAAAATTTGGATTGCTCAGTTTTAAAATGTTATAATTCCAAATGTCTGATGCTTAAACTATCAACAAAAATCTGTTTTTTTTTCTGTATTTAACTAATGTGACTTGATCCAAGCCTCAATCAGATGAACACAGTCCGCAATCTGCCTGGTTGCCACATCTTTTAGATAAGACCCAGGACGGAGTGGAGGAGTAGTCTAATTCTTAATGCAGGCAAAACTTAGATTGTGAGCCCACGAGGGACAGACAAAGTACCTGCATATAATGTGTACAGCGCTGCGCACATCTAGTAGCGCTATAGAAATGATTAGTAGTAGGAGATGATCAAAGTGCAAGAAAGGAAAAGGTGCAAGGGGCAAAGAGGATACAAGGAGAAGGATAAGCGTTGTGCCTCAAACGTTTTATGGGCTACAGCTTGCATCAGATTCAACTTAAGAAAACCAGTGTGACAAGAAAACGGAGTATTTTGCACATGCAGTGTTTTAATTATCACTGTCCCTTTCTGTAGTTCATATAATATTACTCCTGGGGAGATTCTGCACAACTGCACAATCCAGAATTAGTACAAAATTCCTATCCTACAAATAATTTTTAATTGATTTTCCTAGGATCTAAAGTACAGATTTTTCCGGACTTATCAAGGGACACTCAAAAAAGAAGAAAAGAATTCTTGACATTAAAACCAAGAATTCTTAAGTTAGGAGGAGTTTTCCTCCTTAAATTTCCTTGTAGATGTATTGTCTCTTTAAATTCCACAAACTATGCTTTCTTTGAACCTGGGAAATTATTGGAATTTATTATTGCTAAAGAATAAGTTGATCTTAACCTGAATTGCAACTATGCTACTCGGCTGTGTTTTCTAGAATTCCTTCTACCCTTATGATTTATAAATTGAAATTTACCTTGCTTTTTACCTAGTACTTGGATCACACATTATTTTGTGGACTAAGATTATTATTGAAATTTCTTCTAAATTTTTTCTTTTACTTAATTTGTAAATTGAGATGATTTTCTGTATTTCCATATTTGCATTTATTCATGAATGTAAATGAAAATATTGATAAATAAAATAATAATTTTTAATTGGTGGTACAGGGGGCGGTAACAACTAAGCAACCCAGAAAAAGAAAAGAGAGGCAGCAGTGTCGATCCATGTGGACCAGCAGGAACAGCGGCTCTGTGGACCTGATGAGCAAGACATTGCTGGCAGGATCCTGTTGTTGGAGAGTTAAAGGCTGGTGAAGCAGGATAGAAGAGTGACAAAGAGATAGAGGGAGAGACAGCCACCACTGGGGGGATGTCATTCCTGGGGGATGAGGCAGGGAGAGAGTGAATTGAAAGAGGTTGAGGCTACGGAGTGAGTTCAACCTGAGGAGCAATCATTACAGGAAATAATATTAGCCAATCAGAATGAAGTTAAAAAACACAGCTATGCAATGATAATTACTTATAACTTCTCTGCCTTATTGCCACTATGGTCTCTAACATTTACTGAATATTACCCACATAGACAAAATCAATTGCCATGCCTTAAACTTCTATTTGATCACCATATAATCATGGAATTACTGATTAGAGCAATGATTTTCAACCTTTCATCTCATGGCACAATGACAAGGCACACCATCAGTTTTTTTAAGGCTATATTATTTTATCATTTAACAAACGAGCATTAGGATTGTGTTTAAAGTTCAATAATTACATTTTTAATCATTGTGTTATCTTTATAGTTGAATATTTTTATTGAAGACGCAAGTTGGCAACAATACACTTCAAAGATAACTAAATTAGCCACAAATAATATGCGTTCAAAACCAATTTTAAAGTGAATACCCTCCTTCCCCACCGTAGTGCTGGTGGTGATCACATCCCTTCACTGCATCTGATCTGTAGGTTTAAATTCCTTTACAATAGACTCCCAGAGGACAAACATTCATAGAACTATCCCCATAATGAAAAAGTAATGAGATCATACCAAATGGATACAATCTGAATGTCACACAATTTTCACTATGTAATAATCTGATTAAATTTTGTGATCAGAATTAGCAAACACCACAGGAACACACTCATCAAACCCAAGGACTCACTGTAATTGAGCCGGTTAACAAGTTAAAGTAGGTTTAGCATGAAGGTTCAATGTACTTCCTCATGGTATCTGGGTACCCAAACTGGGGAATTTAACCTGTCTGTTTTTCCCTCACCTTTTTTCCTGTAGCGGTTGGTGGCAGCAGTGGGCGGCAATTCAGACAACCTGCTCGTGCCAACTTGAGCCCTCTCTCTAACACTTCCCACCTATGCAGAAGCAGGAAGTTACATCAGAGAAAAAACTTGGGGGTTGGCATTAGCAGGCTGTCTGAATCATGGCCTGCTGCTGCTGACTGCTACAGAAGAAATCTTGTAATGCTGGGTCACTGGCTGGGGATGGGCAGGAATGACAGAAAACTCCTGCAGTACACCAGGGGAGCAACTGTGGCACACCGGTTGAAAAATGTTGGATCAGAGACTCTTAGATTGATGCCATTTGATGGACATGGATGGAATAGCTCTCCTAGAACTCTGAACCAGTGTAAAGTTCTGAACCATACACGAGACCTTCTCTCATGCAGCAATCCCCCCAGTCTTCTCAGTTAGTTTAAAGCTTAATGTCAACTCTGGGAGGCGAATGGGATTATGAAACTGGTTAATTGTGCTGTCTATGGAGAACACCTCTTACACATAAGCAACTTTACATCCTGCTTGTTGACAGTGAAGTAATCAGCCACACAAGTGGGTGACTCCCAAGTTGTGGGTTGCTGTAGCAGCTGAGAATCATCCCAGTGTTCTGCGGCAACCCACTGAAATATATATGCAAGAACTGAATAAATTATATGGACCGTCTTCAGTACTGCTTAACCAAAGGCATTATCTCTATTTAAGGACTAGTCTAGGAAATAGTTCAAGGTAAACGTATGGAGTGAGGACCATGTAGCTGCTTTGCACTTGCTTTCAAGAGAATCAGATTTCAAGACAGCTATTGAAGTGGCAGTGCATATGACCTGACAAGATTTTTTTTTTTTGTCTGGTCGAAGGGACATCTGTTTGACTGTACTGAAATACCGAATGCTGTCCAGCTCACTGGTGTATAAGTTGCTACATTAATGCCAAGTCAATTTTGGTCAAAGGAGATAAAAAGCTGGGTAGACTTTCTGTGGGCCTCTATCCATCATATTTGGCATTTTCTAAACAGTTAGAGGCTTATTTGTTTAAAAAAATGTCTTTATTAGGCTTCTTATTATATGTTTCTGATTTACATTTCTATTTGTTTTATTTCTTACTTTTTTTTTTTGTAATCCACTTTGAACCTAGATATGGGAGTTGGCGGACTATAAGTACCATTACTATCCTCTTTAGATAGTAGGCAAAAACTTGCAATTCATAGTGTGTCATATTTCTTTGTCCTGATGCAAATAAGGTTTAAGACAGAAGGTAGGCAAAACTGCCTCTTCTTTGATATTGAAGGATGTGAATAAGCTTAGCATGTGTCTTTAAGATTGCTTTATTGTGATGGAATTGTGTGTACTGTTTGTGCATGACTAAGGCTTGATGTTAACTGACTCTTCATGCCAAGATGACTGCAACTAGGAAAAGTAAGATGAAAATCCAGTTGATTCAAAAGATGGTTTCATGAGGTAAGAAAAAGTAACATTTAAGTCCCATGAGATTAGTGGCTATGACTTGGAGATTTCATATGGAGGAGACGCTTCATGAATTTGGAGACAGTTGTTCACTGGGAAGATGGAGCTAGGTCCTCTAAGATGTGAAGGATGTCTGAAGGTCGACTAAGAGAGTTGGAATAGGCGCTTAATTATTGTGTTTGGTGGACATCAAAAAGGGTCATGGCACTTTGTAGAACACTGGATGGGAAATCTCTTTTATTTGAAGGCATAGGGTCTTCTTGTAGATGACTTTCTTGCAACAAGAATTTCATTGTTTCTCTTTGTCACTGCTCCCTATCTTTCTCTGTCTTTTTCCATTCTTGATCACTTCACACTCTCATCCTTTGGCACCTCAAATATTATCCATCTTTTACCCATCCATCTCCCATCTTATTCTTCTATTACCCCATCCCAGTATGCAGAAGAGGAAAGTGTTCATCTTTGTTTGAAAGAAGATAACACTGGTGGGCCAGAGGGAACACTTACCCAAGAGAAGTTGGCCAACCCTGGGCCATGTTTCAACTGTAAGCCATTGAAAATACATCTGAATTCAGCACAAGGGACCACATGGCAATATTGCAAAGCACATGAGTACAAGAGGCTCCTGTTTATCCTGTTCAGCAGCAGACTGCCTCTGTCATTTTCTAGCCTTGAATAGAATTTCATATACTATATTATCTGAAGTACAGTGGAACCTTTATAAGGATGTGAACACATATAGGACCAGCAGCTATTTTATTCCATATTGTTCCACAAAGTTCACACTTGTCCTTAAATGCTCTTCTGAAAATTCATTAATAGAACATTGAGTTTTGCATATTGTATGATATTCCATTGCAAATGTTCAATTTGACATTCTCTAGTTTGTGACAAGCTCCTTTTTGTGCATTTTATTTATGTTATTCACAAGAGATCGAAAAATTATAAGTTAAGTAAAACCAAAGAAAGCTAATTATTATTCTGTGCTGGTCTTTTCATTTGCAAAGTGATACACTATGCAACTCTTTCCAAATTTATATCCATGGAAAACCTCAGTCATGGGCCTTCAATCTCACTCACTAGGGTGGTAAATCTTACTCTTTATTTCAGACTGCAGGATGGGCCACCCTTGGAATTGCTGCCACCTCACAGAAAGCTAGAACAGAGGAAATGAATTGCTCAGTCACCAGATGCAGGCTGGTAAGTAGAAGTCGTGGAAAGAGGAAATTCTTGTTAGTGAGGTGCAGTTTTAGCATGAAAGGGGAAGGGCAAATTTCAGAAGGGGTTGTTCCACAGGTAAATCTGTGTGTACCCGTGCAACACCTTTGAAACTTGCCCTCTGTGGAGGTGACTGTATAACAGAGCACCTGAGCTGTGAAGGAACATGGATGTATATATTGCTCCTATTTTACAAAGGCAGCATACATGTCTGTGTGCCCTTATAAAAAGGAATAGCTGAAAACTCCTGCACAAAATCACCTGCTCTGAGGCAGAAATAACTCTGTCCATATACATGCCAGTAGAAATCAGCACATATGTGGATATTTTATAAAATATGTGACCTCTAGTGGCAGTCTTGTAGTACTTCAATAGTTGCAGAAGTCACGGCAGCCATTTTAGAAAGACAGCCACTAAGGGCAGAAGCAAATGGGCTTCCCTCCTGCCCCCACTGCACCACCAGGGATTGCAAGTAAGCCCAGGGGGGTCTACCCTACATGTTGGAGGGGTGAGGGTGGGGGGATCAGAGTAGGGTTACCATATTTGCGGAGACAAAAAAAAGAGGACAGAAAAAAAATAGTTGCTATCTTTGCTAAAGAAATATCCAATCAAAGCCTTTAGTTAATGAACACACATCAAATAGCGACTTACTTACAGTACAGCAGTAGACAATCTACTTTCAAAAACTTCAGGATTTGTGTTTGACCGAGTCTGAGCCCAAGTGTACTTATTAGAAGAGTGCATAGCCCTCAACAACTTTGGCTGGCTTCTGAGATACGTGTGAAAGTCTTTGCATGACATATGCTTAAAGTTGTGCTGCACGAACAAAATTCCTTTGACAGATTCAACCAGCAGGGAAACAGAGAGGAGATCAGCAATGCCTTTCCCTCTCTTTAGCACCCCCATTGACTAATAGACCAGAGATGGTTTCTCTCATTATGTGGATAGGTGTGTTGGTCATAGGCACATAAAAGAAAAAGAGGACATTTCCCTAAAAATGTACATATATGGACATATATGAAGAAGTCCAAAAAGAGGACATGTCCTCTTAAAAAGGTCATATGGTAACCCTAAGTCAGAGTCCTGGGACAGGGAGGAGGGAGATCAGAGGGCCTCAGGAATTTTTTGTTGTTTTTGTTGCATGGGTGCTGGCTGATATGTGGGCTCTGGCTGAATATCGGCCATGATCCGCATAAGCTCCATCGGGCTGCACTGGAATAGTTAGCCTTGGATATTCAGTTTTGGGGCCTGCCCGTGGTCTGGCAGCAGAATATCCGGGGCTAATTTAGTCAACCACAATCAGCATTTAAAAAAACTCTGTTGCTGGCTGAATATTGACCCCTAAGACTATAGAATTAGGGAGTAAGTGCCTATACCCCTCACTTAATTCACCCATTCTCCCCACCCCTGGGACACTTACATTGCTAAGGGGTCCTTTAACTATCTGCGGAAAAAAGTGGCCTGCGGTAGTGTGGGGGTGTGTTTTGGGTGCTCGCTGGGCCATTTTTTTTTACCACAGCTAGGAAAAAGGGCATTTTTTAATGGACCGGGAAATGAGCATATACTGAAATTAAAACTAGTGCGCGCCTATTTTTGGCCTGAACCTTACCGCCACCCATTGACCCAGTGGTAACCATACAGCGCACGCCAACTGCTGATTACCGCCAGGAACGCCCCCCCCCCCCCCCCCCATGGTAGAAAATAGAAAACTATTTTCTACCACGGGATTCAGCGCATGCCAAACTCAGAATTACCACCACGCACATGCGCTAGCCCAGCGGTAGTGCTGATTTGGTGCATGCTACCCACACGTTAGCGCTCCCGCACCTTAGTAAAAGGGTCCCTATGTTTTCTCAACACCTTTTATGCATGTATACCACTGGGCAGTTTTATAAATGCCTGTTTGAGTGCATTTATAAGTGTGTTACAATTTAAGAAGTTGCTAAAGACACAGCTTTTTGTTCAGGCATTTTTTTGTTGTTTTTAGAAACATAGAAACATGACGACAGATAAAGGCCATATGACCCATCCAGTCTGCCCATTCTCTGTAACCCCTAATTCTTCCTGTTCCTAAGCGATCCCACATGCTTATCGCATGCCTTTTTAAATTCTGGAACAGTCCTAGACTCCATCACCTCCACCGGGAGGCCATTCCACGCCTCCACCACCCTTTCTGTGAAATAATACTTCCTTAGGTTACTCTGAAGCCTATTCCCTCTTAACTTTGTCATATGTCCCCTCATTCCAGAGCTCTCCTTCATTTGAAAAAGGCTCTCTTCCTGTACATAACTGCCCTTGAGATATTTAAACGGTTCTATCATGTCTCCTCTCTCCCTCCTCTCTTCCAGCGTATACATGTTGAGGTTCATAAGCCTGTCCCTATAATTTTTGCATTCAAGGCCATTAACTAGTTTCATAGCCGCCCTCTGGACCGACTCCATCCTGTTTATATCTTTCCGTAGGTGCGGTCTCCAGAACTGCACGCAGTACTCCAAATGGGGCCTCACCAGAGACTTATACAACGGCACTATCATCTCCTTTTTCCTGCTGGTCAGGCCTCTCTTTATGCACCCAAGCATTCTTCTGGCTTTGGCCGTCGCTTTTTCTACCTGTTTGAAAGCTTTAAGGTCATCAGACACAATCACCCCCCCAAGTCCCGCTCTTCCTTCGCACACTGAAGCACTTCACCCCCTATACTGTATCGTTCCCTCGGAGTTTTGCAACCCAAGTGCATCACCCTGCATTTTTTGGGATTAAACCATAGTTGCCAAGTATCGGTCCATTCCTCTAGCTTTGCTAGGTCCTTCCTCATGTCATTCACACCCTCCAGGGTGTCCACCCTGTTGCAGAGTTTAGTATCATCCGCAAAGACACAAACCTTACCAGACAGACCTTCTGTAATATCGCTCACAAAGACATTAAAAAGAGCCGGCCCTGGGACCGATCCCTGCGGTACTCCACTGATGACATCCTTTTCTTCAGAGCAACTCCATTCATACATAAGTACATAAGTAATGCCACACTGGGAAAAGACCAAGGGTCCATCGAGCCCAGCATCCTGTCCACGACAGCGGCCAATCCAGGCCAAGGGCACCTGGCAAGCTTCCCAAACGTACAAACATTCTATACATGTTATTCCTGGAATTGTGGATTTTTCCCCAGTCCATTTAGTAGCAGTTTAAGGACTTGTCCTTTAGGAAACCGTCTAACCCCTTTTTAAACTCTGTCAAGCTAACCGCCTTCACCAAGTTCTCCGGCAACGAATTCCAGAGTTTAATTATGCGTAGGGTGAAGAAACTTTTTCTCAGGTTTGTTTTAAATTTACTACACTGTAGTTTCATCGCATGCCCCCTAGTCCTCGTATTTTTGGAAAGCGTGAACAGACGCTTCACATCCACCTGTTCCATTCCACTCATTATTTTATATACCTCTATCATGTCTCCCCTCAGCCGTCTCTTCTCCAAGCTAAATAGCCCTAGCCTCCTTAATCTTTCTTCATAGTTTTTATTTATCAATTTTCAACATCCTATATAATAATTCTCACCTCCAACGTTCTGAGGCTGCCTGGAACCGTGGAAAAGGAAAGTGGAGTAGATAAAATTGATGTCATTCCTGAAGTGCCACTGATGCTGCAGGACATTCAATAGACAGGAGTGGAAATGAACAAAGCAAGTCTATGGTAAGCAAGGAAGCCCATTGGTTAATCTCTGATTCCACTCCCCAATGCAGCCGTCATTCCTATACACTAAAAAAAAAAAAAAAAAAGGAAACCTAGGAGCTGCTTCTCATTGCCGTTTTTACAGCTGTTTCCACTGGACAAGAGGAGGGGGGAGACACACAGACCCTGCAACTGGGAGGGGGGGAGGGGGACCCTGCAACTGGGAAAAAGAGAGGGGGGACCCTGCAACTGGGAAAAAAGGAGGAAGGGATGGAGGGGGGACCCTGCATCAGGGAGGAAGGGAGGGAGGGAGGGGGGACACCCCTGCAAATGGGAGACATACCGGGGGACGATGACCCTGGAATTGGGAGAGAGGGGGGACCCTGGCACATACTCTCATTCTCACACTCACACCCAGTCTCACTCTCTCTCTGTCACACACACACACTCGCACAGTCACACTCTCTCAAACATACACACTCTGAGGAAAACCTTGCTAGCGCCCGTTTCCTTTAAAACAGAAACGGGCCTTTTTTACTAGTATTATAGTAATGCAACTAAGGAAATAAAGGAAAACAACAGAAAAGGAAATATATATCATCATATCATGAAAATGTTACAATCTTTAGTCCACAATTATTAGGTAACCGAGCCAAGATATTAAGAAATTAAAATAAAGGAAATAAAAACTAACAGAATAGATGCCAATATCAGGAACAATCCTCTGCCAGCATAACAATGCATCTAGAACTGTGGGATTAATATCTGAACCTTCATGCCCTATTTAGAAACCACACATTCTAATAATTGCTTACGGTCAGTAAAGACATAGGAATTATTTTGAAAGATGAAACAGCGAACACAAGGAAACCAAAGCAAAAAACTTATACCCAGAGCTTGTGCCCTAGAGCGCAAGACCAAGAATTCCTGGCATCTGCTCTGGGTGTTCCTAGATAAATCAGGAAAAATTCTTATCTTTGACCCCAAGAAATCACAATTCATATATCGAAAATATAACTTCATGTCAGGCTCAGTCAGAAGGAAGGTGAGCCCTTAGGTCTCCCTCAACGGAGAGACAGTCGTACAGCCCAGTATCTTCACCTGGGTTGACCACTATTCCCCAGGAGTTAAGCCTCCAGGACTTCCCAGCAATGGGCGGGGTAGAGGCAGAAGGGCTTTCAAGCTGAATTGGTGGTGGGAGGCGATATGGAGGTCTCAGATACCAGCAAGCCACAAGGCTGGATTTACAGATAAACTACACAAGCTTCAGCTTAGGGCCTCAAGTTCACTAAAAAAAAAATAAAATTAAAATATATTTGTAAATAATGAAAATTACAATTTAAAATCATCATAATTATTGTTTTTATATTGACTGTTGTTGGTTATTTTATATATTTTTTATTTATTGTCTATTAAATCTAAAATTTACTTCCTACTAAATGTTAGAGCTTAAGGGCTACAATACCCATAAATCCATCTTGGACGATCATGGGTTGAATTATCGGGCAAGGGGTCTGAGAGTCTTAAAGTGGTCCTTCTACTAAGGTGCGCTAAAGGGTCCTTTAGTAGGACTAACGCGGGCCTACCACATGGTAACATAGTAACATAGTATATGACGGCAGAAAAAGACCTGCACGGTCCATCTAGTCTGCCCAACAAGATAAACTCATATGTACTACTTCTTGTGTATACCTTACCTTGATTTGTATCTGCCATTTTCAGGACACAGACCGTAGAAGTCTTGCCCAGAACTAGCCCCACCACCCACTACTGTGGGACAAGCTGAGGAGTCCCATGGTAGTTTCCCGCTTAGCATGTGCTAATCCCACACTGGAAAATATTGTTTATTTTCCAGCGTGGGAGGCGTGTACATGGCAGAGAGTAGGCGTGCCTCTAATCAAATAGCTACCCGATTAGTGGAGGTAAAGGCCTCCGTGGTAATGGCCATGCGCTAATGGAGAAATTAGCATGTGGCCATCCTATGTAATAATTCTCACCTCCAACGTTCTGTCTTGCTGCCTGGGACCGTGGCTCCTTCTGAGTTGGTCTGCTAGGCTCCGTAGATCAGGCTGACATCACCGTAGCCATTATGATGTCAACTTCAGAACCCGGGGAAAAAAAACATGCCTCACAGCTAATCCATGTCCAGAGGAGGATCGCTGGACATGGGTGGCTGGAGGGGGGACAGGGGAGAGAGGAGGGTCACTGGACATGGTTGGCTGCAGGGGGGCAGGGGGTCGCTGGACATGGGTGGCTGCAGGGGGGCAGGGGGTCACTGGACATGGGTGGCAGGAGGGGGGCAGGGGGAGAGGCGGGTCGCTGGACATGGGTGACTGCAGGGAGAGAGGAGGGTCACTGGACATGGGTGGCTGCAGGGGGGCAGGGGGTCACTGGACATGTGTGGCTGCAGGGGGGCAGGGGAGAGAGGAGGTTTACTGGACATGGGTGGCTGCAGTGGGCGCAGGGGGAGAGGAAGGTCACTGGACATGGGTGGCTGCAGGGGGAGCAGGGGAGAGAGGAGGGTCGCTGGACATGGGTAGCTGCAGGGGGGGCAGGGGGAGAGGAGGGTCGCTGGACATGGGTAGCTGCAGGGGAGCCGAAGAAAACCTTGCTAGCGCCCGTTTCATTTGTGTCAGAAACGGGCCTTTTTTACTAGTTACAAAAATAAAATAAACATGCAGCCCATGTTACTGGGGCACTAAAGGTAGCCACAGTGCATGGTAAAACTCACCCCTTAGCGCTTGTTAGTGATTAGCATGCGATAAATGCTGCACAGTCCATTGTATACCTATGGGCTACTTGGTACTTAACACACACTAATTCATTAATGCGCACTAAGGGGCCCTGCGCTGCGCCAGGCCCCCTTTTACCACAGAGGGTAAAAAAAAGCCCAAAAAAGAAATGGCCATTCAGTAAGTTCGCCCTTGCAGCATGGCCATTTCGGGACGAGCACTTACCGCCACCCACTGAGGTGGAGCTAAGGGCTCCTGTGCGAACCTGGCGGTAAACGAGCAGCACGTGAAGCTGCTCGATCACTGCCGGGAAATCCCCTGCAGAAATATTTTCAAAATATTTCCACCAGCACCGGAAATGGCGCGTGCTGGGGTGGAACTATCGCTGGCACCCGCCTTTGGCCGGCAGTAGTTCTGGGTTGCCACATGGCAACCCTTTAGTAAAAGGGCCCCTAAATCTGTTAGCATACCTTAGTAAAAGGGGACTGACAGGCTGAAGGTTCTCATAGAGCACTTAATATCTTTGCACCTAGGCTTACCATTTTTTGTCCCCCCAAAAGGAGGACACATGCCCCGCCCCATCACACACCCACCACGCCCCCTTTCACACCCGCCCCGCCCCTGTCACACCCTCACTCCGCCCCTGTCACGTTTTCCCCTCCCCCCTGTCACATACCCCGTTGCCCCCCCTCCCCGTCACCCCCTCCCCTTACCTTACTACTGCCCTGGTGGTCTAGTAACCTCTTTGGGGCAGGAAAGAGCCCACTCTTTCCTGCCCGGAGTGCTGCCCTGCATGCATCCTTCCTGTTCCTGATCCTCGGCGCTGATTCAAAATGGCCGCCAAGAGTTGAAGTCTAGCGAGGTCACTTCAACTCTCGGCAGCCAATTTGAATCGGCGCCGAGGATCAGGAACAGGAAGGATGCATGCAGGGCAGCGCTCCGGGCAGGAAAGAGGGGGCTCTTTCCTGCCCCGAAGGCGGAAGAGATCAGTATACCACCAGGGCACTAGTAAGACGGCCCGCCCACCAGCCTGCCCATTTGTCCAGAAATCCGGACAAACGGGCAGATTGGCAAAACCCGCCCGGTTGCCCGGACATGACCTCAAAAAGAGGACATGTCCGGGTAAATCCAGACATATGGTAACCCTATTTGCACCAGACCTGCTAACGAGCAGCAGAGTGGAAAACATGGTAGATGAAAATGGAAAGAGTCCACAACAAGTAGGAAATGAAAGCAGAAATGTAGAGAATGTAACACGAGCTTCAACGCAGGAAGTGCTGAACGAGTCACCTTTATTGCACCAAACAGAGATGCAACACAGGGCCGTGTTTCGGTGGAAGAAACCACCTGCCTCAGGGGTCAAGAGTGACAGTGCTGGTGAGGCAAGGAAAATTTTGGTGCTGAAGATGATGTTATCCTTGTTTAATTATATGTAATAGGATCTCTCGGATCCAAAAATGCTAACAAAAAGTTGCCAGTTTGTGCCAAAACCTCCATTGCTACTATGTCAGTGAAAAGCTCTCAGGTCTCTGTTTGATGCAATAAAGTTGACTTGTTCAACACTTCTTGCATTGAAGCTCGTGTTGCACTCTCTACTTTTCTGCATTCTTTCAGATGAAATGGAAAGACATTTGAAAGACACACCTAAAGACAATAACAATCTCTCCTGTTACCTGGAATGTGTCAGGCATGCTTGTGGTAGTACTTTTGAGTCCGAGTGGAAGATTCAATGTGCAGCTGCTGGGTGCTAGATTCCAGCTTTCGCTGGACATGCTGTTTGGAGTCCTGCCAAGAAGGAACTGAGTTTGCTGGCTGGAACGCTGTGTGCTTGCTGTTCTCAGCATGCAGATAATCTCAGATTCTTGCTCTCTACAAGAGCACGGTGGCCGATGTGTAATCAGGATGAGTAGATCTGCCTCAGGAGATCCCCTTCGAATTTCTGGAAGCAATGGGCGTGCTCCAGATGAGATAGAGGACAGTCAAAGCTGCTGACCTTTCCTGTCTGTTCCTGGAACAACTTCCTATTCCACAACCCTTCTATGACCAAAGCACTGATTAATTCAAGAGAGAGTAATCCAGAAGTGACTTGCTTTTGTTTCTGTGCAATTACCAGGGGTGACTAACTCAGGCAGTAACATTTGTGAGAAATTTTAATAAAAGAAATATAAAATGTTAAAATGGTTACAGGAAAGGCTATATTTTTAGCTCTATAGATTGTTTCCTGTCCAGGTGGTGGAGGAAAATGAGTTATGATGAGTTATAGTTCTGGGTTCTTTTTGATTCCCTAGCAGCCCAATTTCACCTCATACCCCTATGGGTATGCCCCCAAGGGGACAATTTTCAGGCTTCAGGTACTTTTTCTTTTTTTTTTTTTAATTGAGATGTTTTTTTTTATCTATTACATCCAAATAAAGGAATAAGGAAATATCAGAAATGGATAATATTAACAAAACACAAAGCATACATATGTCTATCTATGCAAAAAGAAATTTCTTAATTTCAAAGCCCATATCATGGGAGATAGAATTCCTAAATAATAATAAGTAAAGAAAAAAAGAAAACAATTAGGGCCCTGTTAACTAAGGTGTGCTAGCATTTTTAGCACATGCTAGAACTTAACATGCACTAACGCTAGAGACACCCATGTGGCGTGTAGGCGCCTATGCGTGCCAATTTGAAACTACCGCCCAGCTACCGCGTGGCACGGGCGGTAATTTCATTTTTTATGTGCATCCACTATGCACGCTGGAAAATATATTTATTTTCTGGCACACAGTGCTAACTGGGCAGTAATTGTCATTGTACGCATGCTGATGATCACCGCCCGGTTAACACGCGAGACCTTACTGCTAAGTGAATGAGTGGCGGTAAGGTCTCAGGCCCAAAATGGACAAGCGCCAATTTTCATCTTGCCACAAGTCCATTTTCACCCCCCCCCTCCCAAAAGGCCTTTTTTACAGGCACGCTGAAAAATGGATCTGCGCACATCCAAAACACGCGCCTACACTAGCGCAGGCCATTTTTCAGTGCACCTTAGAAAAAGGACCCCTTAGTAAATCTTTCTCTGCACATATCCAATAGATTACTAAAACCTGTCGTTTCCTTCTGTATAACATTGCCAAAAATTGTCCTTTCCTTTCTGAGCACACTACCAAAACCCTTATCCACACTCTTATCACCTGTTGCTTAGACTACTGCAACTTGCGTCTCACAGCTCTCCCACTAAGCCATCTCTCTCCCCTTCAATCTATTCAAAATTCCACTGCATAACTTATATTCCGCTAGTGTTGCTTTGCTCATGTTAGCCCTCTCTACTACTACTTAACATTTCTAAAGCGCTACTAGGGTTACGCAGCGCTGTACAATTTAACATGGAAGGACAGTCCCTGCTCAAGGAGCTTACAATCTAAAAGACAGGTGTACAATCTAAAGACAATCTCCTCAAGTCACTTCATTGGCTCCCTATCCGTTTCAACATTCAGTTCAAACTCCTCTTATTGACTTACAAGTGCATTCACTCTGCAGCTCCTCAGTACTTCTCCACTCTTATCTCTCCCTACAGTCCTTCATGGGAATTCCGTTCATCGGGTAAATCTCTCTTGTCTGTACCCTTCTCCTCCACTGCCAACTCCAGACTCTGTTTCTTTTATCTTGCTGCACCATATACCTGGAATAGACTTCCTGAGTCAGTACAGCAAACTCCAGCTCTGGCCGTCTTCAAATCTAGGCTAAAGCCCACCTTTTTGATGCTGCTTTTAACTCCTAACTCCTATTCACTTGTTCAGTACCCATGTCCATTTCATCATTTCCACCTTAGTAATTCCTTTATCCCTTATTTGTCTTGTTTGTCTGTCTTGATTAGATTGTAAGCTCTGTTGAGCAGGGACTGTCTCTTTATATTCAGTGTACAGCGCTGCGTACGTCTAGTAGTGTTATAGAAATGATAAGTAGTAGTAGTTGCCCTGGGAGCAGGAGTGGACGGTCGAGGAGCAACATCGTGCGAGGTCATCTTGGTGTGTCTGGTCGTCTGTTCAGCCAACTCCAAGGATTCAACGTATTACCTGCAGTCCTTTCTATCAACATGTACCTATGGTCCATTTTAGACTCTCTTCTCCTTCTCTATTCTCTTCTTCCCTGTTCCTCCTATTCTAACTAATTTTATTGCATTTGAATTTAATTTAATTTAATTGCATTGTAAGCCACTTTGAGCCTGCACAACTGTGGGAAACACATGAGGTATAAATGTACAATACATAAATAAATAAATAAATAAATAGTAGTAAAATATTTGTAAAATACAGATTTAAAATTGCCAACGGCCCCTGAGACCATGGGAAGTATACACAGAAAACATCATGGAGATTATCAGTCACTTAGCTGTGGCAAATGACATTGAGACATCGACTGCAGCTCTACAAGGTGCCCCGTTTCGTATCACTTCTTCAGGAACTATACATGCAGCCAAAAAAACTTCAATTCAGTTTACTCAATGCTATCAGACTCCAAGATGCCAAAGACGTGTCTGTGGCATCATGGATTGTTTTGGCATCATGGATTGAATTGTTTTGTCTGCACGTATAGCTCCTGAAACGGGGCACCTCGTAGAGCTGCAGTCGATGTCATTTGCCACAGCTAAGTGACTGATAATATATATTTCATGAGTTAATATGTGATTTTTGGATGCTTATTTTGGGGCACGTTTTGAAACATAGTATTTGCGTTATGGACACATTTGAGGTTTAAACACTGCATTTTTAGAAGATATATGTTCACAAGTGGAATTACAGGGATGTGTGAACACAGTTACCGCTTTAAGCAAAAGTGGCTCTTTAGCTCTGTAATATGACATACTCATGGTATGCAAGAGTGGTGACACATTGAGTGATTCCACATTTAACAAAAATATTTTTGTCAGATTAATACTGCAGTGTTTTATTTTTTTTATTTGTGACATTTATATCCCACATTATCCCAAACAAGTTTGACTTCTAATATCCGCTACCTACGTTCCTGTACCCGCTCCGCCGAACGCCTCTGGCGGAAATCTCGGGCCCTTGCTGATTTCTTACACTTTAAGTTCATGCTGACCTCCTTCCAATCTGCTCTTTTACGTGCCAAACAGGATTATTATATCCAACTGACCAACTCTCTTGGCTCTAATCCTCGACTTCTCTTCACCACATTGAACTCTCTCCTCAAGGTGCCCCCTCCCCCAACTCCCCCTTCATTATCTCCTCAGACCCTTGCTGAATTCTTTCACAACAAGGTTCAAAAGATAAACCTTGCTTTCTCTACTTCACCAGCTCTCCCTCCACTAGTCCGTTCCCCTCTCTCTCCTTCCCTCATTCCCTTTCCTCCTTTCCTGAAGTTACTATTGAGGAAACTACACTTCTCCTTTCTTCCTCAAAATGTACCACCTGTTCCTCTGATCCCATTCCCACCCACCTTCTTAATGCCATCTCTCCTACTCTTATTCCTTTTATCTGTCACATTCTCAACCTCTCACTTTCCACTGCGACTGTCCCTGCTGCCTTTAAACATGCTGTGGTCACACCTCTCCTTAAGAAGCCTTCACTTGACCCTACTTGTCCCTCTAATTACCGACCCATCTCCCTCCTTCCTTTTCTCTCCAAATTACTTGAGCGTGCTGTTCACCGCCGCTGCCTTGATTTCCTCTCCTCACGTGCTATTCTTGACCCATTACAATCTGGTTTTCGCCCTCTCCACTCAACCGAAACTGCGCTTACTAAAGTCTCCAATGACCTATTACTGGCTAAATCCAGAGGTCAATATTCCATCCTCATTCTTCTTGATCTTTCCGCTGCTTTTGACACTGTCGATCACAGCATACTTCTCGATACCCTGTCCTCACTTGGATTCCAGGGCTCTGTCCTTTCCTGGTTCTCTTCCTACCTCTCCCTCCGCACCTTTAGTGTTCACTCTGGTGGATCCTCTTCTACTTCTATCCCTCTGCCTGTCGGCGTACCTCAGGGTTCTGTTCTTGGTCCCCTCCTCTTTTCTATCTACACTTCTTCCCTTGGTTCATTAATCTCATCCCATGGCTTTTCCTACCATCTCTATGCTGATGACTCCCAAATCTACCTTTCTACCCCCTGATATCTCACCTTGCATCCAAACCAAAGTTTCAGCGTGCTTGTCTGACATTGCTGCCTGGATGTCTCAACGCCACCTGAAATTAAATATGACCAAAACCGAGCTTCTCATTTTCCCCCCCAAACCCACCTCCCCGCTCCCCCCATTTTCTATTTCTGTTGATGGCTCTCTCATTCTCTCTGTCTCCTCAGCTCGAAACCTTGGGGTCATCTTTGACTCTTCTCTCTCCTTCTCTGCTCATATCCAGCAGACCGCCAAGACCTGTCGTTTCTTTCTTTACAACATCCGTAAAATCCGCCCCTTTCTTTCCGAGCACTCTACCAAAACCCTCATCCACACCCTTGTCACCTCTCGTTTAGACTACTGCAATCTGCTTCTTGCTGGCCTCCCACTTAGTCACCTCTCCCCTCTCCAGTCGGTTCAAAACTCTGCTGCCCGTCTCATCTTCCGCCAGGGTCGCTTTACTCATACTACCCCTCTCCTCAAGACCCTTCACTGGCTCCCTATCCGTTTTCGCATCCTGTTCAAACTTCTTCTACTAACCTATAAATGTATTCACTCTGCTGCTCCCCAGTATCTCTCCACACTCGTCCTTCCCTACACCCCTTCCCGTGCACTCCGCTCCATGGATAAATCCTTCTTATCTGTTCCCTTCTCCACTACTGCCAACTCCAGACTTCGCGCCTTCTGTCTCGCTGCACCCTACGCCTGGAATAAACTTCCTGAGCCCCTACGTCTTGCCCCATCCTTGGCCACCTTAAATCTAGACTGAAAGCCCACCTCTTTAACATTGCTTTTGACTCGTAACCACTTGTAACCACTCGCCTCCACCTACCCTCCTCTCTTCCTTCCCGTTCACATTAATTGATTTGATTTGCTTACTTTATTTATTTTTTGTCTATTAGATTGTAAGCTCTTTGAGCAGGGACTGTCTTTCTTCTATGTTTGTGCAGCGCTGCGTATGCCTTGTAGCGCTATAGAAATGCTAAATAGTAGTAGTAGTAGTAGTAGTAGTTCAATGTGGCTTACAATAAACAGTATAGGATACATAACTAAGAATAATGCATATGAAAGTAATTTGTTGTAAGAATCCAGTTTTACAATACAGTATCATAAACATACTGGGACAGCTATGGATGTTTAACATTTAGAAAATCTATTATGAATGAGAAATTGTACATGAAGCAAAGAGAAAGTTAAAGGTAAATAGAGTAATAACTAATTCAGGTAATAATTAATTGAGATTTGGTTGTTCTTTGTGAGGGTTTGTTTGAATAGGAACAATTTGAGGATTTTGCAGAATCGAGTATATTCCTGTATATTTCTTGTTTTGAGTGGTAAGGAGTTCCACCATTTGATTCCTAAGTAAGTGAAGTCTGCAGAGTGGATAGTTTTGTAGATCACTTTTTTGCAATTTGGGAGGTGTAGTCTGAAATAGTTTCTTGCCTCATATTTAATGGTACCATATAATCTGGAGCTGTGCCATTTAGTATTTGAAAGATAAAGGTACATAATTTGATTAATAAAGGGGAGGCACTTTCAAAATGAGAGATTTTGTATATGAACCTCGCTGCAGTATTTTGAGCTGTTTGGAGTTTTTTCAACAGATATTACTTACAACTAGCATATATGGCATTACAATAATCGAATTGGGATAATGTTAATGATTGTACCAGTAGTCTGAATGTTTCTGATAAGAAATAGGGCCTGATCCTTTTTAGTTTTCAAAGAGACCTGAAAGATTTTGTGATTACTGAGGAAACTTGAGTATCAAATGTGAAATGTTTGTCTATAATTATACCTAGAATTTTCAGATTATTGTCAATGGGGAATGAAGTGTTGTCAGTTGTGAAACTGTTGTAGTCGTTTTGGTCAAATAGGTTGGTAATGACCATGAATTTAGTTTTTTCTTTATTTAGCTTTAGTTTCGATTCAGAGGCCCAGGTTTCCATCAGATTTAAGCCAAGTTTTGCCTTTTGTAAGATGTCTTTAATGTTCTTTTTGAAGGTTATGTATATGGTAACATCGTCAGCATATTTGAATGTTTTGAATCCTGCTGTTTCTAGTCTGTTACCTAGTGGTGACATCATTACATTAAACAGAATGGGCGATAATGGAAAGCCCTGAGGGACACAAACAAAGCAGATCGTAAAGAAACACACTGTAATTATATATAAAATTTAAAATATATTTATTGATACCAACAGCCCGACACAGGCCATGTTTCGCCCAGCAGGGCTGCTTCAGGGGATGTACACAGGATCACCTTGATTATACGCTGAAAAAACAGCTCAGTCAGAGATGCCAAAAAACATAAAAACAATTGGACAGTCTCATATCTCTAGGGTAGTAAGGACAGTCTCGGTGCTATAGCATGGTCTGAAACCTGATTGCGATTTGTGTAGTAGGGAGAAATGTGAAAGGTAGTCCATAGTTTGTGCTGCTACTATTCCTTCCATCAGCTTTATCATCAAAGAAATGGAGGCTACTGGTCTGTAGTTTGTTACATCAGTTATGGTAACGGAATTGTTTTTTGGTATTGGTGTTAGGATAATAGAACCTTTATTATCAGGGACAGTGCCATGGAATAGTAGGAAGGAGATATGCTGCTGAAGCAGATTGATGACTATATCAGGAGCTTCCTTCATAAGGTAACTAGGACAAGGGTCTAGTATGCATTGTGAGGTTGAGTATTTTAGGAGGTAATGTTTTACTGTGTCATGGGTTGGTAGTTGGAAGGAAGACCAGATTCTGTTGGTGGCTATTCCTGTATGTGTGTGACTGTTTTTCGTAAATATCTTGATGGTTGATTTTTAATTTGAGGACACCTTCTCTGATTTTAACTGTTTTTTGTTCGAAAAAAAGTAGCCAGTTGCTCTGCTGTTGGTGGAGACTCTGTGGGTTGTGGTTATTTCTTTTGTGGATAATAGGCTTTTTATCAGATTGAAATGTTTACTGGTATTAAGGAAATTACCACCGATTATTTTGTTATAGTATTGAGTTTTGCTCTACATGTTCCATAGGCACAATAGAATATGGAGTGGAGGAGTGGCCTAGTGGTTAGAGCACCAGTCTTGCAATCCAGAGGTGGCCAGTTCAAATCCTACTGCTGCTCCTTGTGATTTTGGGCAAGTCACTTAACCCTCCATTGCCTCAGGCACAAACTTAGATTGTGAGCTTTCCTGGGACAGAGTACCTGAATGTAACTCACCTTGAGCTACTACTGAAAAAGGTGTGAGCAAAATCTAAATAAATAATTAACAGAGAGTATTTTTGATGTGGCTATCTTATGAAGTCAATGTAAGTGTCCATCAAAAAAGGCAACCAGAGCTGGTCCCAGTAACGCACACATTTTCAGGTACGAATGTATATCTGCTCTAAGGAAAGTGTACATTTGAGCAGGAATTCCATGTGTGCACGAGTGTATTTCATAAAATAGACTCATAGGACAACATAAGTGATAGCCCAAGGCAATACAATAGGAGAAAACTCACAAACAATATTACAACTGTTAACCACTCAAACGTGCAAATAATCCTTACAAACAATTACTCACTTCCAACCCAATTATTTTCATTTTCTTTTCTATTGCTTTCTTCTTCATGTAATTTCCTTTTTCCTTAAGGAGGAAAAGACTTCTGAGAGTCAACAAAATCTAGAGGCAATAACAGACTCAGGCTTTTTTTCTCCACCATTGGCCAAAACCCCATATAAATATTTCAGTGTTCAGTACTTAGTGAACAAAGCAGGTGGATGTAAAACCAATATACTTAGCTTGTATACTGTAGTTAATCACAACAGGCTCCAGCCAGAAGAGACGGCTTTCAATATCTACGATACTGGCCAGCATTTTGCAAATAGCTGCTTCAGAGGTTTCTTAAAATATTTGAAAATTAGTGCACGGTCCAAGCACAATCAATGCATCAGATCAGAACAACCCTGAAGCTGAATCCTGGCAGGTGACAGGCCACAGCTTGAAGGACAACAGTAAAATCTTTTTCAGTCCCTGATAAAGCAGAAACTTCAGTCATAGGCACCCGGTATAAGAGACTTGGGGAGCTTTGGAATCCATGCAGTAAAGTGCGCTCAGGTTTTGTGTAGTGAAAAGGCTTTTTGGTCGAAGAATGATCTGACTAGACGTAGCTGCCTCATTTTGAATAGTATTTTCTTCCATAGCTGGTTATTATGGAAAGAGAAGGTGAGTGAAGAATCAAGCAAAACCCCTAGCCAGGGACGTAGCTACGGGTGGGCTGAGGCCCACCCAATCACAGTTCAGGCCCACCCACTTTCTCTTGATGCTCCAATTGGGATTTGGCGCAGTCTTGGTTCCAGCCCAAGCAGCAGGCAGCTCTCGGTCCCCTCCCCACCTGCCAGCCCTCAGCTCCCCAACAGCCCTCCTTTTGTTTCTGCCACCCTGCATTTAAATCTTTTATTTTACCTCAAGTCGCAGCGGCGGTGGTGGTGGCGGCAGGCTCGCCTCCAGCCTTCCCTTCCCTCTCAGTGTCCTGCCCTCGTGGAAATAGGAAATTACATCAGAGGAAGGCGGGACACTTAGAGGGAAGAGAAGGCTGGAGGTGAACCTGCTGCTCTCACTGCCACCGCCGCCGCTGTGACTTGAAGTAAATTAAAAGATTTAAATGCAGGGTAGCAGGAACTAAAAGGGGGATGTTGCGGAGAAGAGGGCGGGTAGGTGAGGCTGGGGTTTGAACTGGAACTCAGGGGCTGAAAAGAGGCGGCGGAAGTGAAGGGAGAGAGGAGAAATGCTGGACATGGATGGAGGGGAGGGAAGACAGAGGAAGGAGATGCACATGGATGGAGGAGAGGGGAGAGAGGAGTAATGCATTCTCCTGCAGCCCCAACAGGCACGGGACCCAGTCAGCACACACAGAGCACAGTCTGCAGTGCTCTCTGAAAAACCAGCTACTACAAGCATACAAATTTTGGAAGCTCAAGCCCAGCTGCCCAGGTAAAATTATCTATGGAGATGCCCCAGGGTACATGACAGACCTCATTGACCTACCAACCAGAAACACAACAAGATCAACACGCACATACCTAAATCTCCACCACCCAAGCTGCAAAGGACTCAAATACAAATCAACCTATGCATATAGCTTCTCCTATATAAGCACGCAACTGTGGAACGCACTACCAAACACCATGAAAATAACGCAAGACCTATCAAACTTCCAGAAGTCACTAAAAACTTACCTGTTCAAAAAGGCATAACCTAATGATCCAACTTAAATGCCTGAACCCTGCAACACAACGAAACTAATACTCGAATTGGACATAACATAACACTTCCTCCTTTTCGATTCCATAATGTGTCTGTCACACATGAACTCTACCACAATATCACTATGTATTTGTCATACCGGAATTGGCGATCGCCTGCACGGTACTATGTAAGCCACACTGAGCCTGCAAATAGGTGGGAAAATGTGAGATACAAATGCAACAAATAAATAAAATAAATAAATAATAAATGTGTTTGGAGCACTTTAGGATTGAGCATACCTTACCTGTTTCATAACAGAGCTGAGTGTTCATATACTTTGTGGTATATTTATTGGCTCCATACAGGACCCCTGATGAAGGCTGGCATGCTGAAACACAGCCCGTGTCGGGTTTTTGCCTGTATGTACTAATAATGAATAAACAGTTTGTAACATTACAACTGTATGTCCTCGGAACTTGTTGTCTTTGAACTTGTGATTTTGGAGGCTTCCACCCTTTTGGCTTGTACTTGCAGCTTTTTGTGGAAGATTTTTGCTCTTCTCTTGATTTATTTTAATAGTAGTAAAAAAGGCCCGTTTCTGGAACGAATGAAACGGGCACTAGCAAGGTTTTCCTGGGAGTGTGTATGTTTGAGAGAGAGAGAGCCAGAGTGAATGTGCGGGTGTGTGACAGAGTGAGACTGTCTGTGTGAGAGTGTGTGTGTGTGAGAATGAGAGTGTGTGACAGGGCCCCCTCCCCTGTTCCTAATGCCCCTCACCCCATTCCCTCCCCTCCTTTTCCTCCTCCTTCCCACACTTTGGGTTCCTTAAGGCTTTCAAAAGTCTATGTACCCCCGTGGCCCTAACGCCCAGTATCCGGATACCCCACCGCTTTCCTCCTCACCCCTCCCCCAAGATGTAATACTTTCACGTCCTTCATTTTTTTTTTTTAAAAGTGTCCTATCTACCCTGTGTACAAATGCCCGGCATTCAGATTGTGTTCCTCTCGTAAATTTTCATTTCTTTCATTCATTCAAAACTTGCCCCCCCCCCCCCTGAACACTTTTGGTTCCTTCAGTCTTTTAAAACTGTCCTATGTGCCCTGTGTGCTAATGGCCAGCATTGAGATTGTTTTCCTGTCCCAAATTTGCATGTCTTTCAGTCATTCACAACTCCCCCCCCCCTTCTCCAGTTTAACACTTTCGTTTCCTTCAGTCTTTTAAAACTCTCCTATCTACCCTGTGTCCTAATGGCCAGCATTCAGATTGTTTTCCTTTCCCAAAGGTTCATGTCTTTCAGTCGTTCAGAACTTCCCCCCCTCCCCCCATTTAACACTTTCAGTTCCTTCAGTCTTTTAAAACTCTCCTATCAACCCTGTGTCCTAATGGCCAGCACTCAGATTGTTTTGCTTTGCCAAATTGTCTGTCACTGATGTCACTGAGGTCAGTGCGTGCCTGCCTAGCAGACCACTTCCGGCAGGCACGGTCCCAAGCACATCCTGTTGGAGGTGAGAATTATTTATAGGATATTGTAACATAGGCCCTTTTGTTTGCTCAAATTTTGACACCCCCCCCCCCCCCCTTTACTCTCTACACTGATCAGATATTCTGTGATTGGCGATATATCAAATAGAGATGAGCTATGAGCTTATATTTTCATGTGCTCTCTCTCTCACTCTCTGTAGAACAGCTGCTGCCCTGTCTCTAAATCACTGCACAGAAAAATTGGGCAACTTTAATCCCTTAATACGATGTACAATGAGGCTATTCATCTTTCCTATTTTCTCTGATTCCTTCCCTTTCCTGTGGCACAGGCAAGGCCAGCATTCCAGGCTGCCACTGTCAGTCCAACAACAGAGTTATACTGCTGTGCAGCCATTGCTGTCACTCAGGCCATGTCAGAGGAGAATCTCTCCATTACCCTCAACCCTGGTTAGCCACACCACTGGAGGGGCTACCCACTCCCCAATCACCTAGAGCTCCATTTGGAATCTACACGTCACTCTATCTTCTATTTTCTCGGTCCTAAGCTCTTGAATTATCTACCTCCCTCTATTCGTTCTGAATCTTCTTTTAAGACATGCAAAACTTTACTCAAAACATACAATTTCTCTGTTGTTTTTGGTGCTGATTATCAGTGATGTTTTTTTTTCATGACTATTGTTTCCAGGTTGGTTGTTATTAATTTTAGTTTTGTTTGCTCTTGTGTATATACTATCTTTCCTATTTTAATGGAATTCCATTGCTTTCTCTCCTCTTTGCTTTTATTTGTATTATTTGTATTTTAGCCTTTTGTAAACCGCCCTGACTTGTCTGCTCAGATATGGCGGTATAACAAATTTTATTAAACATAAACATTTTGCTCAGCCACATTCCTGGACAAATGTCTCACTGCTGATTAAGTACTGGAAGGAAAGTCTCTGATAAGACCAAACTTGTCAGTGCTGCTTTGTACAAGCAGGAGTCAGCTCCCCATAAGGGCCCCTATTTCAAAACGCCCCTGGGGTATGAGTACTTCAACCAGCCCAGGATTAACTATTAAACAAAATAAGCAGGTGCTTAGGGCACCAAGGGAAGTGGGCCACCACAGAGTTTTTTCCCCCCCAAGCTATCACTAGGAGTAGCCTAGTAGTAAATGCAGTGGACTTTGATCCTGGAGAACAGGGTTCAATTCCCCCTACAGCTCCTTGCCACTCTGGGCAAGTCACTTAACCCTCCATTGCCCCAGATACAAATAAGTACCTGTATATACTATGTAAACTGGTTTGAATGTAGTTGCAAAAACCACAGAAAGGTGGTATATCAAGTCCCGTGCTCTTTCACTGCCGTCTGCCACTCCCATTATCCAACATGAATTTCAGTGTTTTTCTAATCATTATAAATATACTAGTAAAAAAAGCCCCGTTTCTGATGCAAATGAAACGGGGGCTAGCAAGGTTTTCTTCTGTGTGCATGTGGGAGTGTGTGTGTTCCTGCCCTCTGCCCTCTCTCCCCTCCCCCCTCTGAGTCCTTCACTGCTTTGCTGTGTTTTCCTTCACTGACTGTTTGTGTTACAGAGAGGGCGGGGCAGACACTCATGGGGAAACCGGATATCTCTCCCCCTTCACACTTCCGGCTGGAGGCTTCATAGAACGTTGGTGTTGCCTTTTATATAGAGAGATATGATGTTTTGTTTCATACAGTAATGATATTTCTTAGCACTTATTGAGTCTTACTGTCTGTCGGTTAAGCAGTAGAGTACCATTGTTGGGCTGTACTTAGGACATCAGTTGGCCGTAATCTGGCCCTGACTTCATCACTGCAGCTTGCCCTGGGACAAAGGATGGGACCATGAATCTCCTACAGCACAGTACCGAGAGACAGGCTACAGGCTGATTCTCCAAGAATCTCTCTGCTGCATTTTGGCTAATGTTACAGTGTTGGCAGGTCACACATGCACCTAGTACTGGATTCAGAAATCCGAGAATTACAGTTCCACAGATTATTTTTTTTTTTTTTTTAGTTTTAGAGCCTGTATTTCTGAGTTTCCTTGTAATCATCCTCCTCTTCCGGAGGCTGTTTTCTGACTGACTGAGGGACCTGATGTGGTTTCTAAGTGTTTGGGCAAAGCTCAGCTGACATTTTCAGTCTGTTTTTGTCCTCTCTTAGTGCTGACTTACAGCATCAGCAGATGGGAAATGTGCTTTCTGTGGGCCCCCAGGGGTTCGGGTCTGTGAGTGCTCTCCCTGTACAGCTGAATGCTTGGCAGAAGCTGCGTCTGTTCTGTCGGAAAGCTGGAGTGAGTTACAGAAATGACTGACTTAATGAGAAACCTTATAACAAAGTTCAGCAGCTCGAAGCATTCACTGAAAGAACAAGAGCTGGCAGTCCTGGATGACTCCTCTCGTACCTAACAACTAGCTTAATCAGCTGAAAAGTGTGGGTAACATACATAGTAAATGACAGCAGATAAAGACCTGTACGGTCCATCCAGTCTGCCCAACAAAATAAACTCATTTTACATGGTATGTGAACTTTATGTGTATACCCGAGTTTGATTTGGCCTTGCCTTTCTCAGGGCACAGACTGTAGAAGTCTGCCCAGTACTGTTCTTGTACTAAGTTCTGAAGCTAACATCGAAGCCCCTTAAAATTTACACTCCAGCCCATTCCTATCTATTCAGTAACGATCAGGGCGTAGACCATAGAAGTCTGCCCAGCTTCCGTTTTGTTTCCCAATTACCGGCGTCACCACCCAATCTCCGCTAAGATTCCACGGAACCATTCCTTCTAAACAGAATTCCTTTGTGTTCATCCCACGCATGTTTGAATTCCATTACCGTTTTCATCTCCACCACCTCCCGCAGGAAGGCATTCCACATATCCACCACCCTCTCCGTGAAAAAATACTTCCTGACATTAGTCCTGAGTCTGCTCCCCTTCAACCTCAATTCATGTCCTCTAGTTCTACCACCTTCCCGTCTCCGGAAAAGGTTAATTTGCGGATTAATACCTTTCAAATATTTGAACGTCTGTATCATATCACCCCTGTTTCTCCTTTCCTCCAAGGTATACATGTTCAGGTCAGCAAGTCTCTCCTCTTACGGTTTGCAAAGCAAATCCAATACCATTTTTGTAGCTTTTCTTTGCACCGCTTCCAGTCTTTTTACATTTTTAGCAAGATACGGCCTCCAAAACTGAACACAGTACTCCAAGTGGGGCCTAACCAACGACTTGTAGTGGGGCATCAACACCTCCTTTCTTCTGCTGGTTATGCCCCTCTCTACGCAGCCTAGCATCCTTCTGGCCACAGCTGTCGCCTTGTCACATTGTTTCTTCTCCTTCAGATCCTCCGACACCAACATCCTAAGATCTCTCTCCTGAGTCAAGCTTACTAATCTCTTCCCTCCTACCCGGTATCTCTATTTTTGGTTTCCGCACCCCAAGTGCATCACTCTACACTTCTTGGCATTAAATTTTAACTGATACCCAATTATACAAATACAAGGGGATAGTGATAAAACACCGGAGTCTTGTATATTAATTAAATGCGCTCAAGGACTCCAGAAAAAAAAATTTTGTTTCCAAAGAAGTTATAAATTACTTCACAGCATTTATTGTGCCAATATATCTTAACACATATAGGCATACAAATATCTATTTAAAACTTTTGTTTAACTCACACTCACTCTACATTCACATCGTTGAAGGCTAAATCATAAATAAACACTTTGATAACATATATAAAGTTTAAACACAATTTCACTCAATGGTGGCTTATGGGCAATATATATAATGTTATAGGACTCAGTTTATAAGCTCTTTCAACATGTGCACAAAGAAATCGTCTCTGTGTTGTTGTTTAAGACCACCTGTGTACTAAGCAATCCACTTATCTCGTGTTCTCTTGAGAACACCACTTGCAATTTGAGTCTTAATCTGAACCAAAATTTGTAACCGGATAAAAGTCCTCAATATGCCACCGAGTTGCTTCCGTTATCTTCAACGCTTGAACGTGGCTCAGAGGTCTCTGCTTACATCTCCATATAGGTCACATTGCTAGTACACAATCAGTTCCCCAATTGTGCGGTCCTGCATTAGGGAACCATTTTTATTTTTCCTGTCCTTTTTTTTGTCTCTGCAAATATGGTAACCCTATCCCATAGTGCTTCTCTATGCTACAACTGTGTGTCTGGATCACATAGTCCCTGTGGTACTCCACAATAAATACAGTCATATGTGAGCATCTTATCAACCTCCCCTCCCCAACCCGAGATGCTTCCCAGTACATCCAGTGGTGTTTCCAGCAATCTGCTTTTTATTGATAGCAACTTGAATACTCTGCAGTAAGGTCTGAGAGATATCTAGAAAATGATAGAGCTGGGAAAAGACTAGAGACCTGATGTGCACAGTGCATTGGAGGAAGGTGATGTCGACCAGCATCTTACGCTCAGTGATGTATTCCATAACTGGAAGAGATTGAAATTGATAGAGGAACTTGCTCACAGAGAAGACCTGACTTCCTGTATTGTGAAAGGTCAAATGCAAGGAAAAGGTGATGCTAAAATGTATCTACTACTGGAAAGATAGCACTCACTGACTAACACAAGGGTTTCTCCTATAATTTCATTAAGGGGGGAAAAGAAGTGAGCTTTCAACATAAAAGGAATAGCCCAGCTTGAAGCTTCTCTTCTCCAGTATGTATGGATTTTGCATGGAAGCTCAGGGCCAACTTTACAGTTGAGTGGGTGGGTGCATTTCATGCACAGAGCCCTGCTCTGACCAGGAGCTGCACCCCCTTTGGTGCCATGGTCCTTCTAGCACTTCTAACTTCTTGCTGCAGTGTATGCCCTTCTTCCTCCTCCCATGCAGTTCAAGGAGCGATTTGAACCATATGATTCTCTGTAATAGTACTGAGTATGCATAGTTCAGACATGGAAGGAGGAAGCACCAGTGTGGACTGCAGCAAGAAGAAGTTGTAGCATGAGCTGCCTCTTCCTCACCTGGGCTGCATTTTGGAGGAGGGAGATCAAGAAGAGAGAAAAAGAACCTGGGATTGGGTTGGGTACTGGGTGTTGTGCCAGGCCCAGCCCTGGCCCAAACCACCCAATGATACTCTGCATATGATCTTGCACCCTCACAGGCTGCCTCTGTCCAAGCTGTGACCAGTGAGCCAGACCAGACACCCGCTCAGGCCAGACCCAGTCCAGTCGCAGACTTGCAGCAACAGCAGGATAATATGAGCGTGCGTGGAGCAGGTTTAGTCGGACTCCAGTGACCTTGAGAGACACTGCTTGTCACGATTGTGACTGTATTCCATGCCTACACTCACCTCACCTCGCCTCTGAGTGACCAGGTCCTATGGCTGCTGTGGACTGTCTTCTTCCTGTTTCCCAAACTTGTTCCAGAGTTCATTCCAGTCCTATCCTGATCTTCCAGCATTCCAGACTTGCTTTGGGGTTCCTGCAGCCAAGCCTTCACTTTGGTGCTCTTGCAATTAAACTGTGCTCAGGTGTTTCTGCTGTCAAGCCTCACTCTTACCTGTGACCTCATCTGCAATTGCTTTTATTTAGCACCTGGGAACTTTCAGGCTTGCCTTTGTAACAGAGGTCTTCAGATGAGTTTTCGTCTGTATGTGCTTGTTGTAGTTCCTGCCCTGCTAGTTCTTGCCCTGTTTGTCTTCAGCTTCAATTCCCTTCCTGCTTGTGCCTGCCCTGTTTGTCTTCAGCTTCAGTTCCCTTTCTGCTTGTGCCTGCCCTCTTTGTCTTCAGTTTCGGTTCCCATCCTGCTTGGGTCTGCCCTGTTTGCTTTCAGCTTTCATTCCAGCCTAGCCTGTTCCAGTATCCTGAATCCGGTTCCAGCCAAGCCAACTCCGTTCCAGCATCCGGTTCCAGCCAAGCCAAGTCCGTTCCAGCATCTGGTTCCAGCCAAGTCTGTTCCAGAATCTGGTTTCAGCCAAGCCAAGTCCATTCCAGCATCTGGTTCCAGCCAAGCCAAGTCCATTCCTGCATCCGCTTCCAGCTAAGCCAAGTCCGTTCCAGCATCTGGTTCCAGCCAAGCCAAGTCCGTTCCAGCATCTGCTTCCAGCCAAGCCAAGCCAAGTCCGTTCCAGCATCCAGCTCCAGCCAAGCCAAGTCCATTCCAGAATTCTGTCCAGCCAAGCCTGTTTGAGAGTCCTGAATCTTGTACCAGCCTGTCAGTGTTTAGCCTCGCTTTCTGTTTGGGTGGTTCACCTGCCGCTGCCCATCCTCGGCAGCGGCCCAAGGGCTCACTACTCCGGATCATTTCTCACAGTTGTGACACTGCTCCTGGGTCCTTGGCTGGGCTGCTGCAGTGCATGAGGAAGGAATCAGATCAGATGGATGATCTTCACACCACAAGCTGACTCAGCCACACCACACACATACCAGTAGATCAGGTGACTGTGACCTCAGTAATACTGGTGTGTATAAGTGTGTCTGCGACTGTGCGGCATCCATTGCCCAGAAACACGACAAACTATCAAAATAAAACTGGCCAGACACCCGACAGTGCCCTCGAAAGGAAGATATATTCGGGGAAACCCGGTGATATGGTAACCCTAATCTGCCCATTTATCAGGTAAGTGGATTTTGTTTTTCTTTTCTATTGTGTGAACATGGTTCCCCTAATAAGACACTGTCCTCATCTTCACTCCTTCCCCTACTCACTATGTGACATTGTGAGTCTTTCAGGGCATGAAAATCCCTTTCCTTCCCGAGGACAGTCCAGGTTTCTCTTTTGGCTGAGGATTCCAAACCTATCCTAAGGTTCTCCTGGGGCTAATCCTGTAGTGACAAGGCAATGGGTCATAAGGAATTTTACTTACTTATTACAATATGATTGGAATGGCCTAGTGGTTAGAGCACTGGTCTTGACATCCAGAGGTGGTTGGTTCAAAGTCCACTGCTGCTCCTTTTGTGATCTTGGGCAAGTCAGTTAGGGGTCCTTTTACTAAGGCGCGCTGAAATATGGCTTGTGGGTTTTGGGCGCACGTGGATCCATTTTTTAGAGTGCTTGTAAAAAAAGGCCTTTGTTTTTGCAGAAAATGGTTGTGCGACAAAATCAAAATTGCCGCGCATCCATTTTGGGTCTAAGACCTTACCACCAGCCATTGACCTAGCGGTAAAGAATCTGGCCGGTAATGATCTACGCGCGTCCATTATGCGTGACCGAAAATAAAAAATATTTTTCAGACACGTTTATCGGATGCATGCCAAAAATGAAGTTACCGCAAGAGCCACACAGTAGGCAGGCAGTAACTCCATTTTGGCACGCGTTGGGCGTGTGTAGACACTTATGCGGCTTAGTAAAAGGGCCCCTTAACCCTCTATTGCCTCAGGTACAAACTTAGATCGTGAGCCCTCCAGAGACAGGGAAATACCCTGTGTACCTGAATGTAACTCACCTTGAGCAACTACTGAAAAGGTGTGAGCAAAATCTAAATAAATAAATTATATATGAAGGTAGTGCATGCAAATTTTCTTGTGCATAATCATTATAGATGTTCTGAAAACCCAACTGACTGGCATTCCCCCAGGATATGTTTGAGAAACACTGGTTTAGCCAATGATTTGTACTTTCCAGTTTCAGACTTGTTATCAACAAAAAAGAGAAAATGATTCCCATCATTGTCTACAGAATGAGAACATCTAAATGGACACCATATTCAACTGGAACAAGCAATGAGAGGAAACATTTGTGATCAGTTTCAGATAATGAAACTTATACTAGAAGACTGCCTGGATTATCCCAGCTGCTAAGTGAGGTGTGTGAGAATGAGGATTAGCAAGTAGCCTATGAGATGCATACGCTTTCAGCAAAGGTGCTATACCACACCCTTCTAATGGAAAAGTACAGAAGCAGATAGAAGACTTCACAATGAAGGTGAATGAACAGCTAAAGAAGGAATCCTTCAGAAGACACCAGAAATCCTCTCCATAACCTCTGGGAAGAGAAGCACCTTGTCTTGCTCAGGGTGAGAGGACAATCCTGGTAAGCCAGAAAATAATTCAGAAGAACTGCTGCCAAGTGCAAACGATTTTGTTTACAATGTGAGGAAGATGAACACTTTTCAACTATTTGTGACAATAAAAGGGATGAGTGGACAGTGGCTCAAAAGAAGAAATAGCAGAAGGAAAACTCCAGAGAGATTAAGTAGTGGAAAATGTTGAGTTACGTGAGGAAAAATGTTCCACTCATGAAGGCTTTGGCCAGCCTCCTATAAGTCACTGCCAGAAGGGTTGACAAGACCAGCTGTTACTATTACTCTTGACAAGGAAGTGGTTTCCTGTACAGCTTTTTTTCAGAAAATGACTAACTAACTTTTATCCACTGTGTTTCACAGGAACTACTTAAAACACCTAGAAGTTCATCCACTGCAAAATCTGGCTTTAGTGCATTCAGCTGTTTTAAGATACAGTAGATACATAGGGCTAACCATCCCATTCTCCAAAGATTTAGTAGGGTCACATGAAATTTTGAAATCTTGCTTTGATTTATCCAAAATCTCCAAACAGCGATGAAATACCTTTACTGACTGGGACCAACAGTAACATCTTTAAGTCATGTATATGTCAAAGTTAAATAAAAGCACCAGAAATGTCTACCATCGAGAAGCAGAAATTGCTCAAGGTTAGTGAAACCTGGGCTCTCAGGTATAGAATAAGCTGTGGAATACCCTGAAAGAAAGACAGTAAGAATACCAAAAGCGAACCTGGTAATATCTCCAGGAAGTGACACTGACCTTGTTGGGAAGATTGCATGAGACAAGCAAGATGAAGCGAAGACCACAGTTATGGAGTCTTCTGATTTTGCAGGGAATGTTAACCGTCCCTCAAGGCTTCAACCACAATGTTATTGTGCAAGTGAGGAATGCAACTAGTCATCCTATGTGCAGTCAATATGGCCTAGCGATGGCATGACTGTAAAATGTATAACGTTTAGTCACTGCTACTGGACCACCAGTAGCCCAAAGGAAGGTCAACCTAGAACTCCTTAACTTTAGAGATTCTCCTATAACTTTATCAATCAAACCACTACTGCTACTAATTGGGTTTCTGCCAGATACTTGTGACCTGGATTGCCCACTGTTGGAAGCAGGATATTGGGCTAGATGAACCATTGATCTGACTCAGTATGGCTATTCTTATGTTTTTAAATTATGGCACAGGAAGGTGCTGAGTTAGAGAGACAGGCAGACACTGTGACACACACACAGAAGCAGCTCTGTAACAACTTTCTGCTCCAAGTGCTGTACATTTGTAATATACCTATTTCTATATAAAATACCTTCTTCTAAGCCACACCTGTTTGTTGTATTATTGTGCTACCCCACTGCCTCTGAGAAGTGAATCCGGGGCCAAAGAAAAGAAACCTAGAACAAGACTAACAACAAAGATTACGTCTGAGAACTTGTCTCATGTCTCTCAGAGGATGGGTACATAGCACTTTAATTAATTAATTTTGTTTTGTGTACTAGGTGTTCTGTCCCCCGACAGTCTTACACTAGTATATGAGCAATGCATCGTGTGAAATGTAGTCTCACATGTACTACAGCCACTCCTGCTTATTTCTATAAAGTCTGTTAGTAGTAGTCTATTCTCCTGCTAAGACCTCCTCCCTGTCTCTACCAAGCTTGATTCCTTTGTTTACCTACTGCCATTTCCTGACTATTCTACTGTCTTGGCCTGATAGGTCAGCCAGGGTATGACCTTTCTCTCCAATCAAGGACTGCCCTCTGGGATCACCTCTGCTACCTGATAGCAGGTCTGTCCCTATTGGTCCTTTTTTTTCCCCTTGATTTAGGAGTGGAGGAGTGGCCTAGTGGTTTAGTCCGTGGCCTTTGATCCTGGGGAACTGAGTTCAATTCCCACTGCAGCTCCTTGTGACTCTGGGCAGTCACTCAACCCTCCATTGCCCAGGTATCAAAATAAGTACCTGACTATGCTATGTAAACCACTTTTGAAGGTAGTTGCAAAAAAACCACAGAAAGCAGTATATCAAGTCCCATTGCTTTTGTGGTGCTTTCCTGACCTCCCCTGTCTCCACAAGGCACATTCTCCATCTTGCCACCACAGTACTTGTCTTTCTGCTCCCCTGAATAAAAACTCATCTTTTCACCTCATTCATTCTTTCTCATAAGATATTGCACAAATCCAGCACTCATCTCTGAACTGCTTCCATCTATTTAATCACCCTCCCATCTCTGCAACAAGCTTCCTTTCTTCAGATTTCTACCTTGATCCACCCTTGCAGCTCTCAGAACTACGAAGCCTCTTGCCCTGGGGCATGAACTTCTGAACATCTATTGACTGTGAGTAAACTATTTACATTTATTCAATAAAGTAAATTTCAGAAAAAGAAAAGAGACTTCTGGGTGTGCTGATTGTGCCAAGGTTACACTTCTTGGATATTAGAGCCTTAAGAATATTATGCTTTAAGAGGCATTGACACCAGTGCGTAGCCACAGGTGGGCTTGAGTGGGCCAGGGCCCACCCATTTATGGCTCAGGCCCACCCAACAGTAGCACATGTTTAGTGGTACTGGTGGGAATCCAAGCTCCGCCAGCTGAAGATTTCCCCCTGATGGTAACAAAAATGCTACTCTCCACAACACTGGCACCTGCGTATGCTCAGTTTTCAGTGCATGCCTGCTGCCAAGGTGGAAAGAAGCATTTTCCCACCAGCTGAGATAATTTTTTTTTTTTTTGGGGGGGGGGGACACTTGGTGCCCACCCAATTCTTGCCTAGGCCCACCCAAAATCTGTTGTCTGGCTACACCCCTGCTTGACACTAGGTATACCATATGCTGCATAGACAGAGTGAGATTGCATAATCAACAGTCTCTGTGCAGCTCTGTACATGTGGATTAGAGACAGGGTGAGACAGAAAAATCAAAAGACCTTGTGAACTGTTTAAAATTTTGGTTATAGGCTGGATGGCACTTAATTTAATGAAAAGGCTCTGTAGACAGGCGGAGTGATACTTTCGTGAAAAGTTCTAGTAATTACTTTGCAATGTGCGTTAGACAAGGGAGATTTTCATAGTCAAAAGGCTCTGTAATAATCCTTGATTTTTATTTTTACCTACACCTAGTGACATTATATGGGGTGGTGGTTTGTATCCTCTGATATGTATTTATAAGCTTGTTGAGGTAGACTAAGAGAAGGAGACCTATCTTTCAGGCTTTCTGAGGCTCCCACGCCCTTTTTTTCTTAAAATCACCCATTTCAAGCCATTTTATGGCTATTACTGCTTATGAGTTGGCCCTTTCAATGGACAAATATCTAACATCTTGTCTGGAGACATGGCAGGCAATAGTCTCAGACGCGACAAAGACAAACCACGACTGGCAGATAACAAAATGGAGAGTGCGCTGGCACAGGAAGGGCTAACATTTACAACAGAGAAGCTCACACAACTTGCTACAGTGGTGAGGCAAGCCTTAGAACCCAAGTTAGAGTGATTATCGGATCAGATCTTTCACTTCGAAACTCTCTTAGTGGAAGCTGGCCAATGCACCGGAGAGTTGGAATAGAGAGTCTCAGCTTTGGAGGATGCCTCTCCTGCGACAGTGGAGGCTCTCATGGTGCTGGAAACTAAGGTGCGTGAATTAGAAGTGAAAGCAGAGGACTTAGAGAACCACTCACGATGAGCTAATTTACAAATAGGCATGCCGGAGACTGTCGGAGAGCGGCCTGCTACCCTCCATTTGAGAACGATGGCTAAAGTCAGAATTTGCGCTGTCAGACTCGGCAAGGCTGTTGTTTTTTGGAGCGGGCCCATCATGTGGGCCGAGTGCAAGATGGCCGACACACTCCATTTGCAATCCTCGTTAAAGTGCACAATTATATTTACAAAGCTGAGACACTTAAGAGGATTCTGACAGAAAAGAGACATGCTGCAGTATGAGGGGCATCCTTATAAGATTTTTTCAGGATTATTCATCATTGCTGCAGGCACGACGGAGGGAATTCACCTCATTATATGCGCAACTTCACACCAAGCAAATCAAATTCCTGTTGCTTTTATCCTGCAACGCTTAAAAAGATCACAATGGGAAGCTGGAAGTCCTTTGAATCACTGGATGCAGCACAGCCATTTCTATCTCAGCTTTCTACTTCCCCAACAAGGGGGTCCATGACAACGGGGGGGTGCACTGATTCAGTGTTTTATAACTCACTGTGTGGGCTAGGTTATCTGGCAGGTGCATGGAAAACAGGCGCTAGACTCTTTTCTGTTTGCTACTTTACAACAAGTAGGTATTCGGGTTGGTTTTTGAAGGCGCTTCTTACACTATATTCTTCCTCCCAAGCACATGAACTGCAGACTTCCCCATAGGTTGGGAAACTAGGCAGGGCTGCCCATTATCCCCAGTACTGTTTCTTATAACATTAGAGCCCTTTTTATGTACACAGTGGTCGGATGAGAGGGTGCAGGGAATTGGGGGTGCAGGGTTATTCGCTAAAGGTGCTGGCATATGCTGACAATTAAATGACCCCCAAATTCTCTCCCCCAGCTGCTGCATCTTATTCACACAGTATGGGGCGTTATCTGGGTTCAAGCTGTCTTCCCAGGCAGAGTGGAAAGGGTCTTTCCCATTGCAGTGGGCTGCTTCTCAGATAAAATATTTTGGGGTTTATATCCCAGCTGATCTTTCGAAACTTTATGCCTGTAATGTGCTCCCATTTTCAGCTGAAACCAAGAGACTGTTGCAGCTCTGGGGAGCCTTCCCCTTGTCATTACTGGGTCGTATTGCGTTATTTGACATGCTGCTGGCCCCTTGGTGGCTCTTTGTGTTCCAGATGCTCCCTTTGTTTTGAAATGGAGGGAGGAGCAGCGATCATTACATAAGGAATTCCAGTGCTTTTTGTGGGGGGGGTGGGTGCCCCAGAGACTGCCTATATTGGTTCTGCAGAAAGCACGAGCACATGGCAGACTGGGGTTACTGAGTATACGCTATTTGACGATTGCATGTTCCATGAGACATCTTAATGATTGGTTCACAGGAGCAGACATTTTCTGTAACACCCTTAGAGACTTCTCTGTCTTCCACTACAAATATCAGTTGGTTTTTGCACACTATCCCGGGCAAAACACATGTGGTATTACATCATAACCTACTTTTACTTTCAGCGAGAGCGGCCTTGAGGTGGCTGTGTAGGTGCCATCAGTTTTCTGCAGCAGCAACACCTTATCTTGCAATTTATCATAACCCTGATTTCCCTCCAGGCATGGACTCCTCAGTTTTTGAGCATTGGTGAACTTTGGGCATACATTACGTATGTCAACTTTCGAATGATGACGGTAAACTGAAAGTTTTTACTGACTTACAGCAGGAGCATAAATTACCACCCTCAGACTGTTTTGCTTACCTCCAACTATCCCATTATATCTCAGGTTTGGGGTGGGCAAACTTTAGTAAGGACGTGCAAGATACTCTTCACACAGCACTTACTTTGGGCTCTCAGAACTTAGTACCATTATGTTATCACCATCGTTACCTTCAGGACACCACTGAGGATCTGGTTTACAATAAGCTTCCTCTCACCTAGTCAGCCGAGCTGGCCATAACGGTGTCGCCTGATCAATTGAGATCTTGTTTGTTGGCCTTTCAACACTACACACCATCTGCCTGTCTCTGGGAGCTACAGTACAAGTTTGTTTTGAGACTTTACATTTCTCCTTCCAGGGATTTTTGGGCTTCAATCGGACTGTCTGGGACCTGTTCAAAGTGTTCATACGATCCTGCCACCTTAAGTCACATGTTTTGGACTTGCCCTATGGTTGCACTTTTTTGGTCTCAACTGATGATCTTGGTTTCTTCACAATGGAGTCGTCGTATAGCTTTACGTCCTTTAATGCTTTTTGATGTGTTTTCCTATCCCTCACCTGCTCTGCCTGGAATACAGAGTTTTCTTCAAAGAGCCCTATTAATTGAGAAACAAATTATCTTGTTGGGTTGGTGTGAATCTTCTGCTCCTACATTAGCTTTGTGGAAAACACATATGATTGAACTACTCAAGATGGTGGTATTCGAGACATTTCCTCACAAGATGGCAAGCAAGCACTTCCAACGGATATGGGAGTGCTTTTGAGCCATCTTACAGTCCTTGACATGCAGCAGGCTTCTTAACCAGCCATAGCCTCATTTTATCCACATAGTAGAGATGGTTGTGTATTCAATTCAGTGCTGCCCTATGTTTGTAACAGGGGAAGGTTTGATTGGGGGGGGGGGGGGGGGGGGGAAGAAAGGGGTTGAGATGATAGGGACAGGGGAATAGTTGGGGATGATACTCTTTGTTAAGCATCATGATACATGCTTTCTTTTGGAGTGTAATAATATTTCTTGATTTATTGTTGTGTTACATTTGACTATGCTAAACTTAATAAAGATGATTTAAAGGGAAATGGGACTTATATACTGCCTTTCTGTGGTTTTTGTAACTATATTCAGGTACTTATTTGTACCAGGGGCAATGGAGGGTTAAGTGACTTGCCCAGAGTCACAAGGAGCTGCAGTGGGAATTGAACTTAGTTCCCCAAGATCAGTTTGCCAGGATTGAAGTCCACTGCACTAACCACTAGGCCACTCCTCCACTCCTTAAACATAAGCGTGTTATGGTTTGTTACAAATCAAACTTTTTTCCAGGGTTTGAATTGCTAAGAAAGGAAGTGGCACTTATTAAAATAGTCCCTTATTTAATACACAACACATCTATTTGAGATCTTAGCTACTTATTTTCTTGATTTCATTGCTCTATGCTAGTCTGTGCTTTGGTGAAGGTGTGCATTATCATACTAGAACTGGCACTTTGCACCAGTGGAAGAGCTACGGGTGGCCAAGGGCCCACCAAATGTGGACTCAGGCCCACCCAAAATTGTGGCACTCTTACTGTGGCTGGCGGGGATCCACAAACCCCACCAGCTGAAGACTTCCTCCTCCTCAGGCAGCCAGTGATCTTCCAAACAGCAGCCAGCAGTACTTGCTTCGAGCTGATGCCGCACAAGCACTGAGCATGTACCAGCCTACCGGCAGCAGAGTCAGCTCAAGACAAGTACTGCAGCTGCTGTTTAGAAAAGCACTGGCTGCCCGAGGAGATCTTTAGCTGCTGCAGTTTGGGGATCCCACCAGCTCAGGTATTTAATATTTTGGGTTTGAGGTGGGGGAGTGGCAGAGAGCAGAGCGGATAGGGCTGGGAGGGGCTGAATTCAGCACCCACCCACCTTAGGCTCAGGCCCACCCAAAACTGGCCATCTTTTATGCACCTGCTTAGCACATCTTTCAAATGTTACTCTCTCTTGCTTCTAGTAGCTAAATATTATGATTAAACCTCTTCCATACTAGGAAGGCACTCTTATTTTTCTGCTATCAGGAGTGTAGCCAGACCTCGTGGTGGCAGGGGGCCAGAACCCGAGGTGGGGGCACATTTGGTCTGCCGTCCTGCTGCTGCCGCCCCCCCCCCCCCCCCCACTCCTCACCCCCCCCCCCCCCCCGCCTCACTGCTCCCCCTGCCACCCTGCCTCAATCCACAGCAGCAAATACCTTTGCTGACGGGGGTCCCCAACTCTCGCTGAAGCCCTCTCCAGTGCTAATTTCTGGCACTGCCGCAGGGTGCCGCATTCCCTGCCCTGTTCTCTCTTCCTCGCGTCCTGCACGCTCCTTTAAGTGAAACTGGCTCAGTTTCACTTAAAGAAGCGTGCAGGACATGAGGAGGGAGAGAGGAGGGCAAGCAACACAGCGGTGCCAGAGACCAACACTGAACAAGGCTTCAGCTGGCGGGGGTTGGGGACCCTCGCCAGCAAAACCAGGGGCCCGGATGAAATTTGAGGGGCCCAGGCCCCTGTGGCCCCACATAACTATACCACTGGCTATCATTCCAGTCTCTCTTTTTCATAAAAGGAAGTATTTCTGAATCCAAGGTTGCACATACAGTATACATAGTTCAATAAATAAATGTTTTAAAAAGAGAGAGAGGCCACTCTAACAACTACATTGGCTTCTGCGGTCTCAAATGTAAATATGTTTGATTTTAAAGAACTGAAAGAAATTGTGTAGACATGCCATAAGAAAAAGGGGGCCCATATGAGGTTAAGATCCCTGTAGGATCATGGTGTGATATGCAAACACAAATGGTAAGCCATTACCAAGAATTAGAAAAGAAAACAAATAAAAGAAAATATCTTTTTATCCAAGGAATGTGTAGGGAGCTTGTTATGAAACAGGAAAATACTGAACTGGCCACTCAGTGCACACAACGTGCCAGGGACCTAGAAGAAGCACAATTTTGCATATCCATGCAACGTACTCAAATAGGGCAGCCAAAACAAAAGGTAGGAAAAAACTTCCACAAACGAACAACAGTTCAAAGCAAAGGAGTGAAGACAATCTCAGACAAGTCCAAGATAAAAAAGTCATTTTATTCTTAAACACAATGAAGATATTCTCTCAGTACAATCTTTGCATGCAGTATACAGGACACAGGCTGTGTTTTGGCACTTACATCTTTTGGAAAGATTTTCTCACTATGAGAGACGGATTCTGATACTAGCATTCATCTAGATTAACACATTGTGTGCTTTCTCAATATGTTTTGCAGCTTGCAGTACCGTGATGTGTATCACTTAGACAGAGGTCCCCTGACAAAAGAACAAATGCTGAAACACAATCTGTATCAAGATTTATTTGTCAAGTTATCCTGTATACTGCATGTGAAGATTGTACTGAAAGAATATCTTCATTGTGTTTAAGAATAAAAGGACATTTTATCTTGGGCTTTGTCTGATGTGTCTTCCACGTACTCAAATAGTGCAGGCTACTAATTCATTTTTATCTACTAATGAACGATTGGAAGCTGCTAAGGCAGAACTGAAACATTTACCCCTCTGTTTATTAAGCTGTGCTGGTGGTTGCTGTGTTGACATTACCACTCCACCAGCCGCTAGCGCAGCTTAGTAAACAGGGGGTTAAAGCTTACGCCAAAGTCCCTCCTTGTATCCATAACTCCTGAACTGTAGCTATCATAACGACTTATTGAACCCTATTACCCTTCAGCTTTTGTTCTCCTCTGTAATTACTCCCTAACCTCTTCAACTTCAATGTACTTGATTGTTTATTGCCTGTTTGATGTATGTCTTTCAGACTGATGTAAGCCACATGGAGCCTGCCCATGGGTGGGAAAATGTGGGATAAAAATGCTATAAATAAATAAATAAACTGGCCTCACTGGGACAGAGCACCGGTCTTGTAATCCAGACCAGTGGCGTACCAAGGGGGGGGGGGGGCGGTGGGGGCGGTCCGCCCCGGGTGCACGCCGCTGGGGGGGTGCCGCGTGCCTGTCGGCTCCACTCGTTCAGTGCTCCCTCTGCCCCGGAACAGGTTACTTCCTGTTCCGGGGCAGAGGGAGCATGGAACGAGTGAAGCCGACAGGCACGCGGCACCCCCCCAGCAGGTAAAAATGCACTCGGGGGGGGTGTCCTTTCACCAGGGGGAGGTGTCCTTTTGCCGGGGGGGGGGGGATCGCTCGGCATCCGGGGGGGGGGCACATCGGCGATCTGCCCCGGGTGTCAGCCACCCTAGGAACGCCACTGGGACAGACTAATAACTCTGGGCCCTGGTCTCAGTGGCAGAGCTACAGGGGGCCTTGGGAGCCTGGGTCCCCCCCAAATTAGATCCAGGGCCCCTGTTTTGGCTAGCAGGAGTCCCCAACCCCTGCCAGCTGAAGTCTTTCTCCAGTGCTGTTCTCTGCGCTTTTGCTTGCCCTGCTTCCTCTCACGTCACGTGCGTGCTCGGTTTTAGTGAAACTGAGCAGGCGTGACACTTCACTCATGCTCAGTTTCACTAAAACCGAGCATGTACATGTCATTGGGGGAAGCAGGGTAGGCAATGTGCAGAGAACAGCGCTGGAGAAAGGCTTCCGCTGGCAGGGGTTGGGGACCCCAGCCAGCCAAGGTATGTGGGGTTGTGGCAGGGCAGGGGTTTGCGACAGAAAGGTGGGCCAAACTGTGCCCCCCCCCCCCACACACACACAAACACACTTTGGGCTCCAGACCCCCCAAACGTTGAGGTCTGGCTATGCCCCTGCCTGGTCTGCACCTAATATTTCTCCTTTAGCTCCTCCTGCCTATGAAACACTCGATAAGCCATGCATCCAATTTACAGAGAAACAAAAGAACACAGAAAAGTGTGGAGCAGGGCAGAAAAAAAAGGGGAAATGCTGTGGTACCTGTAGAGGCTAATCAGTAGGCACAGAGGAGGAAAGGTCCTTATCATATTCTTCCACAAGCCAGGCCCGAGTAATAACCAGAGCCAAAGGGCTGTTACTGAAGACTCAAAACCTGACCCTAGTGTAGAACCTACAGCCCCAGTAAAAGTGGTGCTGCAGGACTCATGAAGGATAGTGATGCCTTTTAATGTAAATGAATGGTGCAAATGGGCCACTGATATTCTGATTCATTGGGGTCTAGGAAAAAAAAATCAGATTTTGACAGGGTTATATAACTGGCATTCGTGTAATGCTTCATTTGGCTCCCTATCAGAGAACGAATAAACTTCAAGGTCCTCACACTGATTCACAGGATTATCCATGAGAATCCCCGGGCTATATGATCCAATCTGATAGACCTTCCAATCTGAAACATATCAGAATCTTCACGAACATACCTCAACCTACACTATCCCAATTGTAAAGGCCTCAAGTATAAGACCTCTTATGCATCCAATTTCTCCTTCATAGGAAGCCAACTATGGAATGCCCTACCCAGATCCATTCGCTCAATCAACGATTATCTATCCTTCCGGAAATCGCTGAAACCCATCTATTCAAGCAAGCTTACCCAAGTGAGCTGACCTAACCTTATGAGCCCTATACCCAACACCTGATCACTCGACCAAGACTTTGATTTAGACCATGTTCTAAATTGGTCTCTCCCACTCACCCATACCAGTTTCTGAAAAGGGTATACTGTACCCCAAAGCATTTCACCTCTGCCAAATGATTCACTGGAACAGTTTGCATACACTCAGTACTGAAGACGATCATTACAGAAAGCATAAGGAATTTCTGTTAGAACTGTCGTCCCCTGAGATAACTGAACACCTTTTGTTGTTTTCAGAAGATCCTAAAGCAACCCCTTTGACACTTTAATGCTCAGAATTGGATCTGTTTGGAAGAACCAGCCATCACAGATAATAACAGTGTCAGAAACAAGGAACCCATGCAACCCTTGTGTCTCAACTGGAGGTGGAATGGTGAGCATTTTTATGATTCTGATCTGTGTCACATTCAGGCTTATTTTTGAAAGAGAAGGACGCCCATCTTTCAACACAAATCGGAAGATGGGCGTCCTTCTCACAGGGTCGCCCAAATCCATATAATCTAAAAACCGATTTTGGTCGTCCCCAACTGCTTTCTGTCGCAGGAATGGCCAAAGTTCATGGGGGCGTAGCGAAAGCGGGACTTGGGCGTGCCTAACACATGGATGTCCTCAACCCATAATGGAAAAAAAAGGGTGTCCCTGATGAGCACTTGGATGACTTTACCTGGTCCTGTTTTTCTTACGACAAAGGCACAAAGGTGCCCGAACTGACCAGATGACCACCGGAGAGAATCGGGGATGACCTCCCCTTACTCCCCCAGTGGTCACTAACCCCCTCCCACCCTCAAATATAATCTTTATAAATATTTTGTGCCAGCCTCTATGCCAGCCTCAAATGTCATACTCGGGTCCATCACAGCAGTAAGCAGGTCCCTGGAGCAGTTTTATTGGGTGTAATGCACTTCAGGCAGGTGGACCCAGGCCCATCCCCCCCACTTGTTACACTTGTGGTGGTAAATGTGAACCCTCCAAAACCCACTGTACCCACATCTAGGTGCCCCCCTTCACCTGTAAGGGCTATGATAGTGGTGTACAGTTGTGGGTAGTGGGTTTTGGGGTTTTTTGGGGGGCTCAGCACACAAGGTAAGGGAGCTATGTACCTGGGAGCAATTTATGAAGTCCACTGCAGTGCCCCCTAGGGTGCCCGGTTGGTGTCCTGGCATGTTAGGGGGACCAGTGCACTACGAATGCTGGCTCCTCCCATGACCAAAGGGCTTGCATTTGGTCATTTCTGAGATGGGCGTCCTTGGTTTCCATTATCTCCGAAAATCAGAAACAACCAAGTCTAGGAATGACCATCTCTAAGGACGACCTAAATTTCAAGATTTGGGCGTCCCCGGCCGTATTATTGAAACGAAAGATGGACGTCCATCTTGTTTCAATAATACGGGTTTCCCCGCCCCTCCATCGGGATGTTTTGCGAGGACGTCCTCAGCAAAACTTGGGCGTCCCTTTCGATTATGCCCCTCAACTATGAGAGAGATATTATCTACGCTGCACTGTCTTGTTAATGTAATAGATTGTTGATATTAAAATGTACAACGCAGTTTTACCAGTTAGTTACTGTTCTATATTCTTTGATTGAAGGAAATGGCTTAGACAAAGTTTGTAATAATCATTAGATAGGGTTTCCTGAGGCAGCTCTTGTGAAACGCAGTTCATGTTGAGACCCAAAAGTTAAGTAATATGATACATTGTTAATAGCTTAATAGATTTTAGAAGTATGCTACAGGCAATTGATTTTGAGCACAAACATTCAGAGCACTTATATTTGAGAACTGGTAATGTGGTGGACACTCTAGTGTGCAATGATTTAAAAAGAAGGTGGAGACATAAGATAATTTAGGCCTGTGGTCTTTCCATTCTGTAATGAGCACACTATCCCCTGGAGTCTATATAGGCAACTTAGTTGTGTGCGCAAATCTGGTCATATTCTGGATTTGTGTGCACAACTTAATTAATTAATTTATGTATTTATTTGTTGCATTTGTATCCCACATTTTCCCACCTCTTTGCAGGCTCAATGTGGCTTACATGGTACCATAATTGGTGTTGACTGATTCCGGTGTGAGCAAATACAAAGTGTGAGTAATATCAAGGTGATATTATGGTAGAGTGAGATACATGTATGGTAAAGACATTTGGGGAGAACATCGTTAGGGAAAGGAAGAGTTAGTATATGTCCCTTGCATTGCAATCTTTGGTTACGTTGTGTCGCAAATGTCCAGGTTTTTTATGTTGGGTCGTTGGAGTATGCCCTTCTGAACAGATCTGTTTTTAGTGCTTTCCGGAAATTCAAGTGGTCAAGTGTGGTTTTTACTGCTTTTGGTAGTGCGTTCCACAGTTGTGCGCTCAGGTAGGACAAGCTGGGTGCATAAGTGGATTTGTATTTGAGTCCTTTGCTGCTTGGGTACTGGAGGTTTAGGTATGATCGTGCTGATTTTATGGTCTTTCTGAGTGGCAGGTCAATGAGGTCTGTCATGTATCCCGGTGCCTTGCCGTAGATGATTTTGTGCACTGTCGTGCAAATTTTGAATACGATGCATTCCTTAATTGGAAGCCAGTGCAATTTTTCTCAGAGTGGTTTGGCGCTCTCAAAACGTGTTTTTCCAAATATAAGTCTTGCTGCTGTGTTTTGGGTGGTTTGAAGTTTCTTTATGATTTGTTCTTTGCATCCTGCATAGATTCTGTTACAATAGTCTGCATGGCTTAGTACCATTGACTGTACCAGGTTGCAAAATATTTCCCTCGGGGAAGAATGGTTTCACACGTTTTAGTTTCCACATTGAGAGAAACATTTAATTAGCTTAACAAGCCAATTAGCACCAATAATTGCCCATTAATAAGCAATTATTGACACTAATTGGCATTAATTAGAATGTATGAGCACAACTGTCTAGCGCTGGGGTTTACTAAGCTACTAGTATGGCTAGCTGTGCACTAGTTCCAACACAGCCCATTTACTTTGAATGGGCTGCTTCGGCAATGCCGCACAGAAGGCACTAGTGCAGCTTAGCAAACAGACCCCTAATTGTATTCTGTAAAGCAATGCATATAAATTTTAAGGCACCTAGTTGAAAAACGGGCATGGCCATGGTGGGAATGGGAGGGTCTTGAATTTTTCTAAAAACTCATGGCCATGCCGATTTTTCAACTAGGTGCCTTAGAATTTTGCATTTTCTATATATTTGTACAAAATGTATTGATTTAATTATTTTGGCCTGTGGAATACTTGATATTTTGTATATTTACACTTTCCTCCAGGTATAGTTTATTTATTTAAATCATTTATACCCACAGTTTCCCACCGCTGGCAGGCTCAATGTGGCTTGCAACATTTAGTAAACAAACAGTAAAGTACAATAAATTGAAAGTGATATGGGTGGCGTAAAGGTACAGGTTACGAGAAGTAGTTAAGTTCACAAGGAGGCATATTTTTCAAGCACTTAGTCTGTACCTTTACGCCACCCATATCGCTTCCAAATCAGTGGCTATCCCTGTTAAATGGGGTATCCCTGTGCAAAGTGAACAGGGCAATGAAATGTTGGAAACCACTGCCCCCACTATAGTGACGACAGAAAAAGAAATAATTGGAATTGATTTCCTCAACTAGTTAAATTTAGGGCTGAATATGGCTAATCTTAAATTGTATAAGTAGTGAACCAGGGTAATTAATTCAACAACTTCTTTGAGGACATGTATTTAAGAAATCCAAGGCCAGTACAATAATATCAGTAGCACAAGTACATGAAAAAGATCCATATATATATATATATATATATATAGAGAGAGAGAGAGAGAGAGAGAGAGAGAGAGAGAAGTTTCATAAATAACAAACATTCTTAGAGTATTTTAGGAATTTTTAGGAGAAATTCTCAGAGTTGTAACTCACCCAAGCAGAAATACTCACAGTAAGTGGGATAATACCCTAGAGGGTGGAAAAGTTTCTCAATCACTAAATTTCTCTGTTTTTTTTTTTTTTATTTCAAGCACCCTTTGTGCCCCAATAATCATTCTGCTCTAAATATGTCACAAAAATACTATCCATGCTTTCAAAATTACTATTATACCTTTCTATATCCTCCACAGATTAATAAAAGCACATTCATTATTTCTATATAGTTCACATACTTTCTGTTCTCAAATCCAACTATGTTAAGAAAAACAAAGTGCACGTACCTCAGGGCTGTCAAGTGAGCTTATCCCCCGCCCGGCGGCCATTGTAGTACAATGCTTCAGAAATCCCCGGAAATCCTCTAACACCAGAGATTTGCATTGGCAGTGTCCCTCCTAACGTCCGACACCGCGGGGTTTCGTTTACCACTGCTTCAGGGGCTTGGGTTCATGCAGCCACAACCTGTAACAAACAATAAATGTGCACATAGTTCATATTTTTGTAGTCTATCATGTATTTCCACTTATGTTACCAGCACAAATGCTGATTTCTCCTTACTTTTGAGAAATTTTGTATAGTCTAAAGGCATTTCTACAGACATATGTTTAAAAGTATCTAAATATATATAATCATTTTCAACATCAATTTATTTCACATTTTTGTTCCATGTTTGTACTTTTACATTCATCCATACTTTTTATTTTTGGTTGTTCATTTCAAATACTGTATAACTAAAATTTCTATTTTGATATATAATTTTACATTTTTAAGGTTTATTAATAGTACCTATTGTATTAACATTTTTATATGCATTGTTATATTCTTAGGGTGCTATGTTTTATCATTATTTTTAATTTTATTGTTATTTTTATTAAGGTTTTAGTATTTATCATGTGTGATTATATTGATAGATATTTACTTCATTTTTATAAGTTTTGTTGACCCCTGAGGCAGGCCTCACATGCCGAAACATGGCCGTATCAGGTCCCCAATGTATTGGATTTGTGACTGCATTAAGGTCCTTTTACTTTGGATATCCTCGTTATATTTGCCTCACTTCTTTGTTGTCAAAGACTAAGAAAAATCATAAAAGACCTACAGCCCTACTCCAGGAAGATGAATTACTCAAAGAGACATTTTCAGCTTCACCAATGCTGGCCTTTCAACAACCACCAAATCTGAAAAAAAAAAAATAGTGAAAAGCGGACTCCCAACAGAAGCTCAAAAAGAACGGGCAATAGCCTTTATTATATAACAAACTGTAAATTGAGCCAACACATATCACAGAACCCCACAAAAACACTTACATAATCGGATCCTACTCGTGTTCTTCCTCAAATGTAGTATACATTAGTCAGTGCAGAAAATATGAAGAAGAGTGTCATTCTAAAACATGAGAGACACTAAAAACAAGAATCAACTCACACAGGCACCACATTAGACACACAATGCAACCAAGGGTAAGCATTTTTTCAGGATACAGTTCTGTCCCAATGACTTTATAATTCATAATCCTAAGAGGTTATTTTTAAAACAATCTAGGAATGTAAGACTTTTGAAGTTAAGATGATAAAATACCTCAAAACCAACAAGAAAGGATTTAACAAAGACTTGGGTTTCCGATCACATAATTAACCATAACATTCGACTTTTTTTCACCTTCTAATCTGTCTCTCCCTGTTCTCACCCTCCACCCTTCCCCTTGAGATTGTCACTGGAATACTTTTTATATTTCAATTATATATTACTACTACTACTACTTAGCATTTCTATAGCGCTGCCAGTGTTACGCAGCGCTGTACAAGTTTAGACAAGGGGAAGGGACAGTCCCTGCTCAAGAGAGCTTACAATCTAAAGGTAATAAGCTATGTAGTCAGTGTAGGTATCTGGAATGGGGAAGGTGGTTAGGCGCCAAAAGCACGAGAGAAGAGATGGGCCTTGAGTAAGGACTTGAAAATGGGCAGGGAGGCGCACGGCGTATGGGCTCAGGAAGTCTGTTCCAGCATAGCTGATATTTGTCATCTATGGCTCATTACTGTTCTGACCTGAGGAAGTGTCACGCTCCTCACCTCGGTGAGGGACGCTCCCGTGATGCAGAGCGCCAGCCATCTTGGCGCGCCCGGCACTCCGGGAGTTCCATCCTGCCACCGCGACGTGGAGTGCTGGCCATTCTGGCAGGTCAGGTGCTCCGGAAGATCCGCTCAGCCTGCTCCATCCGGGAAGGTGTTTGCAGCACTAGGAGTTTCTCTCGGTTAGGTTCCGTCCGGGTGAGTGGTTGGCGGCGTGGCTTGCCTTCCCTGGGAACGCTGGACTCTTGGATCCGCCTCCTGCTCCACTGGATTGGAGAGTCCTGCAGTCAGGCTCCTCCTTCTTGGCCAACGGGAGACTTCTCTTGCCAGCTGATTCTTGTCTACCTGGGAATGCCGGACTCTTTGCCCTGCCTCCTGCTCCACTGGATTGGAGCCCTGTGGTCAGGCTCCTCCTTCTCCCTTGACGGACTGGCCCACGGGAGACTTCTCCTTGCCAGCTGATTCTTGTCTCCCTGATGGTGAGGGAGCTTTACTCCATGTCTTTGCTTCGACTTCTAGTCCAGTAGGTGATTGTTTGTGCTGTATCTATTCTCAAGCTGTACCTTCTCGTTGCTGACCACTGCCTGAACCCGGATTACTCTCTGTCTGCTGCCTGACCTGACCACTGCCTGAACCTGGATTACTCTCTGCCTGCTGCCTGCCTTGACCACTGCTCGAACCCGGATTTCCTCTTTCCTGCCGCCTGTCTCTGACCTCTGCCTGAACCTGGATTACTCTCTGCCTGCTGCCTGACCTGACCACTGCCTAAACCTGGATTACTCTCTGTCTGCTGCCTGACCTGACCACTGCCTGAACCCGGATACTCTCGTCTGCTGCCTGACCTGACCACTGCCTGAACCCGGAATACTCTCTGCCTGCTGCCTGACCTGGCCACTGCCTGAACCTGGATTACTCTCTGCCTTCTGCCTGCCTTGACCACTGCTCGAACCCGGATTTCTCTCTTCCTGCCGCCTGCCTCTGACCTCTGCTTGAACCCAGATTTCTCTCTGTCTGCGGCCTGCAGCCATCTGACCCCCGCCTGCATCCGGAAGTCCTGTCAGCTGCCTGTACCTGGGGGCTCAACCATCGGGGAACGGCGGTCATCCCAGGTGAAGCCTCGGGTGTTGCTTGGCTGCCCAGCAGAGCGCAGCTTCAAGTTCTTCGCCTCTGTGCTCCGCATGGGCACAAGGACTCACGAATGCGACAGGAAGGTAGTTCTGGCCTTTGAAAGCTACTCAAAAATGTATTAAGTTAATCCAATAAAAAGGTATCATCTTATTTTTTGTTTTGTTTTATTTATATTTCTAGATTACTAGAGAGGGGAATGTAGAATTTACTAACACGATAGTCATGTAATGGTTGAAAAGCCATTCTGAAAGTGATCTGAGAGATTGACCCTGATGATATTTAAGATGTGAAGAAGCATATTTAAGAGTTAATGGATGCTGGAATCATAACAGAAAGTTGCAGTCTCCACACTCACCATAGTAATTGTACAAAAGAAGACTGAGTGAGTACAGATGTTTGTGAATCATCACAACTTGAATAAAGGAACCATGGCTGATCAGTACCCTATACCAACAGAAAAGGATAATCCCTAAAGTAAAACAGCTAGGAAGATTTATTTAATTTATTTATTTGGTTACATTTGTATCCCACATTTTCCCACCTATTTGCAGGCTCAATGTGGCTTACATAGTATTGGACAGGCATTCGCCGACTCCGGTATGAACAAATACAAAGTGATATTGTGATAGGATAAGGTTCGTGTGGAATAGACAAATTGGGGAATCATAGAGCGGAGGAGTTTGTTGTGTCCATTACGTGCTGTGGTTTTGTTGTGTTGCGGAGTCCAGGCATTTAGTTGGAGCGGTAGGTATGCCTTTTTAAACAGGTTAGTTTTTAATGATTTCCGGAAGTTGAGGTGGTCATATGTTGTTTTCACGGTTTTAGGTAAAGTGTTCCACAGTTGTGTGCTTATGTTGGAGAAACGGGATGCATAAGTTGATTTGTATTTAAGTCCTCTGCAGCTTGGGTAGTGGAGATTTAGGTATGTTTGTGTGGATCTGGATATGTTTCTAATTGGTAGGTCTATGAGGTCTGACATGTACGTGTTTTGAGTGGTCTGAAGTTTCTTTATGATTTGTTCTTTGCATCCCGCATAAATTCCATTGCAGTAGTCTACATGACTTAATACCATTGATTGTATCAGGTTGTGAAATATTTCTCTCGGGAAGAATGATTTCACGCGTTTGAGTTTCCACATTGAGTGGAACATTTTCTTAGTTGTGGAATTCACTTGGTTCTCTAATGTAAGGTTTCGGTCGATTGTAACACCAAGGATTTTCAGGCTGTCTGAGATAGGGAGGGTGTATATATATGGGGGGTTGTCAGTATTCTCCCTGTCTCCTCAGCCTCGAAACCTTGGGGTCATCTTGACTCTTCTCTCTCCTTCTCTGCTCATATTCAGCAGACCGCCAAGACCTGTCGTTCTTTCTTTACAACATTCGTAAAATACGCCCCTTTCTTTCCGAGCACTCTACCAAACCCTCATCCACACCCTTGTCACCTCTCGTTTAGACTACTGCAATCTGCTTCTTTGCTGGCCTCCCACTTAGTCACCTCTCCCTCTCCAGTCGGTTCAAAACTCTGCTGCCCGTCTCATCTTCCGCCAGGGTCACTTTACTCATACCACCCCTCTCCCTCAAGACCCTTCACTGGCTCCCTATCCGTTTTCGCATCCTGTTCAAACTTCTTCTACTAACCTATAAATGTATTCACTCTGCTGCTCCCCAGTATCTCTCCACACTCGTCCTTCCCTACACCCCTTCCCGTGCATCTCGCTCCATGGATAAATCCTTCTTATCTGTCCCTTCTCCACTACTGCCAACTCCAGACTTCGCGCTTCTGTCTCGCTGCCACCCTACGCCTGGAATAAACTTCCTGAGCCCTACGTCTTGCCCATCCTTGGCCACCTTTAAATTTAGACTGAAAGCCCACCTCTTTAACATTGCTTTTGACCGTATCCACTTGTAACCACTCGCCCCCACCTACCCTCCTCTCTTCCCTTCCCGTTCACATTAATTGATTTTGATTTGCTTACTTTATTTATTTTTTGTCTATTAGATTGTAAGCTCTTTGAGCAGGGACTGTCTTTCTTCTATGTTTGTGCAGCGCTGCGTATGCCTTGTAGCGCTATAGAAATGCTAAATAGTAGTAGTAGTAGTAGTGTAGTGGGATGAAAGGATGAGACAGTGTGTTTTTTCTGCATTGAGTTTCAGTTGAAATGCATTTGCCCACGAGTTCATGATGTTGAAGCTGAACTTGATTTCGTTGGTGATGTCTGTTAGATCATGTTTGTAAGGGATGTATATTGTGACATCGTCTGCATAGATGAAAGGGTTAAGGCCGTGGTTGGATAAGGACTTGGCTAGTGGGGTCATCATTAGGTTGAAAAGGATTGGTGAAAGTGGTGATCCTTGAGGTACTCCACAGTCTGCTTTCCACGGTGATGATATGTTTGAGTTTGATTTCACTTGATAAGTTCTAGTGGTTAGGAAACCCTTGAGCCAACTGAGTATGTTATCGCCAATCCCGAAGTAGTCTAATAGTCTTAATAGTATATTATGGTTTACCATGTTGAATGCACTAGACATATCAAATTGGAGTAGAAGTATGCTTTTTCCTATTGCTATTTACTGCTTGAATTTGGCTAAGAGAGTAATTAGTACTGTTTCAGTGCTATGGAGGGGGCGAAATCCTGATTGCGATTCATATAATATTGAGAATTTATTTATATATTCAGTGAGTTGTTTGATTACCATGCTTTCCATCAGTTTGACTACCAGTGGGATAGATGCTACTGGGCGGTAGTTTGCTTTTTTTCTGGTATCTTTTGGTAGTGGGGTGAGTAGGATGTTGCCATTTTCCTTAGGGAAGAGGCCTTGCTGAAGCATGTAGTTTAGGTGGGAAGTGAGGTCTCCTACGAAGCGGTCAGGGGCGGATTTTAATAGGTAACTGGGACAGATATCCAGTTTGCAGTGAGTGTTGGAGAATCTACTGATCGCCTGGGTGACTGTTTCGACGGTGAGGAGAGTGAAGTTGGACCAGGTTTGGTCCACTGGGTATTTTCCAGGGGTTGGGTCCATGCCGTTGATGAAGTGTTCAATATCGGTATTGTCCTGGGGTAATGTGTTGCGTAGGTTTGCAGTTTTTTCAATGAAATAATTCGTGAGTTTGTCTGCTGATGGGATGTCCCGTATTGGTTGTAGTGACCGGAGTGGTGTCTAGTAGTTGGTTTATGAGTTGGTATAGTTTCTTCGTGTCCTTGTAATCTGGCCCTATTTTAGTTTTGTAATATGACCTTTTGGTTTGTCTTATTGCGTATTTGTATTTTCTTTGTATTTGTTTCTAAGCGTTGAGTGTGTGTTCATCTTTTACTTTTTTCCATGCTCGTTCGGATTTTCTGGATTGTGTTTTTAGTTTTTTCAGTTCATCGTTGAACCATGGTATCATGTTATGCCTACGTGAGGTTCTTGTTTGTAAGGGTGCTATTTCGTCTAATATGCTTCTGCATCTATTGTCCCATTCCGAGAGGTAGAATATGGAGTCCGTCTGACCTGTCCATTCATATTGTATATTTGTTGCCAGAATGTTTTTGAGTCTACTTGGCCTCTTGTGCTGTAGGTTGTATGCTCTTGTATGTGGTATGAACCCGTCTTCCGCATTTCAGGGATAGGTTTAGTTTGAAGTGGTCGGTCCAAGGTGTTTCTGTCCAGTTGATATCTGTTATTATTAGGTTCTGGTCTATGGACAGTTTGTGTGAGATGAGGTCGAGTGTGTGACCTTTGACATGTGTTTGCTGCATATCTGGCTATTTGAGATCCAATAAGTGGAGGAATTCCTTGCAATCTTGTGCGTTGATAGAGTTTGGGTCTTCTAGGTGAAGGTTAATGTCTCCTAATAGTAGTATGTGGAATTGGTTACACAGGTGTTTGATATGAATCCATGAAGTTTGTCTGGCATTCGTTCCAGTTGCCTGGTGGTCTGTAAAACAAGACGCAGTTCAGGTGATCACGTAGGGTTTTGTTGTGGATTCTGATGACGCAATTTCAAGTTTGGGTGTTATAGACTCAGCAATGGTTTCGGTAGTGAAGTGGGATCGATAGATTAGTGCTAGGCCTCCGCCTCTTTTTTCCTTTCTGGTCCAGTGTAAGGTTTTGTATCCCGGAAGGCAGAGGTCTAGGATTATAGGGTCCTTTTGATCATGGATCCAGGTTTCATTGATGAAATTAGGTCAAGGTTTTCTGACAAGATCCAGTCTGTTACTGTTGTTGTTTTGTTTACTACGGATCTGGCGTAGATGTAGCCCATTTGGATTTTTTGGTATGGGTCTTCATGTTTGGTGTTATGGGATTTTTGTAATTGTCAGTTCTTTGTTAGTGTGGGGTTTGTGAGGACCTTTCTTTCCCTACTGTTGTGGTTGTCCACATGTTGGTAGTCTTCTTTTGTTTAGGTTGTTGTCAGTTTGGTGGGGAGTGGTGTGTCTGATCAGTCTTGATGATTATGTAGTATGAGTATGATAGTTCTTTCTACGAGTGGGGTGGTTAGTGATAGGTGGATCAGTGTTATGGAGTAGATTACTAATAGTAGTTTGATGGTATTCATTTGTGAACCTGAGTGTAGAAGGCAGTGCGTTCTTTGGTTTAGAGCCAGAGTGGTTATTATCTGGTCAAGATTTTAGGGCTCAGCCTTAGCCAAGGAGTTTGAAGTCTTTAACTCCTTAGATCCTGTTGTGTTGTTAGAAGCACCTCCAGGCGCTATTTCTAGGTGTGTGATATCTTAGTTCTGTAGGTTGCATCTGATGGAGGCGTGCGATTCATGAACAGTTGTACGAGGTGTTACCAGAACACAGGGATTTCATCTCCTCTCAGTCGTCGGGGGTCTGGCTTCTGCTGTTGTGTGCTTCTGCTACTCCCCCAGCGGCCGCTTGTGCGGTGTGGGGCTGTGGTGCCGGCCATGCGCTGTCTGGGCCCTTGCGTCGCGCCTCAGGGTCACCGTTGGGTTGCCCTTCTCATCTACCTCCCAATTTAGGGCCTCGTGTGGTTTGCTCCCAGCATGGCAATCGGCTTGTGCAGTGAAGATTGGCGCTGACTGATCACAAGCCTTTTGGTACCTGGGGTTGCGTCTCGAGCGATTTCGCCGTGGGTTGCTCCTCTTACCTTACCTTCCCCTCCCCGAGACTGCAGCCGCACAGCCGGTGCTATCTGTCCTCCCCTCACCTTTTGCCCCGGATGGGTGGCTGACCGTTCGGTGTCCCTTGCGGCACACGGCGGAGGTTGGTGGCCGCTGCTGCCCTTCTGATGGTATTAGTGGGTTTGGGTGGGTGCCGGTCGGCATCCTCCTCTGGTGCTGCGGGGTCCGGGTGCTCTGCTGTCCAGTCCAGCGTTAGCCAGGTTGGGGAACAGGTGCCGGGTCCGGGTTGGAAGGTGCTAGGCCCTGAAGCAGTGAGAGCTGCAGTCAACTCACAGGGATGGCTTGGCCGGGTAGGATGTCCGGAGGATGTCCCAGCCTCTTCAGCCACTCCCGCTCCTTCTCCCGATATAGACCCGCAGTCTGGGTCCAGCGGCCGCCGATGGCTGGCTTGCTGACCTCAGTGGCCATGTAGGGAGCTGCTTTCCAATCTTGGTCTACGGAGCTATCTGCTCCGTGACCAGCAAGTCGGCGGCCAGCTTGAATTGATTCCGTGGCTTGATTTCAACTTTGTTCTTCCATATGGTGAGAGCATGAAGAGACCAACCTACCTGGAAGCTGTTCAACCACTTCAGTCTTGAATGCTCAAGACTAGCTTTTTGAACCTGCTCCTGACAATATTCAAATGAATACTCACCTTTTGCCTGAACTCCAGGAAAATTAATCCAGTAATGCTCAGTCTGTTGTCCTAGTGGAAAACCAAAGTGTGGAAGAAGTAGCAACAGCTGAGAGAGAAGTGCAAACTGTAAATGAAGAATCCCTTGTTGTGGTAACATGCATGAGTGTATGAGGCCTGGGCCTTTAAACATGCAGCCAGTTCAGAGGTAAACAAAAAAGATTTATTCATATATTTAAAGATTAAATATAAAGACACCTGTTCTCCTCACAACTTTTCCAACTCACAGCTAACCATTTAAAGGGGGGGGGGGTTGTCTCCTGTCAGTCTACCAAATAATAATATAAACAAGGTAAAAACATTAGCTGTATAAAGGCAGAAAATTTTATCTTGCCTTACATTGCAGTAGACAAGGCTGCAAACATGTATTTAGGTCCTTTGCAGTCCTCTCCTTATGTCCCTGGCAAGGCATAAACTTAGTTTCCTTCCTTGCAGGACTCCACTGAAAATCTCTCACTAGGTCTTTGTAATCCTGGGGTCAGTCTTGGAGGCTCCTTCTCTTATCTCTGGGCGCCCTCTAGCTTGTCTCTACTCTAGAGTTTTCTCTCTGCTGGCTGAACCACCCTCCTTGCTAGGCTTTCTAGAGCTAGGCCTCAACCCTGACATTTATGCAGATGATGTCACGATCTACATTCCATTCAAACATGATCTAAAGAGATCACCAATGATATCAACCAAAGCTTCCAAATCATGCACACCTGGGCAGATGCTTTTCAGCTAAAACTCAATGCAGAAAAAACACAATGCCTCATACTCACCTCACAACATAATACAAAGACGTTTACCACTATAACCACACCAAACCATTCCCTTCCCGTCTCAGACACTCTGAAAATTCTTGGAGTCACCATTGATCAAAATCTCACACTCGAAAACCACGTGAAGAACATAACTAAGAAGATGTTCTACTCCATGTGGAAACTCAAAAGAGTAAAACCTTTCTTCCCGAGATCCATTTTTCGCAACTTGATACAGTCAATGGTATTAAATCACTTAGATTACTGCAACGTACTCTATGCTGGCTGCAAAGAACAACTCGTCAAGAAACTTCAAACAGCCCAGAATACCGCAGCCAGACTCATATTTAGAAAAACAAAATATGAAAGTGCAAAACCCCTAAGAAAGAAACTACACTGGCTCCTACTTAAAGAACGGATCGCGTTCAAGATCTGCACGACTGTGCACAAAATCATAAGCAGAGATGCCACGACCTATATGCTAGACCTCGTTGACCTACCTCCCAGAAATGCTAAAAGATCTGCACTTCCCCAGCTGTAAAGGATTAAAATACAAACTAACGCATGCATTTAGCTTTTCTTACATGAGCACACAGCTGTGGAACGCTCTACCAACAGACTTGAAAATAATCAATGAAATAACTAACTTTCGAAAATTCCTGAAAACCTACCTACTACTACTACTATTTAACATTTCTAAAGCGCTACTAGGGTTACACAGCACTGTACAGTTTAACATAGAAGGACAGTCCCTGCTCAAGGAGCTTACAATCTAAAGGACAAATGTACAGTCAGCAGTCAAATTGGGGCAGTCTAGATTTCATGAATAGGTATAAAGGTTAGGTGCGAAGGCAACATTGAGAGGTGGCTTTGAGCAAGGATTTGAAGATGGGTAGGGAGGGGCTTGGCGCAAGGGCTCAGGAAGTTTATTCCAAGCATAGGGTGAGGCGAGGCAGAAAGGGCGGAGCCTGGAGTTGGCGGTGGTGGAGAAGAGTACTGAGAGGAGGGATTTGTCCTGTGAGCGGAGGTTTCGGGTGGGAACGTAAGGGGAGATGAGGGTAGAGAGGTAATGAGGGCCTGCAGACTGAGTGCATTTGTAGATAAGAAGGAGAAGCTTGAACTGTATGCAGTATCTGATTGGAAGCCAGTGAAGTGACTTGAGGAGAGGGTGATATGAGCATATCGGTCTAGGCGGAATATAAGACGTGCAGCAGAGTTCTGAATGGATTGAAGGGGGGATAGATGGTTAAGTGGGAAGCCAGTGAGGAGTAGGTTGCAGTAGTCAAGGCGAGAGGTAATGAAAGAGTGGATGAGAGTTCGGGTGGTGTGCTCAGAGAGGAAAGGGCGAATTTGCTGACGTTAAAGAGAAAGAAGTGACAGGTCTTGGCTATCTGCTGGATATGCGCAGAGAAGGAGAGGGAGGAGTTGAAGATGACACCGAGGTTGCGGGCAGATGAGACGGGGAGGATGAGGGTGTTATCGACTGAGACAGAGAGTGGGGGAAGAGGAGAAGTGGGTTTAGGTGGAAAGACAATAAAGCTCGGTCTTGGCCATGTTCAGTTTCAGGTGGCGGTTGGACATCCAGGCAGCAATGTCAGATAAGCAGGCCGATACTTTGGCTTGGGTTTCCGCAGTGATGTCTGGTGTGGAGAGATAAAGCTGGGTGTCGTCAGCATAAAGATAATATTGGAAACCATGAGATGAGCTCAGCGAGCCAGGGAAAGAGGTGTAGATTGAAAAAAGAAGGGGTCCAAGGACAGATCCCTGGGGAACTCCAACAGAGAGTGGGATGGGGGTGGAGGAAGATCCATGAGAATGTACTCTGAAGGTACGGTGGGAGAGATAAGAGGAGAACCAGGAGAGGACAGAGCCCTGGAACCCAAAAGAGGACAGTGTGGCAAGGAGTAAATCATGATTAACAGTGTCAAAAGCGGCGGATAGGTCGAGGAGGATGAGGATGGAGTAATGACCTTTGGATTTGGCAAGGAACAATCTCTTCAACAAGGCCTATCACGAGAATCAATAGCCCAATTATAGCACGCAAACACCTCACCCATACTCGGAAAGGCTTCTCTCTATATCTGCTGCTTAGTTCTTCTATGTCAGTGTTAATCTTTTTGTAACACCAATTGTACCTTTTATCCTGGAATGGCGCTGCCATAACAGGTCTCTGTAAGCCACATTGAGCCTGCAAATAGGTGTGAAAATGTGGGATACAAGCGCAATAAATAATAATGTGGCCATGTGAGGGACTATGCTTAAGGGAGACTGGCACACCCCCTTGATTCACCTCTTTTGATCCAGTTGCTGCTTTTTGAAAATATTCACAGATGTTCAGACAGAATTGTCAAACCAGGTCAGATACTTCTAGAGTCAGAATCTCCATTTGCATTCAGGTAAATAGTACACATGAGATTAATAAGTGGAGACCCCAAATGATAACTGTTGAAACTGTGCAGATAGAAACAATGCTATGCTTACAGTTGAAGTGTTGACGTTATTGTGTTCATACGGCAACTCATCTCATGTTTAAAGGCATGGAAAGTTTATAGCCATATACCGGGCACTTAAGCATTGTTTTGACAAGGCCATCAAGAGGTTTCTCCACCGGAGAATTAAACCCCTCTGAATGGCTGCCTGGGCTGGGAGACTTCTGCTGTTGTGTCTTTCACTCCTGTGCTTATGGGACAAGCAGGGAGGTAGATGCATACACTGAAGAACTCTGCAGCACAGGGGTTCTAGATGGGGCCACAACCCAAGGAAACACCAGTAGCTAGTTCAGATATTATTACATTTTTGAAAATAGTTATGAGTGTTACCAGATTTGTGAAAGGAATTAGAAATATAAATGGTAACAATACCAAAGTAAACACGAGGGTCATTTACTAACATTATTTATTTCACTTGTATGCCACATTTTCCCACCCATTTGCAGGCTCAATGTGGCTTACAAAGATCTGTTATGGCATCGCCATACCAGGGTAAAGAGTACAATTGGTTTTACAGAGAAGTCAAGGAAAACAAGAGGATTTGATCAAGCAGTAGTAGAAGGATACATTCTGAATTAAGTTGGATAGGTGTTGTGTTAAGGTTAGTTATGGGTTCTTGTGGTAGGCTTTGTTAAAGAGGTAAGTCTTCAGATAAACATGCAATAATGGCATTTACATATTAATGAATAGTAAAAGACCCCCTAAAATTTTTAAGTAAAACCAAATAATTCTTGGAGGCCAGAAAGTCACCTAAATAAGGTTTTTAACAGGTTGTCATAATAATTTGGAAAATTTAAGAAACATAATTTACAAATTAAAAATGAAAAAAAATCTTAAATATGAACCCTTCACAATTATTCATTATCAGGACAACACATTTATCAAAATGCTTTAGTTAACAAAACACAACATACATAATAACCTTGCTAGCGCCCGTTTCATTTCTTAAAGAAACAGGCTTTTATACTAACCTCTCTCTCTCTCTCTCTCACAAATGCACACACTGTCTCTGTATCACACACATACACACACACACAATCTCACTGTCTCTTTCTGTCACACAGGAACACACAGAGGAACGCATTGCACAACGTCAACATGGCAACAAAAAAAAACCCCATGAAGCTTAAGGGAAACAGGAGGGTTGGTGAACATGGGGTGAGGCCACAAATACACAGACAACCCGTTGGGTGAATTACAGTTTAAACCAAAAAAAAAAAAAAAAGGAGAACGGCAGGAGAAAGAGGACGGTTGGTGGACATGGGGAGGGGGTTGGTGCACATGGGGGTAGGACAGGGCAACACATGAATTACAATTAAAAAAAACATGTCAAACTCATGGACCATCTTCCTCATTATACACCCTTCACAATTACTCCTTCTCATTATAGCACTTTTCTATGAACTGTTTGGTTAACAACAATCATGAATATAACCTTGCTAGCGCCCGTTTCATATCTTACAGAAACGGGCCTTTTTTACTAGTAATAACAATAAAACAATTGAAATATAGCATATATTGTGCAGAAATGTAGATGTTAGGAAGAATTTTATCAGACGGTAAGGTTCTGTTAATAATGTTTACAAATAATGCTGGTAGTGGTCATTTACTTGATATGGATTGTAAGGGGTGGGGAGTTCAGGTGTCTGTACATACATGGCAACTTCTCCGATTCCACTGTCTTGTATTACTTCTTATGCATGTCAACAACATGTCTCTTGTCACGCTGCATACATTCAAGATTGCTGTGGCTTTGCAGGATGTGTCTCCAATTATTTTGGGACAACAGCTAATGAGTTTCAAGGTGCTGGCAGTTCTCACAAGAATTGTTTACAGCAGGGCTTTTTTTTGAGGGAGTACTGAGTACCAGCACCTTTTCCATTGTCTGCTAAATTTGACCCATGGTCCCCAAATTTTAATGAAAGAGCCCAGGCTGTACACACCTGTCTTGACATAGATTCTGTGACTGGTTGCAGGGGGCCTTGCTATTGTGGGGTGGCCTACCATTTGAGTACCAGCATTTTATTTTGCTAGAAAAAAATGCACTGGTTTACAGTGAACAGGGAAGGACCAGAAGAGGGGGATATAGGTGTCCTTGTACCCAACACCATGTCACATTCTTGCTGCCATCACTTCCATCCTTCCCCTTTTTGCTTTTTCATTTCTGTTATTCATTTTCATTGTAATGTCACAGCTGGTAGGGGTACCTAAGCTAGGGAATCTCTTGTTGGGACATTTGGACTATATATGATCACAGCAGGGATGCCCCTACAGCTGCCATCAGCTATAGTAGGGGCAGGAGAACCCCTGTGTGCTGTGTGGGGCAAACTGAGGGCCCAATGCACAAAGCATACCGTGCTTGCCACGTTTGCTTTAGACCGGTTGTAGCTAGTCTAAAGCAAATATTATTTAGCGTCTAATGCACAAAGGGGTCCTATGTGCATCCCTTTTACTGTTGTAGCTAGCCCTATGCAAATCTATTAGAAGCAGCTCATTAATATTAAAATAAGCACTCTGAGCAATGCACAGAAAGGAGCGCCTACCTTTAGCCTGTAAAATTTTCCAGCATGTCTGGAGCTGTCAGTGTATGGGGATGACCTGGTGGAGCAGTCTGTTTGCACTAAAGTTTGCTGGATGTAGAATAGTTGTGTTAAATTGCAGAGCCCTCGGCAGACAAGGGCTGGCAAATGTAAACAAAGCAAAAAACAAACACCTCCCCCCCCTCCAAAAAAGCACTTCAACTGAGCAAAGGATTCATAGACAAAGCATTTCTTTGTAAACTTACTGCTCACCCCCAAATTCTTAAGTTACCAAAACAGTTTTGCAATAGCCTTTTAATATGAAATAAACAAGCTTCAACACACAAACATATGTGCCCTAGGACTGGAAAGCCGAGCATGAAAAATGCCTAGCACATCTGTAGAACATCAGCGTTTACTGGAAGACTGTTCTGCGCATGTGCTAGGCGCTTTCCCTACCTGGCCGCTTACAGATTTTCTGTGCATCTCATTTGCATGAAATTTCCTTTGTGCATCGGTTGCTATTTCAAAATTGCTAAGTTCACCAGCGGATACAAACGTTCATGGTGTTTAAAGGTGACTTTTGGGCATCGGGGCCTGAGTTGGCTGTGGATGGTCACCCTTGCTGCGCAGCAGGAAACCCTAGAGAGAAGCAAACAGTGGGCTAATGGTGCAAAAGTATAATATGTTTGTAGCTTGGGTACTGTTGCACAACCTTTTGAATTATGTTATATTTAAGAAAATCTGAGGTCAGAGTTATACCACTGACATCAAATGTGTTGCCTTGCCCATGAGGAGAGAGCTCATACATAGATCAGGGGCCACAGGCAACTGGGATGTAGGGTCTCAGCTGCTTACGCTATCTGCATGAGTTCTAATTCTTACTCCAGCTGGCTCTTGGCTTCCAGGGTTTGGCTGCCTGATGCTGCAGAGACAGAATGGAGAGCAAATGAGTTAGTTTCCCAGGTGTGGAAGATTCCAGGCAGATGAGAAGCCACCTCCCCCTTAGGGTCATTAAGGCAACATTGAGGTTCAAACATGGCATCTAAATCACAGGATTTAGACATAATTCTTTCTAAAATGTTTTCATGCATGAGTCATAATTTAAAAAAAGAAAGTCCCTCTTCCAAATGTCTAAGTGGCCGCGACTGAAACATCCCCAGTGCCCTATAAAAGCATGTATCTCAGGATTTTCAACCCTCGACATCCCATTATTGTGATGGCACCTAAAAAGAAGGCTCAAGCAGGAAGTCCAATTTTCATTGATGGCTAGACTGAGCTCCTTGTCAAGGAGATCAGTACACGCCATGCCAATCTCTTTGCTCCCAGGGGGCAAATTATATGTGCATATACCAAGGAAAAAAGAATGGATCATTGCATGCAACAAGCTTAATGTAGTCTACCATGCACATAGATCTATAGAGGACATCAAAAGAAAATGGAGGCAGCCGACGAGGTTTGTGAGGCGCAAGGCTGGGGCCAACTTGTCAGGTGCTGATACTGTGAACCTTATCCCAGTGGAGTGTATGGTGCATGGGATCCTACCCCAGGAGGGCGTCCATAGCTTGGGAAGCCAGGACACCTCTGCACAGGCTGGAGAGTCAGGTAAGTTTGGCCAAACCAAGCTGTTCTAGCTGTTCTCTCTGTGGCACCCTCTCTTTCTCTAGCAGGAACATTGTGGGGGGCCTCGTTGCTACCATTCCCATGTGTATTAAAGGTTCTCAGGTAGGTGGAGGAAGGATTAAGAAGGCATACCAGAGTATATGCTGAAAGGCTTGTTAAGGGGCCATGTCCCAACATTTCACAGGGAACAACGGTTAGTGGGCAGGTCTGGGGCCACTCAGCTCACCGGGTGGAGGGCCCCTGTATCTATCATGTTTAGGTGCCTTCTTCCCCCCCCCCCCTCCTCCTAGGCCCATCACCAACCCCTCTCAATTTCTGCTTTCTACATCTCTGTGTTCATCTCACTGTGCCCTCTACACCTCTTCCACAATCCTTCCTTCTGTACCCACCTGGCTGTGTGACTGTATGGCACCCTGGCCTCTGAGGTAGAGAGCTGCATGGGAATGCGGATAGTGGGAATCCCGCAGGGATCCCTTCCAGGACCATGGGGATTCCGTGGGGACGGACAGAGATCCACGGGGATCCCGAGGGGATGGACCCCAGTCCTGCAGGTTTCCCGTGGAACATAGAAAGGAGCTTTTCTTTCCCTCCATTCCTCAGATAACCCTGGTGGTCTAGTGGCTTGCTTCAGGGCAGGAAAGGTCCCCACACTTTCCTGCCTGCTGTCGCTGATCCTCTCGCTGCCGCCTGTCAGAACTCATTCTACTTTTCTCTTTAAGTGTCTGCTTCTTCTTCTTGATCAAACTTCAGGGCTGCAGTTTCAGGGTAAGTAATTGTGCACAGGTTAACGTCTCTAGGAAAGAGACAGGGTGTCCTGAGACAGGAAGTCCAGGGGAGGGATATAGGGACATATCCCAGGGCTCTTCCATGAAAAGAGCAAGTGTTGACATGGGAACTGGTATGAGCCAAATCCCAGAAGGTAAGGATATATATTTAGTAACTGCAGCCCAATTGGCCATTGAATTTTAACTAGGTGGAATAAAATCTAAGCCAACATGGAAGCGATAGAGAGAGAGAGAGAGAGAGAATTTCCAGGAAGTCATAAAAATTCCTTATGGAGTGACAGCCTGTGGTCTGTGCCCTGTTTAAATGTTTAGAATTTTAAGTCGGTGCAAAGGGGGAAAAAGATTTTAAGGTTACAAATCAGTGGCCCAGATGCATCAACCATACGTAAAAAAATTACAAACGTTAAAGTCCGAACCAAATTTAAAAAAACGAACAATGCTCAAAAAAAACAATTTGCACAAGTTCGGTGCGGATTTAAAAAGTACAATGTATCAATGCTGTTTGGTAATCGGCCCTTAAATCATGCGCAGAGCAGCCAAGCGTTATGCTGGCTGCTCTGCGCATGCCAGAACCGTCAGAACAACAACAACAACAAAACCCCCACAAACACGTGGCTCCTCGCACCCCGCTGCATCCCTGATGCTTTCTCACAAACAACCCCTTCCAGTTCTCCACTCTCCAACTCAGCAAATTCACAAATGGGTCTAAAGATAGGTTTGGCCTTATCCTAGATGCTTTTAAAGCAGGTCTAATTCCTAATGTTTTTCTTTCTGCCCCCAGGAAGTCGTTTTGCTTTCTGTTGTGTGCAGAAAACGTTCATCAAGTAACACCGTCTATGTTACGCCCACAAAATGGCCCCCCTCTGGGAACATTTTCTCTTAGGCGACTAATGGACTTAAACAATGTTTTTTGTTTGTTTGTTTGTTTGTTTGATTATATGCTTAGGATGTTTTTCCGTGACAAAAACCATATATCTGCCTGTTATGTCATTTTTTAGATTTTTTTCTGTTTCGAAAATGAGCCCCTTTATGTTCTAGTTTATTTTTATACTGCCTTATATATTTTATGACTTTTTTGGTAGCCATATTGGTTGAACCTTGCAGAATGTTTTATAAATGTTTCTTCTTGAGCAGCATTCCCAGTATTCTTGCAGGATGGAGGCATTAGCTGATGTTAATAGTGAAGAATAGCTAGTGGGACAGACATGAACAATAGTGGAATATAACTCTACTAAGGAGTGTGGCAGTAGAAAGAAGGCATGTAATAGGCTATACAGTCATATGACAGCAACATAAGATAGTAAATAATGACAGATGAGATGAAGACCTGTATGGTCCATCCAGTCTGCCCAACAACTGACCGCAGCATAGCATATGTGACATTATATCCATCCCTATACTATGCCTCAGAGTCACACAGTTACAATACCTGAAAGCTACTGACTTTCGGACTCTTTTTCCAGAATTAAGGCCCAGATGCACTAAACCTTAACGACCCTTTAATGAAGAAATTTTCAACCGTAGCATGCATTAAAGGCCATTTTCCAACTACGCTAGCAGCTAACGAAAACGGAATGCAAACGAGTAACTACCATTGAAATGTGGACAATTCGGGATGCACTAACCATATCGACGATTGCACCGAATCATTTACCGTGATAAATTTAACGTGATGTCAGAGCTGTCGTTAAGGCCTGAGCTGTCATCTCCCCGCTTCCCCCTGCAGCATAAAAATCCAAGCTGGCATGTTTAAAAACAAAAGTGAGATAACCAACACAAACACGTGGCTCCCCGCTTCCCTCTGCATAAAATAGAAAATGAAAACAAAATCAAAAAAGGATCGGGAGGGGGCAAAGGCGCTCGTCAGGAGCGTCCTGTATGAACGGCCTTGCCCCCCCCCTCCGCGGGTCCCCGCTGCTCCCCGCTTCCCCCTGCATCAAAAATCTAAATTTTAGCAGCCCCGACCCCCCTCCCTTCCTCTCTTCCTTTCTCTCTACATTCTCCCACAGCTCCGCCTCCCGCCATCCTCTGCCCCTTGCCCTGCCCCCATGAGGTCGTCGCTGCCGCTCCCCCGGGGGCGGGCCCAGATCAGGAAAGCAGAGACATCCTGCAGACTGGCGGTGATCTGATGTTCTTCTTGCCCGTGCAACGCCTTCACACAGAGGTGAGAGGCGCTGCGCGGGCCCGGTAAGGCGGAGGGGGGGCCCGGTGAAGGGGGGGAGCGGCGGCGACGACCTCAGGGGGCGGGGCACGGGGGCGGAGGATGGCGGGAGGCAGAGCTGTGGGAGAAAGTAGAGAGAAAGGAAGAGAGGAAGGGAGGGGGGTCGGGGCTGCTAAAATTTAGATTTTTGATGCAGAGGGAAGCGGGGAGCAGCGGGGACCTTGGGGGGGGGGGGGCAAGGCCATCCATACAGGACGCTCCTGACGAGTGTCTTTGCCCCCTCCCAATCCTTTTTTGATTTTTGTTTTGATGCCAGGGGAAGCGGGGAGCCACGTGTTTAGGTTGGGTTTTTTTTTTTGTGGTTTTGACGTTTGTGGCATGCGCAGGGCAGCCAGCATAACGCTTGGCTGCTCTGCGCATGCTTTAGGGGCTGATTACCAACGGGGGTTACACCAGTTTTAACGATTCTTCAATACATTGTACTTTACAATACCGCACCGAACACGTGCGACTTGTTTTTTTGGTGCATTCATCGTTTTTTCAAATTCGTTAGGGACTTTTACGTTTTAGATTTTTTTACATTTGGTTGCTGCATCTGGCCCTAAGTTATAAATGTCTACATATGGACCATAAAAGGTCTCTGTATGATGACATCTTTTTGCTTGACCAAGACTGATGCTGCCTTTAAAGCACTAGTCCCACAACCAAGCCACTTATCCAAGTCTTCAATTGTTTGTACCTCCCCCATTCCATCCATATCCGGGGCTTATCATCTGCTATTTACTTTTTTCCTGCACCCTCTGCCCTCGGTCCTCTCCCATAAAAGAGGTGGTGGTGACTATTTCAACAGCAAATTCATACTACTTTTCAGCAAATCTGATTTGACTTTACTTTAAACAGCCTCTTTAGCATGACAGGTCCATCACTCTGGAATAATCTACCGAAACATCTTCCGCTGGAACTCTCATTTCTAAAGTTCAACACAGGACTTAAAACTTAAGGGCCCTTTTACTAAGGCGGGTAGGCGCCTATGCACGTCCAATGTGGTGCTAACCGGGCGGTAATCGGCAGTGTATGCGTGCTGACGATTACTACCCGGTTAACGTGTGAGAGCTTACTGCTAAGTCAATGGGTGGTGGTAAGGTCTCGGGCCCAAAATGGACACATGCTGATTTTTATTTTGCTGCACGTCCATTTTCGGCAAGCAAAAGGCCTTTTTTGTAGGTGCGCTGAAAAATGGAAACTGCACGTCCAATACATGCGTCTACGCCAGCGCAGGCCATTTTCAGTGCATCTTAGTAAAAGGATCCCTTATTTTGTTGACCCCCCCCCCAAAAAAAAAGTTTCAATAATAACATGTATCCCGCCCCAATACCAGGTGATTTCCACTAATTGTGGCCAGAGTTGTACTTGCTCCTCCATTCAGTCTACATCTCTCTTTTCTCTGTTTAAAGTGTGAAGGTCATTTAATTTTGATTTTGATTCCATGCTCTTTCTATATAGGGATCTTCTGTGTTTATCCCATGTGTTTTTGAATTTGGCCATTGTTTTTGTTTCCACCACTAACCCTAGGAGGGTATTCCAAGCATCTACCACAAACTCCAGAAAAAAGGATTTCCTGATGTTACTCCTAAATCTATCACTCGGCAACCTCAATTTGGGTCCTCTAGTTCTATCGTTTCCACATCTCTGAAAAAAAAACTTTGTATGTTAATATATTTCAAATATTTAACGCCTGTATTATATCTTCTCTGACCCTCCTCTCCTGTACGGTATACATATTCAAGTCTTCAAGTGTCTTCTCATAGGTCTTGAGGCGCAAACCTCATACCATTTCTGTTGCCTTCCTCTGAACAGCTTCAAGTCTTTTAAAATCCTTAGGGCCCCTTTTACCAAACTGCGGTAGCATCAACGTGTGGATCCGTCACTCGTCAAGGCCCCCTTTTACTGCAGCGAGTAAAAGGCTTTTTTTTTAAGGGAAATGGCCCTGTGATAAGTGAACTACTTGCTGCGCTGCTATTTCCCAGGGGAGCCCTTACCTTCACCCATTTAGGAGGTGGTAAGGGCTCCCGCTCTACCCCAGCAAGTGGCACTGCCCAATTACTGCTGGCTAAGTCCCCAGTGCTAGAAAATAAAAATACATTTTCTAGCACCAGAGTTGGCACATGTCAGAGGCTGCGATTACTTCCAGGCTTCTGTGGTAGCCCGGCAGTAGGCCCGATTTGCCACGTGCCAACACTGCAGTAGCCTTACCGTCCTTTAGTAAAAGGGCCCCATAGTGAGATATGGCCTTTAAAACTTGAAACCAACAAAAGTGGAGAAACTAGATCCGCTACGTGCTGTTCTTTAAAACTTGAACACAGTACTCCAAGTGGGGCCTCACCAGTGACTCGTAAAGGAGCATTAATACTTCCTTTCTTATGCTAGTTATGCATCTCTCTATGCATCCTAGCATCCTTCTGCCTACAGCCACCACCTTGTCACATTGTTTCACTACTATCATGCCCAAGGCCCCTCTCCCAGTCTGTGCTTATCAGCCTCTTACCCTCTACCACATATAGCTTCTTCTGATTTCTACACCCCAAGTGCATCACTCTGCACTTCCTTGCTTCAAATTTTAACTGCCAGACATTATACCATTCTTCTAAGATCTGTGGATTTATTTATTTATTTATTTATTTATTATTTATTGCATTTGTATCCCACATTTTCCCACCTTTTTGCGGACTCAGTGTGGCTTACAATACATTATGAATGATGGAAATACAATTTGTTACAATTCGGTTATGGATTACATTGTGAAGAGTTATACGAGACAAAATCAAAGTATCGTTAAGGAATATATCAATGGAAAAGAACATTGAAACATTGGAAGGAAACAACGGGAAATTAAAGGGCAATATATAATAACAAAAACCATATGGTATACATTTTTCTGTGAGTAAAGGTATGAGTGTGGTGAGATTTCGGATTACTTCTTATGTTGTCTACTCCCTCTAGGGGTGTCCATTGTGTTGCAAATCTTCATGTCATCCGCAAAAGGGCAATCTTTCCTTCTAACAAATATATTGTGAGCAACATTGCCAATAGAATCAGCCCCGGTGCCAACCCCTGAGGTACTCCACTACTTACCTTTATTTCCTTTGAGTGAATTCCATCTACCACCGCCCTCTGTCACCTGTCGGTCAACCAATTTCCAATCTAGTTCACCACTTTGGGTCCTAACTCCAACCCCCTCAGCTTATTCATGAATTTCCTGTGAGGAACCGTATCATAGGCTTTACTGAAATCCAAATAGACTATGTCAAGAGCGAGTCCTCTTCCATCTCTAGTCAACCAGTCAAAAAAACAATCAGATTTGTTTGGCAGTTTTCTTTTGTGAGGGTCCCACACTCCTCATGGTGCTCCCGATTACTACAGTTATACATGAAGGTCCTATGTTCTCTATAGAGTTCCCTGGTGCCACAGCTATAAGTGAGAGTTCCACACTCCCAGCACTTCCGAGGCTAGTGTTAGGGAATGGCAAATCAGAGCCCATGGGCTGTTGGGGGTGGGAGGGGAGGGTGATGGTGCTTCAGTGGTTATCAATATGTGTCATCTCATAGACCCAGCTGAGAGATTGCCTGAAGCCTTTCACTAGTCCTGGACCAATGATGTAAGGTGAGGCTAATGCTGGAGAAAGGGAAAAGTTAAGAAAGAGAGAGGGAATCTGGAGGGGGGGGGAGGAGAAATGCTCAGGCACTGGAGATTGGGGTTGAGAGGAGGCAGGTCAAGAACTTGAGGTAATAGGGGGGGGGGGGGGAAGCAGCTCATTGAAAAGAGTGCAGAACAAGTGGAGGAAGCTGGAGGACCAGAGATCAAGGAAGAATGAGGAGACTCAACAACATCAAGTTTCAAGTTTATTTAGTTTTTGATATACTGCTTATCTTCTAAGTGGCAAACAATATAGTTAGGAAAGAGAGAGAGCAGAGAGCGGGGAAAGAAAAGAGTAAGATGAGAGAGAAATTACAATAAGAAAGGGTAGTGTTAAAGAGGAGGAGTAAATTAAGCTGTCTTGTCTCACTGTCACCTGATATTGGAGAGGGATACATGTTATTATTGAAATTTAAAAAAAAAAAAAAAAGCTTTTTGGACATGTCAAACATATCTTGGGACTCTGGGTCATTTGCTGTGTAAATATTCGGCAGTACACCTATATTGGACTGGTATCTGGTCATTTATCAAAAACATTTTAGACACTGACATTCCTTTATCTTATTGTACAGGAATTTTCAACATCCAGCCTATATTTTTATTTATTTGTAGCATTTGTATCCCACATTTTCCCTCCAATTTGCAGGCTCAATGTGGCTTACATTTGCCGTAATGGCGGTTGCCATTTCCGGTTAACAGGCTTACAAATGGTATTGCGTTAAGGTGCATACATACATGGTAACGTGCATGGAACATATTATATATGGAACAGATCATGGTATATATATATATACCATGTGCAAACATACATGGTAAAGAAGAATACATTATGGTATTGCAAGAAGTTTCCTGAGTAATAAATTGGGTTGTAACATACATTAGGTCATCGACTATAGAGAGACCCTATTCAACATAAGGTTTAAAGTGGTATTGCTTGATCATTAATAGGAAGGAGGTTAAGCAGTCATGTGATAAAAGTTTGATTTTGTATAAATCGTGTATAATGTTATTATTTAGTATTTAAGATGGATGTTTATGGTATGCCTTATTGAAAAGATCTGTTTTCAGTAGCCTTCAGAAGATGGTTAGGTCTTGCGTTGTTTTTATGGCCTTCGGTAGTGCATTCCATAGCCGCGTGCAGATGTATGAGAAACTGGTCGCATATGTGGATTTGTATTTTAGCCCTTTACAGTTAAGATAGTGGAGATTGAGGAATGTGCATGATGATCTTTTTGCGTTCCTAATAGGCAAGTCTATAAGGTCTGACATGTAGTTCGGGGCTTCCCCGTAGATGATTTTGTGGACTAAGGTGCAAACTTTGAATGTAATTCGTTCTTTTAGTGGGAGCCAGTGTAGTTTTTCTCTTAGGGGTTTGACGCTTTCGTATTTTGCTTTCCCAAATATGAGCCTGGCTGCTGTGTTTTGAGCGGTTTGAAGCTTCTTGATGATTTGTTCTTTGCATCCAGCATACATGGCATTGCAGTAGTCTAGATGACTTAGCACCATTGATTGTACTAGGCTGCAGAATGCTTCCCTTGGGATGATAAGGCTGTTACTCTTCTCCACATCTTCACAGCAGTGGCTATTCAACAGATTATGACAAACCTCAAAAATCTATATATGCTTAATGTTCACTTCTGGTGGAACTCAATTCTTCTGATATACAAATATGCAACTAATGTAATGAATCACTGGAACCTTCGTAGCAAATTTCAGACATGGTCTTATATTAAGAATTATGTTTCTACTCGAGAATCTGAGGGCGATTAATATGCTAGATAGATTTCTGGACTCAGCATGTTTATTATGGACTTAAACTTGTCTTGTGTAGTGATTGCTCTGTAGCAGACCTTTTGTTTTCTTTCCATTCCATTGTTCTCTATTGAATAATGACAGACACTCATACAGCCAATTGTATCTCAATCTAGCCGCATGTTGATCCTCATTTTTGTTTCTTCATAATCGTTATTGTTCATATATATCTACAGTGAAGCCCCGGGATACATGACAGACCTGATCGACCTACCAACTAGAAACACATCCAAATCAACACGAACGTACCTAAATCTACACTACCCAAGCTGCAAAGGACTCAAATAGAAATCAACTTACGCATCCAGTTTCTCCTGCATAAGCACACAACTGTGGAACGCATTACCAAAAGCCTTGAAAACTACGTACGACCACCTAAACTTCCGGAAAAAACTAAAAACTAACCTGTTTAAAAAGGCATACGCTGCTGATCCAACATAAATGCCTGATCTCTGCAACACAACAAAACTAAAGTACGTAATGGACATAACACAACTCTTCCGTTGTATGATTCCCAAATGTGGCTGTACCTCATGAACTTTATCTTACCACAATATCACTTTGTATTTGTTTACACCGGAGTCTGCAAACACCTCTCCGGTACTATGTAAGCCACATTGAGCCTACAAATAGGTGGGAAAATGTGAGATACAAATGTAATAATTTATATATATATTGTGATAAGTATGAGGCTGTCCTATCCGGGGTAGGCCACTAGAGGGTGCTAGTAAAAGAATAAGTGGAGGTCGTTAGGACCGGGGAGAGACCTGGGGTGTCCACAGGTGTAGGAGGTTATGGGCTGGGTCCTGTGTAGCTAATTAACTACTTTATACCCCACCTGAGTTGTGAAAGGAAGAGAAGTGAGCTAGCAGCAGAAGAGGAGAGAGCCCCTGGAAGATACTGGCTAACCCTATGGACTGGTGGTGGACTGTGTGTCCAAAGGAGATCAGCAGGCTGAAAATCCTGGGGTAAGAAGTCCCTAAAGCATTAGTGTTTGACTGTGTGTCCTCAGTACTTATAGGAACTGTGTGTTCAGTGAAAGGACTGTGTGTCCAAAGAAGAAAGGACTGTGTGTCCAGAACTGTGTGTTCAAAGAGGGGGGACTGTGTGTCCAGAACTGTGTGTTCAAAGAGGGGACTGTGTGTCAAGGACTGTGTGTCCAAAGTACTGAGAGAAGCAGACTGCAAAGCCTGGGGTTGAGAGTCCCCAAAGTATTGGTGTAGTACTGAGCCCATGTATCTGTGTGGGGAGGCTCAGTGTGAAGATCTATGAAAGTATAAAGTATTAAGCTAGAAGAAGTGTGCCCAGGGGCTGGAATAAAGAGTTGCCTGAGAAATATGCCGTTGGTGAGACCTGTTTAATTTGCTTAGTGGGAACCAGGTCACCCTGAGTGAGAAGGGGGATATCACAATATATATATATATATACTGTATGTTTTTGAAGTAAACTGATAAAACTATTTGGACTAAAAAAGCAAAGTTTTTAAGATCTATTTTAAACTTTAGGAATGAGGGTTCCAGTTGAAGATGTAGTAGTAGATTATCTCAGAGTGATGGACACATAATATTAACTTTACTTTCAGATTTGGTGAAAAGTGGGGACCACAAGAAGATGTTGGTCTGGTCTATGGAGTATAGGGTTCTTGAAATCACAGGGAGGAAACTGAACAACTGGAGCAGGGGCTTAGCCAGACCTCGGCGGGAGGGGGGCAAATTTTAGCCTGCTTTCCCCACCGCTTCTGACCCACCCACCGCCTCCACCACCAACCCTCCCCTGCTGCCGCCGCCACCGCATAAGTCCCCAACCCCCACCAGCTGAAGCATTTATCTGTCCCGTGCTGGTCTTGCACTTGCTTTCTCTCCTGTTTTCAGCACACCGTGCACTACACGCTCGTTTTAATGAAACTGAGCATGCACAAGCATGCTCAGTTTCATTAAAATGACAGCATGCATGGCACGACTGGAAACAGGAGAGGAAGCAAGCGCAAGACCAGCTTGGGACAGATAAATGCTTCAGCTAATGGGGGTTGGGTTGGGGACCCCCACCAGTCAAACTGGGGGCACCAGAGCCAATTTGGGGGGCCCAGGCCCCCATGGCCCCCCATAGCTACACCACTGGGCTGGAGATAGGGAGGGAGGCTCAAGGACTCAGGAAGGGGTTTTGATGAAGAAAGGAGGAGAAAGAAGACTCAGGATCATGGCCAGGGCCAGCCTGAGGTGGAGGCCTCAGGCAGCACTCTTTTGAAGCATTGCCTCCCACCTTTACTTCCCCAACCCCTTTCCACCAATTGACCTTTTCTTTCTTGTTTTTCCAAAGGCGGCGGCAGTGATTCCCAGAGGCTACCCTGCCACTGGTCCTGGCCCCTTCTGTCTACTGCGGCCTGCCTTTGAGGAAACAGGAAGTTACATCATAGAGGTGGGCTGAAGTAGAGAGAAGGGGCTGCAGGGCAGCCTCTGGGAATCGCTGCTGCCGCCTTTGGAAATACTAAAAATAAAAGGTAAATTGGTGGAAGGGGGCTGGGGGCTGGGAAAGGAAGGGGGAAATGGCAGACCGTGGTGGGAGGGTGGTGGAGGTGGCAACTCATTCCTTGCCTCAGGGGGGGAGGGTTGGTGGCGGGCGACAGCAGCGGCTCATTCCTCACCTCAGGGGAGGCGGCAGTGGCAGCTCATTTCTTGCCTCAGGCGGAAGATTGTTTTAGGCTGCCCCTGGTCATGGCTGCACCACTATGTTTCTCCCCTGGGCCCTAGCATAATAGTGGCCCTGTGCTGCACTTGCTCATAAAGACTGGCTGCAATTGTAAAAATGCGAGTTTGATATTTTTGGCTGATAAATAATGTCATGTGTATCTTTGTACTAGATACTTGGCATGAATGTCTTTGCAATTATCAGACCAATATTATCAGCACAAGGAATTCATTAAAAAGCAGGAAAACATCAATTATTCACTTCATTTGCAGTGCCAGTTGGGATGATCATACACAAGAAGGGATTAAAATGCTGCTTGTTCAGATGATATAGTTTTGATATTGCCTACGAAGTAAGTGAACTCAGGAAATCAAATACACTAGCGTTTAGAAAAGGAGACTACAATAAAATGAGAAGAACGGTGAAAAAAAGACTGAAGGGAGCAGCTGAAAGGGTAAAAAACTTGAATCAGGCATGGATGCTGTTCAAAAACACCATCCTAGAAGTACAGGGCAAATATATTCCGCGTATTACAAAAAGAGGAAAAAAGACCAAACGTCAGCCGGCGTGGCTAATCAGTAAGGTAAAGGAAGCTATTAGAGCCAAAAAACAATCCTTCAGAAAATGGAGAAGGGAACCGACTGAAGACAATAAGATAAAACATAAGGAATGTCAAGCCAAATGCAAAAAGGAGATAAGGAGGGCTAAGAAGGGCTTTGAAAAAAAGTTAGCGTTAGAAGCAAAAACACATAGCAAAATTATTTTTAGGTATATTAAAAGCAGGAAGCCAGCTAAAGAATCGGTAGGACCGCTGGATAACTGTGGTATTAAAGGGGTGATCAAGGAAGACAAAGCCGTAGCGGAGAAATTAAATTAATTCTTTGCTTCGGTCTTCACCGAGGAGGATTTGGGAGGGATACAGGGGCCGGAAAAGGTATTTGCAGCAGACGAGTCAGGAAGACTAAATGATTTCTCTGTAAACTTGGAGGATGTAATGGGGCAGTTCTGCAAACTGAAATCACCAGGACCGGATGGTATTCATCCCAGAGTATTAATAGAGCTGAAAAATGAACTTGTGGAGCTACTGGTAGTAATATGCAATTTATCCCTAAAATCAGGTGTGGTACCAGAAGATTGGAAGGTGGCCAATGTAACGCCGATTTTTAAAAAGGGCTCCAGAGGAGATCCGGGAAATTATAGACCAGTGAGTCTGATGTCGGTGCCGGGAAAAATGGTGGAGGCAATTATTAAGAATAAAATTACAGAGCACATACAAAAGCATGGGCTACTGAGACAAAGTCAGCACGGATTTAGTGAAGGGAAGTCTTGCATCACAAATCTACTGCATTTTTTCGAGGGGGTGAACAAACATGTGGACAAAGGGGAGCCGGTGGATATTGTGTATCTAGATTTTCAGAAGTCGTTTGACGTGGAGGGAAATAATCGAACGCGAACGCCCATCTCCATGGGCATCTATGTCCGAGAACGGGTACGTGAAGGGGTGGGACAGACCGTATTTTCGAAAAAAAATGGGCGTCCATCTTTCGTTTCGAAAATCCGGTTTGTACCGACCAAAATGCCATGGATTTAGTCGTTTGTGAGCTGGCCGTTTGTTTTTTTTAGCAATAATGGAAAATAAAAACACCCAGCTCAGAAACATCCTAATCCGAGCCATTTGGTTGTGGGAGAGGCCAGGATTCGTAGTACACTCGTCCCCCTGACATGCCAGGACACCAACTGGACACCCTAGAGGTCAGTGCGGTGGACTTCAGAAAACGCTCCCACATGCATAGCTCTCTTACCACGGGTGCTGAGCCCCCAACCCCCCAACCCCCCTCCCCCAAAACCCACTACCCACAAATGTACAACACTACCATAGCTCTTAGGGGTGAATGGGGCACCTACATGTGGGTACAGTGGGTTTTGGAGGCCTCCCATTTACCAGAACAAGTGTTATAGGTGGGGGGGATGGGCCTGGGTCCCGCCTGCCTTAAGTGCACTGCGGTACCCACTAAAAGTGCTCCAGGGACCTGCATACACGCAGGCCTCTAGGACTTATTGCTGCTGTATAACCTTGGCACACCAGTTGACACCTGAAGACTAATCTCTTTGAAAAAGTCCTTTATTTGAATAAGCACGTTTACTCACAGATAACTGCAGATCAGAGGTTGTGCCCCACCGGCAAAGAGTCTTCCTGGTACTGAGATTAGCAGTAAGTCAGAGCTGGCAGAATGCTGTACAATGCCCTCTTTCAGCAACATTCAAGGGAAGAACTAAGTTCTGTAACATAGCTAACACATGAAAGGGATCTAAAACTGTGTTACAAAAATGGCCACTACCTCATGGACTACCAGAAACAAAACAGGGCACACTCTGACCCAGTAAGCAGGGGGAAAAGCACCATGGGAGTAGAGCCTACCAACTACCAACATTGTGAGCATTTAACACAAGCTACTGGAATCACGGAGCCCAATACCCTACACCCACCACAATGCATTGCTGATGTGACTCTGCAGTGCGCATATCAGAAAAGGTGTCACACTCACCCGAGAGCCACATCAGAACCAGGGAAAGGCTGTCACAGGATAGAACACATTCTGCTGTCATGGAGGTGGGTACGGCATTTGAGGCTGGCATAGAGGCTGGGAATAAAGTTTTTAAAGTGGAGTTTTTTTGGTGGGAGGGGGTTAGTAACTACTGGGGGAGTCAGGGGAGGTCATCCCCGATTCCCTCCGGTGGTCATCTGGTCAGTTGGGGCACTTTTTTGGGACTTGGACCTGAAAAAAAAGGGTCCAAATAAAGCGGACCAAATTCTCGTCCAAAACGCCCTTCTTGTTTCGATTATCAGCTAAAGACGCCCATCTCTCCTCGGCCGATAACCATGCCCCAGTCCCACCTTCGCCACGCCTCCGACACGCCCCCATCAACTTTGTTCGTTCCTGTGACGGAGTGCAGTTGAAGACGACCAAAATCGGCTTTCGATTATACCGATTTGGTCGCACACGGGAGAAAGACGACCATCTCCCGATTTGGGTCGAAATATGGGCGTCTTTCTCTTTTGAAAATAAGCTGGAAAGTGCCTCATGAAAGACTCCAAAGGAAACTGGAGAGTCATGGGATCGGAGGCAGTGTATTATTATGGATTAAAAGCTGGTTAAAAGATAGGAAGCAGAGAGTAGGGTTGAATGGTCATTATTCTTGATGGAGAAGGGTAGTTAGTGGGGTCCCTCAGGGGTCTGTGCTGGGACCGCTGCTTTTTAACATATTTATAAATGATCTTGAGATGGGAGTAACTAGTGAGGTAATTAAATTTGCAGATGACACAAAGTTATCCAGGCTCATCTCGTCGCAGGAGGAGTGTGAAAGATTGCAAGAAGACCTCATGAGACTGGGGGATTGGGTGTCCAAATGGCAGATGAAGTTCAACGTTGACAAATGCAAAGTGATGCATGTGGGAAGGAGAAACCCGAATTACAGCTATGTCATGCAAGGTTCTGGTTTAGGAGTTACGGACCAAGAAAGGGATCTGGGAGTCATTTTGGATAGGACGTTGAAATCTTCAGCTCAATGTGCTGCGCCGGCTAAGAAGGCGAACAAAATGTTGAGTATTATTAGAAAAGGGATGGAAAACAAGCATGAGGATGTTATAATGCATTTATATCGCTCCATGGTGCGACCACACCTGGAGTATTGTGTTCAGTTCTGGTCGCCTCATCTCAAAAAAGATATAAAGGAATTGGAGAAGGTGCAGAGAAAGGCGACAAAAATGATAAAAGGGATGAGACAACTACCCTATGAGGAGAGGTTAAGACGGCTAGGACTTTAGCCTGGAGAAAAGGAAGCTGAGCGGCGATATGATAGAGGTCTACAAAATAATGAGTGGGGTAGAGCGGACAGATGTGAAGCATTTGTTTACACTTTCTAACAATAATAGAACCAGGGGACACAAGATGAAATTAGAATGTGGTAGGTTTAAAACAAATTGGAGAAAGTTTTTCTTTACTCAGTGCGTAGTTAGACTCTGGAACTCATTGCCGGAGAAGGTAGTGATGGCAGCTGGCCTTGCTGAGTTTAAAGGGGGTCTGGACAGATTCATAAAGGAAAAGTCCATTGATCATTATTAAATTTTGGGTTTTTGCCAGGTTCTTGGGGCCTGGATTGGACGCTGTCAGAGACGGAGTGCTGGGCTTGATGGACCTTTGGTCTTTTCTCAGCGTGGCAGTGCTTATGTACTTATGTTATCGATTCCATGGGACTATGGAAGTATGGCGAAAACGAAAGAAGAGAATGAGAAAACTAATGATAGGACAGAAAAAGTGGATTCTAGGCTGTTTGCATCCCAGCAGGAAGTGGGATGAAAAGTGGGGGTTTTGAGAAAGAGCAGCACATGTTACACACTGCCTGTCTCACTCCAGATGTGCATGAATCAAAATGCTTCCTTAATGTTTTCCTCTCTATCATTCTGAGGTTTGCATTTTCTGGTGTCTCAGCAAAAGGCATGTGAGCAGAAGAGACTGCCAGCTGTCTCCTAGCACAAGCCTGACCCCAAAGATAAAGGGGCGACTGGATGAAGAGCGGAAGAAGACATTTCTCCATCTACAACAGCTAGCGCAGGGAACAAAGGCACTACACAGAGCTGTGCAAATGCACCTCAATCCAGCCCTGCAACACCCCGACACTCCAATATTGAGTCATCCTATGCCCTATATACACACAGATCTCTTAATGTGCCTCACTCCTGCCATGTGACACGTCCTGCTAATCCAGTACTGAGACCCATAAACATAGCACTATCAATGTACCTGATTCTTGCCCTGCAGAACTTGCTGCTATTCCATTTGTGAAAACTACACACAGAGCTGTGCAAATGCACCTCAATCCAGCCCTGCAACACCTCTTGCTACTCCCATATTGAGACATCCTATGTCCTACACACACAGGCCTATTAATGTACCTCACTCCTGCTACTCCAGTGCTGAATCCCACACACATAACTGCCAATACACCTCATTTCTGCCCTGCAGTACCCCTTACTATCCCAGTACTGAGTGGATACTGAAGCTTTATCACATAGACAAACACCTAGTCATTTCTATATGTTCTTTTGGTGTTCTCTGCGATCTTTTGCAGTGAGACAGACAACTTCCTCTCAATTATGCGAAAAAATGATGAGCTCTTTTTTTTTTTACTGAGATCTCTTAGAATGAAGCTGGACTGGGACTGAGTCAGCCCATGAATCTTCTCTCTTTTGTCTGAATGACAACATGTAGCATAAACAATGAAACTGTCTACCACGCATTCTGTGCACATGTCAAGACTCCCACAGAGGCCGTCATTCAAGACTCCCACAGAGGTCGGTATTGACTCATTAATAGAGGGGGGTGGGGAACGATGGAGCCAAAGAAGGGATCCCACTCACACACAAAAAAAAATGCCTTTGCAGATTAAAAACAGAAATGTCCAATTATTATAACCCCAAAAAGTGGGTTGATAGTTGATGATGCTGTAGGGGATGAGCTGAGGTCATGTTGACTTTGGAGATGTTTGGAAACTATTTTGAGGTGAGAGCAGTGGGCACCAGGAAGAAGAGAGAGCTAGTGACTGTCTTAGAGACCAAAATGGAAAGGTAGATGAAGAGGGGATGTATCTCTGCCAAGAGACTAGACTTGTGTGTCTTTTAACCCCTAACCACTTTACAAATCACAGCGGGAGGCTATGTCTAATGGAGGGTAATGGAGAAAGTGGGTTATTAGAAGTTCAACGTCCCTTTCTTTCCAGATAATCTTCAGAGCTGCCAAGTTACTCACTTCCAGGGAGGAAGATTTTAAGCAGGTCCTGGATTTCTAATGATCCCACTCTGATGTATTACAGGACATGCAGCATTGAATTCAATACCTAGAATTGGGGACTACAAATCCCATACTGCTTTGGGATGTCCCGTTTAGATACAGGACTGGCCAAAACATCTCCCTCCTGGAACTGGGTAACTGTGCTTTTTAAAGCAAGGTCAAGGCATTTTTGGGCACAGCAGGGTTAAGTCCATTCTGTTTGCCTGTCTCCAGGATAGGAGGGGGCTCTGAGCTGGGATGATGTGGGAGTTTGATACAAGGCTGCATGACTCATGTCAGTTGCTGGGGCTTTTTATGTTTAAAAGGAGAAGGAAGCGGGGCGGAGAGCACCAGAGAGCCAGAAAGTGCAGTCCTGCCTTTTATCCTTCATGGGTTCCAGATGAAGTGCTGGGATATCCTGTGACATTGGGAAGCTAGCTCTTTGTCTGCAGAGCTTTTATTTGGATTTTTTTTTCTGTGCAATTGGACCCTGAAGTCAGTTGGAAGGATGAATTGGTCACAACTGCTGCTCTTCCTGCTCCTGGCCCCGGCTGTGCCTTCCACTACTGCTCCCACCACCCAACAAGCACCCCAGCAAGAAGCTCTGGTGAGTTCCTGGCCAGTGGCCACACATTCCTTCTCCATGCCCTCTGGCTTCTCAGTACCCAGCCATGAGGGGCATCCCTGAGTCAGCCCTGCCTTCCTATGACCCAATGCTGGATTACCTCGTCCTGTTTTATCCTGTAGAAAAGCAGAACTGCAAATCCTAGAATGCTTAGAGAAGGAAGCTGTAAATTCAAGCCTGGATAACTGTCCCCTATGTCTTTAGTGGTAAATGGTAGGTTCACCTGGGAAAAAAAAAGATTTTGTATGTCATGGCATGTTTAAGACAATGGGAGCTTTTTATTGGGAAGAGTCTGGTTTCTAGAGGATTAATCTATTTTATTAGATGACTCCAGATTACCAGAAATAAACAGAACCAGGCCTGCTTTCAACCCCATTGCATTTAGGAACTTGTAGTCCTGTGGTTCTTACAGAACTTGAAATTAGGGGGCCCTGGCTACAAATTGCAAAGGTGTAGACAGAGATCTGGCTCAGCCTGTGTCAGACGGCATGCAGTTTGTTCAGTTGCCCTATACTAGGGCACAGGCATACAATTTATTAGTTGCAGTGGTGTAATTTTCTATGAATGTGTGAAGCAATCAGAGAGCATGTGCGCTGCAGCTTGAGTCCTGATTGGCCACTGTTTCCAGCTAAGTGTCACGAACAAGACCTGGCTCAGGATCGTGGTTAGACAGGCTGCTGCCACCTACTGGAAGGTTCAGGTGCTACAGCCATATATCACCATCCTATATAATAATTCTCTCCTCCAACAGGATGTGCCTGGGACCATGCCTGCCGGAAGTGGTCTGCTAGGCAGGCACGCACTGACCTCAGTGACATCAGTGACAGACAATTTGGCAAAGCAAAACAATCTGAGTGCTGGCCATTAGGACACAGGGTTGATAGGAGAGTTTTAAAAGACTGAAGGAACTGAAAGTGTTAAATGGGGGGAGGGGGGGAAGTTCTGAACGACTGAAAGACATGAACATTTGGGAAAGGAAAACAATCTGAATGCTGGCCATTAGGACACAGGGTAGATAGGAGAGTTTTAAAAGACTGAAGGAAACAAAAGTGTTAACTGGAGAAGGAGGAGGGGGGAGTTGTGAATGACTGAAAGACATGAAAATTTGGGACAGGAAAACAATCTCAATGCTGGCCATTAGCACACAGGGTACATAGGAGAGTTTTAAAAGACTGAAGGAACCAAAAGTGTTCGTGGGGGGGGGGGGGGGGGCAAGTTCTGAATGAATGAAAGAAATGAAAATTTACGAGAGGAACACAATCTGAATGCCGGGCATTTGTACATAGGGTACATAGGACACTTTTTTCAAAAAATGAAGGACGTGAAAGTATTACATCTTGGGGGAGGGGTGAGGAGGAAAGCGGTGGGGTATCCGGATACTGGGCGTTAGGGCCACGGGGGTACATAGACTTTTGAAAGCCTTAAGGAACCCAAAGTGTGGGAAGGAGGAGGAAAAGGAGGGGAGGGAACGGGGTGAGGGGCATTAGGAACAGGGGAGGGGGCCCTGTCACACACTCTCATTCTCACACACACACTGTCACACAGACAGTCTCACTCTGTCACACACCCGCACATTCACTCTGGCTCTCTCTCTCAAGCATACACACTCCCAGGAAAACCTTGCTAGTGCCCGTTTCATTCGTTCCAGAAACGGGCCTTTTTTACTAGTTGAAAATAAAAAGTAAAGAATAGAAGGAAGAGTATACAGATTTAAAATCACTTTGGACTCCCTGTGTATGTCTTCTTCTTCCCCCTCAGAGCTACCTGCTGCAGTTCGGGTACCTGCAGAAGCCGCTGGAGAAGTTGACAAATTACTTCCAGGATCATGAAGTGCAGGAGGCCCTGCGGTAAGCTGCGGCGCCTACTGAAAAAGGGTTGGGGAAAGCTAGAAGTAAAGGAATTTTGAAAGCTTACATCCATAAATGAAGACTTCCTCTCATGTCTTTGCCTATGCTAGGGTTTTCCAGGCTGCTTCTGAGCTGCCGGTCACAGGAGTCCTAGATGAAGTCACCCTTGAACGTATGAGGATGCCTCGTTGTGGCATCGAGGACCCATTCAACCCTAAGACCTTGAGATATCTCCTACTAGGTAAGGAGATGAGAGAGGCGGATGCTGACACATCTGCTTTGAGGCCACTTTCAGTAAATAACCACTTTCAAGAGCCGAGATTGCCAGGGCAGAGTTTCCATTTTTAAAAGTTTGGAGGTTGCTGATTTCTGTGCTGACTGGGGACACATTTCCTCAACCAGGCGCCCCAGTGGGGACTGCGGTCTCTCCTGACTAGATGATATATTATGGAGTCTGTGGGAGAGTTTCTGGAATGGCCTGTGTTCTGTGCTTGGGGTTAAGCAGTTGTTAACCACAGCTGAATATGGAATGACTTTCAGAGGCTGGAGCCAGAGACAACAGTAAAAGCAGAACAGGCCACAGTCTGCTCTATTTTCAGAGATAAAGTAGCCTCTAATGGAGTTGGCTGCGGCTTCCTCTAATCTCAGAGGAAGCACACTTCTAGGTGTCACGTGTTTTACTCCCAAAATAGAAACACACACACACGTGTGTGTGTGAATGTGTGTATATATATATACATACACACACACAGATGTAGATAGATAATATATTTATATTTATGTATTTTGATAGGTCGTTGGCGCAAGAAGAATTTAACATATAGGATCTACAGTTATACTACAGACATGAAGGCCAGTGAGGTGCGAACTGCCATCCAAACAGCTTTTAAATACTGGAGCGACGTGTCACCACTCACCTTTCGGGAGATTTCCTATGGACGAGCCGATATCCGCATCTCTTTCCATCAGCGCGCCATTGGCTGCTCTCGACCCTTTGATGGGCCCGGTAAGGTCAAGCAAGGCCAAAGCACAAAATCTTAAGTGTATTTTCTGTAATAATAGAAACAGTCGTTTTGAGAGAGATTGAGATCTGCCAGAACTCATCACACACAAATGTGACTGTCTCTGAGGTGACTAAAGTAGCAGATTCTAAATGTTGAAAATGGCAGATTTTTCATGTCATGGGTCTATAAACAGTCTGAAAAATTCACATGTTTGAATTTCTGCAACTTTTAAAACTTTTTTTCACAAAAAAGGATTGGGTTTGGACTGCTCTATTACAAATTGTTTGCTCTAACAGAAATCTGGTGACTTTAGTCATTTTTTTCCAGAGGTGGTCACAAATGTGGGGCAGAAGAGGAGAAATATTGGGTAGAATTTAAAATGAGTTTATCTTGTTGGGCAGAATGGATGGACCGTTCAGGTCTTTATGTGCCGTCATTTATTATGTGACTATGTAGAATTTCATTTTTAGGAAAGGAACTGAGACCCAACAGGGAATATTAGTCAAAAGGAGGCAGGTACAGTAAGAAAAACTCATTACAGATGGGGGAGGGGGAGGTAGGGCCATCCTGAGGGCTGTGTGAGCAGTGCGGCTACACAGGGTGCAAGGGAGATGAGTGTGTAAAAATCACTCCCCTATTGTCTCCCCTGTGGTGGCTGTAACACACTGGGTGGGGTGGGGTAATAGGGGCATGTTGTACAGGGCACCATTCTGGCTCAGGATATTCCTGAGGAGAGGTTAATGTTATAAGAAGACACCTAAGTGAGAAAAAAAGGCAGCTAATTTATAAACTCAACATAAACACTTATGTACCTTGGAACAACACAAAAGAGAGGCTCCTCAGGTTCGCAGTAGACAGCAGTAAGTAGAAAACGAAACAGACCAAAGAGTCCAAGGAATTCTTTATTAAAAATGTCCTGGCATGGCCACGTTTCGCCAAAATGGCTGCATCAGGGGTAAAACACTAACCAGGGGTAAAACCAGTGCCTCCCCTAGCTGACACTTGTACATCCAAGATTTCCTGAAACAAAGTCTGTGATCTCAAAAATGCAAAAGTGGTTGGCAGCAGGGCAACAGCTCCTCTCCTCTTTACAAATTGCATATACAAGTGTCAGCCAGGGGAAGCACCACTTTTACCCCTGGTTAGTGTTTTACCCCTGATGCAGCCATTTTGGCAAAACGTGGTCACGTCGAGTCTTTTTAAATACAGAATTCCTTGGACTCCTTTATAAAATGGGCTCCCAGAACCAGCCACAGCAACTTACAGATTCACACTCACAAATGTGCACCTGCTCCAATAAAAACAGATGCAAATTTGTGCACGTATTCTGTGCGTGATCCCAGGCATTTTTATGAACTACACATGTACATTTCAACATGGTCTCCTCTCTGCTCAGTGGAGTTTTTCTTTTCTTACCACTGATTACCGTGAGCCAATAAAAGATCACTTAGACTACATATATAGGGGCTCCTGTTTGACTAAGGTCTTTTTCTCCACTTTTGATCATTTTTGTCATTTAAATATCAAATCCAGACTTCAGAATGTCACTGTGGTAGGCTTTTTAGAATTACTCCCATTGCACTGTGAACTCGTACAGTGCAGCGTTGTTGGAGATGAGCGAGGGAGTCATGGAAAACAGGTTCTCTTCCCGACATCCACTCTCTCGCCCCTGTTACTTCTGCCACATTGCTCTCCCACTCTCTTTTCATTGTATCACTTTTCTCTGTCTATATCTCTGTGCTTTGTGGTCTGCAGGTAGAGTCTTGGCACATGCGGATATCCCCGAGGAGGGGGCTGTACACTTTGATGAAGATGAATTCTGGACAGAGGGATCCTACCGTGGGGTAAACCTGCGCATCATCGCTGCACATGAGATTGGCCATGCCCTGGGGCTGGGGCACTCCCATTATGCCAGTGCCCTCATGGCACCCTTCTACGCTGGCTACAAGCCAAACTTCCGGCTGCATTTTGATGATATTGCTGGGATTCAGAAATTGTATGGTAAGTTTCTTCTACCTAAGAATGACTGCAGGATGAACTAGTCTCTTCACTGATTACTCTGCTGTAGAGTCTGAGAGAAACAGCTGGAAAACTTACCTCAAACCATGGATCAGGGGAAAAAACTAGAGGCTTGGTGTGCACTGTGCAGTGGAGAAGTTGATGTAAACCAGCACATTATGCTCAGTGATGTATTCTATAACTGGAATAAACAGAAATGTACCGGCAGTGGTGTAGCCAAGGGTGGGCCCAGGTCCATCCATTTTGGGCTCAGGCCCACCCAGTGACAGCACACCTATGATGGCAAGGATCCCCAAGCCCCACCAGCCGAAAACTCCCAACAACTGTTCCTCCTGCATACCTTGTAAATAGCAGATCTTCGCCTGCAGTGAGTAGTGACAGATACATACTGCTCAAACCAGCCCCACAGCCTTCCCTCTGATATACTTCCGCCTACGCAGAAACAGGAAGTTGCATCAGAGGGAAGGCAGTGGGGTCAACTTGAGCAGTGTGTATTAGTTGCTGCTCGCTGCCGATGAAAAGCTGCTATTTAAAAGGTATGCAGGGAATGGGGGTATATTTGAGAGACCATATGGCATGCAGGCGAGTGAGGGAGAAACCACTTGTGGGACAAGGTGGAGTTCTTCTGCCCACCTATCTTGGGCCCAGGCCCATCCAAAATTGAGTGTCTGGCTATGCCCCTGTGTACCAGTATTTATATTTATTATGGACTAACACAGTAACCATCCTACTTACTCCATATCTGAACAGAGGCTGAAATTAAAGAGGACCAGGCTCAAGTGGGTCTCTTCATCCCTTACCTTACTGCAGGAGACTACAGCTGGTGGGGGGTAATGGAGAGAGGGGCTTATTAGAAGTAGAATATCTCGTTCTTTCCAAACCATTTTCAGAGCTGCCAAGTTATCCAGTTCTATGGGGAGACTTTAAGCAGGTCCTGGATTTCTAATGCTCTCATCTTGATGTATAGGATCTGCAGCACTGAACTCAATGGATAGAATCAGGGACTACAAATCCCACACTGCTTTGGGATGTAAGTTCAGATACAGAACTAGCCAAAAAGTCTCCCTCCTGGAACTGGGTAACTCTGCGTTTTGTAAAGCGAGGTCAAAGGTTTTTGGGCACAAAACATTATGTTTGCCTGTCTCCAGGATAGAAGACCTCACTTCTAATATAATCTAACACAGAACTTGGTTAGTTGCAGAATCCCTACAAAGGTTTGATGCGACTTACAAAAAAAAAAGAAGCACAAACAATAATGGAGAAGGACAACATAATTACAATAACAGCTACATTCCAAACTAATTTACTCATTTAAATCAAACAAGTATGTATTCAATCGTTTTTGAAAAATCAAATGGTTTGGAGCCATCCCTAGAAAACTAGGAAGCATGTTCCAAACATAAATAGCCTGGAATGGGAACATGGATTTGAGAAACGATATCTTTAACAGAGGGGTATCTTAACAACAATTGATCCTGCAGGCTGAGGGAATGACAGCAGAGAGATTGGGAAAATAAATGATTCACAGGTTCAGGGACTGCACCCTACAAAACCAAAAACATAATACAAGCAATTTTTAAAATAACACGATTCTACAAAACAAGCCAATGCAGATCCTGCAAATGTCTGGTAACACTGTCAAACTTACTTATTTGAAAAATAAGCCTAACTGCTGTATTCTGGATTAATTGCAATTTTCTGGATAAAAGGGCACTCAACCCAATATACAAAGAATTGCAGGAGTTTAGATGAGGTTGAACCAACATTTGCACTAAATAAGTGAAATGATGTTGATGGAAGTAGGACCTAATCAGTCAAAGTTGTCTCATACGAAAAGAAAAAAAAAGCTTTTCTCCAAAACTGGGAAACTTGAAGGTCGTATGTGAGAGAGGAATCTAGAATAATGCCCAAGACCCTTCAACTCTTTTCCAACAGGCAAAGAAATAGAAGGGACCTGAACATCAGGATTTCTGATCCATAAAACCTTGGTTTTGGTAGCATTAATTTTTAGCATGTTACAAAGTGCCCAATTTTGGAGCTGAGAAATACAAGAAGATAGCCTATTAAAAGTATCAGTTGGCATAGGAGCCGACTCTGTGGGTGCTGTGGGTGCTTGAGCACCCCCAATATTGAGAAAATTCCTTCTATGTGTCCAGGGAAGGGTTATTTCCACTGGGTTTAGCTTTCCCAATAATTTTGAAAAGTTGGCTCCTATGTCAGTTGGAATGGCAGAGGCAGTAATATGCATACAAATATCTGCATATGAAAATAGTCATTCACCTTGGCAATTTTAATTGAGTCAAGCAAACTCATAGAAGATTAAAACAACATCGGAGACAAAGGGGAACCCTGTGATACCCCACACTTTGAAGACCAGCTGTTAGTAAAGATCCTATTTTTATGTACATTATTATGACCTATTTAAACCAATTTAACACAGATCCCGCTATGCTGAACTCACGCAACCTATTTAACAATAAATAGTGGTTGACCGAGTCAAAGAATGCTGAGATGTCAAACTGGAGCAATATAGCCCTGTTTACCCAAACTAAAGCAGCTCTTAACCTTGATCACCAATGCAAGTAATAAGGTCTCAGTACAATGTTGAGGTCATAAATCAAATTGGGTACAGTTCAAACAGGAGAATCTCTCTACAAGAGTCTCTAAAAAGTTAGTGAGAAAAGGAATACCCTCTTTAGGCCTAAAATTAGCAGCAGATGAAAGGTGAAGACCTTGTGCCTTAGATATTGACGTTAAAACTATTTGCCCCATATTCTGTGGGAGGCAACCTAATATTAAAAGAGAATTAAAAAAGGCAAAAGAAAACAATCCAATCAATAAGGGATATTAGATACAGTAAAACAATGCACATGGATATTCATCAAGCACACAAGTGCAGCAGGAAAGTCAAGGAATCAAAGATTGAACCTCACCCACAGTAACAGGATCAAATATTGACCAAAAGCTGATCTGTATTGTGAGAGGTCAGACGCAGGGAAAAGATGATTCTACAATGTCTCTACTACTGGAAATATAACACTTGCTGAGCAATGATTACTTCTGAAATTTCACCAGTGTGTGTGTGGAGGGGGGGGGGGGGGAGGAGTTCAGGCTTTTGCTATAGAGTTGCCAACTGGCCTGAGCCTGGCCGGAGTCAGAATGGTTTCATCACTGCCAACCGCTAATGCAGCAAGGTTGGGGGACCCGAGTGGGGAGTGCAGGAGAAATGCTAGATTTATGTGGGGGCGGGAAGGGAGATGGAGAAGTGCTGACGGGTGGGGATGGGGGAGAGTGGAAGAGGCAGCTATGCTGGATGGAGGGGGGAGGCGAAGTTGAACTTGGAAGATGATGTGCTGGACACGATTTGGGAGAGGGGAGACAGGAAGAGATAGAGATATGTTGGACCTGGGATTAGAGGGGAAGATGGAGATATGCTGGACCTGGGAAAGGGGAGTGGAATGGAGATATGCTGGGAACTGGGACTGGGGGGTGAAGGAGATATGCTGGCCCCAGTTTTGGGGGGAAAGAGATAGAGATATGCTGGACCAGGTTTGTGGGGGCGGAGGGAGGGGAATGGAAATATGAAGGACCTGGGATGATGGTGGGAGATGGAGATGTGCTGGACACACTGGAAAGAGGGGGGAGAGAGAGACGGGGTTATACTAGCATACAGATAGGTACACAAACAGGATGGCTGAATATAAGGGGAGGACAGAGACACTAAGAGGACAGATGCTAAACATGTGAGGAGGATAGGAACGGGCACAGAGAAGAGATGCTGGAGGACAAATAAAGACGCAGAGAGAAGATGGATGGTGGACAGGAGACAGAAGAAATGTCAAGTGGACAGGACACCTGAAAGACAGGAAAAACAGGGAAAAGCACAAGAGACCAAATCAAATGGAAAAATCAAATGCTCAGACTACAAGGTAGAAAAAAGTATTTTATTTTGTATTTATTAATTGAAATGTGTCACCTTTGGGAAATGTGCATCTCTGACATCTTCCACTTCAGTTCTTTGTCTCTACTATTGCTGTATATGCAAGTCTGATTTCTTGAGGTTTACAGTTTATTTGCCTTCATATCTCTATTACTAATGTGTATTCCCTTGTTTCGTATTTGCTGAGGGTCTGCCTGTATTTTGCATGTGTGATCAAGGTGCAGTATTCTGCTAGCATGTAGTTTCTATGCAGAGATCTATAGCACTCCTGTTTGTTCTGTTTTCTCACTAGAAGTTGTATTGGTGTTTTAAGGCCAAGTGTAATATTTATAGTGCTGCCTTTTCATGGATAAAATTGTTGCTTTTTCAGTCCTGGAGGTTAGTGCTCAAAAAGCAGCAACTTTATCTGTGAAAAGGCAGCACTATAAATATTACACTGGGCCCTAAAACGCCAATCCAACCCCTAGTGAGAAAACAGAACAGGAGTGCTTGTGTGTTGGCTTTACTGAAGGAACATCAAAACTTTAACATAATTTTAGTTTGTCAAAACATCAGAGTTTGTGAAATAATCAGAAAATATACATATGTGTTGTTATTTTTTCTTCTGAGATGGCAACCCTAGTGCAGACAGTTGGCTATAGAAGGGGATGAGTGAAGGATGAGGTGCAACAGTAGGTGAAGCAAGCAAGCTAGCGTTTAACTATAGAAAAGGTGATTACGACAAAATGAGAAAAATGGTGAAAAAAAGACTGAAAGGAGCAGCTCGCAGAGTAAAAAACTTGCATCAGGCGTGGATGCTGTTTAAAAACACCATCCTGGAGGTTCAGGACAAATATATTCCACGTATTAGAAAAAAGGGAAAAAAGACTAAACGTCAGCCGGCGTGGCTAAACAGTAAGATAAAGGAAATCATTAGAGCCAAAAAACAATCCTTCAGAAAGTGGAGAAGAGAACCAACTGAAAGTAACAGGATAGATCATAAGGAATGCCAAGCCAAATGCAAAGCGGAGATAAGGAGGGCAAAAAAGGACTTTGAGAAGAAATTAGCGTTGGAAGCAAAAATACATAGTAAAAACTTTTTTAGATACATTAAAAGCAGGAAACCGGCCAAAGAGTCGGTTGGGCCGCTGGACGAAAATGGTGTTAAAGGGGCGATCAAGGAGGACAAAGCCGTAGCGGAGAAATTAAATGAATTCTTTGCTTCGGTCTTCACCGAGGAGGATTTGGGGGGGACACCGGTGCCGGAAAGAATATTTGAAGCGGGGGAGTCGGAGAAACTAAACAAATTCTCTGTAACCTTGGAGGATGTAATGGGTCAGTTCAGCAAGCTGAAGAGTAGTAAATCACCGGGACCTGATGGTATTCATCCCAGAGTATTAATAGAACTAAAAAATGAACTTGCGGAGCTACTGTTAGAAATATGCAATCTGTCCCTAAAATCGAGTGTAATACCGGAAGACTGGAGGGTAGCCAATGTTACTCCGATTTTTAAGAAAGGTTCCAGAGGAGATCCGGGAAATTATAGACCGGTGAGTCTGACGTCGGTGCCGGGCAAGATGGTGGAGGCTATTATTAAGAATAAAATTGCAGAGCATATACAAAAACATGGACTGATGAGACAAAGTCAGCACGGATTTAGTGAAGGGAAGTCTTGCCTCACCAATCTAATGCATTTTTTTGAGGGGGTAAGCAAACATGTGGACAATGGGGAGCCGGTTGATATTGTATATCTGGATTTTCAGAAGGCGTTTGACAAAGTGCCGCACGAAAGACTCCTGAAGAAATTGCAGAGTCATGGAATCGGAGGTAGGGTATTATTATGGATTAAGAACTGGTTGAAAGATAGGAAGCAGAGAGTAGGATTGCGTGGCCAGTATTCTCAGTGGAGGAGGGTAGTTAGTGGGGTCCCGCAGGGGTCTGTGCTGGGTCCGTTGCTTTTTAATGTATTTATAAATGACCTAGAGATGGGAATAACTAGTGAGGTAATTAAATTCGCCGATGACACAAAATTATTCAGGGTCGTCAAGTCGCAGGAGGAATGTGAACGATTACAGGAGGACCTTGCGAGACTGGGAGAATGGGCGTGCAAGTGGCAGATGAAGTTCAATGTTGACAAGTGCAAAGTGATGCATGTGGGTAAGAGGAACCCGAATTATAGCTACGTCTTGCAAGGTTCCGCGTTAGGAGTTACGGATCAAGAAAGGGATCTGGGTGTCGTCGTCGATGATACGCTGAAACCTTCTGCTCAGTGTGCTGCTGCGGCTAGGAAAGCGAATAGAATGTTGGGTGTTATTAGGAAGGGTATGGAGTCCAGGTGTGCGGATGTTATAATGCCGTTGTATCGCTCCATGGTGCGACCGCACCTGGAGTATTGTGTTCAGTACTGGTCTCCGTATCTCAAAAAAGATATAGTAGAATTGGAAAAGGTACAGCGAAGGGCGACGAAAATGATAGTGGGGATGGGACGACTTTCCTATGAAGAGAGGCTGAGAAGGCTAGGGCTTTTCAGCTTGGAGAAGAGACGGCTGAGGGGAGATATGATAGAAGTGTATAAAATAATGAGTGGAATGGATCGGGTGGATGTGAAGCGACTGTTCACGCTATCCAAAAATACTAGGACTAGAGGGCATGAGTTGAAGCTACAGTGTGGTAAATTTAAAACGAATCGGAGAAAATTTTTCTTCACCCAACGTGTAATTAGACTCTGGAATTCATTGCCGGAGAACGTGGTACGGGCGGTTAGCTTGACGGAGTTTAAAAAGGGGTTAGATAGATTCCTAAAGGACAAGTCCATAGACCGCTATTAAATGGACTTGGAAAAATTCCGCATTTTTAGGTATAACTTGTCTGGAATGTTTTTACGTTTGGGGAGCGTGCCAGGTGCCCTTGACCTGGATTGGCCACTGTCGGTGACAGGATGCTGGGCTAGATGGACCTTTGGTCTTTCCCAGTATGGCACTACTTATGTACTTATGTACTTATGAACAAGGGAGGGGCATAGAGCACAGCAGGTGTCAGGTTTTTCTCTGTCAAAAAGTTGGCAACCCTATTATGCTGCAAACCATGCTGAGAGCTGTACTGTTACTTTGCCTGTTAGAAAACAGAACTACAGTTCCCAAAATACTAACCCATTTCTACCAAAGGTCATTTCTAATTCTTAGTGAAAATAGTTTACAGTAAACCTGTTTTTTTACCTAAAGGTAAAAGGATTCGCCCTACGGATGCTGATGAAATTCCCACCGAGCCCCTGACAACCCAGCCAGTACCAGTCCAGCCCACAAGTAAGGTTCCAAACCCCTGCTTGGATGACCTGGATGCTATCATATTGGGTAAGAACTATATTGATGGCTTTTCTGCTTGATACATACTCTGTGGCAGATGGGAGCCCTTTGGGAAGTAAGGTGCAGTGCAGTGATTCTTTGGCCAGTCATGGGATCTGGTCGCTAAAGGAAAAATAATTTTTACTCTTGCCCTTGGTAAATCTACAGTCTAATTTCTTGAGCTTCCCATGCCACCTTGGGTTTGGGGTGTGAATATAATTAGGTGAAATATTCAAACAAAGAGAACCCATAGCCTTACTAAACCACCTCGCCAACCCAACCCAGTCTCGACAGTATACCTCCCATACTCATCTGCCTAACTCTTTTCTCTTTCCTTGACTTAACCTTTTTTACATCACAAATTGTATCTGTTATCCTGGAATGACAATGCCATAACAGGACTCTGTAAGCCACATTGAGCCTGCAAATAGGTGGGAAAATGTGGGATACAAATGCAATAAATAAATAAATAAACAAAAGCACTTAAGCGGTTGGTGACAAGTCTGACCACATAAGAGCTTCGAGGGGGGGGGGGACAAAATTTCTGGCACTTATGTGGATAACTGTTGCTTTATGGCTAACATTACCTGTTTTAAATAGAGGCACAATTTGGGATGGTCCAGGGGAGTTGAAAAAAAGTTATATGAAGAGCAAAGAAATTCAGGCGCCGTCCAGATAACTGATGTATTCAAGTCTGAATGCAGAAATAGCAGGAATAACTTTAAACCTGTAAGTTACCCATATAAAGATATACTGACATTTTCAGTTGAAAATCCAGATTAGGTTTAAATGGGTAACTTTACCCTTTTACACTTATGTGTTGATCACTTGGCTGAACATTGCACCCATTATTACATATATGTGTGTGTTTTGATTACGTAATATTTATTTTTGTAGACCATTTGTGTATGTATTTTTTTTCTGTTGTAATCTGCATTGCGTGATTCCTTGATGGACCAGAAAAGCAGTATAAAAACTCCAGTTTAGATTAGAATAGATCTGTTATTGCAGAACAAATGCAAAATAGAAGTGACGGATAGTATGATTGTCAGACTTGTGAGTTCTTGTACCAAGTAGAGCGCTGCTGAGCCCGGTACTTGGACCAGGTTCTGCTTGGCGGCTGGACAACCCCGTGTTTCACCTGTGCTGATCGCCATTCCTCAGAGGTTGAGCCCCTAGGCATAGGCGGTCGGTGGCCCAACTGTTTGGGGAGGCTAAAGGGGGCGGGGTTAGGGGTGGGGCCAGGGGTGGGGCTTAAATCCATAATTGTCTGATCACACACAGAAAAAAAAAAATAAATGTCACAATTAATACCTTTTATTAAATTTAGATATTAGCTATGTATCATATGTCAAAGAATAAAGTGGTTGCTCAAAGCATATACTAACCACAATCGCTCAACTGCAAAACACTATGCACAACTTTGTGCAAAAACACACTCTGAACCTTACTGTACCATAAATATTACACTGGGCAGAACCTAATACACCAATATACCACCCATACTGAAAATGCAGACCATCAACAATATGAAACAAGGGATCATAATATCATGATATGTGTAGAGCCACAAAACACCATAATTCATGTTTAATGTGGGATAAAATGCCATAAATAAGTAAATAAATATAAACTTTTAATGTTAAGCACCTAATTCTCAAAGTGGACATATTCCAAACACTATAATGAAAATAAAATGATCTTTTCTACCTTTGTTGTCTGGTGACTTTGTTTTTCTGATTGTGCTGGCCCAGTATCCGATTCTGCTGCTATCTGTCCTCTTAACTCCGTTTCCAGGGCTTCCTTTCCATTTATTTGTTTACTTTCCGCCTTTCTTCTTCATTTCTTGTCCTACATCCATAAGTAAAAGCTGGGTCCTCCGCAAACTTGACTGTCCAGTGGATCCAGCTTTTGCCTATTTTCTTCATCCATGTGCAGTTTTTCTACTCTCTTCCTTTTCTGTTATCTCATCTCCTTCCTCACTACTCCCTCCCCCTCCATGTCCAGCAACCCTCCTCTCCCCTTCCCTCCCTCCAGCAACCCTCCTCTCCCCTTCTTCCACCATGTCCAGCAACCCTCCTCTCCCCTTCCCTCCATCCAGCAACCCTCCTCTCCCCTTCTTCCACCATGTCCAGCAACCCTCCTCTCCTCTCCCATCTGCCCTGTTTCCTTCCTGCCCCCCCTCCCCCGCCGTACCTTTAAATATTATAGTTTAGCTGGAGTCGCGGGCAGCCGGCATTGAAGACATCGGCAGGCTTACGCCGGTTCCAACAGCCTTCCCTTCCCTCGTTGCAAGTTGGATGATGGCTCCGCCCTCGTAGAAACAGGAAATACGTCAGAAGAGGGCGGAGCCATCATCCGACTTGCAACGAGGGAAGGGAAGGCTGCTGGAACCGGCGTAAGCCTGCCGATGTCTTCAATGCCGGCTGCCCGCGACTCCAGCTAAACTATAATATTTAAAGGTACAGCGGCGGCGGGGCGGGGCAGTGGCGGGCTGGGGAGGCTTAGCCTCCCCAAGCCTCTTATACGGGGCGCCTATGCCCCTAGGTGTGGGCGGCCTGCAGGACGTACGGGACGGAGCTGGAAGTGGGGTGATGAATGTATCGGCCAGGCAGGCAGCAGGTCAAGAGAGTAATTCAGGTACAAGCGGCAGTCAGTAGGCAGGTGGCAGGCAAGAGAGTAATCCAGGTACAGGCAAGTCAGTAGGCAGGTGGCAGGCAAGAGAGTAATCCAGGTACAGGCGGCAGTCAGTAGGCAGGCGGCAGGCAAGAGAGTAATCCAGGTACAGGCGGCAGTCAGTAGGCAGGCGGCAGGCAAGAGAGTAATCCAGGTACAGGCAAGTCAGTAGGCAGGCAGAAGGGTAATCCAGGTATAGGCAAAGTCAGCAACGAGGGACCAGTAGATAAGAAGCAGACTACAGAGTTAGAAACATCTACCAAAGTAGAAGCCGAAGCATGGAGTCCAGGGAGAGCTCAACTGATAAAGTGCTGGCGTCTGACATCAGCAGGGAGACGGGGCACAGCCATAGGACAAGAGCAGGGGAAGGAGGAACCGGAAGACAAATAGGAGAGAAGCAAGAGAAGCCAGGCAGAGGAAGAGCAGACCCAGGTGGGTGGAAGCAAAGCAATCAAGGAGGCTGGAAGCCAGGCAGAGAGAGAGAGAGAGCAGAAACAGGTGCATGGAAGCAAAGCAATTAAGGAGCCTGTAACCACCACTCTCTGAACAAACCCAGAGAGGACTACACACACATGGCTCAGGCAGTGCCAGTCAAGTGTGTGTGTCGACGGGACCCCGCGCAGCCCGAGGACACCGCTTGGGTTGAGGTAGGGGACGTGACAATGATGGATCCCTGATGAGAAAAGGCTGGGAAGAAATAAAGAGACAGGATAAACAGGATGGTTCTGAAGTTTCTGATCCTTCCTCCCACTCCAATAAACTGTAAAGCCCATTGCTGCCACCCCCAACAATCATGATCACCTTACCATCCCTCCCAAAATAAATCTGGGGATATATATTTATATCACCTAAAAAATCAGCGCTGAAACAAAATACACCTAGGCATATTCTATAAAGTATGCCTAAATTTAGGCATGCTTTAAAGAATAAGCCTACATTTCCACGCAATTTATAGAATACGACGAGCACCTGTCCGCGTGACTATATTTCATCACGGGCAGTTATGCTAAGTAATACTTGCTATAAATGCCAACACCTAACTTAGGCACGGACTGGTTGTATTCTATAACCACGCATATAGATTTTAGAAATGTCCATGACCCACCCATTTCATGCTCATGGCCATGGCCCCTTTTCAACTATGTGACTTAGAATTTACGCGCATCACGATGTAGAATACTCTTAGACAATTCTGCACGTAACTTCTAATTAATGCCAATTAGTGTCAATAATTGATTATTAAGTGGCAATTATCAGCATTGATTAGTTTGTAAACTTAAGCTGTGTGCGCCAGTGGCATAGCTAGGCGGGGCCATGGGGGCCTGGGCCCTCCCCCCAATTTACTCTGGGCCCCTGGTTGGCTGGCAGGGGTCCCCAACTCCCTACAGCTGAAGACTTTGTGAAGCACTGGTCTGCAGCAGCGCCGCTGCATTGCCTGCCCTGCTCTCTCTTCCCCTTACGTTGGGCATGCTCCTTTTAGTGAAATTGAGTTTTACTAAAAGGAGCGTGCCCAAAGTGAGGGGAAGAGAGAGCAGGGCAGGCAATGCAGCAGCGCCGGAGACCAGCGCTAGACGAAGTCTTCAGCGGGCAGGGGTTGTGGACCCCCGCAAGCGAAGATGTTTACAGCAGTGGCAGTGGGTGTCAGGGGGGGGTGGCATTGGAGGGAGGTGGCGGCAACCCCTACCTCAGGCTTTGGCCCCCACCTACCTCGAGTTCCGGCTACACCCCTGGTGTGTGCAAATCTACAATACGACTGGATTTGTGCACGCAACTTTTCGCATTATATAGAATTCAAGAGCAAGTGTGCATGTAGTTTGCAGAATATTAGACTTATCGTTTATTAAAATGTAATATACCGCCTTCCTTGCACGCAAATCAAAGCAGTTTACATAAAAAATATAATAATAAAACAGAAAATTAGAAAGGAACGCCAACAAGGAGATAGGAAAGACCTAGCTATCACAGACAATCTAGCCAGAATTCAAACCAAGATAAAATATTCGTAACAGACATTTACAATCCCCCCCCCCCCCCCCCACCACCACCACCTTCCCAAGCTGCAGAAATCAACCTGGTCATGTGTTGTTGGCCTGCTGAAAGAGGTAGGTATTCAGAGATATTTTAAATGAAGAATATGAATGATCAAGGCAAAGATGTTATGGTACTGAATTCCATAATCAGATGAAACAAATCTCCCAACTTTCAGCCGCACAGTGCTGGAAGTTGGGAGGTGTCATCATGGTTTCAAGTGACTTGGAACCATGAGAATAGCTCAAACTTTCTACATCTCACAGCTCAAGCTGAGAGAGAGCCGAATTGTGGCTCAAACATGGGAGATGTACTGTTTGTGAGGCAGCTCAGCAAAAGAAACAATATTCAGGGGCATAAAGTCCTGTGCACCAGAATGAGCACGGAGGCAATGGATGAAGTGCAGTTTTGGCACCCCCGCCTTCAATGAGCTTAACTATACATTGAGTGAAAAAATATTTCTCCTATTTATTTTTAATGTGTTACTGTGTAAATTTATGGAGTGTGTCCTAGTTTTTGTACATTTTGAAAGAGTAAACAATCGATTCGCATTTACCCAATCCACTCCACTCCATATTTTATAGACCTCGGCTCTATCATATCTCCCCCCTCAGCTCACTCTTTTCCAAACTGAACATCCCTAACCTCTTTAGCCTTTATGCTGATGCCTCCCAGATCTACCTCTCCACACCTGAAATCTCAGCAGGAATCCAGGCCCAAGTATCATCCTGCCTGTCTGACATTGCTGCCTGGATGTCTCACCACCATCTGAAACTAAACATGACCAAGACTGAGCTTTTTGTTTTTCTTCCTAAACCCAACTCTCCTTTTCCCCCATTCTCTCTGTGGATAATACTCTCATCCTCCCTGTCTCATCAACTCATAACCCTGGGGTTATCTTTGACTCCTCTCTCCCTTTCTCTGCACATATCCAACAAACTGCTAAAACCTGTTGTTTCTTTCTCTACAATATCACTAAAATTCATCCTTTCCTTTCTGAGCACACTACCAAAACCCTTATCCACACTCGTATCTCTCGTTTAGACTACTGCAACTTGCTTCTCACAGGTCTCCCACTAAGCCATCTTTCTCCCCTTCAATTTGTTCAAAATTCTGCTGCACGACTTATATTCCGCCAGTGTCACTATGCTCATATTAGCCCTCTCCTCAAGTCACTTCATTGGCTCCCTATCCATTTCCGCATACAGTTCAAACTCCTCTTATTGACTTACAAGTGCATTCACTCTGCAGCTCCTCAATACCTCTCCACTCTTCTCTCTCCCTACACTCCTTCCCGGTAACTCCATTCATTGGGTATCCTTCTCCTCCACTGCCAACTCTACACTCCGTGCCTTTTATCTTGCCACACCATATACCTGGAATAGACTTCCTGAGTCAGAATGTCAAGCTCCATCTCTGACTGTCTTCAAATCTAGGCTAAAAGCTCACCTTTTTGATGCTGCTTTTAACTCCTAACCCCTATTCATTTGTACAGTACCCTTTATTAATTCCCTTATCCCTTATTTGTCCTGTTTGTCTGTCCTGATTAGATTGTAAGCTCTTTCGAGCAGGGACTGTTCTTCATGTTCAAGTGTACAGCACTATAGAAATGGTAAGTAGTATTAGTAGCCTTTTCTTATATGAGAGTCCTTCCATTACCTTATTCATTTTGGTTCTCCTTCTCTGTATATTTTCCAGTTCTACTACATCTTGTAAGTGAGATGATATTTTTGTTGCTTTCCATAAATGTGAATTTCAGTTTGTTAATGAGGAAGTTGATGTTTGCTATTGATAAAATTAAAAGCTGACCTGTACAATATCATTTAAAATTGAATGCTGAAAAAAACAAGTTAATCTGGTTTGCTGTTAACCAGGGCTCTATACCTGATCAGATTGAATTGCTGGATGAGTCATGTCTTTCAGTGGATAAGAAGTCCAAGCGGTCTTGGGGTGCTTTTAGACTCATGCTTAATGATGGAACCTCAGATTAATGCTGTAATTAAAAAAAAATCTATGTTTAAATTGAAGCAACTACACTTAATTCAATTTCTATTCTTTCCTCAACATTTCAGAGTATTAGTTCAGGTTGTTATTTTGTCATCTGTAGACTATTGAAATTCATAATATTTAGGCACCTCTCATAAATTATTGAGGAAGTTAAGGTCAATCCAGAACACAGCTGCTAGGCTGATAGGAAAAGTAGATTTGATCATGTGACTCTGTTATTTGTTGATCTCCGTCGGCTTCCTATTGAAGCATAAATTGTTTTTAAACTTTGCTGTTTAGTTTTCTAAACGTATGTGAGGCTCCCAAAGTTTTTCCTTTATTATTTTCTCTGTCAGGTTCTTCTTTTAAGAGCCAAAGTACAGATCGCCTTATTTTGCAGTTACCATCTCTGAAAGGTGTGAAATGTAAGTCATTATATGGCCAATCTCTATGTGATAGATTGAAATTAGAATCTTTTTCCAGAGGACGTTCATTCTTCTTTCTTTTACTTATTGTTTCGAAAAAGAGTGAAAACTTATCTTTTTGAAAAGTAGGTTTTTGTAAAATTCGGAGATTGATTTTTTTTTTTATTGTGCATATAGTTATGGGTGTTTTTGTATCTGTTCACTTGTTATGTTTAGGTCTTTTTTAAATGGATACAAGCATCTAGTATAGCATAGTATAATATAGAGATACGGGAACTAAAATTGCACACAGTATGTAACGTGTGGTCTCAACATGGAGCAATACAGAGGTATTATAATATTCTTTGTTTTATTCTCTGTTCCTTTCTTAATAATTCCTAACATTCTGTTTGTGTTTTTGTCTGCTGCCACACACTGAGCAAAAGATTTCAGTGTATTGTGCACGATGACATCTAACTCCTTTTCCTTGTGGTGACTCCTAATGTGGAACCTGCATCATGTAGCTAGAATTTGGGTTATTTTCCCAATATGTATTACTTTGCACTAGTCTACATTAAATTTCATCTGCGATTTGAGGGGTTTAGGTGGGGGAGGAGATGTATGTGGGTGTGGGGATTAACCAGTAAGGGGACCTTAGGGTTGTGGGGTCTATTTGGGGATAGCACATGGAGGGGAGTCTTGATTGAAGGTGAACCCAAGAGGGGCTTTATGGACTGGGTGGTGGTGGGGGGGATGCTTCAGCCACCACTTTAAACAATATGTTTCAGCCTGTTTAATGGATGACCCTTAAACATTAGGCCAGGGCTTGATGGCCCAATGCGCCCAGGTGGTACAATAATGATTCTTGTGAGGTAGAGTGCAAGAGTGTTATTGTTTAACCACAGAATTCAGCAACGGATGAAACCAAGATACCACGTGTGGTAAATCAAGGTGCAGTAAATGCCCGCCTTTCACCACACCTTGATAACTACCCCCCCTTAAATTCTTAGGGGTCAATATTCAGCCGGCGGCACAGCATTATACTACTTGTACTGGGGAGGGGTACAAGAGGAAAGGGATGGGTTTCTCAGGGGGTAGAGGGTGAAAATGGGATTTAAAAGATGATGAAAGAGAGACAATAGGATATGGAGTATAGGGTAAGAGAAAAAGAATGGCCTAGAAGCAAGGGAAGGAAGGAGACATAAATAGAGCTGTGGCTGATAGGGGATTGAGATGCAGTGGAGGGTAGATGAGGACTAAGATGGTGAGAACAGGGAATGGAAAATGGGGGATTAGGAAGTGGGTGAAAAATGGAAAGGGGAATTAGAGGAGATTTCTCTACTATGTCCCTGAAGGTTTCCTATATAACTTCCGATTACCTAAGTTTCTTCAGATCTGCTACTCTAGCCTCCCATGATTGGACTCATTTCCTGAGTGCTAGGAGCTCTTTGCACCAAGTACACACACGCACCAAATGGGAGATACATGTGACACTCAAAGCAAAAGACTGGATAGCCCCCATCTTGTTGCTGGATTGCTACCTCTACCTTAGTATTGGCGAGTTTTTTAATTAAATCGCTAAGGAAGTAGGAGTATACATACATACATACATAGTAACATAGTAGATGACGGCAGAAAAAGATCTGCACGGTCCATCCAGTCTGCCCAACAAGATAAACTCATATGTGCTACTTTACCTTGATTTGCATCTGCCATTTTCAGGGCACAGACCGCAGAAGTCTGCACAGCACTAGCCCCGCCTCCCAACCACCAGCCCCGCCTCCCAACCACCGGCTCTGCCACCCAATCTCGGTTAAGCTTCTGAGGATCCATTCCTTCTGAACAGGATTCCTTTATGTTTATCCCATGCATGTTTGAATTCCGTTACAGTTTGCATCTCCACCACCTCCCGCGGGAGGGCATTCCAAGTATCCACCACTCTCTCTGCGAAAAAATACTTCCTGATATTTTTCTTGAGTCTGCCCCCTCTATGTATATATTTTTAAAGGTTTCCCTCAAGGACCTAAAAACACTGTGGTGCCCATTTTCAAAGCATACAGGTATCTCAAAATGGCCAAAAACACATACAGTGTACATCTGCCAAAAATGTCTAAATCATGATTTTTGAAAAGGCAGAATTTGGACATTTTCCACTGAATTCATCCAAATAATAAGGGGGTGTATTATGGGTGTGTATTGGGCAGGACTAGGACAGACCCAAAATTAGGACATCTTTCGACGGTAATGGAACAGGAAGACACAGCCAAGTCCAAAATGAATGGCCAGCTGATCACTGGATGGATTAAGGCTTGACTCCTCCTTAGTCCCCCAGTAGATGCTGCCCCCCCCCCACCCCCCTCAAAATTGAAACTGAAAGAGGATACCAGGCGCTATGACAGCATCAGGTATTATAGGCATACCCAACAGAGCAGCAAGCAGCTCCCAGGAGTGACCTAGTAGTTAGTGCAGTGGACTGAGCAAGGGGATCCAGGTCCAAATCCCACTCTACCTAGTTCATGTGTAGTGGGAATTCTGAGCCCTCCCAAACCACCAAATTACCTACTGTACTTAAATATAGAGAGGTGACTGTTATGGTGTACAGTTAGGTACAGTAGGTTTTATTCTGTTTCTGGAGGCCTCATAATACCAAATAAAGGAGTTATGGTGGGAATGGGAATTGTACCTATGTCACAAATGGTGAGCCCTTGGACCAAAGCTGGAGCTTTGGCAGACAAATCACCGGGGCTGCCACAGGCAGGAATCAGAACAGACTGGACTAGGATAAACAGACTCAACAAGGCAGGACAGAGGTAACAACACAATGGACAACACAAGAACCAGAGCCAGACAAGGAAAAGAAGGCAAAGAGCCAGAACTGGAACCCAGACAGGACAAGGCATGACTCTGAACTCGATTAAAACTGGGACTGGGACCCAGAAATGCAAGACAAGGCAAAACACGGAAGTAGATTAAAACCGGGTCCAGAAAAGGGCAAGACAAGGACTGGATCTGGACAGGACTAGACTGAAAGAGACAAGACAAAGCACACCTAGACAGGCAAGACAGGGTAGGAGCTAGGCAACAAGAATAACAGAAGCAAGACAATAAACGAGGCAGGAACTGGATTCTGGAACGGGCTTGGCTGGAACCGGATACTGAAAGGCAGTGGCGTACCAAGGGGGGGGGGGGGGCGGTGGGGGTGATCCGCCCCAGGTGCCAGTGGGTGAGGGGTGCTCTGCTCCCGCCGCCTCCTTTAAACAAAAATCGGCGAAGCAGCGTCGCAGGCAGCGCCTCATCTACCCTGCTTGTGAAAAAATCAAATCTCTCCTTCTCCTCGTCTTGACGTTGACTCAGGCCTTCCAATCAATCACTATGTCCCGCCCTCCTCTAAGGTAACTTCCGCAAGGGCGGGCGGGACATAGTGATTGATTGGAAGGCCCAAGTCGACGTCAAGACGAGGAGAAGGAGATTTGATTTTTTTTACAAGCAGCAGGGCAGACGAGGCGCTGCCTGCGATGCTGCTGTGCCGATTTAGACAGTAGTGAGATCGGGACTGAGGTGGGGAAGGAGAGGGGCGAAAGGGACTCGGGTGGGGGTCTCAGACAGGGGAGGGGAGAAGAGGACTGGAGTGGGGATCTCAGATGGGAGAAGGGAAGGGGAGGGGAGAAGGGGACTGGAACTGGGGGCTGAAAAAAGGGGCAGAGAGAGAGGGGACAGATCCTAGATGGAAGGGGGAGCGAGAGGGAGGGCAGACCCTGAATGGATGGGAGAGGGAGGGCAAATGGTGGATTGAAGGGGCAGAGAGAAAGGGCAGACAGTGAATGGAAGGGGCAGAGATAGAGGGCAGGTGTGGATGGAAGGGGCAGGGAGAGAGGGCAGACATTAGATGGAGGGGACAGCAGAGAGGGCTGACACTGGATGGCAGAGAACGAAGACAGATGCTGGATGGAAGGAAGACGGTGAAAAGAAGATGAGGAAAGCAGAAACCAGAGACAACAAACTGTAAATAAAATATATATTTTTGTTTTTTGCTTTAGGATAAAGTAGTATTGTAGCTGTGTTAATAAATGTTTATAATAGAACATGTAAACAAGGTAATCTTTTTATTGGACTAATTTTAATACATTTTGACTAACTTTCGGAGAACAAAACCCCCTTCCTCAGGTCAGGACAGGATACTGTAACAGCACTATACTGTACTGACCCGAGGACGGAGGTTTTGGCCTCTGAAAGCTAAATGTATTAGTCCAATAAAATGGTATTATTTTACTTTCTATATTTGTTTTATTTCTATTTGTTAATTTGTAAAGTGGTGATTGGTTCTTGTTAGTTTTTTTTCAAATTTACATCTGCTGTCTTTATATTTTGCACAGTACTAGGGGACAGTTTCTGTTTCTGTGGTGTTGCATTGTATGCAGAGTCTGGCATTGGGGGTTCAGTTTAATTTTTGTCTAAATAGAAAGTTTATGATTACTTATTCTATAGTGGATTATGGTGTATCTGTGTTTGTGAAAAAGTCATGGCTTTCAGTTGGCATTGACTGTGCAGGATTGACGATCTGTACTGTTCTGTCTGGTTTCGTTTTACAATAGGTGAATTGATGTTCTAGTGCTCACTGTAGTATTTAAGATGCTTTCCTTTTCCTTGTGTGATTCGTAGAAATGACTGCTTATGGTATGGTAGAATTGCTCTATAGGTCCTGAGTGTTTTGTATTCTCGGCATGCCTAGTACTGGATTTTTTGGGGGGGGGGGGGTGTTAAAAAATGACTGGCCCCGGGTGTCAACTACCCTAGGTACGCCACTGCTGAAAGGGACTTGGCTTGGCTGGAAAAGGATACTGAAAGGGATTTGGCTTAGCAGGGAACTGGGACAGAACTAGCTCAAACAGAGCAGGAGCAGAACCTGGCTCAAACACACAACAGGAACAGAACTTAGCAGGAACAGAGCTCAAGAGCCAGGAAGCAAACATAGCAGGCAAAGGATTAAACAGACTAAGGGAGGACAAACAAAGAAGCAATGTGCTTACCAGCATCCACAGCTGGCCAGGCAGATTGAGAGGCAGCAGACACACCTGCATAGCAGTGAGATAATTAGGGACAGTGCTGGCTTCTACAGACTCAGAATTAACAGACAAGAACTAGACACACAGGAAACAGAACAGGGAAAACAGAAAACAGGAACAGAGATTGGCTTAAACACAGAGCTTAACTATAGCAAGAGTCAAAAGCAATGCTAGACTAAAAGCAGAAGCCAAGGGAAGTCAAACAGATACAGACACCAAGGGCAAGGGTGTGGCTCTAGAGCCAGGCCTTCAGGATCAAGGTTCAAAAGCAAACTCACAGAAACAGAACAAAGCATGGAAACACAGAACAGACCTTCAGGAGCAAAGCCAAGCATGGATAAGATCTAAACAGGTAACACAAGATTAAAAGACCTCTTGCAAAGGCCACATAGGAAAGCTCCCTGGGTCCTTATAAAAGAGTAGGCTGCTGATGTCACAAGTAGGAAATGAAGCAGAAGCAGGGAGACCAAAGCGAGGCTTGCCTTACAGGAAGAACAATAGGGAAAAAGGCAGACTGGAGAGGTCACAGAGCTAGATACCGAGAAACAGTAGGTCTGAACATAAGGGCACGGCCACAACCGTGACAGCCTGGATGCCATTGTTTAAAGTCGATTGCATTGACCACTAGACTGCCCTTCTGATCTGCAAGGACCGTCTGTTTCTCTCCAAATGATGTCAGACAGATGTTCTTGTGTACAGTTTTTTGGTTTGGTTTATAAGTTGGATGTGTCAGTTTGGTCTGAATGCAAAATCTTAAATATTCAAAACGTAAAATATCAGGTCACTGATATGGACCATATTTTGAAAAACTGCCTCAGGGAGACCATCCACACCAAAATGTCCAGTTCAAACAATTTGAGCCTTGAGAAGGAAAAGTTTTCTCTGATGTGACAAATCCAGTTTATAATTGTAGATCTCAGTCCTTTTATCCTCACCTCTTTATTCCCTTGCCCTTAATTGTTCTGTCTGTCTGTCTTACCTAGATTGTAAGCTCTTTGAGCAGGGACTGTCTTTTTGTGTATGGTGTGCAGCGCTGCATATGCCTTGTAGCGCTATAGGAATGATAAGTAGTAGTAGTAGGGTAATAGCCTTCCAGAGCTTGTTACTGATTGATGGAGATGCCCTAATTAAATCTTCAATTCTGCTAATTAGCATGAAAGCCTATAATTCAAAGATCAAGCTTGGGGTGGATGAGTGAGAATCAAACTCTAAACAGGACTTATTTTAACTCCTATCCGTGCTCTAAACTGCTTTTATATGAAATGCTAAACCAGTGGCATAGACAATTTGGGCTCAGCCCACTCAAAATTTCATCTCCCTTAGTGTGGATGGGAGGGATCCCCAAGCCTTGCCAGCCTAAGACCTCCTCCCCGCTGAAAGAACTTACATCTTGGGTAGACACCAGCACTGTCCCCTGAGTTGCTGCTGCAGACTCCCCCTGTCTCCCCCTCCCCCCCACTGCACACATGCTCAGTTTTCATGCATGGAGGCCAGTGACTGGCAGCAGCAGCTCGGGGACAGTGTCAGCGGCCACTCAAGATGTAAGCTCATTTGACGGGGAGGAGATCTTCAGCTGGCGGGGCTTGGGGATCCCTGCTAGCACAGGTACTTCATTTACTGTGGAGGGAGCACCAGGAGGGGAGGCAGAAATTTGTGTTTTTTTTCTTTAGTTGGGGGGTAGACATGTAATTTTTGGCCTACTCACTTTGGTCTCAGGCCTGTCCTGAATCAGCTATCTGGCTACGCTACTCTAAACGGAGACTTTTCATACTAAACTATGCTATAAAAGTAAAACAACTGCTATATGAAACTCCAGAGACTTTAAATTCTAAACTCTTTGTTAAATAAGCATCCTATGTAATAATTTGCACCTCCAACGTTCCATCGCTGTCTGGCTGCCTGAGTTTGTAACATCTCATGATGTCAGCCAGACTCCAGCGTTCCATTCCATAATGTAATGACGTTAGAGGGCGGAACAGTGAGACGGAAAGGAACGCTGGAGGCGAGCTGACGTCAGGATGTTACCAACGTAAGGGAAGCCAGCCAGGCCAGCCAGAAAACAATGGGGTACAAAGGAAGAGAGAATCGTGGCACATCAAGGGCAGGGCAGAATCGATGGACATGGATGGGATGGGAGGAGAGGACAGGCGAGAAGAGAATCATGGGACATGGATGGGAGGGCAGGGAAGAGGAGAATCGCTGGACATGAAGGGGAGGGGAGGGGAGGTGAGGGCAGGAGAGAAAAAAAAATCGCTTACAAGAGAGCCTTTCTAGGGCCCATTTCATTGTTAAGGAAACGGCCTGGGTTCCACTAGTAGTAATTATAAAAATCCCCAACAACACTGAGATTATCTATTTAATCCCAAGTCTACCTTTTCCTAAGTTTTAATTCAATTTCCCAGCAGGTAAATACTCACTAGTGTAGTTTTCCTCCCTGCAACATGTCCTCTCTCTGTATCTCTTGGTGCGATTCTGAGCCCAACTCTATCCCTCTTGTTATACTGCAATCAGTCAATCAATCAATCAATAAAATGCAGGGTCATGTAGGGTGTACAAATCCAAAGGAGCGGCACAGTATAGGGGTGAATTTCTGTGCATGAAAGAAGAGCAGGATCTAATGATCCTAAGGTGGTCAAACAGGTAGAAAAGGTGACAGTGAAAGTCAGAAGGATGCTTGGGTGCATAGGGAGAGGAAAGGCCAGCAGAAAAAAAAGGAGGTGATGATGCCTCTGTATAAATCTCTGGTGAAACCGCATTTAAAGCACTGTGTACAATTCTGGAGACCACACCTTCAAAAAGATATAAATAGGATGGAGTCAGTTCAGAGGACAGCTAGTAAAATGGTCAGTGGCCTTCATCATAAAGCATATGAAGACAAAATTAAAGATCTAAATACATATATCCTACAAAGATATAAATGCACAGGAGGCAGGTCACTTTCAACAAAAAAAAAAGGAATCCTTTACATGCTCATCTTCCAATGTGGTTTACATCATTCAGTGTAAAAAAATGTGACGAAGGATGCTATATTGGAGAAACAAGCCAGATGCTAAAGACAAGATTTAATTTACATATAGACATCACATGAAAAATGCCATGTTTTATTTTGTTTTATTTCTATTGATTACAACTTAAAAAAAGGAGGCTCTGGAGGGTCACTGAATAGATTCAGGAGTACTCTAAGAAAAATTTATTTACAGAAAGAGTAGTGGATGTTTATAATTGCCTCCCAGTAGAAATGCTGGAGACAAGGACAGTCTTTGCATTCAAGAAAGCACAGGACAAGCATGGAGAGCTTAGTTGTTAGTATTGATAGGCAGACTGGATAAGCCATATGGTCTCTATCTGCCTTCATTTTCTCTGTTTCTGTGTCGCATCGAACACATGACCCAAGCAGAATTTTCCCTGAGATTCTGGATACCAAACTGGAGAAAAACTGACAACATCAAGGCCTCCTCTGAGAGACATGTTGTTGCTCATTGGCAGACCTCCTCTTGTCTTCCTGTTTGGGATTTGCCATAATCTTCCAGAAACTCAGGAACCTAACTTCACTTGGGCCTTCTGTTGCGTCTCTGTAACGCATTGATTTGTTATATTCAGACAACACCTGTTCAAGGTAAGCATCTTCACTATCTGTACCATAACCTGTATGAGGTGAGACACTTTAAATAAATGCAAAGTCTTAAATAAAACATGCAAGAAGCAAACTTAGAAATGAAATTCTAACACGATGTCATGATATGAGATTCAAAAAGGAGTAAATAAAAGAACGGCAGAAGGAACTATTTCGTCACAGAAAAAGAATGCATGGAGGGCTCTCCCAGTGGAGGCGACAGAGGCTGAAATTCCAGAAAGACTCAGATAAGCACAGAGGGTGCCCAGATGTGAGAGTAAAGCCTGAGATCGGGAAGGTCTGTGATATTGCATCAGGAGCAGACAGACATGATGGGTCTTATTGCTCTTTATCTGCTACCATTTTTTTCTGTTTCTATGGCAACTGTGGGTAGGCTGAGCAGGTGAACTTCATGAAAACAGAAAGAACAATGTCCATGTACATGTGATCTCCAACAGGCAGAGTAGGCTGTGACTGTGGATTGTGTTGCATGTAATATAAATGTAGTAAACCTCACACCTAAGTATTGTGGAGGGATGATCTCAATCTCTTATATTTACTGTGCTATGATTGGTATCTCCTCATTCCAGGTCCCTATGATAAGACCTATGCTTTTAAAGGTGATTACATCTGGACCGTTACTGACTTTGGAATCAATCCCCTAATGAAGATCAAAACCCTATGGAAGGGGCTCCCGGGCAACCTTGATGCTGCAGTCTATTCCCCACGCACTAAGAGAACATATTTCTTCAAAGGTGAGGATCCTACCTGAGGGAGGGGAGGAATTTGGATTTAGCTCACACCTTTCTCGGCTGTTCAAAGTGTTTTACATTGAACTGCAACAGGGGATTTATCCTCTATCATATTTATTGGGTTCCCAGTTTATAGATTGGGAAGGAGGGCAAATTAGTTTAATGATTCTCCTGTATTTTTCCACAATAACAGTTATATTTGGAGAGAAATGCCATGAAAAACAATTCAAATAAAAACTTTTTAATCCATATAGGAGCCTGAAGACGTTGGTCTTGTCACAAGAAAATGAACCCTAACCAACCCCAACACAATCTACTGTATTCAGATCCACATGCACTCCTGCCACACAATACCACTCACACCCTCGTCTCATATAACCCTACAACCCCTGCCACCCTAACAAGATATATTTTACCAAGTCTCTTCCCACTTACTCCATCACACAGATACATAGGATATGTGCTATTTTGTCACACGTTAAGATCTTAGGCACTGTGATGTTATAGATAGAACAGATTGCAAGACAGATTAAACAAACAGAGAGAGAGAGAGGTAGAAGATCCCAAGGCATCTTGTTTGTGACATTAGAGAATACATTTTTTTTAAATCAGATTTGATCATCTTGTGACTTGTTTTGTTTGGGGGGGGGGGGGGTTGGTGGGGGGAGGGGGGAATCTTCCACCTTTCTGTTTGATTTCCCTTGTGGAAGAGTTGGTCTTTGTTTCCTGTCTTTCCAAGAGAGATTAGCCATGGTGGTCAATGGAATCTCATCTCCACCCGTCCCTAGGAAGCTTCACCCTCCAAACTCTGTTTCCTAAGCAGCTGCAACTAACCCTACCACATTAAGAAACTTTATTGGCAGGATAATTTGATTATGTTTTACCACCATGAAGACAGCAAAAGCAACGTACAGGGCAGTAGAACACCACTGCTGACCGTGGGCACTGTGGGAAGTGAAGAACAGTGCAGGGAGGAGGGAGACCACTTCCTGTGCAGGAGGACACAGTGGCATTGGGGAAGATCCATGATCTGTTTTTGCTTTTTTCCTGTCATAGGTGACAAAGTCTGGCGTTATACAGATTTCAAACTCAACTACGGCTACCCTAAGCTACTGACTCGTGTACCCCCCCATCTCAATGCTGCCCTCTATTGGCCAGTGAACCAGAAGATTTTCCTATTTAAGGTAAGAGATAAAAAGAGGTATTTACTAAGGCTGCAGTAAAATAATGCATTTTATCACAGCAATATCTACCACAAGAGTCATTAACTTCCTGCGGTAAAATATAAAATTTGCATTGCTGCAATAAAGCCTCTCTCTTAAATGGGCTGGCCCAGGGGTGGGCAACCTTGGTCCTCAACCCAATTGGATTTTCAGGACTTCTTCAATATGCATGAAATATATTTGCATACGATGGGGGCAGTGCATACACATAGACCTCATGCATAGTCATTGGGGAAATCTTGAAAACCTGACTGGGTTGCAGCCCTCCATGACCAAGGTTGCCCAACCCTGCGCTAGTGCAAGGCAACATTCACACTCCTCCATACCAGCACCCCCCAAACCAGACTTTCAATTTGATCCCTGCATGCTCCCTGATAGAGGCCTCCCCAAACTCATCAGAGTTTCCAGGGTTATCCTTACAGGGCAAGAGCAATCCCTAGTCTCTCCTCTCTCCGAGGCTGCTGTCATACTAGTACTACTTATCATTGCTATAGCGCTACTAGACATACACAGCGCTATCATCAAAATGGCATTGGCTGACCCCTTAGTGGTAGTCTCATGGTACTATTGCTAGAGGTCAAGTTGCCAAATAAGGAGCACACCCCCTTAGTTGGCAGCTTAACCTTTTGCAGTCGTAATGCTAGACACCAGGAATTGCCCTCAGAGATACAGGGCATATGTTTCAGGAAGGTGAGTGCAGTCACTTTAAGATGGCCCTGGGAGTATCAAGCTGCTGCTTTGCATCTCGTTAGTATTTTGCTTACATTGTAATAGTGACATCTGTTAAGGGCAGATTACTAATATTTTGATATTTAACATGCATTAAATGGCAAAAATTCTATTATTCCCTTAATGCATGTTAGTAAGCTACCCCCATCCTACTACCCTCCTCTCCCTTCCCCCAAAGAAGCTATAAAAGCTTAGTAGGTACTGAAAACCCAGGAAAGCAAGAAAGGAAGAGAAAGTGTCCAAGCAGGTTAAGGGGGCTGCAGCTGTTACGGGCAGGCTCTGTTGCCCTGCTCTAAATTGAAGAGCTTCTGCTGGACATGGTCTATGTCTGCAACTGGAGGCCAGGTTTCAGCCAAGGATTCTCAACCCAATCCTCAGGACGCCTCTAGACAGTCAGGTTTTCAAGATACCCACAATGAATACGCGTGAGAGATTTGCATACAATGGAGGTAGTATGCAAACTTATCTCACACATTCTTCTTTGTGGATATTTTGAAAACTTGACCTACTGGATGTGTCCTGAAGACTGGGTTGAGAACACCTGGTCTAGCTATTGTGTAGTCAATGGAAATATCTAAGTGCCTCCAATAGGTAAATCCTATCTTGAAACTTGCAAAAGAATTAAACGCTCTTTGGAAAGTGAAAGATCACATTATGGAGTGACTGTGGCCACTTGTCCTGGCATATGCCTGAATACAGCTGTCCAGATGCTAAATAGGAAAATAGACAAGCAGTGGGACGATCATCAGAAGCAAAGTGCCATACTAGCGCCCACATTTGCTCCCGCCCCATGATCAGAGTCGGCAAGCACATGAAACAACGGGTTCACCATCTCTGACTGCAAGTAGCATGCAAATGCATGCTAAACAAGGACTATTCCTCCCCAATGCTCAGCAGCCAGTGTGCCAAACAAGGGCACTGTTGCCGCAGCAAGCCCTACAACAGCATGGAGCAGGCATTAGGGTTTGTAGAGCACTGGAGAGGGATGGAGAGGCCTGTCCAGCATGCATATTCATGCTTACAGGCCACCCCCCCCCCCCACCTCCCCCCAAGCCACAGAGGCTGGAGGTCTGGTTAACCTCCAGACTCTCAACCCCCAGAACAAGTTTCCCTGATGGCCTAGGGCCTTCTTCTCCCCCCCCCCCCCCCCAACAAAAAGGCACAAGGGGGCTGGTGGTCTGGTGAAATACTAGCCTCCCTACCCCCAAAAAGACTGAACATGGTGGCCTAGTGAGCAACCTTACCCCCACCCACCCCAACGGCCTAGTGCCCCCCCCCAAACCTTTAGAAGGGAGGAGGGAGTAGCACCCTACTTCTAGGGTGTCTCCTTCAAAATAGCAATGCGCTGCCAAGTGCATCCTGGGATACACTGGGCAGAGCTTCAATATCATATAAAGGAGTGTTTCCCTCATATGGTGTTGAAGCCCCACCCAATGCATTCCAGATTGCGCTGGGAAGGGCACCACCATTTTGAAGGTGGTGCCTCAGGAGGAGGAAGTGCTACTTGCTCTTCCCTTATAAAGGGGGGGGGGGGTTAGGGAGAATAGAGGTCCTTCACAGCTCCAGCCTCCCCCCCCCCCCCATGTCCAGGGGGGTGGGGGGAGGGAAGCAGCCACTGGGGAAACTTGTTCAGGAGGTATTAGGGAGGACTGGAGGTCCACTGGACCTCCAGCCCATTGCATGCGGGGGGGGGGGGTGGAATTTTTTTTTTTTTTTTGACAGCTTAAACCTGTCAAATAACTTCTTTGGAGGATTGTGCCTTGGGTGAATGCCCAGCCACAGTCCTCCTGCAGAAGTACCTCCATGATTAAAATTAATAGTGCGCATAAATTTGCAAGCTATTAGTTTTGATTATTGTGGCTTTAATTCCCCCCAGTGTGCCAGTGCTAATTTTACATCACTGTTCAGAACAGCATGGGGAATCTGATCATCAGCCCCTAAGACTATATTTAAAATGTCAGTGCACTCTCACATGGAGCGTTGTAGGGGTGTGCATTTATCAGCACATGTTCAGTTCATTAGCATACCTTTAAAAACTTTTGTGCAAGCAATATCAATTTAACACTCATGAACCTAGAAATTAACAAACATACAATTATTATTATTATTTGTTGCATTTGTATCCCACATTTTCCCACCTAGTTGCAGGCTCAATGTGGCTTACAATGTTCTGGCATTCACCATTCCAGAGTAGAAGATAACAATTGGTGTTGCATAGAAAACATGGATGACATAATAGAATTAGGCAAACAGATATAAGCAGAAATTAGTTCAGAATATAAGGTAAAGCGGTGATGTTACATTTACAGTTATTGATCGTTGTGGTAAGCTTTGTTGAAGAGATAGGTCTTCAGAGATTTACGAACATTAATTAGTTCGTAAATTGTTTTTAGGTTAAGCGGCAGTGCATTCCACAGCTGTGTTGGAGATGAAAGAACTAGAAGGTTATCATCAAGAGAGTGAGGGCATCATTAAAAAGTTCAAATATATGTTAATTTTTAAAAATGAAATGAAGGGGCCCTTTTAGTAAGCAGCACTAAAAAAATATCCCACGTTATCCCCAGCGTGGGTCTTCCCCGTGCATTAAGGCCACACCATAACTTTTCCATTAGCACATGGCCATTACTGCGCGAGTACTTTCCCACATCTATTTTGGAGGCAGTAAGGGCTCAAGTGCAAATGCTGTGCTAGCCCGTTAGTGCACGGCCATGCCCACCTCCTAACTAATTAGCATAGCTGCACCCATGCTCCACCGCCACAACACACCCCAAGCACTAAAAAGTAATATTCCGCCAGTGTCGTTATGCTCATATTAGCTCTCTCCTCAAGTCACTTCACTGGCTTCCTATCCGTTTCCGCATACAGTTCAAACTCCTCTTATTGACTTACAAGTGCATTCACTCTGCAGCTCCTCAATACCTCTCCACTCTTATCTCGCCCTACACTCTTCCCTGGTAACTCCATTCATTGGGTAAATCTCTCTTACTTGTATCCTTCTCCGCCACTGCCAACTCTACACTCCGTGCCTTTTATCTTGCCACACCATATACCTGGAATAGAATTCCTGAGTCAGTACGTCAAGCTCTATCTCTGGCCTTCTTCAAATCTAAGCTAAAAGCCCACCTTTTTGATGCTGCTTTTAACTCCTAACCCTTACTCACTTGTTCAGAACCCTTATTTTATCATCCTCACCTTAGTATTCCCTTATCTCTTGTTTGTCCTGTTTGTCTGTCCTTATTAGATCGTAAGCTCTGTCGAGCAGGGACTGTCTCTTCAAGTTCAAGTGTACAGCGCTGCGTATGTCTAGTAGCGCTATAGAAATGATAAGTAGTAGTAGTAGTAAAAAATAAATTTAATTTTTTAGCGCAGGCATAGCATGTGGACATGTGCAAACACTACTATGGGATGCCTGAACATGCCCTGCAACAGTGCATTTTAACCTGTGGTACGCACACGTTAAGTAAAGGACTCAGTTGTCTGAAAACAATCCAAAGATGAACCCAAAATTTTGTGATCAAACACATTGCTACAGCTTTGCTTTGGGCATCATTTTTGCCGAGTACCCTGTCTCCAATGCAGAAGAGAACTTGGCCTCAGTATAGGAAGGGGTGCAGGTTACAATCTAATTGCAGATTATACCTCACATTTCAAAGTGGAAAGGCCACATCTACTTTCACTTAAAAAGTACTACTGGCTAACATTTGCACCACTTTGTGTGGGTACTTCAGAAGTGTCAAAAATTGAATCTGTATGTGTTATTTTCTGCTTCCACTGACCCCTCCAGCTCCAAACCCTCTCCTTACTAAGTCTGATTCTTAATATACTGCCTTGCTGTGGTACAACCAAAGCAGTTTACATATCACATAACATTAATATTTCTATACCGCAAGTACCACTAAAAAAGTAGTTCATTGCAGTTTACAAAAGAATGGAAACAAAACCTCCAAGAACATACAATAAACTAGCAACTAAAAATGATATATTAGAGGCAGGTACTTTCTCTGACCCAAGTGGGCTCACTGATTTTTTTTTTTTTTTTTAAAGAAGTTGTTATTGAATATAGAGAAACTGAACATTGTACCTGGGGCAATGGAGGGTTATAAGCAGTGGTGTGCTGGAGCCGGCTTGTACCGGCTTGCAAGAGCCGGTTGTTAAATTTTTTAAGTTCTTGCGAGCCGGTTGTTGTGGCAGGCGAGCCGGCTCCCAGGAGGGGCGCAACCCGGCGGTAAGTGAGGTAAGTATGGCAGGAGGGTGCCACAAGCCATGCTTACCTCATCCCCCACCACTCTGGGGGGGGGGGGGGGGGTTTAAATTGTTGATACCTCCATCGCAGCAGCCGCAGTTAAAGCCCATCTCTAGCCTTCCCTTCATTCCCGTCAGTGTCCCACCTTCTTCTGATGTCATTTCCTCTTTCTGCGAGGGCGGGACACTGACAGGAAACGAAGGGAAGGCTAGAGCCGGGCTTTGACTGCGGCTGCTGCTACGGAGGCAGGGGAGCGGAGAGTTGCTGGACATGGTTGGAGGAGAGGGAAGGGAGAAAGAAGAAAATGAGGGAAAGGGAGAGAAGAAAAACTGCACATGGATGAAGAAAATAGGCAGAAGCTGGATCCACTGGACAGTCGTCTGCAGAGGACCCAGCTTTTATTTACGGATGTAGGACAAGAAATGAAGAAGAAAGACAAAGTAAAGAAATAAATGGAAAGGAAGTCCTGGAAATGGAGTTAAGAGGACAGATAGCAGTAGAATCGGATAGTGGGCCAGCATGATCAGAAAAACAAAGTCACCAGACAACAAAGGTAGAAAAAATTATTTTATTTTCATTATAGTGTTTGGAATATGTCCACTTTGAGAATCAGGTGCTCAGCATTAACAGTTTATATTTATTTACTTATTTATGGCATTTTATCCCACATTAAACATGAATTAGATTGGAACCTGGGATCATTAAATTTTTTTTTCCTGGATTAATGCATTGCCCCCCCCCCCCCCAACGCTCTCTCCCCGGCTATAGACAGCTCTACAACTTGGTGGACTGGGGAGAGAGCCTGTTAAACATTTACCAGCACCCCACTGGTTATAAGTGACTTACCCACAGAACCACAGTGGGAATCAAACCCAGTTTGCTTTGTTCTCAGCCTCAGTGCTCTACTAATCCTCCACTCTGTGTTGTACAGCTCTGCATGTAGTCTTAACCACACCCAGGAAGGGCAGTTTTCATAAATCACTTCACCCTACATTGCCCCAGGTACAAACCTTAGGTGCTGATGATCCAAACTGCAGTGCTGTATGGAACAGCGCAGCCAAGAAACTCCCTAATGCAATGCAAGTTTATGCAGGCTCCTAGCCTTGAGCATGAGGAAGCTGTTTAGAACTTAAGGGTGAGGATGGTGCTTGGGGCATGTAGGTAAGTAGAGACCTTGTGCTCGGGCGCAGTCTGGGAAGCAGAAATGGCAGGTGGGGGAGGAAGAGCTACAGGTTGCAGTTTGCCACCCTGCCCCCCAAAATGCAAGAGTTTAGTTGAAACACCTTGCTTTCAGAAAAAGATGCAGCACTGCTACCGAAATCAGACAACGCTAATCAAGGCAAGCCCTACAAAAGGATTGTTCTTGAATCCTCAGATTATCTGTCTTATTTCATTGTCATACTTTTAATAAAGAAACAAAAGCTGTTCTCATGTTCCATGTATTAAGATTCCTCAGATAGGAGGTTCGGCTATCACTAACATTATTCCAAAGCTTCCTTCTCAGGAATCCTCCCTTCTCTTTAACCTTAAAGTGGTTGCAGTAAGAAAAACATCCTGGTTTGGCACGCTGTCCTTCTGCATTGGGGAGGAATAGGGACTGACCTTAACATGCATTTGAATGTTCATTGTTTCATGTGCTCTTCAGCTCTCAGCAGTCTGGGCTAGCAAAGGTATTTGCCAGTCCAGCGCTAATCGCTTTTAGCATCTGCTTCTGAGCATCAGAGTCTGAGCCTACCAGTGCCTGCATATAATAAAATCTAAATTGCTTAGTTGTACCACGGAAAGGTGGTATATTAAATCCCATTACCCTTACCTACCTTTGAAAAAGTACTCTCCACCCCTGCAGCATGAGGTGAAATTAATTAGGGTTATTGAGACACCAACATCATACACAGAGAAACTTTTTTTTTTTAAGCTTTGCAGTAATGTTACGTTACCTTTATCAACTTGTGACACCCAGATATCTTGAGCATCACCCTAAAAGATTTTGGTCCTTTTCAAAAAGGAGCAGGCTTCCCAGTAGGATTCTTCTTCCCCCCCTGGCTGCCTAACTCACTAACCTGGACTGCTCTCTCTTTCAGGGTGATAACTACTGGCAGTGGGATGAACTGGGCTGGTCAAACTTTGGTTTGCACCCCAAGAAGATCTCCAGCCTCTTTACCGGGGTCCCCTCTAATCTGGATGCCGCCCTGACCTGGAAAAATGGCAAGACCTACTTCTTCAAGGGAGACAATTACTGGCGGGTGAACAAGCAGCTGCGAACGGACCGGGGCTACCCACTCAGCAAGTCAGAGCGCTGGATGCAGTGCCATAACATCGACTAGAAGGGAACCTCCAAGTCCCCAATCCCTCCTCTCCAGTCTGTACCTGGATAGGAAGCATCATTTGGGTACTTCAGTGTCCTTTTCACCTTCTGACTGCAGGTGGCAGCACCATCTCCATTATCCTCTCCCCAAAAGGTGACTGCCAGCATCAGAAACCTATCAGCCTTGCAAGGAATGGATAGAAACTGGGGGCCTTAGTAATAATGATCTGTACTTGGGAGGGGGCTAGCAAGAACAGGGGAAGTCTCTATCAAGTCCAACAATCCTTGGGTTCCAGCTTTGACCCTCACAGCTCTAGGAGGCATGGCCTACCAAGACTTTTGAACCATTCTGTGGCTGGTGAGAAAGAGGGCAGAGAAGAGCTTTGTATAATTAGACCCCAAAATGATGAGTAACTACCTCCGACCCCATCAAGTAGCTCCCAGGACTATACTGATGGGAGCAGGGATAAAAGTCATCAAGGAGCAGTACCGAGAGGGTGCAGCCACTCCAGGGAGCCCCACAGGAAGGGGAGATGAACAGGCTTCACCTAGCCTCACAGCACCTGCTCGCTCTGGAGATCAGCAGCACTTAAGGCACATACCAGTCTAAAGAGGGAGGGGAAACCACATTTAAAAAAAAAGATGCACCATGTTAGTCAGACCAAAGGGCCATCAAGGCCAGCATCCTCTCTACCAGTAGCCAGTCTCAAGTGCCTGCCAGGACCTCAAAGAGCAGATCCACATGCGATAACTACTGCCTTTTAAACCTGGCTATAGGAAGTGGCTTGGCCACATCTTCCAGCCCCCCCCCCCCCCCCCCCAAACAATGCTACAGCTTCATTAGGTGTTGGATGAAAAACACGTTTTAAGAGTCTTTGGAGAAAGAAACGCAATAACTTACAAATGTTCAAGGAGAGGCCAAAGTATTTATGCTATTTACCAGTTCCAGTCAACTCATGATTCTCTCCTCCTTCCTCAGCTGTTTGGAATTTCTTTATGAGGGAGCTCTTCCATCCTCTTTAGATTTCTAGGTCTACTATATCCTTTTGAGGTGGAGCCAGTACTCAAGGGGAGATCACACTGCAGTTTGATATGAAGTAGGGCTGCATTTCTGCCGTAGGATCTGAAAACTGTAAGGCTGTTTATAGCTATTCTGCATGTTATTTTAGATTCATTAATTTGTATTTTTTATCTTTTCATTACTTTGTATTTAGTTTTTTAAAGGGCTGCATTTTGATTAACATTTATAACTACAATTAATCACACAATTAATGATATATTATTTTTGCTCCTGGTGAGTCTGGGCAATGGAAGGTTAAGTGACTTGCCCAGAGTCACAAGGAGCTGCAGTGAAAAACAAAACTAAACATGCACTTAATTGCAAATTAAAATTTTAAATCAAAATGCAGCCCTAATACAGAGACCCGATACTGTTTAAGCTTTTGTGCCCCATTCCTTTAAAAAAAAAAGTTACCAGTCAGGCTACACAGAGCAAAAATTCTCCGTTAATTTTGGCTTTTTCCTCCCATTTTCAGCCTCCGTTCATTACACATGTGTTTTAATAAAAAATTTCTTCACACACATTGCACTGACTGACAAACACATTAATTCATAGGTTAATATGTTACAACAGTGTGATGTACACTACCATGATAAAGGAAGCTTAACATTGCACATTCCTAACTGGCTCTGCAGTCCCCTAAGCTGTAACATTTAGGAGAAACCCCCCCCCCCCCCCCCACCTCAATTAAAAAGGCCATAAGCTTGTGTAAATATGTTCCTGGCCACTGAGCTGAACATTATTATCCATACCGATAAAAGCCTTTTCCCCCCCCCCCCCCCCACGTTGAAAAGCTTAATGTGCCACTCACTCTCACATACCTGTTGTCAGGAGTATGTGCCTACATGCAACACATGAAGGAAGTCATTTTCGAAGCAGTGACCTGTGTAAACAGCAACTTCTGAGCTTGCTTTCCATTTGTGATCTATTTTCACTTCTAAATGTCACCATTTATTTGTTGCATTTGTATCCCACATCTTCCCACCTCTTTGCAGGCTCAATGTGGCTTGCAATACATCATGAATAGTGGAAATATATGAGAAAGTATACATTTAGGAATAACAGATGGATTTTGGGTAAGATGGTAATGATAAAACATGATAGTATTTTAACAAACATAGTAAGAAATATATAAGAATAATGTAAGAAAATATACATTTGGTAATATCAGAAGGATCTTGGGTAACTTTAGAAGGCTGTCCCTGACTAGCAGGGCGGGCTTTTCTTCAAGGGTGCTCAATTATGCCCTTCCTCCAGGTCTCTCTCAGCCAATCACAGCACGCTTAGCTCTCACTGGTGTCAGCTAAATGTGCTATGATTGGCTGAGAGGCCGTGGGGGGCCTCACAATTGTCTATTAGCCTTCTCTTCAGCTGCTGCTGAGGAAGGGAAAAATGTCTCAAAGGAAGATTTAAAAAAGAAAGAGCGAGAGTAAAAATTAAGAAGTACGATGTCCTTTTTTTTTTTTGTTCTTGTTTTGAGTGAAGACATCCATAAAGGACGTCCCAGACAAGCACTTGGACAGTTTCCCCTCCCCCCCCCCCCCCCCCCCCGATTGGTTTTTTGTTAAATTAAGTACGATATCCTTTTTTTATTGTTGTTTTGAGTGAAGGACGTCCAAAAAGGACGTCTTTTTGGAGTGGGTTTTTATTATTATTTTTATTATAAAGTGAAGGACGTCCAAAAAGAACATCTTTGGAGTGTGTTTTTTTTTTTTTTTTAACAGGTGAAGGACGTCCAAAAAGGACATCCCTGACATTTTTTTTCTTCCGATTCTTTCTTTTGCCCCGAGAGGTGTAGACCTCCCGTTAGGTTTTCCACAGTAAGGGGATCGGAAAACGGTAGTGCATCTCATAATAGCCTTGCAACGGTGGTGCAGCTCATTATAATGGCCTTTGGATCATTTGCATTCCGTTTTCGTTAGCTGCTACCGTGATAGGACAATGCCCTTTCGTGCATGTCCTGGTTTAATACTTGCATGTTAAACTGGCTAGAACCAGTTTAAAACCCACGTTAATGGCTCGTTAAGTTTAGTGCATCTACCCCCAAAGCTGGTGAGCAAACATTTTGTATACATACATAAGTATTGCCATACTGGGACAAACCGAAGGTCCATCAAGCCCAGCATCCTGTTTCTAACAGTTGCCAATCCAGGTCACAAGTACATGGCAAGATCCCAAAAAAGTACAATACATTTTATGCTGCTTATCCCAGAAATAAGCAGTGGATTTTCCCCAAGTCCATTTTAATAATGGTCTGTGGACTTTTCCATTAGGAAGCCATCCGAACCTTTTTTAAACCCCTCTAAGCTAACTGCTTTTACTACATTCTCTGGCAACTAATTCCAGAGTTTAATTACACGTTGAGTGAAGAAAACGTTTCTCCAATTCATTTTAAATGTACTACTTTGTACTTTATTGTATGCAAACTGTAAGGAGACAGTGCTGTAAAAGTATTACTGGAGTAACTAATTATAGTCACACTGAGTTAAATTATTTCATACTTCAGAGTTGTATTCAAATTTAGAATTTTTTAAAATTCAAGATATTAGCCACATTTTTAGAGTACAGTAATTCAGAGAACCTAATTTAATAAACACCCCCCTCACCTCCTTAAAATGGATTATTTTTTGAAAAAGTCAATATTCAAGAGAACTCACGCAGGTGAAGTGTAAGATTTTACACAAAGGGGATGTCTTGCATGTCAGAAGCATGCTTTGTTGCCTGCACAGAAAAATAAAATTTCAGCATCTTGTATAAAGATAATTGTGACTAGTAACTTCACACCACTGCTGAAGATATCAGGATTCCCTTCATAAAAAGTGACAAAAGAGCACCCCCTGCTGGAAAACGACAGCACTCCAGGGCATGGTAGTGGCTGTCTCCCCTCTCTATCCCACCCCTTAAAAAAAAAAAAAAAAGTATAGTTTGTGTTGTGGTATGCTTTTTTGCAACCTCTCTCTCAGGGACAAATGCAGAAAGTGCAAAGTTTTGTGAGCACCCTATACAAAAAAAAAAAAAAAAAAAAAAAAAAAGTTTTCTACACGAGCTATACCAAGCTTAAACTGTAGGTCTCTCTCTCATATATATATAGTTCCACTGCTACCCTAGTTGCATGTGTTACAATGCTAGTTGTGTGCATAACTTGCTATTGTGAAAGTTTTATGCACAGATGTGTGTATACACACAACTCAAGGTGTTAAATTGTACACATGCATGAGCTGCCCTCTCCCATGTACAATGCTCAGCACAATTTGCATATTTGATTGTGCACTGGGGGAGCAAAGCTTTGGCATTTCTCTTATATTTTAGGAAGCCGTGTGCAAAGCATTTGTGCACAGCTGTACTGCAAGCTTTCTGCCTCAGCCCTCAGGGCTGTCTCTGAAGTCAAGACAGCATATTTCTAAATTACTCTACAATGCTGACGCCTCTTAGAAGATCCAGAAAAAGTTAATAAAAAAAGTGAAAAACCCCATAACCTTAAAATGTCAATTCTTTAAGCGGACTGAACCCAATAACTTCATTGCTTTAAAAGCAAGTTACTGATCGACGTTTTCTTTATATGCTATATAGACCATTGTTCAATGTGTTCCCTTACTGGAGACAGGTGCAAGTTTGTGAAATGAAGCAGCTTCCACAAGCCTTCAGGAAAGCCGCCATCCGGGAAAGGCTCTACTTGAACCTTTCAAATTACTCTAAACACAGAAATGATCAATCTTGTCTTTATTGTCACATCCATCAAGTGATACAAACATGAAGCTGAATCCACTTCAACGCCCACTTCTAACATTCCCCCACCCCATCGGGGGCTGCTTTGTACATATTCATATAAATATCCTATTTTACAAACAATTCTTTATAGATCTTTAGACCCTGTATTGGTAAACAAAAGTTATAAACAAATTACAATTAAAAAAAAAAAAAAAAAAAAGAATTTGTTACCCTGGTATGGATTAGGAGCACCAGTACTGGTTACAGATCAGGCAAAACCCACAGTTAGTAACAGAATGAGAATAAAGTTTACAATACGTTCAAAGTGCTGTTAGAAAAAGTGTTAAGAAGCTGAGAGTGCCATACTCTCCCCCACCCCTGCTTCTGCACTGGAGCACACTGAAAGAAAAGAAAAACAAAACACGAGACTGCAGCTCTCACCCTTCCTTAAGTCTAGAAAATTATAGTGGATTTAGGAAAGGCCTTTATATGAATTTAATACTTCTGGGAGAGGCACAAACTGAATACTATCCAGCAATGAGATAAAAAAAATTGTTGCCAGAGTTCCCCCTACCTGGATACTAAAATTAGTGCTACCACCTTTACTAAACAGAATTCTTGTACAATGCCTACATCCCGAGAATAGCACTATCCCTTACCTCAGGAGAACAAGTGATGGCATAGAGCTTTTTGGATTTGAACCCATAAGAACCTCTGCTTATATATAGATGGGGGCTGGACATGTGTGTACTAGGTTATTTGTACACAAGTGCACTTCAGTCAGTCAACTGAGGCACTGTGGGGTTAAGTGACCTTCAAGGACAAAGAAGGTGTGAACTGAAGTGACTGTCAGGCATGCTCCTACATGGAAAGCTCTCCCTCTGTCACGATGCCCCGTTTTTGCCAGCAGACATGCAAGAGCTAAGGTGCAAGTCTTAAGCAGATGCTGCACTAGAAGGGAAGCAGACCCTCCTCAGAGGTTTAACGTTAGGTTTGGTATTAACATTGCACTACCCAGCTCTCTCCACACAAATCAAACATTAAAGTTGCCAGTGGGTAACAGCACTGGGATTACCAGAATACAGCTGCCTAGTTCCACCCCCCCCCCCCCCCCCCCTAAATTACAAATTGAGAAAAATACAGGTCAGGTTATATTTCTATCCTCTACCATCTTCTCAGTATAAAACTGTGCTACCATCAAGGGTCATTACCTGCAACAGGATGGCGCCCACACCGACATCTGTTATACCATGCAGTAACAGTGGCAGAAAGTGATCATAAACTGAAGAAAATGATCTCATTTCAAAATGGCAGGTCTGAGCTAAACTCACAAGGGCCTACATTGCTGGAGACAAAGGACAGTGGCTGTCCTACCTTAAAAGGAAACAGCAGGGGGCAATCTACCCATCAACACACACATCTGCCAGAATACATTCCAAGCTTTGAGATATTACCCCCTGTAACAAAAAATGGAAGTCAGTAAACAGAGTGGGACTACACGAGCACACAACCCACATACACAACCTTGTCTCACTGCAACTTCAGCTCCTGTCCTCCTACATGCCTAGAAAAAGTTTGCCAGTTGTTAAATCCACATGGCAATCAGGAAGCAAACAGCATCGGTGAGGCAACTCCTGCAGTTTAAGGCACAACTGGATGAGGAAGTCTCAACTCATATGCATGAACAGCTGTCTACTCCCACTTGTCCTCGGGTACAAAGCACACTGGTCATGCGCGGAGAGTGGGCGCAGTAGCTGTGAGAGGCACTGTGGAGCCAGTGTCATAGTCCAGGTCGATAATACTCTGGATATTGGTGCCAAGGCTGCTCAGGGAGGTGGTGCCAGTGACTGACTGCCGCTCCCGCAAACTCTGGATGTAACTCTAAAAGAAAGAAAGAATGAGCAGAGAATAATCCATCAAAAAAACTGCCAACCCCTTGCCAGTTTCTGCCATGTTACCCCACTGAGGCATAACACAGGATGTCTATGACAAATACGATAACCAGTTTTTTGGTTTTGACTGAAACCAAGTCTGTGGCCAAAATACAACATTCGGTTTCAGCTAAAACCAAAAGTTGTCCCAACCCCAACAGGAACAGCACCCCCCCCCCCCCCGGGCCCATCCATAGGCTCCCACTGCCACACCACCCCCCCAGCCTATCTCATCACCTGGTTGCCTAGTGACATCAGGCTAGGACTAATCCCAGTCACTCTTGCCCATCCTTTAGCCTCAGTCAAAATGGCTGCCATGTTTTCCAGCAGCATTTTGAAGCAAACTGGCATGACCCAGGGGAACATAGAAGAAAGTTTCAGTTTCACATGAAAAAGCAGTGGAATGTTCAGCTGAAACCAACAGCAAAGCCAAATATGGATTTCAGGCCAGTTTTCAGAAGCCAAAACCGAAATTCGGTCAGCCTCTAATCAAAGTTGGAAAAGATGCCTGTTTTACAAATGCTCCCATTTACAACTCTGAACTTTAATTCATTTCTAGCTTACTAGGACCAATGTTTGGGAGAGCATTACAAAAAAAAAAAAAAAAAAAAAACCTCTCAACAACACTGCACGAACTAAGCATGCTGGGGATTGCAAGTGTTGGTGGCTGGAGGCACACTGCTGACTTTCTCGTTCGAGACAGTTAAGAGGAGGAAGGGGTGACTCAGGCAGCGGATTTCTTTGGCTGGCGGGGCATCAGCATCCCCATCAGCAAAGGCATGATATCTAATGGGGGGGGGGGGGGGGGAGAGAGGAAGTGCATGCCCACCCCCCACCCCGTCTATCCCTGTGGCCAATGGACTGCTGGCTATGCCCTGTGATTAATCGCAATTAAAATTTTTAATTGAAATGCGGCCCTATCATTTTGTCCAGCAATGACATCAGGCTCACTGGTCTACAGTTTTCTGTTACTTCTGGAATGCTTTATAAAACTGGTGTTATATGTTGGTCAACCTTCAGTGTTAAGGTACCACACTTTTTAGTTCGATTAGTACTCTGGAATGTGTGCCATCTGGTCCAGGTGATTTGCTGCTTTTTAGTTTTATCAGTTTACTCTATTACATCTTCCAGATTAACAAATTTGTTTCAGTTCCTCCAACTCATCACCATTAACTACCATTTCTGGCATGGCTATGTCCCCCACATCTTCCTCAGTGAAGACTGAAGCAAAGAAATCATTTATAGTCTTTTTAGTTCTAATAGCCCCCTTTCACCTCATTTTACCATGCTGGCTATCACTTGGCCTTTCTTAGAATTTTCTTTAAGTATGTGGAATAGATGCCTGGACTCCTAGTATGGTATTTTTGAACATCCACACCTGATAAACTTTGGTCACCACAAAAAAAAAAAAAAAAAAAAAAGAGCAGCTGCATTTTCCTCATTCTATTGTAGTCTTTTTGAAAGCTAAATGCCAACATAGCAGATTTCCTGTACGTACTCACTCCAGTTAATGTCAGATTTTATCATATTATGATCATTGTTGTCAAGTGGCCCCAACACTCTTAGCTCTTGTACCAAATCTTGTGTTCCACTAAGGACCAAATCTAGAACTGGTCCCCCTCTTGTAAAGTTCCCAAACAAGCTGCTCTGTGAAGAAGTAATTTAATTCAACTAGATAGCACTGAATGTCTGTAAGGATCTGTAGACAACAGAATACCTGGCCTTGGTCACACAAGCCAAACAAATATATCCTGTATTTTGGAGCAGGTCTAAGTTAGTACAAAGTAAAAAGAGCAGAATATATGAAGACAAGAGTTAATTTGAAACCCCAAGAAGCCAAACTCTGCAGGCAGCCAAACACCAGAGAAATAGAAAGATGCATTTCCTCCTGTATAGTGCAAATTAAGATAGCAATGTCTGTTTCCCAGACATAGTGTAGTCATTAACTGGAAAATTATTTTCTACGTTTATTCTCTGGTGACTTTCTAATCATATTGGCTCAGTATGGTGTACAGTGCTGCGCATGCCTTGTAGCGCTATAGAAATGATAAGTAGTAGTAGTAGTAAGTGAGGAAGAGTAGAGATTTAGGCGGCTTAGGAAGGGAATGAGCCAAGGTTAGCACAAGCCTTAGGCACCCTAGGCAAACAGCCTTTCATCCCTGCAATTAACTTTTAGGCCCCTTGGCACCCCCCCCTTCAAAACCACCCGTTCCAGAATAACCTGGGTAGACGGACTGTATGAAGGATGACCACCTTTCCTGATGGCTTTATGCATGTGACTGGAGCTGTTTTGCTTTGAAGGCAGCTGTCTTTTGGTGCCTCCACATCATTCCCCCCCCCCCCCCCAAATCTGTTGACCTAGGCAAATGCCTATTCCTGCCTAATAGTTAAATTGGCCCGATTGAAGACCTAAAAAAAAAAAGGAAGAAGTAGAATATACATGGACCAATAGGTATGAAGCCCACTGGCAAAATCACTTGCCATTATACAGGTTCTCCTAGCCAATGGCCTCCATAAAATTAAAAATTCTGGGCAACGGCCCTACTCTGGTCCTAGGTTTACCATATTCAGGCAGAAGACTTGCCAGGTCTGCAGGCCCACCCGCCTCCCTTGACCAAAACTTGTGCCCTAGGCATATGACTAGTGTTCCCATGCCATGAATCCTATAGTTCACCAGTGTCAGTGTATCTCCAGTATACCTTTCCCCTCTTCCTACATCCCTCACCCCAGTGCCAGAACAGCCTCAGTTATCTCCTCACCGGTGCCAGTATGTCTCCAGTGTACCTCTTCGTGGGGTTGGCCTTTCGCCGGTATGAGCCATCCTGCTGCACCGAGCTCTGCCTTTTCTTCACCTCTTGTTGGCGGATCCGAAGCAGCTGTAGTCGCTTCTGCCGGTGACTCAGTATAACTGTACGGATGATAAATTGGAATGAGACAGGGTGGGGGTGGGGGAGGGAAGTACCAAAACATTCAAAAGCCTAGCAGTGCTCTGCACTAAAGAGAAATTGTTCGACTTCCTCACACGGAAAAATCTAGATTCAAGAGGCATCACACCTGTCCTAAATCAGGGACAGTTACGTCATTGACAGTTGAGACTGGTCACACCTGAACTGCATCTCCTGAGGATCCTAAAATTGGCATTTTTTTTGTACTGCTTTAAAACCTTGCATTGCGAGACAGTCAAAAGACCATTATTGGCCCTGATGTTCTCCATTTGTTTATCTGGTCTAGCAGCCCTGAATTCCACTAGCTTCCAATTAGCCTTCTCTTACTCAGGCCCCAAAGCAGAAAGGCTCATGGTAGAGCAGCGCGTGGATGTCTGCATGCATGGCTTCTACTGTCCATGGCATGAGAAAATGGCATGTAAATTTTATGCGGGGCAAACCTGCGACAAATATGTGTGTGTGTGGGGGGGGGGGGATGTACACTTGACACATGTGCACCAGGTTTTGTGGTAAGCACAAACCATAAAACACAGTGAAAGCGCATATCAGCGCCTGTTCTGTGCCCACATACGAGCCTCTCAAATGTCAAATGCAAGGCTCATATTTTATGTTCAGAACAGACGCCGATGTGGGCTCTCACTTTCAGCTTTGTTTGGACAAGCACACACAGTTACTTATTTTCTCTCTAAAACGTGCACAGGCGTCCTTCAGCCAGGGCTGCCGAGGGGGGGGGGGGGGGGGGGGGGGGGGGGGCTCTCTCCTGCTCTTGACAGGACCCGGGTGACCATGTCCCAACAGTAGCAGGAGACAAAATTCTGGCGCCTGGCCCCCCTTAGAGGCTGGGGAGGAACAGACACAGGGCTTCAGGGCCTCTGGTTTAGCTGGCAAGGCCACGGGGATCCCCAAGCCCCGCCAGCAGCTGCCTTCCTCCAGTGCTGTTCGCTGCCGCATTGCTTCCCCTGTGGCGGAGAACTGTGCTGGAGGAAGACTTCTGCTCGCAGGGATTAGGGACCCCCGCCAGCCAAAATATGAGGAGCTGTGGCGGGGGGGGGGGGGGGGGGGGGGGGGAGGCAGGGCAGGGCAAAATGTGCCCCCCCCCCACACAGTTTGGCCTTCGCCCCCCTCCCAATATTTGTGGTCTTCCTAAGCAGCGGCAGCAGTCCTAGGAGGGGGGGCCCTGGCGGTCCTGCCCCAGGCCTGGCTCAGTCTCTCGGCATCCCTGCCTTCAGCTTGCATAACAAGACAAAAAACAGCACTTAAAAAATGTGAAAAAGATTAAATCCTTCCCCCCCCAAAAAAAAAAAACCACACCCCAAAAACCCACCTTTACACTACCCCAGACCTTCACAGAAAAATTCTCACATTGTGTGCTGCCCACTTTTGACATGTATACTCTCTCCATTGCACAGAATACCTTAATTGGCCCATTAGCATACATTTAATACAATGTTCACCGTGTCTTCCCACACATCATTCCTCTGTGCATTGCTCTGCACATTACAACCCTGCAGACACTTTCTGCATCGGCCCTTCAGTTTTAGTCATTACCCCTTCTCATCACAGGGACACTGAGAGGGGCTCTTTACAGAATTTAGTAGCTGAACACCTCTCCCCTGCCCCCACAAGCTGTTCGAGAGCAGAGTCCATATCAGCTGAATTCTGGCTCATAGCAGGGAGCAAAGTAACCCAAGTGTGTGAATGCCACTTGGTCTTGCCCTCCCCTCTGGCACCAATTCTTCCCTGACCTCTTGGGACAGAGCAGAGCAGCAGTTGCAAATTCAGAACCAAGCCTCACTCCACAGATTAAAATCTCAAAGTTTTTACAGAACTCATAGCAGCAGCAGAAGTGGGTGGGAGGGAAGAGGAGGAAGAGGATCCAGTCTCAACGTTCACATTTCTAGACCATCACATGTATTCACCAACTGTCCACTTAAAATCTAGATGTGCACAGAAGTTATTTTAGTTACTGGCAGAGTAAAGTTATACTAGGGCACCAACAGGCTTTGGTGTCCTGGGAGCCCCATTTGACCAGTGAGGATTCCCTGGGGATAGCTGCCGTCTGTAAATTTACTAAAGAGTGTGTGTGTGTGTGTGGGGGGGGGGGGGGGGGGTCCAATGTGTTTCTTACCATCTGTATGTGAGAAGCCTTCTGCTGTTATCCTCCACTGGACCACAATTCCCAGAATGCTGAGCACCGGCCACACTCCCAGGATCACCCAGCTGTACCAGCACAATGGTTCCGACGTGGCCACCCGAATTCGGTCATACAAGTAGTGAGCCAGCGCCAGCAGCTCTATGAAGTAGTCCACGCAAATCACCATGATGGCAGCCCCAAAGGTGGCCGTGGAGATAACCGTGAAGAGTTTCTGCCACTGCAAGGTCAACACAGCAAACAGCATGGCCAGACCCATGAGGAAGCCTATGGGCACCCACACCGTATGTGGGTGATAGAACTGTTCCATGACTAAGAGAGCGGCGCTGGCCAACAGAAGTCCCAGCAGTAGGCCGGTCATGAAGAGTCCCACACTACGTACAAGCATGGTGACCAGGCCACAAAGTACACCGATACCCAGGGCGATGCCCGCGCTGACCTCCAGGCTTAGCTGCGTGTCCAAGATCCGTTCCTTGTAGCAGAGCAGAAAGATGACAGCTGACCCGAACAGCAGGCCTGACAGGAACATGATAGCTTTGAAGCAGCGGTAACCTGGAAGACAAGACAGGGTAATTGGAAGCTGCCAAGTCCTCTGCACCAGAACCCAAGTGCCCTATGGGAAGGCTATTATAACAAACTTTGAAACAACTGTAAACAAATGGTGAGGGGCATTCCTCCAGCCTCTTGACATCTACAATCTAATGCCAGGGACATAGCTAGCCGGCAGCTCCTAGATGGGTTATTTCGCCAAAGTGATGGGAGGAGAGTGATAAAACCTAAAGGAAAGATCTCCTGTGCTACAGAAGCAGTCCCTGGCCAGACTTCTATGGTCTGTGTGCTGAAAGTGGCACAGAGATGCAGGGCCGCCGAGAGACACTCAGCTGGGACCAGGGCAGGACACTCCCCCCAGGCCACCGCCTGCCCCTTTTGTCTCTGAATCACTGCTGTGCTGCTCCCTCACTCTGTCCTCCCCTGCTCCAGTGCTCTAGGAATCGGGACATGGATGATTGCATTAACACGATATAGCGTTAATGTAATCATCCGGTGGCACACAGGAGGGGACAGACTAGACCCGTAAGCAGGCAGGAAGAAGCTTGTCGGAGCCGAACCCAGGAAATTTTTTCCCCCTCCCCTCCCCTCAGCAGACCTGACTTGATGCTAGTTTTATTCCACCTTGCTGGGCAGACTGGATTGACCATACAAGTCTTCAAGTGCTGTTTACTCTGTTACAATTTCACCCAGCCTCCAGGCCAAAGCTTTACCTTAGGTGGCAGCACCATAGCGGCTTCTGTCAAAAGCAAAATAAAAGATTGTGTGTGTTTATGGCTGTCAAAAGACCCATCAGCATTGTACTTTTACCCACGGAAGGCTGAGCAATTTTCCCATAGCCCATTCATCCTGGTAAACAGCTTTCTGGAAAACTGCCTTCATTATGTACACACAAAACAAAAAACAAAGCGTTAAAACTATTTACAAGTCTGATGTCAGATTATAATTTTTACAGGATTGTTCTGTGAAAGCAACCATGGCTGTTCATGTTAATTATTAAAGGGGGGGGGAGGGAGGAGGAGGAGAAGACAGGGAGTGAGCAGGTCCATAACAGTTTGAAACCTAATAGACGGCATTGAAAGGCTGAGGGTTGGCTAGGATGCTTAACATCTTTGTATCAGTCCTGAAAAATAAGCCTGTGATGCATAGCTGCAGATCACATGGATTTGAAGCTGTGGAAAGAGACTAGCAGCTAAGCAATAAAATTGGGGGGGGGGGGGGGGAAGAGAGGCATGCTGAACCACCTATACCGTGAAATACACTCAGATGATACATTCACAAAACAGTAGTACACTATCATATTTTCAAAGCACTTAGCCTTCCAAAGTGCTAAGTGGAAGGCTAAGTGCTTTGAAAATGAGCCCCTATAGGAAAAAAAAAAAAAAAGGCAAGGAAAGTGCATTGAGCATGTACAAGGAGTCTGGCAAAACATCCAAAAACATTGCTGCACACTTCAAAAAAAAAAATCACAAACCTGCTTTATGCATTTGGCCTGTCCACAAAAATCAACAGAATGCACCCAGGACATGTTTTTGGCATGGGAGCCCAGGGTGTGTCACTTTTACCATCTAAACATTATCCATGAGGGGGAAGCGTTCACAGGATCCTGACAAGAAGCTTTCCCCTAACACGCACCCTGTGATCTGAAACCATGGTATGCCCTCCTGGCCTCTCCACCTCCTTTCCCACACAGAAAGTGCCAGCAAGACTAGAGGCACATTTGTAACTCACAAGGGTTTCATCACATATCTTACATCGCTAACAGCCATGTCTAAAGGCAGAACGCTCCATTCTGGCATCTACCATTCACAACACAAACGTCTCCAGAGGTGGAGGAGCCCCGAGCTACATACCCAATAGGTTGTTCCTGGTACCTGCTCAACATTGGCCCTGCCAGGCCACGTTCAGTACAGTGTTGCAGCCCAGTGTGGGCTCTATTGGGTCACTGGTTAGATGGAGGCACCTTTCAGGAAGAACAGGTCGAGAGATGTCAGAAAAGCAAAGAATTCCCCAGCTTCTAAAGTTTGGTGCCTCTTTCCTAAATATTTTTCTAAGTCCGTCATCACAAAAACCTTGGCAGAGTCGCTGCTAGGCTAGATAGAAAGCTTTGATTGAAGCTCAGGGATACTATTGCCAAACATGACCTGCATAAAAGCAACGGATGTGCAACGGAAGCAAGGCTGCTTCAACTAACTTAAGGCTCCATTTAGAAAACACTGCTCTGATCGACCAAATATTTGCTGGTTATGTACCCCTACGGTATAGCCTTTGCAGCACTAGATGTGGGGCCTTTTAATGCTTCTGCTGCACTATGCCAAGGGCATATAATCTCCGCTGGTGTGCGATGTCCCCAAATGGTCCACTGGACAAACAGCAGCAGTGGAGGATCCTGTCTCAACATCCCGTGAATACAGTCCTGTGTGTCTCTTGGGCGATACCATGTTTGAGCTTGTGGCAGAAAGCAAGCTTTGCTTTGGCCCGTCAGACATGTGGGCAAGGCAGAGGCTGTATTGTGAGAAAGTCTGAGCTCTTCAGTACTGGGTTCCCTGAAAAAAAGCTAAACCTCTACTGGTGTACAGGTTTAAAAAACAAAAAACACCCCACAACAGGGGGGGGGGGGGGGGGGAGAGACCACAAACCAATGTTCATTAAAAACATAAAAATGCACATCCCTAAGATTCTGCAGAATCTATTTCTCAAGCAACTGTCTTCATACATGACAACTCCCCCTCTTCCTTATTCTTCTCTTCCGTAATTCGGTTGTGATGGAGGCCACTGGAAAAGCCCAACTCATGAGGTTCAGTTTTGGCTGTAGTGGGTTTGTAATTGGAGGGCTCTTTCAGAGTATGGAGTAAGGTGCATTACTGTACGTACTTGCCAGCCTAGCTCTCCATGAGTTCTAAGCTGCTTTCTAGTCACACACGCGGGGGGGGGGGGGGGGGGGGGGAATTAAAATCTGCCTCCCCTCTCCCTAGGTGTAACTACAGGAACCAATTTTTCAAACAGACTGGTGATGTTCAATGCAAGTTACCCCATCCTGGACATAGTGGAGGAGTTTACTCAACATAAGGAGCACCCTGAGCATAATATGCTGTCTAGACCTGAAGAAAAAGCAGTCAAACTGGAGAAATTAGATTTTTTTCCCTTTTAACCAAAAGCACATATTTATGTATGTTGGTTAGGCTGTGCTTTTTTTTTTTTTGTAATTAGTTTAGGGTTGGGTCAGTGAATGGTGTACAAGTACAGGAGTCTGGTTGCATGTGTACAGTACAAATGGGAGCATGAAGGGTGGTTAAGAGGGACATATCTGGCAAGTGAGTGCTAAATTGTACAGCCAGGATCTGGCAAAAGCTGACCTTTGACAATTATGTAAAATGTGTCTAACTGCTTCTTGAAAAACTCCAAAGAGAAAAACACTTTCAAATCCATGTCACATCAGGGAGTGCTGCGGAGGTAAAATTTCTAGATGTAATAAATGTATAAGTCTGTCTGGCATCTGTCGAGTAGGGACGGTCTCTTCATGTTCAACTGTACAGCACTGCGTACATATAGTAGCACTACAGAAATGATAAGTAGTAGTAATAGTAAATGACTTTCTTGGAGCAACTGGTCCAGAAGCCAAAAAGAGGGGGAGCTATTTTGGATCTAATCCTTAATGGAATGTGGGACATAGTATGAGAGGTAATGGTGTTGGATCCACTGGGAAAAAGTGATCATAACATGATCAAATTTCAGCTGATACCGGGAGTGAAGTCACTAAGAAAATCTATTGTAGCAGCTTTTAATTTTTGAAAGAGCAACTATGAAAAAATGAGGAAAATGGTTAAAAAGAAGCTAAAATGATCGGCAGCAAAGGTTAGGACTTTAAATTAGGCATGGACCTTGTTTAAAAATACCGTTGTGGAAACCCAGAGTAGATGTATTCCATGTATAAGGTGGAAAAAAGAGCAAACAGCCAGCTTGGTTAAAAGGTGAGGTGAAAGAGGCTATTAGAGTCAAAAGAAAATCCTTAGAAAAATGGAAAAAGGATCTGAATGAAGAAAAGAAGCAGCAACATAAGAAAAGCCAGATGCAAAGCATTGATAAACAAGACTAAAAGAGAATAAGAAGAAAAACTTGACGTGGAGACAAACTCATAGTAACAATTTTTTCATTTATATCTGAAGCAGGAAGCCTGTGAGGGAATCTGTGGGACCGTTAGATCAGAAAGGAGCACTCAAGAAGGGCAAGGCCATAGCGGACAGATTGAATGAATTCTTTCCTTTGGTCTTTACAGAAGAAAATGTAAGAGATCTACCTATACTGGTGAACCTGGAAGATGTACTGAGCCAAATTGACAAGTTAAAGAATGATAAATCACCTGGACCAGATGGTATACACTCCAAGGTACTGAAATAACTCAAACATGAAATTGCTGATCTGCTGCTACTGATCTATAACCTGTTAAAATCGTCCCTAGTACCTGAAGACTGGAGGATGGCCAATAGGATTCCGATTTTTAAAAGGGTTCCAGGGGTGATCCGGGAAATTACAGACTGGTAAGCTTCATACTAGTGCTGGGGAAAATATTGGAAACTATTATAAAGAATAAAATTACAGATGACCTGAACCGGGAGTTGGGAAGGGGGTGGTGGGAGTTGGGTTAATAGCTGTTTGCAGGTAAGTTCTCTATGTTATTTCTCCTGCTTTTTTTTTTTTTAATCTTTTTCAACCCTAAGGATGAACGAGGGAATGGATCCTCAGAAGCTAAGCCGAGATTGGGTGGTGGGAGGTGGGGATAGTGCTGGGCAGACTTATACGGTCTGTGCCCTGAAAATGACAGATACAAATCAAGGTAAGGTATACACAAAAAGTAGCACATATGAATTTATCTTGTTGGGCAGACTAGGTGGACCATGCAGGTCTTTTTCTGCTGTCATCTACTATGTTATCCTATTCCATGCCAATGGAAAGAAGAGAAAAAAACAAAACAAAACAAAAAACAGCACAGCTTCCAGGATCTTCCACAGGAAGAAGATATGGAAAGAACCTTACCTTCTTTCCATTAGTCCTTCCCATTATTCCAGAACCTGCAGGTAGAGATCGCCAACTGAAAATTGAGCTGAGACATTCTTGGCATCCAGTTCAGCTCCTCTGAATATATGTAGACAAGCAGTAAGAATAATACTCAGAATAAACACAAGCCTTAAACTCCTTGCTAACCTAACACTAACCAGATGAGCAAACGTGTTGACCTCTAATCTCTGGAGAGTGTCAACAACCAGAAAGGGAAGCACCATGCAAGGTTGACAGTCATTATTTGGCCCATTACTTTTGCACTGACTAACCATCTTAAACCTCAGGCAGGCCTCAAATAGTGGGAAGATCTAATGGAAAGAAAAAAATCATCATCCGGTAAGACCTACTTTCTCCTTCCATTACATAGCTTCCCTCTATTCCAGTACCTGTGGGATGTATAAAAGCAATCCCTAGAGTGGGCGAGATTCTGGCACCGCCACTGCTGCCCCGAACTCGTTTCTGAGCACGCCCCAACATCCACTCTGTAGTGCTTGACAAAGCTATGTAGTGTTGACCATGTTGCTGCCTTGCAAATATCTGCCACACACAGTAAGGTAGTCTCCACCCGGGATGTTGCCCATAAGCCTTGTAGAATAAGCCCACGAAGACTGAAACCTGCTTCTTCACAAGCAAATAAGCTGATGCAACAGACACCTTCAGCCATCTCTTTGAGAAAATTTACTGCAAGGATCAAAACACATGAAATACATACACACTAATAGAATTGCATCAATACACTCTTCTGAATCCTCTTCCCCATACTTTCACCACACTTAAAACTCTACCCACAGATAAAATTCTTATACCCTAATGCCCTCTTGCTATTGTTCTATCGCCCTATTTCCCCATTGTTACTCTCCATTGTTCTATTCCCAAATGATATCTTGACTTTGACTTCCCATAACTCTTCACAATGTAACCCATATAACCATACTGTGACAAATTGTATTTCCATCATTCACAATGTATTGTAAGCCACACTGAGCCCGCAAATAGGTGGGAAAATGTGGGATACAAATGCAATAAATAATAATAATAATAATAATCTAGCAATTGTGGGCTCAGAAGCCATCTGTTTACCAAAAATCACAAACAATACCATAACTAGAACGATTGGAGTTTTGATTTTGAATGAGGACTATGCACATCAAGAAGCTTCAAGGAAGAACACTGAGCCTCTTCATTCTCTCTGCAAAAGGATGGATGGAAGCTCCACTGATTGATGCAGATACCACTTTTAGAAGAAAGGAAGGAACAGTGCACAGGAGACCCCCATCTCTGAAAAGCAGCTTACTCTCCCTCCCCCCCCCCCCCCCCCCGGGAAGCTCCAGTGACAGGCCCTTTCCATCCTCCACCTACTCCATGGCAGCTTCTCTCTCAATCAGTTTCCTCTCCATCCTTGTGGCTGGGAGTCACCTGGAAATTATTATTAGCATTTGTATAGCGCTACCAGACACACGCAGCGCTGAACACCTGATACAAAGAGACAGTCCCTTCTCAAAAGAGCTTACAATCTAAGTAATACAGACAAACAAGACAGTTACGGGTGAGGGAAGTAATGGGTGAGAAGGGAGGAAGGGACAAGGGGAGGGCAATTGTGACTAGGAGCTAAAAGCAGCAGTGAAAAGGTGGGTTTTCAGCATAGATTTGAAAACAGGTAGAGATGGAGCTAGACGTATAGGTCCAGGAAGTCTATTCCAGGCATAAGGTGCCGCGAGAGAAAAGGAGCGAAGCCTGGAGTTAGCAGTGGAGGAGAAGGAGGACAAGAGATTTGTCAAATCTCTCCCCCCCCTCTCACAGCTGGAGGGAATTACCGTATTTTTCGGACTATAAGACGCACCTAGGTTTTAGAGGAGGGAAATAGGAAAAAAAAATTTTTCCTTTTTCCCTCCTCTAAAACCTAGGTGCTCCGGTGCGTCTTGTCCGAGTTTTGGATCGCCGTCCCCTACTTACGCGATGCCATGTTCCCTGGTGGTCTAGTGACGTCTGGGCAGGAAAGAGCCCCCTCTTTCCTGCCCATCGCGCTGCTCTCCGTGCTCCTGACTGCTTCCTGACGGTCTCGGCGAGATTCAAAATGGCCGCCTCTTTCCTGCCCCGACGTCACTAGACCACCAGGGAACATGGCATCGCGTAAGTAGGGGACGGCGATCCAAAACTCGCTACCTTCGGACTGTAAGACGCACCCCCCATTTTCCTCCCAAATTTTGGGGGAAAAAAGTGCGTCTTATAGTCCGAAAAATACGGTATATACTGGGGATGCAGCTAAGGGACTGAGCTTCACCTCCCCTTCTCCCTCTAGTGGGGAAGGGAGTAACTGGCTCCCCTAGCACCGAGTCACTGCTCCCCCTGCTGGGGTCAACTGGAAATCCATTCCACCCTTTTGGGGCTACCCTCCTCTCTCCTGCTTGCAAGGGCTTCTGGGAACCATAGTTCAGGGATTAGCTGCTTCTCTGTGGGGCCCCGAGTGCTAGCTTTGTCACAGCACGCATTGCAATGCCACAATGCCAGCTGGCGGGTCCCTCAGCAGGAAAACCGCTGAACTGTCTCCACGGAGTCACCATTCACCCCGAGTGACATAAGCGCAGCATAGCACAGTCTCAAGCGGTGAGTCAGGATCCCTGCACTTGCAGTCCTCCAACTGTTCGACTAATGTTTGACTCTGAACTTACCACTTCCAGCTGCTTCCCTCAAGCTCAGTCTCCACAAGTGTAACCACAGATGAGGGAAAAAAAAATCCTGATTCTTGGGAGGTTTTTGTGCTGGAAGAGAAGATCTTCACAGGAAACAGGTGAAGGGAAGGAAGAAGTAAATTCACGGGCACCATAGACCAGGATCTGAAGACCTCCAGATACGATTCTGTAGACGCAAGCCACCCACAAAGCTCAACTAAGGTCCAGCTGTCCCAACTGGACCAGGAGCAAATATACAGAACCAGGAGGCTGAAAAGTGTGTCCATCCATCTGCTGGAGATAGAAAATACTAAGGGGCTGGAGTGGATGCCAAGAAATGTCTCAGCGCCCGTTTTCAGTTCTCTATCTCCACCTGCTGGCTGAACAACAACTATCCTACAGGTTCTGAAATAGGGGGAAGCCATGTAATGGGAAAACAAAACAAACACAATCTTACAAGAGATGAGAGCTGTGCAGCCACAAAAAGACCAAACGAATAGAAGTAAATCCCTTTGAGGTTAAGGCCTCAGGAAGATAAGTGGGAGCCACATGCAGAGCACAGCCTAGTCATGTGTTATAGGGGATGTAGTAGGGGAGTAGCCCAATGAATAGGGGCGAGAGCTGGGGGAAAACAGGGTTCAAATTCCACTGCCTCTCCTCATGACTTTGGGCAAGTCCTTAACCCTTTGTGTCAGGTAGAATGTAAGCTCACCAGTACAGAAGAAATCTCCTGTACCTATATATAACTCACCTTGAGCTATTACTAAAAGTGTGGACCAAATCCATAATCCCTTCCCCCCTCTTACACACATACAAAATAGTTTTCTAGGCTTATTCAACTAATCTTTTAGCTTCTTTAAGTACAATTCAGCAGCCAAATATCCCGGGGTCAATATTCAAAGCAATTTAACCGGCAAGAAACAGCTCCTGGCCGGTTAAATCACTTGTGCAGGGCTATCCGCTCATATTCAGTGGCACTTAATGGTTAGTGCCGCTGAATTATCACCACAGAATGCTAAACTCAAAAATCCGGGGGGGGGGGGGGGGGGGGGGGGGGGAGAAGTTGGCACTTATGCAGTTGATGTTCAGCACTTAACCACCTAAGAAATAGCAGGCCGCATAAACCCAGATATACAATGCAAGTGCCCAGACATGGCCCGGCCTTGACTATCTGGGAATAAAACCAGCGCTGGGTAAAGATGTTCACCACTACCGGCTGCATATCAACCCCCACCACCATTTAGAACAGTCACCAAAAAAAGGGAGCCCCATGTCTTCAGGGGGCACAGAAGATACATTTTCCAAAGCTAACAGGGGAAAGCCTCCCACAAAAGGACATCCTATATAATAAAAAGCACCTCCAACGTTCTGAAACTGACTCCATGAATGTGAAGCCTTGAAGCATTCGTGCTCCTGCTGTATCCATCTCCTGAACTGACGTCATGTACTTCCGGGTTCGTCACAAACAGCAGTGACCAATCACTAGAAGGGAACGCGATGACACACGCATGAGGGTGTCATCACCCCTCCCTCCAAATTTTAAAAGTCATCTTCACTTACCAAGTCGGGTTTACGGCGGCCGGCAGCAGCGGTAAAAGGCGTGCAGGCTCGGCCCTTCCTCTCTCAGCTCTGGGCCCGCCCTTGCGGAAACAGGAAATGAGGGCGGGCCCAGAGCTGAGAGAGAGAGAGAAGGGCCGAGCCTGCACGCCTTTTACCGCTGCTGACGGCTGCCATAACCCCCACTTCGTAAGTGAAAATGACTTCTAAAATTCATAGGGAGAGGTGCTGGAACTGGAAGGGAGGGACGACGACCCTGGAACTGGGAGGGAGGGGGGTATCCTGAAACTCGGAGGGAGGGAGGAAGAGAGGGAGGGGAATCAAACTCGGAGGGAGGGGACGAGCGACTCTGGAACTCGGAGGGAGGGGGGGAACCCCATGGCACACACTCTCATTCTCACACACAGTCTCTCTCACACAGACACACTTGCACCCAGTCTCTTTCTCTGTCACACACACATTCACTCTCTCAAACATACACACTCCGAGGAAAACCTTGCTAGCAACCGTTTCATTTGTGTCAGAAACTGGCCTTTTTTTACTAGTATTCTATAAAAGCCACAGAGCATAAAGGAATAGCTTCCAAACCTGTCCTGGGGTCTTCCCAGCCAGTTAAGGTTTCAGGATATCCACAAGTAAATCTCCCATGAATATTCATTGTGGATATCCTGAAAACCTGACTGGCTGGGAAGCCCCCAGGACAGGTTTGGGAACCACTGGTACAAGAACATAATTGCCCTACTGGCTCAGACCAACAGGCCCATGTAGCTCAGTATCCTGCTTCCAACAGTGGCCAGTCCAGATTACAAGTACCTGGCAGGATCCCAAAAGGCAGCAATATTATATGCTACCAATCTCGGGAACAAGCAGTGGCTTTCCCCAGGTCTACCTTACGGTTTATAGGCTTGCCTCCAGGAATTTGTACAACCCTTTTTTTTTTAAGGTCCAAGAAAACAGCAAACTACACTGTACCCTGCCACCAGGATAGAAATGTCCCTGGTATCACCAGGACTTGGGAATTGTTTCATTTATTTTCTTAATGAGTGGAGGAGTAGCCTAATTAATTAGTGCAGTGGCCAGAGAACCCAGGCAACAATCCCACTGCAGCTCCTTGTGACTCTGGGCAAATCACTTAACCCTCCATTGCTCCAGGTATAATTCAATAAGTACCTGTATATAATATGTAAAACTGCTTTGATGGTAACCACAGAAAGGCAGTATATCAAGTCCCATCCCCTTTCCCTTACTGTGCATAAATTTTCCTATTATCAATTAAATTATTAGGCCAATAAACCATTTAGATCTATATCAAGATGGCAAAAGATAAATTATGCATAATACCCCAGAACCATCACTGGTAAATTTTAAGTAGGAAAAAAATTCAAGTATGATAAAGTCTAACTGTGGAAGACAAAATAATTTAATTATGTGGGTTTGTGTGTTCTGTGTAAAACTAGGGAAGTTCTTGACGCTAGCTTTTAGAAGCAAGCAAAGTTTTCCAATGAAGGCTGATGGGACTTCATAGTATTAGTTCCCCCCCCCCCCAACAAGTCTAAGACTGGCCCCCCCAACACAGGTCACTCACCGAAGAAGTTGTAGACGATGCCAAAGAAGCAGCACAGAGCACAGACTATGGAGGGGACCAGGTCATAGTGGCGCTCCAGCTCCAGACTACAATGGCTTTGCAGGGTCTCCTCTCCTCCTGTCTCCACAGACTGCAAGTTATAGTGTCGGGGGTCAGAGGTCAAGATGAAGGGCGAAAGGTAAGATTCCATGGTGACAAAGGGAGTGGAGGGTCAGTCACGCCTCAGTCTCCAACCAATCACACTGCAGAAATCTGTGAATAAAACACACAGGAGTGAGTGCAATATGCAGGTTTTGCACATACAGGAATGACTAGTGGAGGTGCAGTAACAGACATGGTAAAAATTAGAACATCGTGCTAGGGCAGAAGTAGTACATCCATTCTGGTTGATTTGTGGGAAAATGAGGGAGAGAGAAAAAAAAAAAAAAAGTTATGTTTGGTTTCTCTACAATGAATTTACTGCCTTTTGCCTCTGAAATACTGGGGATCCTGAAGGGACTACACAGAAGTCCAATATACATTTATAACATTTGTATCCCACATTTTCCCACCTATTTGCAGGCTCAATGTGGCTTACATAGTTCCGTAAAAGGGGATTACCAGTTCCGGAGAGGAGAAATACATAGTTGAGGAAGAGGAGACAGAGGCATATTTTCAAAGCACTTAGCCTTCCAATGCTGTGAAAATAAGCCTCCTAGTGGATTAGGTTACAGGAAAGAAAGCTTGTCTTGCGATAAGAACTGAAAGGTATTAGGTTAAACTTCATTCATGACAGATTAACTTGAACAATTAGGAATATTAAACTATAAATCAGGATAATTTAGCATAAACAATTAAGACATAAAAGAATACATTTTTGTATTAGGTTAAACTTCACTCATGACAGATTAACTTGAACAATTAGGAATATCAAACATATAAACGGCAAGTGACCGTACTCACTTGCAAATGCGCAGTACAGACTTCCCTCTCTGTCCCGCCCTTGCGTCAAGACGTTATGACATCAGAGGGCGGAACAGAGAGGGAAACGGAGTCGGACTGTCGGACGCTGCCGCTGGAAATGAACATCGTGCGTACCAACCTCCACCCTACCCCCTGCCACTCCCGCCTCCCCTGCACTGACAGCGCAGCTATTCTGTGGTAGAAATATTATGGCATATTACCATGTATCGGCATCTGCCTGCCGTTTGAACACTCCCATGGCACAGGCAGTGTTTGTCTCTCCTTGTCCTGAGCAGAAAGATAAGACCCCTATGAGGATCCCAGAATCTCTGCATGATATGAAAGCACCCTTACATCAGCAACTTCCATCACATCTGCTCCTCAAGCAGTACGGGAGGGGATTCCTATCACTTCCTCTACCTAATAACAACGCTGAGACAGGAGGCCTGAGAGTCACACACTGTATACCTTGCTCCAGTCACCCACTAGTCCACGTTTAGAGCAAATTATGAATCGGTGGCATCCACTGTTGAGAAGGGTGGTGCTTTGAGAGTCCTCCTGGGTTTGTCTCCTAGCTGAAGCCCTGGTCCATAAGAATCTGTGTTCACTGCCCTCTGGTGGCAGGAGGGGGAGGGGACAACTACCAACCATTTGGTACCAGACTCAGATTCACATATCAGATTCCTGTTTCCTAGATGAGGATTATTGTTCCAGTGGCTGGCCGATGAGGCTAGAAATGATTAAAAACAGGAGAAACCCCCCTTGATAGCACTTAGCATCACCATTACACAGATGCATCAGACAGTAAAAGACTCTCCCCCCTCCTCTGAATAACCCAGTCAGCAGCAGTGGAAAATCTGACAACTGCATCTTGCAAGCCAGAGTTAGTGCTAAAAGCATTTTTCCTCCTCTTCTCCCTCCCTCAACATCTGGCTCCCACTCTGCAACTGAAGCAGCACATGTGAGAACAGCTGGCTCTCAGTGAGTGCAGGAGAATATTCTGAGAGCAGGATCCACAGTGCTAGAGAGCTGTTTTTTTTTAGGAGGAGGAACAGAAATTAGGGAATATCTTCTTTAAAAAGACATCCAGATCAGGTTCCTAACCCCACCCACCTCCACATTACTGGTTAAATTCTGAATAAAAAAAATAAAGCAGTGTAATTGCCCCATTAGTTTTGCTTGACTCTGAATAAGTCACATGATGAGAATGAGATATGTGTTTGTGGGAATCAGAAGCGTAGCTGCGAAAAGCAGTGGCACCACCACGCCAAGGAGCAGCTAATTTGTCACCCCCAAAAGATCTCCATGCCTTTTTTCTCCACCCCATCTTTGAGCTCCCTGACAGTTCCCACACGTAACTTAACTGGGTCAACAGATCCCCCTCAGTGACTTATTCCTAAAGCATCCAATTTATTCATCCCTGGAGTCAAAGCTGCCCTGACCTCCTGCTCCAGAACATGAATGCCAGGCTTGTTCACCATGCACTGCCAGTGACCCAGAAGGATACGCCAAACTCTTAGGAATGAACAGAGAGACAAGCATAGGGATGTGTGAGATAAATGCATCTCACCACCTGCATTTCAATGTACACTGGTGTAATGCCAATCTGTACACACATATACATACATCCATGAATCTCTCTCTATACACGTATATACACGTGTGCATTCACCAGTTCCAAGGCAGATTTCTCCAGGGAGCACAATAGCTTCCACTACCATCTCCCTGAAACCTGACAAGAGGGAAGGGAAAGTTCTCAGGCACAGCTCTGTTTGTATGCCCAGGCAGGGGCAGAAGGGGCCAAAACACTACCACTTCAGGGTTTAGATGTGGGTACATACTGGGAGGAGCAGAGTACCTCTGAACTTAGATCTGAGTGATTAACAGGAGCAAGCAGCAGAGTTTACCCTGGGGAAACCAGATCTCCCCTCAGACTGGCAATTTCCAAATTCCATAAGCAGTTGAGCCTGTAATTCGCCACTCCAAGAAGGGAGGGACGGGAAAAAAAAAAAAGGAGACCATACAATACAGAAGCTCAGGCCCAGCACAGTTTACAGTTACACAGTAAAAGTGCAACCTGCACTTTGTTTTTACCATTAACTACAGTGCATTGCATTTTAGATCTGCTACTGCGGAACCAACCTAGCTGAAGAAAATGAAACAGTCTTCTCTTATCACATAGCACTTCCCCCTCCACCCACATTCAAACCAAATAATATAGCTTGACCCTGCTCTGTTCCAAGCATGGGCGGCAGTGCCCCCCAAAATGAGCTGCCACCCCATTCTCCAACCCACGAGCTTTCAGCCTCTGCGAGAAAGCAGCATGCACACTGCTTTCGACCTGCCCCCCCCGAAGCCGTTCTTTCTCCTTCAACTCCCTGTTCCCGTGCAGGCGGGAAGCTGTAGGAGAGAGAAGGGCCTCCGGGGCAGGTCTAAAACAGCGTGTGTGCTTCTTTCGCTGAGGCTGCCGGTGGCTTGGGGGATTGAGGACAGGGGAGGGTGATAGCGGGTGCCACTGGAAGACTCCAGGGGGGGGGGCAGCAGAGAGAGGGTGCGGCGGCAGGAGACACGCCCCACCCTTTGCCCCCCCCAAATGAAACTGTGCCCATGGTTCCAAGACACACATAAGCATGTAGGAGGTGTGGCCTAGTGGTTAGAGCACTGGTCTTGACATCCAGAGGTGGCTAGTTTAAATCCCACTGCTGCTCCTTGTGACCTTTGACAAGTCCCTCAACCCGCCATTGCCTCAGGTACAAAATTAGATTGTGAGCCCTCCAGGGACAGATAATTACTCAGTGTACCTGAATGTAACTCACCTTGGGCTACTAGTGAAAAAGGTGTGAGCAAAATCTAAATAAATAATAAATAAATAAAGCATTACCCCATGTGGCCATCTCTGGGATACAACCCATAAGTACTTTTCTTCAGCACATAATTCTAGAATTAAAGTGGAAGCATAGAAGGACAGATAGCGAGCTACGGGCTGCATATGGGTCATTCCAGGACAGGAGGCCAACTCCTCTATTCTACAGGTAGATTTTCCAAAGTTTGGATAACCCTACAGTTGCAGCCCAGCAAGAGCTTAGTCTCTTAGCTCCGATTCATGTACTGGAATATGGAGCCTAGTCTGTCCTTACCCAACATCTGAGATCAGGCAGCTTGGAAGAGAACAGAGGGGCTGTGTGGGAGAGACCTGACTGCTTTATGAGTCACAATATTAGAGAAGATAAAAAAAAAAAAAACAGAGAGGGGGGGGGGGGGGGAGATAGCTCCCTCTTTAGCAGCCCACACAGCTACTGAATCAGCTCAAATGGCAACATTACTTCAAATGGACAATGGTTTCTCTGCTGCTGCTGTTTTCACTGTGTGAAAACAAGGACCTTGTAAAGCAGGGATGCAACCTAAACATGTGATATGACCCCACCAGAATTGTTGGCCTGTCTCTAGTATGAAGGTTGTCAAGTCCATCTTTGTTTTACCCCGCCTTGATATACACATTTTTGGATGTAATTAAATTCCTTTAACAGCAACAGGCTCAGAAGAACCATGAACAGAACGGGGGGGGGGGGGGGGGGGGGGGGGTGTTAAACCAGTACTTGTTCATACCATGTCATGTGGGCTAGGTTGGTCCTTACTAGAAAAGCTTCCATCAAAAAGCAATGTTATTTACAGACTTACCTTCATACTTTTGAAGTATACTTAAAAATGGAAACTCAGACATTTCTCAAGTAGCCAAGAGGTGTACGTTGTTAATATACAGAGCTCAGGTACAAAATACTACTGTTCTATAAATACATAGGATGTGTTATACATTATATATTTTTTTGTTACATTTGTACCCTGTGCTTTCCCACTCATGGCAGGCTCAATGCAGCTTACATGGGGCAATGGAGGGTTAAGTGACTTGCCCAGAGTCACAAGGAGCTGCCTGTGCCTGAAGTGGGAATCGAACTCAGTTCCTCAATTCCCCAGGACCAAAGTCCACCACCCTAACCACTAGGCCACTCCTCCTCCACATATATTATACAATATATACACACTATCTAATTGTTCATACACCACTCATCACAAGTTATTACATACAGATCACATACACAGCGCTGTACGGACTATTGTGTTTAGATAAAATGAATCCATACACGGCTATATAGTAATTACATACCAGATAGCGTACACAGGACTATAGTACGGCTCTAATAACAGACAACAAATACAGCAACATAAGAGACAGAAATGTGACAGCACACAGATCAATGCACTAAAAACTCGAGCCACTTTCCTATAACGAGCTGAACAGCACCAGCAAAGCTGGAAGAGTGGCTTACCAGTTTTGGCCCTTATACTGCCTCCCACCAGGCCAGCCTAGGACCAGGCGAAGAGGGGCTCCCTCAGAGCATGCCCCATTGCGCCCCAACACAACAGCAGCTCCACCAGGACCGTCACCGGACCACCGCTGCGATCTTAAAGCGGGGTGCATTTAAAGCACCTCCCCATTCCCCTCTAACAAACCCCTCCCCGCCTTCAAGCCCCAAGTCCACACTCCCCACGATATTCGTGCATATCCTGCCCAGCAAAAGGCTTCTCCCATCAGAGATCTGCAAATAATCTCTCCTGCAACAGCTGAAAGATGACATCACCGGGGCAGGACGGTACCATTTCAGTTGGAGGAGGGGGGACGGTGCAATGTATTTCCAACCCATGCGCTACAAGAGCCTTGTAAAACGCTCGGGAGAGGGGAGAATCAACGAAATACAATAGTAACATCAAAAGTCAGGCTGGAAAGCAGCGGTTTCCTTGGATCAAGCAGAACTTGCACAGGAGGGGAAAGCCCGCACCGCTGCTAAAGAGATGTCCGCTTCCAGTGCAGGATAATTACTTTATTGTGTGTGACTGAGAGAGAAAGGATCATTTATCCCGCGGCATCGCCGGGTTTTTAGGCTCTGTTCTTTGAAATGGCTGAGTGAAGTGGCCTCTTCTCTTTATTTCAGCCAATAATTGAGCCTACTGAGTCCTCCTTTCCCGTCTTGAAGGGTGCCAGTGAGATTTGAGGAGGAGGAGGAGGGGGGCATGATAACATTATACTACAGTGACGAGTCCTGCAATCCCAGCGCAAAGCACTGAGCATCTTCTGGCCACATGGATGTAAAGACAGCATACAGCAGCAGCTATAGGAGTCAATTTTTCAAAATAATTGGGATTACTAAAGTCGATTAAATAATGTCTCCCTAGATTCATTTAGCAATCTGCTTAATATATGCTTGTTGATCTTTTTGTGGCTGTGATCCCTTAATTGCGCCCAAATAACAATGTGGCACCCCCTCCACCATGGTGCAGAATAATAATGCCCTTATGGAGGGTCCACTCAAGTCGTGACCCCAAATTGGGTTTTGTGATCCCACCATTTGGACTTGACCCACTGTTTGGGAAACTCAGCCTCTGGGCCAGAGGCATAACCAGACACCCAATTTTGGGCAGGCCTGAGCCCAAAGTGGATGGGCACGGCAACCCTGCCCCCGCTCGGTGGGCTTTCCAACTAGATCCGGATTTGCCAGACAGGGTTGACCCCAATGCATGCAGAGACTTGTAGCCTTGTTTTTCTTAGGGAATCCAATAGAGAAATCAGAACCACAAGTCCCTGCATGCAATAGGGTAGGTCCAGGACTGGATCAACCCTGTCAGGCGAACCTGGATCTAGTTGGCAACTGTACCGCCCGGCATCTCTCCTGCCCCCTCACTTGATCGGGGGGGGGGGGGGCTACTTCACTCCCCCGCACACACACACCCTGTACTTTTAAATCCTTTTTGTCTTTGCCAGCAGCGAGCATCTACTCATTCCCTTTGCTTGTGCCAGCTCCCAGCCTTCCCTTTCATGGGACCAGGAAGTTGTATCAGAGATAAGGCTTGGGTCCCTGTGAGCAGGGGGAATGTGTTGCTGCTCGCTGCTGGTGAAGAACTAAAGGATTTAAAGGTACTGGGGAGGGTGCGGGGGAGTTAAGTGTCCCCTGATCTCCTGGAAGGAGCAATGCTGAAAGTCTTCAGCTGGCGGGGCTTGGGGATCCCCGCCTGCCACATAACTGCTGTGCCGCTGCTGGGTGGGTCTGAGTCCAAAGTGGGTGGGCTTGGGCCCACCTGTGGTTACGCCACTGACTTGGGCATGCCAATGTGCCAAAAAGAAGAAGCAGGACAAACCCTCTGCGGAACAACAAAGACTATGCTATTCGGTTTCGGACTTTGGCAACCGAGTTGCACTGGAATCAGGAGTCCTTATCTGCAATCTTCCTGGAGGGACTTCAGGATCAAATCAAGGATGAGCTGGCTGGCCGGGAGGTCCCGGGGCAATTGGATGCCCTGATCTCGCTTTGTGTCCGGGTAGATACCCGTTTCCAGGAGAGGGCTAGAGCCCGAGCGGATCGGCGGAAGGGACCCAGGGGTGTGTCTCGGTCTAGTCGGGGACCGTCCCCCCGCCGTGGCTCCAGAGAACCTAGGGAGACCTCTGAAGAATCTATGGTTATCGGCCGCCAACGACTGACTCCGTCAGAGAGGACTCAACGTCTGCAGGGCGGTCTTTGCCTGTATTGCGGCGAGGCTGGTCATTTCATTTGCACTTGCCTCGCACAGCCGGGAAACGCCACTCCCAAGGCGCCCTGAGGGGAGGGGTCACTCCGCTGCGGAAGCTTGTGCCTCCACAGGACCGAGGTAAAGTAATGCGTTGGGGACATTCTTTTGCATGGGCTGGACACTTTGGATTCCAAAAGACCCTTCGTTTGATTGCTCGACAGTACCAGTGGCCTCATATGAGGCAAGATATCCTTCAGTTTGTCACAACCTGCCCTACCTGTGCCCGGACCAAGTCTGTGGTAGGGTGCCCCTGGGGAGAGCTGCAGCCTTTGCCCGTCCCTGCAGTCCCCTGGGAGGAATTGTCTATGGATTTCATAACGGACCTTCCTCGCTCCCAGGGGCACACCGTGATCTGGGTTATGGTAGACCGGTTCTCCCGTATGGCACATTTCGTTCCCCTGCCAGGGCTTCCATCGGCCGCACTGTTAGCCCAACAGTTCATCCAACATATTTTCCGGCTCCATGGACTACCAGCCAAGATCATCAGTGACCGTGGAGCCCAGTTCACTTCACGATTCTGGAGAGCCCTGTGTTCTGCTCTGGGGGTTGCTACTCATTTCTCCTCTGCCTACCATCCACAGACCAACGGAATGGTTGAACGGATTAACCAGACGTTGAAGGGGTTCTTGCGGGCCTTTGTTAATAAACGGCAAGACAACTGGGCATCCCTTCTTCCGTGGGCCGAGTTCGCCTACAACCACAGTGAACATTCGGCCTAGGAGCAATCTCCGTTCTTCTTGGTATATGGACAACACCCGCGGCTCCCATCACCCATTTCCCCTGATCCCTCTATGCCCATGGTTTCTCAAACCCTGGCGGACCTGCAGGAAGACTGGAATATTACTCGAGAGCAACTACAGAGAATGGCTGCTAAGTACAAGTCATTTGCTGACCGACACCGGCGTCCTGCCCCGGTATTGCAACCGGGACAAAAGGTATGGTTAAGCACGAAATACCTAAGGCTCCGGGTACCCTCTCGGAGGTTGGGGCCATGGTACATCGGGCCGTTTGCTATCCAGTCTCGGATTGGAGCCGTGACATACTGCCTGCGGTTACCTAGTACTCTACGGATCCATAATGCCTTCCATATTTCTCTGCTGAAGAGTTTTCGAGGGTCCAAATGGCATCCACAGAAAAGAGAGACTGTTGTTCCGGAGGCTGACCCCGATCCCGAATACGAGGTGGAAGAAATTATTGATTCCAAGAGGCGTCGGGGAAAGCTGCTCTACCTGTTATCATGGAAGCATTTCGGTCCCGAAGACAACTCCTGGGAACCGGCTACCAATGTACATGCCCCGGAGTTGGTAAGGACCTTCCATGAGCGATACCCTCATAAACCTGGCCCCAGCAGGAGGGGGGCATCCGGGGGGGATACTGTCGCGTCCGCGGCTCCCCCCGGCGCCTCCGCCGTGGGGGGCGGGAGCTGGCGTCCACCGCAGCGAGAGGCAGCGATTTGGAAGCCGCGGCGGGGAGCCGAGGCCCGCCGCAGTGATGGCCGCTCAACCCGGGGCCGAGGTCGGAGGCCGGCGATTGCGGCCGCCGGTCTCTCGGTCGCCAGCTGTGGGGGCAGGGTTGGCGCTGCAGGAGGAGGCGGTACCCAGGTGCGATGGCCGGCATCCTCGTCTCTCCCGGGCGTGGGGGTCTGGAGCGCCGCCTCTGAGGTGCTGGATTGGGTGGACAGAGCCAATCAGAAGGGCTCTGTCAAATACCAGGCTCGGGTTGGTCGGCTATACCTGCGGGGGTGGGGCGGCTGATCCTGAGCAGTACTTAAGGAAGAAGACTGAGTTGAACTTTGCTTCAGGTTCTGTTCCCGAGGCCTGTTTATTGTGGTTCCTGTGTTTCTCTGCGTTCCTTGTTCTTCTGGTTTTGACCCTTGGACTGTTCCTGGTATTCCCTGCTCGCTGCCTGCCTCGACCTCTTGCCGGATCTTGACCTCGTTGTCTGCTGCCAGCCCTGACCTTTGCCCGTTTCCGGATGTTCTCTTTCTCCATCTGCCCTCTGCTCTCCTGGTCCCTGTCCGGGTCAGCTCGGCACCCCGCGGTTCCTGAAGTCCCGTTGACCGCCTGCAGCTGGGGGCTCAACCCTTGGTGAACGGCGGTCGCCGCGGGTGAAGACTTGGGGTTGCACGGCTGTTCCTTAGGGTCCCTCGGGGCCTTACGGGACTTAAGGGCTCACCATCCTTGCACATAAGACACCTATCTTCCCCACCCTTTCTTTGTTCCCTCCTATTTGTCTGGTGGGGATTAAGTGCACCTCCACACTTTGTGTGGTGTTTCTCTGGCCTTTAAATACAGAACCTTTTAACATTCTCTCCCGGGCTGGAAGTCAGTTTGTCGCCCTCGGCTCCTGTGTGGCATTTCTTGGACATGCCAATGGCATAGCCAGAACTGATTTTTTGGTGGGGCCTGAGATTAACTTGGGTAGGCACAAGGTACTGTGGATGTTGATATCCCCTGTAGTTTTCTCATTGGCCTGTGGTGCAACTACTGACTGATGGGCCTGACTCCAGAGTGGTGGCACCATGGTTCACCTAGGCCCACCTGTGGTTACACCCCTGGGTAATACAGCCACCAGTCCACAGAGTATTATGTGGAAGCAGTAACTCTCATCTGCATCATTTAGACCCTGGATTGCCAACTGCCAGTCATTTTACTAAAAGTAACATGTCCGGAATGATGGGTTCTCTCACAGAGGCCGGCTAAGTTTGCATCCCTAAAGGAGTGAAACTGAGCATAGAGGGCAATTCTATACAGGGGCATCTAATTTTAGGCACCCAGCACGCACCTATTTGGAGAATATTCTGTAAAGAATAGAAGGTCAAATGTGTGCCTATATTCAAGGTGTGATCACCTCTTACACACCCAGTTTATTATTATTAATGACATTTATATCCCACATTATCCCAATGAATCTAGACTTCAATGTGGCCTGCATTAGATAATGAAAATAAGTATAGAAATTGGTGTAATTGGTTAATTGTGGGTTGAAAAAAATGATAATTTTAAGGATGGTAGTTTTAAGAACAATACCATGAAAGTAATCAAAAAGTCAGTCAAGAATTGGATACATTCAGTGGTGTGCTGGAGCAGGCTCTCACAGGCTCGCAAGAGCCAGTTGTTAAGTTTTTAAGAATTTTGGGAGCCGGTTGTTAAAGTAGGGCCCTCCATAGCTACTTTAACAACTGGCTCCCAAAATGTGGGCTTGGGCCCCTGCTGAATTATCTTTTACTTTGCTGGTGGGGATGCTGAGCCCTGCCAGCTAAGTAAATAGACTACTGCTGCTCCCCGCTCCTTGTTTCCAGCTCTGGGCAGCAGGCTGGGACTTCTTGAGCATGTGAGAGAAGTTCCAGCATGCTGCTCAGAGCAAGACGTTGGGAGTGGTGGCAGTCCATTTATTGGCTGCCAGCAAAGGTATGCCTAGCATGCCCACAGGAAGGGAGGGAAGGGAGAGAGAGGCAAGTGTTGCTCCCCCACCCCATCCCACCCCCCCCCCCCCCCCCCCGGCCACCCCTGGCCCTTCCAACTGCAGAGCTGGCTACATCCGGAGAAAGAGCCTGTTGTTAAAAATTTACCAGCACACCCCTGGATACATTAGTTATAGATCAGCAATAGTAGGAATTAAACATAGGATTGTTAATCTGTTGTCAAGAATTTATTAAATAGATAATGTGTTGTCATCTATACATGTAAATCAATATCAATTTAAACAAGATTCTTATTGACCTACTATATCCTCTAAATAAGGGTCTAGTGAGGTTTGCAAATTAAAAGCAAAAACAATACATCAAAATAAAACATCAAAGAAGTTATTTTAAAAATCACAATCTACCAAACAAGTAAGTTTTCAACTGTCTTAGAAATAATTCATCTCAGTTCTGATAAGTGACTAGAGTACTACTTTGCTTCTGCGATCTGGTAAAGGTAGCCAGTTGCACCTTTGCTGTTAAACAGAGGCCCTGATTTCTGAGCGTCTGCCCATATCAGATTTTCTACAGAATTTGCCTTCATGCTGTGTTTCACACGGTTATAAAAACAACAGAGAAATGGGGGAGACACATCTCCTCTGTTTAGTAAGCCACGCTAGCAGCTGCCGCATGGCAATGCCGACACAGCCCATGATTACTACACGAAACTAGCAAAAATAACCTAGAAAGAAAAAGCCTTCAAAACAAATGTGCTAATTTTGGAATCAATGCATCTTAGTAAAAATACACCTGTATAGCATGCCCACGCATATAGCACACAGGGGTGTGCACAGTTTGTAAAAACACATGTAATACGCATATTATATGCATGAAAATATGGTAACTACAATAGACTGTGCATTACTAAGCTGGAACAGTTCTCCCTAGCCACCTGGACCTTCCCCAGTCCTGGCTGACTGCAAAAAAACTTTATTTAAATTGTCCTATCCTGCTCAGCCTGACCTCTCCCCTCTCAACCTGACCACTCTCTCCACCTAATTCCCCCCCCCCCCATCCTTCCTCCTCTGTGCCATCCTTTCATGAGTGGAGGGCGGGGGGAAAGAGTGGAGAAGCAGGGCCCCCTTGATGTCCAGTCATGCCTGCCAGCCTCTCACTATATCTCACACACATCACGCTCCAGAAGTCTTTCATACCTGCCGCTCATTGCCTTGGGTGAATCTCTTCATAACAAATCCAAGTAAATACATAAATAAATATCTTTAACACTAATGAAATAGAACAGCAAAAGGGAATTTTTTTGAAACATAGGTTTTTTTTTTTCAAAACATTCTTTGTCACTATCAGGTTTCTCCAAGATACTCAAACCCACATAGCTTCTCCTATCTTGTTGGGCAGACTGGATGGACCGTACAGGTCTTTCTCTGCCGTCATCTACTATGTTACTATTTGATTTATATAACCAGTCTTCTGCAACGGTCCTCATCTGTATGGTACTGTGTAGAATGATGACCCTGTGTAAACACCAATAACCTTCGCAGGTTGTATGTAGAAAGAATGCGGGAGGAAACTTTCCTGACATGGAGGAAATACTTATGCTGGCTGCTGCTGCTGCACGATGACCTTTCTGTTCAGAATCACCTCACAGGAAGCTTCCATAGAGGCTCAAGAAAGGAGCAGCAGGAGGACCCTGTTGTTCCTGCAGCATCTGGAGCCCTTCCTCAAGTTAGAAGTATAGGGCCTGATATTCCTGAAAAGCAAAGATTCTAAAACCTGTGCCTTATCTTCAGCTAAACTTAGCAGCCCAGGGTTTCATCTGAAAATTCTTTTTAATTTAGGAGCTTAAAAGTGATGAGTTTAATTTATGAGCCTAGTGCTGAAAATCAGTGCTAATCTCCCAACTTCTTTTCCACTCCCTAAATCCACCCCCCCCCCCCATTGCCCCCACCCACGTTTATTCTAGGTCTAAGGAGCTAAACTGGTGAGAGACAAATTTCCCTAGTGCTCTCCTCCCATGAAATTTCTTGACAAGCTGCATAATCTCTTTTGATCCAAATTCTCACCCCTCTGCCTGGCAGTAGGAAAAGTGATCAAAGCAGGCAGAGAACTATTCCCACAGGAGTCAATTACAGCTGCTGCTGCACCCCTGACCCTGGTCTCCCTGCTTCTTTGGGGCACCCCAAAGCTACATTCTGCAACCAAGAATTCTGGAGTCACATTGTTTACATTCTGTACTAGGTCTGCAATGCAAAGTGCAGCCATGTTTTACCATTCAAACAATGAAAACTCATTGCACAATGAGGGAGCATGTTTTGTTTATTAGAGATTAGATACAAAAGCCATTTTAAGGCAGCTACAAGACTTTATATGTAACAATGGGACACTTTGTCGAATTTCCTTTGCATATTAACCCTGATGTACGGTAGTGGTGAGGGAGAGAGACAAAGGTTGCTTAATATATTATTCAAATACAATCTGCATTACCTTTCCCAAATAGAGAGGTGTGGTAGCCATGTTAGTCCACTCTTAAAGGTTATCAATAGAAATCAAACAAAATAAAACATGGAAAAGAAAATAAGATGAAGTTATGTCCAATAAAAAAGGTATCATCTTATTTTCTTTTCCATGTTTTCTTTTGTTTGATTTCTATTGATAACCTTTCCCAAATAAATGCTGCTTTCAGTACATGTACTGAATACACATACTAAAACAATGCTTCATTTGAAATCTTATTTTTCTTTTTATTTACTTCTTGTAAGGCAGGGCACTAATGTTCTGAGCTTCTAGTCCTTTCAGAAAAGACAAAAGGATTTTGCATCTGGTTAAGATAATCATCACTGGTCTGTTTGTTCTGTGTGCATTAATTACTAAGCCAGCCTGAAGTAGCCTCTAGTTCTGAGCTCCTTTCCGAGGAAATAACCCTTTATTCTCAATTGTTAATGTGAAAAATGTTACAACAGTGTGAAAGTGCACAGAATCTCCAAAAATGACAGAGTACAGAAAAGAAGAGAATTTTCAACATCTTTTATTTAGATTTGCTCACACCTTTTTCAGTAGTAGCTCAAGGTGAGTTACATTCAGGTACATTGAGTATTTCTCTGTCCCTGGAGGGCTCAGAATCTAATTTTGTACCTGAGGCAATAGAGGGTTGAGGGACTTGTCAAAGATCACAAGGAGCAGCAGTGGAATTTAAACTAGCCACCTCTGGATGTCAAGACCAGTGCTCTAAGCACTAGGCCACTCCTCCACTCTAGAGAGTTGCACTGGGACAGAAATCTTACCAATCCCCGCCCGTCCCTGCTGAAATCTTACCTATCCCCACCCGTCCCCACTGGAATCTTACCCATCCCCTCAAAACTTTAACCCATCTCAACCCATCCCCTGTAGGAATGTAATGGTACATAAAAGAAAATTCGGGTCAACTCCCTCAGCCTCTCTCTGGAGTTGAGCCACAGCACTGTAGGCAAGGAAGGAATGGAAGCTGAAACTTGGAACACTCTGGTGTGCACATGTAACTTTTGTCTCTAATTTACTGGCACTGGGTACTGAGAGGTGACCACATGCATGCACCAGTAGGTCAGGTGATATCTGATGCTCATGCCTGTGTCAGAGATGAAGGTCTACACATCAGCCCGGGAGCAAAGAGGATTAATTGTAACTTAGTACGTGACGGCAAATAAAGACCTGAACAGTCCATCCAGTCTGCCCAACAGTCACACTCATTATCAATTCATGATTAAATCAATGAGTGTGATATTATATACTTGATTATGGTCTTCCTTTAGTGTTTCTGGGATGTAGACCATAGAAGTCTATCTGGCCCTATCCTTATGTTCCAACTGCTGGAGTTGCCATCGAAGCCCACTCCAGTCTATTTATCTTCTCATTTGTGAGACACAGATCAAAAAAGTCTGTCCAGCACTGTCCTCATGTTCCAGCCACTAAAGTTGCTGTCTAAGCCCTTTCCAGCTCATCCTAAACCAGATTGCCATGTATGAGACACAGACCATACAAATCTGCCTGGTATCAGCCCTAGTTCATCACAGCCAAAGTTGCCATCTAAGCATCACTTGGCACATCTACACACATGCAGCCATTTAAGGTTAGGTTTTATATAACTTCCATTTTCTAATTAGAGATCCTTTGTGTTCATTCCACACCTTTTTGAATTCTGTCATCATTTGTGTCTCTACCTCCTCCTTAATGGAAGACTTTCCACATTTGTGCTGTTAAAGCAAGGAGGAGGAGGAGGAGGAGAGAGCACTCAAAGAACTTGGTACTCAGTAGATGAGAGACTGGCGCAGAAGCAGCTTACACTTCCACGGAAACTCCGCAGAACTGCTTCCGTCCCCGCGGGAACCCTGCAGAGCTGCTTCTATCCCTGCGGGAACCCTGTGGGTTCCGCAGGATTCCCATGAACCCCATTCCTGTGCAGCTCTCTACTCCACTCTTAAATACTATACAGGCCAATAACATTTTTAGATTAAATATAAGTACAGCTGGAGTCACTAATGTTTACTGAGGCACAGCTTGATAACTCCTCCCTCGCCCCCCACCCCCACCCAGGTGGCAATTCATAGTCCAAATGTAGGTGTCAAGAGAGAAAATAGAGGGAGACAACTATGGAGGATTATATAATAGTGAGGTCAACACTAGCAGGTCTATTTCAGCAGTCAGATCATTTCCTTTATTGCAAACCCTGTTCTCCGCTGGATGCACAGTAGCTGCATGTGCTGTTGGGAAATATGGGAGTTGAACAACAGTAACCACTAGCTACTGCCAGTTCTTCCAGAGGCCAACCAGGTACAAAGCAGATCAGTAGTGATACTGGAAATCAGCTAAACTGCTGCCTCCATAATCACTGCACAATCATATAGAAAACTGAATGCAAGAAGTCTTAGGAGTGCAAATTAAGAGAGTTTTTGTTTTGTTTTGTACCCTTTTCTCCCTTCCTGTGCAGTCTTCCATCTGACTGGTTCTTTTCCGCTGAGAAAGCAGAACACTCTGATTCTTCTATTGTGTCTGTCACAGGAGGTACCATCAGCCATGATGTTTTAAAATACAGAACTTAATTATTCATTAGTATGATAGCACTTCTGACAGAGAGAGAATATGACAGGAAGAGACAACTAAAAAGATGCCAGCACATCACAGATTTAACTTCCGAAGCATTCTAATGATTGTGCAGAACAGGGGACCATTAGTGCCAGATTAACTATTAGGTAGAGAAGGCATAGGCCTAGAGACTCCCCCCCCCCCCCCAAAGTTAGGTTGTCCCCCACCCCATAGGTTGACTGTTATATAGGCAGTATTATTGAAAACAGAAAGAATAAGAGATCAAGTTCATGTGATCCATACACTGCTACTCTCTTATGTGATTGGTTTCTGCTCATGGCTGATGCATGGTACAGGTTTGTTTACATCCACAACATATGCTGTCATGTGCACACACTACTCAAAAGACTCTCCCTCTTTGAGGAAGACTTGCAATCTTGGTGTCTACAGGTCCCTAGGGGTCTTAATCTGCCACTGCAACCTGGCAGCAATGGCATAGCCAGACCTATCATTTTGGGTGGGCCCATAGTTAGGATGAGCAGGCCTTCCAACCCCCCCCCCCCCCCCTTTGCCTTCCATCTTTATCCCTCTACTCTGACCCCGGATCCAGCATTAGCCCTCCCCCCCCCCCCCCCCCAGTCTACTTCAGCATCTTTACTGGTTCAGCAGCAGTGCACTTCCACTGCTTTTGCCAGCCTCGCAGGCTTCCTTCTGCTGTGTTCAAGAGACAGGAAGTGATGTCAGTGAGGGCAGGATGTGGCAGAGGGAAACCTGCAGGGTTGATGCAGGCAGCGGAAGTGTGTCATTGCAGCGCCAGCAAAAGTGCTGAGGTACATCAGAGAGGGAGGAGGAGCTGCTGGGCCACAGGAGGGGAATGCCAGATCCGGGGATGGGAGAGAAGCAAGCAAGATGGCTGCCACTGAACTTTTTTGATGGACCATTCAGGGTGGGCCTGAGCCAAGAATGGGTGGGGCTGATGTGGGGACAGGGGAAGGAGAGTTTTGTAGGGATAAGCAGCCAAAAAATGTTTGTTTCATTTTTTTTGCCTTTTATTTTGTTTCAAAATGGATGTCATTCATAGTGTGTACTATTTTCAAAGAGTGCACCCTTATCCCCCGGATTCTATATAAGATGCGATCAGTTTAGATTTAGATTTATCATTTATAAACCACCCTTATCCAGGGTATCAGAGGATATGAAGGTGAAGAAACAATGTGACAAGGCGACAGCTGTGGCCAGAAGGATGGTAGGCTGCATACAGAGGGGTATAACCAGCAGAAGAAAGGATGTGTTGATGTCCCTCTACAAGTTGTTGGTGAGGCCCCACTTGGAGTATTGTGTTCAGTTTTGGAGGCCATATCTTGCTAAAGATGTAAAAAGACTGGAAGCGGTGCAAAGAAAATGGTATGGGTTTTGTGTTGCAAACCGTACGAGAAGAGACTTGCTGACCTGAACATGTATACCTTGGAGGAAAGGAGAAACAGGGGTGACATGATACAGACGTTCAAATATTTGAAAGGTATTAATCTGCAAACAAACCTTTTCTGGAGACGGGAAGGTAGTAGAACTAGAGGACATGAATTGAGGTTGAAGGGGAACAGACTGGAAAGGATGGTGGATATGTGGAATGCCCTCCCGCGGAAGGTGGTGGAGATGAAAACGGTAATGGAATTCAAACATGCATGGGATAAACACAAAGGAATCCTGTTTAGAAGGAATGGATCTACGGAATCTTAGCAGAGATTGGTGGCAATGCGGTAATTGGGATGCAAAACCTCTACGGTCTACACCTTGATCATAACTGAATAGATATGGATGGGTTGGAGTGTAAATTTTAAGGGGCTTCGGCGTTAGCTTCAGAACTTTTAGTACAAGAACAGTGCTGGGCAGACTTCTATGGTCTGTGCCCTGAGAATGGCAAGGACAAATCAAACTCAGGTATAAAATATTACATACCATGTAAAATGAATTTATCTTGTTGGGCAGACTGGATGGACCATTCAGGTCTTTATGTGCCGACATTTACTATGTTACTATGTAAAATGTACATACATAAATCACACAGACCTAAAAACACAACAAAATACAGCATTACACATTCAAACCTACTTCATAGTCCATAAGCAGGCAGCAAGAGAGTATCAAGTACAATCTTAAACTTAACTAGCAGTAACATAAAAGGCCAGACACATCAAATGTGCCTTCAATTGACACTTAAATGTCAACAAAATAGTGTCATGTTTCAGTCCAGTTGGCAATTTATTCCATTCAAGAGGCCCAGCAACCAAAAAAGTTCCTTTTCTAGTTACATCCAGACGAAAGTGGTTCAAGGCAGGCACGCTAATTTCCAGCATTCATTGACGTTAACTGTCTCTGTGGTACATACCACTGAATAGCATTCTTCAAATACACAATAGTGTCGTGAAACAAAACTCGGTGAATTCAACAATTTGAATTTTACCCTAAATGCAATTTGAATTTTACCCTAAATGCAACTGGCAGCCATCTCAATCACTTTAAGTAAGTTGAAATATGGTTATATTTCAACAAACCAAAATCTAGGCATACCACTGAATTCTGCACAATTTGCAAAGATTAAATTTACGCACACCCAATTTACATGCACACCGTAATTGAGTAATGAGCCAATCAGTGATGATAATTGGCCAATAATGACCAATTATCATCACTAATTGGCAATAATTGAAATTTACACATGCTTCTTTTTAGGCGTACTCTAAAAAGAGGCGCGCATAAATTCTAACATGTGTACCTGAAAAGGGGGTGTGGCCATGGCAAGAGTGTGGGCATGTCAGGGGCATTCCTCAAATTTACCTGCATGGTTATAGAATTTGGGGGAGTGGGCCTACATTTAGGCGCAGGTATTTACACCAGGGTTTCAGAGGCGTAAATGGCCGCACCTAACTTTAGGCGTGGTTTATAGAATAGTGCTAAGCACTTTTTTTGGATGCATCTATATTTTAGACACCGTTTACAGAATCTGGCCTTATCTGTACATTGTATGCACTCTTTCCCGATAGTTGTGCATGTGCAAATCATTACACATATGCATACCACCGTGCATGTGTGTGCACTATCGGGAAACAGTGTGCACTATATGAAAATAGTGTGCATTCCTATCAGCAAATGACATTCATTTCAAGTGACAGCCTACCCCTAGGGTTTAGGACCAGCTAGAGCTCTGCTTTTAGTTTCCCCACCTGCACAATCGGCCCAGCGGATTTTTCTCCTCTCCCTGTCGCTCCCATCCCTTCCCCATTTACCTTTTGATTTTCTTTAAGTCTTTGCCTTGCAGTGACAGCTGGATTGAAACGCTGCTTCAGCTTGCACCGGGTCTTACCTTCTGACCCATCCTGCCCTTTCTGAAAACAGGAAGTTGCATCAGAAGGAGGCAGGACAGGTCAGAGGGAATGGCCCAGTGCAGGCCGAGGCAGCGTTTCAATTCGGCTGCCGCTGCAGGGCGAAAAGTAAACAAAAATCAAAAGGTCAATCAGGAGGGGAGGGAAGAGAGAGACGCCTGCAGTCCGAGAGAGATGCTGGACCAACCGTGCATGCAGATGGGAAGGGAGGCTGGTTAATCATTAATCACAATTAATGATTAATGTGTTAATTGCGGCATTTATCGCGATTAACGTGCAGCCCTAGTTTCTACCATTTTGCCCAGCATTGACATCAGGCTCCCTGGTCTATAATTTCCTGGATCACCTCTAGAACCCTTTTTAAAAATTGATGTTACATTGGCCACCCTCCAATCTGTCGGCACTGTGCTTGATTTTAAAAATAAATTACATATTACTAACAATAGCTCTACAAGTTCATTTTTCAATTCTATCAGTACTCTGGGATGTATACCATCCAGTCCAGACAATTTGGTACTCTTCAGTTTGTCAATTTGCCCCATTATATCTTTCAGGTTTACAGAGACTTGTTTCAGTTCCTCTGACTCATCAGCATTTAATACCATTTCTGGCACATCTTCCTGGGTGAAAACCGAAGCAAAGAATTCGTTTAATCTCTCCGCTATGGCCTTGTCTTCCCTGAGTGCCCCTTTTACCTCTTGGTCATCTAGTGGTGCAACTGATTCTTTTACTGGCTTCTTGCTTTTAATATACCTAAAAAAGTTTTTACTATATGTTTTTGCCTCCAACGCAATCTTCTTTTCAATGTCTCTCTTTGCCTTCCTTATCAGCACTTTGCATTTGACTTGCCATTCCTTATGTTGTATCTTACTATTTTCAGTCGGTTCCTTCTTCCATTTTCTGAAGGATTTTCTTTTAGCTCTAATAGCTTCCTTCACCTCACTTTTTAACCATGTTGGGACCCTGGAAGATTAATGAAAGAATTTGTTGGTTGAGATTGGATAATTAAAGATTTTTGACATTATAAGGAGACGTTTGATGATATTCTTGAACTTTTTCATATGGTGGAAATGTTCAACTAGCTCTGTTTTGGGGGGATGTGAGCTTACTGCATACTTGTTTTTTTAAATTGGAACTGGTTTTGTATTTTTGATATAAAAAGGTTTATTATGTTTTTTTGAGTATTGAGCAATCTCAGAGTTTTTTTCATATATAGTTTGATTATTTTTCCTGTATTGTTTTTTTTGTTTGTTTGTTTGTTTGTTTTTCCTCTTTTATTTTGATAGCTCAAAGCTTAGCCAGATAGCATGGAAATAATGTAGGCCACTCAGGCCCTATTGAAAGAGCAGTCTCTAGCTTAGAGCTCAAAGATGATCTTACACTGGTTGATGAATCCTCTTCAGCCTTGGGGTTCCCATCATATCTAGGTGGGGCCACAGGATGAATGCCTGGCATTACGGAAGTGGCTGCCGGAGCTGGATCAGGGCCTGGAGGAACCGAAGCCTGTTACACCACTAACACTTGGTATTGGTCCATCTGGGCAGACAAGTCCTGGACTAAATCAGTGAGCTGCTGAACATGAAGAGTCAGCTGCTGAAGCAACTGCAAGGTGGGCGAGGGCAACTCATCGGAGCTTATGGCCACAATCTGTCACAACTCTGTGCTAGGGCAACCCAGAGGTTGGCTGGGCCCCGATTTGCAGTAGACAAATCACCCACTGAACAAGGCTAGAAGCTAGGCCAGATGGGCTGGACTGGAGACAGGCTGAGCAGGCTCGGACTGGAGACAGGCAGGGCAGACTTGGACTGGAGACAGGCAAGCAAGGCTGGACTGGAGATGAGGCAGGCAAGCGGGGTTGGAGACAAGGCAGGACTAAGAAGTGAGGCAGGGCTGGCAGGCAAAGCAGGAACCAGGAAGCCAGGCTGGAGGACAGGCAAGGCATGAGATAAAGGCAAGGCAGGCAGGAGGTCAGACAAGGCAGAAAGACAGGGCAAGGCAGCAAGACAGGAACACTCGCACTGAACCAACTAGGCAACCTTTTGTGAAGGCAATGGGAGGCCGGACCCTGTCGCCCTAAATGGGTCTGGAGAGCTGATGTCAAAAGAGAGCACCCAGCCAGTCTCCTACCAAGGGAGCCTCAAAAGGCACACAAATGTGTGCATGCACACCTAAAGACACAATCGGCTGACCGCAGGAGAGACCGGATAGGAGCAATGCTCCAGAATGCCAGAGGCCACACCGCTGGTGGACCACTTGACCCTGGGAGCTACTCCAGGGGACCACAGCCTTGGCCCTGCTCCCCTGCAAAGATCCACAGATAAGTCCTGGCGCGTGGCATGGCCTCCAGGGTAGTGATATGAACTATGCACTTTTGAGCGACTGTCAGCTTTCCCTCAGTTTCTAGTTTAAAAGCTGCTCTATCTCTTTTTAAAATGTTGATGTCAACAGCCTGGTTCCACCCTGGTTAAGGAGGAGCCTTTCTTTCCGAAATAGGCTCCCCCCTCACCAGAATGTTGCCCAGTTCCTAACAAATCTGAAACCCTCCTCCCTGCATCATCACCTCATCCACACTTTGAGACTCCGGAGCTATGCCTGTCTCTTGGGTCCTGCGCGTAGAATGGGGAGCACGTCTGAAAATGCTACCAGTCAGTCTTTCCCTTTCATCTTTTTCCATGTTTTTATCTTTTCTGCCTCGCCAATCCCCTACCCCATGGCATCTCCCCCACATTTCCACCATGCCCAGCATCACCCTCTTTCTTTCTTTCTCTCTCTTCAACCTCCCCCCCCCCCCCACCCCCAGTAGCAGAAATGGCAAATTTTGCAACAGTGATTTCAATGGGCAGGATCAGACACTATAAATCCCATACTGCTTTGGGATGGAAGTCAAAACCAGGACTATCCATAAAAGTCTCCAGCCTGGAACTGGATAAGTTGGCATCTCTGATGTAGTCCAGCATCCCCCTTTTTCCTTCCCCTCCAATGGTCCAGTATATCTTTATTCTCCCCTCTCCCTACCCCCATCCTTTTCAACAGTAAGGCATTGCCCCTCTCATCATCCGCCCCCCCCCCCCCCCCCCAACAGTCAAACATCACCCCTCCCCCATCCTCCTAATGATCCAGGGATTCCCTTTTCTCCCCTGTCCCTACCCCTCCAACCCCCTCAACAATCAAGCTTCTCCACCTCTCCTCTCCCTGTTCCCACCCTCAATAGTACAGCATCTCCGCTCTCCACTTATGGCAGAAAGAACAAGGGTGCAAAGGCCCATCTTTTTTACCTCATTCATCTGCGCTGCCTCCTTCACTCCATGGCAGCAGATGTGGCACTTCTACTTACTGCTGTGTCCCAGAGAAGGAGTACAGCATAGACTGAATTAGGTAAATGCCAGGGCTTTGTGGCACTGCTCTTTCTGCTGCCACCACTCTCTCTGAGCTTCCGCCCATGAGTTGTGCTGCCCTTGCTCTGGGGCATTTTTGGCTGATAGGAAAAAAGGTGCTGGTTATTGCATACTGACACAAAGAGCAGGAAAGTGACGGTGTTTTGGCAGCGCATTTTTTCTAGAAAAAAAGGTGCGGTACTCAAATGCCAGGCCACCCTTCAGAGGTGGGGTGATCACTGAAGGACCCACCCCCACAATAACCAGGCCCCCTGCAACCAGTCACAGAATCTATGACAAGACAGAATTGATGTGTAGAGCCTGAGCTCTTTCATTAAAACTTGGGGACCTTGGGTCAATTTTAGCAGACAATGGAAAAGGTGCCGGTACTCAGTATCCCCAAGTACCCCCTCATAAAAAGCCAAGTGTTATGGTATAAGCACATACCTACACACACCCATAACATCCTTTGAGGGGATCAGCAAATAAATGCACTTCAGAGAGGAAATAATATGCCTAGAGAGCTCTTTATCAGGCTCCAAGGATGATTTCTTTATCTGGAATCACTGAGGAGATGTACTGATGCTTAACTAAAGTGGGAGGTCTCTGCTTATCTACTGTGGAAGGAAATGGTGGGGGGGGGGGGGGGGTAGGGGGGGGGAACAGGGCGGGTGGTAGAAAGTGACTCCTTGTCTAGCAGTGCAAACTGTATGTGTTTTGTGAAGGTTGTGAGTTGCAGGGGAGGATGTGGGAAGTCTCTTTCTGTTTGGAGAGCTTAGAGAATTGAGGGAGGGAAGGTCACATTATAGCTGCCTTCAAACAAAATGTCAGGAATACTGTGTTCTACACTGTTAAACTAAATTGAGTAGACACTGTTTCTCTGTGCTGTCAGTGAAAGAGAATTTCAAGGAGCTTGAACTGATCCAACCAAATATGAACTCCCTTCAAGCTGAGCACTGCTATCCAACACACAACCTTCCCCTAAGCCTGCAGTGGACAATCATGGTCCTCGAGGGCCACAACCCAATGGGGTTTTCAAGATTTTCACAATAAATATGCAGGAGATTTATCTGCATGTACTGCTTCCATTGTATTTGTATGCAACTAGATTTTAGATTTCAATTTATTGTGGAAATCATGAAAACCTGACTGGGCTGTGGCCCTGGAGGTCTGTTGTTACCCACCCCTGCACTAAGCAGTTCATGGCCGGCGTAGCCAAGGGTGGGCCCAGTTGGGCCTGAGCCCACCCACTTTGGGCTCAGGCCCACCCAGTAGTAGCACACCTATGATGTGGCTGGCATGGATCCCCACGCTCCACCAGTCAAACTCCCAACAATTGTCTCTTCTGCATACCTTGTAAATAGCAGACCTTCACCTGCAGTGGCCCCACAGCCTTCCCTCTGATGTATTTCTGCCTATGCAGAAACAGGAAGTTGCTTCAGAGGGAAGGATGTGGGGTCAACATGAGCAGTGTGTATTAGCTGCTGCTCGCCGCCAGTGAAAATCTGCTATTTAAAAGGTATGCAGAGGAGGGGGGATGTTTGAGAGATCATATGGCATGCAGGCGAGAGAGTAAGAGACCAAATCACTTGTGGGACAAGGCAGAGTTCTTCTGCCCACCCATCTTGGGCCCAGGCCCACCCAAAATTGGGTGTCTGGCTATGCCCCTGTGTCAGAAACGGTCCAGAAAGGAAAACAATAAGGGTTCATTTCCAAATTATATCACTCTTTGCATTCCCATTAACCCCACACACTTCTCAGGATAAATGACAAAGAGATCTAGGACCTTTAGACAGAGAATGATTTTGGATCCCTTGAATCTTTGTTTAAATGCTCAGCCCCCACTAATTTGTTAACCACACAGGTACAACTTTTACATAGGGATTATATCACCCTTAAATGATTTAGAGACCTTTTTATTAAAGTACACTAAGCCCTAATGTGAGTTTAGTGCAGCGGACTTTGATCCTGGGGAACTGGGTTCGCTTCCCACTGCAGCTCCTTGTGACTCTGGGCAAGTCACTTAACCCTCCATTGCCCCAGGTACAAATAAGTACCTGTATATACTATTGGGCTCATTTTCGAAAGAGAAGGATGCCCATCTTTCAACATAAATTGGAAGATGGACATCCTTCTCACAGGGTCGTCCAAATCAGTATAATCGAAAGCCGATTTTGGATGTCCCCAACTGCTTTCCGTTGCAAGGACTGCCAAAGTTCAAGGAGGCGTATCGGAGGCGTAGCGAAGGCGGGACTTGGGCGTGCCTACCACTAGAATGTCCTCAACCCATAATTGAAAGAAGCAAGGACGTCCCTGACGAACACTTGGACGACTTTACCTGATCGTGTTTTTCTTATGACCAAGCCACAAAAAGGTGCCCGAACTGACCAGATGACCACCGGAGAGAATCGGGGATGACCTCCCCTTACTCCCCCAGTGGTCACTAACCCCCTCCGACCCTCTATAAAAATATTGATTGCTAGCCTCTATGCGAGCCTCAGATATCATACTCGGGTCCATCACAGCAGTATGCAGGTCCCTGGAGCAGTTTTAGTGGGTGCAGTGCACTTCAGGCAGGTGGACCCAGGCCCACCCCCCTCCACCTGTTACGTTTGTGGAGGAAACAGTGAGCCCTCCAAAACCCACCAGAAACCCACTGTACCCACATCTAGGTGTCCCCCTTCACCTGTAAGGGCTATGGTAGTGGTGTACAGTTGTGGGTAGTGGGTTTTGGGGGGATTTTGGAGGGCTCAGCACACATGGTAAGGGAGCTATGTACCTGAGAGCAATTTATGAAGTCCACTGCAGTGCCCCCTAGGGTGCCCAATTGCTGTCCTGGCATGTCAGGGGGACCAGTGCACTACAAATGTTTGCTCCTCCCATGACCAAATGGCTTGCATTTGGTTGTTTCGGAGATGGACATCCTTGGTTTCGATTATTGCCAAAAATCAGAAACGACCAAGTCTAGGGACGACCATCTCTAAAGACAACCAAAATTTCAAGATTTGGGCGTCCCCGACCGTATTTTCGAAACGAAAGATGGACGTCCATCTTATTTTGAAAATATGGGTTTCCCCACCCCTGGATGGGGACGTTTTGCGAGGACATCCTCATCAAAACTTGGACATCCGTTTCGAAAATGCCCCTCCACTTAAACCGCTTTGAATGTGGTTGCAAAAAAAACCACAGAAAGGTGGTATATCAGGTCCCATTTCCATTATTGCAAAACACATTTAAGCATTTGCAATAATTTACTCATTTGTGTGCACTAATGTGCCAGGTACATATTTTGTTAAAATATTTTTAATATGGGTGTGCCATGGGTGGAGAATGGGCATGGAAGTGTTATCTAGTTAGCACGTTCGTTCGCATTAGTGTGTGCTAACTGGATAATGCAGACTAATACAGGACCAAACCACTTACCACCTCCTAAAGTGGAAAACTTAGGGCGGGACCTGCAAAAATAAAAAAGGCCCCTATTTTCTGACACTGGACCTTAGAAAATTCTGACTTTTACTGGAAGAACTATGGACAAGTTGGATCTTTTTTTTTACACCTTTGGTGGGAGTGTCCTTATTCAAAATATTTGAAAGCAAATTTGATCCTTCTTACAATAAATTACAGGAATCTCTGTACCATTTAATTTGAGCCTGTATGTTACTGGGGGGGGGGGGGGGGGGGGGGGGGGGGCAATGCAGAAAGCTACCGCAAACTTAGCCATGAGGTTATTACATGTTGTACACACAGGTTATTGGCTGAGCACTGCACAAACAGCTTGAGCGTGAATTTAACTCGCATGCTATACATGTTGCAAATTGTATTAAAATGTAGTAAAACAGCTTCCGGTGACATCACTGAGAGATGGTCGCAGCAGCCTGAGGCTCTGCATTAGTCCTACTGATTAGTGGTGAAATTTGCTTTTTTTCCTCCATGATTGAAGTTTCTCTGTTGGTGATATCTCTTTGGGAATCTGTTGGTATTCCTTGGGGAATGTCGTGCAAGACAGGTGCTGAAATAAAATATTTTCAAGCAGCGGATAAGGAGGAGCCAGGCAGGCCACTTGGTGTCTGGGAAGTGATGATGACACTCTCAGGAAAGGGCTTCATTAGATGAGGAGGCTTGGGGATCACGCTCCACTTATTATTATTATTATTTGTTACATTTGTATCCCACATTTTCCCACCTTTTTGCAGGCTCAATGTGGCTTACATATGACCGTTAACGGCAGCTGATTCCGGTCAGAGCAAATACATAGTATGAATGAATACAAAGTGATATTGTACAAAAAGAGACCTCAGGTTCATGTTGTTGGATTCAAAGGGAGCGCTCAAGACAGACTCGTCACATCACACGAAGGAATTTAAGGCCCTCATTAGTATCTGTGGAGCGGCCTTGAAGATTAAGGGACAGAATGTGGAGGAGCTGGAAAAGCACTTAGACGAGCATTCAGAGACCGTTTGGGGATTTTGCAAAACAACTACAAAACAACAACTACTTGAACTTCCGAAAGCAACTCAAAGTGTTCTTCTTCAAAAAGTTTTTCTACGAAGACTCAGGGGGACTGCAAACTAGACCTGTTAATAAGATAATTCCTTGTTAACTTGATTTTTGTCGCTAATCTGTACTCCATCTCTCTTTCCTGTCACTGACACAGATCATGTCATCAAATGTAACTACTCTATTTGGTTTATAAACCAGATTGAAACAATAACAATTGGAAAATGTGGGATAAAAAGGCCGAAATAAAATATAAATAAACACAACAAGACTCAATTACAGGTGCTTTGGCTTTATTGATTGAGCGGAAGATTTAGAGAACAGATCTAGGCAAAATAATGTATTGACAGTGAAGGGTAAAGCAAAGATGGAACATGTTGAGGGGCATAATCGACTGGGGCGCCCAAGTTTTCCTGAGGGCGTCCTCGCAGGACGTATAACTGTCTATACTTATGGCTATGATTTCTGAACATGTGACATCGGTAAAGGTCAGACTTTTAAATGCCCAGTTGGGTATAAATGCTAATCTCAACTTTGTTAAATGTTTCAGACATATCCGTTTACTTGCTCCCATGATGTTACTGAATTCTAATATTCTGTCTCTGCATTTTCAAATGTAGGCCACATTGAATCCAAGTTTGCTTGGGATAATGTGGGATATATATGCAAAAAAAAAAAAAAAATCCTTTATCCTTCACCTTTTAAGACCAGCTGGATGATGATGGCAAAAGGAAAGCAAGTTTGGTCCAGCGAAGACTAACTCAAAATAACCTGTTCCTTAGATGGGCTGTAGTATTACCATATTGAAAATGTGACCATACCATGCCTTTGTGGTTATGTTAAACTATTAAGATAAACAATTAACTGACTTTCTTGAAAGGATTATATAACCTTTGGATGCATGACTAGAAACACAAACATACACTTATTTATTCAATATCACAATTCCTCATGTACAGCCACAAAACAACCTTTTAGAGCGGATAGTGTTCACAATGAGCTTGTTTTTATTATCGACCAGATAGAAGAGTTTTCAGTTTTGGCACAGTATTAGTCAGTACAAGAACAAAATATAAGAAAACTAATGGACTGCATTAGGAGCTTATAGCCCATGTAGTTATATTTCAACAAATGAGAGATCTGCATGAAACCAAATACTTATTTTTATTGTTTTGACTTATAAAATCACTTGTCCCTGAAACATGCGCAAAACAGAATAATCCATTTGTGTATCTAAAATGCAAACTTCTACAAAACAGATGAAGTGAAGATGTGATTCCATGTGCCTCAATAAAAGGAGAGTTTAAGTTTACTTCCATTTAATTTCAATATATTCCATTTTAAAAACACCAGGTTTCCCAAGGCAGATTACAACAACGGTTAAGATGGAACCCATCAGGAAACAGGATATCCTCACTTACATTTGGCCATGTATTACTGTATTCTATAAAACAGTGTAGAAAAATGAGCACAAAATACAGGCTAGATGCTGTTTTTTTTTTTTTTTTGTTACATTTGTACCCCATGCTTTCCCATGCATGGCAGGCTCAATGTGGCTATGGAGGGTTAAGTGACTTGCACAGAGTCACAAGGAGCTGCCTGTGCCTGAAGTGGAAATTGAACTCAGTTCCTCAGGACCAAAGGCCACCACCCTAACCACTAGGCCACTCCATTTCCTGTTCTCAATATAACCTTCTTGTGTTGTTATAATGTTGATAGTTTTTAAAAAATGTAAATGACTGCCACCTCTACAATTACTTACAATGCATGTGGCATCAACTCCCCGATCAAATGAAAATGGCTTGATAAGGTTTGATGATTTACAAGATGGAAAACTTAACATCTGTATTGAAAAATTATAAGGTGAGATTTGATGAGGGCTAGAATCCCTTTCTACTTTGGATAGCAAACGTGTAACTTTTGCTTTATATTTGATATGTGTCTTCCTTCCTTTTAGATATCATCTCATGTTCTGTTTTATTCAGTGTTAATCACCATGTAATGTTTTTGACTCAGAATGATGTACTTATTAAAAATGGAATTAAAAAGATTTTTTTAAAAATTAAATAGCAATAGAAAGAGGGCTTGTTACTAGGAGAGAGTTCAATGCTGAGAGAGAGAAATCACCCCTGAGAGTTTTTACATAATGCAGTGACATCTATCAGGTTACAACCTTTGCTGTTTAGGAGAATCATAAAGTTCTACTTTAGCTGGGTTTTTTTTCCTTTTGTCCTCTGATATCCAAGCATCTGCATCATTTCCTCTCTAAGAGAAGAGAGGATGAGGTTCAGGCCACCATCCCAGGGAAACCCCTTCCTGTTTTCTACTGTAACCTTGTTCCATGGAAAACATTCTAGCAAAAAGCCTGATGGATATGTGCCAGCTCCAGCAGAAGAGATACCCCAGCCAGCCAGGGTGTGGACACAGGACAGGAGAGCAGAGAAGGAACAGTTAATTGAGGGGGGGGGGTGTGGAAGGGGAGAGATTTGAGACTGGGAAGCATTCCAGTGTGTGGAGAAGGGGACAGAGATATGGCTGGAGAGAAGGCAATTCGGTGGGCATCAGCCAAATGCAGGACAGGAGAGCAGACCAAGAAACTGTTAATGGCGGGGTGGGGATAGGGGGGAGGGAGGCGATATGGAAAGGGAGACTTGAGACTGAGAGGCATTCCAGTGTGTGGAGAAGAGGACAGAGATATGGCTGGAGAGGAAAGGCAGCACACAGCCAGTCCCAGGAATGGAGGGAGAGCGGAAAGTCATAGTTGGGGGTAGGGATGGGGGGGTGTGCCTTACCGTGGTCTCCAAAGTTGTCTCTTTGAATCCTCCTGCTGCTTTGCTCACTCACTCTGAGTCCTTCCTTGCCTCTCACTCCCTACTCCTCTCGACAATCACTCAATTCTCCCTACACTAATACTTGCTCGCCCAGACTAATCGCTGCTACTCTACTCGCCTCGCCATGCCACTTTCAAAAACCCACAAAATGCTGTGCCCTGGGGGTATGCTATTTAACTGTGTGGTTTGCAGTGGCAAGCAGTATAGCAGCAGAAGAGGCCAATCATGTCATGCATGGGGGTGTGGATGGGGAGCAGCAAGACCATTGTTTGGCTGTGTAGAGTGAAATCAGTGGGAGGCGGTGCATCAGGGAGGAAGGACATGAAGCAGAATGGGAGGAGGGCAGCTGGAACCCAGCAGTAAATCCGCAGTAAAGTGGTACTGTTTACCGTAGTTTACCGCTGCTCCCCATTGCTGTTAGAACCCTGCCAGGTACTACTTATATGCCGCAGGATTACTGTGGCTCAGCTGTGCCATGGCACACCGGTTGAAAAACACTGGTATAGAATCTGTAGAATTTCTGGATCTACAAGGCTAAGGCTTAATTTGAAGGGATCTTCCCTAGTGTGTGTGGTCAGTGGCTGGGAAGATAGAAAAAAACAAAGACAGTTATTCAAATGCAAGTCAGGGGTTTATACTCAGGAGGAGTTTTCTACCAAACTGTTCTCTTCCTATGTTTCTAATATGGCAATACTAGTTACAGTCCGTTTTCATTATCCGCAAGTTTGGTATTCACGGATTCATTTTTGCTTATTCGCGGCCTGCGCAATGTAGTGCAAGTGGAAATGAAAGCGTGTTCCCATAAAAAAGAAAATATAGAGCTGTTTGTGAGCATTGTTACACCAAAAACCTATGTATACTGTACTTTACAAACAAAACAGTGTATAAAATACATTTATAAAATGCACAATATAATACGTAAGCTGTTCTTTCCAAGAAGGCTACATGAAATGATGAGTTTATGGTGTTCACGGCACTCTTTTGCTACCTAATAGGGTCGCACAGGAACCTAACCCCTTTTTTTCCATAGAACCAATGGTTCCATATTTGCGTGTTTGGTATTCACGGAGTTCTCTAGGAACCTAACCCCAGCAAGTAGCAAGAATGAACTCCCTTATTCTGGAAGAGGCTAGAAAGTCCAAAACTTATGTGGCACTTTGCTTGGCCAGCATCATAGGTGTTGCTACAGGGTATCAATGGAGTTCCACGTGCCACCTCAAAAAGTAGCTTTGCTACCCCAATCCCAGACATTGGATTAGGCCTAGGGTAACCAAAATCTCTGCTCTTTGTCACTTTATGCTAGTCACTTCTGTCCTCTACTCTACTTTGTCAACATGTTCTCAACAATTCCTGGATGGCCGCAGGGAATATGTTTATCTGACGTCATTTCCTGCTCCTGCGAAGCCAGTCTTATGATAAGAGCTATGAGATTTGACTCCGCGGCAGCAGATGAAATCAAATCAAACATGTCTCTTGCTGCCAGCCCAGGAACCATCGAGAACATGTTGACGTGGAGGGGCATAATTGAACAAAAACGTCTATCTCCATGGGCGTTTATCTCCGAGAACGGGTCCGTGAAGGGGCGGACCGAACCGTATTTTCGAAAAAAATAGACGTCCATGTTTTATTCGACAATTTGTGAGCTGGGCGTTTTTGTTTTTCAATGATAATGAAAAATGAAAGCGCCCAGCTCAAAAACGAATAAATCCAAGGCATTTGTTCGTGGGAGGGGCCAGGAGTCGTAGTGCACTGGTCCCCCTCACATTCCAGGACACCAACCGGGCACCCTAGGGGGCACTTCTACAAAAACAAAAAAAAAGATAAAAGAGCTCCCAGGTGCATAGCACCCTTCCCTTGGGTGTTGAGCCCCCCAAATGCCGCTCAAAACCCACCGCCCACAAGTCTACACCATTACTATAGCCCTAAGGGGTGAAGGGGGGCACCTATATGTGGGTACAGTGGGTTTGGGGGGCGGTTTGGAGGGCTCCCATTTACCAGCACAAGTATAACATGTGGGGGGGGGATGGGCCTGGGTCCACCTGCCTGAAGTCCACTGCACCCCCTAATAACTGCTCCAGGGACCTGCATACTGCTGCCAGGGAGGTGGGTATGACATTTGAGGGTGAAAATAAAAAGTTGTGAAACGGCATATTTTGTGGTGGGAGGGGGTTTGTGACCACTGGGGGAGTCAGGGGAGGTCATCCCCGATTCCCTCCAGTGGTCATCTGGTCATTTAGGGCACTTTTTGGGGCCTTATTCGTGGAAAAACAGGGTCCAGGAAAAGTGCCCTAAATTCTCGCTAAAAACGCATATTTTTCTTACATTATCGGCGAAAGGCGCCCATCTCTGATCGCCCGATAACCACGCCCCAGTTCCGCCTTCACCACACCTTCGACATGCCCCCATCAACTTTGTCCGCATCCGCGACGGAGTGCAGTTGAAAACGTCCAAATTCGGCTTTCGATTATACCGCTTTATTCGTTTTTGTGAGATAAACGTCTATCTCCCGATTTGGGTCGCAATATAGATGTTTTTCTTTTCAATTATAAGCTGGAAAGTAGATTTGGGACTGGGACTCTTCAGCTTTGCTCACCTTCAGTCAGAAATAGCACTGGCGTGGTGGGAAGGTGAGAGAGAGGGAGAAAGTGAAAACAGCATATGGGTGCAGAATATATGCTGGAGGGAGATGGAGAGACGGAGGGAGAAAGTGAGAAGGATGGAAGATCCTCTGGAGGAAGGGGGAACAGTGCCTATATGGAGGGACTAGAAAGGGGAGAATGCAAAGGGGGAAGAAGGTCTGGATGGAGCATGTGACTAAGTGTTTAGAGAGAGAGATGATGGGAACAGGTGTGAATGGAGGAACAGTGCATATAACACATAAGATATCTTCCTCTATAAGAATAGTATGCCAACGTTTTCACATTGTCCTCCTCTAGAGTATCCAAAGTGGTACATTCTTATTACATACCCTCTATGAGTTCTGCAACTTTGTCTCCAAATAAGGAATCATCTGCACAGGGGGCATCTGCCACCCGCTCATACATATCCTTTTTTAATGCTGAAATTGTCAACCAAGAGAGATGTCTGGTTGATTTTGCAATTGCAGCTCCTCAAACCACCATATCATAGCTGTCAATTTGAACAGTCTTCAAAGTTGCCTATAACTGACAGACAATTTGGAAGCCTGTGGTAATCTTCCTACCAACTGACTCACATCCTCCAAGATGATATAAATGTATTGGACATAATGATAACTTTGAACCACTATATGTGCAGCTGACATTTTAGATCTTTAGTAGGTGGATAAGCTGCTACTCCTTGGCTGTTTTACTCTTCCTTATCACCCATTTGACCATCAGAGAGATATGAGATAATTGTTGTTACCTTGACCTAAAAAGCTCTTGTATCCTATATTTTGAATATAAACTCTTGAAGAATATTGGCAATTGGAAGAGCTATAGGCTCCTTGTTAAGTTTCAAGTACTTCAATACTGAACACCACTTAACACTTGTATTTGGCTGAGACACTATTGGAATAGAAAGAGCCATAGCCATTTTTGCCAAAAGTTTAAGGTATGGGTATGAAGAATCCTTTTGATGACTCAGTTGTTCTTTTTGAGCAAGACGTCACCCTGAGAAGATTCTTTTTGTTGGGGATCTCAAACGCCAATGAGATTTAGAATACACCAAGAGAGGCTACTGGAGCACCAGAATGAGGCTTGAAATTCCCTGAGAGAGCTATTGGAGCACCAGAATGAGGCTTGGAGTGCACACAGAGAGACAGCCAGAAGGCTCTTGGTTGGAAAATCTCACTGTGGCATGCCCTGTTAAAAATTTCTACCTATGCCACTGAGTTAGGGGGCTCAAAAATATTAAAAATTAAAGGGGATAGGATTGAGCCTTGGAGAACCCTACAGTGAGGAGGAACATCTGCAGACAAAGATAAAGAACTAGAGACTGAGCATGAAAAGCTTGAGAAAAGAAAACCAGGAAATCACAGTATCAGAATGCCCTAAGGATATAAGACATGAAGAGAGAAGAGAATGGTCCATGAGATCAAAAGCAGAAGAATGATCCAGAGGATCCAGAAGACTGATATCACCAGCATCCAGGGATGAGTGAAGTTCACAAAGGAGAGCAGTGACCATGATTTCAGTGCTGTGAGAAGATCTGAATTCAGTTTGACAAGGATGTAAAATAGAAAGGTGATCAATGCAGGCAAAGAGTTGATCATAAACTACCCATTCTGTAATCGTAGAAAGAATGCATAAACTGAAGACAGGATGAAAATTTCCAGGACAGGAATATCCAGGTTAGATTCAGCCTGCGGATGTCAGCAGCTTGAAAGTCACAGACCACCTTGGGCTAAATATTGGGGAGAAATTTTTAAAGGCTGCAGCTGTCGTTCAACATAATTTAATCACTGTTGACTTTGAATATAGACCCACGTATATCCCACTGGTTTGCAATAGAGATGTGACCTAATACAGCATTTATCTTACAGAGTTTATTTGGCTTTGACTATTTTCTAATATGTCAAACCATTTCCTGAGCAATTTCAGATAACTCAGCTAGTACTCCCTGAGGAAGAGGGAGGAAGGACAGTAGCTACTCACAGACTCACTGAGGTGGAATCTTATACTGAAAGAGAAATCCTTTGCCCGTTCATAGGGTTTGGAGACTGAGCCATTAATTCTTTTGTTGGCGAATGGAAAGAATAGAACATTAACAGCAAATTTATTTAGCAATGAGGTACAGGCTCCATGGTCCATGGACACATGTTAATTTCCATCTCACGAGTAAAGACTTGGGAGATACTGTTATGGTCATGTGAGAGGTGCATGTGAAAGATAGTGAGTCCACTCGCACCCCCACTGGCCTCTCATTCTCCTGCCCACTCTGTCTTTGCTGTCTCCCAGACCCATCCTACCTTTGGAATACTGGGCTCCTGTTCCTCCCTTCTCCAGGCATCCCAAGCAGCTCTGCCTGAGCATTCAGCCTCAGCAGAACCGATTAACTGAAGAGAAGCCAAACAGGTGCCGGAAGTCTTGCCAGGATCTCAGCTAAGCTACCCGACAGCAGCTGAACATATCTGAAGGGGCTCTGAGTTGTGGTTGGGATAGAGAGCATAAGGACTCACCAGGGTAGTTGGTTCACTGCATTGTGAGGGAGGGGGAACCCCTTTTACCTCCAGACTAGACCAACAGGCTTTGATTGCATGTGAATGATCCTTTATTACTGGTACAAAATAAGAGAGAATAACCTCCCTGTCAGAAAATCGATCTTTAACTTTTCTTTCTTACTGTATATTTAAGATACAGGGTCATCACCTCTCCCTGCTCATTCTTGAGATGTGGATAATCCACATTGCACACATGGGGGTGAAGTCCTACTTTTGTTGAAATACAGTATTTGTTAATACAGTGGTGCCAGACTTGGACTGGCTGAGCCTCTTCATGTTGACTTTAGTGAGGTGATAACCCTGTGCTCAGGAAGGAACTGAGAGGAGGTTTATGAATTCTAATCATCTCATACTCAGGGCCTAGCCACAGATGGGTCTGGCCTGGTCTGGACCTGTTCTCTTTAGGACCACCTGGCAGCGGCGCTCCATTGGTGTAGCTGGCAGGAATCTCCATATCATAAGTACATAAATATTGCCATACTGTGACAGACCAAAGGTCCATCAAGCCCGGCATCCTGTTTCCAACAGTGGCTAATCCAGGTCACAAATACCTGGCAAGATCCCAAAAAAGTACATTTTATGCTGCTTATCCCAGAAATAGTGTATTTTCCCCCAAGTCCAATTTAATAATGGTCTATGGACTTTTCCTTTAGGAAGCCATCTAAACCTTTTTTAAACTCTGTTAAGCTAACCGCCTTTACCACATTCTCTGGCAATGAATTCCAGAGTTTAATTACACATTGAGTGAAGAAATATTTTCTTGGATTTGTTTTAAATTTACTACTTTGTATTCCTCCCGCACATTTAGAGAGTGGAGAGAGGTGGGGGTATTCTTTCTCTATCAGGTCTTACAGGGGGATGGGGCACTGAAGGCTAGGGAGGAACTGTGGAGGGACCTGGGGTTAGACCTTGGAGATTTTCTAGCTTATGCGCAACTGCAACATTATGTAGACTCGCTCCCCAGGCCAGCACTGCAACATTCAGTACGGGCACAGCTTATGGAACTCTTTGACTTAGAGGCTCGACGAGCTGTTCCATTAAAATACCATCATGCACAAATTCGAATAGCCATGCCATTAGTGCAGTACCAACATTTGACAAAAGCATGGGCCGGAGAATTGAAATCTCGGATTGGGCATGACACCCTGCAGACCTGCCTGCGGACGTGCTATAGGGAGTTTAAGGGTGCGGATATACAAGAAACCCAATATAAATTCTTAATGCGTCTATTTATTTCTCCGCATAGAGCGTACAGAGCGACATTGAGGCCCTTAGATGACTGCCCAAAATGTAAAGGAAGAGGAGCACACCTAGGCCATATGTTCTGGCATTGTCCATTGATACTGGGTTTTTGGTCTATGATATGTAAACAAGTTTCTAAGATGTGGCAGATACAATGGGTGAAACGCCCAGGACTGTTGTTTGATGAGTTCACAAATCGTGGATCAACTAAGGGGGGCCTGCGCCACTTCCAGAGAAGAACGGTGATGATGGGGAAAAAAGCAATACTTAAGCTATGGCTACAGGACGATGGCCCCACAATCCAACTTTGGCGGGCATACATGATATCATTATGTGCTTTGGAACGAAGAGATGTGCGTGACTTAGCTTCTAAGCAGGGGGAGAGATACCTCCAATGTTGGATGCCGTTTTTAGACACGCTGACACCGCCAGCACGCAGTAGAGTCCTAAACGGTTAAACAAAAATCTGATTGTATAGAGGCCTGGTGAAGAAGAAGGGGGGGGAGGGGGGGAGGGAATGAGAGGGGGGGAGAAAAGGGAAAAACTGTTTGATGATAAGCTATGTTGTATAAGTTCAAACATGCAGAATTGTCTGTTGGAATGTGTATGCCATCAATAAAAATATTATTAAAAAAAAAATTTACTACTTTGTAGCTTCATCGCATGCCCCCTAGTCCTAGTATTTTTGGAAAGCGTAAACAGACGCTTTACGTCTACCCGTTCCACTCCACTCATTATTTTATAGTCCTCTATCATATCTTCCCTCAGCCATCTTTTCTCCAAGCTGAAGAGCCCTAGCCGCTTTAGCCTTTCCTCATAGGGAAGTCGCCCCATCCCCTTTATCATTTTCGTCACCCTTCTCCCACCAGCTAAGACGGTACACGTGAGAACTGCTTTTGGTGCTGGTGGCTCAAAAAATGCTGCCACTGACTGCCACACTTTTCTGAGTCAAAGTGGCAGGCAGTGGCGTTCCTAGCGTCGACGACACCCGGGGCGGATCGCCGATGCGCCCCCCCGGGTGCAGCACGCCCCCCTCCCGGCGAAATGACACCCCCCCGGGTGCACGCCACTAGGGGGGGGGGGTGCCGCGGCGCGCGCCTGTCGGCTGCGAGTTCAAATCGCTATGCTAAATTCTCTCGTTTGCTGCAGCTCCCTCCCTCTACCCCGGAACAGAAACCTGTTCCGGGGCAGAGGGAGGGAGCTGCAGCGAACGAGAGAATTTAGCGTAGCGATTCGAAGTTGCAGCCGACAGGCGCGCGCCGTGGCAGCCCCCAGCAGCGTGCACCCGGGGCGGACTGCCCCCACTGCCCCCCCTTGGTACGCCACTGGTGGCAGGTTCCAAATTTCTTCAGCTGGTGGGACCTGGAGATCCTTGACAGCTAAGGTATTTTAATTTTGAAATTTGGTAGGGGAGCTGGAGGGAGGGAGAGGAAAGGGAACACAGAACGCATGCCCACTCATCTTACGCACTAGTCCACTCAAACATTGCAGTCTCACTTTGCTATGATGTTGGCCATGTCTGGAAATACCCAGAATTCTAAGAGTAACTGATCCCATAGCCAGAGCGATAAATACAGATGTATCTATCAAAGCTCTATCTGTTTTGTGGAGAGGGGTGTAACCTGTTGATTCTTGCTTATCTGGGACAGGTGATTGTGTCTCACTCCATGCAGGACAGGATTTCGAATTAGGTCACTAACCTAGGAGAAGAGCTGACAAGTTATTCAGTTCTGTGATGGAGATTTTAGGACAGTCCTGGATTTCTGATCACAGCATTCTGGTGCATCATGGGACTTGCTGCACTGATTTCAATGAGCAGAATCAAGCACTGCAAATCCCACACTGCTTTGGGATTGGGATGCAAGTTCATAGCCAGGACTGATCAAAAGTCTCCAGCCTGGAACTGGATAATTTGGCATCTCTGTAGGATAGTGGTTACCAAACCTGGTCCTGTGGGCTCAGCCAGTCAGGTTTTCAGGATATTCATAATGAATATTCATGAGAGAGATTTGTAAGCAATGGAGGCACTGCATGCAAATATCTCTCATGAATATTAATTGCCAAATATTCTGAAAACCCTACTGCCTGGGGTGCCTCCAGGACCAGGTTTGGGAATCACTGCTGTAGGATAGGGATGCCAACTGGATCCAGATTCACAGGACAGGGTTGATTCAGTCCTGGGTTTATCCCATTGCATGCTGGAACTTGTAATCTTGCTTTTCTTAGGTAATGCAATGGGGAAATCAGAACTACAAGTCCCTGCATGCAACAGGGTAAACCCAGAACTAGATCCAGTTGGCAGCCTTACTGTAGGAGTACCAACCTCTGTTGTGGACAAGGCTTTTATTTTCAATATTGTCAGGAAGAGGTGTGCTGCAAGGAGAGTTGGCTTGAGCAGACTATCCAGAAAGAAAGGCACACTGCATAGAAGAGGTGAATGAAGGTGCTGAGAGAGAGGGGAAGGTCAGCAAATGTCAGCTACGATTGTACTTAAGGACTTTTAGTTCTGATGTTTTTAGACAAGCAAAGTCAGAGCCACGAGTTTATGAAATGCAATGGGGCAAAATCAGGATAGATACAATCAGCCTGTCTCTGAAGCCCTGGAGCCACTGGTAACCTTACCTTCGAGGCCAAGGATTTGCAAGATGGGTGGATATCATAATAGCTATCTGGCTGTGAGGGGTGGGGTGTAGAGCTGGGTATAAGCCTGGAAAAAGCCTAGCTGACACCCTGGGCAAAAATAAAGTGGTGCCTGCCCTCCCTCTTCAAGAATGGCAGCTTCAGCACAGCACTCCCTCCCATAGCGGCAGTGGCTCTAGTACATCTCCCTTTCTCGTTCCTTCTACCCAGCATCCTCTTCTTTCTCTTCACACCCTTTTCCCAGCAACATTATTCCCCCAAATTCCTTCTGAGGGGGAGGGGGCAGCATGGTAGTCTTCCCTTGTGCATAGCTTCCTTTGCAGCAGTACAAGTAACACATCCTAAAAGCTAGCTTGGATTGTGCATACCAGTTAGGTAATGAGTCATTGTAGTGTGCCTGATGATACCAGCAGGGGGTGCCACCCAGGGGCGTAGCCAGACCTCGAGGTGGGAGGGGGCCAGAGCCCAAGGTAGGAGGGCACATTTTGGTTGCCGCCCCCTCACCGACCCCCTCCACCGCCCACTGCCGCCGCTGTACATCTTGGCTTGCGGGGGTCCCCAACCTCCACCAGCTGAAGTGTCGCCGCTGCAAATACCTTGGCTGGCGGGGTCCCCCAACCCCCGCCAGCTGAAGACTTCGTCCAGCGCTGGTCTCTGGTGTCGCTGCATTGCCTGCTCTGCTCTCTCTTCCTCTCACATCCTGCACGCTCCTTTTAGTGAAACTGAATTTCACTAAAAGGAGCGTGCCCGACGTGAGGGGAAGAGAGAGCAGGTCAGGCAATGCAGCAGCGCCAGAGACCAGTGCTGGACGAAGTCTTCAGCTGGCGAGGGTTGGGGACCCCCGCCAGCCAACCAGGGGCCCAGAGCAAATTGGGGGGGGGCAGAGGCCCCCGTGGCCCCACCTAGCTACACCACTGTCACCAGGCCAAAGTTCAAATCTTACTGCTGGTCCTTGTAACCTTGGGCAAGTCACTTCACCCTGCATTACCTGAAGCACAAACTTAGTCTGTAAGCCCTCTGGAACAGGGAAATACCTACTGTACTTGAATGTCTTTGCTTTGAGCTCAGATTAGGAAAAGGTGAATAATTTATATCCAAAATTAAAATCCAAATTTTGCAGGTAGCAGAAGCAAAATATTCTTCAAGTATGAGAGATGATTAGATGTATATTAAAGAAGGCTAGAAAGTGGACATTCATTGGAAGTCTTTGAAGCACTGGCAGTAAACATCATTATTATTATTATTATTATTTGTTGCATTTGTATCCCACATTTTCCCACCTCTTTGCAGGCTCAATGTGGCTTACAATACATCGTGAATATGGAAGTATATAGAAAATTGATAATTAGTATTACAGCAGGATTTTTGGTAACATGATAGTGATAGTAATATAACAAGCAGATATTGTGAAACATTTCTGAATATATGTGGTGGAGTAGTGTATATTCACATTGGTTGATTTTTGTGGTATGCCATGTTAAAGAGATGGGTCTTCAGTAGTTTGCGGAAGTCCGTTAGTTCATAGATTGTTTTTAAGTTGCGCGGCAATGTGGTCCATAACTGTGCGCTCAAGTAGGTAAAGTTTGACGCGTGCATTAGTTTGTATTTTAGACCTTTGCAGTTAGGAAACTGCAGGTTAAGGAATGTGCGGGATGATCTTTTGGCATTCCTAGGTGGTAGGTCTATCAGGTCTGACATGTAGGCTGGTGCATCTCCATGAATGATTTTGTGGACAAAGGAGCATATTTTGAACGTGATTCGCTGTTTAAGTGGGAGCCAGTGTAGCTTCTCTCGTAAGGGTTTAGCACTTTCGTATTTTGTTTTACCGAATATGAGTCTAGCTGCAGTGTTCTGGGCTGTTTGAAGTTTCTTGATTATTTGTTCTTTGCAGCCGGCGTAGAGTGCGTTGCAGTAGTCTAGATGACTGAGCACCATAGATTGTATCAGGTTACGAAAAACTGACCTTGGGAAGAAAGGTCTTACTCTTTTTAATTTCCACATAGAGTGGAACATCTTCTTAGTTGTGTTTTTCACGTGATTCTCAAGTGTTAGGTGTCAATCGATGGTAACTCCAAGAATTTTTAGGGTGTCCGAAATTGGAAGATTCAAATTTGGTGTGTTAATGGCGGTGAATTTGTTCTTGTTATGTTGAGAAGTGAGTATTAGGCATTGGGTTTTATCTGCGTTAAGTTTCAGACGAAATGCATCTGCCCATGAATGCATGATCTGGAGACTTTGGTTGATGTTATTGGAGATTTCCTTTAGAACCGTGTTTGAATGGGATGTAAATCGTTTCGTCATCTGCGTATATGAATGGGCTGCTTTATCTCTTATGCTGCTAAATCTCTGTCTCTTTTCTCTCTCTTTCTATGTTACAGCATCTCCCACTTTCCCTTTTTCCATTCTCTCACCCTCCTCTCTCTTTCCTAGCCTTTTCTCCGCTCTCACTTCGCTCTTCCAGTTCATCCCTCCCCTCTCTCTTTCTGCCAGGTTCATCTGAGCTGTTTCTGTTGCCCTTTTTTCCTAGAGAGGCTTGAGTGGTCATTGATTGTCAGAGCTCTTTCCCCATTCAGAAGTCTGAGTTGGTACAGGGAGCTGTGGAAACCCACCCTGAAGTCCAGCCAAGAAGGATTCCAGCCAGCAAAAGTTTCCCAAGCTGTAGCCTGTGAACATGTGCAGGCTGCAGCTGCCTCTCACCACACTGTACCTTACCCTCTTTCCACATACCCCGCTGTTTCTCACTTCTATTTCTGCTTTAGCTTTCTCCTGCCAGTTCCTTACAATGCGGTTTCTACACCTGCCACCTGCCTGCAATCAATAGTCCCCACTAATCCCTATTTTGCACTCAGTGATTTGCTACTTCCCCACACCCTGACCATCTTGTTTAGAGGAGCAGAGTGTCCAGAGTATGTCTGTTAATAGAAACATGACGCAGATAAGGGTCAAATGGCCCATCCAGTCTGCCCATCCTCAATGACCAAACGGCCTCCACGCATCCACCTCCCTTTACAAGAAAGAGTATTTTCTTAGATTCCTTCTAAGCCTATTTCCTCTTAACTTCATCCTATGCCCTCTCATTCCAGAGTTTTCCTTCATTTGAAAAAGGCTCACCTCTTGTACATTAACACCACTGAGGTATTAAATGTCTCTATCATGTCCCCTCTCTCCCAGTGTATACATGTTGAGGTTCCTAAGCCTGTCCCTTATATGTTTTATACAGGGCTTATTTTGAGGGGGTACTTGGGGGTACTGAGTACCGGCACCTTATCCATTGCCTGCTAAAATTGACCCATGGCCCCCAAGTTTTAATGAAAGAGCTCAGTCTCTACACACCAATTCTGCCTTGTCATAAATTCTGTGACTGGTTGCAGGGGACCTGGTTATTGTGGGGTGGGTCCCTCAGTGATCATCCCACCCCTGAAAGGTGGCCTTGCATTTGAGTACTGGCACCTTTTTCACTAAAAAAAACCCACACTGGTTTTATGACTGAGACCTCTTACCAATTTTGTAGCCACCGTCTGGACGAACTCCATCCTGTTTATATCTTTCTGTAGGTACAGTCTCCAGAATTGCACGCAGTACTCTCTAAATGAGACCTTAACAAAGACTTATACAAGGGCACTATCACCTCTTTTTACAGTGGGATTCAAACCCACATCTGCTGCATTGAGGGCCCACAGCCCTAACTCCTACACCACACAAGTAATAGCTGAGTTATGATGAGGAGTTTAGAATTAGTGGGCATGTGCACGTGTTTAGCCCAATTTTGAATAAAATATCTAGGGAATAATTTGGAAGTTCTAATTTAGGGGTTTCAAATTGTTCATTCATTCAATAGCGCTATATATATATAGCAATTGCTTCTAAACAGTTATAATATATGTATAATAACTATGGGCCTGATATTCAAAAAAAGCTGAGCTCCTAAATTTATGCTTCTAAGTTAGCCTCCTCAAATTGTGCCCTATTTTCAGCCAGACTTAAGAATCTAAGGGGTGAATATTAGGCACAATTTAACCAACCAGAAACAGCTCCTGGCCAGTTAAATTGCCTGTTCAGGGCTAACCAGTCATTTTCTACAGCTCTTAACCGGTTAGCATCACTGAAAAAAACTGGTTAGCACCGAACTCCAAACCGGTTATTTTGGGGGCGTTCTGGGAGTGGAACAGTACTTGTCAGGTAAAGTGCTGATATTCTTCACTTAACCAGCCAGGTTAACTGTGTAAATAGGACAGCATAAAAGTCAGTCCTATCTTTATGTGGTAACCTGTGTTAGTTGGCTCCATAGACCCGAAATTCAATGCCAGTGCCCAGACATGGCCACAAGGGGGAGTGGGATGGGGACAGGAAGGGAGATATCCTGGACCTGGGCTTTGGGGGGCCTGGGGATAGAGAGATGCTGAACTGGCTGGTTGGGGGGGGGGGTAGAGGGGGAGAGATGCTGGATTTGGGGGAAGTAGAGGGAAAAGCAAGAGACCTGAATCAAAGGGGAGGGGAAGAGAGGGGAGAGATGGTGGAGTAGAGGAGAGAGAGAGATCTAGAGCAAAGGGGAGGGGGAAGATAGCAGGCAGATGCTGGATTGGGGGGGAGGCAAGAAAGAGATTGGACCAGAGGAGAGATGGGGACCCATGCTGGATAAACAGAGGAAGGAAGAGAGAGATGTTAGATCATGGAGGGTAGGGGGTGCAGGACAAAGGGAAGAGAGAAGCTGGACATGGGATGGGCCAGGTACACAGAAGAGGTGCTGGTCCTGGAGGGAACACAGGGACAGGGACACAGAAAGGCAATATTGGACACAAGGGGAGGGATAGGGACACAGGGAAGAGATACTGGACATGGGAGAAGGATAGTGACAAGGGCACAGAGGGGAGATGCTGGACAAGACAGATAGGGACACAAAGAAAAGATAAGTGCTGGACACAGAGAGAGAATAAATGTCAAAAGGACAGGAGACTCTGGAAAAAGTTAAGGAAAAACAGAGAAAATCAGAAGAGAGACACTAGGAACCAAAGCAATACTCAGACAACAAAAATAGAAGAAAAATATTTTTTTCAAAATATATTAATTGTAATATGTCAGCTTTGGGAAATGTGCATCCTCCCTCTTCCCCCTCACCTCCCCCAGTCCTCATTACCTTGGGAGTAATGGTGTTATAGGGAGCTCTTCTCAATTTTTATGCCCAGGTTCCATTCGGTCCTAGCTATTCCCATTTGAATATCAGGCTCTATATGTGTATGTTTTATTTATTTATTTAGTACATCTATATCCTTCCTTTATCCAAGGTGGGTAACAATATTCACCTACATAATCTTGAACATGTAACAATCGTTGAGCATGTTAAGCTAAAACATAATCATTACTAGCCAAGAGAGAAGGAAAAGAAAAAGAAATTCAGAGAAAGAGCAAGAAGGGTCAATCAGATGAGTTTTCATGTAGCCAAAAAGGCTTTCACAAACAGTTGCATTTTTAGCAGCCGCTTGAATTGTCAAATGTCTTCATATTTATTTATTTATGACATTTATATCACATTATCCCAAACAAGTTTGAGTTCAGTGTGGCTTACAATAAACAGTACAGGATACATAACAAAGAATAATGCATAAGAAAGTAATTTGTTGTAAGAATCCAATTTTACAATACAATATCATAAACATATTGGGATAGCTATGGATGTTTAACATTTAGGAAATCTATTATGAATGAGAAATTGTACGTGAAGCAAAGAGAAAGTTAATGGTAAACAGAGTAATAACCAATTCAGGTAATTAATTGTTTGAGATATGGTTGTTCTTTTTGAGGGTTTGTTTGAATAGGAACGATTTGAGGATTTTGCGGAATCTAGTATATTCCTGTGGTAAGGAGTTCCACCATTTGGTTCCTAGGTAAGCACAGTGGACAGTTTTGTAGATCACTTTTTTGCAATTTGGGAGGTGTAGTCTGAGATAGTTTCTTGCCTCATATTTAGTGTTTCTTTGAAGTAAGTTTATTAATAGTACCATATAATCTGGAGCTGTGCCATTTAGGATTTGAAAGATAAAGGTACATAATTTAAAGGTGATTCTTGCTTTGATGGGAAACCAGTGTAATTTGATTAATAAAGGGGAGGCACTTTCAAAATGAGAGATTTTGTATATGAACCTGGCTGCAGTGTTTTGAGCTGTTTGGAGTTTTTTCAACAGGTACTCCTTACAGCCAGCATATATGGCATTACAATAATTGAATTGGGATAATGTTAATGATTGTACCATTTCTGATGAGAAATAGGGTCTGATCCTTTTTAGTTTCCAAAGAGACCTGAAAGATTTTGTGATTAGTGAGGAAACTTGAGTATCAAATGTTAAATGTTTGTCTATAATTATACCTAGAATTTTCAGATTATTGTCAATGGGGAATGAAGTGTTGTCAGTTGTGAAACTGTTGTAGTCGTTTTGGTCAAATAGGTTGGTAATGACCATGAATTTAGTTTTTTCTTTATTTAGCTTTAGTTTAGATTCTGAGGCCCAGGTTTCCATCAAATTTAAGCCAAGTTTAGCCTTTTGTAAGATGTCTTGAATGTTCTTTTTGAAGGTTATGTATATGGTAACATTGTCAGCATATATGAATGTTTTGAATCCTGCTGTTTCTAGTCTGTTGCGTAGTGGTGACATCATTACATTAAACAGAATGGGTGATAATGGAGAACCCTGAGGGATGCCACAGTCTGGTGACCAAGGAGAGGATAAGGTCCCTTTCATTTTCGCTTTGTAATATCTTGATTTCAGGAATCCTTGAAACTATTTGTGGACTATGCCGCATATACCAACGTTGTGTAGTGTGTTTAGTACCCTGATGGCGAACCTATGACACACGTGTCAGTACTGACACGCGTAGCCATTTTCGGTGACACGCGGCCGCATGTGGCCGCATACAGAGAAGCAGCGGAGTTCCTTGCTGACACCCGGGACGGATCGCCGATGCGCCCCCCCCCCAGGTGCAGCGCGACCTCCCCCCCCCGGCGAAATCACCCCCCCCCCCGGTGCATGTTTACCCGCTGGGGGGGTGCCGTGTGCGCTCCTATTGGCTCCCTCCGAGTCCTCCGCTTGTTCCCTCCCTGCTGCTCCCTCTGCCCCGGCTCCTGCACGGCCGTTAGGGGATCTTTGACCTCACTTCCGGCCGGCGGAGCAGAGAACAGCGGAATGCCGTGGGGGACGCATCTCTGAGGGCCCTGTGATCACCATGACCAGCAATCATCATCCAATCTACTGTTCTGGGGTGTCGTGGATTTGTAATTGACCATCATTACTGAGATAGGTGAGGGGGAGGCTGGGAGAGGCGAGGGCATGTGCTATGGGTGCCGTTTCCCACCATTAGAAATAGCGGCAGCCATTTTAATTTACATAAGGTGGTCAGTTAGGCTAGTTAACCCCTAATTGCCTGCAGGGCTAACAGGCTATCTATAATTCTGTCTTCTGTCTCTGCCCCCCTGATGGAGAACCCAAAAAATAAAAAACCAAGGTTAAGTAAAGGAAGTGGTAGTAGCAGTAGCCGACCCTTTCAAGAGACATGGACCGAGATGTATGGCATTATAGAAAAAAATGGCAGATCATTTTGCGTTCTATGTACTGAAATGGTAGTAAGCAGAACGTGGAATATAAATAGACATTTTGAAACTAATCATTCCCAGCTCTTGAAAAAAAGTGAGGGTGAAAGGAAGGAATACATTTCCAGGCAGCTACACTTTTATAAGAGCCAATCTAATTCCATCCTTACATTTGTAAAAGGTTCTACAAATTTAACATCTGCAGGTTTGAGCATTGCTCACTCCATAGCTCAGCATGGAAAAGCACTCAGTGAGGGAGAATTTATTAAAGAAACTCTCCTAAGATGTGCACCAGTTCTATTTCACAATATGCAGAATAAAGATGCAATTATTAAGAGAATATCTGAGTTACCAGGAAATTTGGAGTGCCTGGATCCGATTACCAGACACTTTTAGCACCCTGAAAAATATAGCAATGGCTTTACTCACAATTTTTCCCTCTACGTACTTTTGTGAAACCTTATTCTCAGCGTTAAATAATATCAAAACCAACAAAAGAAACAGATTGACAGATGAAGTTAGTAGCGCTTGCTTGGGCTTGAAGTGTACAAAATACCAACCTTCAATTGAAGATTTAGCCAATGAAATTCAGCAACAAAAAAGTCACTAATAGGCAGATTAGTTAAAGAATTCCCCCTCCCTCTCACTTATCTTAGTTCACGGCACCCCACACAAGTTAAATAATATCAAGACCAACAAAAGAAACCGACTGACAGATGAACAAAGAAGTCACTAAGTAGGTAAGTTAAATAATTAGTTTTTGGTTTATTAAATACAGTTATATATTACAATTATACATTTTTGTTATTTAAACTATAAATATTGCGAAATTATGGGGTTTTTTCTCGAAGTGACACACCACCCGAGTTATGCTCGGTTTTTTGGCGAATTTTGACACACCAAGCTCAAAAGGTTGCCCATCACTGGTTTAGTAGGATATTATGATCTACTACATCAAATTGTCTAGCTATATCAAACTGCATTATTAAGATTTTAGACATTACTGCACTTCTAAGTGAACTTCATTGTAATCTCGAGAAGGGTAGAATTGCACTAGCTGTATCTTTAGATCGTTCAGCTGCCTTCGATCTGATTGACTGTTCACTTCTTCTTCGACATTTATCTTCTTTAGGGATTGCAGGAACTATTCTTAAATGGTTCTCTTCTTTTCTGGAGCATCATTCTTTGGCAGTCATCCAATCTACATCTATTTCTACTTCTTATGCACTCTCTAGTGGGGTTCCACAGGGTTCAGTTCTTTCACCTTTTCTTTTTAATCTTTTTGTCAGCTCATTAGCATTGCTTATCCAGACATTTGGCATTAGTGGTTACTCTTATGCTAATGACTCTTTTTTGGTTTATTATACTGATCCAATGTCCATCGATTTAGGACCAATTCAGGATTGCTTGCGGGAGGTACCAATATGACTAAAGGAGCATCATCAGGTTGCTTTTTTCTTTCTTGCACCTGCCCTCTGGAACTCGCTTCTCCAATATTTAGATGATTCCTATACCTCTTTTCAAGCCTCCTTGAAAACCTGGTTTTTGAACTGTAATATCCTTTCTAGTTGGCTTTCTGTGATGTGGAAGGGGGGGAAGGAAATGCAAAACAACTTGTAAATGACTGCTTTATGCAAATTGTTTTTTGATTTTAAGTTGGATGCCTATGTACTATTTGACTGGTCTTGAGTGATTATGCTTTCCTATCTTTTTTATGGTGTTTATTTAATCTAGTTTTGTTTTATGTATATTTTTATATATTGTAAACTATTTCAATTTGCCTGCAAAAGAAGTGGTATAGTAAACTCGATAAATGATACATAGGTAAAGAAAGGAATAAGTCCCAAAATTTGAACCAATACATAAGTACATAAGTACATAAGTAGTGCCATACTGGGAAAGACCAAAGGTCCATCTAGCCCAGCATCCTGTCACCGACAGCGGCCAATCCAGGTCAAGGGCACCTGGCACGCTCCCCAAACGTAAAAACATTCCAGACAAGTTATACCTAAAAATGCGGAATTTTTCCAAGTCCATTTAATAGCGGTCTATGGACTTGTCCTTTAGGAATCTATCTAACCCCTTTTTAAACTCCGTCAAGCTAACCGCCCGTACCACGTTCTCCGGCAACGAATTCCAGAGTCTAATTACACGTTGGGTGAAGAAAATTTCTCCGATTCGTTTTAAATTTACCACACTGTAGCTTCAACTCATGCCCTCTAGTCCTATTATTTTTGGATAGCGTGAACAGTCGCTTCACATCCACCGATCCATTCCACTCATTATTTTATACACTTCTATCATATCTCCCCTCAGCCGTCTCTTCTCCAAGCTGAAAAGCCCTAGCCTTCTCAGCCTCTCTTCATAGGAAAGTCGTCCCATCCCCATTATCATTTTCGTCGCCCTTCGCTGTACCTTTTCCAATTCTACTATATCTTTTTTGAGATACGGAGACCAGTACTGAACACAATACTCCAGGTGCGGTCGCACCATGGAGCGATACAACGGCATTATAACATCCGCACACCTGGACTCCATACCCTTCCTAATAACACCCAACATTCTATTTGCTTTCCTAGCCGCAGCAGCACACTGAGCAGAAGGTTTCAGCGTATCATCGACGACGACACCCAGATCCCTTTCTTGATCCGTAACTCCTAACGCGGAACCTTGCAAGACGTAGCTATAATTCGGGTTCCTCTTACCCACATGCATCACTTTGCACTTGTCAACATTGAACTTCATCTGCCACTTGCACGCCCATTCTCCCAGTCTCGCAAGGTCCTCCTGTAATCGTTCACATTCCTCCTGCGACTTGACGACCCTGAATAATTTTGTGTCATCGGCGAATTTAATTACCTCACTAGTTATTCCCATCTCTAGGTCATTTATAAATACATTAAAAAGCAACGGACCCAGCACAGACCCCTGCGGGACCCCACTAACTACCCTCCTCCACTGAGAATACTGGCCACGCAATCCTACTCTCTGCTTCCTATCTTTCAACCAGTTCTTAATCCATAATAATACCCTACCTCCGATTCCATGACTCTGCAATTTCTTCAGGAGTCTTTCGTGCGGCACTTTGTCAAACGCCTTCTGAAAATCCAGATATACAATATCAACCGGCTCCCCATTGTCCCATTGTCCGCAAATAAACTATCTCAAGTTCACCATATGGAGATTACAATTACTCTAAAGACCTAGGTATACAAATCAAAAGAGAAGACAGGACAAGAGCAAAATATTATATAATTGACCCCTTTAACCTCCTATAGCTTGAAAAAAAAATTCAGCAAGATTTGTCACATTATCACATTGAACAGGTTTGCCCTGAAGGAAAGTTTCCAAATGACTTGAATCTGAAAACATTGTATCTGTTATTCCCATACATGATCAATCATTTAGAGGAACAAAAAGAGGGACACAAACAAAAAAGACTACTACTACTACTTATAATTTCTAAAGCGCTACTAGACGTACGCAGCACTGTACACTTGAACACGAAGAGACGGTCCATACTGTACAGAGCTTACAATCTAATTAGGACAGACAAACAGGACAAACAAGAGAGAATATTAAAGTGAGGATGATAAAATAAGGGTTCTGAGCAAGTGAATAAGGGTTAGAAGTTAAAAGCAGCATCAAAAAGGTGGGCTTTTAGCTTAGATTTGAAGACGGCCAGAGATGGAGCTTGACGTACCGGCTCAGGAAGTCTATTCCAGGCATATGGTGCAGCAAGATAAAAGGAACAGAGTCTGGAGTTAGCAGTGGAGGAGAAGGGTGAGGATAAGAGAGATTTACCCAGTGAACGGAGTTCCCAGGGAGGAATGTAGGGAGAGATGAGAGTGGAGAGGTACTGAGGAGCTGCAGAGTGAATGCACTTATAGGTCAATAAGAAGAGTTTGAACTGTATGCGGAAACGGATAGGAAGCCAGTGAAGTGACATGAGGAGAGGGCTAATATGAGCATAACGACACTGGCAGAATATTAGTCGTGCAGCAGAATTTTGAACAGATTGAAGAGGAGAGAGATGGCTAAGTGGGAGACCTGTGAGAAGCAAGTTGCAATAGTCTAAGCGAGAGGTGATAAGAGTGTGGATGAGGGTTCTTGTAGTGTGCTCAGAAAGGAAAGGGTTAATTTTGGTGATATTATAGAGAAAGAAACGACAGGTTTTAGCAATCTGCTGAATATGTGCAGAGAAGGAGAGGGAGGAGTCGAAGATGACCCCAAGGTTATGAGCTGATAAGACAGGAAGGATGAGAGTGTTATCCACAGAAATAGAGAATGGGGGAGAAGGAGAGGTTGGTTTAGGGGGAAAGATAAGAAGCTCAGTCTTGGTCATGTTTAGTTTCAGATGGCGCTGAGACATCCAGGCAGCAATGTCAGACAGGCAGGCTGATACTTTGGCCTGGATTTCGGCTGAGATTTCTGGTGTGGAGAGGTAGATCTGGGAGTCATCAGCGTAAAGATGATACTGAAAACCATGGGATGAGATCAAAGTACCAAGGGAAGAAGTATAGATGGAGAAAAGAAGAGGTCCCAGGACAGATCCCTGAGGTACATCAACTGACAGTGGGATAGAAGTAGAGGAGGATCCACTAGTGTATACACTAAAGGTACGCTGGGAGAGATAAGAAGAAAACCAGGAAAGAACAGAGCCCTGAAATCCAAGTGAGGACAGCATATCAAGGAGTAGGCTGTGATCAACAGTGTAAAAAGCAGCAGATAGATCGAGAAGGATGAGGATAGAATAGAGACCTTTGGATCTGGCCAAGAACAGATCATTGGAGACGTTAGCAAGTGCTGCTTCAGTTGAATGAAGGGGGCGAAAGCCAGATTGAAGTGGATCAAGAATAGCTTGAGATGAAAGAAAGTCAAGGCAATGGCGGTGAACAGCACGTTCAAGTATCTTGGATAGGAAAGGGAGGAGGGAGATGGGGCAATAGTTGGAAGGACAGGTAGGGTCCAATGAAGGTTTTTTAAGGAGTGGTGTGACTACGGCATGTTTGAAGGCATCAGGAACAGTCGCAGTGGACAGTGAAAGATTGAGGATATGACAGATAAAAGGGATGACAGTAGGAGAGATGGTGTTAAGTAGATGGGTGGGAATAGGATCAGAGGAACAGGTAGTTAGTTTCGAGAAGGAAACAAGATGTGTAGTTTCCTCTTCAGTGATTTCAGAAAAGGAAGAAAAGGAGGCAGGGGTTGGAGAGTTGAGAGAATGGACTAAGGGAAGGAGAGGTGGAGGTGACCTGGTTGAGAATTCAAGTTTAATCTTGTGAACCTTATCATGAAAGTACTCAGCCAGAGTCTGCCCTTTCTGCCTTGCCTCTCCCTATACTTGGAACAAACTACCTGAGCCCACACGCAGAGCCCCCTCCCTGCCCATCTTCAAATCCTTACTCAAAGCCCATCTCTTCAATGTCACCGTCGGCACCTAATCATTTTACCTCTATCCAGGAAATCTAGACTGCCCCAATTGACTATCTGCACATGTTGTCCATTAGATTGTAAGCTGACTGCACATATTATCCTTTAGATTGTAAGCTCCTTTGAGCAGGGACTGTCCTTCTTTGTTATAAAGCGCTGTGTAACCCTAGTAGCGCTTTAGAAATGTTAAGTAGTAGTAGTAGTAGGAGTTGAAGGTACTTTGAGGAGAGAGTGGAAGAAAAATGTTCCATGGTAATCAGACAAAAATTACGTCCAAGCTTAAAAAAAAACAACCCTCTTTATTCTTCAGTGAGTGATCAAATAGGTATACAATCTTGACCTGCCAAAGGCATATACAATCCTGACCCAACACAGGCCATGTTTCGGCATAAAACCTTCCTCAGGGTTTACCCTATATGAGATACAGACAAGACATGATTATGCAAAACACCAGGCTTTAAATAAATCAAATGACAGAGTGCACCAGAGTGGACTCCTAATCAGATACTACTACTACTACTACTATCTCTGACACCCAGTATGATGGGAAATATTTATGTGTCTTTCTGCCCCATGTTCTTGATCTCTGACTGCATTTCTTGGTATTTGAGGATCTTCTCCCTCTTCACCTGATTTACAGAATAATCACTTGAAACTGATACCTCTACTGTGTCCTTTGCCATTGTTTTCGGTTTAAGGGGTGAGAGTTGATGGAAAGGAAGGAATTCTGGGAAGGAAGTAAGACAAAACAAAAGGACAGGGACTGGGGAGAGGAGGAGAGTTTGCCTTCTTGGAGGTTTCCAGTTCTGTTTTCGTCCGCATATTTGTATCTCTAATTTGTGGCACTTATTCTGTAGTTGTTGAGAATATATGTTCTGTGTGTGACTGTGGTGTTGTATTCAGCTAACATGTCGTTTGTTTCCTTTGGTAGCAGTACAGCTTATCCTGTTTTCCCAACAGAAGGGCTGTTGGTGTTCTAGGCCCCACCAGCATGACCAGTGCTGCCTTGTTATAGACAGAGGCACAGAGCCCTTTCAGTTCCATGACAGTATGGCAAGATTCCTCTATAGATTATTCCAACTGTATAGTTAGCTCCATCATGTTCTTTCTGGCAGATTTTGAGCCACAGCAGTCACCAACAGAAGGAAAGCACTCCACTGAAGGAAAAACAGCAGGGAAAAAACAGCAGAGCAACAAAAAAAGGAACCTTTCACAGATGGTGTCCAAAAATCTTCTAAAACAGTAAGGGAGACCCAACTCGACTCGTGTTTCGGCCCTACCAGCCTGCATCAGGGGTCTGAAAAGGTTGCAAAAAATACAAACTGATCAGGATCTAAACATATGCATAAATACATATGCAAACTAAAAAGTTATATATATATATAAAGATCCATACCTAGGAATCTGTCATACAATGCTTGTCAATAGGAGACTTTGCTGTTTGATGACTAATCTAGGAACATGCATTGTATGACAGATTCCTAGGTATGGATCTTCCTATATATGTTCTTCTTTATTTATATGATGCTGATCAGCTTGTATTTTTTGCAACCTTTCCAGACCCCTGATTCAGGCTGGTAAGGCCAAAACACGAGTCATGTCGGGTCTCTCTTACTGTTATAGAAGATTTTAATAAAGACTTTTTTTGGACACCATCTGCGAGAGGTTCCTTTTTTTGTTGCTCTACTTTTTTGCCTGGAGATTTGAGCCACAACACATTGCTCTAATGATGATGCTTATTTGTATACTATGGAGGGAAAGAGAACGTCGACCTGTAGCATGCTTGATGCTCAAAAGGGTTAGGCTTCGTGATGTGTGTGTGTCAACTGGCACCACAGAAACATTTACAAAATTAATGCAGTAGCTTCCTACCACATTGAATGCCATACCAAGCAGTTTCTCCGTACCATGGCTCCATTACCTATCCTGGGGTAGCTGAGCTTTGTTTTGTAGTGTTAAGCAGCTGGAGACTCATGTCATTGCATATTTTTTTTCTTCCAGCTACAGAAATACCCACTGCAGCACAGCCATAAGTACAGATTGATCTTGATTGTAGAAAAGACAGCTACAATGGATAGTGACGGCAGATAAAGACCTGAATTCTTTATCTGCCATCACTTATAATATAATTTGAAAACCACTCTTCAGTATCTAAGAAATAATTTTGATATATTCTGGTCAGAAACAAAAGAACAGGCAAACAGGCTGAACATTGAAAAGCCAGTCCTGCCCCGGAAGCGCAGAGTAGTCAGTGAGCAACATACATTTTCCCTCAGAATATTTCTACAGATGCCAGTACTTGGAGTTCTTGATAACACACTGACTGCAGATTTGACAAATAAAGCTTGCATTTACTTATGCAAGTTGAGAAATTTGTGATCGGGGAAGATTCCGGAGAAAGTGTGTTTCAGTTCTATGGAAGTGATGTTGACAGTAATGGACTAACCTCCAGGGCCGCCGAGAGGGGGGGACAGGGGGGACAAAAGTCCCCGGGCCCGGGCCTCCAGGGGGGCCCGACGCCACATGCCCATAGCTCCGCCCCTCCCCTCCGAGTTCCAGGGCCCGCCCATCATCCGTCGAGTTCCAGGGCCCACCCGTCGTCCGTCCCTTTCACCCGAGTTCCAGGGCCCACCTTCTGTCCCTCCCTCCATCCGAATCATGTCAAAAGCGATCTTCTTGTTCTTATCTGACCTCGTGGTTACGGCGCGAGCAGCACGCGGTGAAAAGCGTGCAGGCTGCGCTTCAGCCTTCCTTTGTCTGTCTATCAGCTGAGGTCCCGCCCTTGCAGAAACAGGAAATGAGGGCGGGACCTCAGCTGATAGACAGACAAAGGAAGGCTGAAGCGCGAGCCTGCACGATTTTCACTGTTTGCTGCTCGCGCTGTAACCACGAGGTAAGAAGATCGCTTTTGACATTCGGACGGAGGGAGGGGGGGCTTTGTTCTCGGAAGGAGGGGGGCCTTGGATCTCGGAGGAAGGGAGGGCGGGAGGGGGGCCTTGGATCTCTAAGGGAGGGCTTGGATCTCAGAGGGAGGGAGGGAGGGGGGGCCTTGGATCTCAGAGGGAGGGAGGGGGGTCTTGGATCTCCGAGGGACGGAGGGCTTGGATCTCTGAGGGAGGGAGGGGGGCCTTGGATCTCTAAGGGAGGGCTTGGATCTCAGAGGGAGGGAGGGGGGGCCTTGGATCTCTGAGGGAGGGAGGGCTTGGATCTCAGAGGGAGGGAGGGGGGCCTTGGATCTCGGAGGGAGGGAGGGCTTGGATCTCAGAGGGAGGGAGGGGGGCCTTGGATCTCGGAGGGAGGGGGGCCTTGGATCTCAGAGGGAGGGAGGGGGGCCTTGGATCTCGGAGGGAGGGAGGGCTTGGATCTCAGAGGGAGGGAGGGGGGCCTTGGATCTTGGAGGGAGGGAGGGCTTGGATCTCAGAGAGAGGGAGGGGGGCCTTGGATCTCGGAGGGAGGGGAGGGCAGGGGGGAGAAAGAACATATCGCTGAACAGGAGGGGAGAGAAGAGATTGCTGGACAAGAGGGGAAGGCAGGGCAGGGGGAGAGAGAAGAGATTGCTGGATAAGAGGGTAGAGGCATGGGGGGAGAGAAGAGATAGCTGAATAGGAGGGCAGGGGGAGAGGAGAATTGCTGGACAGGAGGGGATGGCAGGGGAGAGAGAAGAATTGCTGAACATGGATGGATGATTGGAAGGGCAGGGGAGAGAGGAAATTTACTGGATATGGGTGGATGGAGGAGAGGGAAGTCAGGAAGGAGATGCACATGGATGGAGGTGAGGGAAGAGAGGAGAAATGCTGGACATGGATGGAGTGGAGGGCAGGGAAGAGAGAAGAAATGTTGGACAAGGATGAAGGGAAGGAAAGACAAACGAAGGAGATGCACACAGATGGCGGGAAAGGGAGAGAGGAGAAATGCTGGACATAGATGGAGGGGAGGGAAGACAGGAAGTACATGCACATGGATGGAGAGGAGTGAGGAGAAATGCTCATGGATGGAGGGGAAATTGCTGAATTTAAGGGCTGGATCGGAACACTTTCAGGGCAGATGCTGAAACTGGAGGAATGATAGGGACAGGGCTACAGATGGTAGACAGGACGCATAAGGACACAGGAGGATGGTGGACATGGTGAGAGAAAAAAATATCAAATGGAAAGAAGACACTGCATAAAACAGAAGACACTGGGACCAAAGCGAATAGAAAAACTATGATCAGACAACAAAGGTAGAAAAAAGTATTTTATTCAGAATTTTTTATGTCAGCTTTTGGAAATGTGTATCTGTGATGTTTTTCATGTAAGTTTCAATTTTTCTAGTATTGCTGCATGCTGAGTCTGACTTCGTCAGGTAACTTTCTAGTTCAGTATTTTGCCTTCATATTTTTTTTTATTTCTAGTTCTTTGTGTCATATCTGTTGCCATGTGTTTTTCATGTGTGATAAGGTACAGTATTCTGCTATTGTGTAGTATTTGCAGCCCTTTTTGTTTTGTTTTTCATTAGGTTGTGTACTGGTGTTTTAGAGCCCGGTGTAATTATAGTGCTGCCTTTCCATGCATAAGGTTGTAGCTCGTCCTGTCCTTGGAATTAGTGCTGTTATGGTTTGGTAAGGTTATGAGTGGGTTTTTGCACAAGTTTGTGTATAGTGTTTTGCAGTGGAGAGATTGTGTTTTGACCTTACTGAGGTAGCACCAAAACATCAGAAAAAGTGTAGAGCCTAAATCATGACACACTACCTCTTGAAGGATTTACATATAGTGCAGGGGCCCGGCCCGGTGGCGGGTGGAGCAGCCGTGACCTCAGGGGGGGGGGGGGCCCAGGGGCGGCCTTGTCCCGGGCCCGGCCCAGTCTCTCGGCGGCCCTGCTAACCTCACAACGCAATATGATGCTGGATATAATACAAGCTAGACAATCCCTCAGCAGCATGAAAAATACAAAGGATGCTGTAATATTTTTCAAGTCTGATCCGACATTTCCTATTAAATTTCCTGAAATGTTTAAGCTTATTCAATTAATTCTAACAATCTCAGTCACAACATGCTCCAGCGAGCAATCTTTCTCTGCACTATGCTGTCCAAAAAACGTCTCCTGTCAACAATGGGTCAAGCAAAACTGAACAGCATTGCTGTGTAAGAGTCGGATTTTATGCTGTTTATTTCTAGGATAAGCAGCATAAAATCTATTTTACTGTTTTGGGATCTTGCCAGGTACTTGTGACCTGGATTGGCCACTGTTGGAAACAGGATACTGGGCTTGATGGACCTTTGGTCTGTCCCAGTATGGCAACACTTATGTACTTGTTGACATTGTGGCAGTGGCAAATGAATTTGTTACAGAACTGCTGTATGAAGGGACACGTTCTCCTTGACAATATAAAAATACTGATTCCTTCACCTTTTGTGGTTTTGTTTTGCCTTGTGGCTCAGGAGTTTACACTTATTACTTGCAACTACTTAGACTCATTTTGCACACCGTAGCCTTTTGGGGAGGGGTACTGTGGGGTGGTGAGGTGAGTGTGCTTGGAGCGTGGTGGGAAGTGCGTAAGTATGTTGTGTGGTACTAGTTTGTGGTAGTGAATGTTGGGGGCTTTATATTGAAAATTACAAAGGTCAGATACTGACCTTTGGGATCTTCATGTTCCTGTATAATCTCCTTCACAATGTTTGAGTCAGGGGCATAGCTACATGGGGCCACGGGGGCATGGGCCCCCCGTAGATTTGACCCTGGCCCCTCCGCCACCAACCCCTTCGACCCCCCCCCCCCCACAGCCAACCCACCGCCGCCGTCACCATCGGGTACCTTTGCTGGAGTGGGTCCCCAACCCCCGCCAGCCAAAGTCCTCTTCTCCGGTGTGGCTGCGTTGCTGATCTGCAAGGCTTCTGTGAGTCTGACGTTGAGTCTGACGTCCTGTGTGCAGGAAGTCAGACTCACAGAAACAGAAGCCTTGCAGATCAGCAGCATGGCTGCACCGGAGAAGAGGACTTCAGCTGGCGGGGGTTGGGGACCCCCGCCAGAAATGGTACCCAACGGCGGCGGCTGCGGGGGAGGGTTGGCGGTGGTGGGAAGGGGGGGTCAAAAGGGTTGGTGCTGGGGGGGGTCAAAGGTAATGGTGGCAGCAGGGGAGGTCAAAATGGCAGGGGGGTGTTGTCAAAAATGGCGGGGGGGGGGGGGGGTTGGCAGCACTGGGGGGGTCTAAAATGTGCCCCCTCACCTCGGGCTCTGAACCCCCCTCCTGCCAAAGTCTGGCTACGCCCCTGGTTTGAGTGCTGGACTTTAACAAATTGTATTCATTTTCGATTTGGTGTTGCTCTATTGCTTCTGTGGCGTGGAGGAGTAGCCTAGTGGTTAGTGCAGTGGACTTTGATCCTGGAGAACTGAGTTCAATTCCCACTGCAGCTCCTTGTGACTCTGGGCAAGTCACTTAACCCTTCATTGCTCCTGGTACAAATAAGTACCTGAATATACTATGTAAACCGCTTTGAATGTAGTTGCAAAAACCACAGAAAGGCAGTATATCAAGTCCCATTTCCCTTTCCCATTGTCCTTGTTTTATCTGACTGTTGCAATAAAATACATATTAAAAAAAAAAACAAAAAGAAAGCTGAATGCAGTCTAAGACTATTTCTTTTTTGGTGGTGGCAGGCAGAGGGAGAATATTGGATTGTGTTCATTCAGCACCACCAATCATTTTGAAAAGTTGACTCCTATGAGGAGTGAGAGAGAGCCAGACACTGGATGGAAGTGGGGAGGAGAGAGAGGGGCAGACATTGGATGGAAGTAGGGAGGAGAGGGGGCAGATGCTGGATGGAAGTGGGAAGGAGAGGAAGGGGCAGAGACTGGATGGAGGGGGGAGAAGAGAGAGGAGTAGATGCTAGATGAAAGTGGGGAAACAGAGGGAGGCAAACACTAGATGGAAATGGGTAGGAGAGGGGCAAAGCTGAAGTAGGGAGGAGAGAGAGACAGACGCTGGATGGAAGTGGGGAGGAGAGAGAGAGGGCAAATGCTGAATGGGAGGGAGAGAGGGCAGACTGAATTGAAGTAAGGAGAGAGAGGAGCAGACATTGGATGCAAGGGGCAGATGCTGGATGGAAGGGGAGAAAGGGGGAAGAGATTGGATATATTTTCTTTCTGTGTTACAATCAAAGCGGTTTCCATATTATATATACAATTATTTTTTGTTGTCCTAGTGGTCTCAGAAACAAATTCTTTTTGTCCTTGGGGCAATGGAGGGGGTAAGTGAGAAGTGGCTTATGCTGGATGGAAGAGGGGAGAAGGGGCAGGTGCTGGATGGAAGGGGGAGGGAAGAGGCAGATGCTAGATGAATGGAGGAAGAGAAGGGGGCAGACACTGGATAGAAGGGAGCAGAGAAAGAGAACACATGCTGGATGAAAGAGGGATAAAGAAAAAGGGCAGATGCTGGAGGCAAGAGGGAAAAGAGGGGGCAGATGCTGAATTGGGGGAAGAGGATAGTGAGATACTGAGGGAATAAGAGGAAGTGAAATAAAGAGGGGCGAGGAAAGAGGTGACAAGCTGTAGGTAGACATCGTAAAAAGAGAGAAATTGAGGACTGGATAGTAAGTAAGAATTAAATCTGGATAAAGGCAGAAAATAAATTGAAGAACGCTGAAAGGAAAAAGGAGGAGAGAAAAGTGACAAATGAACAAGAAATCCTGGCAAGAGAGTTAAAAAAAGACAAGGAAAGGAAAAACCAGAGACTGGGACCAACACAATTGAAAAAAAAGTAAATGGCCAGACAACAAAGGTAGAAATAATTTTATTTTCAGTGTAAGATAAAGTGGTGTGGTATCTATGTTAATAAACATTCATAAATAAAAATACAAAATGGAAATAAGGTGTTATAATTTTAGGTGGACTAATTTTAATAACTTTTTGATTAACATTCAGGGACCAAAACCTCCTTCCTCAGGTCAGGACAGGATACCATAACAGCAGTATACTGTCCTGACCTGAGGAAGGAGGCTTTGAAAGCTAATTGAAAAATGTATTTAGTCCAATAAAATGGTATTATGCTTTCCATTTTATGTTTCTTTTGTATATGTTAATTTGTGATGTAGTGACTGGAATATGTCAGTTTTTGAAATTGCATCTGCTATCTTTATATTTTGCACAGTACAGGGGAACATGCATCACAGTCTCTCTTTCTCTGGTGTTGCACTGTATGCAAAGTCTGACTTCTTAGGTGTTCAGTTTAATTTTTATTTCTATTTTTAGATCATGATTGCTTATTCAGAATAGCTATAAACTACAGGTGAACAAGTAGGGAAAGCATGCGAAGTATGGCTCATGGAATTCTTTTCAACCTCCCTGGAGTGTTTATGTATGTGCATTTGCAAGTCTGTGTATGTATCTGTAAGAAGTGCTCACAAGGTAATGTAGCAGAACATTTTCACTCATGTCAATTCAGTCCATTGCTCATGAAGAAACATTTTTGCTCACATCAACTCAGTCATTAGAGGGAACATCGGTTAGGTGGACTCAGGGGATTTAATGGGGCAACCAAAAAGGAACCTGTCCACCAAACAGCCTCCACTCCCACCCCACCACCTGACCACAAAAGCCCCCATCCTGACTCCACCTCCCTGGTGACAGCCCCTTTTCTGAGCCCCCACCCCAGCGGCAGCCCCCTCTTGGGCCTACCTCATTGTTGGTGGGTAGTGGGCACAGGAGTCTCCCCACTCCTGTGTATGGCTGGTTCCAGTGAAATTAATGCCGAGACATCCCGTGGCAGCCATTTTGAGATTGGAGCCAGCACAGATGAGAGACTTGCTCCAAGCTCAAAATGCTGCCGGCTCCTCCTGTGGTAGTCGCATGAGAGTACAGGGAGAAGTCTCAGCAGCCATTTCTACAGAGCAGCAGCACCAGGGAGGAACAAGTGGGGTTCATTCCTGCCCTTGAAGAGGCCACTAGTCCACCAGGGTTTCTTCAGGTAGGCCTGGGGAGGGCCTACCGGTAGTCAGGCAGGATAGGGGAGTGGAGAATGACTACAGAGGTGGGGGGTAGACAGTGATCATGGAGGTGGGGGGAGAGTTTTGATTTTAGCCAAAAATGCCAACCCGAACCCATATTTCGGAGCAGTTATGGTGCCAAATCCAAAACTGAAATTTGGTCAGTCTCTACACTATCTGCTGAGTGGAAAAGAAATAACTTCTCTCCAAGCTCTCTTCACATAGGAAGTGAGCCAACAAATCCCAGTATCTGACAAGTTCTTGAACAAATTAGCTGGGCAGTGATTTAACACACAGTTTCTTTTACCAAACTTTAGTACCATACGTTTAACCTTCTAGCGATGAGTTCACAGAGAATCATTCTAAAAGCATTGGGTCATTCCATGTCAAGTGGTCTGGTGGTCCCTGTGCAAAGGCTGCAGTATAGGGTCAAACAGATTACTATATCTCAGCAAGTATTGCATCAGCGAACGTAAAACTTTACCAATGTTCATTGGGGACATGTATGAATGTTCACAGAAAATTTCATCGAAATCCGTGATGGTCGCGCAGGGACCACCAGACCTTGGCTAAAATCCTGATTCTCCATTGCCCCGGTGGACCAGCCAACTGATAAGCCCATAAAGAATAGTGGAAAAAGGGGCATGCACAGATCAATCTTGTATAACCTCTGAAGCTTTCAGAAGTTTATTGGTAAGCCAAAAAAACTCTCTTGTACCATTCCTTCCTGAAACTATTCAATTCAGAAAATAGCGTTTCTTGGCTTCAGCGATGCCATTCTTATAGCTTGTGATGCTTTTTCACTGTTGCAATATATTTATTTATTTATTTATTTATTGTATTTGTATACCACATTTTCCCACCTATTTGCGGGCTCAGTGTGGCTTACAATAAGACATGAATAATAGAAATACATTTGTTACGACTAGGTTATGGATTACATTGAACAGAATTGTGCGAGACATTCGAATATCAATGGGAATATAACAATGGGACATCAACATAGAAACATTAGAAGGAGACAATGGGAAAAAAGGGCATTGTTAGAAACCTAGGCATATAATGTACATAGTTCCGTGAGTAAGTGGATGATTGACTGGATAAAGGGATGAGGGATCAGAAGTGGATATGTATTGAGTTGGTGAACAGTGAGTTTGGTTTCTATGTGTTTTGGCTCTTTCCGTAAGTTTGTTCAAACAGTATCAACCAAAGCCTTTTCATTTTTTTTTTGCAGGCCTGTTTTTCCATCATTTTACCACAGACAGGCTTTCTTCCCAGGAGGACCTAACAATTTCAAAAGAGCAGCTTGATCCAGGGCACCCAACATCAACTCATTCCAACCCTCAGCACCTTCCCCTACCAAACTCCATAATATCTCATCTACAGTTTCCAAAAACTGATTACCATTAACTTTACCTCTTGTCCACTACTTAGGTCTCTTCTCCACTACTAACAGTGGAGAGTGTGGTAATCATAAGATGTTTTCTAATAGGAAATGATCAGACCAAATGAGTGCCTCTGTGGAGCAGGCATCAATAAGGTATGATTCACGCACTGCAAGCTTAATAAGATCATAGTTACAAAAATAGTAATAACAACAGATTGGATGACTCATCAAAGTGCAAGCTGAAATCTTCAAATACTGTAATTGATGTAATTTCAAGACAGTGCTGCGCTCCATCAGTTCCTCCAAGTTCTTGACCTGGCTCTCAGGTAGTCTTTAGATTAGGAGAGTCCCAACTTTTCCTTCCCTATATGAATGACCCAGGTTAAATGACAAACATCTTTTCCCAATGCAGAGGTGAACCTCAATACTGTGACTTCTCATTTTCCCCCCTAAGCCCACCTCCCCTCTTCCCCCTTTCTCTATCTCTGTTAATGGCTCTCACATCCTCCCTGTCTCCTCGGCTCGTAACCTTGGAGTCATCTTTGATTCCTCTCTCTCCTTCTCTGCACATATTCAACAGATCGCCAAAACCTGTCGTTTCTTTACCTACATCATTAGCAAAATCCGCCCCTTCCTTTCTGATTACGCTACCAAAACCCTTATTCACACCCTTGTCACCTCTCGTTTGGACTATTGCAATTTACTTCTCACTGGTCTTCCGCTCAGCCATCTCTCTCCTTTCCAATCTGTCCAAAATTCTGCGGCACAACTTATTTTCCGCCAGAATCGCTATACCCACACTAGCCCACTCCTCAAGTCACTTCACTGGCTCCCTGTCCGCTTCCGCATACAGTTTAAACTTCTCTTACTGACCTTTAAGTGCATCCACTCTGCAGCCCCCCATTACCTCTCCGCTCTCATCTCTCCCTACATTCCTTCCCGTGAACTCCGCTCACTGGACAAATCTCTCTTGTCGTCCCCCTTCTCCCCTACTGCTAACTCCAGACTTCGTTCCTTTTCTCTCGCGGCACTTTATGCCTGGAATCGACTTCCTGAACCTATACGTCTAGCTCCATCTCTACCTGTTTTCAAATCCATGCTGAAAACCCACCTTTTCACTGCTGCTTTTGGCTCCTAGCCTCTACTCATTTGCCCTCCCTTGTTCCTTCCTTCCTTCTCACCCAGTACTTCCCTCATCCGTAACTGTCTTGTCTGTCTGTATTATTTAGATTGTAAGCTCTTTTGAGCAGGGACTGTCTCTTTGTGTCAGGTGTTCAGTGCTGCGTGCGTCTGGTAGCGCTATACAAATGCTAATAATAATAATAATAATATTTTGCTTATGAATACTAGTGTAAATGGGTGCTTTTAATTAATTGCACTAACCATAGAACTGGTATGAATGTTTTTCATTTAGGTTGCTTAAAAATGTGCGTAAATTATAGCATTCTGTAATTTAAGTATGTAACTGTGCTCACTTTCCAAGCTTTGCCCAGACTCAGTGGCGTTCCTAGGTCGGCTGCCACCCGGGGCGGATCGCCACTGCGCACCCCCCCCCCCCCCCCGAGTGCAGTGGCGTCCGTCGCCCCAGAGTGCAGCACAACACCCCCCCCCCCCAGGAGCATTCTTAGCTGCAGAGAGCAGCCGTGCGGCTGTCGGCTCCGCTGGCTCCGCTGGCTCCCTCTGCCCCAGAACAGGAAGTAACCTGTTCCGGAGCAGAGGGAGCAGGGAACCAGCAGAGCTGACAGGCGTGCAGCTGCTCTCTGCACCCCTCCAGCAGTGTGCACCCGGGGCAGACCGCCCCCACTGCCCCGGCCCTTGCTATGCCACTGCCCAGACTCCACTCATGTGTAAGTCCATCTTCCAACTTTGCACAATCACATTTAGGTGCAATTTATAGAATAATACATAGCTGTAACATTGGCATTTATGCGTGGATGAGCACACATGCCAGTATTTTGGTCATTTACATGCATTCTTGGTGCCCTTTTTATAGAACTACCCCCTGACCCCTGGATTCAATATAGTGCATCTAAAGACTGGCGCCAAAATTGGCACAGATTCTATAACAATGCACATAATTTAACAAGCTTAACAAGCTAATGAGCACTGATAACAGCACTTAACAAGCAATAATGAGCACTAATTGGCACTGATAAGAATTTAGGCAGACAACTCGCTAAGCGTATTCTGTAACGAAGTGTGCCAAACTTCTAACGTGTGCAGGCAAAAGGGGCGTGGTTATGGGCGGGGAAATGGGCGTTTTGTAGGAGTTCCAAAATTTCTGTGCCTAGTTATAGAATATGGCTTAGTGCACCTAAATCTATTCGCAGGGATTGACACCAAGTTTTCATTGGTGTAAATGGATGTGCGTAGATTTAGGCGCTGAAATATGAACTAAGCGTATACTATAATCAGCGCCTAAATCTAGGCTTCACTGCCCAGCCCACCTACATGTATCCCCCAATATTCAGTGCCGGTGCCCGGACATGGCTTGGCACTGAATATTGGGGGCTAATTTAGATGGCAATGGTCAGCGTTTTAAAAAAACGCTGACCATCGCTGGCTGAATATCGGGAGGCAAGTGCATAGTTTGGGAGCTTTGTTAGATGTTGGACTAACTTTTGAGAATCATATCTCTCAGTTGTTCTCTTTCTCATTTTTTTTACATCAGTGGCGTAGCTATGGGGGGCCACGGGGGCTTGAGTTCCCCCAAATTGGATCTGGTGCCCCCAGTTTGGCTGGCAGGGGTCCCCGACACCAACCCCCACCAGCTGTAGCATTTATCTGTCCCGCGCTGGTCTCACACTTGCCTCCTCTCCTGTTTCTAGTCGTACATGCTCTCATTTTAATGAAACTGCGCATGCCCCTGAATTTTACATTAACTACGTAGGATTCATAATTGTTTTACAGAATCTGATCTTGCCTGGTTGCTCTATGCTTATATAATTTCATGCATTGGTTATTGCAATGCATTGTTCGTTGGATTGCCTGATAACAGTTTAAATAGACTCCAGCATATTCAGAATGCAGCTGCTCGACTTTTGAAGAATTTAAGCATGCATGGTCATGTCACACCTACTCTTTCTTCTTTGCATTGGCTTCCAATTGAGAAATGTTGCACTATTTAAATGCTACTGTTGGCATTGAAAGTTTTCAAGGGATGGTATCAAATATGTTTCTGATAAGTTACAAATCTATGCTCCTAAGCGATTATTACATTCTCAGAGTGAAAGGCGTTTTCTTTTGCTTCCTGCCAGGTCCTTTTTAGCTTGAGTGTGCTGATTCTCGAGCTTACTCTTATTCTGTGACCTGGCTGTGGAATAAGGTTCCTCTCTCTGTAAGATCCATTAGTACCTGTTGTGATTTTGTAAGGCTGTTAAAATGTATTTGTTTAATTAATATTTTGAGGAGTTGTACTGGAATAATGATGGGTTACAATCGTTATTTAGTTTTATGGTAACTATCTCGTCTTGTTTTTAGGTTGTATTTTTTAAATATATTATGTATGTGTGTTTGATGGTCTGGCTGGTCTTTCCTTTTAATTCCTATTAATTTATGGAGTTCCTTTCCTTCTTTTAATTAATTACTTTAATTGTAAACCGCTTCAATTTGTTTCAGTTAGAGGCGGTACAGGAAACCAAGAAACGATAAATGATAATTTCGTAACCCATTCTGGGTGCTTTCAGGAGGATGGGCTAAGTAATGGAATAAATAAGGGGTCCTTTTACTAAGCAATGGTAGAGTAGGTGCATATTTTTGGCACACACCAGGCCAGTTTTTACCACGTCTGGGCTTTTTTTTTTAAATGGGCCGGGAAAAGGGCCTGTGGTAAAATTGAAACCAGCGGCCTGAGCCCTTAATGCCACCCATTGATCTAGCAGCAAGGGCTCATGCGCTACACATGCGGTGACCAGCAGGTGCATGCCAACTGCCAAATAACGCCAGAAATGCCACACACGGTAGAAAACTGTAAAAATGATTTGTCCCGGCAATATGGGCGTGTGCCAAATCTGGGGGGGGGGGGGTGCTAGCCTGATGGTAGTCTCATTTTGGCACATGCTGCACACTCATAGAGCCTAACGCGCCTTTGTAAAAAGACCCCTAAATAAATAGCAAGTTCAGGCTGTCTCAGGCTTGTGTGGCTGGGGACATAGGACTGCAAACCAAACATACTGAAGCAACATTTTGCAAACATGAACTAGCTAATTTATCAGAGGCCTTTTTCTAAACATTTGCACATATGCTACCTATAAATATAACTCCATATTCTGAAAGTTTCCATAACAACGTCTGTATGTGTGTGGCTATCCCTGCTGTACATCATTATAGTCTCACGTCAGTACATTTTTCTCTAGATTGGTTTGGATCTTTTTTTGATATAATAGCCATAAGCACCAACTGTTATAGCAGTTTAGAAATATGGCTATGACTTCTGTGATTAACCTCCAAGATTGAACGATTCTTTTTTTTTTTAAATGACCGAATTTGCATGTATTAAAACACTCATGTATTCTGTAAGGGCAGCTGGATTATTCTCGCCTCCAGTAAAAGAAATATTGTCTTCTGACGCCCCATATTAACACCTAGACTCATCGGCATTTTGAAACAGCTTAATACAGTCCTCTACAATCCAAAACAATATACTAGAAACAGAATGATTGTTTTGGGTTCACCAGAGGACAGGACCCACATATTCTTATTTGAGTAGAAGTTGCAATAAATTATGGGGTTGATATTCAAAAGGGTTTAACCAGGTTGGAAAGGCTCCTGCCTGGTTAAACCCCACTAAGCTGGCTGGCCACTGATATTCACTTAACCAGGTAGCGCCACTGAGTATCACCACTAACTGGTCATTCCCTAACCAGCTAGGTTATGGGCAGTCCAGGGGCGGAGCTTGGGAGGAGTCAGCTCTTAGGGAGTCTTTTACTAAGCTGTGGGAGCATTTTTAGCTCGCGGTAGAAATCAGCTGGTGGTAAACATCGAGACTCCCATGAGCATCTCGGCTTTTATAGCCAGCTGATTTCTACCATGAGCTAAGAACACTATCGTGGCTTAGTAAAAGACTCCTTTAACCAGTTGGCAGCTAAGTGCTGGCTCCACCGAAATTACAGCCCACTAACCAGCTAAGTGAATGCATACCTCAGGTAGGACAGAAAAAGGCTGTTAATCATGCACTGGTCTGAATATCGGCTGGTGCTCTGTTAACTTCCGGGTCAGCGCTCATATAATTTGGGGTTAGGTTAGCCCACAGCTGGAAGCGGCTTACAAGCTGCTTACCGATGCGGGCTAAATATTACCCCCTAAGATACTGCCCCACAATCAACCCAACATTGTCACACAGCCTGTGAGCATGGCATGTGGGAGAAATAGTAACCTCCCTGACAGAGAACAGGGTCCTCAGGGGAAGCCAGATCTCAGTGAAAGTGAGAAGATGGAGAATATGAGAGCTAAAGAAGTCTTGAATGAATGGAGGCGAGTGTATTAGAAATATAACAGGTTTAGTTGGGATAAAATGTTAGAAACTAAGGTGAATCAATCATTGTGTTGTATATTTTATTACGAGCTGTCTAAATTTTGTTTAAGTTTGAATTGCAATAAATAAGAGTTAAAAAAAAGAAAGAAATATAACAGGAAAGGCATACAGGGGTGTATGGTGCACCTGTATTATAAAAGCAACATGTGCCCCCGTGTGCCTATGATCCCACTGGAACGTAGGCACATGTTTACAGCAGCTCTGAGCTGGTATGGTTGTGTGAATGCATTTGCTGGCAAGAACCATTGATTAAAAAAAAACAAGCATAAGTGCCAATCCCACCCCCATTATGCCTATTCTTGCTCCCCAGGAATGTGTGTGTGCTTATTGGGTAAATGTTGGGGCTATATTTCTCTTTATCTACTTTTTAGACACATATACCATAGGGTAATTGTATAAGTACCTCTGTTGTACACATGGTTCTTATAAAATTACTCTTAGATTGGGCATTCTTACAAAGAGTTCACAAATGAATCATTTTGTGGTGAATAGAACCCCATTATATACCAAAAGATACCATCTTTTTTGAAAATACGGTTCCGGCCAGCTGTTGCACCGGCGCCAAAATAGATCGCTGGTGATCTATTTCGCCGGTGACGTTCGATTATGCCCCTCCACGCCACCTAGACTACTGCAACGGAATCTATGCGGGATGCAAAGAACAAATCATAAAAAAACTCCAAACCGCTCAAAACACAGCAGCCAGGCTTATATTTGGAAAAGCGAGATTTGAAAGCGCCAAACCCCTACGAGAAAAACTGCATTGGCTCCCAATCAAAGAACATATTGCGTTCAAAATCTGTACTCTGGTTCATAAAATCATCTATGGATACATGACAGACGTCATAGACCTACCAACCAGAAATACTTCAAGATCAACATGAACATATCTAAATCTCCACCACCCAAGCTGCGAAGGCCTCAAATACAAATCAACCTATGCATCCAGCTTCTCCTATATAAGCACACAACTATGGAACACACTACCAAACGCCGTGAAAGCAACATATGACTACCTAAACTTCCGGAAACTACTAAAAACTAACCTGTTCAAAAAGGCATATCCTAACGATCCAACTTAATCATCTTAACTCTGCAACACAACGTAACCAAAGCTCGTGCAGGACATAACTTTTTTTTTCCCTTTATTTATACATTTCATATTTACAGTACCAAGAACACCTCTTGTACAACTTAGGAGAACAGTAAGTACATCTTTACACAGGAAACAGCTACCCACAACTTACTCTCCCGCCTCCTATATTAGTCCACAACAGAAGCTAGAGACCAAACCACTATTCTGGGGGAAAAAAAAGTAAACTATAATACATTCCAGCACAAAAGAGACTCTGAAGGGAGATGTGGAAGACAATTATATCTGAGGTGTTGATGTAATCTCCGCTCCAGGTGGCAGAGAAGGAGCACCCCCACCCCCCACCCCCACCCTGGAGTCCAGGAACGCTTTCAACTGCAAAGGTTCAAAAAAACACATACTTTACAGAATTCAACTTCACCACACATTTACAGGGATAATTTAGCCAAAAAAGGCCCCCCAATTGAAACACAGTGGGGCGCAGCTTAAGAAAAGCTTGTCGCCTCCTCTGCGTTACCTTGGTCACATCAGGATACATCCGTACTTGAACATTCAAAAACTTTTCTTTCCGATACTTGAAAAATAACTTCAGTATAAAATCTCTATCTAACTGTGAAACAAATGTCACTATAAGAGTAGCTCGCTCCCGCCGCTCCTCTTCACCCTCCAACTCCCGAATATAGTCCAAGGTGTCAAACCGCACATCAGACTCCATAATATCAGCCTGCTCGCCTTTAGCCACTCGCTTAAAAGGTTGCAAATAGTAAATCTGCGAGATAGGCGGGCATGCCGGTTCAGACACCTTTAACACTTCAAAGAGATATTTTTTAAAAGTCAGAATCAGTGCAGTCAGCTGTTGTTTAGGAAAATTTATCACTCGCAGAGTGTTTGCCCTCTGCCGATTTTCTAGAGCCTCAATCTTCCTATGTAACCATTTATTTTCTTTAATAATGGTTGTTTGTACCGATTGTACTGACTTAATGGCCAATTCATGTGCCTCAGATCTTTCTCCTACTATTTTTAATTGCTGTCCCAATTGTGAAACAGTCTCTGTTGGAAGCTGTGAGGCCTGCGACAGTAATAACATTTTCTTTGATAATGAAGTTTCCAAAGTAAGTAAAGCATCCCATATAGTTTCCAAGGTAAAATTTGAAGGTTTAGGCAAAAGTGAAGACTTACTCAAAACTTTAGTGCTCCTCTCGGGCCCCAGGGAGAAACCGTCCCCCTCCTCCTGTATTCGTCCCCCCGGAGCACCGCCACCTTGCACGCTGATATGCCCCCCCCTCCGGGGTATGCTGCACTCTCCTGCCCGAGTCAGGTCCTGTCGCGGGGCCGTCCGCTCCCTCCTCGGAGGCCAGGAAGCCCTGTCCACACGTATCTCGCACCGACGCAGGCATGGGAGGCGGTTCTCTCACCTCCGGGCTGAGTTCCATCTCAAGCAGCAGGGACGCTTCTCCTCTCACCGCCCCTCCCGTCAGCAAGACTTCCGAACTCCGCTGGCTTCCTCCCACCACGACAAAGCGGTCCATCGTGCCCGAAGCGGGCCCCGCGGGCGCTACAGGACCAGGCACCCGCTTGCCCTTCCGCTTTGGCATTCCGTAGGTAAACTTTACTCAGGAAAATCAGTCACCCTCCGAGCAACCTCGCCGCCCTCCCTTCAGGCCGCCATCTTGGTCTCTATCCCACCTTTTCGTGCAGGACATAACTTAACTCTTCTTCCTTACGATTCCCCAATGTGTCTGTCACACATGAACTCTACTCTGCCACAACATCACTCTGTGAAAGGGACAGCCATGGGAGCAACAGTAGCCCCATCATTGGCTAATCTCTTTATGGGACAATTTGAGAAACAATTTATACAGAATAATTCCTACAAAAACATAGTATGGAAGAGATTTATTGATGATATATTAATGATATGGGAAGGTAGTGAAATTATATTAATGGAATTTTTTGAATGGTTGAATACAAGGGATAGGAACCTTAAGTTCCGATTGAATTTTAATAGGGAAGAGATACCCTTTCTGGATATAAAGATTCAATTTAAATATGGTAAGTTTATGACTACATTATATCGTAAACCAACAGATAGGAACAAACTGCTTCAATAAGATAGCTGTCACAGTCGACCGCTCAAGCGCAATCTTCCTTTTAACCAGTTTTTAAGAGTGAAGAAATTATGTTCAGATAGAAGAGATTGTGAAAAACAGATGAACGTGATGGTTAGAAGATTCATAGAAAGAGGGTATCCATTAAGATACAGTGATACCTCAGTTTTCGTTGATAATCCGTCCAAAAACAATCAATGAAAACTGAAACAGACGAAAACCGAGGCAATTATTTCCATAAGAATCAATGTAAATCCAATTAATTCGTTCTAGACACTCCAAAATACATACCAAAAACACATTTTATAGAGAATAAATATAGTCCCATGATGGAGCTAAAGGGAAAGGGTTAACTTATTAGCAAGGGAAACAACAGGGAAAATGAGATTTGAGCACATGTGATTTTATCTTGCTTGCACTGCGTTAGACGCGCGGGGTGATGCTCACACAACGAGAAACAACGCCACAATGAGCAGGAGAACGCGTGGGTCGCCCTTTGTTTTTGCAAAATTAGCAGTGAAAACCGAGGCAACCAATGAAATCCGAGACAAATCTTTCACTGAAAAAATCAACGAAAACCGAAACCGACAATAACCGAAGTCAACGAAAACCGAGGTTTCACTGTATATAAAAGAAAGGATGTTAAGAACAGCACAACAACAATGACATGACCTTCTCCATACTAGTGCTAGTACTTCCAATAGAAATGAGAATAAAATTGTTTGCACCCTATATTTTGACCATCTATCGTCAGATTTGATAAAGATATTGAGAAAACACTGGTCACTAGTTCAAAACATACCACAGTTTTCTGATAAACAGTTGCTGATAGCATTTAAAAGAAATAAGAACCTCAAGGACTTCCTTGCACCATCAGCACTACCAGTACCCAGAAAAGATGATCCAGTGTGGGGACATTGCCCATGTTTAAATTGCTCATTTTGTTCTGTAAATTTGAAATCAAAATTCTTCACACATCCTAAGACAGGAGAGAGATATGAATTGAGACAATATTCCAATTGCAAGACCTCACAAGTGGTCTATGCAGTGATTTGTCCTTGTGGACTTGTATATATTGGGGAAACGATAAGAACATTCGCCTATTGCTGAGCATAAAAGTGCTATAAAAAGAAAGATATTAGAGAAACCACTAGTAGAACATATGTAGGCTTCTAAGCATTCTTTTGAAGAGCTGAGATTTCTGGTATTGTTAAAAATTAAAACATATTGGAGAGGAGGAGATATTGATAAGTTATTACTGCAAGCAGAACAAATATTTATATATAGATTTAATACCATTAAATCTTTTGGACTAAACCAAGAGAATGATTATTCAGTCTTTTTATAAGTTGTAAAATACTGTGTTATGACCCCCATGATAACCAGCTTAGTTTTACATTTTTTATTATTATTTTTTTGTTTTTTTTGCAACATTTTTGATCAGGATACTGTCATGATGCTGCTAATAGAATAAGAAATATCAGTTTGATGAATATAACACATTTGCATTTAATGTCTGAAATGGACGTCATGACATTGTTATCAGTTTACAAATTGAAGCTGCAAAAATATATCTATCAATATTGGCCAGGGAGGTTTGTGAAAAATGGATATTTTATACCATGATAGTGACGTTTGTTTTCAGAGTAGATTAGAATAGATAATGACCAGTGACCTTTGATCTTTCGATGACATCTATAAAACCACTAGACGCAATCAGAGGCGTATCTGGCCTCTGGCGGTTGGGGGGCCAGAGCCAGAGGGAGGGGGCACATTTTAGCCCCCCCGCCGCCATTATCGGACCCCCCCACCGCCACCAACGACTCTCTCCACCCCCCCTGCCAGCAACCCTTCCCCGCTGCCGTTTCTTACTTTTGCGCTGAGGTCCGCTTCCTCCTGTGCCTTTAAAAATATTTCTTCAGCTGGCGGGGGACCCCAACCCCCGCCAGCCAACCCGAGGTGACGTCTTTCAAGTTCTTCGTCCGCCGTGGCCGACGTGCTGGAGTTGAGCGGCTGAATCCAGTTTGGAGTCTGACGTTGCACGACGTCAGACTCCAAACTGGATTCAGCCGCTCAACTCCAGCACGTCGGCCACGGCGGACGAAGAACTTGAAAGACGTCACCTCGGGTTGGCTGGCGGGGGTTGGGGTCCCCCGCCAGCTGAAGAAATATTTTTAAAGGCGCAGGAGGAAGCGGACCTCAGCACAAAAGTAAGAAATGGCAGCGCGGGAGGGGGGGCCAGGGTGAAATCTGCGGGGGCCCAGGTCCCTGTGGCCCCACGCAGATACACCCCTGGACGCAATACATGCTGTAATGCTGCAACACAGCAGAAAGGTGAGTTGAATGCTGAATAGAGAAGCAAGTAGAGTAACCTGCTTATAATCAAAAGAGAAAAACGCCTATATTGTGACCCAAATTGGGAGATGGGCGTCTTTCTCCCGTGGGCACCCAAATCGGTATAATCGAAAGCCGATTTTGGGCGTTTCCAACTGCAATCCGTCGCGGAAACGGGTAAAGTTGATGGGGGCATGTTGGAGGTGTGGTGAAGGTGGAACTGGGGCGTGGTTATCGGCCGAGGAGAGTTGGGCGTCTTTAGCTGATAATCGAAAAAAAGGCGTTTTTACCACGATTTTGGGTCACTTTTTTTGGACCCTTTTTTTTACGAACAGGTCCCAAAAAAGTACCCCAACTGACCAGATGACCACTGGAGGGAATCGGGGATGACCTCCTCGGACTCCCCCAGTGGTCACTAACCCCCTCCCACCAAAAAAACCCCACTTTAAAAAATTTTTTTCCAGCCTCTATGCCTGCTTCAAATGCCGTACCCACCTCCATGACAGCAGAATGTGTTCTATCCTGTGACAGCCTTTCTCTGGTTCTGATGTGGCTCTCGGGTGAGTGTGACACCTTTTCTGTTATGCGCACTGCAGAGTCACATCAGCAATGCATTGTGGTGGGTGTAGGGTATTGGGCTCCGTGATTCCACTAGCTTGTGGCAAATGCTCACGATGTTGGTAGTTGGTGGGCTCTTCTCCCCATGGTGCTTTTCCCCCTGCTTACTGGGTCAGAGTGTGCCCTGTTTTGTTTCCGGTAGTCCATGAGGTAGTGGCCATTTTTGTAAGCCAGTTTTAGATCCCTTTCACGTGTTAGCCACGTTACAGAACTTAGTTCTTCCCTTGAATGTGGCTGAAAGAGGGCATTGTACAGCATTCTGCCAGCTCGGACCTACTGCTCATCTCAGTACCAGGGAGACTCGTTGCCAGTGGGGCACAACCTCTGATCTGCAGTTAACTGTGAGTAAGCGTGCTTATTCCAATAAAGGACGTTTTCGGAGAGATTAGTCCTCAGGTGTCAACTGGTGTGCCAATGTTATATAGCAGCAACAAGTCCTAGAGGCCTGTGTGTATGCAGGTCCCTGGAGCACTTTTAGTGGGTACTGCAGTGCACTTCAGCCAGGTGGACCCAGGCCCATCTCCCCTACCTGTAACACTTGTGCTGGTAAATGGGAGGCGTCCAAAACCCACTGTACCCACATGTAGGTGCCCCCTTCACCCCTAAGAGCTATGGTAGTGTGGGTAGTGGGTTTTGGGGGAGGGGGGTTGGGTGCTCAGCACCCGTGGTAAGGGAGCTATGCATGTGGGAGTGTTGTCTGAAGTCCACCACACTGACCTCTAGGGTGCCCAGTTGGTGTCCTGGCATGTCAGGGGGGCGAGTATACTACGAATCGTGGCCCCTCCCACGAACAAATGGCTCGGATTAGGACGTTTTTGAGCTGGGCGTTTTTAGTTTCCATTATCGCTAAAAAAAACAAATGCCCAGCTGAAAAACGTCCATTTTTTCGAAAATATGGTCTGTCCTGCCTCTTCACGTACACGTTTTCGGACATAGACGCCCATGGAGATAGGCATTCGCATTCGATTATGCCCCTCCATGTACCCCTCCTTCTGCGTTTTTGATGTTGTATAGTTCTTTTCGTGAAACTGGTCAGAAAGACAAGAAATCAAGGAGGTTTCAGTATGCAACATGAGGTTTTATCTGTAAACTATATTTGATAATTTAAACGAACATCTTGATGATGTTGACATTATACTAATTAAATCTGCTGTTTTATGTTTCGAGATTGTCTAGGGGGCTCTTTATGTAATTTAGATATTTTAAATTTGCACAGTGGTGCCTTTTTTTAATAGAATTTTTTTAATAGATTTAATTAAAAGACGGTTGGTGACCTTTGATCTTTCAATGACGTCTTTAAATTACTACACTTAACACATGCTGGAACACTGCGGAACAGCAGATAGGATTGATGTATGTGGGATAGAGAAGGAAGTAGGATAAGTAGCCCGTCCTTCTATATACTAATGATGTATGGTTAGAATGTTGTGGTTCTCAGTGTCCAGTATGCCAAGAGATTTGGCATATTTAAGCATGCAGCATGAGGAGACGGATAAGGTCCCAATCATAAGTATACGTAAGATACAGCATATTTAGATCAACACACGTTTAATAGTTGCTAGTTCCGTTCACCATGTGGCATGGAAGCATAACATATATATGTTTGGTAGAAGTAAGATAAGCTAAAATCTATTCTGACCAATGATCACAACGTTATTTGTAATATCGTTGGGAATTGATGCATGGCGCATTGGAGAATCAAATAGTAGTAATCCCCGCGTTTCTCTGATTAATAATTTAGCAGATATAGAAGTGAATCTTTTATGATGAAATGGGTACATTATTATGTTGTTAAAGAGTGTGTGGAACGCTTTTTCTTCTTTTTTTATAAAGTGCTCTTTTTATAATGTGCTGGTTGAGTTTGATTGAGTTGCATATTGGAATAAGGAATACATCTTCAATATAACTATTTTACATGTTTATTGTAGGACAGTTTTTACTTTTTTACTTTAAGGTGTATATCCATTTACACCCCTTTTAGGTATGTACACATTAAATTTGCGAGCATGGTTATGTCCACAATACAAGTAGCTGAAAAGTTCACATCAAGTTTTAAAACAACTGCATGTCACACTATTTTTGGCACGGATATAGATATTTCTCTCTCCACCTCTCCTTGTATATGTTTTTAATTTCTGATTTTTATTATATTTGATATTTATTATATTTGTTTTTTAACATATTTGTGATGTATGAGATTTGCTTTTACTGTTATAATTAAATTAATGATTGATTTTTAATTATTTAATGTTACAGATGTTTTGAATATGTTTTGATATTTCGATTTATGTACATGTAAATGTTTTTCTATGGAATGGCTATATGTTTATGTTCTTATTTTATAGTTCTACCCCTGACGCAGCCTGAGGGCGAAATGTGGCCACGTCGGGTATTGTTTTAATAAACTACTTCTTTTCTTTCTTGTTTGATTATCTTACTTCAGTAAGCAGATCTGTGCCTTTTTTTGTGTGTTTTTCTAGAAAGAGTAGAAGCAGAAGTCCATAGATGCAGTAGAGTAAAACCAGGACTGGATCAACCTGTCCAGATGATATGAATAGTGGATAACACCATCCCTGAATTTCTAGACCTGTCTGAGTATTATGCCATAAGGAACAGACTTCTTAGATATGGACCCAGAATGACCCATCTTCCTGTTCCTGTCTTAGATGAAAAGTATATGGCACTATTCCTCCAGATGGTGTTTAATAAAAGAGGAGGGATGTATTGACCAAAAAGCCTTAGCCTGTGTGTACACAGCACAGTGTAGCTGAGGGGAGGGGGTCACAGAAAAGTTCAGGTCTGGAGGTGCTGTCCCTCTCTGTCACTTTCAGGGGGTCACCTCTTTTCCCACTGTGGAAGCCACTCAGCACATCTGGCTTCTATTAGCCATTTCCTGCTTTCCCGGAGGGAAGGGTAGAGGGGGGCCTCAAACAGACCAGGATCTATAGTCAAACTAAAGTAAATGAAACAAAATGTAAAAACAAACAAAATCCACAAACAAGAAGCTAAAATGTTTTCAAATTCCCTGCGTACATATCTGCGTATCCATAAGCATGTGCATGTTTTTGTAGATATGCATGTGTGTGCATATCTACAAAAGGAATAGGTGCGCGTACACACTTTCACCTTGGACATGGCTGATAATGTCTTATGAAAACTTATGCGACTGTTGATTCTTTTGGAACAATGAATATTCAATATACAGTTATCATCATTTCTGCATTGGTCACTCTGTTTGTCACAGACCTCTTTCAAGCGATTTGGAGAGCACTTGATGATGGATTTGGTGTCTTTATGTCCTGATGCCCCAGCACCGATGGGAATGTGAGACTGGATACTGAGGGAGAAGTTTACATTTTAAGATTTGACACATTAAAGGTTTTAGCAGAAACCACATAGTGGCTGAATGCAAAATTCCTACGAGGAAGACAACAGGAGACAAAGTAGTGGGAAATGGAGGGAGACTCAGCAAACAATCGGGCTTAAAAGTGATCACCAGCCATCTTCCAACATAAATCGGGAGATGGCTGGCAATCTCTCAAAAGCGGCGAAATCGGTACAATCAAAAGCTGCTTTTTTGACACCATCGCCGCTTTCCCGTCGCCGAGCTGGCAAAAGTTCAAGGGGGCGTGTCGGCGGTGTAGCGAAGGCGGGACATGGGCGGGCATCATAGGCGTAGTTTGACTGTTTCATTGGGGGGGGGCAAAGGATGGGGCGGAGCATATTAGCATATTCATTTGCATATATACATATGCAAATGAATATGCTAATATGGAGAAAGGAAGGGAAAAAGAGCTGGCTTTTTTGGGGAATAACCATAATGAATATGTATGAGATATCAAGCCAGCTCTTTCTCCCTTCCTTCCTTCTTTCCTCCTTACCCAGCACTCCCTCTTCCTCTCCAGTAGTATTTCCCCACCCCCTTTCCCATACCATGCCAGTGTTGACCTTAGAAATGCATAGGCTCTATATGTAGATCCTTCAAGGTTACGAGCTGATGAGACAGGAACGATGAGAGTGTTATCCACAGAAATAGAGATTCTGTGGAAATAGGCATTATAACATCCTCATTTTGGTTTTCCATTCCCTTCCTAGCAATACCCAACATTCCACCTGCCTTCCCAGCCAACAACACCCAGATCCCTTCCTGGTCCGCGACTCCCAACGTGGACCCTGCACGACACAGCCAGAACTCGGGTTCCTCTTTCCCACATGCACCACCTTGCACTTGCCCACACCAAATGTCATCTGCCATCCAGACGCCCAGTCCTGCAAGGTCCCCCTGCAATTCCTCACAATCCTCCCACGACTCAATGACCCCGAACAACCCCGTGTCATCAGCAAATTTAACCACCTCACTAGTCACTCCCATCTCTAGGCCATCCACAAATATGCTAAAAAGCAGCGCCCACCCTGCATTCTGCCTAGAATGAATGACCATGTGGAATATAAAGTTGTTGTCTTTCCAAACAAAACAATAATATTCCCTAACAATACCTCTACTCTGCCTTCGCTTAAATTCTCACAATGTAATCCATAACTGAATTGTAACAAATCGTACTTCCATTATTTACAATGTATTGTAAGCCACACTGAGCCCGCAAATAGGTGGGAAAATGTGGGATACAAATGCAATAAATAAAAAAAAAAAAGACCTGGAGATGCGCAGCAAGGTGCAGAAGGGCGGCAGGGAGGCCAGGCCCTGCCACCCCAACAGAAATGAGAGTAGCACTGCTGAATGTGAGAAGAGGAACTGGCCAGGGGCCCCCCTCACTTGCAGCGGTGGAAATGAGAAGGGAACTGAGGCACCGCCGCCCGTGGCGCCAGTGGAGACTCCCCCCGCCAGCAAAAACAGCAGTCAAGCTGGTGGAATATGAGGCAGCCGGAAAACTCAGACGTGCAGCAGCGCGGACAGTCCAGACGGGAAGTAGGTAGGAGAAGGGCGAAGAAAGGGATGAGAAAGTGGAGGAGGAAGAGGAAAGGAAAGTAGAAGTGGGGGCTGACTTAAAACCCCCAACTGCCCAAATGTATCTCTGGCCTCCCAAATCACCCCTCACCCTGCACCCACCAAGACTCTCCCCGCAGTCTCATTCAGCCTCCCATTCAACCTCCTCATCTGCCTGCTCACTCCAGCTTGCCAGCCGTCCACAAAACACCCTCCACCAACTGCCAGTCTTCACCGCCACTCAAAACCTCCCCCTTGCATACTCTGCCAGCCATCTGCCTCCCGCCCAGCATGGCTTGATGAAACACCCACCCAGCCAGCACTAGGGCAATTCAAATCCAAAGCCAAACAAAATTAACCTTTGATGAGGGCAAGCTGAATGCCTCAGCCACCTTTCTTTCCCCCAATCCATTGTTGACCGCCATCTTTCACTCTATTCTCTCTTCCACCACTTAACAAGACCACCGGGCGGGCAGCGCTGCAGTAGTAAAAGGAACAAGGAGGCAGGTTCGACTCCGTCCTTCTCTTCCCTGCCCTCTCAGCGTCCTGCCCGCCCGAAAGGAAATGACATCAGAGGAAGGCGGGACGCAGAGGGCAGGGAAGAGAAGGACGGAGTCGAACCTGCCTCCTTGTTCCTTTTACTACTGCAGCACTGCCGCCTACCCGTTCGTTGCTGCGACTTCGGGTAAAAGTCGCCGTTCCAGTCATCGTCGTCGTTTGGGGGGGCAATACCCCCCTCGCCCCCCCAGTCTACGCCCATGGCGGGCATGGGCGTGGCTACCAGATGGACAGCTTTTTGCGGATAATGGGAAAAAAAGCGGCGATAATCAGTATTTCACCGGTTTTACTTGGTCCTTTTATTTTCACGACCAAGCCTCAAAAAGGTGCTCCAACTCACCAGATGACCACCGGAGGGAATCGGGGATGACCTCCCCATACTCCCCCAGTGGTCACCAACCCCCTCCCACACTAAAAAAAAAATAAAAACCTTTTTTGCCAGCCTGTATGCCAGCCTCAAATGTCATACCCAGCTCCCTGACAGCAGTATGCAGGTCCCTGGAACAGTTTTTGTTGGTTGTGTGGACTTCAGGCAGGCGGACCTAGGACCATCCCCCTCTACCTGTTACACATGTGTTGGTAAGTGTTGAGCCCTCCAACCCCCCCCCCCAAAAAAACCACTCTACCCACATGTAGGTGCCCCCCTTCACCCATAAGGACTATGGTAGTGGTGTAGAGTTGTGGGGAGTGGGTTTTGGGGAGGATTTGGGGGGCTCAGCACCCAAGGTAAGGGAGCTATGCATCTGGGAGATATTTGTATATATTTTTTTTAATTTTTAGAAGTGCCCCTTAGGGTGCCCGGTTGGTGTCCTGGCCTGTGAGGGGGACCAGTGCACTACAAATGCTGGCTCCTCCCATGACCAAATGCCTTGGATTTCGCCGGGTTTGAGATCGCCGGCATTTTTTTCCATTATCGCTGAAAAACAAACCAGCCATCTCAAACCCGGCGAATACTGGCATTTGGCCAGGCCAAACCGTATTATCGAAAGAAAAGATGGCTGGCCATCTTTTTCGATAATATGGTTCGGCCAGCTGTTTGCAGCGCCGCCAAAATAGATCGCCGGCAATCTATTTCGCCGGCGCCGTTCAATTATTCCCCTCAATGGGACTTGAAGTAAAACAGCACTTTTATTGCACTGCAACAATCCTTTGGTTGTACAGAGCACTTTACAAAGATGCCAAAAAAATCCAGGAAACGCCAAAGCTTCTGTTCGGTCACACAGGCTAAATTTTACAGCTATACACTTGTGCTCTACATTTAAGACTCCTGAGGCAGGCAATTCAAGCAGAAACACGGTGCTGTGTTGAGTCTCTTTTGTAACAGCATCGAGAGAAGAATATTTTGTAGAACCAAAGGATTGTTTATGTGCAATAAAAGTACTGTTTTAGTGAAATAAAACACTGAAGTGCTTTATTTCAAGTCCCGTTGTTTGATGAGTCTCCCTCCATTTCCCACTACTTTGTCTCCTACATTAAAGATTTTGCCATGGGTCTAGGCAGCTGAGAGTGTGCTCCATCTACAGTGAGTGTGCAGTGATGACCAAAAAGATGCTAAAGGCTAAAACTGCACATCAGAAAGGGAAACAGAGACTCACTGTGGTTGTGGCACAGCAGGAGAATGAGAGCTTGTGTCAGAGTGAGTGTGCCAGTGAATGAGTCAGGAAGGCAATGGCCATTATTTTAGAAACAATATCCATGTGTAAATAGTAGTATTTACATGTGAATATTGCACACAAAAACCTACTGTACTCAACTGTACATCACTACAATATCCCTTATGGCTGCAGGTGTCACCTGTATGTGGGCAGAGTAGGATTTTTTTTTTTTGAAGGGTGGGGGGGGTGGATGGCTCACATTTTCACCACAAATGTAACAGAGTGAGAGATGGGCCTGGATCCCCTTCTCTACAGTACGGGTTGCCAGATGGGACCCAATTGGGCTGGTTTTTAAGCCAGGATGCCGGAAATTTTCGAGGGCTGCGGGAAATCGGGCTTCTTTTTTGTTGCAGCTGTGCGGGGTTTGGGCTCTTTTCTGGGGCTTCTATTGGTCCAGGGCGGGGTTAATGACATCAGAGGTGACGTCGGGGGCGGGGTTAACGACATCAGAGGTGACGTCAGGGAGCGGGGTCGGTGACATTGGAGGCGGGGTCGGTGATGTTGGAGGCGGGGTCGGTGACGTTGGAGGCGGGGTTTGGCTTTGGGTGGGTTTTGGGATGGTTTAGTGCCGATTTTGGGTGGGGAAAATTTTTCCCATCTGGCAGCACTTTGGACTGAACATAACATCTCAAGCTATCATAGAGGCTGGTATGTACTGTTTCATTCATATCTTTGGGGGGTGGAAGGTGGCCACTGGGGGAGTAAGGGGTCGTCTGGTCAAAACCGAACTCTCTATACTCGACTGCTTCATTTACTTCGTCACTAATGAACTTTAACGCAATACCACTTTATTTCTCATTCCGGAATGAATTCTCTATACTTGACTGCTTAATTTACTCTGTCATTCATGAGCTTTAATGCACACCACTTTGTATTTTTCATTCCAGAAATGGCGATCGCCATTACGGAATACTGTAAGCCACATTGAGCCTGCAGATAGGTGGGAAAATGTGGGATACAAATGCAACAAATAAATAAATATCGATTTCACAACATCAGTGGATATCCACACCATGTAGAGATTTCAAGGGGGCAGGGACTAAAATCTACACATGTATTCCCCATTTTACAAAGGGAATCCATATATGGGGAGGAAAGGACACATATAGCAGAGGTGTGCCCACGGACACAATCTAATCCACATTCCCACCCGTCCCCAGTCAATTCTTTTCCATCCCCACCCTATCCCCATCATATGGGTACCATCCCCATCTCCGGACCCAGCCCGTGTTTAAAACATTTGTAAATTCAAACAAAACATAAAATGCATCCTATAACTAGTTAAGATTTCACAAAAAAAACAATAAGCATTACTTGGCTAAATATGCAAGAAAATCATATTCTTATTATTAACATTGTTGTCTTAAATATCAAAGTACATAATGTTCTTGCAATCCATCATTTCAAACTATGTAAAAAAAAAATAAACCATCTACAGAGCCAGAACTCAGTTCCATTCTACATTCCTCAACTGTTCATCCTGCAACTGAAAAAGAATGCTCTGATGATGTGCTGGTAGCAGGACTTCCAAGTAGAAGATGTAATCTGGTCCCCCACCACTCCATTCCCAGTCAATTCTATTCTATCCCCACCTCATCCCTATCATATTGCTACTATTCCCTCACCATCCCTGCAGATCTCCTGCATAGACGTCGCTACAGGGTGGTACAGGGTGGCAAGTGGCACCCTAAAAAATTGCCTTCCCACCTCAAAATCTGGCACACTTCCCCCACACCTTCCTCTCTCCTCCCCGTTCCCTCCTGTGTGTTCAGCATCTCACTTCCCTTCCCTCTGTCCCCCCCCCCCCCCCACACACACACACACACACACACACATACAAGTATGAGCCCTACAAACTTGTGTGTTCAGCAGCACTGTGTACATCAGGCTCTCTCTGGCCAGCCCTGGGGTCCTTCCCTCTGTTGTTACTTCCTGTGGCCACAAGGTCAGAATGTGGCAGAGGAAAAGAAGCCTTGGAGTGCCCAGGAGAGCCTGATGTAAACAGTGCCAGCGAACACATACGTTTGTGAGGCTCGTGCCGGGGGGGGGGGGGTAACAGAGGGAAGAGGAGATTCTAGACACGCAGGAGGGAATGGGGGAATGTTGGATGGAAGGGAAGGGAAATGGGGGAAATGCTGCACTTGGATAGGAGGGAAAGGAAGGGAGAGAAAGGAAGGAAAAAGAGGGGGAAATGCTGCACATTGTCACGGGTACATGGGCTACTGTTGAGAGTCCGTCCTTCTATCAGGCTTTCTCCTCCAGCTTCGTTCATCCTCTTTAGGACTCTACAATTGGTGTCTTTCCATTAACACAAATCAGTAATTAAGGAGAAGAAAAGGCCCCTCTGAGATAATTTTATAATCCACCTCCCTTCACAGGAGTCTCCAATAGACAGTATCCCAGTATAAATAACATTCCCAGTGTAAGTTCAGCAGCAAACATAGCTTGGTGCCAGGAAGGTTTATTCCCACTGCAGTACTCTCCTCATAGTTTTTACGTACTCTACTACAGGGGTGGGTTTGGAGCCTTTCTCTCTTTTTTCTCTCCCCTTTCGGAATCACGGGGAGATCAGGGTCCTTTCCCTTTCATAAATCCTCTTTATTCTGGGCAAATCCACTACCCCCTCCTTTTGCCCGGTCAAAAGGCTTTCACTCCCAGTTTCCTTGATCCTTGCTTCCAGGTTCCAATTGACTAGTCCTGATTAACTCCAAAATCTGGCTCTAGGAGCCACAATAGCGCAAATAATATCACAGTCCAGAAAGGAAAAATACAGCCCTGGCACTTTCCTGCCTCCACCAGGACTGGCCAGCCACCAGGGCCGGGACACGGTAAGCGCCACTCACTTGCAAAATCTTTTACCTGAAGTTGTGATTCTCCTCTCTCCCCTGCCCTTCCCGCATCAGGAAGTGAAGGTAGCCCTGCAGTGCTGAGACAGACACACTGCTCTGCTAAAGCTGCTTCAAAGAGTACAACCAGCAGCTATTTATGGCTTTGGTGTGTGAACAACTTTCATTCAGGGTGAGCTGGAACAACATTCAAATTAAAGAGAACAGGTTTGGAGGCAGGTGTGCAAGTGAGACTGGGGAGAAATAAAAAATAAATAGTGTAATTGTTATCTGTAAGTGGTTCAAAGTTTTTGTTTTTTGAGCATGTACACTGAGAGGAGGGAATGACTGCAATGATGTATACATAATTATCATAGCTACAGCTAAAATCCATTTAATTGGCTGAGGAAGTTTAGCTGACGTATAGTGTAGAATAGCTGGTAAGTAAAAATCTGATTGCTTTTTTTGTGTGTTTGTTTTTATATAAAACATTCTGCTTGGATAGGGAGAGTTTGTGATATTTGAAAATACATTTTGCTTTAATGAAATTGCTAAACTTTAGAGTCAGAGACTTATCAATGAGGGATACATACAGTGGAAAGGAAGCCCTGGAAACAGAGTTAAGAGGACAGATACCAGCAACAGAATCAGATACTGGGCCAGCATGATCAGAAAAAGAAAGTCACCAGCCAACAAAGGTAGAAAAAAATCGTTTTATTTTCATTTTAGTGTTTGGAATATGTCCACTTTGAGAATTTACATCTGCTATTTTATTTTGCAACGTATAGCAGTCTCCAAGAGACTGAGCTCCCAGTGAGCCAGGGAGGTCAGACTGTGTAAATGAGATGAAGAGACCCCCCCCCCCCCCCCCCCCCCCACTGTAACAAAGACAGGAACATGCATAAAGCGAATGCTACATACCTGTAGAAGGTATTCTCCGAGGACAGCAGGCTGATTGTTCTCACTGATGGGTGACGTCCACGGCAGCCCCTCCAATCGGAATCTTCACTAGCAAAGTCCTTTGCTAGCCCTCGCGCGCACCGCGCATGCGCGGCCGTCTTCCCGCCCGAAACCGGCTCGAGCCGGCCAGTCTCATATGTAGCAAAAGAGATACAAGGGAAGACCCAACTCCAAAGGGGAGGAGGGCGGGTTTGTGAGAACAATCAGCCTGCTGTCCTCGGAGAATACCTTCTACAGGTATGTAGCATTCGCTTTCTCCGAGGACAAGCAGGCTGCTTGTTCTCACTGATGGGGTATCCCTAGCCCCCAGGCTCACTCAAAACAACGACCATGGTCAATTGGGCCTCGCAACGGCGAGGACATAACTGAGATTGACCTAAAAAATTTACCAACTAACTGAGAGTGCAGCCTGGAACAGAACAAACAGGGCCCTCGGGGGGTGGAGTTGGATCCTAAAGCCCAAACAGGTTCTGAAGAACTGACTGCCCGAACCGACTGTCGCGTCGGGTATCCTGCTGCAGGCAGTAATGAGATGTGAATGTGTGGACAGATGACCACGTCGCAGCTTTGCAAATCTCTTCAATGGTGGCTGACTTCAAGTGGGCTACCGACGCAGCCATGGCTCTAACATTATGAGCCGTGACATGACCCTCAAGAGCCAGCCCAGCCTGGGCGTAAGTGAAGGAAATGCAATCTGCTAGCCAATTGGATATGGTGCGTTTCCCCACAGCCACTCCCCTCCTATTGGGATCAAAAGAAACAAACAATTGGGCGGACTGTCTGTTGGGCTGTGTCCGCTCCAGATAGAAGGCCAATGCTCTCTTGCAGTCCAATGTGTGCAGCTGATGTTCAGCAGGGCAGGAATGAGGACGGGGAAAGAATGTTGGCAAGACAATTGACTGGTTCAGATGGAACTCCGACACAACCTTCGGCAGAAACTTAGGGTGAGTGCGGAGGACTACTCTGTTATGATGAAATTTGGTGTAAGGGGCCTGGGCTACCAGGGCCTGAAGCTCACTGACTCTACGAGCTGAAGTAACTGCCACCAAGAAAATGACCTTCCAGGTCAAGTACTTCAGATGGCAGGAATTCAGTGGCTCAAAAGGAGGTTTCATCAGCTGGGTGAGAACGACATTGAGATCCCATGACACTGTAGGAGGCTTGACAGGGGGCTTTGACAAAAGCAAACCTCTCATGAAGCGAACAACTAAAGGCTGTCCTGAGATCGGCTTACCTTCCACACGGTAATGGTATGCACTGATTGCACTAAGGTGAACCCTTACAGAGTTGGTCTTGAGACCAGACTCAGACAAGTGCAGAAGGTATTCAAGCAGGGTCTGTGTAGGACAAGAGCGAGGATCTAGGGCCTTGCTGTCACACCAGACGGCAAACCTCCTCCATAGAAAGAAGTAACTCCTCTTAGTGGAATCTTTCCTGGAAGCAAGCAAGATGCGGGAGACACCCTCTGACAGACCCAAAGAGGCAAAGTCTACGCTCTCAACATCCAGGCCGTGAGAGCCAGGGACCGGAGGTTGGGATGCAGAAGCGCCCCTTCGTCCTGTGTGATGAGGGTCGGAAAACACTCCAATCTCCACGGTTCTTCGGAGGACAACTCCAGAAGAAGAGGGAACCAGATCTGACGCGGCCAAAAAGGAGCAATCAGAATCATGGTGCCTCGGTCTTGCTTGAGTTTCAACAAAGTCTTCCCCACCAGAGGTATGGGAGGATAAGCATACAGCAGACCCTCCCCCCAGTCCAGGAGGAAGGCATCCGATGCCAGTCTGCCGTGGGCCTGAAGCCTGGAACAGAACTGAGGGACTTTGTGGTTGGCTCGAGATGCGAAGAGATCCACCAAGGGGGTGCCCCACACCTGGAAAATCTGTCGCACCACACGAGAATTGAGCGACCACTCGTGAGGTTGCATAATCCTGCTCAACCTGTCGGCCAGACTGTTGTTTACGCCTGCCAGATATGTGGCTTGGAGCACCATGCCGTAATGGTGAGCCCAGAGCCACATGCTGACGGCTTCCTGACACAGGGGGCGAGATCCGGTGCCCCCCTGCTTGTTGACATAGTACATGGCAACCTGGTTGTCTGTCTGAATTTGGATAATTTGGTGGGACAGCCGATCTCTGAAAGCCTTCAGAGCGTTCCAGATCGCTCGCAACTCCAGAAGATTGATCTGCAGATCGCGTACCTGGAGGGACCAGGTTCCTTGGGTGTGAAGCCCATCGACATGAGCTCCCCATCCCAGGAGAGACGCATCCGTGGTCAGCACTTTTTGTGGCTGAGGAATTTGGAAAGGACGTCCCAGAGTCAAATTGGACCAAATCGTCCACCAATACAGGGATTTGAGAAAACTCGTGGACAGGTGGATCACGCCTTCTAGACCCCCAGCGGCCTGATACCACTGGGAGGCTAGGGTCCATTGAGCAGATCTCATGTGAAGGCGGGCCATGGGAGTCACATGAACTGTGGAGGCCATGTGGCCCAGCAATCTCAACATCTGCCGAGCTGTGATCTGCTGGGACGCTCGCACCCGCGAGACGAGGGACAACAAGTTGTTGGCTCTCGTCTCTGGAAGATAGGCGCGAGCCGTCCGAGAATCCAGCAGAGCTCCTATGAATTCGAGTTTCTGCACTGGGAGAAGATGGGACTTTGGATAATTTATCACAAACCCCAGTAGCTCCAGGAGGCGAATAGTCATCTGCATGGACTGCAGGGCTCCTGCCTCGGATGTGTTCTTCACCAGCCAATCGTCGAGATATGGGAACACGTGCACCCCCAGCCTGCGAGTGCCGCTGCTACCACAGCCAGGCACTTTGTGAACACCCTGGGCGCAGAGGTTCCGCGTTAGGAGTTACGGATCAAGAAAGGGATCTGGGTGTCGTCGTCGATGATACGCTGAAACCTTCTGCTCAGTGTGCTGCTGCGGCTAGGAAAGCGAATAGAATGTTGGGTGTTATTAGGAAGGGTATGGAGTCCAGGTGTGCGGATGTTATAATGCCGTTGTATCGCTCCATGGTGCGACCGCACCTGGAGTATTGTGTTCAGTACTGGTCTCCGTATCTCAAAAAAGATATAGTAGAATTGGAAAAGGTACAGCGAAGGGCGACGAAAATGATAGTGGGGATGGGACGACTTTCCTATGAAGAGAGGCTGAGAAGGCTAGGGCTTTTCAGCTTGGAGAAGAGACGGCTGAGGGGAGATATGATAGAAGTGTATAAAATAATGAGTGGAATGGATCGGGTGGATGTGAAGCGACTGTTCACGCTATCCAAAAATACTAGGACTAGAGGGCATGAGTTGAAGCTACAGTGTGGTAAATTTAAAACGAATCGGAGAAAATTTTTCTTCACCCAACGTGTAATTAGACTCTGGAATTCGTTGCCGGAGAACGTGGTACGGGCGGTTAGCTTGACGGAGTTTAAAAAGGGGTTAGATAGATTCCTAAAGGACAAGTCCATAGACCGCTATTAAATGGACTTGGAAAAATTCCGCATTTTTAGGTATAACTTGTCTGGAATGTTTTTACGTTTGGGGAGCGTGCCAGGTGCCCTTGACCTGGATTGGCCACTGTCGGTGACAGGATGCTGGGCTAGATGGACCTTTGGTCTTTCCCAGTATGGCACTACTTATGTACTTAGTACTGGAAGTGACGTGTGCCCAGCTGAAATCGCAGATACTGTCTGTGAGCTGGCAGTATCGGGATGTGCGTATAGGCGTCCTTCAAGTCCAGAGAGCATAGCCAATCTTTTTCCTGAATCAAGGGAAGAAGGGTGCCCAGGGAAAGCATCCTGACCTTTTCTTTACGAGATATTGTTCAGGGCCCTTAGGTCTAGGATGGGACGCATCCCCCCTGTTTTCTTTTCCACAAGGAAGTACCTGGAATAGAATCCCAGCCCTTCTTGCCCGGATGGCACGGGCTCGACCGCATTGGCACTGAGAAGGGCGGAGAGTTCCTCTGCAAGTACCTGCTTGTGCTGGAAGCTGTAAGACTGAGCTCCCGGTGGACAATTTGGAGGTTTTGAAGCCAAATTGAGGGTGTATCCTTGCCGGACTATTTGAAGAACCCACTGATCGGAGGTTATGAGAGGCCACCTTTGGTGAAAAGCTTTCAACCTCCCTCCGACTGGCAGGTCGCCCGGCACTGACACTTGGACTTCGGCTATGCTCTGCTGGAGCCAGTCAAAAGCTCGCCCCTTGCTTTTGCTGGGGAGCCGAGGGGCCTTGCTGAGGCGCACGCTGCTGACGAGAGCGAGCGCGCTGGGGCTTAGCCTGGGCCGCAGACTGTCGAGAAGGAGGATTGTACCTACGCTTGCCAGAAGAGTAGGGAACAGTCTTCCTTCCCCCGAAAAATCTTCTACCTGTAGAGGTAGATGCTGAAGGCTGCCGGCGGGAGAACTTGTCGAATGCGGTGTCCCGCTGGTGGAGATGCTCTACCACCTGTTCGACTTTCTCTCCAAAAATGTTGTCCGCACGGCAAGGCGAGTCCGCAATCCACTGCTGGAGTCTATTCTCCAGGTCGGCGGCACGCAGCCATGAGAGCCTGCGCATCACCACACCTTGAGCAGCGGCCCTGGACGCAACATCAAAGGTGTCATACACCCCTCTGGCCAGGAATTTTCTGCACGCCTTCAGCTGCCTGACCACCTCCTGAAAAAGCCTTGGCTTGCTCAGGGGGGAGAGCATCAACCAAGCCCGCCAACTGCCGCACATTGTTCCGCATGTGTATGCTCGTGTAGAGCTGGTAAGACTGGATTTTGGCCACGAGCATAGAAGAATGTTAGGCCTTCCTCCCAAAGGAGTCTAAGGTCCTAGGGTCTTTCCCGGGGGCGCCAAAGCATGCTCCCTAGAACTCTTAGCCTTCTTTAGGGCCAAATCCACAACTCCAGAGTCTTGAGGCAACTGAGTGCGCATCAGCTCTGGGTCCCCATGGATTCGGTACTGGGACTCAATTTTCTTGGGGATGTGGGGATTAGTTAATGGTTTTGTCCAGTTCGCCAGCAATGTCTTTTTGAGGACATGGTGCATGGGTACTGTGGACGCTTCCTTAGGTGGAGAAGGATAGTCCAGGAGCTCAAACATTTCAGCCCTGGGCTCGTCCTCCACAACCACCGGGAAGGGGATGGCCGTAGACATCTCCCGGACAAAGGAAGCGAAAGACAGACTCTCAGGAGGAGAAAGCTGTCTTTCAGGAGAGGGAGTGGGATCAGAAGGAAGACCCTCAGACTCCTCGTCAGAGAAATATCTGGGGTCTTCCTCTTCCTCCCACGAGGCCTCACCTTCGGTGTCAGACACAAGTTCACGAACCTGTGTCTGCAACCTCACCCGGCTCGACTCCGTGGAGCCACGTCCACGATGGGGGCGTCGAGAGGTAGACTCCCTCGCCCGCATCGGCGAAGCTCCCTCCGCCGACGTAGTCGGGGAGCCCTCCTGGGAGGTGGCCGCAGTCGGCACCGCACGCGGTACCGACATCGGGGACCTCACCCCGGGCGATGGGCCAGCCGGCGCCACGCTCGACGGTACCGGAGGCGCAAGCACCGCCGGTACCGGAGGGGTAGGGCGCAACAGCTCTCCCAGAATCTCTGGGAGAACGGCCCGGAGGCTCTCGTTTAGAGCGGCTGCAGAGAAAGGCAAAGAGGTCGATGCAGGCGTCGACGTCAGAACCTGTTCCGGGCGTGGAGGCTGTTCCGGGCTGTCCAGAGTGGAGCGCATCGACACCTCCTGAACAGAGGGTGAGCGGTCCTCTCGGTGCCGATGCCTGCTGGGTGCCGACTCCCTCGGCGACCCAGAGCTCTCGGTGCCGATGCGGGGAGGAGACCGGTGTCGATGCTTCTTCGACTTCTTCCGAAGCATGTCACCGGAGCTCCCCGGCACCGACGAGGAGGACGTAGAATCCAGCCGTCGCTTCCTCGGGGCCGAGGCCGAAGGAGGTCGGTCTCGGGGGGGCTGTACCGCAGGAGCCCTCAGGGTAGGGGGAGACCCACCCGAAGGCTCACCGCCACCAGCAGGGGAATGGACAGCCCTCACCTGCACTCCCGAAGATGCACCACCATCCGACGACATCAGCAGACGAGGTCCCGGTACCACCGACGTCGATGCAGCTATCCGATGTCTCGGCGCCGATGCAGAGGGCCGATGCCTCGATGCACTCGATGCACTGGCGGCCGAGGATGAAGCTCTGGACGCTGAAGACGTCGATGCACTCGATACCCCCGGTGCCGATGCCGACGAAGAGCCCGAGAACAAAACGTTCCACTGGGCCAATCTCGCTACCTGAGTCCGCCTTTGCAAAAGGGAACACAGACTACAGGCCTGAGGGCGGTGCACGGCCCCCAGACACCGAAGACACGACGCGTGCCTGTCAGTGAGCGAGAAAATCCGGGCGCACTGGGTGCACTTCTTGAAGCCGCTGGAAGGCTTCGATGTCATGGGCGGAAAAATCACGCCAGCGAAATCAAAATCCGAAATGACGAAAATGAGCACCAAAACTTTGAGGGAGAAAAATCTCGACCGAGGCCGAAAAGAGGCCTACCCCGACGACGAAAGAAAACTTACCGGGGCAAAGTCTGAAAATACGGGAAGGGGCAAACGAAACCCGAGGGGGCTTCCGGAGCACTTCCCAACACTTTTTAAAGATTTTCCGAAGAAAAAATAACACGTCGAAGATACAGGACGCGCGAGGTCGACTTTCCGGGGCTCGACACGGCGAAAACACGACCGTACCGAGTGCGGACAAAAGAAGACTGGCCGGCTCGAGCCGGTTTCGGGCGGGAAGACGGCCGCGCATGCGCGGTGCGCGCGGGCGCGCGAGGGCTAGCAAAGGACTTTGCTAGTGAAGATTCCGATTGGAGGGGCTGCCGTGGACGTCACCCATCAGTGAGAACAAGCAGCCTGCTTGTCCTCGGAGAATCAAAGCTTAGGTCTCTGCAGTTACAAGGGCTGGCCATTCCTAATTATGCTAATAGTTTTTAATAGGCTAAGTCCCACTGAAAAGCCTCTTTATAAAGGCAGTGCTTTCTCTGGAGAGCAGTGTTAAGAAACAGCAGGAATTGTGTTTATTTTTTTAAACTGCTTTCCTGTGTAAGCTAATTTACAGTTTTCTAGTATATGCTTGACATTGAAGGGTGTGGTAGACCCTTTTGTCAGGTCTGGCTGGGCCTGTAGTTTTCAGTCTAAAGGAAAGACAGGTAGCAATGGAGAAACATCTAATGAAGAAGCGAGAGGGGGGGGGGGGCACCAATTGATAGTCTGCAGGGGGGCACCAGAGACCCTTGGCAGGGCCCTGGCAGCCACCTCCCTGTCAGTGTTTACTTTCTCACACAGACCCACCTGCTGCGACCATAAACTTAAAAGGCTTCTAGAAAAAAACATTATGTCAAAGTAAAGGAAAAGGATCAAAGACTTAACTCTATGCTGTCCCTGCTGTTTGGGAACCAGCTCCTCCCAGTTCCCCTGACCTGGCCCACCTCCATCTCTGCTGGTCCCTCCTCAGCCCAAAGGTTTGTAAGCTCCAACTCCATGGGCTCTTGTCTCTTTCTCCTACTGATATTTATCCCATCCCTCTACTTCCTCCTCTCTAGTTGTGTAGCTGCTGAGTCTCAGAGAGCCCTATGAGCTTTACCATTACCCATGGCTGAAACTATAACCAGACAGATGGTAATGTGTAAGTTACTTTGTTTATTTAAAACCAATTTGGGGTATTGAAAATGTATTCGAGTTAAACTGACATTCAAACATTTCTTCTGCTAGAACAATTAAACTAACAATTCAAATCTCTTTAACAGGCATAGCAATACTGTTCTGAAACAACATGACACATTGGATAAGTATTGACCGAGTGGTCTCACTTCCTTTCTTTCACTCTACAACCATAACTCTTTTTTGTAGCGTATTTCTTAAGAATTGATTCTTTATGATCTATGTTTTCCAGGTGCAGACACCCAGAGCCAGTCTCTAGAAAAGGTAAGTTTGACTAAACTCAGTGACTTCTCAATGTCCTTTCCTTTGCTGTACGTGGTGATGCAGTCTTATCTTTACTTTGGTCTCTCTTTGTGCTTCTTTTCTTCATCTTGCTTAATCACTGGAGCTCAATTCTTTTCTTCCAGCTTTAGAACCTACTGCCTTACACTTTAAAACAAATCAATAAAAAAGACTTTTTGAAGGACAAGATGGCGGTGTGAAGGGAAAGCAGTCAAGCTAGTCTGACCCTTACCTTTACTCTTTGGAATTTAGACACATTTTCCCTTTCTTTATGCCTAAAAGGAGAGGTAGGCAGTGTGTTGGCCTGCTACACCTGCGATACCTATGGTGGGACCAATGGACTGCTTTGCTGCCTTCAGACTCTCTCTGGGACTGAACTCTTTGCTGTTGGAGGGAGCAGTGGGAGGTGACCCGCTCCCCCAACTTGAGGTTGAAACATCCCTGAGTCCCGAAAATCGGAGGCCGCCACTAATGCCGGCAGCTATGCTGAGACGTGAGCAGGAGACCCTTTGCCCTGATGTGCTAGGAGTGCTTCCTCCAGCAGGGTCAGGTCACAGCAACAAACCGCTGGATACTTCTATACAGACGAGCATGGCACAGAATGGAGTTGGCGTTTATTTATTTTATTTGTAGCATTTGTATCCCACATTTGCTGGTGGTTGGGAGGCGGGGATAATGCTGGGCAGACTTATACGGTCTGTACCAGAGCTGGTGGTGGGAGACGGGGCTGGTGGTTGGGAGGCGGGGATAGTGCTGGGCAGACTTATACAGTCTGTGCCATGAAGAGGACAGGTACAAATCAAGGTATACACAAAAAGTAGTACATATGAGTTTATCTTGTTGGGCAGACTGGATGGACCATGCAGGTCTTTTTCTGCCGTCATCTACTATGTTACTATTTTCCCACCTATTTGCAGGCTCAATGTGGCTTACATTTGCCGTAATGGCGGTTGTCATTTCCGGTTAACAGAATTACAATTGGTATTGCATTAAGGAGCATACATACATGGTAACATTCATGGTGTATACATGCATGGTAACATTTATGGGACATAGTGTATATGGAACAAATCGTGATATATATATATATATATATATATATATATATATATATATATATATACCATGTGATACATATATGGTAAAGAATAAATTGTGGTAGTTCCATAGTTGATTCCATAGCTGCAAAGGAGAAACAGCTATCAGGCGAATCCGTGACTGAATCAATTTCTTTGAGTAAGTCTTTTTTACCTGTTAAACCATCAACAATTACCTTAGATACCATCTGGGAAGCACTTTTGGGGCTGGAAACATCATTTTCCCCAAAATTATTATCAGTATTTCAGCATACTCAAATTCCCTCAGAAAAAGTCTCTATGTTGGAAACAAAAATCTTAACAATGGACAAAAAAATTGAGTCTAATGTTAATGATATTCATTCCCTTCAACAAATTCAAGCAAATCTGATTAAAGAGAATATGATGTAATATAAAATCGAAAATTTAGAAAATCAACAGAGGTCTAAAACACTGTGTTTAATAAATTTTCCTAAAGTGCCTTCTATTGCTCCTCTTATAACTTTTAAAAAATATCTATTGGAAATATTGAAGATTCCTGAGCAAGCTTATCCTCCGGTCTCTAAAATATATTATCTATTACCCTATAATAAGAAAAATACTGATCAACCTATTGCTGAAGGAGCTGGTGTTTCTTTGGCACTTTAAATCTTACACAAATGCTTGAAGATGATACTTTGGGTATTAAACCTGCAACACTGATTGTGACTTTTGTACTACAACCTGATAGAGACTGGATATTGAAACAATTTTTTCATCATAGAGAGGAACTCTTTATGAATTGTAAGATTAGAGTATTTCCAGATGTTTCCAGAGCAACCCAAAAGAGGCACCAACTTTTCTGCAAACTCCGCCCGTGGGTCTTACAATTGGGTGGATTATTCTGGTTGAATTTTCCTTGTATGTGTGTATTGAAATTGAATTCAGTGAAACATGTTTTTCATGATCCTACTCATTTAACTTCATTTTTGGATTCGAAGTCTGTTGTAACTCCAATTTTGCAAACAATAGTGGTAACTTCATCTACTCCATAATTTAATTTAATTTTAAGTCCGAGTTGTTCTCTTCCTATGTTTAACTTTAAGTAGTGATATAAATTTTCCTTGGAATTGTGTCTTGTTCTCTTCCCTCAATTGTGGACTAGAGATTGGACAAGATAATATTTAATGCTTATTTATTTTTATGTAATATGAAGTTTCAATATTACCTATCTTTTCTGTATCAAGAATATTCTTGGAATTAATTTGTAAATTGTTAAAAATAAAATAAAAAAAGACTTTTCTTCCTGTCTAACACCAGGAACAGCCCTAGCTGGTGCACAGGGATTACTGGGGCTTTCTAGCTGATAAAATAAATGTTAATGATGCAACCCTAAATAATTATCCTATACTTTTCACTGTATACCCTAACTTATAAAGGGTACTCTTCTTTGAACACTGCAGTACACTGCCCACAGCAACTCGGTTTCTCCAAAAGGGTGCAAACTCCCACACTGTCATACTAGCAAACCATGCATAACACACAAGCTGTTTTACTTCAGGCCCAACCTTAAGCCTTGTAGGCCAGTCTCCCTTTGGACTTAACTGGGGCTAATCCACTTAAATAAACCTGTTTCACGCAGTCACACAATTGGTTTATCGCTATCAGTTCTAATTACAAAACTTTCAAACAGCACATAGGTAATAAGAAATCAGTTTTCAGATCCCACACCTTTTACTTCCAACTCACTGTACCTTCACTCTGCACTTGGAGAAAAACTAACTTTCAAACATTTTCTGGCTCAAAAATCTGTCACATAGTCAGAGCTCTCTCACACATGTCCTTACTCTTCAATGTCATCACCTCCTCTCCCCCACTGCCAGGCAAGCTGTTGCTAAGGGAGACAGTTACTCTGGTTGCATCAGCAGCCTCCACTAGCCAATCAGGTCTCAGATCACAGAATGTTTTGAAGCATGGACCCTAACTGAACTTTCCACAATCTCCATTTTGAAAGAGAAATTCTTCATAGAGAATAATAGAAAATAATTTTTAATAAAAATACCACAGGTATTCTCCAGGGACAGGCCATTAATTCTCATATGTGGGTGATGTCATCCATGGTGCCCGGTGAGGAACGCTTTTGTAGTGTACTATCTTTTTATGAGCTCGCTGCAGCGCTCCCACCGTGCATGTGCGAATGCCTTCCCACCCGCCACGTGAGTGTGGGACCATCAGTCTCTTCATCTGCAGTGAGGAGAGAATGCGTTGGTTGCGGTTTCTCACAGCATCTGTGCGCATTTATCCTTTTTGAGCTTTTGTGCCTTCTTCCCTTGTGGGTATTTTTGCTCTAAATTGTCCTTCTCCCTCTTCGGGATATTTTTCCTTCCTTTAAACTTTTAGTTTATTTTTTCCTGTTTTAAATTTTCTTTATTTTCTCAGGCTCAGAAGGCCCCCTTAGGCCTGAGCATTGGCCAGGACCATCATTACAGTATAATAGCTATACAAGACAACGCCAAGGGGAGGTGGGAGGATATATAAGATTTAATGGCCTTCTGTCCTCGTAGAATATCTGCTACAGGTAAGTATATTCGCTTTCTCTGAGGACAAGCAGGCCAGTTGACTCTCACCTGTGGGAATCCCTAACTACCAAGCTCACTGAAAACAGTAACAGTAGGACAATAGGAACTCGCAACGGTGGTAAGTTGTAATCTGAATTAACCTGAAACTATATACAAACTATGGGAGAGTGCAGCTTGGAACAAAACAAAATGGGCCTAGGAGGGTGGAGTTTGATTCTAGACCCGAAACAACTTCTGCAGAACTGTCTGTCCAAACCGACTATCACATTGACTATCTTGCTCAAGGCAATAATGAGATGTGAATGTGGGGACTGAAGACCATGTTGCAACCTTGCAAATCTCTTCTATAGAGGCTGATCTCAAGTGGGCTACAGACGTCGCCATGGCTCTGACATTACGAGCTTTGACCATGACCTTCAAGAGTGAGCCCAGCTTGGACATAAGTGAAAGAAATACAATCTGTTGACCAATTAGAGATTGTGATTTTCCTGATGGCGATCCAATCCTGTTGGGATCAAAAGAAACAAAAAGCTAGGTGGACTGTCTGTAGGACCTAGTCCGCTCCAGGTAAAAGGCCAATGCTCGCTTGCAATCCAAGTTGTGCAGTGTGCTTTTGCAAGGATGGACATGAGATTTGGAAAAGAATGTTGGAAGAATGATAGACTGATTCAAATGGAACTCCAACACAAAGAACTTAGGGTGCATACGGAGACAGTAAACTGTACAAAACACAGCTGCTCAATTTATTTTTAAAGTACTCCATTTTGAGCAAGCCACTCCTTTATTAATTATATTACATTGGCTCCCCATTAAAGCCAGAATCTTGTTCAAGCTACAGTATGTACCTTTATATTCCAGATATTGGATGGACTGGCTCCAGATTATATCAGTGGATTATCCGAGTGGATAACCCCGGGGAGGGGGAAAAAGTTGATAGCTAGGGATGTTACAGACTGTAATTCACGGAATATAGTATATGTGATAGTATGTCCTTTGCCAATTAATGTATATTGGGAGATCGAGTAGACCTATTAAAGTAAAGTTAACTGAGCACAAATCTAAGATTACTACCAGAAACTGTCAAGCCCCTATTGTAGAACATTGGCTGGAGAAAGATCATAAAATAGAAGATATACAATGGCGAGTATTGGAACAAGTGCAAGTGGGCAGGGAGGGAGGATCGGTGAAAAAATTATTAAACTATAGAGAACAATGGTATATATATTTTCTAAAAATGGTGACCCCACAGGGATTAAATGCTGAACTAGAATGGGCTACCTTAATGTAGCAGGATAGTCTGGCCTATCAGATCTAGGGGGTGGAGACGTCAACAGTAGGAAGGGAATTAAAAAAGGTAAGAGTAGGACGCCGTCGCCATCTTAGCAGGAATTAACATTGTGAGGCTGGTACTAAGAACGGCTAAGGGTAGGTTGAAAGTGTGTTTTATAAAAGATATGGGTTATAGATGGGGAGACAGCTGGGGATTTGTAATATACGGGACCCTTTGCTGCCTGCATTAAGATGATGTATTTTTATATTTCTTAGGGGAGCCCTTGACACAGCCTTTTATGGTGAAACATGCATGTCGGGCATTGTTGAACCCTTGGTCCGACCGTTCAGAGCAAGTTAAGTATTGCTTATAAGTAATTAAGAGATTAAGTAAATAAAGGAAAAAGAAAAATGAAAGATATATAAATAAATGAGGAGAGATTTCATTAAATACTATCGCCGGTGAAGATTTAGGTGCTGGTTTGAGTGTCCAACAGAAGAGAGCTGCTGGCCATGAGCACCTCTGAGGCGATATAAAACATAAAACATATCTGAAAGATTTTTGTATAATGTATTGTTGAAGTGGAGTCTACAATATATATGAGCCTTGTTAGATGATTGGTTGTGATTAAAGGGCTCTTAAAGAGATAGTCAGTAGTGCCAAGTATATGTGGTTCCAGATTATATGAACCATTTAACAGAAATATCTTCACATAAAGCCTTCCTTGGAGCCAGGGACCCTCTCATACTTCGCTCACCATATTTTAAAAACATGGTATATAATAAATTTATTTATTTATTGGAATTTATTAACCACCTTTATGAAGAGATTCACCCAAGGCGATGTATAGTAGCTATAGTTAGAGATTCACCCAAGGCGGTATACAGTAGGTACAGTTTAACAAAACATATAATGTTAACAGCGTAGGAATAGTAAAATAACAAAGAATAAACATAAATACAATAAATGTTGGAACTCTCTCCCAAAATATATTAGATTTTATCCTAACTACTTACAATTCCGAAAATTGCTAAAAACTAATTTCTTCACCAATTCATTCCAGAATTCATTAAAATAGTTAATATAACAATAACAAGTTGATAATCTTGTCTCTTATTTCCGATCTGAAGAAGAAGGGTTACCTTTGAAAGCTAATCAAAAAATGTATTAAACCAGTCCAATAAAAAAGGTATCATCTTATTTTCTGTTCTATGTTTTGATTTATTTCTATTTATTACCTTTAAAAGTGGACTAACACGGCCACCACACCACTGTACTAAAGAAAAGGATGAAAACCCTTTGGTGTTTTCAGGCTTTTATGTAATAAGAGGGCCTGGGAGTGGTCTGTATGATGTGACTTATACCAGAATTTGTAAAAAGGGGTGAATATCACATTGGTTTTTGCTTTTAATTTCAGATCTGATGTATAATTTGTAATATGTTATTATTTTGTTTGTTTTTTATATTTAATATATGTATTTTATTATGTGTGTTTTCTTGATTCTTGCCTAGTTAATAGGCAGATTATACATGAAATAAATACATAAATTAGTTTTTATTTTTATGCTGATGATATTTTACTGATTTTCCCTAACTCACTTCTCTGTATTGGCTTACTTCCGCTTCAGAACTCTCTTCATGCCGTCACTGGTCGGTTGGTCCAGCACAAACTCATTCTTAATCTTGGGAAGACCATGGTATGCTAGATCACCAGATCTCTTCCTTAGTCCAGTCTGTCTCTATATAGTTTGTCTATCTCCCTGGTCTCATCTTTTCAGTACTTGGGAATCATTTTTTATTCTCGTCTTTCATTTCATTTATAGGTTTCCAATGTGGTGAAACAGGGCTTCATTACTCTACAGAAACTTCACACTATTTGTAGTTATCATACTTTCTCTGTGCCTCACACCCTTATCCATGTTTTTTAAATTTCTTGTTTAGATTACTGTAATTCCGTTTATGCAGGTTTTACCAAACTTTGCAAAATTCTGCTGCACGTTTGCTTTATCAGGTAAACAAGTCTGAACACATCACTCCTCTGGCTTCCTCTTCTATACCACATCTCTTTTAAAATTCTCTATGGTACATAAAGTTATTATTCCAATCAGCCTCTATTTTTGGACTTTCAAACCATTCCCTACGCCCCCATAGATCTTAAAATTGCTATAATCCCACCATCTAGTACTTCCTAGTCCTCAACAAATAACACACAGCAAAGGTGGAAATGGGACTGTACCAAGCAAAAAAACTGAAAAACAGCCAAACACAATCTCAAAGGGTCATATGAAAAGAGATTGCACAGCAATAGCTAACTAGTGGGAAATACCCTCAGAAACCAAGGTCTTTGCCAAGGTCTGAACACCAGGACACTGATATCTACATGAGATTTTTTTTGTGCGTGTGATCTTGTCTCATTCATAGGGTATAATATCCCACCTGTTTTCAGCAAAGGTGGAAGTGGGACTGTACCAAGCAACCAAGGCAAACCATGGGTAAAAAGTGTCAAAACGTTTATTTGCCAGTGGTAAATCTGACCCAAAGAAAAGACCCAACACGGGTCTGTTATATATGCGGTTTCTTTGTATATATATATATTTTTTTTTTTTAATGACTCTTTTATACATCTTTATGCATTATGCTGTGTTTTTATATATACTTTTATATATATATATATATATATATATATATATATATATATATATATATATATATATATATATATATATATATATATATATATATATATATTGTAGACCCCTGAGGAAGGCTTTCCAGCCAAACTATGGCCCGTGTTGGGTCTTTTCCTTGGGTCAGATTTACCACTGGCAAATAAACTTTGGACACTTTTTACCCGTGGTTTGCCTTGATTACTTGGTACAGTCCCACTTCCATCTTTGCTGTGTGTTTTTTGCTCTTTTCCCTTGGAAGGCGCATGGGCATGGACCCCTTTTTGGTTTTACTTCCTAGTCCTCACCATGCCCATCTTGAATCCACAAGGCATTCAGCTTTATACTTTTTAGGGCCGAAACTTTGGCATGACCTCCCTTCAAATATTCAGGGCAAGTTGTCATTTAAAAAATGTAAGGTTCTACTTAAGACCCACTTTTCCATCCAAGCATTTGATCAGCAGTCTTTGGACTAGTGTGCTGTTCTCTGCCTGCAATGCAGCAATATAGTACCTTAGACCTGTTATAATTTGATTGCATGAGTCTCCTGTATGATTGTAATCTGTCCTATCACAATTGGTGTTCCTTTCTGTTTTTATTATTATTGTTTCTACTGTTTTGTTCACTGCCTCGACCTGCCTGTACAGCTTAGGCAGTATATCAAATGTTCATTAAACATTAAAGTACACCTTGGGAGAGGGGCCTGGGGGAGAGGTCAGGGTGGGGGCATGCACTAGAAACCAGGGAAGGTTTTTTACATTTTGGGTCAGGATGGGGGGGAGGAGAGAGAGGAGGGGGAGTGCATTAGACACTAAGGAATTTTTTTTTATATTGAGGAGAGAAAGCAGGGTTGTAGCCAGACACCCAATTTTGGGCAGGCCTGAACTCTGCCCCCCCCCCCCCCCCACCTAGCATCTCTCCTTCTCCTCCCCCTAGGTAGTCTGGGGGTCTCTTATTCCACTCCCCCAATCCTCCAGTACCTTTTAAGTTCTTTAGTTCTTCACATGCAGTGAGCTGCGACTCATATCTGCTGCTTGTACTGGCCCCAAGCCTTTCCTCTGATGCAACTTCCTGGACATGCAAGCAGGAGGAAGTTGCATCAGAGGGAAGGCTTGGGACTACTAATGCAAGTAGCAGGTATATGTCGCTGCTCACTGCTGGCAAAGAACTGAAGGATTTAAAAGGTATTCGGGGTGGATGGGGGGGGGGGGGAGTGGAATTAAGATACCTCTGATAGCCTGACGGCAGCGAGAGATGCCGAGAGTCTTCAGCTGGCAGGACTTTGGGATTCCCGCCAGCCACCTCACAGCTCTGCTGCTGCTGGGTGAGCCTGAGTTCAAAGTGGGTGGGCCTGTGCCCACCTGGGCCCATCCATGGCTATGCCTCTGGGAGAGAGGATGGTTAGGTTTCTTCAGGAGCGCGGCTTGTTTGGACATCAGTTGAAGGGTGAGGGTGGGGGCTGATACAGAATACTTCCTATACCCGTGTCTTGTTTTGTTTTTTCTTTTAAATTTCATTCTACCTGTCAGTGTGTGAGCCAATCACTGCTCATGCACTGACAGGAAGTGTGACATTTTGCAATGAGCTGCAGATTACAGCCATGATTTTAACATAGTAGTAATTTGCATACTCGTTGCTTACATCATGCCACAGGGTTGTTTTGTTGCTACTTTCGTGCTAGGAACTGAGCTGGCTCTAGAGCAAGGCTTTCTCCATTTGTCCCTGAGTCAGTAAAGATTTTCTTCCATTCTATGTCCATGGGAAAAGGCTTTGATGATTCTGGCTCTTGAACAGCCTTTCTCATTTCTTTCCTTAATCTTTCTTTATTTCTTTTATTTACTAAGATTTATTTCCCATCTTTTTGAAGGAATTCACTCAAAGTGGTGTACAGCAAGAATAAGTCAAACATAAGCAATAGACAATTGCAGCAGCAAGAATATTCAAATAATAATACAAAGTATGGCATGGTATGCTACATTGCAATGTCAACACAATACACAATGAAACATTTTAATGTTTAATGTTTAAAGCAAAGATTAAACATATAGATAAATAAGATAGAGTAACAGGATTTAGAAAACAAGGGGACTAATTTAAAGGAAGTTGTACATGAGGTCAGAAAGGTGCTTGAATATTATCTTAGCTAGGGTAGGAGTGGATAAACATGTCCTTTTATAGTATGTGCAGCCGGTGTCACTCCTTTGTGTGTGTGTGTGACTATCAAGTTAGTTACTTCTTCCATTAAAGGCCTTTAATGGCAGCTTTCACCTGCTTCCTGAAGTAAAGATAGTCTTGCATTGAACAAAACCTTTCGGGAAGTTCATTCCAGAGTGTGAGGGCTACTCCATAGAAGGCTGCTGGCGGGTGTCATATTGTGTGACTGGAGAGGGTGTGGTTAGGGATACTCCTTGGGAGGACCTTAGTGACCTCTTGGAGGTGTTTAGAGGGAGATCCTGTTCAAGTACTACTACTACTACTTAACATTTCTAGAGCGCCACTAGGGTTACGCAGCACTGTACAGTTTAACAAAAAAGGACAGTCCCTGCTCAAAGGAGCTTACAATCTAAAGGACAAAATGTCAAGTTGTGGCAGTCTAGATTTTTTGAATAGAGGTATAGTGGTTAGGCGCCAAAGGCGACATTGAAGAGGTGGGCTTTGAGCAAGGATTTGAAGATGGGCAGGGAGGGGGCCTGGCGTATGGGCTCAGGGAGTTTATTCCAAGCATGGGGTGAGGCGAGGCAGAAAGTGCGGAGCCTGGAGTTGGCGGTGGTGGAGAAAGGTACTGAAATGAGGGATTTGTCTTGAGAGCGGAGGTTACGGGTAGGAACGTAAGGGGAGATGAGGGTAGAGAGGTAAGGAGGGGCTGCAGATCGAGTGCATTTGTAGGTTAGTAGGAGAAGCTTGAAATATATGCGGTACCTGATTGGAAGCCAGTGAAGTGATTTGAGGAGAGGGGTGATATGAGTATATCGGTCCAGGCGGAAGATAAGACATGCAGCAGAGTTCTGAACGGACTGAAGGGGGGATAGATGGCAAAGTGGGAGGCCAGTGAGGAGTAAGTTGCAGTAGTCAAGGCAAGAGGTAATGAGAGAGTGGATGAGCGTTCGGGTGGTGTGCTCAGAGAGGAAAGGGCGAATTTTGCTAATGTTATAGAGGAAGAAGCGACAGGTCTTGGCAATCTGCTGGATATGCGCAGAGAAGGAGACGGAGGAGTCGAAGATGACTCCGAGGTTGCGGGCAGATGAGACGGGGACGATGAGTGTGTTATCAACTGAGATAGAGAGTGGAGGGAGAGGAGAAGTGGGTTTGGGTGGGAAGACAATAAGCTCGGTCTTGGCCATGTTCAGTTTCAGGTGGCGGTTGGACATCCAGGCAGCAATGTACTCTGCCAGCAAAGTACTCTGGCCCATTTCATTGAAGGGCCTTGAAGATCAGACATAGAGTTTTAAATTTAGCCCTGTATTGTACTGGCTGCCAGTGAAGTTTTTTGAAACAAACAAAAAAAAAAGTTGGATATCCCCTGCACTCCAGCTCCAGTGGCTGCACTGAGATTCATGCCATGTAAAAGGAACTGCAGAACTGCAACAGAAGCAAACTTTCCACCTCTTCAGCTTATGCCATCTCCCTCCCCCTCTTTCTCTCTGCATTTCCCTATACTGTTCTTTGAGCCTCATCTATCAGCCACAGAAATGAAAAGAATTATGGGTGCCAAGAGCAAGACAAAGAACAAAAAGAGTGAAGAAGTGACCTCAGTCCCCCCACCCCCACCCCATCCCTGCTCTGGCCAGATATGATAATGAAGCTGGAGACTGGCCTTGTGCCTTTATGAGTTCCCCCTGGAAGGAGTTCAGAAACCAGTGCAGGGAAATAAGACTGTGGAAGGAAGGAAAAGTTCTGTGGTTAAAACCAAAAAGAACAATATATCCTCTTCCCATTCCTGCTGCATTTTTTCCTTCTTTCTTTCCTTCCACCACATATCCACTGCTTACGTCTTGTCCTTCAAAAAATGCGGAGAGAATGACAAAAGGGTGTCTGCTTGCCCGCTGGGTGACTGTTGTAGGTGTCCCCCATTTCGTCTGCCAGGGATCTTGTGTCTGGCTGGAAAAAAAAGATCTCTCTGTTCTTTCACATGTATGTTTGTGTAAATACTGCAGGACAAAAAAATGCAATGTTATTATATAGGACATACATACCCACACTTGCCGTCTCTCACAAGATATTCTGTGTGTTTTGTCAGACCTGCCAAATTTCCCCAATTCCAGCGGGAGATTCCTGCTTTCACAGGTCATCTCCCATACTGCTGGGGAGCAGAAAACTCCTGCTTAGCAGTCTCCCCTGGCAGCGAGAGATACATAAATAAGATGTCATCTCTTGTTGCCACAGGACCAGTCTCATGATAAGAGGTGCAAAATCTCACAGCTCTTATCACGAGACTGGTCCCACAGCAGCAGGAAATGATGCTTTATTAAGGCGTTTCCTGCTGTCAGAAGGGGAGGTGGCTTGTTGGTGCCATGGCCTGTGGAAATTTGGTGAGTCAGGGGGTGGAGCCAGGAGGCAGAGTGGGTGGGGCTAGGGTGGGACTGAGCAAAGTGGACAAGACTGGGGGAGTATCTTCAAATCTCCCTCTCAAAAATCAGGCACCCTTGGCAGCTCTGTTTTGTTTTGGGAGGAAAGGAGAAAGAGTCTGGGGTGCTGGCAGTGGTAGTTTTCTGTTGAGTCACTGACCAAGAAGCAAGAACCAGGGGTGTAGCCAGAAATCCATTTTTGGGGAATCCCAAAGGTAGACCGAGAGGGTCTGGTATTCTCTCCCCCTTGCCCACTGCTGCCACCACCACCACCACAATAAAATATTATCTTTGCTGGCAGGGATAACAAGCCCCACCATCCAAAGACATCTCTTGCACAGTCCCACCTGTGCTGAATGAGCAGCAAGCACTTCATTCAGCAGGTGTGCTTCAGTCACTAATGCCAGCTCTCATGCACAGGAGAGTCTGCATTAGCGCCCGAGTCACGCCTGCTGAAAGAAATGCTGAGGCCTACACCATTTGGAAAAGTAGGTGGGGATGGGTGGACAGCAGAAACAAAGCTGGCAGAATGAGGGATGAGTCACAGAAAGCTTGGTGTAGACCCCCCTCCCCTCTATCTCCGCTAACCCTTCACTCCCTGACCTGGTACCTATTTTTTTCACTACTGCTGTGAAACCTGGAGTTATTCTGTGAGGGGGTTAGGACATTGCACAGGGTGCTTGGGTCTACAGCAGGAAGGGGTTTTCTCCCAGTCATTATGAAAGTTGTAATATTATGGTCTTTACTTTATATACATCATAGAGATTGAATTGCCAAATACACAACTTTTTGTAAAATACATATAAGGCAGTGGTGCAGGAGTGCATTTGTATTTGCCGGCACAAATAACGGGAGCAGCCAATTTGCAAATTTATGTGTCCACAAAAAGAGCAGCATCAACTCGGCATCTTTCTTGTATAAATGTCAGTAATTACTTGTGGAAGTGGCACTTTTGTAATGTCCGTGTGTAACTGCTGTCACTTACTCTTGTATATGGCCCATTTTACAATCTATCCTCCTAATTCTATAAAATTGGGTGCCCAACTTTACGCTTACCCCTGGATTCTATATATGGTGCCTGAAAATCTGCATTGAAACAGAAGCATATTCTATAACAATGCCCATAACTTGGTTAACTAGCTAATCAGCGCTCTTAATTGGATGTTAATGTAACCCAGTGGGATAAATAAGTTTACATGGGGTCTGGGGAGGGGTCCAGGGTGCTTTGGGCATCCTTTGGCCCAGGCAGAGGCATTGGTGGCCAGAAGAATCTCCCATTGGTCTGCACTCTTTTGGGAGGAGGTTGCGCTGTCCGCGACCTCCCCCAAAGCTGCCTGGCCGAGTTGTGCTGTTGCTCAGCTGGGCGCACTGAGAAAATGGCCAGATTCAGCCTATAGGAGGAGGATCCGAGCATGCGTGACTTCTTGTACACATGCATTAGTGCTCCCAGGCCGGTGCTAGGCCCAAACTGAAGCCAGGGCCTAGATTTTAGAGGGCCCGGCTACGTTCCACAGTTACCACAGTAAACTGCGGTGCTTTACCTCTACCGCAGAGTGGGACCCAGACCAGTGGTGTACAGTTGTGGGGAGTGGGTTTAGGGGGGGTTTGGGGGGGCTCAGCACCGAATGTAAGGGAGCTATGCACCTGGGAGCAATTTGTGAAGTCCACTGCAGTGCCCCCTAGGGTGCCCGGTTGGTGTCCTGGCATGTGAGGGGGACCAGTGCACTATGAATGCTGGCTCCTCCCATGACCAAATAGCTTGGATTTGGTCGTTTTTGATATGGACGTCCTCGGTTTCCATTATCACCGAAAACCGGGGATGACCATCTCTAAGGTCGACCTAAATTTCATGATTTGGGCGTCCCCGACTGTATTATCGAAACGAAAGATGGACACCCATCTTGTTTCGATAATATGGGTTATTCTGCCGCTTTACGGGGCCGTCCTGCGAGGACGCCCTCATGACAACTTGGGCGGGCCCGTTCGATTATGCCCCTCTATGTGTACTTTGGTGGTATTTTGAACAAATTTCATAATTTTTGTAATATTTTTCTAAAAATATAACTTTTCTATTATTCTCTATGGAGAATTTCTCTTTCAAAATGGAGATTGTGAAAAGTTTAGATAGGGTCCATGCTTCAAAACATCCTGTGATCTAAGACCTGATTGGTTAGTCGAGTTCAGCTGGTGACTCAGAGTCACTGACTCCCTTAACTACAGCTTACCTGGGAGTGGGGAGAGGGGCTGAAGACTTCAAAGAGTGAGGAAGTGGGTGAGGAACCTCTGACCCTGAGATAGATTTCTGATCTTAAGTACTGAATGAAGGTAAAGTGAGCTGGAAGTGAAAGATGTGGGATTTGTTCAAGAAAGATCTAAAACTGATTGTTTATTACTTGTGTGCAGTGCTGTTTGAAAGTTTTGTAATTAAGACTGAGTGGGAGAAACCAATTGTGTGACTGTGTGAAACAAGTTTATTTAAGCAGATTAGCATCAGTTAAGTCCCAAGGGAAACTGGCCTTCAGGCAGGATCACTGACGGGGGGGGGGGGGGGGGGGGGGGCGGGGGGGACAAAATTCCCCAGGCCCGGGCCTCCAAGGGGGGCCCGGCGCCGCAGTCCCATCCGCCCGCCCTCGGCTCCGTTGACCGTCCGCCACCGGGCCAGGCCCCCTCCATTTAAATCACAGCGCCTTACCACGTCACTCCGTGTGAAAGCGCAGCAGCGGCAGTCTGCAGATCACCTCCCTTCGGGCCTTCCCTCGCTGTGTCCCGCCCTCGTCTGACGTAACTTGCGCGAGGCCGGGACACAGGGAGGGAAGGCCCAAAGGGAGGTGATCTGCAGACTGCCGCTGCTGCGCTTCTTTCACACAGAGCGAGGTCGAGGTGAGGCGCTATCATTTGAATTCAGGGGGCCTGGCCCAGTGGCGGACGGAGGGGTGACGACTACCTCGGGGAGGGGGTGGCGGCAGCGGGGCCCCGGGGGCAGCCTTGCCCCAGGCCCGGCCCAGTCTCTCGGCGGCCCTGCTTCAGGGCCTTGGGTGGCCTGAAGTGAATAGCTTGTGTGTTATGCATGATTTGCTAGTGTGACAGTGTGGGAGTTTGTACCAATTTGGAGAGACCGAGTTGCTGTGGGTAGTATATGACTGTAGTGTGCAAAGAAGAGTGCCCATCTTTAGTTAGGGTATACAGTGAAAAGTATAGGAGGATTATTTAGGGTTGCAAAATTAACATATTTTTTCTCAGCTAGAAAGCCCCAGTAATCCCTATGCCCCAGTTAACCCTGTTCCTGACGTTAGACAGGAGGAAATTCTTTTATGTTGATTTGTTTGAAAGTGCAAGACAGTAGGTTCTAAAGCTGGAAGAAAAGAACCTGAGCTCCAACATTCAAGCAAGGTGAAGAAAAGAAGCACAAAGAGAGACCAAAGTAAAGCTAAGTCTGCACTTCCATATACAGTAAAGGAAAGGACATTGAGAAGTTACTGAGTTTAGTCAAACTTACCTTTTCTAGAGATTGGTTCTGGGTGTCTGCACATGAAAAAAATAAAATAGATCAGAAGGAATCAATTCTTAAGACATACACTACAAAAGAAAGTTATAGCTATAGAATATAGAAAGAAAATAAGATAATTTTGTTAGTATTTATTTGATGGTTTCACTGTTGTTCGAGAGCAGTATTACTATACCTGTTAAAGAAATTTGAGTTAGTTAAATTGTTCTACATAAAGAATTGTTTGAATATATGTTTATGCAACAAAAGAACCAATTTTGTTAACTTGAATACCACATTTTCTATACCCCAAATTGGGTTTAAAATAAAGAAGTAACTATTCCTGCTGAGGCAACCCCCCCCCCCCCCCCCCCGTTAAATAAGATATACTTTATTCCTAAACCCAAGATATTCCTGATTTACAAAATATTTCTGATATACTAGAACAATCCTCTGATATTATAATGAACAGAGCTACAATGATTGTTTCCATAGTGTTTGAACAAGACTATAATACTATTCTAAGATTGTACTTCAGAAATTCCAAAATTTTATTTTGTGGTTCCAAAGTGTGGATATATCCTGACGTCATTAAATCAACTCAACAAAACAGGAAGATGTTTCTTGCATTAAAACAAAAGACTTTAGAAATAGGTGCTTCCTTTTTTCTTGCGTACCCATGCAAGTGTGTAGTTAAATTAGGTGAAACTAAATACACTTCCTTTTCACCGGAACAACTTAAAACGTTTGTAGATTCGAAACAGATTAAATAATGTATAACTTGGACTTATAGCAGCTTTTTGCCTTTAATTTTTTATATGTTTGTATACTTCCCTGATTCTTTTCCCCCCTTCATCCAAGTTTGAGGTCTAAGAAAGGTTTTACATAATAATGTTGATGTAACTAGACTCTAAATCTTTAGAGATTATTCTCTGTATTTCTTATATTAATTGTCAAATTGTATGAGTATTTGGAGTATTGTAATATTAATTCTACCTGTATTTCTGAACAAGGGGATCCTTGATTATTGTGAATTAAAATTATAAATAAAGAAAAAAAAATAAAGAAGTAACATACTTACCATCTACCTGGTGACTGGTTCTCAAAATCCTTTTAGTTTCCATACCTTTCCATAGTTTAGAACTTTGGAAAGGAGGTTAGTTTAATTGTCTCTAAGCTCAGGGGTGAACTGTGAGCTTGAGGTATTTTGCTACAGGTAATGGTAGAGCTTGCAGGCCCTCCGAGACTCAGTAGCTACATTAACAAGCAATTATCAGCACTAATTGGTATTAATTGAGATTTACACGCACAACTCGCTAAGGCCCTCATGATCAAAAGCAAACTCCGGTGCTAGAGGCTGTTAACGCCATACTAGCGCCGGAGTTTGCTGCCGACCCATGATCAGAGCCCTCGAGCGCGTGAAACAACGTACTCGAGAGCTCGTAGCGCAAGTAGCATGCAAATGCATGCTAAACAGGGCTCTTAGCGCAAATAGCTTGCAAATGCATGCTAATCAGCGCTTAACGCATTCATCACCAATGATCAGCGTCCAGCGCGTCAAAGATTGGGTCACTGGCTGTGGCAAACTGTATGCCAGCTCCGAGCTGGCGTTAGGGTTTGCGCCGATCATTGGGGAGGAATGGTGAGCCCTGTCCAGCATGCAGTTGCATGCTGGCAGGCCCCCGTTCCCCCCCCCAAAAGCAAACGCGAACAGGGGGCTGGAGGTCCAGTGGACCTCCGGTCCCCCCCGACGATCCCCCCCCCCCCCCCCATGTTCAGGGAGGGCTGGAGATCCGGTGGGTCTCCAGCCCCCCAAACCCCCAGAAAATGCCAAACCCTCTTCCACCCTCCCACCCAGCGAGCGACCGGGGGGGGGGGGTTGGAGGTCCACCCCAACTCCCCCCCCCTCCCCCCCCCCGCATTGTCGTACCAATCCCTGGTGGTCCAGCGTGAGTAGGAGTACTGACAATCCCCCTCCTGGCCCCCCTACCCTCTCCCACCCTCCCACCCAGCGAGCGAAACCACCCCAACTCCCCCCCCCCCCAGCGTTGTCATACCAATCCCTGGTGGTCCAGCAGGAGTTGAAGTAGTGACAACCCCCCTCCCGGCCCCCCCTAACTTTAGTTGGAGGAGGGACGCAGCCTGCCTCCCTCCTCTTCCAGTGGACGACACCGCAAAATGGTGGCGCGCAGCCCTGCCCATTGCATCCTGAGATACGCTGGGCGGGACTACAAACCATGTAAGGGAATTGCTCCCTTACATGGTCTGTAGCCTCTCCCAGTGCATCCCAGGATGCAGTGGGCTGGGCGCTGCCATTTTGCGGTGTTGTCCACTGGAAGAGGAGGGAGGCAGCTCCTAGCCCCAATCCCCTCCTCTCACCTGCATCCCTATCACTACTACTATTACTACTACTTAACATTTCTAAAGCGCTACTAGGGTTATGCAGCACTGTACAGTTTAACAAAGAAGGTCAGTCCCTGCTCAAAGGAGCTTACAATCTAAAGGACAACATGTGCAGTCAGCTTACAATCTAATGGACAACATGTGCAGACAGTCAATTGGGGCAGTCTAGATTTCCTGGATAGAGGTAAAATGATTAGGTGTCGAAGGTGACATAGAAGAGATGGGCTTTGAGTAAGGATTTGAAGATGGGCATGGAGGGGGCTCTGCGTATGGGCTCAGGGAGTTTGTTCCAAGCATAGGCAGAGGCAAGGCAGAAAGGGCGGAGCCTGGAGTTGGCGGTGGTGGAGAAGGGAGCAGAGAGGAGGGATTTGTCCTGTGAGCGGAAGTTTCAGGTAGGAGCGTAAGGGAATATAAGGGTAGAGAGGTAGTGAGGGGCTGCAGATTGAGTGCATTTGTAGGTTAGTAGGAGAAGTTTGAACTGTATGCGGTACCTGATTGGAAGCCAGTGAAGTGACTTGAGGAGAGGGGTGATATGAGCATATCGGTCCAGGCGGAAGATAAGACGAGCAGCAGAGTTCTGAACGGATTGAAGGGGGGATAGGTGGCTAAGTGGGAGGCCAGTGAGGAGTAAGTTGCAATAGTCAAGGCGAGAGGTAATAAGAGAGTGGACGAGAGTTTGGGTGGTGTGCTCAGAAAGGAAAGGGCGAATTTTGCTGATGTTGTAGAGAAAGAAGCGACAGGTCTTGGCTATCTGCTGGATATGCGCAGAGAAGGAGAGGGAGGAGTCGAAGATGACTCCGAGGTTGCGGGCAGATGAGACAGGGAGGATGAGAGTGCCATCAACTGAGATAGAGAGTGGGGGGAGAGGAGATGTGGGTTTGGGTGGAAAGATAATAAGCTCTGTCTTGGACATACATGTTCAGTATCAGGTGGCGGTTGGACATCCAGGCAGCAATGTCCGATAAGCAGGCCGATACTTTGGCCTGGGTTTCCGCAGGGATGTCTGGTGTGGAGAGATAAAGCTGGGTGTCGTCGGCATAGAGATGATATTGGAAGCCATGAGATAAGATCAGCGAGCCCAGGGAAGAAGTGTAGATTGAAAAAAGAAGGGGTCCAAGGACAGATTCCTGAGGAACTCCAGTTTCTGTGTCAACCCTCTACCCTTAGTCTCCTCCCAGACCCAGCATTAGTCCTTCTCCTACACCCATCTCTTGATTCCCATTCCCAGCTCGTTTTAGCTCCAAGCCCCTTTCCCCCAGCCCCAGCATCAGACCTTTTTCCTAGCCTTAGTATGAGCCGCCTTCTATTACCCCACCATCTGTCAACATCAGCTCCCTTCTGCCACCTACAGCATCTGCTAACATCGGCCCCTTTCTGCCATCCCCAGCTCCCATGTCATCTCCAGCCCCAACATCAACTTTCTCCCTGTCCTATTCTCAGTATCAGCCCCCTCCCCATCTCTCCAGTTTACAGTTTATTTAGACTTTCTGTACCACCCATACTGACATGCAGAATTGGGCGGAGTACAAACCTAATATTAAAAAAAAAAGAAAGAAAGAAAATGGAAAAGGAACTACAATATCATAAAGCAAAGAGAAACAGCCACACAAGAGGACAGAACCAATCATTATTACAACAAAAAGACATTAGTAAATAGCACATCTTGAAATGTAGGAAATATGCACAGCAGAGAGACCAGCATCACACCCCAAGACCTGAAGGGCCAAATGCCTGCTCGAATAGCCACATTTTTATAGCTGTCTTGTGCTGTGTAGATTCCAAGTATGCCTTTGGTCCAGGAAGAACTAATCGATAGTCATTTATTGATTGGAGGATGATAAAGCACCTTTAAAACTGAAGAAAATCAGACAGGGGGACTCAGTTAAATGGTTTTGATGATGAGTTGAAAATTTTGAAGAGAGTTGCTAGAAAGTTGGACAGGGTTTGGAGAGATGACCAAGCTAATAAGATTAAATGGAAACAGTTTGCTATTTCACAAAAAAAGAAACAAATACTATTCTAAATTAATTGGTACCGAAACTTTGAATATGAAAAGAATCTTTAATGTGATTAATTCATAATGGACTGTAGATCATTTGGTTGGACCTGAGACCACTTCCTCTTTATCATCAAATGATTTAGCTCAGTATTTTAAGCATAAAATAGAAACCTTACGTAGGAAAGTAAATGGTTTGGATCTGCCATCACTGGATACAGATTTGGATGTTGCAGTAGACCATTTTGAACCCATTAATATAAATATGGTTAAAAGATTACTGGGGAGGTATGCTAGAACTGTATGCTTTTTGGTTAATGCGATCTGCCTCTCCTAGCATTTTGGTGCTTATGACTGAATGGTTACCATTAAATAATTGCCTTTTAGACATGGCTTATTTCCTGAGAGTGGTGGTAATATTATCTTGACATCAATCCAAAAAGATCCTAAGGGTAATTTACATGAAGTTTCAAACTATACCTTCAATACCGTTGTTAATAAAAGTTAAGGAGGGTTGGGTTATACTTCAACTAGAGGATTATCCATGCAAATTTGATTTATTTATTTTTATAAGGGATATAGCACCGAGACCATTTTGGGTGCTTGAATTGCACATGGGAGACATTTTTTGAGTCATGCACAATGTGCTATAGTAATTCAATTTGATTTATCAAGCGCATATGACCTTGTTGATCATGAGGTATTACTGTATCTACTGGATAGTTTTGGTGTAAGAGGAGTAGTATTAGATTGGTTTAGGGGAAAGAAATGATAGAGTTAAGAAACAGGGGGACTTATCGGAAATCTGGACACCTGTTTGTGGAGTCCCACAAGGTGCCCCCCTCTCACCCACTCTATTCAACCTTCTTCTGCAACCTTTGGGAACAACGCTTGACAGTTTGCAGCTACCCTTTTTCAGTTATGCCAACAATATTACTATACTAATGCCGGTCTTCAGAGAGTATTCTAAAATGATGCAGAGGGGTATTGTACTCACTGCTAATGGGAATAATGATGCCATGCTGGAAAACTACTACTACTACTTAACATTTCTAAAGCGCTACTAAGGTTACGCAGCGCTGTACAATTTAACATAGAAGGACAATCACTGCTCAAAGAGCTTACAATCTAAAAGACGCGTGGGCAGTCAGACCGATAGGGGCAGTCAAATTGGGCAGTCTGGAATTCCTGAAAGGTAAGAGTTAGGTGCCGAATGCAGCATTGAAGAGGTGGGCTTTAAGCAAAGACTTGAAGATGGGCAAGGAGGGGGCTTGGCGTAAGGACTCGGGGAGGTTGTTCCAAGCATAGGGTGAGGCGAGGCAGAATGAGCGGAGCCTGGAGTTGGCGGTGGTGGAGAAGGGTAATGAGAGGAGGGATTTGTCCTGTGAACGGAGATTTCGGGTTGGAACGTAAGGGGAGATGAGGGTAGAGAGGTAGTGAGGGGCAGCAGACTGAGTGCATTTGTAAGTAAGAAGGAGAAGCTTGAACTGAATGCGGTATCTGATTGGAAGCCAGTGAAGTGACCTGAGGAGAGGGGTGATATGAGTATATCGGTTCTGGCGGAATATAAGACGTGCAGCAGAGTTCTGAACAGATTGAAGAGGGGATAGGTGGCTAAGTGGGAGGCTGGTGAGGAGTAAGTTGCAGTAGTCAAGGCGAGAGGTAATGAGAGCGTGGACGAGAGTACGGGTGGTGTGTTCAGAGAGGAAAGGGCGAATTTTGCTGATGTTAAAGAGGAAGAAGCGACAGGTCTTGGCTGTCTGCTGGATATGCGCAGAGAAGGAGAGGGAGGAGTCAAAGATGACTCCAAGGTTGCGGGCAGATGAGACGGGGAGGATGAGGGTGTTATCAACTGAGATAGAAAGTGGAGGAAGAGGAGAAGTGGGTTTTGGTGGAAAGACGATGAGCTCGGTCTTGGAGATGTTCAGTTTCAGGTGGCGGTTGGACATCCAGGCAGCTATGTCGGACAAGCAGGCTGATACCTTAGCCTGGGTCTCAGCGGTGATGTCTGGTGTGGAGAGATACAACTGGGTGTCATCAGCATATAGATGATACTGGAAACCGTGAGATGAGATCAGGGAGCCCAGGACAGAGGTGTAGATTGAGAAGAGAAGGGGTCCAAGGACAGATCCCTGGGGAACACCAACAGATAGCGGGATGGGGGTGGAGGAGGATCCATGAGAGTGAACTCTGAAGGTGTGGTGGGAGAGATAGGAGGAGAACCAGGAGAGGACAGAACCCTGGAACTTAAATGAGGACAGTGTGGCAAGAAGTAAATCATGATTGACAGTTTCAAAAGCAACGGATAGATCAAGGAGGATGAGGATGGAGTAGTGGCCTCTGGATTTGGCAAGGAACAGGTCATTACAGACTTTAGAGAGTGCTGTTTCTGTTGAGTGTAGAGGGCAAAAGCGTGTCTATTTCTTCCCTGATTCCTCCTATTGCCTGCTTGGAAAGAGTGTACTGTCTAATCTGTGGGTCATTGCAACCCTTTTTGAGAAAAAAGAGAGACAGTATCTATTTATTTAGCCCTCCCATATAGCTGCTGTGGAGTTACCCAAACGGAAAGTGGGACTTTCTCCCACACATCTGATTCCACTACTAAGTTGCACGGAGCTGACACTATGGTACATGTAAAGCCCCACTGCGGACACTTCCAGACTATGTCATGATCTAACTTCCTTTTCTGAATCTTTTCCCACTGTCCCCTGGAAGAGGTACCCATTGGTCGCCCTATTACTCCCACCCACCAGGGCTCATCCTCACCCCTGTCCCCTCAATGTCTAGCTTTAAGATGTACTTGCGTCTGGGGTGCACACATACCTTGACCCACTAGAGGTCGCATGGCACCTGTCCTGCAAGGAATCATATTCAATTCTTCAAAATTCCACTGATTAGCAATTGCTTGGGTCATTAGTTCAATCTGCCCTGGCTCAGGCTCCCACTGGAGGACTGGGGCTACAGACATGTAAGCCTGAAATCTTTTCAAAGGTTCCACTTTACAGTGGGTCTGCACTGCTAACTTAGTAAATCTCTCCCCAGTAAGTTAATGGGATAATCAGAGGCATACAAGAATTTCACTTCTATTTACTCCCCCCCTGTCGCGTCCTTTACCTGTGTGTCCTGCCCACTCCTCGGCCTTGCCCCCAGGATAGGGAGCGTCAGCTGTGCTGCTCGGGCTGGCGCTCCGACGCTGCTTCCTTCCCGTTTGTTGCATCGGATGTCGGGGCAGCACAGCACACTTGCCCGTCTCGTGCCGTGCTCCCTCAGCACGATATTGATCTGGGCGGCAGTCTCTGGTGGCACGTCCTGAGGGCATGTTGGTCTCTTGGAGCCTCACGTCGCAGTTGTCCAGCATTCGGGGCTAAGCCTTGCGTGGTGTGCGCAGGCTGGTTTCTGCCTACGTCAGGCTCGTTGGACTGGCTCCGCCTTCTTGGGTCCAGATTGGCTCCTCAGGTTCAGGACTCCTCCTGCTTTGAGATCAGGAGCCTATCAGGAGTGTTTTCTGCCAGCTGATTCCTTGCTGCTCCTGAGGACTGGGCTATTTGAAGGAAGTCTCTGCTGCTGTTCCCTGCTTCGACTTCTTGTACCTGAGACTGTGTTCCGTGTCACTCTTACTGGTAGCCTGCCTAGAGACTTTGCCTGGGCCTGACTACTGCTTTTGTTTGCCGTCTGCCTAGAGACTTTGCCTGGACCTGACTACTGCTTTTGCTTGCCGCCTGCCTAGAGACTTTGCCTGGAGCTGATTACTGCTTCTGCTTGCCGCCTGCCTAGAGACTTTGCCTGGACCTGACTACTGCCTTTGCTTGCTGCCTGCCTTTGTACCTTTGCCTGAAACTGGACTGTGTCTTTTGCTTGCTGCCTGCCTTTGAACCTTTGCCTGAATCTGGACTGTCTTTTGCTTGCTGCCTGCCTTTGAACCTTTGCCTGAACCTGGACTGTGTCTTGTGCTTGCCGCCTGCCTAGAGACTTTACCTGGACCTGACTTCTGCTTCTGCTTACCGCATGACTAGAAACCTTTCCTGGGTTCATCTCCGGCTTCTAGTGCCCTGCTCTTCATCTTCTACCGCAGGTAAGGCCAGAGTTGTTCGGCCACCAAACATTGTTTGGCTCAAGGACTCACTACTTATTGTAGCAGGTGTGACACCCCCCCCCCAAACTGTAAGTTGAAAGGCACTGTATACCTTAACTCTTGGGACTGTCCAGAAAATCCTATCTTGCTGGTAGTTTCTGAGGAAAGGGGAAATGGGCATATGTTCTGGCCAGACCCTATGGTGGATATAGTGGCCCCAGTGTCAATTAAAAATTGTACTGGCACAGTAGCCACCCTGCCTTCCACAACGGGGTCTTATAGCCCAATCTCTGTCTTCAGAACCTGCTATGATGCTAGTCATTGGGGACTTGGCCTCCCCCCCCTGTGGTCCATTCCATGGAGGTCGAAAGTTCCTTCCTCCCTGTGCCTGATATCTTGGGGCTGGACCTGCATTCCGAGGTCCCCTTGCCCTGCACTCTCTGCTCATGTGTCCCATCTGCCCACAATTCCAACCCTGTAATTGTGAAAAATCTGGTTTCTGTGGATAGTCTGTTCCTCCTTTCCCTTGCTGATTCTGTCTCTGCCCTGCCCCTACTCCTGGGGAATTAATCATGGTTAGCTGCATCTCTGCCTGCTCTATTTGTGTAGTGAGGAATTTGGATTTGTTTTCTAAACCTTTCTCCTTATTTGCCTTCTTGTCTGTCTGTTGCTAAGTTCTCTGCATGAAATGCACAATATGAGATATGATCTCGGCCCAAGACTTATATTCTAAGGATACCACACCATCCAGGGCCTTCTGTACTTCTACAGGGAATCTTTTCTTTAAAATATGATAGAATAAGATGTGGGAGTTCCCATGATGCCATGGCTCCCCAATTTCCTGGTGCCATAGGTCCCGCAGTGTCTTTATATAGTGATGAACATCATCCCCCAGGGCCATCACTCTGCTGGACACATTGCTAAAATTGCGGGTGTCTCTACATTGCTGCCTCAGAGCCCCCGATCACATTGTGCATGGGACCGAACTCAGCACCATCATTATCAGTGCTCTGCAGCGCCACTCCTGGAAATCCTGCCATTCTAAAAAGTTCATCAGTATTACCCCCCCCCCCCCCCCACTAGTCTGGCTAGCAATGCTTTTACATCACCCACAGCCATGGGCGTAGTTCGGGGGGCGAGGGGAGCATTGCCCCCCCAAATGCAGGGTGGGCGCAGCGCAATGCAGCAGGCAGCTCTTGGACGGTCCCTTCTTCCCGCCCTCAGCTCCCCAACTGACAGCCCTCCTTTCCGTTCCTTCCCCCCCCCCCCCCACGCGTTTAACCCTTTTACTTTCAGTTGCAGTGACGGCAGTGAAGAAGACATAAGAGCGGGTTCACCTCCAGCTTTTCCCTTGCCTTCCCTCACACAGTGTCCCGCCCTCACGGAAACAGGAAATACATCATCGCAGAAGGCGGGACACTGAGTGAGGGAACGGAGAAGCTGGAGGCGAGTCCGCTGTGTTGTCTTCTTCACTGTCATCGCTGCAACTGAAAGTAAAAGGGATAAATGTGCGGGGGAGGAGCAGGAAGGAACGTAGAGGAGGGCTGTCAGAGAGCTGAGGGAGGGCAGGGAGAATCGCTGGACATGGATGGGAGGAGAGGGCAGGGGGAGAGAAGAGATCGCTGGGTATGGAGAGGAGGGCAGGGGGAGAGAAGAGATTGCTGGAAAGGAGGGGAGAGAGGAGAATTGCTGGACATGGATGGATGGATGAATGGAGGGGGCAGGGGAGAGAGCAAATTTGCTGGTTATGGATGGATGGAGGAGAGGGCAGGGGAGAATGGAGAGTTGCTGGACATGGATGGATGAAGAGGAGGGCAGGGGAGAGAGGAGAATTGCTGGACATGGATGGATGAATTGGGGCAGGGGAGAGAGGAATTTTGCTGGATATGGGTGGATGGAGGAGAGGGCAGGGGAGAATGGAGAGTTGCTGGACATGGATGGATGGCGGGGAGGGCAGGGGAGAGAGGAGAATTGCTGGACATGGGTGGATGGAGGGGGCAGAGAACAAATTTGCTGGATATGGATGGATGGAGGGGAGGGCAGGGGAGAGAGGAGAATTGCTGGACATAGATGGATGGAGGGGGCAGGGGAGAGAGCAAATTTGCTCAATATGGATGGATGGAGGAGAGTGCAGGGGAGAATTGAGAGTTGCTGGATATGGATGGATGGAGGGGAGGGCAGGGGAGAGGAGAATTGCTGGACATAGATGGATGGAGAGGGCAGGGGAGAATGGAGAGTTGCTGGATATGGATGGATGGAGGGGAGGGAAGTCAGGAAGGAGATGCACATGGATGGAGGGGAGGGTAGAGAGGAGAAATGCTGGACAAGGATGGAGGGAAGGAAAAACAAAGGAAGGAGATGCACACGGATGGAGGGGAAGGGAGAGAGGAGAAATGCTGGACATGGATGGAGGGGAGGGAAGACAGAGGAAGTAGATGCACACGGATAGAGGGGAGGGGAGTGAGGAAAAATGCTGGATATGGATGGAGGAGAAACTGATGAATTTAAGGACTGGATCGGAACACTTTGAGGGCAGATACTGAAACTCGAAGAGGGACAGGGCTACAGATGGTAGACAGGATGCATAAGGACACAGGAGGATGGTGGACATGGTGAGAGAAAAATATCAAATGGAAAGAAGACACTGCAGAAAACAGAAGACACTGGGACCAAAGCAAATAGAAAAATTAAATGATCAGACAACAAAGGTAGAAAAAAGTATTTTATTCAGAATTTATTAATTGGAATATGTCAGCTTTTGAAAATGTGCATCTGTGATATTTTGTATGTACATTTCAATTTTTCTAGTATTTCTGTATGCTGAGTCTGACTTCTTGAGGTAACTTTCCCTTTCAGTATTTTGCCTTCATATTTTTTTAATTTCTAGTTCCTTGCGTAATATCTGTTGTGTCATGTGTTTTTCATGTGTGATCAAGGTGCAGTATTCTGCTAGCGTGTAGTATTTGCAGCCCTTTTTGTTTTGTTTTGTCACTAGGTAGTGTACTGGTGTTTTAGACCCCAAAGTAATTACAGTGCTGCCTTTCCATGCATAAGGTTGTAGCTCGTCCTGTCCTTGGAATTAGTGCTGTTATGGTTTGGTAAGGTTATGAGTGGGTTTTTGCACAAGTTTGTGTATAGTGTTTTGCAGTGGAGAGATTGTGTGTTGGCCTTACTGAGATGGCACCAAAACATCAGAAAGGGTGGAGAGCCTAAATCATGACACACTACCTCTTGAAGGATCTACATATAGAGCTTATGCATTTCTAAGGTCTATACTGGCATGGTATGGGAAAGGGGGTGGGGAAATGCTACTGGAGATGAAGAGGGAGTGCTGGGTAAGGAGGAAAGAAGGAAGGAAGGAAGGAAGGAAGGAAGGAAGGAAGGAAGGGAGAAAGAGCTGGCTTTTTTGGGAATAACCATAATGAATATGTATGAGATATCTCATACATATTCATTATGGTTATTCCCAAAAAAGCCAGCTCTTTCTCCCTTCCTTCCTCCATTTTAGCATATTCATTTGTGTGTATATATATATATAAATATATATATATATATATGCAAATGAATATGCTAATATGCCCTGCCCCCATCCTTTGCCCCCCCCAAACTACGCCCATGCCCACAGCTAAAGTATGTCCTGACATAATTTGTTCAAATTTAGCTATGAAAGCTGACACTCCTTTCTCCAGGGGAGGCAAAGACATTTACCAGATCCATAATGGACTGAGGAACATATCTTAATACTGGACCTCCCACCCTGTCCAAATGATTAGTCCTAAGTAAAGGTTTAATTGATTTCAGTGGGGCTGGCTTACTGGGTGCTTAACTGCTACCAGCGTCTTCTCCTGCTTGTCTGACTTCAGTGTTGGAGCTGGATGTAGTAGAGGAAATGAAGGAGACAGATGAGAGGAAAAAAATGACAAATGGACAGGAAAGAGAAATGAAAAGAAGACAGAAAGCAGTAACTAGAGACCGGGGTCAACACAATTAGAAAAATTAAGTGGCCAGACAACAAAGGTAGAAAAATAATTTTATTTTTTATTTAGGATGAAGTAATGCAGTAGCCATGTTAGCCCACTTTAAAAGGTAATTAATAAGAAAAGAATGGAAAATAAGATGATACCTTTTATTGGACTAACTACATGTTTTTGACTAGTTTTCCTTTGGAGGCCAAAGCCTCCTTCCTCAGGTTGGGTCAGTATACTGCTGCTATGGTCTACTGTCCTGACATAAGAAAAAAGGTTTTGGCCTTCGAAAGCTATTTATTTATCAGGTGGGCCTTTTACAAAGGCAAGCTAACATTTTTAGAGCACACTAAAAGTAAGCATGTGTTAAACGCTAGAGATGCCCATATATTCCTATGGGCATTTCTAGTGTTTAGCCGAGCGTGTACTAAAAACGCTATAGCACCTTTGTAAAAGACCCCCTAGGTTCTTTATATACTGCCTTTCTGTGGTACAATCAAAGCAGTTTACATTTTAAATTCAAGTAGCAAGTCAAAATTGTATTGTTAGTCCAATAAAAAAGGTATAATTTTATTTTCCATTTGTGTTTTATTTGTTAATTTGTAATGTAGTGATTGGAGTTTTTGAAATGTATATCTGCTAGCTTTATATTTTGCACAGCAGAGGAAGGGGTGGCATGCATCACAGCTTCTCTTTCCCTGGTTGTTCTATTTAATTTTTGTGAACATATTTCTATTTTTAGCTTGTGATTACTTATTCTGTATTTGGTGGGAGTCTGTCTGTGTTCTGTATGTGTGAAAGAGATGGGGTTCTCTGTTAGTATTGAATATCTGTGTAAAATCAATCCATGCTAATCAGGCTTGTTTAGTTTCCTATAGGTGAATTGCCTTTTTCCTAGGTAGACTCTTGTGTGACTCCTGGAAGTTAGTGTTGTTATGGTATTGTAAAATTGCTTTATAGGTTCTGAGTGACTTTTGTAGGTTTTTTTTTTTTATCTGTTCAATATTAACAAAGCACAGTTGTATAAGAAAGGTATCCAATAAGAAAAGAAAAATATAACACCTCATCAAGATAATTAAGAAAAATATAACACCCCGTAAAGATAATTAGAAATCACAAGCCCACTTCAAGAGAGGCAGTTATACCTTACAATAATGAATAATTAAGGAAAATAAAATTAGGCCAACCTAATTTAAATTTACACCCTATAAATGTATATGTCTCCAACAAAGCCCAAAACAATTGCCTTATTTATGATGACAATTAAGAAATTGCTCCAGTTGTAATGAATCCCAGAATATAACTCTTTGCCTTGAAAAGTAAGAACATTTATAGGGAAAATTAGAGAAAACTGAGGCACCAAGAGCAACAACCCTAGGTTGAAGGGCCAAAAATGCCCTAGACCTGAGTTGAGCTGCTCTAAATACATCAGGAAAAATACTAATTTTCACACCACAAAAGGAAATATATATTTTTAAAAATACTTTTTCAAGATCAAATTTTTATCCAAGTCAGAGGCCAAGGAGACCAGGAGAGTAGACCTTGTTTCAATCACATCCTGAATGTCATCTGTCAAATCAACTTCAGGTGAACTCAGTTGGTCTTCTTCCTGCTGGTCTCCCTGAAGCCGCCTCTTATTAGAAATATAATAACAGTTTAAAATTGGAAAAGTATCAGCATTCACCAATTCTAAAAGTAACTCCAGAGATAACAAACATATACAGGGAAAATTAAGCAAATGCAGATTCCTGGCTCTATTGAAGTTTTTAGTAGATTCCAATTTTATGTTTACAACAGTAGAAGTTGAGATAACCTGAAGGGAAGAAATCTGCTTTTCAATTGCTGACACCTTTGTAGATAGAATGTATTTGGATACAGGCAGCAGATGATGTTTTGTATATTCCTGAGAATCTAGCATGTGATGTTTTTGTTCTTTCCTGAGAAAGTAGCAGAATAGCAGGTGATGTTTGTACATTCCTGAGCAGGTTCACGAGCTGTTCATGTAGAGTTGTTCTTGTAAGCAATGCATGATCATGGTTGTGTAAGCAAAATGTAACCAATAGTAATGATAATACATGTAATATCCATGAATATTCATAGAGTATATAAGAAGGGGATTGACTCCCAAATAAAGAGTTTTTTGCCCAGACACACGAGAGGAGAGTTATTTTGCAACATCTGGTGATCCCCGACGTGATCGGTGAAAACGTGACGTACTTACTACGACTGGAACAGTCAGCGCGCCATTCCTTCTACGGAACACTGTAAGTATGGGGGGAAATTTAACATCATCACATAAACAACATGCACAGGAGCTATATACTATAACGCAAAGATATGGTTCCTCCCGAATCCAATAACTCTTAAAGATATAGAGCGTTTAATTGAGGAAATAGTTTGTCAATGTCCCTGGTATCCAGAGAAGGGATCATTCGATCCTCAAACATGGGAAAAGATAGGGCAGCAGTTTCGTTTAGAGCCTAGAGTTTCGACTCCTATATTATTGACTTGGAGAGAGATATATTCTACTATAGTAATTCTCTCTTCTGGATTGACAGGCATTACTAACGAAAATATATCCAACAAATTGCCAGGCAAGACCTGGTCTCTTTTACCTCCCGCGACTCTTGGACCTACACCTTCTCCTCCTTCTTGTCGGCTGGCCACCGATATGGGAAGGGAAGAGCAAAACAAAACTCCTGACTTTACTACTACTACCCCTAATAAACCAATTGAAAATATCCAAAACAACAACGCTAATGATAGCGTTATTATTACCAAAACACCAAAGAGCGTAGAACGACCTAGTTTAATTCAATTAGGTATACAGCAAGCACGAAAAAATGGTGAATTCATTTGGAACGATGATCTATGGGATAATTCGGAACCTAATCCTAATTTATACCCAGTTACTAGAACTACAACAATAGAGGCAGGGAACGAAACACATCATGCAGAATGGACTGCTCTACCTTATCAAGTTTTGAGAGAATTACGTAGAGCTATCGTAGAATCAGGTTTAAAAAGTTCATTTGTTCAAGGCATGATAGAAGGGATTAGTAACGGTTACTTAATGACTCCAAAAGATTGGAAAGACCTTTTCCGTATGCTGTTAACTCCTGCGCAATATGTAGTGTGGGATAATGAATATAAGCAAGCAGCACAACTTATCACTGGGACTAATTTGGTGCCTGATCAAATTATGGATCGGGACCATTTTCAACCCTTGATATGCAAATTCAACAAAACGATACCTGTTTTCAAGCCATAGGCACTTGTATCTTGCGAGCATTTAAAAGAACACCAGAAGGGAATAAACCAACAAAATCTTTTGCATCAATTAAACAGGGTGCAACCGAATCTTACCTTCAATTTGTTAATCGATTGCAGGAAGCTGTAACTAGGCAAATTGATAATCTTGATGCGCAAACAGAGTTATTGATTAAATTAGCCCAAGAAAATGCAAATTCAGATTGCAAAAAGGCATTGCAGACTGTAGCTCATCGCCCAGGAATTACTTTAGCAGATTTATTGAGCGCATGTGCAGATGTGGGGACTCATGGTTATTCTATGAATTTGTTAGCAGGAGCTATACAAAAAGGTAATAAGCCACAGGGGACGTGTTTTAATTGTAAGAAACCAGGACATTTTCGAGCTCAGTGTAGAGCCCCAGGAGGGGGTGCCAACTTTGCAAAAGGACCTTCTCGACCTTCTCGAAAATGTCCTCGATGTCAAAAAGGATATCATTGGGCCAATCAATGTCGCTCTAATCCAATTAATTCCACACCGCCACCCCCAAAAAACTTTGCTCCGGGTTAACTCCTAACCTCGGTCCAAAGGGAGTGCAAGGGTCTTTTGCTCATAGTACTACTGCTACACAAGGTAGTGCAGGAATTGACCTTATTGCAGCGGAATGTAAAACTGCCATCTTACCTCATGAAGTTTTGGTATATAATACTACCTTTAAAGGACCCATTCCAGCGGCTACTGTAGGTTTAGTATTACCTCGCTCCTCTGCATCGAAGGCAGGTATTCATGTTATCCCTGGAGTTATTGATGCTGATTACACAGGCATTGTTAAAATTCAAGTATGGTCCTCATCACCTTTAACAATTTCTCCCGGGGACTCGTGGGCACAATTAATTATTTTACCATATTTTACAGCACCTATTCCTTCTACTGTCTCTCGTACAGGGGGCTTTGGATCTACGCGACAGGTAAGTGCAGTTTTAAAACCGGTTTCTAATGCACGACCCACTGCTCAATTTTTATTGCAACAAAAGCCCTTTGTTGGTATATTAGATACCGGGGCGGATGTTTCTGTCATAGCTTATAAACAATGGCCTGTGGAATGGCCCATTGAAGATACTTCACATGTGACAGGAATAGGGGGAACTCAGTCAGCCTCCCAAAGTTCTCAATGGTTATCTATTACATATCCTAACGATACCAAGGTTCTAGGACATATTAAGCCCTGTATTTTACAAGTACCCTTTAATTTATGGGGTCGTGACCTTTTGGAACAATTAGATGCATCATTGATCCTACCTGATTAACAGTTCATAAATATGTCTTTTTCTCTTCCTTTGGAATGGAAAACTGACAAACCTGTTTGGGTAGAGCAGTGGCCGATTACCAGAGAAAAACTGTTGATTTTACATCAATTGGTGGAAGAACAATTACAATTAAATCACATTGAGCCTACCAATTCTCCATATAATACTCCGGTATTTGTGATCAAGAAAAAATCCGGAAAATGGAGATTTTTACATGACCTACGAGCTATTAATGCGATTTTAGAACCAATGGGCCCGTTACAATGTGGTATTCCAAATCCTAATTTGATTCCTTATGATTATCAATTAGCTATTATAGATCTGAAGGATTGTTTTTTTTCAATTCCTCTCCAGGAAAAAGATTATAAATACTTTGCTTTTACTGTACCTGTTTACAATAATGCACACCCTACTACTAGGTATTGTTGGAAAGTTTTGCCCCAGGGAATGTTAAATTCACCCACTATTTGTCAATACTATGTTCATCAAGCCTTGCAACCATTTCGTGCCTATTTCCCTCAACTTTTGGTATATCATTATATGGATGATATACTAATTGCAGGGATAACTCTTCCCCCTTCTTGGAAATCTACTTTAATTTCTATCTTGGCCTCCTCAGGATTAACAATTGCCTCAGAGAAGGTTCAAGAAAAGGAACCCTATTTATATCTAGGTTTCCGTATGACTAAAGCTGCAGCCCAACCTGTCGCTCCTCATCTCAATTTACAGTCTCCCACGACATTACATCAATTACAAGAGATTTTAGGAAATCTCAATTGGTTACGTCCCTACTTGAAACTTCCTACAGAATTTTTACAACCCCTGTTTCTCGCATTAAAAGGTCATAAAACACCTGCTGAATTAATTACACTCACTGCATCGCAACAAACAATTCTGTCACAATTGGATCAAATCTTACAAACAAAATGGACAGATAGACGAGATGCATTTGCCCTTTTTTGTTTTTGCGTTCTCAAAGACCCCACCCACCGACAACCGTTTGGTGTCTTATATCAAGATACAACTCCTCCGAAATTGATAGAATGGGTCTATTTACAGAATACTCTCCATTCTACTATTACACAATGGCCCCAGCAACTAGCCTTGCTGATTACTAAAGCTCGAGAGCGAGCAACATTCATGACTGGTTTCGACATTCTTAAACTCATCATTCCTCATTCTTTGTGGCAGTGGGAAAAAATGATTCAGTTCTCCGACGACTTGCAATTTATTTTAGCCACTTATGTTGGTATTATAGATTGCCACTATCCTAAAGACCCTCGCATACAGGGCACATCCATTTTGCCAATCACTCTTCATGATCCCATTTCTTTACGTCCACTCCCTACTGCTCTCACCGTCTTTACAGATGGTAGTCCCACTCGTGGGGTGGTTACTTGGTACAATCTGAACAAATGGCACGTCAAATTTACCTCTCCACAAACCTCTGCTCAACGTTCAGAGCTTGCTGCCATCATCCTGGCTCTTTCTTTATTTTCAGATCAACCACTGAATCTTATTGTTGACAGTCAATATTGTGCTAATCTTGTCCGTCGCATGCCCGACAGTTATGTATCATTCAAAATGGATGCCTCTTTTTATGCTTTACTGTTAACCCTCCAAGGTTACTTGGAGAATCGCCTTTCTTCTCTCTTTATAGGTCATATCCGCAGTCATCAACCTTTTCCTGGTGGTCTGTCTGAAGGGAATGCTCGAGCGGATCGCCATCTTCATTTTTTCTCCACAGCACACTGCAGTCATGAACTTCATCATCAAAATGCACCTAGCCTAGCTCGCCAGTTTCAAATTTCTTTAGAAGAAGCTAGAGCTATTATCAAAAATTGTCCACAATGTTCCTTTTCAGCTCCTACTACCTTTTTTCCTGGAGTTAATCCTCGTGGTCTGGAAGTTAATAGCCTCTGGCAAATGGACGTTACTCACTTTCCCCCTTTTGGTCAATGGTCTAAGCTTCATGTGGTTGTTGATACTCATTCTGGATTTTTGTGGGTCACTGCACAAAAAGGGGAAACTACATCTCATGTCCGCTCTCATCTTCTCCAAGCTTTTGCGGTCATGGGTGTTCCTAAAACTCTCAAGACAGACAATGCCCCTGCTTATACTTCCACCTCCTTACAGGAGTTCCTGACCCTCTGGCATATTGAGCACCTTTTTGGTATCCCCTATAACTCCACTGGTCAAGCTATTGTTGAACGTGCTAATCGCACACTGAAAACTGCTTTAAGTAATCTGACTACAAAAAAAGACGGTATTCTCCGTCATAGAGTAAGCATTGATGAATGCTTAGCACAAATCCTTTACACACTGAATCATCTCAATCTCATCAATAATCCTGCTACAAAAACTTTTTCTTCCAGATTTGAACAACATTTTCGTACTCCTGCCCCACCTTTATCTCGTCCTTTGGTCATATACCGACAACTACCTTCTGATCAGTGGAGTTCCCCTGTGCCTCTCCTTACCTGGGGTCGTGGTTACGCTGCTGTTCAAACAGATTCTGGCCCGGTGTGGATTCCAGCAAAGTGGGTGAAACCTCATGTCGTGGCATCAAGGTCTTCACAACCCAATTCCCAATTTCACACTCACCCTTCAAGGACCGCAGATGCAAACACGCAAACGGTCAGTGACTCGTCAACCTAATGCTCCTGTTACTTGGGGACAAATTAAAGCCTTGAGTCAACAAGCTACAGAGACTTTAGAAAAAGCTCATATTGAAAAGACTGATGATAACTTCGTAGTGGCTATTATTGCAGCGCTTAATGCTAATTCCATTACATTGCTTCTACTGTGTTGTTGTTTGTACATACCTTGTGGACAGTCACAATTACTTCCCACAAAAAATATTTGGGAAGCGTTTGCAATTTCACTGAACCAAACTGATTTCTGTCTTTCTCATCAAAAGGCAGTTGGAGAAGTTTTGGCAACTTGCCTGATTCCAGTATGTCATGATCCTAAAGATATGCAAAATGATACTTGGTTTTATTCACAGCTTCCTGTTAATTCATCCTATCGAAATGCTTCTTATGAATACCATAATTGGGGAACACAAACCCTGTTGCCGCCTACTTTGGCAATGCATGTGAGAACCAATCAAATAGCTAGTATCAATATGACATGTGCTCGTATGGTTAATTGTACCCGATCAAATTGTGTTAATTTTGGACCAACTTTGTTAAATTGTAGCTCCTACGAAAATGTTTCATATATTTATAAATTTACTCATTTACCCCCTGGTTGGTTTTGGTCATGTGGAATGTATACCTTTAATTATATTCCAGCTAATATATCTGATGGTACTACATGCTGTCTAAGTCGACTCACTATGGTACTTCCCAGTAAACATATTTTATTTTCTAACTCCTCACATATGCGATCCAAGCGTATGACCCTTGCTGCCAATTGCAATGATAATGTTAAATTTCTGAGTCAAACTGAATATCTGGCACTTGCATTTTCATTAATAGGTGTCCCTGCATTGGCAGCGGCAAATGCAAAAAATATTCGTGAATTAGCCTGTTGGGCAATTAAATCAATCAATGCAACCTCCACTGCTATTAGTTTACTTAATGCTGAGCAACAGCAATTACGTCATGGAGTTTTACAAAATCGAGCAGCCATTGATTATCTTTTATTACTTAACCATCATGGTTGCGAAGAGTTTCAGGACATGTGCTGTTTTAATTTATCTGACAATTCAAAGGCCATTGACAAACAATTAGCTTTCCTACGGAATTTAACTACTCATATTACTATTCATAATAACCTACTCTCTGATGTATGGGATCAATTGTGGCAATGGATCCCTTGGACCTGGCTCCGCCCTATTATCCAGTATTTAGTCATTGGTATTTTTGTTTTCACTATTTTTTGCTGTTGTATACAATGCATTCCTAACCTTTTTTCTTTATGTTTTCCTCGTCCATTCGCTCCAACACGTCACTCTGCTCAATATGTTTATAAGCTATTACAAACATCTCCACCTCCATCTCCAGCTGGCACACCACGGAGATTTCATTAAAAAAAAAAAAAAAAAAAAAAAAAAAAAAGGTGGAGATGTAGATAGAATGTATTTGGATACAGGCAGCAGATGATGTTTTGTATATTCCTGAGAATCTAGCATGTGATGTTTTTGTTCTTTCCTGAGAAAGTAGCAGAATAGCAGGTGATGTTTGTACATTCCTGAGCAGGTTCACGAGCTGTTCATGTAGAGTTGTTCTTGTAAGCAATGCATGATCATGGTTGTGTAAGCAAAATGTAACCAATAGTAATGATAATACATGTAATATCCATGAATATTCATAGAGTATATAAGAAGGGGATTGACTCCCAAATAAAGAGTTTTTTGCCCAGACACACGAGAGGAGAGTTATTTTGCAACACACCTTTGTATCTAAAATCACCATATTAGAATCTACTTGTAGGGTTTTTTGTTACTTCACAATATGCCTGCTATTGGATTTTGGATTTGGATTTAGATTGCGTGTTTTTCAGTTATAGCTCGATGTGAGTTACGTTCAGGTACAGTAGGTATTTTCCTGTTCCTGGAGGACTTACAGTTTGTCTGTACCTGAAGCAATGAAGGGTTAAGGGGTCCTTTTACAAAGGTGCGCTAGTGTTTTTAGCATGTGCTAATCGTTAGGGACATCCATATATTCCTATGGGCATCTCTATCATTTAGTGAGCGCTAAAAATGCTAGCACGCCTTTGTAAAAGACCCCCTAAGTGACTCGTCCAAGATCTCAAGGAGTAGCAGTGGGATTTGAACCCTGGCTTCCCTGGTTCTCAGACTGCTGCTCTAAGTATTAAGTGCAGCTAATATAGATAATACATATTTCAAACATGTTTGGTAACTCAGCAGTAAAGGCCAGCAGATCTGAAGCCTGGTGGCCATTTGGCAACCTACCAAAAAAATTGATAGACTAATCATTTTATAGTTGCCATTAGCCACAGGATTTCTGTTATAGTGCTGCTGAACACCACTCTTCACATGACCAGCTGGAAGATGGTGGACTATGGTGCTGGGACTGATGATAGCCAAGTGTTAAAGTCAGTGACGTAGCTATGTGGGGCCATGGGAGCCCCCCAAAATTTCCTCCAGGCCCCTGGTTTTGCTGGTGGGGGTCCCCAAGCCCCGCCAGCTGAAGCCTTGTCCGGCGCCGCTGTGTTGCCTACCCTGCTTTCTCTTCCCCCTCATGTCTTGCAAGCTCCTTTTAGTGAAATTCAGTTTCACTAAAAGGAGCATGCAGGATGTGAGGGGAAAGAGAGAGCAGGGCAGACAACACTGCAGCACCGGAGACCGGTGTCAGAGAAGGCTTCAGCTGGCGGGGGTTGTGGACCCCCACCAGCCAAGGTATTTTCTGCAGCTTGCAGTTAGCAATTAGGGGAATGGCAGGGTGGCAGGGGGGACAAGGCGATGGCGTGGGCGGCAGACCAAAATGTGCCCCCCCCCCCCACTTCGGGCTCTGGGCGGGTTACCATATGGCTCCAGAAAAAGGAGGACAGATTGAGCCAGCCGGGTTTTACTTCCATTGCTTTCAATGGAAAGCAATTGCTTTTAATGGAAGTAATTGAGCCAGACGGGTTTTACTTCCATTGCTTTCAATGGAAAGTAATGGAAGTAAAACCCGGCTGGCTCAATCCGTCCTCCTTTTTCTGGAACCATATGGTAACCCTACGGGGGGAGGGGGGAACAGAAGGTGCAGCTGTTCCAAAGTCAAAGCCACTGTGAGGGATTCTTTCCTTGCTGTGTTCAAAAGTGCTTCAGTCCCTTCCTGCAGACATAGGTAGTGTCCCCACCCCCAAGAATTTTAACTTGCTCTGTTCTACCTAGCCTCATTCTATACCCACCTTAGCCTCGCCCACTTTAGCCTCCCCAAGCAGCTGAGTCGCTGACCGCCTATGCCCAGGGCAAGCCACACAACCCCTGCACACTGAAGCTTGGACTCTGATGCAGAATGAAATAAACTTGCTTTTGTCATTGGAAATTGGGCCCACATAGGCTGTGAATTTGGCTTTTCAGAGGCCTCTCCCTAAGTATCTATGGCCTTATCTAGGGCCTCACATCTGTTTTTCTTATCTGACATGCCCATGTTTGTACTGCTTTGTCACTGATTCCGCCCCCCCCCCCACCCCCACCACAGCCAGAGGAGTTCACCTCCTCTTATCAGTTAATAACTGAGGGAGAAAAACATAACATTACTTTCTGTTCACATGCATGTTACCCTAGCGACTCTGTGCATGTGTACATATTTTGATTGGTTGCCTTGTCCAGGCTCTGCCCAGTTTTGGGCTGGGCAGAGCAAGAGTTTAATTGCACTATGCACTGGTATATTTAAAGTTTTTATTTTCTTTTTCTTTGGCTTTTTGCTCTGGTATTCCATATCTGTATACTGTGGAGCTGCAGCCGCAAATCCCTGCATTCTACACTCTTCATGCCTCTTCCCTGTGCAAGAGAGGCAAGAGACTGCCATGAATATCATCTACCTGTAGCTCTACATTCTGCCATCATATTAAAGGTATCTATTATATTTATTTCCTGGGTGAATGAGTGTGAGTCTGTAGTATATGCACATTTGTCATCCAAAAATACAAAAGAACTCACAAATTATCAGCAGGAGTCATTACTGTTCTAGATCAGATGCCAATGGCTGATAAAGAGAAAGCCTGCTGAGAGAAACTGCTCCATTTTGTACTTATGAGGGTCCTTCAGTGCATTGCTACCTTTAATCAGAATGGTCTTCTTTGTGGTCACTGTTGTGACCAGGGCATCCACCTGGGGGGTCACAACAGCCTGTCTAAGTATTCCTGGGGCCAGGAACAGAGCTTGCTCTCAGGTAGAGAGCACCTTCTGGAGCCTCCTATTTCCACCAGGACAATCTGGGGAATAATTCTGTGCAAAGGAAAAGCATTGGATAGCCTCTTGAGGCCCTCAAGGATAGGATCCCTCTCCTCGAGGTCTGACTGTGCTGTCAATGAAGTACGCAAAGCATCTGAGTCTGAGTCAATAAACTGACCCAGTTCTTCATGATGAAAAAGCCATATCACCAGGGAGCCATCCTTCTCTGCCAAGGATAGCTCCGCCACCTCCTTAGAGTTCTTCCCCAGGGATGATGCTCCAACACTACCTTCCACCAGGTCCCAAAAATTTCTAGTGGGGAAGGGGATGGACAGGCGTCATGACCCAACCTCCTTTCCCCACTGAGCTTACACCACCTTACCGAGCCTGGCGTTACATACCCCATGGGGCCAACAGCCCCCCCCCCCCCCAGTGGGAGTTCTGATTCAAGAGGGCCATACCTCCCTCAAAGGCAGCAGATGTTTCACGTAAAGAACAAAGGCCTGCAACTATTCGGCCCCAAGGGAGGGCAAAGGAACAATCCCTACCAAGATTGCCACCATTCCCATCAAAGCTGTTCTGAACAGGAAAGGGATCAGGCACACTGTGATCCCACTCCAGGTCCTCCCCTGAATCCATCACTTCCCCATGCTGCTAAAAAAAAAAATCACAATTGGGGCAGAAAGAGTCAGTGACCAATGTCAACTACTGGATCCTGCAAGACAGATCACCTAGGAGCACAACCCCTACCCTCCCCATGGGCTACAAAGCCACCATCCAGAAAGCCCTTGAGCTTGCCTGCTTCTCCACAGAAACAGCTCTCTGGTGTGTGGACTTAAACTAGGTTATTATTATTATAATTTATTTTTAATCACTTGACAGAGACTGGGAAAGAAAGAATAGCCAATGATGACTTGTTCTTTTTCTTTTCTTTTTGAGCCAAACACAGCAAAGCAGGTGGGGGGGGGGGGGGGGGGATAGAGTAGCACATGCCCACTTCTCCTGTTGGCACAAGTTCCGCAGGGACCATCACCTGCCACCAGGGCTGGCTCAACTTATGGACCAGGTGAGGCACTGGCCCATATCACTAGCGATAAAGGGTGTCAAAATCCTGGTCCAGTCTACCTTCAAACTCCTAGAGGGATAGATGCTGGACTGGGATTTTGGCGCCCTATATTACACAAGTCCTGAGCCTCTGGTCTGGCGGGGGTGGGGAATTTGAGAGAAAGGAAGAAATACTGGATCACAAGTGGGAGGATAGGGGCAGATTGCGTGTGTGTGTGGGAGGGGGGTGCCAATGAAAAAGTTGGCTCAGAGCACCATAGTCCCTTGAGCCAGCCCTGCCTGCCACTTTGCCAAGCTCAAGGTTGTAGGCTAAAGCTCGGGGCTGAGGAGGGAACACCACCCTCTTCCTTCTATGCTCTACCAGGCAACAACCATGGAACGAGCCTCAGCAGTTACTGTCAAGCCTCTTAAGACTTGTTAACTGTAAAGTCTTAATATCTTGAAGTATAACCTTGGCACACCAGCACACACCTGAAGTCTCTATTATTTTCTGAAGTTTCCTTTATTGAATAAATACAGGTAATTTACTCACAGTCAGATGTTCAGAAGTGTTGCCCCAGGGCACAGAGACTCCGTGATTCTGAGAGCTGTAACAGTGGTTGGAGGTAGAAATCTGAAGAGAGGCAGCTTTATTATAGAGGTGAGAAATAGTTGAACAGGTAGAAGTAGCTCAGAGCTGGGTGACTGGAGAGTGCAATATCTCATTAGGAAGATATATTCAAGGTAAAAACCAAGTTCGTTCCAAGGAGTTTTAGCAGGACACGTGCTGTCTGAAGCAAGATGGAGAATGCCTCATGGAGAGGGAGAGGCTAAGAAGGGCTCACACAGGCCCAGGGAGGAGGGGGTAAATAGACCAATGGGGACAGAGCCTGCCATTGGGTAGCAAGGAGTGGTCCTAGAGGACAGCTCTCGATTGGAGGGAAAGGTCATACCTGGCTGACCTCTCAGAACAGAGATAGTAAGAATGACCAGGAAATGATAGCAGGTAGACAAAGGAGCCAAGCTTGGCTGAGAAAGAGAGGAGGTCTGGGCATCAGCACAAAGCAATTGTACAGTTCTTACACAGACAGGCAAGTGTGGCTGCATTGCCTGTGAACTACATTACACACAATGCATTGCTCACATATCTTTGCAGAGGGAACTGCAACAATGAAGATCATTAGAAGTGAGAATGACAGTAACGGTATTAAACACATTTTAGGGTCACATTATAAACTAGTGCAAGGCTGTCAGAGGACAGAACAGTTACAACCAGAGGACTCGACCTGAAGGGTTGCGGCATGAGAAGTCAGGCCTAGGCAAGGGTCCTGCTGCACCATTCCAGACCTACACCATCAGCTGGAGATGGAGAGATACTGAAGAATTCCAAGCTGCATCAGCCCTTTTACTGGGGATGTCACTTGAATAGTTCAGTATTTCTCCCTCCATCTGCTAATAGGAGGACTCAACCCATTGATATGAACTGGTCTAGCAGAGGCCATAAGGAAATGATATTTAAATATGCTTGTGACTTTCTTACAAGAAACAGCTACACTGGATTAAAATATTAATGAGCCAGTTAGGCATAGGCGCCGACTCCGTGGGTGCTGTGGGTGCTCGAGCACCCCCAATATTTTTCCATCAGTCATCCAAAGTTCCGGTTCCAACGTCCCCAGCCTGAGCCCCGACCTACCCGCTCTCTTCTCCCTCAACAGCCCTCCTTGATTTCCTGCTGCCCAGCCAGTGTTTAAAACTCATTTTACCTGACTGAAGTCAAAAATGCAAAAGAAGCAGAGTAGAGCAGGCTCGCCTTCAGCCTTCTCCTTCTCTCTCAGCGTCCCGCCCTCATTTCCTGTTTCCACAAGGGTGGGACACTGAGAGAGAAGGGGAAGGCTGAAGGTGAGCCTGCTCTTCTCTGCTTCTTTTACAGTCACGACTTCAGTCAGGTAAAATGAGTTTTAAGTGCTGGCTGGGTGGCAGGAAGGCAAGGAGGGCTGTTGAGGGAGAAGAGGGCGGGCAGGGGGGGGGTTGGAACTGGAACTCTGGGAGCAGGTGAGGTTTGGGGCATCACTGGAGAAGAGGGCAGAGGAGCATCGCTGGAAATGGAGGGGAGGGCAGGGGAGAGAGGAGAAATCGCTGGACATGGATGGGAGGGGAGGGCAGAGGAGAATCACTAGACATGGGAGGGAGGGGAGAGAGGAGAAATCGCTAGACATGGAGGGGAGGGCAGAGGAGAGAGGAGAATTGCTGGATATGGATGGAGGAGAGGGCAGGGGAGAGAGGAGAGTTGCTGGACATGAATGGATGGAGGGGAGAGCAGGGGAGAGAGGAGAGTTGCTGGACATGGTTGGAGGGGAGGGCGGGGGGAGAGAGGAGAGTTGCTGGACATGTATGGAGCAGAGGGCAGGGGGGAGAGAGGAGAGTTGCTGGACATGGATGCAGGGGAGGGGAGGGGAGAGAGGAGAGTTTTTGGACATGGAAGCAGGGGAGGGCAGGGGAGTTAGGACATTTGCTGGACATGGATGGAGGGGAGGGCGGGGGAGAGAGGAGAGTTGCTGGACATGTATGGAGGGGAGGGCAGGGGAGAGAGGACATTTGCTGGACATGGATGGAGGGGAGGGCAGGGGAGAGAGGAGAGTTGCTGGACATAGATGGGGTGAGGGCAGGGGAGAGGAGAGTTGCTGGATATGGATGGAGGGAAGGGCAGGGGAGAGAGAGGAGAGTTTCTGGACATGGAAGCAGGGGAGGGCAGGGGAGTTATGACATTTGCTGGACATGGATGGAGGGGAGGGCGGGGGAGAGAGGAGAGTTGCTGGACATGTATGGAGGGGAGGGCAGGGGAGAGAGGACATTTGCTGGACATGGATGGAGGGGAGGGCAGGGGAGAGAGGAGAGTTGCTGGACATAGATGGGGTGAGGGCAGGGGAGAGGAGAGTTGCTGGATATGGATGGAGGGGAGGGCAGGGGAGAGAGGAGAGTTGCTGGACATAGATGGGGTGAGGGCAGGGGAGAGGAGAGTTGCTGGATATGGATGGAGGGGAGGGCAGGGGAGAGAGGAGAGTTGCTGGATATGGACGCAGGGGAGAGAGGAGAGTTGCTGGACATGGATGGGGGGAGGGAAGGGGAGAGGAGAGTTGCTGGACATGGATGCAGGGAAGGGCAGGGAAGAGAGGAGAGTTGGTGGACATGGATGCAGGGGGAGAGGAGAGTTGCCGGACATGGATGGAGGGGAGGGCAGGAGAGAGAGGAGAGTTGCTGGACATGGATGCAGGGGAGGGCAGGAGAAATGCTGGACATGGATGGAGGAGAGGGAAGACAGGAAGGAGTTGCACATGGATGGAGTGGAGGGCAGAGAGGAGAAATGCTGGACATGGAGTGGAGGAAAGACAGGAAGTAGATGCACATGGAGGGGACAGGAGAAATGCTGGACATTGATGGAGGGGAGGGAAGACAGGAGGAGATGCACATGGATGGAAGGGAGAGAGAAATGCTGGACATGGATGGAGGGGAGGGCGGGGGAGAGAGGAGAGTTGCTGGACATGTATGGAGGGGAGGGCAGGGGAGAGAGGACATTTGCTGGACATGGATGGAGGGGAGGGCAGGGGAGAGAGGAGAGTTGCTGAACATAGATGGGGTGAGGGCAGGGGAGAGGAGAGTTGCTGGATATGGATGGAGGGGAGGGCAGGGGAGAGAGGAGAGTTGCTGGATATGGACGCAGGGGAGGGCAGGGGAGAGAGGAGAGTTGCTGGACATGGATGGGGGAGGGAAGGGGAGAGGAGAGTTGCTGGACATGGATGCAGGGAAGGGCAGGGAAGAGAGGAGAGTTGCTGGATATGGATGCAGGGGGAGAGGAGAGTTGCTGGACATGGATGGAGGGGAGGGCAGAGGAGAGAGGAGAGTTGCTGGACATGTATGGAGGGGAGGGCAGGGGAGAGAGGACATTTGCTGGACATGGATGGAGGGGAGGGGAGAGAGGAGAGTTGCTGGACATAGATGGGGTGAGGGCAGGGGAGAGGAGAGTTGCTGGATATGGATGGAGGGGAGGGCAGGGGAGAGAGGAGAGTTGCTGGATATGGACGCAGGGGAGGGCAGGGGAGAGAGGAGAGTTGCTGGACATGGATGGGGGGAGGGAAGGGGAGAGGAGAGTTGCTGGACATGGATGCAGGGAAGGGCAGGGAAGAGAGGAGAGTTGCTGGATATGGATGCAGGGGGAGAGGAGAGTTGCTGGACATGGATGGAGGGGAGGGCAGAGGAGAGAGGAGAGTTGCTGGCCATGGATGCAGGGAAGGGCAGGGAAGAGAGGAGAGTTGGTGGACATGGATGCAGGGGGAGAGGAGAGTTGCTGGACATGGATGGAGGGGAGGGCAGGAGAGAGAGGAGAGTTGCTGGACATGGATGCAGGGGAGGGCAGGAGAAATGCTGGACATGGATGGAGGAGAGGGAAGACAGGAAGGAGTTGCACATGGATGGAGTGGAGGGCAGAGAGGAGAAATGCTGGACATGGAGTGGAGGAAAGACAGAGGAAGTAGATGCACATGGAGGGGACAGGAGAAATGCTGGACATTGATGGAGGGGAGGGAAGACAGGAGGAGATGCACATGGATTGAAGGGAGAGAGAAATGCTGGACATGGATGGAGGGGAGGGAAAACAGAGGAAGGAGATGCACATGGATGGAGGGGAGGGAACAGAGGAAGTGAGATGAACATGAATGGAGGGGTGGAGAGAGAGGAAAAATGGTGGACATGGATGGAGGAGAGGGAAGAGAGAGAGGAAGGAGATGCATATGGATGGAGGGGAGTGAAGAAAGAGGAAGGAGATGCATACTGACAGATGAGTGAAAGGGAAAAGAGGAGAAAAACTACACATGGACGGAGAAAATAGATGCTGGATGGAAAGAGGGAAGAGAGGGGGCAGATGCTGGATGGAAAGGGGGAAGAGAAGGGGTAGACGCTAGATGGAAAGGGGGGAGAGTTAAGATCGAGGAAAGAAGAAACAGGAGACTAGGACCAACACAATTAGAAACAGTAAACAGCCAGACCACAAAGGTAGGAAAAATGAATTTTATTTTTAGTTTAGGATAAAGTAGTGTCGTAGCTGTGTTAATAAATACAGAAAATGGAGGTAAGGTGATATCTTTATTGGATTAATTTTAATACATTTTTGACTAATGTTTGGAGACCAAACCCTCCTTTCTTGTGTCAGAACAGAATACCATAACAGCAGTATACTGTCCTGACCTGAGGAAAGAGATTTTGGTCTTTGAAAGCTAATTGAAAAATGTATTTAGTCCAATAAAATATTATCATATTTTCCATTTTTTGTTTTATTTGTATTTGTTAACCTATAGGATAGTGATTGAAATATGTCAGTTTTTGAAATTTGCATCTCTTTATATTTGCACAGTACAGGGGGACTGAGGGGTGGGACTGTTCATGGAAGAAGTCCTGGTGCAGGTTGCAGGCAGCCTATGAGTGGCGCTGCCACTGCCCAGGTGAAGACTGCAACAGACAGGATTTTAAGGTACGGGGGGGGGGGGGGGGGGGGGGGGGGGATGCACTGCCTGTAAAAAAAAAAAAAAATTCAGCACCCCCAATCATTTTGAAAAGTTGGCTCCTATGGTGTTAGATTGTAAGGGCTGTGCCAACAGATAATAAAGGGAGGGTGATGAGAATCTATATGGAATTTAAAATTTTCATGTTGAGGAAGCAGTGCCCTCTGCTGGAACCACATCAATTTCATTGGAATAAGAAATGTTATTGGAATGATGATAGTCACATCCATGACCTGATGTGCATGAGTTACAGAAAAAGTAACAAATAGCAAACTACAAAACAGAAAGGAAAGAGGTACTAGAAACATCAAACTGAAAAGTAGTTGGCTTAGCAGAGTTTAAAAAAAGGTTTGGACAAGTTCTTAACAGAAAAGTCCATAAGCCATTATTAAGATGGACTTGGAAAAATCACATAAAATCTGCTGTACTCTTTTTGGGATCTTGCCAGGAACTTGTGACCTGGATTGGCCACTTTTGGAAACAGGATACTGGGATTGATGGACCTTCGGTCTGTCCCAGAATGGCAATGCTTATGTAAACCTAGTAAACAGCATTAAATCTATAAAGCAAAACATATTGATCTGTGGATCTAATAAAAACTTGTCAAAATACTAAATATACTTCCTATATAATAATTCTCACCTCCAACGTTCTGTGCCTGGGACCATGGCTCCCTAGGCTGGAGGTGGTCTGCTAGGCAGACACGCACTGATGTCACTGACGTCATGACAGCTGATTCCAAGGCAAGGGGAGGAGTAGGGAAACACGCTCAGCATGTTTCCCTACTCCTCCCCCTGCCTCGGAATCAGCTGTCACCCCCCGGGCTACGGCCCCCTCTACCCCCCTCGGCGAACCTGTCGCCCCTCGCCGCCGTTGTGTACTACCTGTGCTGACGGGGGACCCAAACCCCCGACAGCCGAAGTGTTGTTGTGCCCTTTGCGTTCCTTCCTCATCTTCTCTGGAAGTTCCTCTGCGGGGGGGGGGGGGGGGGGCGACAGGTTCGCCGAAGGGGGGCGAGGGGGCCGTAGCGCGGGAGGGGGGGGGGAGGAATTGCCTGCCTAGGGCCCGTTTCGTTGCCTACAGAAACGGGCCTTTTTTACTAGTAAAATATAAAACTTCTAACAGTTATGTTATAACAGATTGCCTGCATCACAGATTTGGAAACATGATTATCAAAAAAGTTAAATAAACCTTATAACAAATAAACCAACAGAGGACATTTGCTAACATTCAATGTCAATGAAAGCCTCAGAGAGGGGCAATTTTCAAAGAGCGGGGTGCTTTTAGGAGCAATACTTTACACTTACAGTAACTTTCAAGAACAAGTGCAGGTAGTTTCTCTTTGAAAATTAGTGTAACATATACACACTGACAGTAATCACACATTTTGCACCTACTCTTTTGTTCTTGTAGGTAGCTAAGGGGAAAATAGCACAGGTAGCTAAAACATCATGAACTGTATACACATTTTACCCATTTCTGACCTATACACCTTTCAAAGGATTCCTCCTTGCAGTCCAGTTAAAGGTGCATGGGCTAGGGAAGCCGGTGCACACTTTTACCTAAACTAAGGGCAAGTTTCAGTCACACCTATTTATCTGATTAAGGGGGACTTTACTAAGCTGCGATAGCGTTTTTAACTCGTGGTAGAAATCAGCTGGTGGTAAACGCTGAGAAGCCCATTATATTCCTGTGGGCGTCTTGGCGTTTGCCGCCAGCTGATTTCTACCGTGAGCTAAAAACAGTATCGTGGCTTAGTAAAAGACCCCTAAATTAATTTGAAAATTGTCCTATGAAGGGGGTAACACAGGCTTAACTCTGTGTTAAGCTTGTTTATTTGCTGAATAGACTTTATCAAATTGCTATTTACACACACATGTAGGTGTACTGAAAGATGATAGGTACCACATGTAATCATTCCTGGGGGCGGAGCTGTGATGTCTCACACACACACATATATATTTACACCAACTGCAGAGCAGATATATGCATGCTATAATGTAACAAATAAATAAATAAAAACGTGGATGAAGCAGCTCATGGGTTTGCTTGCTTTGTTTTCAGTGTACGGCAATGACGGCTGCGCGGGTGAAGTGGAAACAGAGATTAACCAAATTGGCTTCCTCGCTTACAGTGGTATAGATAGGCTCACTTCCACCCCAGTTTATTAAAGCACCTTGGCTTCAACCCTGTTCTCAATCAAACCTCCTTGGTCCATGCAACAGCCTCTTTTCCTTGCTCGCGAGAGTGCCGTACTACAAAAATCCTCTCTAACGGAAGTGACGCTGCTCCAGCCTCCCTCGCACCGCACGCAGTAAGCCGGAAGCGGCGAAGGTAAGGACTTGGAGTAGGAGTTGGCTGCATGGAGAGCTAAGGGCACTTTGGAGGCGGAAAGCGGGAGCGAGTGTGGCTGATTGCCCCCCCCCCCCCAGGCACCCCTTATCGTAAGTGAACTCCTGGGATAGCGAGCGCACTTAGGTAACGTTAACTCCTTGCCTCCATCCTCTGACCTCTAACCTCTTCGCTAGTCCCTGCACTATCACATGTTGTCCCCACACCCCCTGTTGTGCAGCGCTTCTTATTCCGTATCTTGCTTCCTTGTTTACTTCTTCTCCCGTACCTGCAGCACTCCCTTCCTTCCCCCAACTTATTAGTATGCAACATACCTGAAATACCATCTTCATCTAGAGAGAAGACACTCGAGAGCGTGCGGTGTGTGTTTGTGGAGACAAACCTGTTATCTGTGTGACAGCATTTCGCAGTAGGGGATCCAGGTAGACCTCAAGCACTGGAGTTGGTTCTCAAGAATGTCGTTTTGGGAAGATCAGTGCAACTCTGAACGAAAGGGAAACGTTTACTGTTATCGTAGGAGCCAAGTCTGTGGATGCTTGACTAACTCCTTGACTGTGTCCAGAGAGAAGCCCTTTATTTTGGGTTTAGCACTCAATAATTTTGGAAGTTTGGCTGCTATCACTGTCAACAGATTCTTAAGGCTGGAGCTAAAGCGGGGATAAGCATAAAGGAATCCTGTGCCGAAGGAATGGATCCTCAGGAGCTTAGTTGAGATCGGGAGGCGGCGCTGGTGGTTGGGAGGTGGGGATAGTGCTGGGCAGACTTATACGGTCTGTGCCAGAGATGGTGGTTGGGAGGCGGGGATAGTGCTGGGCAGACTTATACGGTCTGTCCCCTGAAGAGCACAGGTACAAATCAAAGTAGGGTATACGCAAAAAGTAGCACATACGAGTTATCTTGTTGGGCAGACTGGATGGACTGTGCAGGTCTTTTTCTGCCGTCATCTACTATGTTACTATGTATTTGAGTTTGAGGAAGGTGATGGATGGGTCATTGGTGGGGTTGAGATGCAGTTATTGGGTTCTGATAGGGGTGGATATGACTAATTGTAGTTGCCATATGGTGTGTGACAATAGATAACATATTTGAGAAATAATAACATTTTAAATCTTGATGGCTGCAGTTTCATGAACAAAATTGGGTGTTTCCCCTGTGGTTGGTGTTAACTAAAGAAAACGTGAGATGCTTGAGAGATCTACCACCAGCTGAACTATCATTACTATTATAAATCTGAGTGCATATGCAGTATATCTGTGTCATTTCAGTTGGAAAGATGCAGCTCTAAAAATGAAGACATGCACTTGCTGGTACCACCAGCCATATTGTATGCCTCCTATGTAGTCAGTAAATATAAGAACTGGCTAACTAAACCAGTGTTGCCCAAGGCATTCCTAGAGTACCCCCTTCTAGTCAGGTATCAGGATATCCACAATGAATATGCATGAAATTGATTTGCATACACCGCTTCCATTATATGCAAATCTCTTTTATTTGTATTCATTGTGGACATCCTGGAAACCTGACTAGACAGGGGGTATTCCAGGACCAACTTGGAAATCACAGACCTGAAGCAGGTGAAAGTAACACAAAGAGCAATAAACCCTCCCTCTGTCCAAATACTAGAATGGGCTACTGGGAATTTGGCTGTGTGTTCTTGCCAGTTGCGGCAGTGGATGTCCTAGCAGCCACATAACTGTATAATCTGTGCAGCTGAGTGTCATGGTGTTTTTTCCACACTCTAAAAATTCCAATCCAAATGCATTAAAAAGCTCCTTGTGTAGATGTGTGGATTATATATATTTTTTTGTTTTGGAGAAAAGTTACACAGACTTATTCAAAGGTTCAGTTTTATACATACATACCAGCTGCTGAAAAGTTTGAGACACTGTTTAGAGTTTATTGTACAACTAAGAGCAGGGAGGATTTCATGGTACAGAATAGGTGGAGTTATATGATGTGAAATATGCTTTACTAGTAAAAGAGGCCCATTTCCAACAGAAAGGGAAGGGGCACTAGCAAGTTTCCAGGGCTCCCTCCAATGTCCAGGCCCCCTCCCCTCCAAGTTCCATGCACCCTACCTGCCTCCCTCCCTCTTCTTCCAGACACCCCTCCCTCTCCTCCAAGTTCCAGGACCTGCCCCTCCCCCTCTTCCCCTCCTCCTCTCCCCCTCTGGTCTCAAGACCCCTCCCCTCCCTCATCTCAGGACCCCCTCCAGTCCGACGGCCCCACTCCCGAGTTCCACCCCCCTCTGATTTCCGCGCCCCCTCCTCCGATTTCCGCCACCTTGTGCCTCCCTCCCTCTCTGTGTCCTCCGAGTGCAAGGAGGACATGTGCGGGTGCCCCATCCCTTCGTAAGTGCCAGCTGTTGTTTAAAACGTTTTACCTCCTGCTCCGCTGGCAACAGTGAAGTCCAGCACGCAAAGACGCCGCTTCAGACTGCCTTTGGTTTCGCTTCTGTTTCAACTGTTCCTCTGGTCCCGCCCTCATTTCCTGTTTGTGGAACGGCAGGAGTAGAGGAACAGGTGAAACAGAAAAGAAAGCAAAGGCTGTGTAAAGCAGCGTCCGTGCGTGCTGGACTTCACTGTTGTCGGCAGAGCAGGAGGTAAAACGTTTTAAACGGCTGCCACTTACGAAGGGCTGGGGCACCCGCACACGTCCTCCTTGCACTTGGAGGCCACAGAGGGCGGGAGGAGCTGTGCGGCAGAAATCGGAGGAGGGGGGTGGAACTCGGACTGGAGTGGGCCCGTGGAACTCAGATGGACGGGAGTGGGGGGGGGGGGGGGCGCGTTTGTTTACTCACCTCCGGTGGCTGCTGCTGGGTTCCCTTCCCTCTCACTTCCCATTGGTCTGCCCTGTGATGTCATCCTCAGGGCGGACTAATTGGAACTATGTTACGAACCCAAGGGCGGACCAATGGGAACTGTGTTATTAACCCAGGCAGCCAGACGGAGGTGTAAATTATTATATAGGATGTGCTTTGTGGCATTGTGTTGTCTGGTTGTCTTTCTGCAGATACATTTTATAGCAGAGAGACCAAGAAGAGAAAAGGAAGTCTGGCTAGAAAGAAATAGCAGCATGCAAAAGGCATGGATAGCGGCATGAAAATGTTCATCTGCACCCTAAGTCCATGTCATCTTGAGAGTGTGGACCTTAATTACTGTTTTCTGACACTGGAGTCCAGCATCCATTTCTGATTTGCTGGACCACCCCCTACTGTTTCCATAGAAGTCCTGTCGTTTCTTGATTGTGTAGTTATAAATTCATGCCCCAGCTTTCAATACTGTCCAATAGCACACTGGGAAGAAAAGGCCAGGATGTAGGTTTTAGAGAGAACCCATCTTGCATTAACTAAGTGCACATTCAAAGAACCATGTGCTGGCATGTGCTAACATAAATCTTCTTTCTTTTAAAGCAGAATCTCTGTTAAGTACTTTTTTTGTTCTGTTTTGCAGAATCAAAATTGAGAATGACTGCTGTAACTTAAAGCTTCATTGGCTACCAATATGGAAAGAGGAAGAACTCAAGAAAATAAAGTAAATAGTTATTGCCTTCAGCAGGCAGAGGTGCCCTTCGTTCTAGACAGGAAGCTGCACAAAAATAGAACATATTTTGAAAAATTAGGTGATAACCAGGAGAAAAATTTTTTTTTATGGAGTTGTGTGTATGTGTACACATTTGTTCTTGTTTTCCTTAGATTGCTTTATTTTAATTGCTTTTCCTTTCTTTCCAGGCTTTCTCCCTTACCATTTCTGGATCACCAAGGCAGTTCCTGGGCCCATTGCTCCTCCATTTCGCCCTGGCTCGACAGCAGATGCCAGGTCTCGCATCTTAAGTGACGTGGTGCCTAGACTTATTTCCAGCCCAGCTCCTCAACATTTCTCAGGGTCAACAGAATCTGTGGGGAGATCTGGAGGTGTTTCTTTAGCTCAGAAGACATGGAGCAGATATGCCCTTTTTGGGGTGAGAGAAGTGATATAGAGGAACACCTGAGTCCCAGACCAGAGAAGAAGTTGTAAATAGAAACTTGCAGATCATAGCCTTCAGTTGGTGACGCTTCCAGAGATGGAACATGTGCACAAGGAACGAGGGAAGACAGAGGAGAGGAACTTTCAGGAAGGAGGCATCAAATTACAGAACAATAGCACCTCTATCAACAGTTTGAATGCCTGCACTTTGAGAATGTAAATGTGCACTTTAAATTTAGTAAGGAAGCTGCTTTTGCACAGAAATCCAGTTACAGACCTTCTTGTAGCTATAGAGGAAATGGCTGTGACCCCTTGGAGATGTATTCTGAAAGGGCATGGTCTTGCAGTTTCACCTGCTATGACTTGCCTTTCATGTCCAGTGCAGTAGGGACTGAAGACTTAAGTGGTGGCCATCTCAAAGACCTCAAAGAGGCAGCAAAGATGACTATGATGGATGGCCCTGAGAAGACAATACAGTGTGAAAACCACACTGACTCTGAGGATTCTTCAAGGTTAAATGGCATAAAAAGAGGGGACCGGCGGCAAAAGAACTGTTCCTCCCAGAAGGAAAAGGAAGACCAGAGAGAGAGCTCAAATAAGGAAGGAAAGTGCCCATCTTCAGCCAGTCGGAAGAACAAACCTACAAGGAAGAAGACTCAGGCTGAGGGGAAGCGGCTGCTGAGACCTGAGCTTCGCAGGCAGGAGAAGAGACTGCTTCAGGTCTGTATTTCTTACTTCAGAATGTTTGTTGACTTGTTGCAGGCTCACGAAGGCTTTGTTCAGCAGCTGAGAAGTGTCTCAGTCAGGTTGAAGCACTGGGCCTGCTACTGGGGTGACTTGATGTTTCGCTTGCTGAAGATGCTCTGTGCACTGCTTGTCTTGATTCTCATGGTGGCCATAGGTTGCCTACGGCTTTGTTGGTGCTATGCAAAGTCTGCATTTTCTTCTGCTATGGTAAAGCTCAGGAAGAGAGATAGTGGCACTGCTCAATTTGCCTCTGATCTTGGCTTGCCTTTTATGTGGAGATTCTGGACCTGGTTGAAGGGCACAAGGACTTGCGGGTACTTGGCCAAGTTGCTGCAAAAATGGAAGTTGCAGCTTTGGACTTCCAAGAGGTTACGGACAAATAAGGAGATCCCGGTGTTCAGTTCTCACTCGACCAGCACAAAGGGACACTACCGACCAAATGAAGAGGTGGAAAGGCTGCTAAAGCTGTCAGGTGTACCAGAAGAAGAGCTGGACCCCTTCAAGGCCCTTGGGGTGGAAGTGACTGCCTCAGATGTAGAGCTGAAGAAGGCTTATCGGCAGCTGGCTGTACTGGTAAGCTAGAATGTTTCCACTTTACTAACTAAGCCTACTTACTTTTAGTGACGTTCATTGTGCACTTCCTGAATAGTACATCTTAAATCCAAGAGTAATGGAGAGCTACATGTGTGCTACAGTATTGTGTCTAACTTTATGCATAAACCTCACTCCACATGTTGCACGGCCAGCTACTGCTTTTTATGGCATGGAGATAATCACTCTATTTATATTTGCTAAAGTAACATTACAATGATATCTGAACTGTATAACAGCAAATTAGATATTTATATTTAGGTAACGGGAGAAATCTGCAGCCAGATCCATGTCAGCACCGTATGTGCACTGCTGCTTATGGCCCTAGATATTGTAAAGGCTGTCTTTTTGTGCAGCTTCTGATTTGGCTGCTGGTTGTCTACTTGACAGGTTCATCCAGACAAGAATCAACATCCGCATGCAGAAGAAGCTTTCAAAGTACTGAGGTCAGCCTGGGACATCGTGAGCAGCCCTGAGAAACGGAAGGAGTATGAAATGTATGTCTGCAAAGACAGGGATAGTGGAGTGATGCAGCTTATACCCGGAATTCCAGTCCTTTTAATTGCCTGTTTATTGCCATCTACTGTATATTAGATTACTAAGTTTTCACCTTAAAATAAGCATTATGTGGAGGGGAATTTTATATGTAAAAGATGTGGTTGCTAACTCCAGTGACAACAAGTGGTGTTACTCATGTTCTAGACCTAGATGCTGACCAGTAGGTCCTGATACTGTTTGTGCACTTTTGCATAGTTTCTTCATAAGTGGATGCACACACAGTGCCTCTGCCAGATTCTGTTTTTCCTTTTTGTCTTCTGAAGTGTGTGTGCGCTTCAATCTTGGAAAGTTCCCTGCCTGCCTCAGAGCAGCTGCATATTTATCAGAGACTACATATGATGCAGAATTCTCTAGAATGCACCTGATACTCGGAGCGGAGCTGGAGGTGAGGGAGGAGGCAGAACAAGCTGAGAGATTTGCCATTGTGTCTCTTCAGGCATCTTCATGCATGTGTAGGCACCTGACTGCTTGATTCTGGTGCCAGGAGGGTTATTACTGTGCAACTGTAAGGTTTTAAATACAAAAACTTCCACCCAATACAAAATTACAGAATTATGATAGTATATGGGGAAAAGCCTCAAAGAGCTCCCAGATCCAATATCGATCTGTCGGAGCTAAAACAGACCAACTGGTCTTCTCTTCATCATAGGCAAAAACCCCTTTTAAGCAGCCCTAGGCTCAGGGTAACCGAATAGGGAACAGCGCAGCATGAAGCAGTAGCAATACTGAATATCAAGCAATAAAAAGCTAAGTGCATTGCAACATAATATGCTTTAAAAAATTCTTATCTTCAAAACACAAAAAATTTAGAAAATTTACTGCGGTCCCAGAAGAAATTTTTCTAGGGCTGCTTAAAAGGGGTTTTTGCCTATGATGAAGAGAAGACCAGTTGGTCTGTTTTAGCTCCGACAGATCGATATTAGATCTGGGAGCTCTTTGAGGCTTTTCCCCATATACTATCGTAATTCTGTAATTTTGTATTGGGTGGAAGTTTTTGTATTTAGAATCTGTTCTTATCTCCACACCACCAAATATATTTGCTTAGTTGATTCAACTGTAAGGTTTGCCTGCTTCATCTTTACTGGCTCAGAGAAATTGGTAATGCCTGCAGTCAGATCCTAACTGCTCTGTCCTCCTTGATCCTCTTATTAATGCTGCATTGTTGACTAACTGATAGTTTACAATGAATGCACGGTGGTCACTTTTATCTTTGTATATGTACCAAAGGCCAACTGAGCTTGGGTCAAGTAGGCGCTTGCAGTAATGACTAAATTGAAGCCTTGGCCTGGAAGTGTTCATTTTGATGTGTATGGTGAAATTGGTTCAGCTTTGTATTTGCCCAGCTAAACCTGAAGAATGAACAAAACTTTTCCACTTCAGAAAGGTTATTTTTGTGCCAAGTGTCGGCATTCTTTTTCAACTGTTTTTTTCTGCTTTAGGGGTTTTCTGTAAGTGTGTACAGATTCCCTTAAATGAATTTTGATGCTGTGTTTTTACATCACCTATGGAATTGCCTTACAGATATATACTTAGTTCCACTCTGTGCTGCTTATTCTACTAAGTAAGTTGTAGTTGAAGGTCGCTAAACTCAGGAATATTGGGAAGGGGGAAGAATTAACGCACCAAATGTGTGGCGGTGATTGATTTTTGTTGTTTTTGAAATTGTTTTCAGGAAACAGATGGCAAACAGTGAGCTGATCAGATCTATGGATGAGTTCTTCAGCAAACTGCAGGATGACCTGAAAGAGGCTATGAACACCATGATGTGCAACAAATGTCAGGGCAAGCACAGGTAGTATACTTCCCCATTTCCAAGCAGCACACTTAACTCCAAAGAAATCTCTCTTTCTGTTTAGCTCTAAATAAGCATGCACTGTCTATGCCAGGATTGGTCATCTTTGGGTATGGTGTGATGTCTGTCTGTGTGAATATTACTGTGTTGTCACTGGTGCATGGCAATAGCAGGGACTCTGGATTTTCCTTTTTTCAAAGGGGATAGCTTTTGGTGCTTGGAATGGGAGGCTAAGCCAGCCCAAAACCCAGACTGGCAGGCAGGAGCTGGAGTGGGATCATTCAGTTCTGCTCTTTAGGCTGAGAACCGAGTATGTTCTAGGATGGTGACTGAGGCAGGAAGCCAAGGAAGCTCTCTGCAGCTTTTAATTCCCAACCTCCTGTCTCTGACTGCTCCTGGCCAAAAGAATGAGACAATCAGTGGTGAGGGGGGACAATGACATTTCTCCTGCAGTGATGGGGAAGAGGGACAGCACAGAGAAAAGTGCAAGAGAGTTGTGTGGTAAGGAACGGTAAAGAAGTAACTGAGGGTGGGTGCACAGACACCATCAAACTCTAGGATAGGAGAAAATGAGGCTGTTTGAAGTACATCAGAATCAGGTCTGCTGGTGTTGCTATTTCCTTAATTACAACAGCAGAGACTGAACTGGCAACCTCTCTCCCTCTGTTGCTGACCTGTGACTTGGTTCTTGGGAATGGTGGGCAGGAGTGCTGTCACTGGAGACACCTAAGGAATCTCCAGATGCTGGTCTCCCTATTTAGAATTGCTGCCTGGGAGGGGAGAGACTAGAGCAGGAAGCAGAGGATTGTTCTTTGCTGAAGGAGAGCCAGGGAAGAGGGACAATGCCGAGGTTCACCCTAGAGAGAGGGTGGGAAAACAGGAAGAAAAATGCATGTGGGCTACCCCTCCACACCAAATCTCAGGATGATCATAACTGAAAAGTTCCCAGAAATGTTCTTGGGGCCTGCATGTTGCAGCTTCGTGGTGCAAGTCAGTTGCTGAAAAGAAGCCTCTGGTGCTGCCTGTGATGCTACGGATACTTGGGCCCATTTGTGCTGAGGCAAAGGCATCAAAAAAGGGACTGAAGGTGTACTTGAATCATCTGAGAACTACTTCTGGTAGGGGGGCTTGGGGCTGGTGAGTGTTATTTTGAGGGGGGTGGGTGCAGGAGGGAGATGATAGAAGGGGAGGAAATCCCAAACAGGAAAGAAATGTTGGGGGGGGGTTACGAAAGGATAAATATTTGGTAGTAAGGATGGAGTCTTGTTCCTAACAGTTTAAGAAGTTGAGCAGATGAAGTGGGGCGAGAGCAAGAGAGATTGTTATAGTGCTGCTGGAGGTATGTAGAGCCTTATAGTAGTAGTCAGCTATGGCAAGTCCCTGCCTGAAGAGCTTACAATCTAAGAAGCTGAGCAGATCATGAGGGGAAGGAGAGGGAGACAGCTAAAAACTAGGGCTTGGAGAAGAGGGTGGAAGAGAGTGTAAGGCAGCTACAGGCCAGAGCTAGGGGGAGACAGCTGGAACTGAGAGAAGATGTGACAACTACAAACTAAGGTGGGAAGAGGATGAGAGTCAGCTAGAGTGGTTAATGCCTGCTCAGATATAGATGAAAGGATTGCTGCAGTCCTGATTTTTGCCCACTCTATACACATGGATTTATAGTTCTTATTTTCTCATTGGTTGCCCTAAGAAAATTAGGACTACAACACCCTGAATGCAATAATGGGGGGAGGGAGATGAGGCGTGGACTGAATCATCCTGTTTGCTTGACCCTGGGTGAGATGGCAACCCAAAGTAAAGTATTGATTTTGATTACATGATGTTGAAGAGTTTTAGGTTTTTAGTTTTATAAATTATCGTTCTAGGTAGGGTTGTTGGTGACGGTGGATTAGGGAGACCTTCCCAGAGATTGAGTGCTCCATGTTGTTGCTGCCATAACGGCAAAAGGAATTCTTTTAAATCCTAACATGTTCGGTAGTGAGCATCCATATCAGAGAGTTAAGGGAGCCCCACACAGGCAGCTGGATCTTCCGAGTAGATAGTTGCACAGGGACAGAAATCTTACCTTTCCCCAGAGGAATTTAACCCATCCCCGCAAGAATTTAATGGTACATAAAAAAAAAAAATTCCAGTCAGCTCTCCCATCTCTCTGGGTTTGAGTCTCAGCACTGCAGGCAAGGAAGGAACGGAAGGTGGAACTTGGAGCACTCTGGTGCACACATATAAGACTTGTCACTGTGTGCTGAGAGATCATCGTATGCACGCGCCAGTAGGTCAGGTGATATGATTCTTGTTTCTGTATCAGAGCTGAGATCTGCGCATCAGCCTGGGATCAGAAAGGATTAATAATAACATAGAAGTGATGGCAGATAAAGACCTGAACCAATAGTCACACTCATTATGAATTCATGATTCAATCAACAATGAACACATATACTTGATTATGGTCTTTCTTGGCATTTCTGGTACATAGACCATAGAAGTCCGCCTGGCACTATCCTTATGTTCCAATTGCTGGAATTGCCGTTGAAGTCCACTCCAGCCTATTCGTCTTCTCATTTGTGGGGCATAGACCATAAAAATCTGTCCAGCACTGTCCTCATGTTCCAGCCACTAAAATTGCTGTCTAAACCTTTTCCAGCCCATCCTAAACCAGATTGCCATATATGAGAGACAGACCATACAAATCTGCCTGGTATCATCCCTAGTTCAATATTCATTGCTTGAACACTGTACGTATTATAGAGGAAAAGGCCTCGAGAAGCCCCCAGCTCAATTTTTAGCTTTGGGGGCTGGACTGCTTCATCATCTTAAGAGGTTTTTGGCCAATGATGAAGCAGTCCAGCCCCCAAAGCTAAAAATTGAGCTGGGGGCTTCTCGAGGCCTTTTCCTCTATAATACGTACAGTGTTCAATCAATGAATGTTTTAGCTTGAGAAACATATTTTCATATATAGATTCTCCTATTCCTCTAGATATTAGGTATATTAAAAAAAGGGAGATCACCTCTTGTTGTGTTTATAGTTTATCATCCCTAATTCATTACAGCCAGAGTTTTCATCTAAGCGTCACTCGACACATCCACACACATGCAGCCAATTAAGTTTTTTATAACTTCCATTTTCTAATTAGAGATCCTCTGTGTTCATCCACGCCTTTTTCAATTCTGTCACCATACCACCTCCTTAACAGAGACTTTCCGCATCTGTGCTGTTAAAACAAGGAGGAAGAGGAGGAGATGGCGCTCAAAGAACTTGGTGTTTAGTAGGTGAGAGGCTGGTGCAAGTGCAGTGTACACTTTCATGGGAACCCTGCAGGAGCTGCTTTCATTCCCCACGGGGAACCCCGTGGGTTCCGCAGAATTCCCGCGAACCCCATTCCCGTGCGGGTCTCTACTTCAGAGGAGGACTCCATCCCCTGGGACTGGTTTGGGTGCTGCTTACCAGAGGGACCCAGAGCGGGTGATGGCATTGGAGGTATGAGCAGGCGGATGAGGTGAGGAGGAGTGTGGGCGCACGAGTGGGGGACAGCAGAACACATTTGTATCAGAATGAGCGTTTGAATGGGGGAGGAGAGGCACGAATCGGCCAGCATAACTGCATCAGAATTCATCCTTGCAAACGATCACAGGAGCGCTTAACAAAAGTGGAAGAAGCTGCTAGTTTGGTGGGATCTACCGTCAGCACAAGCAGTTGCCTGCAAATGATCAGAGTCTTTGACTGACTGATTGGGAGTCGGATTTAAAATATAACAGCCTCGCGTGAGCATTTATACAGCATTGAAACTACTCAGCAAAATATAAATATATGGACAGTTCAATCCAGCAGCTGAGAATCTGGGGCAGAACAAAGTATTCATAATCTGCTGACCTGATCATAGATACCCTCAGTACTCTTGCATGGCGACTAGAAGTTCCAAGAAAGACTTGGACAAACATAAGAGCGGGGGTACAAAGATGGCGGAAAAAAGTTCTCTGTCATCACCTTCGGTGAGCTCTGCCTGGGCCTCAGAAATTGTTAGAGGTAAAAATGGCGGTGGAAGAAACCATGAGCCACAAGTTACAACAAATCATAGACAAGCTTGACGGAATGGATCAAAGAATCACTACTTTTACTAACGAGTTCCAGGAGGTCCAACAGCGACTGGGGGAAGTGGAAACTTCCTCGCAAGAGGCATCAAAGTCAATTGAAGACTTGAGCAACTTAAATAATTTGTTGTATATATTTCTTTTTGTTCAATTGAAATAATGCTTTCTATATCAAGTGTATTTCCTTGATGTAAATTTGAAATTATATTAAAAAAAAATCTCCAAAAAATGGTCTCTACACTAGAAGATAAAGTGGATGATTTGGAGAATCGTTCTCGCAGGAACAATCTCCGGCTGGTAGGAATACCAGAATCAATAGTGGACGCGGAACTGAGAGAGTTTTTGGAACCATGGCTCGCCAAGATTTTGCCTAATCAGAGTATGACGGGGCCACTTAAAATAGAATGAGCACATCGCCTGGGCCCAAGAAAGGAGACCAACGCACGACCTAGAGTGGCCATTTTGAAACTGCTCCATTATCCGCACAAGATGGACGTATTAGCCGCCCTTCAGAAAGGGGAAACGCTGGAGGTAGACGGGCACAAGATACTGTGCTTTCAAGATTATTCTACTAAAGTCTCCCTCCAATGCAAACAATACTCGCCGGTTTGTGGGCGACTACATAAAATGCAGATCCGGTTCAGTCTATTGTACCCGGCTAAATTAAGAATCCAGTATAATGGTACAGTACGGTTCTGTGACACTGTAGAAGCTGCTCAAGCATTTGTGGATCGGCTGGAGAAGGATAGGCCAAGTACATCCGGAAATATATGAACAGGGCTCTAGAAGGAACCTAGAGTGATCTTCGCAACTGGAGGAGGAGGAGTAAAGGCGAGAAGACTCGTGATAATCTGTAATTGAAATTTAAGTTCTGAGGTTATGTTGATAGGTGTTATGCTGTTTGTGAACCCTGTAAGGTGGAAGGGGGAAAGGGACATATAAGTATACATCATTGGACTGGTTGGGATCCCGGATTGGGGGCACAGAAGTAGTGCACCATAGGTGCTGCTAGGAATATGGGGAGGTTGGGAAGACAGGGGGCGGGTAGAGGGGAGTACATTGAGGAGCAAGATCTTCGTGGTCAAAGGGGAACAGGGGACAGCAGGCGACACAGTAAGAGCTACATGGAATGTATGTCTATGTAGAATTCTGTTTCACCACAGGCAGTGGGGGGGTATAGGCTGAGATGCCCCCCTTGCCTAGTCAGTGAAGGTATCCGGTTAACATATTCTTTGCTAAATGATAACAAGTGACGACCCATAAAGTAGTGACATGGAATGTGGGAGGTATTTCTTCGCTGATTTAAAAGGCAGAAGATACTTCAAGCACTTCATTAAGCAGAAGGTGTCAATAGCACTGCTTCAGGAAACACACTTAAATGCCAAAGAACATGAGAAACTATGCCGTTGGTGGGTTGGCTCATATTATGAATCTCTGGCACAGGCCAAAAAAGCGGGGGTCATAATTTCGATTAAGAAAGGGATTCAAATTACTACACACAAAATTGTTGCTGATGAAGCGGGCAGATTTGTATTGGCACACTTAACTGTAGAGCGCCAACCAATAGTTTATATGTAATGTGTATGCTCCCAACACATATAGCAAGGTGTTTTACAAACAACTTTTGCATCATTTAACTAGTTTTGAGGGAACCCCCTGCTGGTGGGAGGAGATTTCAATGCGGTGGGAGATCTTAAACTGGACAGATCACAGGGGGAGAAAAGGAGATCGAGTATGGACTCTAGAGGCATAGGAGTGATAAGTGAGTTCCTGGACCTGGTGGATGTGTGGCGGATTGACTACATTTTTATCTCTCGTCCTTTATTTACAAAAATTCGTGTAGCAGAAATAGGACCCATCAAAATATCAGACCATGCTATGGTGATGGCTATATGGGAGCCCTCAGAGAGTAACCCGGATCAATACCAGTGGAGGTTTCCTATACGTCTATATAAAGACCAGGGTTTCAGAGATTTCATACTTAAAAATATAAGCAGTATCAAGACACTAACCAGGCACACATGACAACTCCAATACTCTATTGGGATATGGCCAAGGCCGTACTTCGGGGGGAGGTTATCGCTTATACAAGTCACCAAAAAAAGGCATGGGAGTGGGAACAGCTTCGTTTAGAAAAGGAAGTAACACAGGTACAGCATGAGTATGGACGCCATCATAACGACAGGTTAAAAGCTTGACTGTTGGAATTGCAGCAAACCTTGAATGAGAGGCTTCATAGCAGGGCCCAAAAAAGCTATGTCTACTATAGATATCAACTATATAAACACGCTAATAAAAGTGGAAGGATGTTGGCAAAACCTAGGCAAGGCCCCTATAAAATAAACGCTTTGTACTCAGCTAATGAAACTTTAGAAAATAACGATGTCCAAATCAACAGAATTTTACAAGAATATTATAGGCAGTTATATGCTGTTCCGGATCCACCCCCTATTGAGAGTGAGGTGTATTTGGATGGACAAGCTCTCCCGCGATTAGACACAAAGAGCCTAGACATGCTAAATGCTCCCATAACGGTAGGTGAAGTATCGTGGGCTATACAACAGGGTCCCTTGGGGAAGGCCCCGGGACCAGATGGGTATAGAGGAGAATTCTATAAGATGTTGAGGGATGAAGTAGTAGTACCCATCACATCAATGTTTAATGTGATAGTGAAGGAGAAACAAATTCCCATTTTCTTAAGAACAGCTCAGATCATTGTGCTTCCAAAACCAGGGCGGGACGTACAGAAGCCAGAATCTTATAGGCCAATATCGTTACTCAATTATGAGGCTAAATTATTCGCCAAAGTATTAGCAAACCGATTATCTCGGCTACTGCCAGATATTATTGAGGAGTCTCAGGTGGGATTTGTACAGGGCCGAACTATCACAAAAAATGAGAGAGATATTGGCAACATTAGAGGCGGTGTCCACACAAGCCATACCATTGGTACTAGTCAGTTTTGATGCTGAAAAGGCATTCGACAGGGTGGTATGGGACTTCTTATTCGGAACTCTAGACACATATGGCATAAAAGGGTTTTTTCAGGAGGCGATCCCGCAAGCCCAGGTGTGGGTTAATTATATTTTGTCACCTCCCTTTCCTATATATCAGGGAACTAGGCAGGGATGCCCACTGTCGCCTTTATTATTTGTCCTGACACTAGACCCACTGATTAGAAACATCCAGCAGACACCTGATGTGCAAGGAGATAAGATGGGCGCAGAAACCTTCAAAATAGCAGCTTTCGCAGATAATTTATTGGCACATGTGATCCACCCAGAGACATCACTGATAGCTCTCTTAGATAGTATGGCAGAATTTGGCGATTTCTCTGGCTTTAAGCTAAATTTAGAGAAATCTGAAGCTTTGCGGAGGGAGACCAAGTTAGAGATTGGCAGGGATGACTACCGTTAAAATGGGCGGAGGACTCCTTTGGATATTTGGGAGTACGCCTGACTATGGATACCACTAACCTCTATAAAATTAATATAGAAAAGCTATTACAGGATACCTTTCTGTTCCCCTTCTTCAGTCCAACATTGGCATCCAAAGGTCAGATGGTGGACCAATCACAGATGGTGTAATAATGTTCAGCCAGCTTCATGGTCATGAAGTGAGAGAGGCTTTTGTTATAGCAAAGAAACTTATCAGATGGCATGCTAACCTCCCTGTCAGATCTCATACTCCTGGAGCCATCTCCAGTATCTCTCTCCTCCAGTCTTCCCAGTAGATAACTGGGCTAGTTTGCAACAAATGTCCTTGTATGAAGTTATCTTAGTATGGCTGGCAGTAATTTTCCTGTGTAGAAAAGCTGGTTTCTGATGGTTACAGATGTATTCAGGCCACAGGCTGAAAAATCCCTATTGTTATAGCAGACTGGTTCAGGCTTGTATAGGCCCCAGACCAGCAACGGTAAGATCGCAGGTAAATACTCCTACATATCCTAGCAAAAACGTGGCGTAAATCCCTGCGCATAGGTTAACATGTACTGGACCGTTTTCTATAACGACTCATGCAAATTTGGAAATGCCCATTTTTGGATGTGCGCATTAGAATTTAGGCGCGGTGAATTACAACATACGCTTAGTGAGTTATGCATATAAATTCTAATTCTTGCCAATCAGTGCTTATTGCTTGTTAAGTGCTGTTAACAACACTGGCTTGTTAAACCAATTAAGATATGCACGTTGTTATAGAATACGCTTAGATTTAGTTGCAATATATAGAATCTGGCAGTATGCTTTTAAATTGGGGGCACTTAACTTTCTTTTTTGTTTTTGTTCCCATGCTCCTTTAACTGATCCAAGGTAATCCTTGCACCCCCTTCCCAAATCACATGTCCACTAGCGACTATTGACAGCTATATATGTTGCTATTAGTTGCTAACAGTACTAATGTTGCTATATTACAGTAGTGTACAGTTTATGCCATACAAGTCATGCTACAATACTACGTAAATTGTACTTAATGCTGTTAAACACATATTGTCACATTCATTCAAGTCTGTTTCTGTTCTTGTCAAGTTCCTTTGAAAACTGTCCTAACAGTTGCCTTCATTCTGTCTAGAAAGTTTCAATAAATTGCCTCAGATTTCAAGACCCTTCTCCACATTCCGTTTGACCTCTTTCAAGGGACATGGTCACCAGTGGTAAAGAGCGTCCTTTTAAAACATTAGCTTTGAATCAGTAGTTTCCAAACACCAGTTCCTAATTTGCCAAAGGCTGGAATGAGTCTCCCAGGAGGCATGGTAGATTTAAGGCCTGCCCTTGGAGCAGGCGAAGTTACCACCTTCCTGGAAGACTCTCAAGATATTACTACTCGAGTGACATTGCTAGTGACTTTTCTGGTGGAAAAAGATGTTTTCAAAATTTATTTTAAGTATAAGAAGTTTGGTTTTTTTTTTTTGGGGGGGGGGGGGGCAACCAATACAGATTTTCCCAGGTGTACAAGGATTAGTCAAGAACGTAGGAGGCTACTACTTTTTGCACTTTCTTTACAAATATGTGACTCGTCTGCAGGGAAAGCAGTATATATTCTTTGACTCGTTATACTTAGAGAAATTTATTTTGGAACAAGAAGATAAAGAATTAGGATAATTGGTGGTTAAGGCTCAAAATAAGTAAGGGAATTTGATCCCTGCTTTTTGAGAGTTTCATTTCCTTGTTGTTTCTTCACTCATACGTCTCTCTAAGACCAATGTTGGGCAGGCTTCTACAGTCTGGGTTCCATCAATGGCTAAAACAGATCAGGATCAAGGCTGGTGAGGTCTTTGACAGCAACTCCATTAGTTGGGAAGTAGGACCAACAGATTGGGGGGGGGGGGGGGGGAACAGATTATGAGGCTCATTTTCAAACCACATAGACTACAAAGACTTTGTAAGTCTATTTGCTTTGAAAATGAGCACTTAAGTAAACGAGTGTTTAAATCATGAAGAAGCGGAACCTGTGCAGAGCGCCAGATTAATTTCTGGTTACCTTGTTGGGCAGACTACATGTGCCAGCATTTACTATGTGTTAGAATGTTTGCCAGAGCTGTTAATACATTGACCCTTTTTTCTATCACTCTCCCACCCCAGTATCATTAATTTTTTCTCACAAGTACACAGTTATGCGCTTTAGTGAGAAGGTCATTATCCTTCATATGTAAATAGCCATTTAAATTTGTTCCTAAATCACACAGCAGCAGCAAATTTTCGGGTCACCACCAATTTAAAAACAGCCCAGCCCTTGGGCACCAAAAGAAGAAAACAGGAGATGGTGTCCTGGGGGGGGGGGGGGGGGGAAACAAAAATTCTGTGCAGCTTGGGGCCAGCATCTTCCCCCACTACCCACACCCACCCCTTGGTCCTCTAATTCAGCCTCCATAAACATTATTTGAACAAGCTTTCCCCAGACAAGACTACTGATAGAATGTTTGACAGCACTTTTAGATGTTAAATGTTTTTTTTGTTTGTTTTTTTTTTTTGTTTATATTGTAGTATATACTCCTTTATAAATCAAGGGCATTTTTAGGACTAAAAATGACCAAAAATGCTATGACCCCTATATAAATTGAGGCTGGGTCTCTTATTGCTTCCTGTTCTCCACCATATTCCCTGCCTCTCTCAAACCCACCCCTCCCCCTTTCCACAGCTTCACAGATTTAAATAGGATCAAAACAGACTTAAAACAGCTAAATCATCAGATTTCAGTACGTGAGGATTTATATATTTATCTCTCACTGATAAATCTCTCACCCAAAACTTTGGCAAGTTCATTAAAGCAAAATATATTTTCACAAGTCACTTGCCCTTCCTATCCAAAGAGAATGTTGTATTCAGGAATCAGTATTTGTCAACACCACACACACTCTTGGTGGTGGTGGTTTTTTTTTTTTTAATCAATGCCACTCACCAACTCTTTCAGCACTGTTTCACCTAAACTTCCTCTTTGACTTTTACCTGTGTGCTAATAATTGTCTTGCACATTTCCCTGCAGACATGCCCTCCTCTATGTACATGCTCAGATCAAACTTTGAACCAGCCAGAACATTTACAGATTTTAAACAATCACTACTATTTATTTTTATCACTCTCCAGTTTCACTTACACACCTCCTTCCAAACCTCTTTAATTTGAACACTGTTCAAGCTCGCCTTGAATTTTCCCGCACTCGGACATATAAAGCACTGGCTGTATCGTCTAAAGTTAACTTCAGCATAGCCAGATTCTGTTCACTGTACTTCCATGAAGCTAGCAATAGCAAGAGTGCTATTAAAGTTAGACGACCCTGGTTTAGTGATGGGATTTTGAAGTCCAAAATTTCTCAACTTAGAGATTAGTATAAACAGTAGGGTTTGTTTTGTTGTTGTTTTTTTTTTTTTTTTTTTTATTAAAACTTGTGTACTTGTTTTTGTGTATGTGGTGTTGTAACAATATTGCTTGATTGTGTATGTAATGTTGTAACCCATCCAGATTTGGAGATGGTATGGGATGTAAATGAGTTGGTTGCCTGTGGGGATAGCTGTTTGAAGGGGTTTGAATTCTTTTTGAATCCTAGGAGATTTGAAATGGACCGTGATGCCCTCCATGCCCGCTACTGTGCCAAGTGCAGCAAGATGCACCCTGCAGAGGAGGGGAATTTCTGGGCTGAATCCAGCATGCTGGGATTCAAGATCACATACTTTGCAATGATGGATGGAAAGGTCTATGATATCACAGGTATCTAAAGTAAATAACAGGGAAATAGGTTTTTCTTCCTCCTCACTCCAACCCCTTTTTGTGGCAGGTACCTGGGTAATTATGTTCTTCCCTGATTAGCCCTTTTACCGTGCCTGAGTCTTGAGTTTCAAATCTTGTGTCTGGCAGGGTTTGATCCTCCTGCCTCAGCATAGGGAAATTTCTTTATAGAACTGAGTTTGCAGCTGACACTATAGTATGCTGTTTCCCTTTCCTTGTAGCTTACTGTTTCTAACACTGCATTTCTCTCAGAGTGGGCTGGCTGCCAGCACATTGGCATCACTCCGGACACTCATCGCGTCCCTTACCACATCTCCTTTGGCTCAAGAAACTCCAGGGCCACAGGACGGCAGAGGTTGGTACACCTTTGAAGAGGGGCTTTATTTGGTGAATTATACTGCCATGTCCTTTTTTTTTTTTGTCTTCTACATTTCTTTTTTTTTTTTTTTCATAGTTTTGACACCAGAGATTAAAAGCAATGCAGGTGTTGCAGGCTGAAAATTTTTTTATTTTTGCCTCCTCTCTTTAACAGATCTGTAGTGTTCTTTTATCTACTTTTTCTTTTCTGCCAGGACATCATCAGAGAGAAGCTCTCCTTCTGCTGCTGACCTCCAAGACCTCTTCAGTCGAATCTTTCAGGGATCTCCAGGACCCATGCCTAATGGTGACTTTTTAAACACCACCTCCCAGCAAAGCTCCCCAGATACTGCTTTCCCCACCCCACCAAAGTCGGACAGTGCAACCAAAGTGGATGCCAGATCCAAACGGAAAAAGAAAGTCAGACGCCCCTTCCAGCGATGAGTGTCGAGCAAGATGCCCTGAAAAACTTGGGGGTAAGTCGAGGTGTCACTTCGTAAGTGGCAAGACCCCCCCTCCCTGTACCCTTTTTCTCAGTAGGGAGGGTTGACCAGCTCATCCTGATTACAGGTGAGAGAACAGGGGTTTGCAGAAGCATGGAGAGCTGTTCTGAACTTTTCATCTTTTCATGTCCTTGGGACTCTGTAAGAAGTAAGGCGAAAAAAACTAGAAAAGACATTGAAGAAACTCTTAAGGAATCTATTGCCTCTGGTTTGCAGGACAGCCATTATATACGTATATATATATATATTTTATTTTTAATTCATACCAAAGAACTTCAGGGACGGGGTTTGGGGACTCTCACCCTACCCCTTTAGTGTATGTGACAGAGGTGCACAGCAGTGTGAAGCAATGTAGACCATGCACATTACTTGTGTTGGAGCCTGGGGGTTTCTTTACAAGACATCTATTGGGGTCAAAAAGAAGGAAGATGTTAAAGTGTAAGATGAACATTCTCTGACCCCCTTTCCTCTCTTGCCATGTGCTTCACATCATCTGGCGGAGTGCTATGTGGAACCATGGTTTTAGCCTGGCTACAGTTGACTCCATGGATCTATTAAAAGGGAATGGTGCTGGGATGACATTTTTTTGTTCCTGGACAGGCTCAACCTTATGCCTAGATGTAGAAACTGCGATGCCTGGATTTATGTGGAGAAGCGCGTGCTTCATGCAAACTAGAGATGAACAGGGTTGCTGCAGTTACTAGCAGGATTTCCCATGAATTTATGGCAGCAGAAATAGAAGCCACCCTATTTGTGAGGGACTCTCAAACAATGAGGCTTAGGGTTTCATTTATCAGGCCTCTAGGAATACTTTTGGTTTGTGATGTCCAGAACCTCTTTATTTGCACCCAGTCTCTCTCTCTTCCCCACCCCTGCTGCCCTTGCTGAGCACCACATTTCTTCTATGTAGGAGCTGACTGTAACTTCTCTTGGTAAAAGAGTTTAATATATGATACATATGGATATAGATATCTATTTAAATAATACCTACTCTGTTTTTAGAATATATTGGAATATGATGTTCATCTACTTTGGCTGTTTACTATTTTTTTAAGCGTAATAATGCTAGTAGCTTACATCTGAATTGCAGTTTTGGGGTCTGCAGTACCCTGACTGCCTATCTGTTCCCACAAGCAGATGTGCTGGGTGGGTTACAGCAGTATTAAATGACTTCAGTTGAGAGGGAGGGGAAGTCCCTTGCAGATACATAATGTAATATAGTGTGATAAAAGGGGGAGGGAGGGGAAATAATACTTCAGAGCTATTTTCTCTTTGCTTTAGTGTCATGCTGCTGCAATATCTGTTCTTTTGTTTCACTAATAAGATCCTGCTAGGCCCCCTGGACTGTTGCTCAGTAAGAACTTCCCAATGCTCAAAGCTACCACAAGTGTAAAGCTGTGGTTGCCGGGTTCGCACGCACATTGTTTTGTGCCCAATGCTTAGAAGGCTTAAGTGCCAGTGTTAAGTGTGGTGAAGATGGTTGCAAATTGTATTGAATCGTATTTAAATGATGCTAATGAGGTCAGTAACTATTCCTTCATAATGCACAGATGGGAATGCTGTAGTGCATAGAAGGAAATGATGGCCTATAATGCTGAAAAGTCTTCGCAAAGTCCAGGGACAGTGTTGAAGGTTTTCAGGAGAGGATTTTTAGTCAATTTTTCAGGTTGAACTGCTTGTTTTGTCTTCTTTCAGAAGCGGAAGAGGCTCTGGCAGATTTTAAAGACAGATGGGAATTAACAAACATACATGTGTCTCACAAAACTGAAAGTAAAAGCGCACATCCCTGTCTGTTTTTCTGTACCTTGAATCTTGTGAAAATTCCATGCGCTAGTAATATTAGAGCCTCAATATGAGCCTCACAGAAGAAGCACTGATGTGTGCTGGCACTTCCATTTTTGTCTGGGCATGCACATAACAGCCGCGCTTACCCCAGAACTTTGGCGCACATGTGCAAGGGGTGTTCTTTCCCCCTACTTTCAATATAATAGTGTGATTTTTACATAAAATTCTTTGAGCATTGATTTGTAGTTCTTTTTTTAATTAGTTAATTATTTGCGCATTTCCTCCCACCCCCAGTTCAGGCCTTTTTTATAGCACACTTCAGTTATCTGATGAAGGATTTGAGGGCCTCTTTTTATTTTTATTTTTTTTTTTTTTTTTTAAATCTTACTTGCAGGCTGTAGCAGACTTGGGATCCTGAGCTGGGCTGTGCTATCTAAGTTCCAGTAAAGGAGAAATGACATACATGTGGAAAGTATTTAACAAAAGTTGGTCTGCTGTGGCCTAAGAAAGCTTCTTGAAAGACTTTTCTTTTGTACATGTTTTACCACAAGACATCTCAATGGTTTGCTTTATTTTTTATTGTAATTTGGAATGTTTGGTATATGGTCTGACAGCTTAGGAAAGAGGCACAATGGCTGTCCAGTTGCTGGAAGAGTTTTTATTTTATACAAACCAATTCCTGGCAAAAATGGAAGCCAGGGGGTTAATTTTATAGGGGCAGAATCACGGTGCAGTGCACAGCAGCTCATATTTCCTGTAGCAGGCTGTTGAGTTTTAAAATAAATCCAGCAGCAGTTCAGAGGGGGTGAAGGCTAGAGAGAGAGCTCCAGCTGCAAAACACATCTGCAGTGTATAACTGCCTTAAACACAAAATTTAAAAAAAAAACCTATAAATATATGACGTAACAAAGAGTTGTTTTTTGGCAAAGGAAAAAGGCAAGTGTCTTTGGACAATCAATTTTAAAATAAATTGTATTTGCAAATTGCTGACGTTTTTAACATGTGTGAGCAATGTTCACTGTTTAAAGTTTGTACTCATGGATCTTACAGGATAGATTTTATAAATCTGTACCCCTTTTTTCTTATGTCTTTTGTTAAATTAAAAGTCTGATTTGAAGACAGGCTTGTCTGACTGATTTTGTTGTAGGAGCATGGTCTGTGAAGCTAAGAGTTCATGTTTTAGCACTTCGATGAAGGTGAAATTAGGCTTTACCTGCTAATTTTTTTTTCCTCTAGCCCTCCAGACCTGTCAAGATGCTTGGGTTATGCACTCCTACCAGCAGAGGGAGACTGAGAACACTAAAACTGTAACAATGTATAAGCCACCTGCCAACCCCCAAGCAGCCAGTAAATCAGTAACAAAGCAGAAAAGAACAATCAAACACATAAAACGAATACATAGAACCCTGTACTCAGAACTCAAAACAGGCACGAATGTGCTTCTGTCGACCGAACGCCAAAGCGTTGCGGTCCGCCCCTGACAACACAGAGGCTATTACCACTGAACTTCAAAAAAAACGAGAAGTCCAGAACTAAAGACCTATCAGCCACAGCAACCCTGAGGCACAAACCCAAACCAGTCTGCAAACCACACTAGACTAAAACATACCGGGTGGGTTCTTGACCGGTCTGGAGGGTCTAGAGGAAAGAAAATTAGTAGATAAGGCCTAATTTCACCTTCCTCAGCGATCCTCCAGACCGGTCAAGACGCTTGAAGTACCAAAGCAGTAAATAATGTAAGGGCGGCAACCCCGAAAACCAGAAGTCAGAACTGCCGCACCAAAAATTGCATCCTCTCTAGCCTGCACATCAATCCTATAATGCTTCACAAAAGAATGCAGAGAGGACCAGACAGCCGCTCTGCAAATATCTTGAGGAGGAATCAAACTACTTTCAGCCCAGGAGGAAGCCACCCCCTGAGTAGAATGTTCCTTAAGTGTCAAAGGCACTTCACGCCCCTTGAGCAAGTATGCCGAAGAAGCTGCCTTTTCAACCATCTGGATATCGTTGCTTTAGAAGCTGCAGCACCCTTCTTAGGTCCCCTATACAACACATACAACCTATCAGAGGCCCAAAACACTTGAGTCCTTGTCAAGTAAAAATGCAAAGCTCGACGAACATCCAATTTAGCTAAACAGCGTTGAGTCGAATCTCTCGACCTATCGCCCAAAACCGGCAAAGAAATGTCCTGATCCACATGAAAAGATGAAACCACCTTAGGCAAAAAGGAAGGAACAGGTTTCAGGGACACTTTTTCTTTAGAAAAAGTCAAAAAAGGAGCACGACAAGACAAAGCCTGCAACTCCCGAGCCGAAGCAATAGCCACCAAAAACACCATCTGAAATTCATAGTGAGATCCTTAAAAGTACTTGAAACCAACGGCTCAAAGGGGGAAACCCTCCAACACCAGATTCAAATCCCATGGAGGAACCACCTGACGCTGCGGCGGACGAATCAACTTCACGCCCCGCAAAAAAACGAACCACGTCCAGAGAAGAGCCAAGGATACACCCTGTACCTTCCCCCGGAAACAAGCCAAAGCCCACCACCTGTAAAGAGGAAAGAGCGAGACTTCTATCCACACCATCTTGCAAAAATTTCTAGCACTTCCGAAACCGAAATGTGACAAGGAGAATAAGAATGCTCCTAATACCAATTTTCAAAATTCGCCACTCGTGGACGTAAGCGACGGAGGTGGACCGTTTACCTCATAGCAACATAGTATCAATTACTCTGAACGAAAACCCTTTCTTCGGCAACCTGTTCCTCTCAAGAGCCAAGCCGAAAGCGAGAACGGAGAAGGATCGGACATCACTATGGGGCCTTGAACTATCACTGACTCCTGCAGAGGCAGCGGACCCCGAACTGCCAGACGCAATAGATCTCCATACCACGGCTGACGAGGCCAATTCGGAGCTACCAGAATCACCGTGCCTAAGTGCCGCTCTATTCTCTGAACTACACGACCTACCAGGGCCCAAGGAGGAAACACGTACAACAGCTGTAGAGGAGGCCATGGAAGCACCAGGGTGTCGACCCCCTCGAACCGCGGATCCCAACGACGGCTGAAAAATTTTGGCACCTGAGCATTGGCATTCTTTGCTTAGGTCTTCACCGAGGAAGATTTGGGTGTGATATCGGTGTCGGAAATGGTATTTCAAGCGGACGAGTCGGAGAAACTTACTGAATTCACGGTAAACCTGGAGGACGTAATGGGGCAGTTCGGCAAACTGAAGAGTAGCAAATTACCTGGACCGAATGGTATTTATCTTAGATTACTGATAGAACTGAAAAATGAACTTGCGGAGCTACTGTTAGTGATATGCAATTTATCCTTAAAATCGAGTGTGGTACCGGAAGATTGGAGGGTGGCCAATGTAACACCGATTTTTTAAAAAAAGGTTCCAGGGGAGATCCGGGAAATTATAGACCGGTAAGTCTGACGTCGGTGCCGGGGGAAAATGGTAGAGGCTATTAAAAACAAAATTACAGAGCACATCCGAGGACATGGATTACAGAGACCAAGTCAGCACGGCTTTAGTGTGGGGAAATCTTGCCTGACCAATTTATTTCAATTCCTTGAAGGAGTAAACAAATATGTGGACAAAGGGGAGCCGGTTGATATTGTGTATCTGGATTTTCAAAAGGTGTTTGACAAGGTGCCTCATGAAAGGCTACAGAGGAAATTGGAGGGTCATGGGATAGGAGGTAATGTCCTATTGTGGATTAAAAACTGGTTGAAGGATAGGAAACAGAGAGTGGGGTTAAATGGGCAGTATTCACAATGGAGAAGGGTAGTTAGTGGGGTTCCTCAGGGATCAGTGCAGGGACCACTGCTATTTAATATATTTATAAATGATTTAGAGATGGGAGTAACTAGCGAGGTAATTAAATTTGCTGATGACACAAAGTTATTCAAAGTTAACTCGCGAGAGGATTGTGAAAAATTACAGAAGGACCTTTCGAGACTGGGAGACTGGGCGGCTAAATGGCAGATGATGTTTAATGTGAGCAAGTGCAAGGTGAGGCATGTGGGGGAAAAAAGAACCCGAATTATAGCTACGTCATGCAAGGTTCCACATTAGGTGTTACGGACCAAGAAAGGGATCTGGGTGTCATCGTTGATAATACACTGAAACTTTCTGCTCAGTGTGCTGCTGCGGCTAGGAAAGCGAATAGAATGTTGGGTATTATTAGGAAGGGTATAGAAAACAGGTGTGAGGATGTTATAATGCTGTTGTATCGCTCCATGGTACGACCGCATTTTGAGTATTGTGTCCAATTCTGGTCGCCGCATCTCAAGAAAGATATAGTGGAATTGGAAAAGGTGCAGCGAAGGGCGACGAAAATGATAGTGAGGATGAGACAACTTCCCTATGAAGAAAGACTAAGGAGGCTAGGGCTTTTCAGCTTGGAGAAGAGACGGCTGAGGGGAGACATGATAGAGGTATATAAAATAATGAGTGGAGTGGAACAGGTGGGTGAAGCGTCTGTTCACGCTTTCCAAAAATACTAGGACTAGGGGGCATGCGATGAAACTACAGTGTAGTACATTTAAAACAAACAGGAGAGAATGTTTCTTCACCCAACGCGTAATTAAACTCTGGAATTCGTGCCGGAGAACTTGGTGAAGGCGGTTAGCTTGGCAGATTTTAAAGAGGGTTTGGACGGTTTCCTAACGGACAAGTCCATAGACCGCTACTAAATGGACTTGGGAAAAATCCACAATTTTGGGAATAACATGTATAGAATGTTTGTACATTTGGGAAGCTCGCCAGGTGCCCTTGGCCTGGATTGGCCGCTGTCGTGGACAGGATGCTGGGCTCGATGGGCCTTTAGTCTTTTCCCAGTATGGCATTACTTTTGTACTTATGTCCATCACAGGCAGACCCCACTCCATCACCAGACGACGAAGCAACCACTCTCCGGGGTCCAATGTGTGTCTGCTCAGAAAATCCGCGCTCATGTTGTCCACGCCGGCCACGTGACCTGCTGAGAGACACTGCAGATGAACTTCCTCCCAATGCCGATTGACACATGCAATGGCCGTGGCATTGTTGGACAGAACCCAGACTGCTTTGCTGCCCAGAAGATATTGAAGAGCCTGGAGAGAGAAACGAATCGCCCGCATTTCCAGACGATTGATGGACGATCCGGCCTTCTCCGACGACCAACGGCCCTGGACCACCTGTCCGAGGCAGTGGGCCCCCCAACCTCCCAGACTGGCATCCATGGTGAGAACAATCCAGTCCGGAGGATCCAAGGGCGTGCCCTTCTCCAGATTCAGCGTGTGAAGCCACCACTGAAGGCTGAGGCAGGGAGCATCCGGCAAAAAGAGTCTCTCCTCCAAGTCTTGAGTCTGAGGAGACCAGCGATCCAGCAGGAACGACTGTAACTGCCGCATGTGAGTCCGGACCCACGGAGCTACTTCTATCGACGCTGCCATGAGACCCTATACCTGCAGATAAGAACGAGCTGAAGGAAGTCTCTTGGAGCAAAGCTGACGAATCAGAGCTTGCATCTTGACAATCCGAGCTGACGGCAGAACCACCCGCCCCTTCAACGTGTCGAAACGAACTCCCAGATATTCCAGGGACTGCGACGGAACTAGGTGACTCTTGTCCACGTTCACCACCCAACCAAGTGACTCCAAGAAACTCACCACTCTCTCGGTTGCCTCTACACTCTCCTGCCTTGACTTGGCTCGAATCAGATTCCTTGCTTCCTCAATGCCGCCGCTACGACCACCATAACCTTGGAAAAGGTGCGAGGCGCTGTCGCAAGACCGAACGGCAGAGCACAAAATAGGACAGCATTTTCAAAGACCGCAAAAAGAAGAAAACGCTGATGCGCTGCCCGGATGGGAATATGTAGATAGGCGTCTGTCAGATCCAATAAAACAAACTTTCCCAACTGAACTGCTACGATGATCGAACGCAAAGTCTCCATCCGGAAGGAGGGAGCCTTCAGCGCCCCGTTGACCTTTTTTAGATCTAAAGTAGGCCGGAAGGAACCCTCCTTGGGAACCACGAAATAAATCGAGTAACAACCTCTCTGAGGTGGGTACAGGAACCACAGCACCCAGATTGATCAACCGAAGGAGGGTTTGGTGAATTGCCCTGGCCTTGAGACGAGAGCAACATGGAGATCCCAGAAAAAAAATCGGGAAGAGGGCCATCGATCTCTAGGGCATACCCGTCGCGCACCACTTCGAGCACCCACTGATCCGACGTGATGTGGGTCCACCTCTGGTAAAACTGACGTAGACGAGCACCCACGCGAACCAGAGGCTGGATCCGCACACCTTCATTGCGAGGCACGCACTGAGGCGGAACCCACCGAAGATGCATCCCGACCTCCCCGGCAGCCTCCACGAAAGGCTGCGTACGCTGAAAAAATCGCCCTCTAGGTGCACTATTGGCCCTACCCGACCTGTACCGCCGAGCATCTCGCAGACAACCACGGCCCGATAGCCCTCGACCACCTGTTCTGGGATGCATCTCTGGCAGACACTGAACCTTAGCATCCCCAAGACCGCGTACTAACTTATCAAGCTCTTCCCCAAACAGTATAGAACCCTTGAAGGGGAGAGAACACAATTGGACTTAGTGGCCGCATCTGCGACCCACCCTCTGGCTTTCTTCCTGGATTTTCCTACTCTAAAACTGTGCTTTTGGACATTTCTGGTGCATTTTGTAACCTTGTCTTCCCCTTATCCTAACCAGCTGTGTAGATAAGTGGCTTAATACAATTCTAGAGAGAGGTTTTACAACAAACACATTCCACACGTTTTAAACTTTAACCCCCCCACCCCAAGACTTCCACTTCCTAAATAGCTTTCCTAAATACACTACTTATCACAAATTAACTCCACCCAAATACAAATCTCTCTGCCTGTGTGGCTTAAGAGTAAAGTAAATCTTGCTTACTCTTAACCCCATCATAGCATACCTATTCATACCAAATAAATCAGGATGACTCTTATTCTCTGTAATAATTGTGGTGCTTTAGTTTCAAGGCCAATCATCTGGACACTAAAAGCTTGTCCTATATGTCATCAGCTCACTAGTTTAAAACAGGAGCTTAGTAAACTAAAGGAGGAATTAGATGCACTTAAAGCAGCTTCAAAGACTCCACAAAATCATACTGCTCAATCAAACCAAATTCACACCACTGCCTCAAAGGATAAAACCACCTAAAAATAGATGGTTCACAGTAGGCTCAGGCAGAGTTCGTTATGTGACACACAAGCATCCGCCCTCACAAGTGTTGCCCCTACAGAATTTTTTTGCACCATTACAGCACTGTGATATTCCTGAAAATAGAACGGATGCAGAAGAAAAAGGAATGAAGGTGGAACAAAAAGATAGGAAGGTACCCAAAGGGTTAAGACACCCCCAAACCACTAATGTTAAAACACATACCAGGAAATGTAGATGGAATGCGATGACCACAAATGCTCGCAGTCTAAGCAATAAAGTTCATGACCTTCAAGCCCTGATGGTGGAGGCAGACTTAGACATTGTTGCAATCACAGAGACGTGGCTAAATGGTTTCCATGAATGGGATGCAAACATACCAGGCTATAATCTATTTAGGAAGGATAGAGAGGGTCGTAAAGGTGGAGGAGTAGCGCTGTATGTGAGAAATGATATCACGGCGACTGAAATGACAGGGACCTGGGGAAAAGAAGAAGCGATATGGATCACCTTAAAAAGAGATGATAGAACCTCAGTCCACGTGGGTGTTGTCTACAGACCCCCGACACAACTGGAGGAACTAGATAGGGATCTGATCGCGGATATTCAAAAGTTAGGAAAGAAGAGGGAGGTGCTGTTGCTGGGAGATTTCAATCTGCCAGATGTAGATTGGAAGGTTCCATCGGCAGAATCAGAGAGAAGTAGACAGATCGTGGATGCTTTCCAAAGTGTTTTGCTCAGACAAATGGTGAAGGAACCCACGAGTGAGGGAGCAACGCTGGATCTGGTGCTTACAAATGGGGATAGCGTGTCAAATGTCCGAGTGGGTGCCCACCTGGGCAGCAGTGACCATCAAACGGTTTGGTTTGATATGACTGCTGTAGTGGAGGGCAGCCACTCAAAACTCAAAGTCCTGGATTTCAAGCGTGCTGACTTTACTAAAATGGGGGAATACCTGAGGAAGGAGCTGATGGGCTGGGAGGAAGTACAAGAAGTGGAAGGACAGTGGTCCAGGCTGAAAGAAGCTATAAATAGGGCCACAAACCTTTATGTAAGGAAAGTAAATAAAAGCAAGAGAAAAAGGAAACCGAGATGGTTCTCCAAACAAGTGGCTGAGAAAATAAAGGCTAAAGAGTTGGCGTTCCAGAAATACACAAACTCAAGAACAGGAACACGGGAAGGAATACCGGAGGAAACTGAAAGAAGCCAAGAGAGAGATACGTCTGGCGAAAGCACAAGCGGAAGAACAAATGGCTAGAAATGTAAGGAGGGGTGACAAAAATTTCTTCAGGTATATTAGTGAAAGGAGAATGACTGAGTAAAAAGGGAATTGTGAGACTAAAAGATACTGCGAACCACTAAGTAGATAGTGATGAAGAAAAAGCAAATTTGCTAAATAGATACTTTTGTTCTGTTTTCACAGAAGAAAATCCTGGAGCAGGACCGCGATGGACTGGAAAAAGTACAAATGAAAATGGAGTGGATACAGCATCATTTACAGAAGAGAGTGTGTATGAACAACTTGTAAAGCTAAAGGTGGACAAAGCCATGGGACCGGACAGGATCCACCCCAGGATATTAAGGGAGCTCAGAGAGGTTCTGGCGGGTCCTCTTAAAGATTTGTTTAATGGAGAATGGAGGAGGTGGTCCTTCTTCACAAAAGTGGTGATAGGGAAGTAGCTGGAAACTACAGGCTGGTAAGCCTCACTTCGGTTATTGGAAAAGTAATGGAAGCGATGCTGAAGGAAAGGATAGTGAATTTCCTGGAAGCCAATAAGTTGCAAGATCCCAGACAACATGGTTTTACCAAAGGGAAATCGTGCCAAACGAATCTCATTGAGTTTTTTGATTGGGTGACAGGAGAATTGAATCAGGGACGAGCTATGGACGTAATCTACTTAGATTTCAGCAAAGCTTTTGACACGGTTCCCCACAGGAGGCTTTTAAATAAACTGGATGGGCTGAAGATAGGACCTAAAGTGGTGAACTGGTTGACAGACAGACGCCAGAGGGTGGTGGTGAATGGAGTTAGCTCGGAGGAGGGAAAGGTGAGTAGTGGAGTGCCTCAAGGATCGATGCTGGGGCCGATTCTGTTCAATATATTTGTAAGTGACCTTGCCGAAGGGTTAGAAGGTAAAGTTTGCCTATTTGCGGATGATACTAAGATCTGTAACAGAGTGGACACCCCGGAGGGAGTGGAAAACATGAAAAAGGATCTGAAGAAGCTAGAACAATGGTCTAAGGTCTGGCAATTAAAATTCAATAGTTACCACTTCTGGGGTATAAATGTCCCTTCAGGGTTTTTTTTTTATTTTTTGCCAAATGTGTACTACTAACCCTTTCTATTTTTATAACTTATACAATATGCCTTTCTAAGTAACTCTACCTCTCCAACCCTTCCTCTTTTTTTATATATATTTTTTTCTTTGCATTCAAATAGTGCTCAGTGACTGGAAAAACATTTCTAGACTGACTAGCAGCCATATATAATGTTTTCCTTTCGGTACATCATTGCACACCACCTCCTACCTATCTTGTATGATGTCTTGCTTCTAGTGTAATGAATATACCCTCTTCTGTATGTTATTCTTTTGTATATTATTCATATACTCCCAAAATCGTAAAGCCACTTATCTTAATATCTAACAGAGTGTTCCCACTCCCTAGAAATGCTCTGTCACTTTAAATGGTGCAGTGATATAAATCAAAAAAAATCTGGAGTTCACTAAACCAGTTCCCGGTTGTCATCCATCGTTGGTGCCCTACATGCGAGCATGTTTCGCCATAGCGTCTTCAGGGGAACACCATTCTATAAACATAAACAAAATATAGTGTAACTAAAACCTAAATCCCACTACGAATGCTATTATCACTTCCTTATTAAACATATATACACTGCTATCTCACTGAAAAATAATTTAAAATATTTTCATTATATATATCTCCTAATGGCTACCTTCAGGCAGGAACCGCTTGCACTCCTCTCCTTCCAACGGCCAGAACGCCGGTACATGCGTAATAGGTACACCCATACTGCCTTTCACAAATTTAAATCCCCGATAGGTGGGACAAAGCCCACCAATCAATCTCTTTGTTAAGACCTGACGGGATTACCGTGCGCCACTGAAAAATAAAGCGCTGTTCCCTTTGAATCAACGCAGACATCACGTCCCCACTGAAGGTACTAGGTAGTTGATATATTATTACAAAGGATACATCCCGTATTTCGTGTTTGAGCTCCACCCAGTGCGAAACCAGTGGAGCTTCAAATTTTCGTACCCGTAGATTGCTTATATGCTCTGCAATGCGATCTTTTATTCTCCTTTTTGTTTGACCAATATACCATTTTTTACATGGGCAACATATGCCATACACTACAGGAGCTGTTTCACAATTCGTAGAGTGTTTTAACACGAAATCCTTCCCCGTAATCGGATTCTCAATAGCTGTCGCAACCAGAGCATATCTGCAATATACACAATGGGCCACATCGACTGTGGCCTTCCTGATTATCAGGACAATCTTGCTCATATCTCCTCTTAAATATTTCCGCTAGATTACGGGCTCTAGTGTGTGCAAAACAAATGTGCCTGGGTACATCATGTAACATCAAAATCGGCCAGTGTTTACGAATAATTTCTTAACATACTTGGCCTCTGTGGAGAACGGTAATACACATACAATCTGGTCTTCCTGGCTGTGTTTAAAATTTCGTGGGTATTTTAACCATTGTTGTGAAACTCTTCTAGCTTGTTTGTATGCTTTTCTAAGTACCTTCCCAGGGTACCCTCTGTTTGTAAGCCTACGGTGTAAATGTGCTGCATGCCTGTCAAATGCTTCCCTTGAGTGACACAATCTTCTCAATCGTAAAAACTGCCCCATTGGTATTCCGTCCTTCTGTGCTTTCGAATGAAAGCTTCTATAATGCAAGATGGTATTCGTATCGGTTGGCTTACGATACACCTCAGTATAAAATTGGCCCTGGTACCAGTCAATGGATATGTTCAAAAATGTGACATGATTATATGATATATTAGTTTCAAAACTGATGTTAGGATCACAGTTACTAAGAAATTGAATAAATTGCTGCAATTCTTCCATTCCTGCTGACCAAATCAAAATCACGTTGTCGATGAATCTCTTCCATAGCAAAATATGGGTGGCATATCGGGAAGGGTACACAAACAGCTGTTCAAAACGTGCCATGTACATACACGCAACAGTGGGAGCCACCGTCGCGCCCATGGCGACCCCTCGTTTCTGCAGATATCGATCTTCAAATTGAAAAATTGTTTGATATAACCTGCCGTGCCATATGGTTCATCAGTTGTATTTTCCCATGTGAATAGTCCATCATCCGTAATTGTTGGTCAATAAGCTGGAGGGCTTGATCCTGGGGTATCATTGTATATAATGATCGCACATCCATGGATGCCAAAATTATCGGGCCTTCAGTGCTGGACAAATCTTGCAACATCCTGATAAAGTGTGTTGAATCCCCGAAGGGATATTAGTCATCGCTGGCTGCAAATGAAAGTCCAAAAACTGAGACAAGGGTTCATTTAAAGAGTTGGTACAGGACACAATTGGACGCCCAGGAGGATCCACCAATCTTTTATGTATCTTAGGGACAAAGCGGATTTGAGGCATTCTAGGACTGGCAACATACAGATATTGAAATTCCTTGCTAGAAATCACACCTTTCTCATTAGCCTCCTGTAGAAGTGCTTTAATTTCCAGCTGATTTTGTTTAGTGGGGTCCATATCCAAAAGGATATAAAAATCCTGATCACTTAATTGACGCCCTGCTTCCGCTCTATACTTGCTGGTGTCCTGCACAACAACTCCTCTGCCCTAGTCAGCTTTTAAGATAATGATACTAGTATCATGTTGTAATTGCTTAAGGGCTAATAATTGCACCTTAGTCAAATTATTCGGAGAGTATCGTTTCTTCCGTTCCATATCATCTACATCCTGCAATACCAATTTTTGAAATGTTTCTATCACCGCATCGGGAGGGCTCGGCGGCATCCAAGTGGAAGGCAGATGATATTTACTAGTAAAAGTAGCAGTTTCCATCAACTGTGTATCAGATGTTTCATTGCCAAAATATGCTTTCAATTTTAATTTTCTGAAAAACTTATACAAATACTGACGATTGGAGAAAGCGTCATAATTTCTAAAAGGGACAAACGACAATCCCAACTCAAGGACTTCCATTTCAGAAGATGTAAGAACTTTTTCAGATAGGTTGTACACTATTCTTTCTGACCCCGCAATTTGCGGCGTCCTCGGTTGGATTTCGACGGGAGCTGAGGCTGGTCTCCCGGAAGATTGGGTCCCCCCATCGATAAAAAAAAGACTGAGTGGAGGGAGTGTCTCTATCATTGATCCCATTATTGCTCACAACTGGCATTCCACCTACATTTCTTGGATAGTCACCATCCACTGAGCACTATTTGAATGCAAAGAAAAAAATATATATAAAAAAAGAGGAAGGGTTGGAGAGGTAGAGTTACTTAGAAAGGCATATTGTATAAGTTATATAATAGGGTTAGTAGTACACATTTGGCAAAAATTAAAATTCAATGCCAAGAAATGCAAAGTGATGCACTTAGGGAATAGAAATCCACGGGAGACGTACAGTGGTGGAAATAAGTATTTGATCCCTTGCTGATTTTGTAAGTTTGCCCACTGACAAAGACATGAGCAGCCCATAATTGAAGGGTAGGTTATTGGTAACAGTGAGAGATAGCACATCACAAATTAAATCCGGAAAATCACATTGTGGAAAGTATATGAATTTATTTGCATTCTGCAGAGGGAAATAAGTATTTGATCCCCCACCAACCAGTAAGAGATCTGGCCCCTACAGACCAGGTAGATGCTCCAAATCAACTCGTTACCTGCATGACAGACAGCTGTCGGCAATGGTCACCTGTATGAAAGACACCTGTCCACAGACTCAGTGAATCAGTCAGACTCTAACCTCTACAAAATGGCCAAGAGCAAGGAGCTGTCTAAGGATGTCAGGGACAAGATAATACACCTGCACAAGGCTGGAATGGGCTACAAAACCATCAGTAAGACGCTGGGCGAGAAGGAGACAACTGTTGGTGCCATAGTAAGAAAATGGAAGAAGTACAAAATGACTGTCAATCGACAAAGATCTGGGGCTCCACGCAAAATCTCACCTCGTGGGGTATCCTTGATCATGAGGAAGGTTAGAAATCAGCCTACAACTACAAGGGGGGAACTTGTCAATGATCTCAAGGCAGCTGGGACCACTGTCACCACGAAAACCATTGGTAACACATTACGACATAACGGATTGCAATCCTGCAGTGCCCGCAAGGTCCCCCTGCTCCGGAAGGCACATGTGACGGCCCGTCTGAAGTTTGCCAGTGAACACCTGGATGATGCCGAGAGTGATTGGGAGAAGGTGCTGTGGTCAGATGAGACAAAAATTGAGCTCTTTGGCATGAACTCAACTCGCCGTGTTTGGAGGAAGAGAAATGCTGCCTATGACCCAAAGAACACCGTCCCCACTGTCAAGCATGGAGGTGGAAATGTTATGTTTTGGGGGTGTTTCTCTGCTAAGGGCACAGGACTACTTCACCGCATCAATGGGAGAATGGATGGGGCCATGTACCGTACAATTCTGAGTGACAACCTCCTTCCCTCCGCCAGGGCCTTAAAAATGGGTCGTGGCTGGGTCTTCCAGCACGACAATGACCCAAAACATACAGCCAAGGCAACAAAGGAGTGGCTCAGGAAGAAGCACATTAGGGTCATGGAGTGGCCTAGCCAGTCACCAGACCTTAATCCCATTGAAAACTTATGGAGGGAGCTGAAGCTGCAAGTTGCCAAGCGACAGCCCAGAACTCTTAATGATTTAGAGATGATCTGCAAAGAGGAGTGGACCAAAATTCCTCCTGACATGTGTGCAAACCTCATCATCAACTACAGAAGACGTCTGACCGCTGTGCTTGCCAACAAGGGTTTTGCCACCAAGTATTAGGTCTTGTTTGCCAGAGGGATTAAATACTTATTTCCCTCTGCAGAATGCAAATAAATTCATATACTTTCCACAATGTGATTTTCCGGATTTAATTTGTGATGTGCTATCTCTCACTGTTACCAATAACCTACCCTTCAATTATGGGCTGCTCATGTCTTTGTCAGTGGGCAAACTTACAAAATCAGCAAGGGATCAAATACTTATTTCCACCACTGTATGTGTTAGGTGGCGAGAGTCTGATAGGTACGGACGGGGCGAGGGATCTTGGGGTGATGGTATCTGAGGATTTGAAGGCGACGAAACAGTGTGACAAGGCGGTGGCTGTATCTAGAAGGTTGTTGGGCTGTATAGAGAGAGGTGTGACCAGCAGAAGAAAGGGAGTGTTGATGCCCCTGTATAAGTCGTTGGTGAGGCCCCATCTGGAGTATTGTGTTCAGTTTTGGAGGCCGTATCTTGCTAAGGATGTAAAAAGAATCGAAGCGGTGCAAAGAAAAGCTACGAGAATGGTATGGGATTTGCGTAACAAGACGTATGAGGAGAGACTTGCTGACCTGAACATGTATACCCTGGAGGAAAGGAGAAATCAGGGGTGATATAATACAGACGTTCAAATATTTGAAAGGTATTAATCCGCAAACTAACCTTTTCCGGAGATACGAAGGCGGTAGAACGAGAGGACATGAAATGAGATTGAAGGGGGGCAGACTCAAGAAAAATGTCAGGAAGTATTTCTTCACGGAGAGAGTGGTGGATGCTTGGAATGCCCTCCCACGGGAGGTGGTGGAGATGAAAACGGTAACGGAATTCAAACATGCGTGGGATAAACATAAAGGAATCCAGTTCAGAAGGAATGGATCCTCAGGAGCTTAACCGAGATTGGATAGCAGAGCCAGTAGTGGGAGGCAGGACTGGAGGTTGGGGAGGCAGGGATAGTGCTGGGCAGACTTATACGGTCTGTGCCAGAGCCGGTGGTGGGAGGCGGGGATAGTGCTGGGCAGACTTATGCGGTCTGTGCCAGAGCCGGTGGTGGGAGGCGGGGATAGTGCTGGGCAGACTTATGCGGTCTGTGCCCTGAAGAACCTAGGTACAAATCAAAGTAGGGTATACACAAAAAGTAGCACACATGAGCTGTCTTGTTGGGCAGACTGGATGGACCGTGCCGGTCTTTTTCTGCCGTCATCTACTATGTTACTATGTAACCTCGAAGCCAAACAGCCCAACGAGCTCCCACAACCAATGCCATATTTTTTGCCGATGCTTGCAGCAAATCATAAAGAGCATCTGCTAAGAAAGAAGAGCCCATCTCCAGCTTGGCTAGTTCCTGCACCCAGGAAGATCTATCCACCGCCGGATCATCTAGGAGTTTTTCAGCTCAGCGGAAGCAAGCATGAGCTACTAAACCTCCACACACCGAGGGCTGCAGTGACAAGGCGACAGATCAAAACTACGCCTAATAAAGGATTCCAACTTCCTATCTTGAGGATCCCTGAGAGCAGTTCCCCCCCCCCCCCCCCCATCATCAGGAATAGCAGTGGCTTTAGTGACCCCCGTCACCACCGCGTGTACTGTAGGAGACCTTAAGGAGTCCCTATCCTCTTGCGGAAGAGGATAAAGCCTCGCCATAGCTCTAGCCACCCTACAAGCAGAATCTGGGGAAGACCACTCCTGCATGACCATATCTCTGAGGTCTTTATTCATGGGAAAAGAATGGGAAGACCGGCGAATACCCTTAACCAACGGGTCTACCTGCTTTACCTCCACCACTGTGGTCTCGGGAGAATCAAATTTAAGTGTAGCAACCACCTGATCAATTCAGCTAGTTCATCTCTATGAAAGATCCTCACCACCGAGGGATCTTCACCTGGCAAGGACCCCTCCTCCTCAGGACAGGTGTCCAAAAGAACATCATCTCCAAGATCAGTGCACTCCTCTTCTGAGTGCTGTAAGGACAAAAACTCAGGGTCCTCTGACCACACCAGACGAGGGCACTTGGCAACTAAGGGACCTACCCCCTTCTGAAGGTCTGCCTGTAGGGATCCTGACTTCCACGCCTGGAACATCGACCAAATAAATTCAGGTGGAAATCCCATGCCCCCTGAGCACTCAGGAGACCAGCCTATGCTCTGCCCCTGAAAATCCTGCAACGTCTGAGGCGAAACCACAGGGCCGGAGGAATCCAAGATGGTGGCAGTTCCCGCCAAAATCGGAACCGTCGCTACAGCACCCGGGAGCAAGGACATATCAACAGCGCTCGAGCCGACCCCGGAAGCCTCTGCGGACAATACCGGAGGCGAAGAAAGAGGTGGTTTCGGCTCCCCACAGAGCCTGCATTGTGCCCCCCAGTGCGTCCACACCTCGGCATGTACAGAACTGGCAACGGGACAGTTTCCCCGCCGACATCCTTCAGGGAAGAAAAGAGGTAAGCAACCCAACAGGCAGCAGCGCCCGGACTCACTCTCTCTCACAAACACACTGCAGCTGTCCTGGTCAGCCCCAAAACAAACAAGCAGAGTTTTGGGGTTTTTTTTTTTTCAACTGACTGCTTACCTCCCAGCTTGGTTGCTAAAAGCTGACAAGGCCTATGGCTCTCAAGGTTCCTGCAATCACACAGGAGCCGAGGCACAGGGCTGACTGCTCAGGAGAGCACAGCAGGGGGAGGGACCCGATGACTGGGTGTGACACGCCAGGGGAAAAACGGAGCCCCACCGAACCCACTTCCCCGAAGCACACAGATTCTAAGTACAGGGTGCTAACCAACAAAAGGCCTAAAACAAATCCTAGGCCTACCAGATCAGGCTGCATGTCTCTGCTGGAGACAGATTTACTGGCTGCTTGGGGATTGGCAGGTGGTTTATACATTGTTACAGTTTTAGTGTTCTCAGTCTTCCTCTGCTGGTAGGAGTGCATAACCCAAGCGTCTTGACCGGTCTGGAGAGTCACTGAGGAACTATAGTGATAACACCACAGACTGATATGGCGGTGGTACTGCTGCTCTTCTTGGTGAGGTAGGGAGAAGTTGTTTCCCTTAGAGATGGCCAGGAATGGAGCAATGCCTAGTGGTTGGAGCACCAGACTGCCAGCGAGGGAAGTTCATTTCGAATCCCACAGCTGCTGCTTATGATCTAGGCAAGTCACGTAACCCTTCATTGAGTACAAACATAAGGGCCCGTCTGTTAAGCTGCATTAAGTGCCTAGCACAGCTTAAGCTGTGGTACCACGGGATGTGCTTAGGCATCCTGCAGTAACTGCCAAATGTGTTCACACTAGCCATGTGCTAATTTTTTTTTTTTTTTTGGAGGGAACATGTCAGGGTGGAGAGTGGGTGGTCCTTTGCTAATCAGTGCAAAACAAAAACATATCAGTGTTGTAGAGCACAATTTTCTCTTTCAGATGATACTATTCACAAGCTGATTCAGGCAGACTTTTTTAAATAATTGGCTTTGAACTTTGGTATATTTTACCATTTGCGCTGACAGTGCCAACTTTGAAGAGATAGTGCAGGGCAGTTATAGATGCTGGTTAGTTGCAAATCTGGCAGTATTATGTCCAGCATAAGCATAATGCTTGTTCAAAATTTCAAGTCCGTATCTTTGTTTGCATGAAAGTTATTGCGGTCTGAATATTGGTCCAAATATGTTCCGATGAGTTGCGACCAATTTTGATGCACACTTTGAGTCAACTTGTTTGACTGGATTTTGCATCCATAATGTTAAAATGTATTTCATCGGAATTAGCATCAAAAACTGTACAGGATTTGAATTTTTTAGCCATTCTTATAAATGTGTTTGGATTTTATTAGACCCCAAAAATGGCATTTTGGTAAATGTCGCGTGCACATGGACTGACCTCCTTTCAGAAAAGGAGGTCTAGATCTGCAACTATTGCAGTTAGAGACCTCAAATTTTGGGAAACTTCGTTTAACACCTGACTCACACAACAGATAAAATTTGAACAAAATTGGAGACATGATGGTGGGAAGGTTTAGACACTTGGCATGGAATGACCCAGTTTTTACTTTTTTTTTTTAAATACTCCATCCTGTTTCTTTCTGTGGCCCCTGCCTCCTACTGCTTGGAAATTTCAGCCTGACCACTAAGCAACCAAGCCAAGGTCTTTCCCTTTCTATCTCTCCCTGCCAAGCTTTCATACTGCTCAAACCTTCCTCCCTGCTGCTGGGAAAGTAGCAAAGGCCTGAAAAAGAGCAACAGTCGAGATAATTGCCTCCATAGTCTGGGATTGCTGAACAGTAAGTGCTGAAGAGTGAAGCTGCCTTTCTGCTTGCGTGCTTGCTTTCTTCTTTCAGTTCAACCACAGCTCATATCTGTCATGGGCTGGGCACTATTTATTTATTTAGATTTTGCTCCCATCTTTTTCAGTAGTAGCTCAAGGCGAGTTACATTCAGGTACACTGGATATTTCTCTGTCCCAGGAGGGCTCACAATCTCTAAGTATAGCCCTATTTGTTTAGTTTCTTATGGAGAATGGGGGCTTAATCCGTGCTCTTGATAATACAGGGCTGGGCACGTGTTGGTATTCTGCATTGCTGGTAGCGGGATGTATATAGTTTAGGTGCAAAGAGTTGTGAAAGTATGGGGAGGAAGAGTGATTGGGAAATACCCACAGCACTCACCCAAGGGCCAAATGCTGGGAAAGAGTGGAAGCAAGAGATACAGTTAGCTAACTCACCCCTGGGTGACCTGACCCCTACTGCTTCCCTTTCCCTAGCATTTAAAATGTCAAAAGGGCCAGATATGCTATGTTCAGCAAGCTGCTCTGGAGAGGATACCACAAGTGTCTGACCCTTTCAGTAATCTGAACTGTCCTGTACCCTTTTGTGTAAAGTAATGGGACCCTTTTAATTAGTCATAGCTCCTGCCACAGAATTAAAAGAAAATGCTTGGTAAGAGGAAGTGGCAGCAGCATTTACAATATTTTCCACCCTGTCCAGCAGAGGGTTTGGCTCAGGCCTTCCACCTCCTGCCAGCACTACTGATTGCGGGTAGCTTATCTCCTTCCCATTGTAAACCCCGCCCCCCTGAGACTCTCGGGTAAAGAGTGTGTTCCAAAATACCAGATGTTAATGTCTGTAGTCGTACCAAGCATCTAGGACCACACTGCCGAGAGCAGAGGGAGGATGTACATTTAACTCAACTTCCACTCTCCCACTCAAAATACGAGAGAAAAAGTTGAACCAGTTTGTTTTTCTTTTTTTTTTAATAGGTTTCTTTACTTTATAAAATCAGATACAAGTATCAATTCATTTTAATTTTTTTTTTTTTTTTTGGTAATTTGGTAATTTGGTAAATATCTCTCTTCTTAAGGTCAACAATATTTTACTTTCACAAACTTTTACACATAAGTTTTCTAAATATGCTTATAACTATTTACTAACATTTGGTTCCCCTTAACAGAGTTACTTCAACTTCCGCAGAACAAGAACAACTATCGGATAAGTAAATATTTTTAAACATTGAAACGTCAATTTCCTAATAAATGTTTTTAAATTTCTTACATATTATAAGAATTTGATTATTTGGAATATATTTTTTTTCACAGGATCTGCTCTAGGAAAACCAGCGAAAGTCCAGGCGAGTATACCAACTTATTTTTCCTTGCATGCAGTTACTTAACTGAAGCAGGAGAGATTATTTTCCAATTGAAAACTGAAAAGCAGAAGTCTTTCTTGCGTGGGGGCCCAAAGGTTGGTTGGTTGGTTGTTGTTTTTTTAGGTTGTAATCCGCAAATTCCTGTTCTTTTTCTTTGCAGTCTTCCTCCTAAACCTCTCTTACTCAAATCAAATTGAGGGGAAAAAACCCTGACACTGTTCATAGGATCTCACTAAGTGACATAATGTTATTTTAACATTGTGGCCAATCAAGCTAATTAAAATAAAATGAATTAAAACATTCCCTTTCTTCCACGCCTACTGCTTTATTTCCCTGTTCTATGATGGGTGAAAGAAAAAGCAGAAACTATCACTCTGGCGCTCTAACACTTCATTCAAATTCAAGCATTCATATCTCATTTCACTTCCCCGACCTATAGAACCACCTTCAACTTGCTTTACACCCGCTTCACTCACCCTGTCATTTCCATTAATCAAACCTACACAAACCCTTTCTAAAACTACTATCCTTTACCAGTGTGAGCATTGACACTTATCACTGTATCACTATTTCCCTGTTTGACACAAGAAGTTTTACTTTAAATACTTCTAGACAACTTCTTCATTCTCCCTGCCACAGACACTCTCACAACAGGTCCTCTCTGCTCTGCTGTTTCTGTCTCTCTAACTGGCAGTCAAAAGGTTGCTAAGGCAACGGAGACTCAGCTTGCACACCTGTCGTCTCCTGGCCAATAGAAATGGTTCTTTAGAACTCAAAATTTTTTAACAGAAACTTAGAATTCTGCCTAAACCCAACTGATTCTCCATTTTGATTTATAGTTTTGCCATAGGAAATAATTGAAAAAGTACTATTTACTAAATATTAAAGTGAATCATACACCAAACTACACCAAAATCACCAACCCAATTATGCATTACCATGCCCACAGAATTATAGTTTTACTTTTCAGAATTAACTATTTTTGATGGACATCACACATTTTTCATTAATAAAACCCTTTTAAAAATCCTGAAATTAAAATACTAATCAAAAATTAACCCTTTCATCACCTGCTCTGTCGAAGATTTATTTTTAAACCCCGTCAGAGACCCCTTTTAAGCCCCCCCAGGAAAACTACTACTTAAAATTTTTTTTCCCAATTTTAACCCCCCAGAAAATCTCAGGAGGTTGTCAGAAACCCATAATTAAAAAAAAAATTGAAAATCCCTTTAACCCCTTAATTTCTATTAATATAAGTCCCAAAATCCACAATTTAAGGGGGAATGGGACTTGATATACCGCCTTTCTGAGGTTTTTGCAACTACATTCAAAGTGGTTTACATATATTCAGGTACTTATTTTGTACCAGGGGCAATGGAGGGTTAAGTGACTTGCCCACAGTCACAAGGAGCTGCAGTGGGAATCAAACTCAGTTCCCTAGGATCAAAGTCTACTGCACTAACCATTAGGCTACTCCTTTTAAAAGAAAACCAAATAAAATGTTGGGCCACCAGACCCCTTACCTGACTCGCTAGAGTCCCCTGACCTGGCGACCACCATTGGTTCCGGTCTCGAAGGCCCCCATCAAAAATCAGGTCAAAAACAAAAATCCCTGGAACTCCGGCTGGGCAGCTCTAAAATTGAGCCCCAGGTAAGATTTATTTATTTAAAAAAAATTAACCCCTTAGGGTTACACCATTTATTTCTGATTGCAGGCTAACATCCTTCAACTGCCAGTCTGTTCCTCAATTAACACTTGGCACTGCTTGTCTCACAGGAAGCAGGTCACTGGGTGTGGGAGGGGATGCATAGGTGAAAAATCTGTTAAGGAGAAGCAAAGTAGAAGAGATGGGAAGGGAGAGTAAGGGCAAGGGAAGAGAGAGAGAGAAGTGGTACTAGATTGGAGGGGGAGAATGGAGTGAAAGGGTTGGTTAAGTGAAGAGGGAAAAAGTACAATAAAAAGTAAATAAATGGAGAAAACATGCAGCGCATAGCCCATGGAATTATTTCCAACACCTCTGTATGTAAATGTATGAGTCTGTGTTGTGTTTGGGGTGGGGGATATGTGTTGTGTGTCTGCTTGGAGGGCAGACAGTTTGAAAGATGCAATTCCTTAAGTACTGTTATAGTGAATCAGTATATGTGTACTGCAGCTGTTGACACTATATTGAGGTATTTTTTGGAGGGGGCTTGGCATGAAATGCCTAGCACTTGCCTGGGGTTAACCCTGCGGCCACTTGGAGGGTCTGTCCCCAGATCTGCTCAGGCCTGCCTGCACCTGGTTATGTGCTCCATACTAGCACTCTCCTCCCACCGACTGGGTCCCGCTTGCCTCTGGGCTAATCTCCTACTCAGATTATTCACCGATGATTTGTGTGTATTGGGGTTACTCTCTCAGGGGTTCCACAGTTCCTGGAAAACACCCACAGACCCAAAAATACAAACCAGGATTCTTAGTTGGTCCAGGACAGCAGAGTCAATAAACTAAAAAAGGTTTATTGTTGTCGCAGAACTTGAACCATGAACAGAAAAAGGTGAAATCAGCAAGCAATAACAGGTAATTGAATATGGATCAGTTATAAAACTAAACATTTATTTACTACCTGGGGAGTTCAGGAACTGTAGTTGCTCACAGAGCCTCAGTAAAGAGATCTTTTTCTCTCCGCTCCCTGGCTGAGACGGGGGGAAAATCCAGTACCTTCAGGCTAGATTTGAAATCCAGAGCCCAGGGCATCAATTTTGAAAGCTTCCCAATGGTACCGCAGATTGCCTTTCCATAAGCTGAAACTGGAAGAGAAAAAGTATTTTTCTGCAACAGCTTTAAAACTCAAAACAAGTGCCATCTGCTGGCCAATTAGGAGAAATACACTTCATGAAATAATACAGTTTTCAGGCTTGGAAACCCACTGATTCTTATTTCTCATCCACCCCCCTCCCATCATATGCAGAAGCTTCCCCCAGATCACTTCTTTCCTGTGGCTACTGGAGAGCTGGATCAAGTCTACAGTAGTTGCTGCTAGTTATGAAAGTAGGCAGGTCAGAGTCACTCAGGAGGGGAGGGGAAAGGGGAATACATCTTTTAAGCTCAAGTAAAATGTCCAAACGTATTACCTATACTCCTACCCTGGACATTTAGGGCTAGATTCTATGTATGGCGCCTGAAAATTTTGTGTGGAAAAAAAAAACGCCTAGGCATATTCTCTAAAATATGCCTAAATTTTATAGAATAGGCTTAAATGCACTGTATATAGAATATGCTGAGAGCTGGTCCACACAACTAAATTTAGTATGCCAACTATACCCTGGTGTAAATTCTGACGGTTAAGTTCTGGAAGTCATTGCCACAGAATGTGGTAAAAGCCCTTAGCGTTGCATGGTTTTGAAAAGGTTCAAAAGAGTTCTGGGGAAAATCCACTGCTTATTACTGGGCTAAGCAACGTGGAATCGTTGCTTGTGACTTGGATTGGCTACTGTTGGAAACAAGATACTGGACTTAATGGACCTTTAGTCTATCCTAGTTGGCAATGTTTAAAAATTCCACCTTTTTAAACTGCCTTGACTTCTTTTCTGTTACATGTCACTTTTTGGTTTCTGTGATATAGAAACTGGAAGTCCTTTTCTCCACAAGCAAGCAGAGGAGAGAGGTACAGGAACACTAGTTGGGTACCTAACATCACTGATGGAGCCAGTGTGCCAGAGGTCCTCTCTAGCTAAGTTTTTTTTGACCTTTGATAGGTATGGGGGTTCCTGAACTTGGAGAGATAGTAAACTAAGTTCAGTTTACTTGCATACCTTACCTAGTAGCAGTTTTCCCCTTCTGTCGGTGGGATCTTGCACAGCTACCATAAGACATCCTTAAAGCCTCCTATCACAGTACTCAAATCTGCACTGGGGGCCCATATCATCCCTCCATGTCCCACATCCGATGGCAATGACCGGGGCCTGAACTCCAACTGTATGCTCCCCAGCCCAGATTGTGGTGTGAAGGACACTCATCTGTGCTGGCCTAGTTGGCACCACCACTTGACATGTCAAACCAAATCATGGAAGAGAACGAATGTTGCTCTTCCTCGCCCCTCCCAGGTTTCTTATTCCGGGACAGTTTCAAAGGAGCCATGTACTCAGCACCACGAATGGGCCTCGCTGTCAGATCCCACCAAAAGTCGGCTAAGGCACCAACTACCCACATGGCTACTCAGCCAACAGCAGCTCATGAGACATCTAGGGGCAGTGAAAGAAAAGGTTTTCAAAATCTGTCAACCTCTGAGCACAAATCACATAGCATACAAGGATATACAGCACTGCCTTACCAAGCTCAGCCAAACATGTTTCTTCTTAAGGGATGCCTTCCTCTATGCAGCAAGGAGATCCAGGTTATGCTTCTGCTTGCCCCAGTTTTCCCTGCTCACCAACCCACCCCCTTACTCAGGGACCATATTTTCAGCTGATCCTGAAGTTTGTGGCTGACACCTCTAATGTTCTGCAGTACTTAAGCTCTTGGGTCTACCTGACTTGCCCCGTTAACTTAGCTTGTCCCCCTCATCCACTCATTGAAGCAACCTGTGGCATAGCCACGGGTGGGTCTAGGTGCACTCAGTTTGTGCTCAGGCTCACCCAGTTGCTGCACACCTATGATGTGGCTGGCAGGGATCCCCTACTCCTGCTGGCTGAAAACTCCTGGCATCCCTCCCCCCACATACCTTTTAAATGCCACTTCTTTGTCAGCAGTGAGCAGCAACCAAGGAGGTTTAATGGCTACCTTGGCAGCAACCGATGCACGCTGCTCAGTGCCGCTCACAGCTTTCCCTCCGACATAAGTCTGCCTCTGCAGAAACAGGAAGTTACATCAGAGGGAAGGCTGTGGGCTGGCATTGAGCAGCATGCATCAATCACTGTTATTGGTGAAGTGGTGTTAAAAAAGTACGCGGGGGGGGGGGGGGGAGTTGAGAGCCTGGATTGCCGAGATGCCATGCAGAGAGCAGGGGGTGAGGTTCCTGTGCCCTACCCAACTTGGAACCAGGCCCACCTAAAATTGGATGTCTGCCTACAGCACTGGAAACAACATATCAGGCTTTGGGTCCCACAAAGTCTGTCCTCTCTGCCTCCTGCAGTGATCAACGTCTCCTGGTCCCCCTGCATTAGGGTTACCAAAATTCCGAGTTTCCCCGGACATGTCCTCTTTTTGAGGGCACCGTTGGGAGTCCAGGCGGGTTTCCCAGTTCGGTCACAGGATCTACACGGCAGCAGCACAGTTCCAGCCCCAGCTGAAGGCATCTCTCGGTCGTCACCTGGCCACCCTCAGCTTCCCAACAGCCCTTCTTTCCTTCCTGCCGCCCTGCGTTTACAACTTTTATTTCAACTCAAGTTGTGGCAGCGGCAGCTGTGAATGCAGCAGGCTCGCCTCCAGCCTTCCCTTCCCTCTCGGTGTCCTGCCCTCCTCTGATGTAATTTCCTGTTTCCACAAGGGCGGGATACTGAGAGGGAAGGGAAGGCTGGAGGCGAGCCTGCTGCTTTCACAGCCACTGCCGCATCTTGAAGTAAAATAAAAATTGTAAACGCAGGGCGGCAGGAAGGAAAAGGGGGATGTTGTGGGAGAAGGGAGCGGGAATGTGGGGTTGGGTTGGAACTGGAACTTGGGGGTTGGGGCAAGTCACTGGACATGGATGGGAGGGGAGGGCAGGGGAGAGAGGAGAAATCGCTGGACATAGATGAGAAGGGAGGGCAGAGAAGAATCACTGGACATGGGTGGGAGGGGAGAGAGGAGAAATCGCTGGACATAGAGGAGAGGGCAGGGGAGAGAGAATTGCTGGAGATGGATGGAGGGTGCAGGGGGAAAGAGGAGAATTGCTGGATATGGATGGAGGAAAGGGGAGAGGAGAGTTGCACACGGATGAAGGGGAAGGGAGAGAGGAGAAATGCTGGACATGGGTGGAGGGGAGGAAAGACAGAGAAAGTAGATGCACATGGATGAAGGGGAGAGGAGAAATGCTGGACATGGAGGAAAAGGAAGATAGAGAAAGGAGATGCATATGGAGGGGAGGGAAAGGGAAAAGAGGAAAAAAATGCACTTGGAGGGGAGAGGGGAGAAATTCTGGACATGGATGGAGGGGGGAGAGATGCATACTGACGGAGATGAGGGAAAGGGAAAAGAGGAGAAAAACTACACATGGATAGAGAGAATAGGCAAAAGCTGGAACCACTCAACGCCTCCTCCAGTCAAGTCCGCGGAGGACCCAGCTTTTACCTATGGATGTAGGGCAAGAAATGAAGAAAGGAATCCCTGGAAACGGAGTTACGGGAACAGATAGAGAGCAGCAGAATCAGAGACTGGGACCGACATAATCAGAAAAATAGTCACAGTCAACAAAGGTAGAAAATAATCATTTTATTTTCATTTTAAGGTTTGGAATATGTCCAATTTGAGAATTTACATCTGCTGTCTTATTTTGCAATGTATAGCAATGTATGTCTTTCTGGTATTCTGCATGCAGAGTCTAGCTTCTTAGGATTTCAGCTTAATTTTTGAAGAATTTGAAGAGGGGCTATCTCTGTTCTGCATGTGTGACTGCAGGCCAAGTGTCTGAATTGGGATCTGTTTAGGTTCTGAGATTTTGATAACATTGGTTCAGGTTTGGCAAGACTGTTCTCCTAATTCCTGGTCTGTATGCTAATTTGTTTTGTCATTTTGGATATACTGGAGCTGTAACAGCTTACAGAAATTATTTATAATGAGGCAAAAAAAGTTATTTTTCTTCTCCTTTACCTTAGTGTGGTGCCCTGGTGGTCTAGTGACCTCTTCGGGGCAGGAAAGAGCCCCTTCTTTCCTCCCAGTGCGTCTACAGACTGTCTTGCTCCCGGCGCCCCTTCAAAATGGCTGCTGAGTTCAAGCGGTGGTCTTGCGAGACTTCCGAAGAAGTCTTGCAGTGGGGCGGGGCATGTGTCCTCTTTTTTTTTTTTTTTTTTTTTTTCTTAGGCAAATATGGTAACCCTGCGCTGCATACACTAATTACTTGAATGACTATCACCTGAGGAACCTGGACTTGGATCCGAGAGGATGAAGACACCACCTCCTCTTCTCCTCCCCCCCCTCCCCCACCCAACACCAGAGGTCAAGTTTCAGGACCAGCGTGAAGACTACTAGCCCAGTTTCTCCAAAACAAGTGCACTGTGCTGCAGCAGTCTGCTGTCTAGATGCCTGCAAATGAGCAAGGCTTCTAATCTGTCCTCAAAGCCTGCACTGCCACTAAGTAAGTTTTCTGCACTCCCTGTCCATAAGCTCGTTCAGGACCTACAACCTTCCATTTGGCAAATACCCCTGTTGGGTGCTACAACCTCCCAATGCTTGCAACTGAAGTACAAGGTGCACAATGGCCCAGGGCATTCTCACCCTCAACTGCCACACCACTCTGTGTGGTAAATGGAGCAATTTTCAAGAAGTCTTAATTCCATTATTTAGCCTGTCCTCCTGACAGCAGCCAGAACGAGTTGCAAAATTACATACTTAATATATTAAAATAATACAACGGAAAAATGAACCAAAATGAGACTACCCCCAGGCTACCATGATTTTATTTCCTCCCATGCGTGGCGTTTCCACTGATAATCTGCAGTTGGCGCACTCCAACTGCTCACTGCATGTCACGCATTAGCCCTTACCGCTAGATCAATGGGTGGCATTAAGAGCTCAGACCAGTTTTAGGCACGCGCTGGTTTCAGTTTACTGCATGCCCTTTTCCCGTTCCATTAAAAAAGCCCTTGGTTTGGCGTGCACCAAAAACACGTGCCTGCACTACCGCAGGCCACTTTTTACTGCAGCTTACTAAAAGGACCCCTTAGTCTTTTCACCAGTCTGATTTTCTATTTGCACTTTAGGCTTGCTCCTCTTTGCACACTCATCTAGGATGGGGGTGGGTCGGCTGTCCTCTGGAGAAGGAGGGGTTCACTCCGCCGTCTCCGGCCGGATCCAAGGGCTCACACCAGCGAAGCTGCTCATCCTTTGGCGGAGCAAGACAGTAAGCCGAAGCCATGAGCTCGCCGACTCCACCTGACTTGAGGGACTTGGCGAGGATCCTGCAGCAGGAGCAACTGAATGCCCTCTCAGGGGCCTTCCAGAATGTGTGTTCACAGCTCAACTCCAGGCAAGCCCAGGCGCAGGCTTCACCATTGGGCCCCCGCTTGAGTGCCACATTTGCGGGTCCCCGCTTTCCTGAGCCTAGCCGGTTCAACGGGACCCCATAGAACTGCCGGGGATTCCTGAACCAATGCAATCTCTACTTCGAGATGCAACCGGAGGCCTTCGCCGCGGACCGAACGAAGGTCTCCTATGTGATCTCCCTACTCACCGGGTCGGCCTTGGCCTGGGCCTCACCCCTCTGTGAACAGCGGGACCCTATGCTCATGGACTTTGAGGAGTTCCAGCGCCGATTCCGGCTCGTCTTTGATGTTCCTGGAAGACCGTCCTCCGCGTCCTCGGAACTCCTGCGGATTCAGCAGGGGTCCGGGACCATGGGCGAATAGGCCGTGCGGTTCCGCACCCTAGCCTCAGAGCTGCGGTGGAACTCTGAGGCCCTGTCTGCGGTCTTCTGGCAGGGACTTCAGGGCCGCATCAAAGACGAACTGGCCGGTCGGGACCTTCCCCCTACCTTGGATGCTTTGATCACGCTCTGTACCCGGATCGATACGCGCTTCCGGGAGAGAGCCCGGGAACGAGCCGAACAGCATAGGACTGCGGGGCCTGGGCCACGGAGGGTCCCTTCCCCTCGAGACACTCCCGCTGGGCAGGGCAGTATCCCGGAGGAGCCCATGATCGTGGGTCGGCTGCAATTGGCTGCCTCAGAGCGATCCTGTCGACGCCGGAATAACCTGTGCTTCTACTGTGGGGAAGCGGGACACTTGATTCAGGCGTGTCCTACTCGACCGGTGGGAAACTCCGAACCCAAGGCCCCGTGAGGGGGCTGGTCTTGGGACACTTGGGGCCCCCTTCCGACAATTTGTTCACTATTCCAGTGACCCTACAGTGGCAAGACCATTCGATCCAAACCCAGGCCCTGTTGGACTCAGGGGCCGGGGGAAACTTTATTAGTTTGGAACTGTCTGAGCAATGGTGATTACCGGCGCAGGATTGCCACCTGGCTCTGCAGGTGACGTCCATTCAGGAAACAGTACTACCCAATCCCATCTCTCGACTCACTCCGCCGGTAGAGGTAAGAGTAGCCCAGCAGCACCGGGAGAAGATCCAATTCCTGATAATGCCTAAGTCCATTCATCCCCTGATGTTGGGCCTGCCATGGCTGCGCCGCCATTCACCCCTGATTGATTGGACGTCGGGGCACATACGGGGCTGGGGGGGAGTATTGCTCGGAGCATTGTCTGACGCCGGTAGAGAACCCCTGCTCGATGCTGTTAACCACCCCGGGAAGACTGCAGGCCTGCAAGGCGGCCCTACCTAAGGAATACCAGGCCTACGCCGATGTCTTTAACGCGGTAGAGGCGGACAGGTTGCCCCCGCATCGGCATTTTGATTGTGCTATTAATCTGCCGGACCGGATGCCACCTCCCGGGAGGCTGTATACCCTCTCCCGGGGTGAATCAGCGGCCATGCGGGCCTATGTACAGGAAAACCTGGAGAAGGGATTCATCCGAGCATCGTCCTCCCCGGCGGGAGCAGGCTTCTTCTTTGTCAGCAAGAAGGACGGAACCCTCAGGCCCTGTATCAATTACCGGGCCCTGAACGCCATTACGGTTAAGGACCGGTACCCGTTGCCCTTAATTCCAGAGCTATTTGACAGACTCCAGGGGGCCCGGGTATTCACGAAGCTGGACCTGAGAGGAGCGTACAATCTCATCCGGATTCGACAGGGCGATGAGTGGAAAACCACGTTCAATACTCACGAGGGGCATTTTGAGTACTTGGTCATGCCCTTCGGATTATGCAATGCCCCGGCGGTTTTCCAAAAGTTTATCAACCACGTGTTTCAGGATCTCCTCTACTCGTTTGTCATTGTCTACCTAGACGACATCTTGGTATTTTCCCGGTCCCCACAGGAACATGTGGACCATGTAACCGAGGTCCTCAGGTGCCTAAGGCAACACCGACTATATACCAAGCTAAGCAAGTGCGTATTTCACCAGTTGGTGGTGCCCTTCCTGGGCTATATCATTTCCGGACATGGGTTCCAAATGGACCCGGCCAAAGTGAGAGCAATTCGGGACTGGCCGCAGAACTTAAAGGCCCTACAAAGATTTTTGGGCTTTGCAAACTATTACCGCCAATTCATCGAGCACTACTCCCTAGTCACGGCTCCCTTGACAGCTCTCACCCGGAAGGGAGCGGATGTGCAGCACTGGCCAGACCCAGTGCTGGAGGCGTTTGTCGCCCTAAAGAAGGCTTTCTTGTCGGCTCCCATCCTCCGAAGTCCAGACCCTAGTAAACCTTTCATGGTGGAGGTGGACGCCTCGGCCGTGGCGGCCGGGGCCATTCTCTCTCAGGTCACCTCCTCTGGGAAACGACTGCCGTGCTTTTTTTTTCTCACGAAAGTTCTCCCCCCCCCCCCCCCCCCCCCCCCCCCCCCCCCGCCGAGAGGAACTACATGGTGGGTGAACGGGAGATCCTGGCTCTCAAGCTGGCCCTGCAAGAATGGAGGTACCTGCTGGAGGGCGCCGAACACGTTTTTACAGTAGTAACCGACCACAAGAACCTGCTGTATCTCCAAGGAGCCAAGAGGCTCAATCCATGACAGGCTCAGTGGTCCTTATTTTTTGCCAGATTCCAGTTTCGTTTGATGTTCCGGCCCGCGGAAAAGAACATTCTTGCCGACGCCCTCTCCCGGGCGTTTGAGGCCCCCCAGGAGCCTGAGGACTCGCAGCCTATGCTGAACCCGGAGTGCCTGCCAGCTATGCCTACGGCCCTGGTACCTACCAGAACGCTGGTACCTTGCCAAGACCGGAGGAGAGCGATGCACTGGGCCCACTCGTCAGCGTTTGCGGGGCATTTTGGATTCCATAAAACGTTGCACCTGCTCGTGCGACAGTACCACTGGCCACAGATGGCACAGGACATGCTTCACTTTGTGTCTTCCTGCCCCGTTTGCGCCAGGACCAAGTCAACGATAGGGCGGCCGTGGGGGGAACTCCAGCCCATGCCGGTGCCACAAGGCCCCTGGGAGGAACTCTGCATGGACTTCATCACAGACTTACCTCGCTCCCAGGGGCATACGGTCATCTGGGTGGTAGTGGACCGGTTTTCCAGGATGGCTCACTTTATTCCCCTGAAGGGACTCCCCTCGGCAGCCACTCTGGCCACTTGCTTCGTCCAGCACATCTTCTGCCTGCAGGGGCTCCCCATACGGATCATCAGCGACCGGGGAACCCAGTTCACCTCACGGTTCTGGAAGGCGTTATGTGCCGCCTTAGGAGTCAAGGCCCACTTCTCGTCCGCCTACCATCCTCAGACAAACGGGATGGTGGAACGTATTAACCAGACCCTGAAGGAGTTCCTCCGAGCCTTCGTGAACAACCGCCAGGACAACTGGGTGTCACTCCTTCCATGGGCAGAGTTCGCCTACAACAATAGCCTACACTCGGCCTCTCAGCAGTCCCCGTTCTCTGTGGTGTTCGGCCGGCACCCCCGGCTTCCTCCGGCTATCTCCTCGGAACCAGATATTCCTCAGGTACAGCGGGTCCTGAATAGTATGCAGGACCCCTGGAAGACGGTCCGCGAAAAGCTGCAGAGGGCAGCTGCCAAGTACAAACTATACGCGGACCGCCACCGCTGCCCCGCGCCTGTGTTCCAACCTGGGCAAAAGGTCTGGCTAAGCACCAAGCACCTGCGGCTCCGGCTGCCATCTCGACGGCTAGCATCACGCTTCATCGGACCCTTTTCCATTCAGGAACGGATTGGGACCGTCACCTACCGGCTTTGTCTGCCCAGGTCTCTGCGGGTGCACAACGCATTCCACGTATCCCTCCTGAAACCCTTTCAGAGGTCCCGCTGGCATCCACGAGGGGAGGCATCGGTGATTCCGGATTCCGACCAGATCCAGAGTAAAAGGTTCAGGAGATTGTAGACTCCAAGTGGAAAAGAGGAAGGCTGTATTACCTCATCTCTTGGAAACACTTTGGCCCAGAGGATAACTCATGGGAGCCGGACTCCAATGTATAAGCTCCGGACCTAGTACACGAATTTCATCTACGCTATCCACAGAAACCTGGACCCCGGGAAGGAAGGGGGTCTTCCGGGGTGGATACTGTCCTGTCTTCCGCCGGGACCAACACTCACCTGCTCGCCGCCGGTACCAGTGGGGCCCGGGGCCACCACGGATGGCCGGCCTTCACCACAGGTCCTCCGGTGGCCGGCTATCGCCGGCCAGTGTGTGTGTGTGGGGGGGGGGGGGGACAGCTATTGCCTGCAGTCCGGCCACAGAGGATCGCCGGTTGTTCTCGCCTTGTTTCCGCCGATGGCCGGCTTTCCACTTCCGGGATGGAACCCCTGAAACATGGCGCCGGCGGAGGATAGCCGGCGTCTCTTCCGGTTGTGGGATCAAGCAGGGGAAGCGGTGACTAGCGTCACCGCGGATTGGTTACGTGAAGGCTCAACCGCAGGAAGCACCAGCTGGGGTCCCGCGCTAATGAGAAGGCCTACTTAAGGAGCACCACTCCTCCTAGCCAGTGCTTCGGCTTCTCATTCCTGAGAGCTCCGCATCGTTGGATGGAACTCTGTACCTTGCTATCTGCTATTGACTGCATTGACCACTGCCTGCTACTGACTCTTCTTGACCGCTGCCTGCCTTGACCATTGCCTGCTACTGACTCTTCTTGACCGCTGCCTGCCTTGACCATTGCCTGCTACTGACTCATCTTGATTGCTGCCTGCCTCTACCGCTGCTGCCGCTGTCCACCACGCCGGCGTGCCAGTTCCCCCGGGACCTCGGACCAGTTGACTTCCGGGGATCCAGAGCCTGCGCTGTCCGCTGGGCCTGTCCTGTCCGCCCCCTGTTCCAGAAGCCCTGTAGGCTGCCCGCACCTGGAGGCTCAACTTCCAGGGAACGGCGGCCTTTCCAGGCGAAGAGTGGCGGTGGGTCGGCTGTCCTCTGGAGAAGGAGGGGTTCGCTCCGCCGTCTCCGGCCGGATCCAAGGGCTCACACCAGCGAAGCTGCTCATCCTTTGGCGGAGCAAGACAACAAGCTATTTTGAGTTAGTCTTCATTGGACTAAACTTGCTTTCCTTGTGCCATCGCTATCCAGCGGGTAGGCAGTATCTTAAAAGGTGGAGGATTAAGGATTTTTTTTATTTACATTTAAATCGCACATTATCCCAAGCAAAGCCAGATTCAGTGTGGCTTACATTTGAAAATACAGTGAGACAGAATAATAGAATTCAGTTATATCATGGAAGCAAATAGATGGATATGTCTGAACATCTAACAAAGTTGAGACTAGCATATATACCCAACTTGGCATTTAAAAGTTTATCATTAAAGTTTATGTTGAAAAATCATAGCCATAAGTATAGGCAGTTATTCAAAGATTATCACATGCACACACGAGAACAGGCATCCATCACACTGCAAACGTAAACAACAACTTCTACAGAGTACATCCAAAATTTAATTTTTATTTCCATCTTCAAAAATTCCAGACAGCAGATGTACAGATCAGCAGGACCCAAAGCAATCCAAAACAAGTAAAGTCAGAAACAACACAGTTTATGCCTAATTGTTCAACCACCCTTAGGCTTCACATTTGGGTTTAAAAAGCAAAAACAAGTGCATGTAAGGTTTGGATAAACAAATTAAAGCAAAGTTTAAAGCAAATGTCCGTAATATGTGGTAGCAATTTGGCAATAATTTAAAAAATGATGGAATATTCACATAGCAATCAGCCTGAGGCAGCAGATTTATTTTCCACTGAACATAATTTTGTATGAACTTGGCTGCTAATATTGTGCTGAACTGGACAATGTTGGCACATTTAGACCGACTCTGGACTTCTGCATGAAGCTAGCTCTGCTCTCATTATTTAATATCTTTCTTTTAAATGGTAGTAATAAACAATATTAAGTGCATTTTTATAACATAGCACTGCAATCCACAAAACAAAAGGAGCAAGTTCCCACAAACCATCTTTCTCTTTTGATCTAGGCACAGGAAAAAAAAAAGATTTTAAATGGTCCTAGGTTTTGACCTAATTCATGTTAAATGTGGGATATAACTGCCATTAATAAGTAAATAGATAGATAGAAACTCTGAATGTTGAGCACCTGATTCCCATAACATAATGTTTGTTTTAGTGGTCCTTTACCAGGAGAAAAAAAAACCTCTGCTAGTGTGTCCCTATAACCAGCCCCTCCAAATGACACACTGATTACAATTTATAATAAATGACTACTCTACCTATGAAAAGTTATTCCGTTATTATACTTCCTCTGTGTACATCCGTATGCTGCACAAGCTGGCATGTTTGAAAATATAAGTGAGATTAAATAAAAATGCTACCAATAATAAAGAACAACATGGATGCAGCAGTTCACAGGTTTGAGTGTACTAGAGATGATGGCTGTGCGGGGGAGTGGAAATAGAGATTAACCTAATTGGTTTCAACGTGTTGACGTCACTTCATCCTCCTGTCTTTTAAACCTCCTTGATGTGGTGAGCCGAGCCACTTGATATAATCTATCTAGATTTTCAAAAAGGTTTTGACAGTCTTTCATGAGAACCTCTTGAGGAACTTAAAAAACAAACAAACATTAGATAGGAAGCAACGTTCTGTTGTGGACTGGGAATTGGTTAAAAGATAAAAAACTGAACAGGGTGGAGTACTACAGTGATCCGTACTGTGGTCCAGTGCATTTTTAATACATATTTATTCTTTAAATGAGAACAATGAATGATCAGATTTTCAGATGACACACAATTTTTCAAATCTATTAAATTGAATGCAGATTTTGAGAAACTATAGGAGAACCTTGGAAGAACGGGAATCCAAATGGCAGCTGAAATTTAACGTTGCCAAGTGCAAAAGATGCACCTAGGGAAGAATAGCCCATCATATATCTATACGCTGCCCAGGAAAAGGATAGATGTCATTATGGAGATCTTGTTGAAATCTGTTCATTGTGCAGAGGCAGCCAAAAAGCAGACAGAATGTTAGGAATTAGGAAAGGTATAGAGAAAACAAAAAAATGTGGGTAATTCAGCATGTTTATTGATACCTTTTTTTTTTTTTTTAATTACGATATAAATAAACAGTGGCTACTGCTAATTTATACCTTTATGATATTACCAAGTTGCCGTGAAAAGGGCCCTGCGGTAAGGGTAACCGGGTAGCGAACGGTGCTGCCTGATTTCCGCCAAATTAGTGCCACAATAGAAAATACAGCCCTATTTTCCCCAGTGCTGGAAATGGCGCCTGTGTTGGGTTGGTGGTAGCGCCGGTTAGCGTGCTGTAAACTCGCGTTGGGCTTACTGTCACTTTGTAAAAGGACACCTTAATCTTTTCCACCCTTTTCTCAGTATGGTCGTTTGCAGCTGACTATTGAATCTCCTGCTCTGTGAGTGATGTCTTTTGCCTGCGCTTGTTACTTTCAGCAAATCCCAGAACAATCAGACATTTTTCTGGGCATGTGCAGTAACACCATGCCAGCAAGCTGATCACCTTTCCTCAGTCCATGACAAAGCCAATGAGTTATTCCTCAGCGACCCTCCAGACCGGTCAAGACGCGTGGGTTATGTCCTCCTACCAGCAGAGGGAGACTGAGAAAACACTAAGCTTTTGAAGCCTGTATATATAACCTGTGCAGAACCTCCACTAGCCAGTATTTTCTCAGTCTCAGCAGAGGTAGCAGTTGACAGCCTGTGCAGTCTCCAATAATCTGGTGAGGTAGTTTGTCATTGGGTTGTAGGATTTTTTCCTTCCAAACTTTATTCTGTTGCAGTACCCTGTACGTGTGTGTAAAAAAAAAAAAAAAAAAAAAAAGTGCTTTGGGGCCCTGGGTCTGGTGGGGCCCAGTTTTTCCCCCTGGGGTGTTACACCTATGTTTGGGTCCCTCCCCCTGTGCTGCTCTCTATTTCTGTTTGCTTGGCAGCTTTGTGCCTCGGCTGCTTTCTCAGTATTGTAGCCTTGAGTGCCTTACAATTTCCAGATGTTAGAGTAAGATGCCTTTAAGGTCAGTTATTCTATTTCATTTTGCTTGCCAGCTTTGTGCCTCGGCTGCTTTCTCAGTATTGTAGCCTTGAGTGCCTTACAATTTCCAGATGCCAGAATTAGAGTACTGTGCCTTTAAGGTCAGTTATTCTATTTCGTTTTGCTTGGCAGCTTTGTGCCTCGGCTGCTTTCTCAGTATTGTAGCCTTGAGTGCCTTACAATTTCCAGCTGCCAGAGTTGGAGTACTGTGCCTTTAAGGGCATTTATTTCTTTATTTTCAGCGGACCGAACGGGGGTTTTGATTCCTTGCTGGAACGAGAGAGCAGCGCTTTCTCCAGTGCTTTTGCAGTGTGAGTGAGTTTTTGGTTTGGCGCGTTTGCGGAACAGCTTTTCCCTTCCCTCGTGGTTTATGGCGGCCCAGCTCCTCCGATGTCGCGCGTGCTCGTGGTGAAGGGTAGAGGCGCCAGGCGCTCAGTGTAGCTTTGCGGTGCACCTATAAAGGTGGCTGCGGCACCCCCCGACTTGACCGCGGAGGGATCGATGGTGTCGGGAGTCTCCGGGTCAGCGGGAGCGTAGGCAGGACCGCTGTCAGCGGGAACAGTTTCGGCGGGAACAGCCGCCATCTTGAGTCTGATGCGGCCCGTGGAGCCGGCTGGTTTTGGGCCTGCGGCCTCCGTTTTTGGCACAAAAGGGCCTAATGACGGTCCAGGAATGGTGGGCTTTCCTCCAGATTTTGTCTGGACGCGGTATCAGGCCTGGAGATCGGGACCCCCCCTCCCCCCCCCAATTGGAAGAGGGGGCTATTTCCGTCTTGGCTGAGAGACCACGGTTAGAGTGGTCAGAGGACAGGCAATGTTTTTCTCCTGTAGCTGCAGAAGCTGCGCTTAGTGATCTGGGGGAGTCAGATGGAATTGACGGCTCTCAGGAGCAGGATTGTTGGATTCCTGGAGAGGATCCTTCAGTAGTGCGGATTTTCCATAGAGATGAGCTGTCAGAACTCATAGATCAGGTGTCGTCCACCCTTCAGTTTGGTCCTGAGGTGGCTTTGGGGGAAACTGTCCAGGATCCGTTGGTGAAGGGCATTCAGCGTCAGGCGTGATCCTTCCCTATGAACAAGGATCTCCGGGAGATGATTTGTCAGGAATGGGATTTGCCGTGTAAGGTGGCAAAGGCAATGGCGAGGCTTTATCCCCTCCCTCAGGACGATAGGGATTCCTTTAAGGCTCCCACGGTAGATGCAGTAGTGACGGCAGTAATTATAGCTACGGCTATCCCGGTTGATGGAGGAACGGCCCTCCGTGATCCTCAGGATAGGAAGTTGGGATCTTTTCTCAAGCGTAGTTTTGTTTTGTCGGCTCTAGCCCTGCAGGCCTCGGTTTGTGGGGGTCTGGTAGCTCGGGCATGTTTTCGTTGGGCCGAGAAGCTCCTGGATGATTCGGTAGATGTTGGTTCTTCTGGGGGTCAGGAGTTAGCCGACTTGGACATGGGTTCATCCTTGTTGTCTGAGGCTTTTATGATTTGTTGCCTACTTCAGACAAAAAATATGGCTATGGTTGTGGGTCTCTGCCACTTAAGAGAGCTATGCTCTTTGGAGAAGATTTGGACAAGTTAGTGTGAGGTCTTAGTGATACCAAGGTTCTATGGCTTCCAGATTTTCGGTTCAAGGCAGGGGCCAGAACTAGTTCCTCTCTGGGACGGTTTAGGGAGGCTCAGCGGTATAGGCCGGGCAGATCGAGTGGGACCTACCCCTAGCTGTCTGTTTGTCCAATTTAGATTGTAAGCTCTGTTGAGCAGGGACTGTCTTTTCATGTTAATTTGTACAGCGCTGCATAAGTCTAGTGGTGCTATAGAAATGTTTAATAGTAGTAGGACCTATAGGGGTCGGTTTTTCCAGCGCACACAGTTCTTTCGTGAGAGTCGTCGCGGAGGGCGTGGCTTTTCCGCGGGAGGTTAGTATTCAGGCCACAATTCCCAATGAAGGTGTGCGGGCTCAGGCTCTGGTGCATGTTGGGGCTCGGCTAAGTCTGTTTTACCAGAGTTGGGCCCAAATCAGGTCAGATCAGTGGGTTCTCAAGGTGTTTCGAGGCGGATGTGCGCTGGAATTCGAAAGCTGTTCTCCCGAAGTGTTTCTGGAATCCCTCTGTCGGTCTTGGAGCAAGAGGGCAGCAGTGAGGGACACTCTGCAGTGGCTGCTCGCGTTGGGAGCCGTGGTTCCTGTTCCTTCAGATCAGCAACGCTCAGGGTGCTATTTGATCTATTTTGTGGTCCACAAGAAAGAGGACACTTTTCGTCCCATTTTAGATCTCAAAAGGGTCAATGCGGCACTCAAGGTGCCCTCTTTCCGGATGGAGACGTTGCGGTCGGTCACTGGTGCGGTCAGGAAAGGAGAGTTTCTCACTTCCCTGGATTTGACGGAAGCTTATCTTCACTTTCCTTTGTGCAGCCTTTTGGTTCCAAGTTACAGGGTCCGATTCGTCGGTTCCTTGCAGAGAAGGCGCCGACGGCCCGTACTTATCGTCAGGTCCTGGGCCTGATGGCGGCGACCATAGAGGTAGTTCCGTGGGCCAGGGCGTACATGCGTCAGGTACAGTCAGCTCTGCTCAGTCGTTGGTCCCCTCTGTCGCAGGACTTGGAAATGTGTTGTCCGCTGTCGGTGGCCCCTCGTCTCAGTCTCCGCTGGTGGCTCAGTCCGCGCAATTTGGGAAAGGAATGCCGTTGGAGTCCCCACGGGAGCTGGTAATGGTCACGGATGCCAGTCTGCAAGGTTGGGGGGCACATTGTCTCAGTCAGGTAGCTCAAGGCCGGTGGTCTCGGGCAGAAGCAGAGTGGTCCATCAACCGGCTGGAAACTCGGGCCATTCGGGTGGCGCGCCAGGCCTTGACGTCGGTGGTTCGCCACAAGGCAGTCCGAGTGCTCTGTGACAATGCCATGGCAGTAGCATATGTCAACCGTCAAGGGGGGAACAAAGAGCCTTGGCGGCGCAGTTGAACTCATCTTCAGGCTCTCTTGGCAGCGCATGTGGCCGGGGTAGGTCACATAGATGCAGATTATCTCAGCAGGCACACTCTAGATCCCAGAGAGTGGTCTTTTCTTCGGTCAGTGTTCCAGTGAGTTGTGTCTGTCTGGGGACTTTCGGTGATCTTAGCGCAACGGCTCGCTATGCGCAAGTTCAGAGATATTTTTTTTTCAGTCGCTGAAGAGACCCTTGAGCGGAGGAAATCGACACTCTTCTGTTGCCTTGGCTTCGGGAGTGACTGTATGTGTTTCCTCTGTGGCTGTTAGTCGGTCGAGTAATATAGCGCATCGAACATCACTCCGGTCGGGTGATTCTGGTAGCTTCGGATTGGCAGCGTCGACCATGGTATGGAGACCTGGTGCGGTTGGCAGGGGCGGCGGCCCTGCTTTTGTTGGGATCAGTTCTGTGTCAAGGCCCGATAATCATGCCGGATCCGGCTCGGTTTTCGCTTATGGTTTGGCTCTTGAGCGGCACAAGTTGAAGAAGGGGCTTTCGTCCAGTGGCTTTGCTACGATGTTGAGTTGCCGTAGACGATCCACTTCCTTGGTGTATGTCCGGGTTTGGAGAATCTTTGAGCACTGGTGTGAAGACCATCGAGTTCGGCCGTTTCACTCTTCGGTGGCGGAAGTTTTGGAATTTTTGCACGATGGTGTTGATAGAGGTCTGGCCTTGTCTACACTGAAGGTTCAGGTGGCAGCTTTGTCATGTTTTCGTGGGAAGCTTCAGTGAAAGTCCTTCGCGTCTGTGCCTGAGGTAGTGCGTTTTTTGAAGGGTGTTAAGTTGCTGCGTCCGCCTCAGTGACGGATGGTGCCTCCGTGGGATTTGAAGCTAGTTTTGGATGCTTTGATCAGGCCTCCGTTTGTGCCTCTGGTATCGGCATCTTGTAAGGATTTATCTTTAAAGGCGGTCTTGTTGGTGGCGATTACTTCAGCACGGAGTGTTTCAGAGCTTCAGGCTTTGTCTTTTAGGGAACCATTTTTGTCCTTTCTGAGGGAAAGGTTTCGTTGCGGACGGTGCTTTCCTTTTTTGCCCAAGGTGGTTTCCGAGTTCCATGTTAATCAGGTCATCTCTCTGCCAGTGTTGGGTGATATGGCTGGAGATTCGGAGCAGCGTGGTATTGCCAAGCTGGATGTCAGGAGAGTTTTGAGTTGTTATCTCTCTGGAACTCAGGACTTCAGAGCCTCTGACCGTTTGTTCGTTCTTCATGGTGGCCCAAAGAAGGGTGCAGCGGCTCCTAAGGTGACCATAGCACGGTGGTTGAAGGAGGCGGTTGCATCTGCTTACTTGGTGAAGGGTCCTGTGGTGCCTAGGGGCTGGTCTGCTCATTCCACTAGGGGAATGGCAGCCTCGTGGGCGGAGAATAGTATGATTTCTCTGTTAGATATTTGTCGGGCTGCGGTTTGGTTTTCGTTGCATTCCTTTGTGAAGCATTATAGGATTCCTGTGCATGCAAAGGACGAGGTGCGCTTTGGGGCAGCAGTTTTGACCTCTGGCCTTAGTAGGTCCCTCCCATAAGTTAGTTACTGCTCTGGTACGTCCCACGCGTCTTGACCGGTCTGGAGGGTCGCTGAGGAAGGTGAAATTAGATCTTACCTGCTAATTTTCTTTCCTCTAGACCCTCCAGACCGGTCAAGAGCCCGCCCTGTCTGTATTGGAGGCCAGGAGGTGTATTTGTTGGATAATTCTTGGCTGCTGTAAATTGTTGTTTCTCTAATTGCAGACTGTTTATTTCTGTTTTGTGATAGGAGTCCGGGACAGGTGGGGCTCTTCTTTGATAGTCCACCTGTAGAAGCCCAACTGTTTTATCAAAGGCAAAGGAACATGTTTCCGTAAGAGCAAGCGGAAGATGTTTCTTGTTTTTGCAGTTTACTGTGACCACGTACAGGGTTGCTAGTTGTTGTTAGTGTTTTTTGTTTCTCTGCTTTGTCAGGGTTATACTGGCTAGTGGAGGTTCTGCACAGGTTATATATACAGGCTTCAAAAGCTTAGTGTTTTCTCAGTCTCCCTCTGCAGGTAGGAGGACATAACCCACGCGTCTTGACCGGTCTGGAGGGTCTAGAGGAAAGAAAATTAGCAGGTAAGATCTAATTTCACCTTGTTTATTCTCCTTTTTTGAAGGGATGATAGAAGAGATGATGAGTCTGCATTATCCTGCTGTCTACAGAGAGCCTCCATTACAGATTAAAAAAAAAAAAAAAAACCTCTGCAGACAGAATGGATATGTAGGTGATTGCAAAGCTGAGGGTTGCCTGAGTTAATCACTTGATCTGCTAGGCAACCTGAGTTTAAACAAGAGCCATGGTGGTACTGAAGGGAATAAGCTGTCCAGTTGTGAAGAATAATCTGAAACAATAATGTCTTGTCTTGTGAAGGTATGATCTGAAGTCCATATTACTGTTCTGCAGATCTCTGTAACTGATACAGTCCTGGGTTATGCAATGGAGGTCACTTTTGCCCTGAAATCTACCAGATTGCAACAAAAATTGATGCAGTCTGATATCCAATTGGACATCCCTCGTAGCAGTTGAAAAGAATAGCAAGGACCACTTACAATCCTAGCTAGTGAGGGGTAAGTAATATTCCAGAAACACCAAAGGTGGCCCATCCCAATGCTGGAGATTTACCACCGCAATGCTAGAGATTGAAGGCCAATGAATGAGATTTTTCTTGCAGGCCCCAGCCATGTCTACAACAAGTTCTGGCAGATGCATATTCCAAAAACTGACATTCCAATCAATAAACAAAAAATTTAAAAAACAATTCTACCTTTGTTGTCTGGTCATTTAATTTTTCTTATTATGTTGGTTCCAGTCTCTGATTTCTGCTTTTGTCAGTCTTTTCTTAACTCTCTTGCCAGGACCTCTTGGTCAATTTGGCATTTCTTCTCTTTCCATGTCCACTATCCATCTTCCATCTGTGTTGCTATCCCTGCTCCTATCCTCCCACCATGTTAAGTATTCCTCTGTGTCTGTATTTTTGCCCTATCCATTATCACCCTTCTGTGCCCCCATCCCCCCATATGTGTCATCCCTTTGTGTGCCTATTCCCCCCCCTCCCCCCCCTCCCCCCACACCTGTCTGGCATCATCCCTCTGTATATCTATTCCTCCCCATGTCCAGCATCTCTCCCTCCTTCCTTATGCCTTCCTCCTCAGAAATTCAGCAAAGTTCCATTTATTTCCTGTCCCTGACAGGAAAGGTTCATACTCTCTTTCTCTTCCTCCTTTCCTCACAAATCCCAGCAATATTTCATTTCCTTCTTTCTCTCCTACCCCCTTCCTGTATTTCCCTCCCTTTCCCTGCAGGTCCTGCATTCTCTAGCTGTCCTGCTCTCTCATGGTATGGCAGCTCTCACTCACTCCCCCCCCCCACACTCTCCTGCCCACAGTCTGGCATCCCTCAGTACCCCTTTTACTCTGATAATATAATTCCCTAGCCGCAACAGTTTTATGGTATGAGATTCTTTATTAGTGCTTTGAGGGTGTCTTTTCTCTTGAGATACCTTCATTGCTTTTTGTTCCACCTCAGTTCTATATTCTGGAGCACCACAGTGCTGTAATGGAGCAAAAGAATTCTGTAGGGGCAATAATTGTGAGGGCCGATTGCTTCTGTGCCACATATCATAATCTACCAGAGCCTACTGTGATCCACCTATTCTCAGGTGGCTGTATTCTTTGAGGCAGTGGTGAGAAATTGGTATGATTCTGTACAGTGATAGAAGCTGTTTAATTGATGCAGGCTGATTTAGTTGATGCAGTGTTGCTGTTTGCAGTGATTGCAACAAGGAAAAGGAACCGCACAGGGAGAGGGAGGGTGAGGGACAGATGCTGAAACCAAGGGGAGAAAAAGGGAGGAACACTGGACTTGAAAACTAGAGGGAGAAAGAGGTACTGGACCCAAGGATTGAGAGATTCAGGACTCGGGAGGTGCTCCTGTGTTGGACCTGAGAGAAAGGGACAGGCAGACAGGAAGAGGTGCTGGACCCAAGGAGGGAGGAGGAGAGAGATAGATGTTGGACCAGCAGGGGAGGGAGAAACTGAGACTGGGAGAAAGGCACTGGCCCCAAGAGAGAGAGAGAAGGGGAAAGACACTGGACATAAGAGGGAGGGATAGTGAGCTGGGGTGGGGGAGGAAAAGAGAAAAAAAGATCCCTGGCCCCAGGTCTTGGAGGAAGAGCTAGAGATTTTGGGCATGGAGGGCATAGGGACAGGGACACAAAAGAGCAATGCCTGATCTTCCAGTAAAAACTGTACCAGGTCACATGGTAGTTCCTTCTTAAAGGGGATGGGCTGGGCAATTCAATCCTGCTCTCTTTGAATTGTAGGGCTCTGTGTCTTCCAGTCTTGTGTGGAAGTTTGGCAACTAGCCTCACCCGTAGCTGCCTTGTGATTGCTGCAGCTGTGATGAGCTTATTAGCCACCTGGGAACTTGCTGCCTTTGCAATGTTTTGTTTTAGGTCCAGGTTAGTGTTGGTGCAGTATGCACTTTTGACTTATGTGTTTAGCTTCCCTGCTTTTTCCTTGTGGCCCCCCTGCTTTCCCTTTTGGTGCTGTTAGTAGCACTTCTGTTTTGCTGTTAGAAGCACTTCTGTTTTGCTGTTAGAAGTACTTCTAGTTTTGGTGCTGTTAGAAGCACTTCGGTTAGTGGAGTGCTTAGGAACATTCCTGATTGGTTTAGTGCTTAGGAGCACTTCTGTTAGTGGAGTGCTTAGGAGCACCTTTGTTAGTTTAGTGCTGTGGAGCACTGTTGTAGCTTGGTGCTTAGGAGCACCTTTGTTTGTGTTTAGCTTCCCTACTTTCTCCTTGTGGCTCACCTGCTTCCCCTTGATTAGTTTAGTGCTGTGGAGCACTGCTGTAGCTTGGTGTTTAGGAGCACCCCTGTTAGTGCAGTGCTTAGGCATTCTTCTGTTAGTGTAGTGCTTAGGAGCAGTTAGGTGGGTTTAGTGCTTAGGAGCAGTTCTGAGGGTTTAGTGCTTAGGAGCACTTCAGTCTGGTTACGCTATAGGTACACTCCTGAGTTGCTGGGTTTCCTTGCTTTTCCCTGGGGCTTCCCTTCCTTTCCTTTCGGTGCCTGGGAGCACTTATGTCTTGTCTTGGCCCTGTGTTCCTGGTTTGTACAAGCTTGCGTGGTATTCCAGGGTCTGAGGTGGTCCCTCAGCCCTAGTCTCATTCCTGGTCCTGGTACTGTCAAGCTTGTTCTAGTATCCCAGCCCCTATGTTATCCTGCATCCGGTAAGTCCTGCCGCCCGCTTGAACCCAGGGGCTCAACTCCTGGGGGACAGTGGCTAAGTGCAGGTGAAGCAGTGCGGACCAGTTAGGTGTACTCCAGTCCGTGTGGTCCAGCTCGCTGGGCGGCGCCTGCAGTCCTTGCCTGTGCCGGTGTGCTAGCCCAGTGTGGTTGGTGGGTTTTGCCTGCTGCTGTCACTCCTCGTCAGCAGCCCAAGGGCTCACGTTTGCTCCAGAGCCCGTCCCCGTGGGCTCTAAACCTGATAACAGGTTGAAATCATACTTTACATATCCCCTCATGAACGCAAGGGTGTTCACATTTGGATCTTTTAGCAGGGGCCATCCAACTTTCCAGAGGGCCGCTAGAGTCCAGTAGGGGGGATTAGTATCTGGGGTAGCATACTTGGCAAAGTGTGCAAACATATCAGCAAAAATATGTGGTTTAAGTGGTGTCTGCAAAAATGACAGGGTTTTGGGACATCCCTTTATAATTACCGACCCCATGGGACTTAGATATTCTATATACACTCCTTGGAGCTGTATCAAACTTTGGCATCAAAATTCAAATAGGTTGACCATAATATGTACACTAAAATTCTTATAGCTACAGCGAGTACAATTAAAAAAAACTAATGTAGGTTATATTATTTGGCTAATATATGATTATAAGCTAATGTACAATATAGAATTGATCATAATATAAATGACCAGATTAGCAACTTAAGGAAATCATCTAAGACAACTAAACCGTTGTGGTTGGTCCTTCTACTATGTAGATTGAAGGACGTCTAGGGTGCAGAGTAAGATAAACATCTGCATCCTCGCAAAGCTTTGCATTAGCCATAAGGCGGTCATAAAAGACATTGTCCTGCAGGATTTTTCTTGCTCAAAGCAGTTTCAATTAAGCGTTCAACTAATCCTCTAGTACATGGGATAATACAGCATCCTGCAAGCACAAAAATTGCCACAATGATGATGATTGTGGTTGCTACTGAGATGATAAATGTTTTCCATTTTCCAAAAGTTCTATCCAACCATCCAGTCCAAGGAGTGTGAATACCAGAGTTTTCAGCAAATTCTTCAGAAAGTGAAGTGAGGCCTTTCAAAGCTCTGGTAATTGATCCATCTGGAGCGGTATTGTTGGGGATAAAAGTACAGCATTGAGTACCTAATTTCTTGCAAACCATGCCTTCTGACGCTAGTATCATGTCAAGAACCATTCTGTTCTCCATGGTCATTCTGCTAGTGGCATCTAATTGGGCTGCTATACCTTGAACTGCACCTCTAGTGTAATTGACAAATTTCTCTTGATTATAGTTTATGTAATTGATCCAGTCTACATTTTTGTTAATAGTGGACCACCAAAAGAAAATTGATTCAAATCCAGCTACAATTTGATTTTGAGCTTTAAATTCATCAGGGACCCCTCTGGGGACTCCTATTGAATCTATGTAGACATGGTCATCAAACGAACCAGGTACTGAGGTTTCCCTTTTACTTTGTTGTAAAGAAGGAGGTATGTGAGGGAAGCATGGAGGCAATGACAGTTGGAATTACCAATTTTACCAGAGCACGTGTTCCTTGCCAATTTCTGTGAAGAGTATGGTAGAGAGTATTGGTGCCATACATCAGCTCGGGCTTGAGAAAAATCAGTTAAATTTAAACCATGTATGGAGTCTTTACCAAGGGTAATATTACAGTTGGTTAAATTACCTAAAAAATGTGGATTTCTGTGTGAATGTCTAGCCAGACAGGTTTGGAATAAAGTGTTGGGGTCTGAGACTCTAAATGCAGGAGGTATCCTGAAACGTGGGGGTAGATAAGGGTGATGTTTGTCAAGATACTGGCAGGATTTATTAATGGTCTCCTGAGGTTGGAGTAGTTCTAACATACACCAAAAACCATCTGAATTGTGGTTCAGATCAAAGGGAAAGGGGACAACTGTAGGTTCTGCAAGAGCATCTGCACAGAAGTAACAGAAATATTCAGACTAGCAGTGGTGTAGTGGGCCCATTCGAGCCACAAATTGCGTTCGCCATAACCAGTTTCCAATTCCACCAACTCTTTTGAGCTATTTAGTTGATGAATTTGGTAAGGGATTATGACTTCAGGTGCCTTAGCTGGCATCAGTGGATTGGCTGTGCTTGCAGGAGGAGGTTTAGGATCAATGGGATCTGTATTAGGAGCATCTATTCCAATGGAATAATGTTGATATGTCTCTGCTGTTACACCTCTGAAGGTGATGGCAACAGGATTGCATTTACTTAATTTACAGTGAGGAACATCTACCCATGGTTCAAGAATGGTAATACTCTTTTTGAGAGGATTATCATTACCTTGATATTGGCTATGGCCTGCATATATTGGCTATGACCAACTACTACATGAGGCATCAGGGCACATATACATGTTATATTCTAAGTAATATTTCTGCCAATCCAAATTACCGCAATTTGTAATGGCACAAACATCAAGGGTGACTGAAATTGTCTTGTTGGTAAGAGCTAGTTTAAGCACATAGGGAGTAAAATAGAGCTGTATCCTTCTTGCTGCTGCTGATACCAGGTGAAAAGATAGCAGAACAAAAGGAAAATAGTATTCATGGTCTTAGTGGTTAAGGGGTAGAACCTCATAGTAAATAAGCAGAGGTCACTGAGGGTGACTGTGAGCTAAGAGTTGAAAGGAGAGAATTCTGAGACAAATGAAAAGGTAAAGTGTTTTAACCAGAACTGAGGCTAGAAAAACTTGAAGTCCGATAAAGAACAAATACAAATAAAGCATCAAACACTGGTGTATGCAGGGTAAACTCGAGTAGCTGCTATGGATTCTTTTCCAACCCAGGAAATGGAGTAAATTTCCAAACATCTATTCCCAACTTTCCTGAGAAATAACCAGGGCCTCCAACCACTCCGGACAATGTTATACAAGACAAGCCAAAACTGAACTATCCCTCCAGTTTCATATTTTACCCAATGGTATATCTACCTTTTCAACTCTGATTAACTCGCAACCTTGGAATATATCAAAAAGATCAACTAAATGTCTATCTGGGTCAACAGTCCAGGTGTCAAGTAATGGTTCACACAATCTTTGATATCTAGTCACAGGGTCCCAAGAGGGGTCGTTGTCTGGTGCAGGGTCCCAAGGTACAAGTTGAGCAATATTACTGGGGTTCATGTAGTGGGGGAAAAATGATCACGTAGGAAAAGTGTCAGCAAAACCAAGGACAGAATAAGGACTCCAGCAAATCTACTATAATAATTTCCACCGCCAACGTTCTGAAGCTGATTCCGTGGCTTCACTGAAGTGAAGGGTTCGTTAGGTTCATCAGTCTGTCACCAACTCTCTGTCCCGCCCTTGCGTCAAAACGTGATGACGTTGAGGGCGGAACAGTGAAAGGCAACCAACCAATGAAAATAGTTGTAATCGCGCCTGTGCACTGCCTACCCTCTCTGTGTCTCGTGGTTGGCGACCGAAGAACTCGGTAAACAAGAAAGGCGGTGTGACGGTGAAAGCCGCACGGAAATATCTGACAGCTGCATATGCAGAGAAAAAAACGGGAGCCAAACTTTATCATGCTGAGTGCCCATGGCTGCGTCAGCCCCGCCGTTGCCTCTCAGTGTGTGTGTGAGAGAGACAGAATGAGGAAACTCCTGCTGGCTGTGGGTCAGGCCAGGACTTAGCTGGTGGACGGGAGAAGCACTCTGGGAGGATGGGACCCTGAAACTCGGAGGGAGGGAGGGACCCTGAAACTCGGAGCCAGGGGCCCTGAAATTCGGAGGGAGGGAAGGAGGGGGGACCCTGAAACTCTGAGGGAGGGGGTGGACCCTGAAACTCTGAGGAAGGGGGGGTGGGGACCCCTGGCACACACTCTCTCACACACTCTCATTCTCTCACACACACACACTCTCTCTCACAGACACACTCACACCCAGTCTCTCACACACACACACACACACACACTCGCAAATTCACTCTTTCAAACATACACACGCCGAGGAAAACCTTGCTAGCGCCCGTTTCATTCGTGTCAGAAACAGGCCTTTTTTACTAGTGCCATATAAAAGATCCAGTGAATCCTAGAGTCCTCAGCCTGTAACTGAATTTTCCTCAACTGAGATAACTGAGTCAATAAGTGCTGAGGTGTTAAATAGATAGTTTGATGTAGGGTGTCTTGAGACAGAGGTTCTAGTACAGGAGGAGTAAACATCTAAGTAAAAGGAGACCTTCTAAGGTAAGTAAGATAGAACACTGAAGATTTTCTCGTGAAGATATAGAGACCAGATAATAGTAAAGAGAAAAGTAAGGGTAAACAAGATTAAGGTAGTAAGAAATTCAAGTACTGGTATCTCCCAATGGTCAAGATCAATGTGGTTATCAGGGTTAGGTTGTTCTCTATTATTCATTAATACTTTAAAAGGAAACTTAATCAGTAAATGTGATAATACCATAAAACATATAAGGTTACACCTATACCAAGAAGAATAAGAAACACAAGTCCCAAAATAGTCCACACAACACAAGGGGAACACAGTAATGTGTCTTCTGATGTGATACTATCATTGTCCACTGGAGCCTCAGGTAAAGGATCTTCAGGTTTAGTGGGTGTTCAATGAGTGTAAGATCTTGCTCTGTAGCAATACGGTTAATAAAGGTGGCTTCTTGAGGAATGTTGGTAAAATCTTCAATCATTGATATAGCAAGTAGGATACTAATCAAGTATGAGGAAGTATTCTTCCCAAAGGTCCAGTAGGCTAGAAACAGCAAAGTACATACGTTGAAGGCGGGTGTGGTCTAGAGAATCTGGTGAACCTTCAGCAATCAGTTGTGCAATCTGGGTTTGTAAATTCAAAATTCTAGATCGTAGATCAGGAATGTATCCTGGTGGCATAGGTATCAGATCAAGAACTGGTGGACTGGTCACTAGTAGTGGCAGCGGTTGTTCTGGGGGTAGGAGTAGGTACTGGTCTTGGGTCAGAGGTGGCTGATCTGGTAACATCAGCTGGTAAGGGACGGTCCAAATCTGTATCTTTATAGATTTGGATATCTTTCAGGTGGACCCAAGAAGTATGGTCTTGCAGTTTAGCTGCAGTGGCTGACAGGGCTTCGACTTTGAAGGGTCCTGCGTAAATAGGCTCCTTCTAGGTTTTGTGAGTATAATACTTCCGGTGTACCAAATCTCCAACTTTAAGGGATTTGGGAATAGTATTATTACCCTCCCTTCTTTTGTCTGAGATTGCCTGTGGAATTGAAGACAAAGAAGTATTAATTGTTTATAAAACATCCCAATAAACAGAGTAATGGTCAGGTAAGTGATTATCTGGATTACCCTTTACCAGGTGTATTTTGCGGCCTGTGCAGAGTTGAAAAGGAGTCAACTTCAGTGAGGCAGATGGAGTGGCTCTAAGAGACATAAGAGCGAATGGCAGGGCATCGAGCCAATTTTTTATTCCATTTGCCATAAATTGCCTCAATTTAGTTTTCAAAAGTCCATTGTAACGTTCCACAAGTCCATTGCTAGTAGGTTTGTAAACATAAACAGTGCGATGAGTAATACCCAAAGCAGGAAGAAAGGACTTAAGGAACTTGTTAACAAAATGTGTTCCATTATCAGTAGTAATTTTACAAGGTATGCCAAATCTGGGAATAATCTCGTTACAGAGAGAAAGTTCTATAACTTGCGCAGGTTCTCTTGTGCACGGAAAAGCTTCTACCCATTTTGAGAAGGCATCGACGCAGACTAGCAGGTACCTTTTACTTCGTACAGGTATCTGCATGTCTGTGAAATCAATGTGCCAGTGCTGGCCAGGTCCTTGAACAATGGGCAAGTGGCCAACGGGTACAGCGGGTCCCCGCTTTGGTGTGTATAGAAAACATTTGTAACAATTCTGAACAACAGTTTTACATAAAGGTAGTAGCTGGGGAGCCCACAGTTTAGAAGAAAGCTGATCATACAGGGTAGCTGCATTTAAGTGCAGAGGGTAGCGCATAGAATGGAGCAAGAGGGATAGAATATAATGAGAAGCACGCCATTGGGGTGCGTCGAAAGACCATTAGGATTAATGAAACATCCTGATAACTTCCAAAGTTTAAGTTCTGCATGTATGACAGAAGACTGTAAGGTAGCTGAAATGGGCGTGTCGATAGGGGTGAATACAACTGGGGGAGTGGTTTCAGCGGGGGGGGGGTCTGTGGGGAGTAGAAAGGAGTGTGGCTGGGGGTGTGAAAGGGGGAGTGTCAAGGGGTGGGGAAAGGGGCGGAGCACAGGGTATGTCAGAGGGAGTGGGTGAGAGAGGAAGGGTAAGTATGTCAGTGCACAACGTGAGGGAGTGGTCAGGAACGGACATAACTTGGCGTGCCAAGTCATCCGCTAAGCTGTTACTGTTAATTTCCGTTTATTAACGTCACAGATGAGTTTTGCAGCCCAGAACCATTTTAATCTACGGGTGAGTACTTCATTCCAACTTTTTTAGAAGTGGTTACAAGATTTTACATTTTCACTGTTTCAGTGATCGGGTTTAGATGTTTGTTTTGGCGCCAATTTCTTCTAGACACTGTTGGTAGTAATTTGACATGAATGATTATGAAGTTTTGGAGCAAACACCAGACTTCTTTAGACGCCCTTCTTATTGTAATGACACTTTCGATTTGTTCTCTTAAAAAACATCATTAGTTTGGCGCTATTTATGTCGCCGGTAGTGTCTCATGTTTTATCGCGAGGAGATTGTCAATTGCTGTTGTTCGCTCACTGATTACACAGGTTCGCACAAATAAATTTTTTTTTTTTGTTTTCTACATTAGTTTTCCTTCACAGCATTTTTTTTATACATCGTTGGTAGTTGGTAGTGTTTTATGTGTTTCACCACGGGGAGACTGTCATTGCAAGTGTTTGCTAACCGTACACATGAGTTTGCACAAATCACAAACATCACTTTTAGTTCTTTGCAACAGTTTTCCTTCTACAGCATAATTCTTTATAAAGATTTTTTTCACTGATGCACTGTTATATATGTCTATTATTATTCTCATAGTTCATCGAATCTACAGTGTGTTTTTAGGCTGAGTGTATCCCTTCCCAGATTAGCATAAACCAGCCATTCTCAACTGGGAGGAGTAAAAGAAACCAATACTAAGAGTATATGAGAAAGTATAATTTTATTTCTCATGATAGATCAATTCAGTATGTAACAAGATGTTTATCTGCTTGCATCTCTGAAATATTCTTCAGAAACGCCAGCCTAAATAGTCCATTTCAAACAATCATTCTTTCTCTACAAGACTGTCTTTCTCACAGACTATTATCTTTAACTTCCAGGGTCTGGTTTTCTTAAGCTATAACAACATTCTTTTGCTGTTTACCCAAGGCCTCCCTTGCCTGTAAGAGGATCATAAATTCCTGAGTTTACACAGGCTCATGCTCTCTAACAAATCACAGGCTTCTCAATCTCTGATAGATTCCAGTCATACAGATATATCAATCTCTGACCTTTTAACCCTTTCCATAATGCATAACTTGTACTCATATACAACTCCCCCCTTGAAGAACTTGTAAAGGACTTCACTTATATTAGGTTTGTGACCTTGGTGTTACAAAAAACATAAATCACAGCCTAGTCCTTCACCTAGGACATGTCTCGCCTTTATTTTGTTAATTTAGTCTACATATTCTGTGTTAGTGCTCCTTACCCGCCATGGCATATGACCTCATGAGCACTAAAGGGCGATTTCAGTTTCCTGCATAAGTGTCTAGATCTTAGTCACATCATTAAGGTTAGGGAGTAGGTATGAGTCACAGTTCATGCCAACTGTATAGTGTTGGGTTATGTGTAACAAGATAAGGTGGTTATAGTGATATATATATATATATATATATTGCCCTTTTTAATCTTCCCCGGGCCTTATATTACTTACAATGCCTTCTCATCTGAATAATCCTAGAAAAGGACAATAATGCAGAATAAAGGAAATCACAAAAAATTTAAACATTTTCAGTTTCTGCGCTAGTGCGTAGTCTTTCATACAGAACATATGTCCTGTGGGTTCTTTCTTACTTAAAGCAGTTTCAATTAATTATTGCACTAATGCTAGGTATTATACAACAGCCAAGAAGTACAAATATAGCAAAAAACAATTATTGTGGTTAAACTAGATACTATAAAAGTTTTCCATTTCCCAAAAATATTGTCCATCCACCCAGTCCAGGTGGTATCTATACCAGAATTCTCAGCAAGTTCATCAGCTAAGGTAGTAAGTTCTTGCAAGGCCTTAGTTATAGTCCCATCAGGTGCAGTATTATTAGGAATAAATGCACAACATTGTCCTTTTAACATAATACAAACTCCGCCTTCTTTTGCCAATATCATATCAAGGACCATGTGGTTCTCCCACGCTATCCGGCTTGTGGCGTCCAGTTGGGCAGCGATACCTTTAACTGCATCTCTGGTGTAACTGATGAAGCGCTGTTGATTATAATAAATGTAATTAATCCAATCAACAATCTTGTTAATAGTGGACCACCAAAACAGAGGATTCAAAACCTGTAGCAATTTAATTGCAGGCCTTGAATTCATCTGGCCACCCCCCTTGGTACACCTATAGAGTCAATATAAATTCTATCATCATAGGAACCCGGGATTTCTCGCTTGTTTCTAGAAAAAAACTGGATTATCAACTGATTGGGTTACTAAATAGAATCACTAATTAGACTAGATCACATTTGCCTTGCCAGTTGGTGGGCAGCATTGAGTATAAGGTTTTGGTTCCACAATATCACCATATGTCTGCCCAAGGACGGGAAAAATCTGAAAAGTCAAGGTCAACGGTAGAGGTTAAGGTAGTGTTACATAGTGAAAGGTTACTTACGTCAGACGGGGGCGGGCCCAAAAGGAGAGAGACGTGAAGGAAGAATGGAAGACAGAGTCGTCAGCTGATCTTGCCCGTGCAGCGCCTTCACATAGAGGTGAGAGGCGCTGCACAGGCCCGGTAAGAGGGAGGGGGGCCCGATGGAGGGGGGGAATGGCGGCGAGGACCCGCGGAGGAGGCGGGGCACAGGGCGGAGGGTGTCAGTCAGGAGGCGGAGCTGTGGGGTTGACAGAGAACAGAGGAATGCAGGGGGGCCGGCTGGGGCTTCTAAAGTAAGGATTTCTTCATTTTGCTTTTTAAATTTATAATGCGGGGAGCAGCGGCGACCTCGGACGGGTTGGGGGAGGGCAAGGCCGTTCAAACAGGACGCTCCTGACGAGCGCCTTTGCCCCCTTTTTTGAGTTTTGTTTTTATTTTGGGAGCCACGTGTTTGTTTTTTGTTTTGACAGTGGCATGCGCAGAGCAGCCAGCATAACGCTTGGCTGCTCTGCGCATGCTTTAGGGGCCTTTTACCGACGGGGATTATGGACGTATGATACCTTGTACTTTTTAATACCGCACCGAACATTTCTGAGCTGTTTTTTTAATGCATTCTTCATTTTTTTAAATTCGCTAAGTACTTTTACGATTTTGATTTTTTTTATGTTTGGTTGATGCATCTGGGCCTTAGGGCCAGATGCACTAAACTTAACGAGCCCTTATCAAGCAAGTAGTAAACCCTGGCATGCACTAAACACTTTTTTCTGACGACGGTAGTAGCTAACGAAAACGGAATGCATCTCATTAGGGAATGCATACAATAGGGTTTCTACACGATTTGCTCATCTGAGCAAATCGTGTAGAAACCCTATTGTAATGAGATGCACTAACCTTTTCCGATTGCCTAAATGCTGGAAAATCTAACGAGAGGTCTGTACATCTCGTTGGGGCTGCGTGGGATTGGAAAAATTATTAAAATGTAAAAAAAATATCGGGGGGGCTAAAACGGACAAGTGCTCGTCATGGATGGCCATTATGGCCGTTCTACACCCGAAAAACCGTTCAAGTGCTCGTCACTTTATTGATAAATGTTCAATAAAGACTTCATACAACTTAAAAAAGTGGAAAAAAAATCCAAGTGCTCGTCCTTTTTGGCCGTGCTTCACTCAGCTGAGAGACCTGGAAGTAAGGGAGGGACATCCAAGTAAGTACAGTTGTGGCCGAGCAGTTAGAGCAGCAGTCTTGTAATCCAGAGGTGGCGGGTTTAAATCCCACTAATAGTTTTCTTTAAAAAAAAAGGACGAGCACTTGGATTTTTTTTCCACTTTTTTAAGTTGTATGAAGTCTTTATTGAACATTTATCAAAACAGCATAACAAGATACAGCACTCCAGAACAAGTAAGTAATAGCATAACTGATCAGCTGAAACGCGCTGTGATTGGCTGAGAGAGACCTGGAGGGAGGGACGTCCAAAAAGTTTTGATTTGTGTCCTCTCACGTCCCAATTTTCTGGGCTGGAAGGCTCCTCCGTATCGTCAGGTTAGTTTTTATTCTCTTGCCTCTGAACTGTACATTAGCTTGTAGCCTGTAAAAAGAACATCTTTTTAGAGGGAGTTTTTTTTTATGCACAGATCAGCCAGCATAACACTTCCATATCATCATGCTGATCAATCCATAGACTGGTGGGTTGTGTCCATCTACCAGCAGGTGGAGATAGAGAGCAATCCTTTTGCCTCACTATATGTGGTCATGTGCTGCCGGAAACTCCTCAGTATGTTCGCTATCTCAGCAGGTGGTGGTCACACACAGCAGCAGCTCTGGCTAGGTCTCCAAGCCTAATTTTTAGGTTTTGTTGAGTACCTGGGGTTGAGGGCTCTTCTTGAGCAAGTGCAAACCTGGCGGCGCCAGGTCCCTCCTTTTCTCCCCCCTCCCGCTGGCTCCGTTAAAAAAAAAAAATAAATAAAATTTGGACGTCCTTAAGGGCGTTTATTTCGACGTTTATTTAAACGTTTATTGCAGCTACTCACTGGGACACCAGGTCGTTACAGCTCGGAGCGAGAAGCAGGTAATTTTTACCTTTTTATAGCGGGCAGGGGGTTCCCCGATCGATCTCCACGTGGCCTATGGTGTCGGAGGGCGAGGGCGCGAAGAATCGGTCCCCGGACCGTGTGTGCGCTTCTAGCGGGGATGCGGGGGTCTTAAAGTCTGATTCGCCCTTGGGTGAAAGTTCGGAGGCCAGTCAGTGTCCCGGGTCTTCCTCCGGTGCGGCGGTTTTTCTCGCCATAAACGCCCATCCCCCGCTGCTCGCCTCCGCCATCTTGGCCGGCCACTCTGCTCGGACGGCTTCTTCTTGGGCCGCCCTTGAGCTGGGAGACGTTAATGCCATGGCCGCCCTTGATTTGGGCGACGGCAAAAAAGCGGCTAAAGTTAAGCGCCGTTCTTCCCGCGCAGCTCCTTCGCGGAGTGTCGCGCCGGACGCCATCTTGGATGCGCAGCATGTTTCTCCCCCGCTCTTGCGAGCGCCGGTTGAGGGTGCGTCTAGGGCTGTTGCCCAGGCTGCTGAAGTGCACAGTCTGGGGGGTTTCTCCCCCGAGTTTATTTTGCTGCTGCATCAGGCCTTCCTTATGCAAAACGCTGCCCCTTCTCCCTTGTCCGATAAAGGGGTTGAGGCCCCCGGAAGTAAACGCCCTCGGGTGGATGCCCAGTGGAGCAGGGCCTGTTGCATCAGGGTCCCGTGGTGATGGAGGATCCCTCCCCCTTTGGTCTTACGGCCTGGCTATTGAGCGGCAGCGTCTGAGGAAGAAGGGCTTCTCAGACAAGGTCATCGCCACTATGCTGAGAGCGAGGAAGCGCTCTACTTCTACTGCTTACGCCAGGGTTTGGCGTACCTTTGCAGCGTGGTGTGAAGCAGGCTCACTTTCTCCCTTCACTGCTCCAATTTCTTCAGTGCTGGCGTTCCTGCAAGAAGGTCTGGAGAAAGGCCTGTCGCTCAGTTCCCTTAAAGTCCAGGTAGCGGCTCTGGCTTGCTTCAGGGGCCGCCTGAAGGGTGCTTCCCTGGCTTCGCAGCCAGATGTGGTACGTTTTCTCAAGGGAGTTAATCACCTGCGCCCTCCTCTGCACTCAGTGGTGCCTGCGTGGAATCTCAACCTGGTGCTAAGAGCCTTGCAGAAGCCGCCTTTTGAACCCTTGTCGAGGGCATCTCTGAAAGACCTGACGTTGAAAGCAGTCTTTTTGGTGGCTATCACTTCAGCCAGAAGAGTTTCCGAGCTCCAGGCACTCTCATGTCAAGAGCCTTTTCTGCAGTTCACTGAGGCAGGTGTGACTATTCGCACAGTGCCTTCCTTCCTGCCCAAGATTGTTTCTCGCTTCCATGTGAATCAGCAGCTCTGTCTCCCTTCCTTTCGTAGGGAGGACTACCCAGAGGAATATTCTGCTCTCAAATATCTGGATGTGAGACGAGTCATCATCAGATACTTGGAAGTGACCAATGATTTCCGGAAATCGGATCATCTGTTTGTCCTGTTTGCAGGTCCTCGTAAGGGTCTGCAGGCTGCTAAGCCTACAGTGGCAAGATGGGTCAAGGAAGCCATTGCAGCGGCTTATGTGGCCGCGGGGAAGGTGCCGCCTATTCAGCTGAAGGCTCACTCCACTAGAGCTCAGGCGGCCTCGATGGCAGAGGCCGGGTCCGTCTCCTTGGAAGAGATATGTAAGGCGGCAACTTGGGCATTGGCCCATACCTTCTCCAGGCATTACCGCTTGACTGTGGCTGCTCGGGCGGAGGCCCGGTTTGGAGCTTCAGTGTTGCGGTCAGGGATTTCAATGTCCCGCCCTGGGTGAGTACTGCTTCGGTACATCCCACCAGTCTATGGATTGATCAGCATGATGATATGGAAGGTAAAATTATGTATCATACCTGATAATTTTCTTTCCATTAATCATAGCTGATCAATCCATAGCCCCTCCCAGATATCTGTACTGATTATATTCTGGTTGCATTTCAGGTTCAAGTTTAGTCTTCAGTTCCTGTTCAGGAGGACTTCGTGTTCAAGTTTTTTCAATTGGATTCTTCAAGAGTTGAGATGAGTTTGTGTTACAGTGAGCTGCTGCATTCCTCTCCCCTCCGTTTTACGGGGCTGGATTGAGACATAAATTCTGCCGGCGCTCCCTCCCGCTTCGTGCGGCTGTAGGGCAGCTTTGTACCCCTCCCGCTTCGGCGGGGTTAGGGTCAGTCAGCTCCTCCTGCGGTTGCAGGATAAGCCAGATCCCCCCGCATCGGCGGGGTGGTGTCCCTCCCCCGCTCCGCGGGGATGAGCTGGACGGATTCCCCTCCCCCACTTGTGTGGGGATGAGCTGGGTTAATTCCCCTCCCCCGTTTCGGCGGTGGTGAGCTGGGCAGAGTGTCCCTTTGTGGGTGTAATTCTGTAAGTGCTGAGTCCTACGGATGGAGCTTGGATATCGACATACTGAGGAGTTTCCGGCAGCACATGACCACATATAGGGAGGCAAAAGGATTGCTCTCTATCTCCACCTGCTGGTAGATGGACACAACCCACCAGTCTATGGATTGATCAGCTATGATTAATGGAAAGAAAATTATCAGGTATGATACATAATTTTACCTTGGCTGCTCTGCGCATGCTCAACCAGCTGACTATCTGACTGTTTAACGACAGAATAGAGAATGCAAGTGAGCTACAACGAGCAGCTCATTTGCATTCCTATTCCTTGATGCATTCCCGTTCCTTACCGATTCGCTAAGGGAATCGGTAAGGGAAGGGCTCTAATGATTGATTAGTGCATCTAGCCCTTAGGGTCAGAAGGAGACAGCCAAAGAAAGAAGTCATCATAACTCAAAATATAACTTAATTAATTAAAGATTATACAAAAAGAGTAATAGTCCATCACGTCAAACCAACAGTTTAAATGCTAAAGTTTAACAGTTCATCCTGGAAATAGAGCACATCTTAAATTACACAAAGGAGTCCAACTAAAGTCTCCTTCTAGCAATGCAGCTGTAGGTGTCACTGTGTGGATACTATACAGTCCCATATAGATCGAGTCTGGCAACGTTTCATGGGTGAAATTCTTCTTTTATCCTAGCTGGTCAGGCTGATATTGGTAATCAGAATAACATGATGCTTCTAGTAAATACGGGTGCTTTGAATGAAAACAATTAAACAGAGCAGAGCACTGAGAACTTCATAGTTGGAGCAATGTAATTAATGTCAGCCCAGTTCCTTAACAAAATGGCATTAGCTCAATGCTGTTTTCAGGGGTTATACTTCATGCAATTCTAGTTATAGTTAATTTAGAATAAAATCAATTGCTAGTCTGCTCTTAACTAAAAGAATATATCATAATTCATATACATATCCCATTTCAAACATTTTTACTTAGATTCAGTTTGCACATGCCTGTTTTCAGCTCTCATTACAAATAGACTTTCTCATTTGTTTAAACATTTCTGTAACTTTCTACATAAAAGTTCCAAAATTGAATGGGAGAATGCTCATATGTTCTGCACAAGTATATTCCACAAAAATTCAAGACATATTTTTAAAATCTGTAGCATTGGGCTATTACAAACAAGCTGCTTAAAAGCAAAAGCATTAGGTAGGCACATGTCATTTAGGGAAAAACAAATTAGTATTCAGCATCCAATTTCAAAAGTGCAAATTAGGGACAATTAAGTTCTATACTTGACCTAAGAAAAAAAATAGCTGACATAACAAATAAGATTAGGGCACCAAATAATCAGTTAAGTGTACTGTTTCTCCATTTATACAAAACAAGGGTCAGAAAGGACACACAATGTGGGAGAAAAGTTTTACATGCCAGGTGTTTACTAGGAGTATCTAAAATACAATGGTCCCAAATAGGAAATCTAACAATGTATCTCCTATGTAGTGAAAGATAAAACAATTTAAACAAATTAGAGCAAACTAGGCAGTTGCCTAGAAAAGTTCTGGTTCAGCACAAAACATTTTCATTCAAGGTACATAAAAGAATCTTGACAACTTCTTAAATCTAAACATTGAGCTAGATTCACTTTTTCTAGGGGGCAATTTATCTAGAATCTCAGTTACCTAAGGTACAGTAACACAGATATATATATATATATATATATATATATATATATATATTTTTAGCAGGAGAGTGATGAACTAAACACATTAAGTACTTCAGTAGACAAACTCCTTGCACAAATCAAAGGTCTCTACTATAATGACAAATTTGCAGGTAAGAATCCGTTCCCTTCTAGTGCTGCTATTGCAAGAATTCATCAGGACTTCAGGAAATCCTGCTGTGAGGAACTGCACTGTCACGTTACAGCTGATGATATGGTATAAAACTGCATCAGAAAGTTGAAATTCTATCAGAAATACAAGAATTTAAAAATGTGGAACAACATGTAGACATAACAGGAAATACAGGCAAGATCCTTTTCGTAAAGCTCATAATTAATGTTAAAGGTATCCTTCTATAAAACCTACCACATAGAATCAGAAAAGTTTATAACAAGCTTTGAACCCAATCCAATAAAGTTTAACTGTAACAACTACAAATCCTAATGAGGCAGACAAAGGTGTATCCTTGGCTGATCTTTGCAAGCATAGATCAGGCAAGAAATAATATATAATTCTCTACAATTTGTGGCTAAGCAAATTTAGAAATGGGAGATTAGATTAAATATAAATGACATCCTTCCTCTGCTATCATGAATCGGGCCCTGAGACATGAAAGCAGGATGGGGTTAAAAAAAACAAAAAGCAGCTAATGTATCTCCAAAAATCAAGTTCCAATTTTTATACCTCCATTTGGGCTTAGATAACAATTGATAAAGGAGATAAGGAGACAGCATTATTAAGTATAGGGGAAACAAAAAAAATGATATATGCTTAAGGTAATCACGATAAAATAATTTCTGTAAAATACTGTAATACTAGTAAAAAAAGCCCCGTTCCTGATGCAAGTGAAACGGGGGCTAGCAAGGTTTTGTTCAGAGTGTGCATGTGGGAGTGTGTGTGTCCATGCCTTCTGCCCTTTCTCTTTTCCCCTCTGCTCTGTCCCCCACCCCCCCCCCCCCCCCCAGTCCTTCAGTGTTAAGTTTCCTGCTGTGTTGTGTTTGTGTTTGTGTTTGTGTTACAGAGAGAGTGAAGGCGTCTGCCCTCTCTCCCCTCCCTCCTCCAGTCTTTCACTGTTACAAAGAGAGCGATTTCGTGCTGTGCTGTGTTTTCCTTCACTGTGTTACAGAGAGAGCGAGGGCGGGGCAGACACTCATGGGGAAACCGGATATCTCTGCAGCTTCACACTTCGGGCTGGAGGCTTCATTAGAACGTTGGTGCTGCCTTTTATATATAGAGATGGGTTTTTAAATGACCTTTACAGTTAATAACAAAATAGATACATAATAAATTTAAACAAGACAAATCCAACACAGGAGGTCTTTAAGAAGTAAATACCTTGCTGCTGCCAACAGACTAAAACCCAAAGATATACAGAAAAACAGCAAAAATAACCTTATTAGTAATATGTACCTAGATAACAAATGTGCCCCTTGATAAGTGGAACCCTACACTGACCATGTATGATATTTTCCCAGAGTAGCAGATTAAATGTGTTGTGACTTAGAGAAAAAATGTCTTAATGGCAATGCAAGTGAGGAGGGCACCGAAGAAGGTGTAAAATCAAGGGTCATAAATCTGGAAAAGTCCAGGGAACATTTTTTTTTTGGCACAGATTGGTTCCCAGTCCTTTTTGCCATATAGCATAGGGTACTGACCCTGTTTTATTTTATCCTGAACTTCATACTTTTCCCATACCTGTAATCCAGCCCGCATATATGTATAATCCCATGAAGGATCTCCTAATGCTCCCCTAATGCATAACTGGGCAGTATTCATATGTGTAGGGGTAAAGAAGCCCTCCCTGGGATATGATGCTTTTTGAGAGCTTAAATTTTCCGTTCATCCTGCTAAGTTAGCGACCCAGGGATCCACAAAATAGTCAGATTTTTCAGCACGAGTTACTATTTCCTTAGGGGTTTTAGTCTGGACAGAGAAATTAGTGATGGTGCTTATTTCCTCATCCAAAGGTCTAATTTGTTCATCTACCTGCCCTATTTCCTCCTGCTTACCTGATCCAGCTAAAGTTTCCACTAACCCTACAGGATCCATTAAAGGAATTGTTTGTACTGCCCCTGAAATATAACTCCACTGCATATCAGTTGTTGTATTATTATCTAGTGGAGAACGTATAGAAGTAGAAAATAGCAAAATAGTTTATTTCAAAGGAAAAAAAATCTCTGTACAACAAAGTTCAGGAATCTCTTATAACGCTAAAAGTTAGTGCTTTCAAACAAAGTAAAGTTTCTGCCAGGTAACTTAAAACAAGGCAATTAACAAAAGAATGTTGCTTTAAAAAACATGCTGTAAAGTGCAGCTCACTGTCCCTCTGCAAAACATCACACCAGTAAATTCACTTGTGCCAAACCCATGCTTGTGAAGGAGAACAAAGGAAAGAAGGTATCTCTGCTCAGACTTATACGGTCTGTGCCAGAGCCGGTGGTGGGAGGTGGGGATAGTGCTGGGCAGACTTATACGGTCTGTGCCAGAGCCGGTGGTAGGAGGCGGGGATAGTGCTGGGCAGACTTATACAGTCTGTGCCCTGAAGAGGACAGGTACAAATCAAAGTAGGGTATACATAAAAAGTAGCACATATGAGTTTATCTTGTTGGGCAGACTGGATGGACCGTGCAGGTCTTTTTCTGCCGTCATCTACTATGTTACTAAATCCAAACAATCCCTGCTGGGAAGCAAGAAAAAGAATGTTCAAAAAGAAAAGACTTGTCTATCCCCAGATCAACTGCAAAAAATAAATGTTTAGTACACAAAAAATAGTTATCTCGTAGTCTTACTTATAAATGCTGAAACAATAACAATACGTTACCTATTGACACTGCCTACAACTAAAATAAAATATATCCCAATTTACATTGCTAAGTGAAGCCTCAAGAAACCTGGACAAATGGTCTCCCTCTCCATTCAGTAAACCCTCCAGGACTCTTTCTCACTTTGTTCCAAATAGTAATAAATGCTATGCCAAGCTTTTAGCTCTGTCACAATTCTCCAAGGCTCTCAGCAAGGCTACGCGATAACGGGGTAGTAAAGATCCCTTCTTGGACTAGGACAAGAAAGAGTTAGACTTTAGCAATTGATGGCATTTTACTTTGTACAATTTGATATCCTGAACCATTAAAGGAAGAACAGTACATACACAAACTACAGATACTGACTTTTTATCATGCTCCCTCTTCCACAAATCAGTTACAAGTTCTGTCTCTAATAAAGAAGTACTCAAAATCTAAATAAAAAAAACAGCAATACTTACAGCAGCCAGCTTCAAACGTATGTACACACGCACTTTCAACGTCTGTGGTGTCAAGGATCCTGCAGCTGAACTGACACCCTAGTTTCTTGTCACAAATGTACCTTGATATTTCCGGACTGAACCAGGATACTGTTTCTTCTCCTTAAAGTGCCTGGAAATCTCTGGACTGAACCAGGACACTATCCCCTTTATCGACTGAGTCTTCTGTTTCCTGGAATCATCTGCTCCGGCGTCCCAGAGACAGACATGTGACTCCCAATATATTTTTTTCACTTTGTGTTTTCTCTTTTTTGGTTTACGTCGGGGCCACCAATGTTTTTAGGCTGCTTATATCCCTTCCCAGATTAGCATAAACCAGCCATTCTCAACTGGGAGGAGTAAAAGAAACCAATACTAAGAGCATATGAGAAAGTATAATTTTATTTCTCATGAGAGATCAATTCAGTACATAACAAGATGTTTCTCTGCTTGCATCTCTGAAATATTCTTTTGAAATGCCAGCCTAAATAGTCCATTTCAAACAATGATTCTTTCTCTGCAAGACTGTCTTTCTCACAGATTATTATCTTTAATTTCCAGGGTCTGGTTTTCTTAAGCTATAACAACATTCTTTTGCTGTTTACCGAAGGCCTCCCTTGCCTGTAAGAGGATCATAAATTCCCAAGTTTGCACAGGCTCATGCTCTCCAACAAATCACAGGCTTCTCAATCTCTGATAGATTCCAGTCATACAGATTTATCAATCTCTGAACTTTTAACCTATTCCCATAATGCATAACTTGTACTCATATACAAGTGCAACATTTAGAATATTTCTTTTTCATTTTATCACAGAATAATGGGCACACCACACTCTTTATAATCACGTATCGTATAAGATTGCACTTTAGTCTTTCACAGTTTAATTCATTATGACACATTTTTGAATGCCTTAATTTTGTTTCTCCATTCTTTATTCTATAAGCCACACAGCTATATCCCTCTTGGTTAAGCTATCAGCCACAACACAAGAGGTATATATATTTCATACACATGTTCATTTATGTTTATGACATGTTATTTATTTATTTTTGTACACATTCATATATTTGTGTATATAAAAAACATATCATTGGTACATTCATAAGCCATAAATTTGTAAATACCTAGTTTTATTCTTAATTATCTTTCATCAAAAATATGATCACAATCTTTAAGACCATCATCCATCCATCATTATTTATTCATTTATTTTATTTATATTTTAGTTACATCTGTTCATAATTTTATCTCCAATTTTTTATATAATTAGATTTGCGTAACAATTATTTTAAACATGTATTTTTTTATTGCAAAATTCATTTTATGCATGTCACTTTTGTTTGCTCAATGTGGTGTTCATTTTGCTTTTTATGTAGCTCCAATAGCCCCCTGATGCAGGGCTTGGTGCCGAAACACAGCCGTGTTGGGTCGTTTTTTAGCTGTTGACATTAAAGACTTCCTTATATCCTCTTTGAGCTGTCCTCACTTTTTTGTCCATTGCTGTTGTTGAATATGAGGCTTTTCCTCTCTTGTTTGTTTGCCTGTTGGTATGCACATGGACACAGACTTCAGAAGTATTTGACCAGAGAGATTTTGCACAACCATGTTGGACCAGCCCCAAGTAAAGAAGGCCCTGTCAGCTCCAGGCTGCACTGGTGGAGCTGTGGAGGAAAGGCTGTCAGTCAAAGGAATATATGCAGCCTTCAAGGACGGGAGGGGGCTTACCTCAGAGGAAGAATGACTAGGGGAGGTAGGGTAGAGAATGACTGCTAGGGCCACATGTTCAGGATAGAGGGTAATACAGGTAGGCTGGGGAGAGCCGACTTAATAGAGGCAAGGAGTGTGAACAGACTCTGTGTGTGTATGCATGATTGATCAATCTATTTATAGATATAGATAGGACATGCACACAAGACTATACAGAGAGACCGACTGAAATATTTAACAAGAAAATTTGAAAAAAATAATATATCAAACATTCACCATTTCAAAATTTCTACTTGAAACTCTATGAAAACTGCACACTATAACACTTAGTCTCTAAGCACTTGTCAAAAATGTTTTGAAAGAACCTCCTTAAAGTTCAAATAAGATGCATAGAACTTATGAGCATACTTAACCCCCAAATTTGTATACATTTGTAGTCACTAGGTGAAATTTTAACCCGATATAGGGGCCTTTTTACTGAGCTATGGCTGGTGCTAACCCATACCTAATACAGCTCAAAGTGGCATTCCATGGGACAGGCTCAGGCATCCTGTGGTAACTGCCAAATGTGTTTGTGCTAACCGTGAACCCAAAAAACAACAAAAAAGGTTGTTTTTGTTTTGAGAGGGTATGTCTGAGGGTGGAGAGTGGACACTCCAGCACTAAGCAGTTAGCACAGCTACATTATCACTATGCTAACTGGTTAGCACAGGAATAGTGCTTGTGCCCTTACTGCCTACAAAATCGGTGATGGTAAGTGCTCACGTACTAACTCTTTTTTTTTTTAATGGCCTTACACTAGTGGTTCTCATCAGGTGTGTCCCCAACAGGTGGGAGGTGTGCCCCCCTGAAATAATCAACTGGTCCCTATTGCTGCTTCTTGACTACCGTACTGCCATCAGTTCCAAATAAAAATGTTGCTACATAGTTTGAGTATTTGCAGGGTTTTGTGTTACTTCACAGTATCTGGCAGTAGAGGGATTCTGTGTTGCTGTTACTGAAGCGATACCAGAATTTGAAAATATATGGCTTCTTTTACAAAGCCACACTAGCAATTCCTGCGCGGTAAATGAGAGGAAGCCCATTCAATTGCTATAGGCTTTCTCTCATTTGTCGCGTGGGAATCACTAGCACAGCTTTGTAAAAGAAGCCCATATTTGTTTTGTATCAAAAGCTATATAGACTCAAGAATGGATAAAGGTTTCTTGATGCAACAATAAGGTTATTATGAATTTGCCTACTATACAATCCCATATGGAAAAACTGCATGCATCAGTCCTAGGTCTCATTTATAAAGATCAAAACTTTTTTGGGAAAAAAAAGCTATTTTTTAACGAACTGTTAAAAGTAAAAAGTAAATTTTTGTGTAATAATATTTTATATTGCCCTTGTATCATTTTTAACAATGAAATATTTAGGTTTTTTTTTGTTCAGCTATGAATTTTAGGGGGCTTTTTACTGAGGTGCGGTAACAGATATAGCACTTGCTAAATGCTAAAAAGCCTATAGGTATAAAATGGGCTTCTTAGCATTTAGCGTGCTCATTAGCAGACGCTAAATCTGTTAGTACATGTTGGTAAAAGGACCCCTTAGTGTTCAGTGTGTCACATACATGAACACTGTCTGTCAGGTGTGTCACAACAGAAGAAAGGTTGAAAACCACTGCCTTGCCCCAATGGCAACATTAGTGCATTGCCATTAATAGAAAAAATTAAATTGTTATGGCTGTTATAATAAGGGCACGCTATGGCCACTTTTTACCACAGCTTAGTAGAAGAACCACATGCTACATTACATGCATATCTAAATTTTGATTTTAATGAACATTTACAGTGCTTTTCAAAAAAACAAAAACCCCAATACACACACATTATATGTATAATAATAATCTCAGGGAATTATGTGCTATTCCGCACCAAAACATCAAATTAAGGAAAAGTAAATACTTTTAATTTACATTTATAAGAATATATATTTCTGAATCCAGCTGCCTCATGCCACAAGTTGAAAAATACATGCTAAAAAAAGCATTATATATAAGGCACACTTCTGTAAGATCCGGTACACATAGGTTTAGCCAGTAAGTGTCCCTGAGATGTATGGGACAGTGTTAGGTTAGAGGTAGGGGTATGGAGGGTGTTTACACTGTGTCAAGATCCATATATACAAGTGTGTGAGAATTAATGAGTGCTGGGGATGGGATGTCTGTGTGACTGTATATGACTGTACACTTATCGTGGGCTTAATGTGAGAGTTACTGGTCAAGCAATTTATTTTATTTTCAGCACTTGCTACAACACAAGTGATCCCTAAGGTGACTATGTGGTTTACAATTTCTATTACAGGTACTTCTAAGTTATATATTGTACCTGGGACAATGGAAGGGTAAGTGACTTGCCCAATGTCACACAGAGCTGCAGAGGGAATTGAACCTGGCGCCCCAGGATCTCAACCCACTGTAGACTGTCAGACAGCAGCAGGAATCAAACCTGGTTCCCCAGGTCGGCAACCCACTGCACTAACCATTAGGCCACTCCTCCACTCAGAAAGGGTTTTGGCATGGGTGTTCAACCACACAGAAACCATGACGGCACACTGCATAAATTAATGTTAATGCTGTGATTACAAATTCTGTAGCAATGCAGGAAAAACATTTTTTTGACACATGCACAATGCAGGAAACTTTGCAAAGTCCAGGGCAGTGTAGAAGGACTGGTTGAAAAAATTGAGTATCTAGAGGCACCCCTTCTCTCCCCCCAATCCTACCACCCTGCTTTGGACCACGTTCTGCAATGGTCTCTGGTAGTCTAGTGACCCTCCTTGATCCAGCCCCTGCAAAAACACCCCTGGTGTCTAGTGGCATCAATGTCTCCCATCCCTTGACCCAACTTGATTACCAATACCTTCCTCTTTCCCCCCCCCCACAACTATAAACCTTAAATGAGGCAGGAGCAATGCTCACTTGCTCCTGCCTCTGGCACCATCTTCACAATGCCCAACCCTGTATGGTGCATCCTGGGACTTTTTTTTTCCGTTTGTTTGGGGGTGGGGGGTGGGGGGTGGGATGGTACTAGATACCAGTTTTTTTTTTAAGTGGAGGGTATTTTGCATCAGAACTCCAATGGCATGCTTTTTTGATCTTGGATTTTTTTTTTGTCACCCTTCCATGCCAGTGCCTGAGACAATCACCACTCACACACCAACAAGAAGGGTGACATTGTGTATCTGGATTTTCAAAAGGCGTTTGACAAGGTACCTCATGAAAGGCTACAGAGGAAATTGGAGGGTCATGGGATAGGAGGAAATGTCCTATTGTGGATTAAAAACTGGTTGAAGGATAGGAAACAGAGAGTGGGGTTAAATGGGCAGTATTCACAATGGAGAAGGGTAGTTAGTAGGGTTCCTCAGGGGTCTGTGCTAGGACCGCTGCTTTTTAATATATTTATAAATGATTTAGAGATGGGAGTAACTAGCGAGGTAATTAAATTTGCTGATGACACAAAGTTATTCAAAGTTGTTAACTCGCGACAGGATTGTGAAAAATTACAAGAGGACCTTACGAGACTGGGAGACTGGGCGGCTAAATGGCAGATGACGTTTAATGTGAGCAAGTGCAAGGTGATGCATGTGGGAAAAAATAACCCGAATTATAGCTACGTCATGCAAGGTTCCACATTAGGAGTTACGGACCAAGAAAGGGATCTGGGTGTCGTCGTCGATAACACGCTGAAACCTTCTGCTCAAGTGTGCTGCTGCGGCTAGGAAAGCGAATAGAATGTTGGGTATTATTAGGAAAGGTATGGAAAACAGGTGTGAGGATGTTATAATGCCGTTGTATTGCTCCATGGTGCGACCGCACCTTGAGTATTGTGTTCAATTCTGGTCGCCGCATCTCAAGAAAGATATAGTAGAATTGGAAAAGGTGCAGCGAAGGGCGACTAAAATGATAGCGGGGATGGGACGACTTCCCTATGAAGAAAGACTAAGGAGGCTAGGGCTATTCAGCTTGGAGAAGAGACGGCTGAGGGGAGACATGATAGAGGTATATAAAATAATGAGTGGAGTGGAACAGGTGGATGTGAAGGGTCTGTTCACGCTTTCCAAAAATACTAGGACTAGGGGGCATGCGATGAAACTACAGTGTAGTAAATTTAAAACAAATCGAAGAAAATTTTTCTTCACCCAACGTGTAATTAAACTCTGGAATTCATTGCCGGAAAATGTGGTGAAGGCGGTTAGCTTAGCAGAGTTTAAAAAGGGGTTGGACGGTTTCTTAAAGGACAAGTCCATACTAAACGGACTTGGAAAAATCCGAAATCCCAGGAATAACATGTATAGAATGTTTGTATGTTTGGGAAGCTTACCAGGTGCCCTTGGCCTGGATTGGCCGCTGTCGTGGACAAGATGCTGGGCTTGATGGACCCTTGGTCTTTTCCCAGTATGGCATTACTTATGTACTTATGACATTGAGCTGCAGATTATTGCTGCAATTTTCATGTAACAGTAATTTGCGTGCTCATTCCTTACAGTATTTTTGGAGTACTAATTTTGTGGTAGTCTGCTCTACTATAAGGCCTTCTGTATTGGCCTGAGAGTGCAGTGTGTTGATATAAATATATATGTATGTGGTTAGTGAATGTCTACTTGCAGTGTTTGAGTGGGTGAGAGTGATGTGTTTGTGAGAATGAACAATTGGGATCAGTATGTTTGAGTGGGCGGGGGATATTTTCATCTGTAGCAGGAGACTGTTGTGCTTGTCTATAGCTGAGGGGATGGGGGGGGGGGGAGTGGGTGGAATACATTTTAGATACGGAGAACATACAATTGTTCAGTGCAGGTGTGCACATGGCATTTGTAAATGATTGCATAGGGGCATGTGATATGGTATTTTTTATTTCTTGAACCACATATGCTTGCCTCTTCTCTTTGCAGTACCTTGCCCACCAAGTCCTTGATCTGCTTGCTGCTTCCAAGGCAATTCTCTCCCACCTTTCTCCATCACATTCCCTCCCTTTCCTATCGAATGCTCTGTCTCCTCATCAGGTGCTCCTTTTAACCCATCTGGGAAACCTCTCCCTCCTCCCTTCCCCATCAATCATCTCTACTTGTCTTTCTCCTCTATCATCAGAACCCTTTTCTCCTCCAACAGGCCCTCCTTTAACGCATTTGTAAATTTTATTTCCTCCATGAGCAGGTTTCTTTCTTCCTTGGTTGGATTCACCTGCAGGTCACCCCTGGGCCAGGAAAGAATAAAGAGGTGTGCAGTAGGGTTTTTGTTTTGTAAATATCTTACACATCTTTCCTTCCTCTGGGCAACAGAAGGAGCACAGTCTGACCCAAATGCTGTTTCCCCGTTTTGACCCACCACTGTTTGGACTGAATTGTGTCATTCCTCCTCAGACCACCAGGAGTATGTGGCAGACTGACTGGCACTCAGCCAATGCACATCATGTCTTGTCTCCTCCTGTCAACCCTCCACATGGTGTTGAAGCACCTTTTTTCTTGGGCAGTGCTGCCATCATTCCAATTGTGCAAAAATTACACAAATTATGCATGATTATTAAATTCCTTAGTGTGTAATACATTATATACATATATAAATATTTGATGGACAACCACATTTACTTTTTAAATGTTGGTAATTAAAAGGTGAAATTTAGCCTTACTTACATAGTAGCATAGTAGATGACGGCAGAAAAAGACCTTCACGGTCCATCCAGTCTGCCCAACAAGATAAACTCACATGTGCTACTTTTTGTGTATACCCTACCTTGATTTGTACCTGTCCTCTTCAGGGCACAGACTGAATAAGTCTGCCCAGCACTATCCCCGCCTCCCAACTACCAGCCCCGCCTCCCACCACCGGCTCTGGCACAGACCGTATAAGTCTGCCCAGCATTATCCTTTTCTTGAACCCTGCTAGAACAGTCCAGATAAGTGTGTTGTACTCACGAACCTGCAGAAGGCACAGAACACTGACTTTTGGTGACATCACTGCTGTAAGGATCGGTGCAGAACTAAAGCCTGCTAGCACACTTTTGCCAAAGCAGAGTTAAAACCGATTTTTATGCTGCTTATCCCAGAAATAAGCAGTGGATTTTCACAAGTCCATTTTAATAATGGTTTCATGGACTTTGTTAATGTATTTATTTTTAGGAATTTGTCCAACCTGTTTTAAAATCCTACTAGGCTAACCGCTTTTACCACATTCTTTGGCAACACATTCCCAACGTTTAACTACACGTTGAGTGAAGAAATCGTTTTGCGACTTATTGTAAATGTATCACTTTGTAGCTTCACTATGTGACCCCTAGAGTGTGTATTTTTAGAAAGAGTAAACAGATTCATGTCTCTCTCTTCCACTCTACTCCCGATTTTATAGACTTCTATCATATCTCCTCTTAGAAGTCTCTTCTCCATGCTGTAGAGCCCTAACCTCATTAGTGTTTCCTCATAGGGAAGTTGTCCCATTCCCTTTAGCACAGGTGTCGGAACAGCTGTGCATCTTGGCCACAACTGTATCTTGTAGAAGAGGCCAGGAGATAAACTGGCTGGTTGATATGAAAGACCATTGGTAAAGAGGGCAGAACTGTGCGCAATGTCACTATATATAGTCCATAAAAACAAGATAGGGATCACTACAGGGGGGGTTGCCTACAAAATGCATCTGACCAAATAAATGGTCACAAAGAAGGCAATTTCAGAGACAAATTTTGAGCATACAGCGCTCGAGCAAAGCAAACAGATGAGACAAGGTGTCCAGAACTATGGCCAAGTCCCACTGCAGTAATATTGGCCAAGATGAAGGACGAGTGTGTGTGACCATGCCCCCCCCTTAAGAAATCATGCAATATACAGTATGTTGCCAAGGAAACATCCATTTGTACTCAGAAACAGGCCAGTGCTAGCACCTGAACCTTAAGAGAACTGAATGAGAGGCCTCAGAGTCCTTTTGTAAAAACTCCAACTCCTGAAGTACATCTCTATGCCTTGCCAAAGTTCCCTGAGCTACACTCCAAAATTCAAATACACTCTAGACTTTTCTATATGCCAACAAGTCAACCATGCTCTAAGCAACATTGATACCACAGCTGTGGAGTAACCCTTTAATGCTAAAGTTCCACCTCTCAAGGACCAAGTTATAAGCCAAAAGAGGTCTACATTCTCCATTAGGATCAGACCTTGCCTTAAGCGACCCATGAGCTACATAAATCACAGTAGCTCACCTACTTAAAAGCTCACAAGATTGGAATACAAAGGCCATTGAGGCCAATCCAGTACTACTAGAATCACTTGGCCCAAGTGCCTGGTAATCCTGCGCATAACTTGACTTATCAGTGGCCATGGGGAAAATATAACAGAATCTCTTAAGGCCACAGTTGCAACAGCACATCTAACTCTTGCGTGTTGACTTCTTTCCTGTGACTTAAGAATGTTTTTGCTTTGCCAGTGCACTGGGGCACAAGATCTCTGGGAAGTTCAGGCAATTCACTATCATCTGCCCAGCTTCCATTTCTCTGTATCCAAGAAATTCCAAATGAAGAATCTGCCTGAATATTTTTAACTGCTACAATGTGAGCAGTGGCCAGAGGCCACTGAGTGATTCTCTACCTAATGGCACATGAGAGACATTTCTCTTGTTACCTGAGCACTCTTCATACTACGCTACATGTTGATACAAGCCACAGTCGAGGCATTGTTTGACATGACATGAACTGTCAATCCAGCTACCAGCGCAAAAAACTTCAGAAGCGCCAAGCAAACTGACTTGGCCTCTAAACAACTGATCACCCAGGAAGCTTCCCGATATGACCAGCTCCATTGCGCCACCTGACCCTGGCAGTATGGCCCCCCCTTCCCCCTCAGATTGACATAATCACGACCACACTAAGGTGGGAAACTCCAAATCCATGCCCTTGAGAAAATGAGCTGGCATTCTCCACAATGCCAGCTCCTTCCAGATAGAAAATTGTAATCCTACAACTGAGGAGACTGCTTGGATAGGAGCAATATCTGTAGGGGTCACATGAGCTCTTGCTTAGGGCATCAGGTCAAACGTTGCTGCCACTGAACCTAGCAGCTGATCCACATAAAAGGCTTGAAGCTATGTAAACTGAATGAACTTCTTTTTGGTCAGAAACACCTTGCCTTGGTGTTAAAACATACTGCAATTAGAATAGGAAGATGGGCCTCTATGCAAAATCTGCAGAGCCATATTGATACCTTTGAGGTTCAGAATTGGATGAAACATTTCTCCTTTTTTGGGGACTACAAAGTAAATTGAACAGTGACCTTGTCACAGCTCCTTTATTGGTATTATAAGAATGGTGTCCAGCTGCAAGAAATGGACCAAAGTCTCAAGCACTGGTGCCTGCTTTTGAGAGAGCTGCAAGGGGAAACCAAACAAGTGGTCAGAAGATGTTTTGCTAAGTCCAGAGTGTAGCAATGCTGAATTCACTTTGAGACTCGATCTGATGAAATATGGACTCAATCCAAGAGATGAGAGATGCCCTCCTCCACCTGCTGGGACTCAGAGTGAACCTGCAGAATCTCATTAGGTACTGGTTCTGAATCAGCGCCCCCCCCCCCAACAAGGCTGGCCCTTCTTGAAACAACAATACCCATAGGTGGAAGGAATAATGGCTTTAGTGAAAATGGCCCCATTCCTCAGAACGTGATCTAGACACAAATTTCTTCATGGGGCCACAAAATCTGATCCTTGGGGAGTCTCTGGAGATTTAGCTCACAGCTAGTTCACCAGCTGTTTGAAGTACTCCCAAAAGAGAAGTTTCCTTCAAAAGGGGCACTTACACAGATGTGTTTTGGAGGCTGCATCTACAGACTAGTGGTAGAGCCAAAGCCATCTATGCACTACAATAATAAAAGACACCAATGATAGCTACATCCACACCGAATCACACAGCATATTTGCCTGAAAATATTCTAGATGCATTATTTGCTCTGACACTGGGAGTTGCTGGATCCACTGGAGGAGAGCTTGTGCCACATAACCCCCCACATTTTTACTGCTTGTGTTGCCAATATAAATGAGGTAAATGTTTGCTTGAGCAAAAAAATCTCCACCTTCTGATCATGAGACTCCTTCAAGGCCAGGCCAATCTTTACTGAGACAGAGGTCCTCTTTGTAACTGCTGACACAACAGTATCCAAACAGGGCAGACAAAACAACAAGTCCATATTTTTCTGAGGCAGCGGATACAGTATCTTAAGACCACCTCTGGCAATTCCTATTCTGAAAGAACCATTCACTATAGAGCCCTGTTGGGCAGCCTTCCAAGCTCTTCAAAAATGGGGTCCCCATCTACCACTGTCTGCACCGGTACCTCAAGTGATATGGATGGAGGACAATACTTGCACTATAAACATTACCTCCTCCCACCTAAAAAGGCGGGAGATCTCCCCCTTTACTATAGCGAGGTTGTCCTTAAAACAGATTTCCTTATTTTCAAACCAATCATTGCCTAGGGACAAACCTTCAGAGGAAACCAAAGGGTTCTAGGTTCCTGGATCATTGCATGGGGCTGCTTCCTACTCTCACTTGTTGCAGAGCAGGCACCAGACAGTGGTACTCCAGGCTGACCTGGACAGAGGCCACAATGAGGGCCTGTTGAAAACAACCTATAAGGTGCTGCAATAACTAAGAATTTCAAGGAAACCCCAGAGTGTCCAGGAGAACTTCCCCTGCATCCAGAGCTACTGACCCACCTGCAGCCAGCTCCTTTGCTAAAGTATAACAGCCTTAGAAGCACTGACCATCAGCAATATGACTATCTTTCTTGCCAGTTGAGAGCCTGCACACCATTGCACCTGTGAGCTTCTGCAACTTCCTTGAAGGTGCAGCTTCTAAGTAATCTACCACCAGTGCTGTGGCCTCTGTCCAAATCACATGACAAGCAAAAATAACCTGCTACAGTAGCAGCTATCACAACCTCAACACCAGCAGCTGTACTTGGGCATCCAAGTCTGTAGAGAATCAAACCATCTCAGCCAGCAGCTCCTTACTCTGGACAATGCAGCTGACCCGTAGTCCCCTCCACAGCACAGGTGCTGAATGGTGCTTTACTTTTATTTTCTCCTTAAAATAAAAATGTAGTTGGGGAAGGGGAAGAAGAGGAGCACAGCCGAACACAGGCACCAAGGTGGGTGGGTGGGGGCCTACAAAAAAAATCCACAATCTATATACGACACACTAAGGAACCCCCTCCCCATGTTACAAGAAATATTTATCTTGGGGAAATTGCTCAGAGCATTCGCTGTATTTTTATATTTTAAGAACATGCGCTGTATTTATAAGTTTTAGGATATATATTTTGATTAATTCTCCACCAATTACCTATTAAGGTAATAAGAATCACAACTGCAAGAATAAAGATGAATTGAATATTATATTTCTATTTATTGAATCACATTAACCTGTACCGCAAGGCTTAAAAGCATGGCACTATATTTTACAAGCGACCATGTCCTATCAGAACATAAAAAGACCATATAATTAGCTTTAGAAAGATTTATTTTCACAATAATAAGGTTGCAAGCAAGAGGTAGTCTTTAAAAAAGGATCTTGGAACAGAGAATTTGTGCTTTAACACAAGGTAACAGGTCTAAATCAAAGGTTAACTTACAAAAAGTCCTTGTTGTTGTCCAGCTGATTGATGAGCAGCATGAGGTAAGAGGAGCCCAGGCATTCTGCAGTCAGTGATGGAAGAAAAGTGCAGCAGGAGAGCAGAGAAGTCTGTCTGGAGATGCCTGCCTGTTTAGCTGAGCGATGAGCACATGGTGGCAGGAGGAGAGGTCCTCACAGCAGTCAGGAGAGAAGGGTAGAGCTGCAGAAGAGAGAGTCTGTCTGTGTGTGGAACAGCTCCTGCCTTTTTATAATGTTAGTCTGCAGGGAAACATGATCGCATGTCCTGGATCATTTGCTTCCTGGTTTGCACTGGACCCTGGGTAGTTGCAAAGAATCATGGTACCTGGTCTCATGTTTTATGACATCATAAGACTTCCTGTCTGGACTTCTGCTGACAAATGGTCTATTGAAGCAAAAGACTTCCTGTTTGGACCTCTGTGGCAGATACACATCTGATAAGATTTGTCTGAGGTAGCTAGCAGATGGTCTTGTTTATGCTTCCCTTTTGTCTTCAATAGCTGGAGTTCTGCACACCTCCCTGGCCTTTCTGTCTCTTGGCTCTTTGATCTTTGAAGATGTGTTGATACTTACACTCAGGCAGGCTTTGGATCAGAGGAAGTTTACAAAAAAAACTCTTTGAAGTAGCCTCTTACTTGTTTGTATTTGAATAGTCCTTTTGTTAAGAGTAGTAGAGGTGTTAATGGCTTTAGGTAACCACCTAACCAAGCTTTTGCTATCAGAAGTTTCCCAGGGAAAGGGAGGGGGAGATGAAAGCCAGGCTAGCTGATCTCAATGACTGTTAAAGCTGTTTTATATTTGTATCTGATCCAGCACAATCAATTCTGCAACATATTTCAATTATTCTGACAATTAAACTCATACCATTACATTCCCTCTCTTGATTCTAAGCGATAATATTAAAACAAATATTGGAACGAAGAATCATGAATAAACTATAAAAGCTAATGCTCTAACGCTAACCTAATATAGTAGCATAATTTCAAAAAGAACAGTAGCAGATGTTGGACTATTTACATTAGTGTGTATATTGGGAGAAGTGAATCTTTTAATAGGGGATATTGGGCAGACTGGATGGACCGTGCAGGTCTTTTCCTGCCATCATCTACTATGTCACGCCACTATGAACCTTGGAACATGTCACCTAGTAGGAATTATGACTATTATAAGCAAATGATTCATCATTATTACTTTTGCTCGCTCCTGCTCATGCCTTAAGTTTAGGTAGCTAGGTTAAGCTTTCTGTAGTCATCTGGCATCTGTCCCATTGGGCTTCTATTCAGTCAGACAGCAGAGTCGGGCTTTGCTCTGGTTTAAAATAGGCTTGCAATTACACTTTACATGACTTCAGCCACGCAAGTGTCATCTTGCCCCACCCCCAGAGACCATCTACTTTTTTGTCACCTGCTCAGGGGCATAGGTTACTCCCAAGTTTATGCCACAGGATATTTTACCCAGCACGCTAGCCAATCATTAGTATGAGAGTGAGCAATTGACCAATCGATACCACCGCAATGGGATGGAACAATCTATTCCGTACATTATTCCCAGCATTTGACATTCCAAGGAAAATATTCCATGAGTGTTTCACTATGTTCTCTATTTCAGAAGCTAACTGATGTATTAATAGCAATAATAAAAGGACAGATAATTCTAATACATAAGCAGGAATGGGAATATGGAGCTATTATACTACTGTTGTCATTAGAAATATGAAAGGCACAGTTATGCAATTATCATAATAATTTCCTAGGTTACTATCACACACAAAATAATTATTCCTAACAATCCTATACAATTTACTTAATCATTGACCAAATAAGCAAAAACAGAGTCATGGTATAGTACCATGAAATATTTTTCAGAGAGAAACTATTTATGGGTAGTGAGTGTGGTAAAAGGTTATAATATTTATCTGCTTTAGCAGTGTTCAATGTAGTAAATTAATAGACAGCACTCATGTGTTTAGTATTATAAAGAATTTAGAAGAGATATATTAATTGTGCCTTGCACACAACCAATATCTCATTCCAGAGAGAGCATTGTGTATGTACTGGTTGTGATACAGAATGAACTAAAAAGGTCAGGTACATTCCCTGTACTGACTGTATCTGGTAGATCATGTAAAGAGAAACCTTTTGTTCACAGTTTTAAATATACACATATGAATATATGACATTAGATAGCAATTAGTAGAACCTATTATATGTGAGCCATAGCTTGAATACTAGTGAACATGGTTTTTTTTTTCTATAGCTTGCCTGTCAGTGAGAACATTTTTGGAAAAAGGACATGGTACAATTTGAACTAATGGAAGGGCTGTTAGCGGGGAAGGTCTAAGAATGTATGTTTATAGTTTCTTGGGTATCCCATAACATAAAACAAACATAAAAACATGGAGACCACATGACAAACAAAGAGCTCTATTAGGCCTTAGTATTCGATCAGTCCATTCTGGTTCCAGGATTGGGCTTAACCTGCAAGTAAACACAAAAGCAGCATATGTGGCATCCAATTTGGTTTACCAAAACAGTTTCATTCAGAGGTACTTCTTATGCGCAAAATAAGCAAAAATTATACATAGTACCACTATCTCATAAGTAGAAAAGGCACAGATCTGTTTATTTTAAAATGTATCTGAGATAGCCATGTATGTATCAATTCCTAGCCCCATAAAAATCCTAGATTTAAACTCGAACTCTGAAAAAGAAAGAAAAAGACACTTTCACATTAATTTAGCTTGTCACATGGCTCCATGGTTCTGGTAGGGGATTCCCTCCTTGCTTCACAGTTCCTTCATACAATCTTAGACCATAGTATGCAAGCAGGGTGCAGACAGGCTTTAGTTCACTCTACAAAAATAAGCATTTCTTGTTAATTCACATTAAAGCTCAGTATTCAGTTCCAGTGGGAGTTACTTATTAGAAAGAGATATTTTTAAAACTTAGACACGTCTATTAGATTGTAAGCTCTTTGAGCAGGGACTGTATCTCTTTGTTAAATTGTACAGCGCTGCGTAACCCTAGTAGCGCTCTAGAAATGTTAAGTAGTAGTAGTAGTAGTAGTAAATCTTTAGTTAAAGTGGGAGAGACATTTTACAGAGAGACATTTCTAAATCTTGAAACAATATTCTAAAGGTACTTCAGTGCAAAAACATTTTCCTATATTCTTGTCCAACCTATACCAAAAATCCACCACCTGGATCCCACTGCCATCTGCAGAGTGGGTCATGCTGTGGAGAAGTCCAGTCCAGGCTGGACGCGTCTCCTCATGTCTAATAGGAATCAAACATTCCAGGAGGGGCTGAGAGAATGTCAATTTCTGGTCCAGTAGGACATGCAGTTATAGGTCCCTGCTTATCTGGTGGCAGATTCCTCTTGTTATAAGAGTTCTGGGTAGCTATCTGTAAGGCTCTTGCTGTAAGGACACTAGTGGGTTTGTTCTCCCAATATGAAACATTCTCACCATGAGATTTTAAAATGTCACATGCTTGCTTGCGGTTTTCAGTCTCTACATATTGAGGAGCTGATTTTCTTATTAAAAGTTGGCTATTATAAGGGCTTAGGCCAGAATGCAGCCCAGGTGGTGCATCTGTGTGTTGAGGAGCTGAATATTTAACTGATGGCTTACTTTCATGAGCATTTAAATTAGACTGCAGAACAGGTTGTGCATATATGTGCTGGGGTTTTGGATGCTGTGAGGGGGCCTGGGATGGAGCTAAATCAGGCTATAGAACTGGTCCAGCTGCTGCCACTGGGTGTGGGGTATAGGGCTGATATCTTTGGATATTTCTTGCCTTCATGCACAAATCTCTAGCAGAGGCAGGCTCACCTGGGGCCCACGTGCAGAGAGCTCTTGCAATAGTAGGATGCATGTCCCGACAAATTTCTCTTAGACTCTCAGTATCTATGTGCACATCTAGAAGATCTCTTGGGGGGCACCCTCTTGCATCCCTCCCCTCAGCTGATCCTGTCATCACCAGCAATAGAATTGCTTTCCTAACATAATCTTCTGTAGGCTAAGTCTATCCTGTTGGATAAATGCACTTTGGGCCTTGAATTTTCTCCTGCCAAAAGAGGCACAAACAGCTGTTGCCAAAGTAAGTAAGGAAAAACCTATTTGTTTTGCCAATTCAATAGGTCCCTCCATTTGTTATGCAAATTCAGGTTTAATACAGAGACGGATCACTTTAATTAATTCATCTGTATCAAGCCTCCCTTCCTGTTCTAATTTCCATAGCACCACACAAGCATGGGGAAACTTATCGGGGTGTATCTTGCCTATCGCCTCCATATCTGTCTGTGAGAGGGGCTGGGAGCTGATCGTTTGGGTTGAACCTCCTGCTAGGGGTGTGGACTGTGATACTTTTACCACGGCTGAGACAGGCAAGGCTGTGGCTGTATTTTGGGGGGGGGGGGGGGGGGGGGGGGGGGGCCATATGGACGGCCTGAGATAGCTGATATCTGCAAGTGTGAATCCTGTAGCTGTTGTCTTAAGGTTTCTATCTCCCTGTGACAGTGTGCATGATCAGTATTCTCACCAATAGGGGTGTCTGCAGTATTAATTCTCTGATTAAATGCTTCAAGCCTGGAACCTGGCTGGCCTGCATTTCTAAAACTGAAATTTGTGTCTGCATTTTATTCTCCTGTGCTGCCTGCCATTGTACCTGTTGCCTAAGGGAATCTAATTGATAATTTAAGCAACTAGTCATTGTGATTAGAAAATCCTTTTCTGTGTCTATCTGCATGCATTCTCTCTCTTTGGTTAGTAACTTCTCTTCCTCAAAATAAGCTCCAAAATCGTTTTTTATCCTATGCCAGAGCATGACTAAAGATTTGATTATAAAGTACGTAAGTACTGCCACGCTGGCAGGGATGACCAAACGTCCATCACGTCCACCCAGCTTAACATCCTGAATACCCTGAAAACCTTATCAATTGGAAATTTAATTAATGAAACCTGATACTCAGTTCTCTATAAAGCAGTAAAATACAAAATACCATTTAAGAACACTGTCACCTTGTGCACAATATCTCTGCCCACGTTTCTCCACCATATAAATGTTACAAGAAATATTTATCTTGGGGAAATTGCTCAGAGCATTCGCTGTTATTTTTATATTTTAAGAACATGCGCTATAAGTTTTAGGATATATATTTTGATTAATTCTTTAGAAAGATTTATTTTCACAATAATAAGGTTGTAAGCAAGAGGTAGTCTTTTAAAAAGGATCTTGGAACAGAAAATTTGTGCTTTAACACAAAGTAACAGGTCTAAATCAAAGGTTAACTTACAAAAAGTCCTTGTTGTTGTCCAGCTGATTGATGAGCAGCATGAGGTAAGAGGAGCCCAGGCATTCTGCAGTCAGTGATGGAAGAAAAGTGCAGCAGGAGAGCAGAGAAGTCTGTCTGGAGATGCTGAGCGATGAGCACATGGTGGCAGGAGGAGAGGTCCTCACAGCAGTCAGGAGAGAAAGATAGAGCTGCAGCAGAGGAGAGTCTGTCTGTGTGGAACAGCTCCTGCCTTTTATAATGTTAGTCTGCAGGGAAACATGATCGCATGGCCTGGATCAGGGTTGCCAGGTAGAAATTTTTTTTCGAGCCCAATCCAGGCCAGAAACCAGCCCAAAACCCGCCCAAACACAAACCCCGCCCCTGACACCCCCACCCCTGCGTCACCGGCCCCGCCCCCGCCGTCACCGGCCCCGCCTCCCACGTCATCGGGCCCGCCTCCCCGTCATCAGCCCCGCCTCCCACGTCATCGGCCCCGCCCAAAACGTCACTAACCCCGCTCAAAAACGTCACTAACCCCGCCCCCCGCGGCCGAAAAAAATCAAAAAGCCGCCCAAAAAGCCCTAAAAACCGCTCAAAAAACCGCAACCCGCCGCGGGCAAAAATTTCCCGCGGCGGGTCGCGGAAAACCGCCCAATTGGGCGGTAAAACCGCCCACCTGGCAACACTGGCCTGGATCATTTGCTTCCTGGTTTGCACTGGACCCTGGGTAGTTGCAAAGAATCATGGTACCTGGTCTCATGTTTTATGACATCATAAGACTTCCTGTCTGGACTTCTGCCAGTGTTGCCAGGTGGGCGGTTTTACCGCCCAATTGGGCGGTTTTCCGCGACCCGCCGCGGGAAATTTTTGCCCGCGGCGGGTTGCGTTTTTTTGGGCGGCTTTTTGGGTTTCTGTGCGGTTTTTTGGGCGGCTTTTTGCCTTTTTCGGCCGCGGGGGGGCGGGGTTAGTGACGTTTTGGGCGGGCCGATGACGTGGGAGGCGGGGCCGGTGACGGCGGGGGTGATGACGCGGGGGTGGGGGTGTCAGGGGCGGGGTTTGTGTTTGGGCGGGTTTTGGGCTGGTTTTTGGGCTGGATTGGGCTAGAAAAAAATTTTCCACCTGGCAACCCTGACTTCTGCTGACAAATGGTCTATTGAAGCAAAAGACTTCCTGTTTGGACCTCTGTGGCAGATACACATCTGATAAGATTTGTCTGAGGTAGCTAGCAGATGGTCTTGTTTATGCTTCCCTTTTGTCTTCAATAGCTGGAGTTCTGCACACCTCCCTGGCCTTTCTGTCTCTTGGCTCTTTGATCTTTGAAGATGTGTTGATACATACACTCAGGCAGGCTTTGGATCAGAGGAAGTTTATAAAAAAAAAACTCTTTGAAGTAGCCTCTTACTTGTTTGTATTTGAATAGTCCTTTTGTTAAGAGTAGTAGAGGTGTTAATGGCTTTAGGTAACCACCTAGCCAAGCTTTTGCTATCAGAAGTTTCCCAGGGAAAGGGAGGGGGAGATGAAAGCCAGGCTAGCTGATCTCAATGAGTGTTTAAAGCTGTTTTATATTTGTATCTGATCCAGCAAATCAATATTTCAATCATTCTGACAATTAAACTCATACCATTACACCCACAAGCAGTGTGCCCACAGGGTCCAACTGCTCTACTGCTGCAGCTCCATCAGAACTGGCCCATAGACTTGAGCTAGGGAGTTGCCCAAGTGCCAGGAGTCAACTAAGGGAAGGTCCTCAGACTGACCCCTAGCTGCTGCACTACATCAGTCAACACCACAGGACATAGACTGCAATCTGGGCAACCAGGCCTGAAATCAATCCAGACTGTGACCATCTGCTGGAGGCAGAGAATACTGGCAGGATTCGAGTATGCAATCAATCCTTACAGGGGTAACACTGTCATTAAAAGTTCATGTTTTCTGCCTCCCTGTGGTAGTTGGGGAGCAAAATCTATTGCTCTGGATTGCTCTAGCAGAATGGTAAGGAAGTATGGGGCCAATGTCAAAAGCTACTGTGGGCAGTAGTACACTGTTAATGAACAGTTTACATGCTTGTTACTGGCTGCTGGATAAAAAAAAAAAGGGTTTCGGTGCTGAAGTTAACTTGTATAGCAGACATCTATGCATGGCATATTAAAATGTATGGTAAGCACCATTTACTTAACCGACTAAAATGCAGAGCTGTGCACTGATGTCTACCACATGAACACAATGCCAGAAGTCTAATGCCAGGTATGAGGCAGTGTGGAAAACTAAGGAGACTCACTGACTTGAACCCCCTTGTCCTCAACAACTTACTGCATTAGCCCCAACATCCCTGATATCGAAGGCATCTCCCCTTCCCACTACTAAAAAAAACAAAAAAACCAGAATGCCCTGCTGTCAAGTTCACCCCAAACCTGACCCCCCTCCCCACTACTTAAAATATTCCCTGGTGTTTAGCAGCACCTCTCACAGATGCACCAAGTAGGATCACTCTGCCCACTAAGGAATTTTTATTTTAATGCTGGCAATGGGGAGAGGAGGGCACTGCTGGAATATCAGGGATTACAGGGGCCAGTGCAGAAAGCTGGAGCAGGGTGCAGAGTCAGCAACTTGTTTTTGTCACCGTTCCTGTCGGTGCATGCCTCAATCACTACTCATGCACTGACGGGGAGGGAGGGACATTGGCAGCGAGCTGTGTTTTTTATGCTCATTGTTTACTGCCTATCCATGGAAATTTTTTATTGTTAACTCTGCAGTAGAAGCTGTGCACTGAGCTGTCTCTAGGATGTGGGTTTCTGAAATATACTGTCTGCATCAGTATTAACTTATAGAACTCTGTTGTGAAAACTTGTGGGGGGAGGGGAAGGAACCCCACAAATCATTACTGATGACTAGGGGAGATCCACCAAAAGGACATACACTCAGAGGCAAACTCACACTCATTGCTAATATGGGTGTTATTCATTACAGACTAGAATGGAGGCTAGTTGAGGGCTGAATCCAGTGCAAGCTACAGTCCGCTTACATCTAATAATGGCTATTATTTCTACAGCTTAAGAAGACCTATGTAAAATGATTCTGTTATTACTTCAGGATAAGGTAGATAGCAAGCAGTTACTTTGATAATAAGGGTCACTGCTGGTGAGACATATTGTATCTCCCACACTGGCTTTTTGAACACACTCTACAACTGCACAGCATCAGGTCATTCTACCATAAACATGCTGCAATAAAGATCCTTCGCCCTAGAAAGTGAGTTGAAGCAATAGTACCCCACATTTCTGGCTTAAAAGTGCCAGTGGTTGGCAACTTCCTGATGGACAGCTGAGTCTGGTCTGTTCTTCTCTGAAAGCTGGAGCACAATCAGAGGCCTGTTCTCGATGGATTATTTTGAAGAACCTGTTTACTTGCTTATTTGCATATCAAACAAATAGCTTACGGAATTACCTTCCATTTAAACTAAGGCACACAGCCAGTTACGACAGTGTTGTTTTACAAATTTGAGATAAGGAAGTAATATGTTACTGTACTCTAGTTACGATGGGTTTCTGTAAGGATGTTGATGACCATATTAATACTGTGATAAATTACGTCCCAGATTTATTATTTTATCTAGTATCTTAGCTGTAAATCCGCTATGAGCTAAGTTACTGGTATTAGCTGGCTAGAAATAAATTAACTACTGTGTGTATGGGGGGGAGGGAAGAAGAGGGAGAATAGGAGTCCCAAAGATCATATTTGCCAATGCCATAAACTACAGCTGTTCAGAGCAGAAACTTGAAAACTATGGTTTCAGACTGTTACAAAATCACTATAGACTATTTTGGAAGACTTTGAATATTACTTTAGAAATATAAATCAAACTCTCTAACGTTTGCTAGATATATATCACTTAAATCATAACCATTTCTCCTGAATATTTAATATATAATGAATTAATGCAATAGCAGTCGCTGAAAAAAAACTTCCATTAAAAAAAATCTGCGCAATTAGCAAAAAGGAAGAATAGTCACAAACATTTGTTACATAAGTGGAATACCTGATGGGCTAACGCCTTAGCTGCTCCTCATTACTGCCAGTTACTGTTTCTAGTAAGGTTCTGCATGGTGAAAGTGGTCCATGTTGCATAGTAGTAGTGAATACTGAGCTGGACCTATAGGCATCTATCTAGTGTAGACCTGAAAACTAATGTTTCTCTTTGATGATTCAAGTGTTCAGGTACTTTTGGCCAGGTCTCAGCATACACAAATCAAGTTCCATTTCATACAAAACACAGTCTCGGTTCCCAGCCTAGTAGCACTAGTCACAGTTGGTTAAAGTAAGGTGATTAGTTTCAGGTAATTCAGGTGACAATCCCTCGTTCCCTGGGTGACAGGAAGTGAAATTATGCACAACTATTTTAACATATAACACAGAATTCACCTGGCTGTAAATATACAAATAGAGAAGACATCAAATGTAATAAAAGAAAAACAATTATCCATCTTTGGAGTTTTGTAAGGTCAACTGTCTTTGAGAGTCTAGGAAATCTGCTTTCAGCTCTTAAGATTAAATGTAACAGAAAACTGAGCAGATAACATAGCAACCTGCCTCTTTCCCCCAACCAAACCAAGGAACAAAAATCATAAGCATGGTCTTGAAGGTATGTGGGGGGGGGGGGGGGGGGGGGGGGCAGTGGGGTGCTTCCTATTGGTGTAGCCTTGTGTGGAAACCAAGATCCAATCAGACCCCTTCCACATATCTCCCTCCAGTTTGGGACCACTTAACGATCTGCATGACTTTTCTCAAGCTTTTGAATGTCGTAGGCTGCCAGCATCTAGTTCTCACTCAGTACTTGTTGATGCCAAACACACGCACTCCATGAAACTGAGGCAGTTTGGGCAGCAGGACACTGAGCAAGGAGGCTGTGTTGATGACGAAATGAATAGCATCATACTTGGTATAGAAGCTGGCAAGGAGGTAACTAGAAAGAGAAGATTAATGTTACTTGTATGCTTTAGGAAAATTTATTTCTGGCTTTATCACAACCACAATCCTAGAGCAGCTGAATCCTTCCAGTCAATAAAAAAAGAAGGGGTAAAGAAATGGTTTATTTTCCTTTTTTTTTTTCCCCCAGGCACATCCGTAAAAGGAAGGAGAGCAGGAATAAGAATAAAAAGGAGAAAATTAGGCAATGGGGGGACAGGGAAAAGACCACTAAAATACTTTTATTCAATATTTGCTAAAGAAGATAGACTGGCATATGCACAAGTACTTATAGCCACAGAGTAGACACTACATCATTTACAGAACAGAAGATTTGGGCAAAAGAAAAGTGGATAAGCTCTGGGGTCAAAATGAGATAAATCCTCGATTATTAAGAAAGCACAGAGACTCCTGGTAGGTCTGCTAAGGGATCTCTTCAGCAGAGTGCTGGAGATCACTCACTTTTCATACAACTGATAATAGGCAGGAGAGTGGAAACTACAGGCTGCTAATGGGAAAACGTTTCTGGATACTCTCCTAAAGACCATAAGGCCTTGTCTGCCATCATATACTGGTTTACATTTCCTCAAATTTGTCTGTTTATATTTTTTCAGGCACACCACTGCATCAGGGGGAAAAAAGAAAGTCTTAAATATACGCATTCTATTGTAGAACAAAACAAAAAAATAAAATAAATCCTCAATGTCATTTAACTACATTTATAGACCACATTTTCAACCCACTCTACAGCAAGAAGAAAAATACATCAACAACAGTATTAAAACACAGCAGTTACATTCAGTCTAACTAGTCCCCCAGCGCTCAACCATCCCCCTCAAATACCATGGTAAACAAACAAGTCTTCAATCTGTCTAAAACAGTGGTTCTCATACTTGTCCTGGGGGACCCCGAGCCAGTCAGGTTTTCAGGATATTCCTAATAAATATGCATAAAACATATATGCATGCTTGTCCATTATATGCAAGTCTCTTATGCATCTTCATTAGATATCCTGAAAGCCTGACTGGCTAGTGGTTCCGCAGGACAGGTTTGAGAACCACTGTGTTTGTATTATGGAATGGAGAAGAGTTGAGTTGACAATTTGCGAGATGCTAAAATACATGTGATGAGAATTTAAATTTTACTATGGATTTTTCAGAACGGAAATTAACCCTTCTAGATGTAGATCATTCGATTAAACCACACTTTTGAAACTAAGATTCATAAAAAAATTGACAAGACAAAAAACACGATTCTCAGTTATGACAGCTGTCACCCAAGGTCAATGAAAGATAATTTGCCCGTCTCTCAGTTATTAAGGAGAAATTAAGCATATTTAAAACATAAGTGAAATTGTTTATGAAAAAATTAGGTGTTACCTCAAAACAGTAATATCAAAAGCACATAAGAGGGCTACATATTTCAACTACAATCCTGTGCTACAGAAAAAGAACACGTTTTAACACTGAAGACGACCTATTAACTTGCGTTATGAGATTCTCTTCAGTTGGATCTGACATAGTTAAAATTATGAAAAAAAAAACCAAATGGGGTATTTATCCAGTCAATCCCCATGTTTCAGCAAACATAATTGGGCAATACTTTTTCCAGGGGCAGAAACTTGGAAGACGGGAAAATTAGGTTCTTACCTTGGTAATTTTCTTTCCTTTAGTCATAGCAGATGAAGCCATTACGTATGGGTTGTGTCCATCAACCAGCAGGGGGAGATAGAGAGCACTCAACTTTTCACAGTGCTTCATGGCCAGCCAGCTCCACTGCCTCTTCAGTATTTGAAGCTTCCAAAGCAGTATGGCAAACCGCAATGGGAATAACATGAACTTTCCTCACAGCGAACGATGGCCCCTTAACAAGGGCATGAACTCAAAAGGAGGGAATGAACACATCCTCCTGGAGGGAATAAACTCGTCCTCCTTATTGTATAACTGGAGGGGATACATGCAACCTCCTGGAGGGAATAAACTCATCCTCCAAAACATAAACTGGAGGGAATGGACTCATCCTCCTATAAGTGAACATGAATCCTGAAGACTGTTTTCCAACTTTCTCCCAAGGAAGGAACTTCAGGAAACAAGAACAGAACCTGAAACAGATTCACAGCATACAGACAATCATACAGGGAGGGCTCATGGCTTCATCTGCTATGACTAAAGGAAAGAAAATTACCAAGGTAAGAACCTAATTTTTCCTTCCTTGTCATCAAGCAGATGAAGCCATTACGTATGGGATGTAACAAAGCAATCCCTATATAGGGTGGGAACAGGTCACACCACGCGCTAGCACTTGTGCTCCAAAATGCGCATCCCTCCTAGCAGCCACATCCAGCCTATAATGTCGGGCAAAAGAGAGCTTAGAAGCCCATGTTGCTGCACTGCATATCTCTTGACGAGAGAGTGCTCCAGTTTCAGCCCAGGAAGAGAAAATCACTCTGGTACAATGCGCCTTAAAGGGGGGGGGGGGGGGGGGGGGAAGGATGGGCGGAGCATATTAGCATATTCATTTGCATATATACATATGCAAATGAATATGCTAATATGGAGGAAGGAATTGAAATTTACAGGCAAAATATCACAGATGCACATTTCAAAAAGCTGACATATTTCAATTAATAAGTTCTGAATAAAATACTTTTATCTACCTTTGTTGTCTGATCATTTAGTTTTTCTATTCGCTTTGGTTCCAGTGTCTTCTGTTTTATGCAGTGTCTTCTTTCCAGTAGGCTTCCCTCTGCTCCCCACCCTCCCAGTCCCATCCATCTCTTGCTCCTTCCCTCTGCTCCCCACCCCTCCCAATCCCATCCATCTTCTGTTCCTTCCCTCTGCTCACCATCCCTCCGTCCCATCCATCTTCTGCTCCTTCCCTCTGCTGTGCCTGACCTCTTCCAATCCCATCCATCTCCTGGTCCATCCCTCTGCTCCCCACCCCTCCCAGTCCCATCCATCTTCCCTCTGCTCCCTACCCCTCCCAGTCCCATCCATCTTCCCTCTGCTCCCCACCCCTCCCAGTCCCATCCATCTCTTGCTCCTTCCCTCTGCTCCCCACCCCTCCCAGTCCCATCCATCTTCTGTTCCTTCCCTCTGCTCACCATCCCTCCGTCCCATCCATCTTCTGCTCCTTCCCTCTGCTGTGCCTGACGTCTCCCAATCCCATCCATATCCTGGTCCATCCCTCTGCCCCCCACCCCTCCAAGTCCCATCCATCTTCCCTCTGCTCCCCACCCCTCCCAGTCCCATCCATCTCTTGCTCCTTCCCTCTGCTCCCCACCCCTCCCAGTCCAATCCATCTCCTGGTCCTTCCCTCTGCTCCCAACGCTCCCAGTCCCATCCATCTCCTGGTCCTTCCCTCTGCTCCCAACTCTCCCAGTCCCATCCATCTCTTGCTCCTTCCCTCTGCTCCCCACCCAGTCCAATCCATCTCCTGGTCCTTCCCTCTGCTCCCAATGCTCCCAGTCCCATCCATCTCTTGCTCCTTCCCTCTGCTTCCCACCCCTCCCAGTCCAATCCATCTCCTGGTCCTTCCCTCTGCTCCCAACGCTCCCAGTCCCATCCATCTCCTGGTCCTTCCCTCTGCTCCCAACTCTCCCAGTCCCATCCATCTCTTGCTCCTTCCCTCTGCTCCCCACCCAGTCCCATCCATCTCTTGCTCCTTCCCTCTGCTCCCCACCCCTCCCAGTCCAATCCATCTCCTGGTCCTTCCCTCTGCTCCCAATGCTCCCAGTCCCATCCATCTCTTGGTCCTTCCCTCTGCTCCCAACCCCATCCATCTCTTGCTCCTTCCCTCTGCTCCCCACCCCTCCCAGTCCCAACCATCTCTTGCTCCATCCCTCTACTCCCCACCCCTCCCAGTCCCATCCATCTTCCATCTGCTCCCCACCCCTGCCAGTTCCATCTATCTTCCTTCTGCTCCCCCCCCCCGCGAGATCCAAGATCGTGACTCCGTCTACCCCCCTCTCTTCCTCCCTCCCTCTGGCGCAGGCAACAGTCTTCTTCAGCTTTTCTGTGTTCCTGGCAGTGGTAGCGATGTACACGCTGCCTTCGGTCTGCCCCGGAAGCCTTCTCTTCAAGTTCCTGTTCCCACCTATGCGGGAACAAGAACTTGAAGAGAAGGCTTCGGGGCAGAGCCAAAGGCAGCGTGTATGTCGCTACCGCTGCCAGGAACGCTGAAAAAGACTGCTGCCTGCACCGGAGGGAGGGGGGAAGAGAGGGGGGTAGACGGACACGTTCCTCTCCATCCGCTTGGCTTCCCTGCCCTCTCTGTCTGCGTCCCGCCTTCCTCTGATGTCATTTCCTTTTGGGCGGGACGCAGACAGAGAGGGCAGGGAAGCCAAGCGGACGGAGAGGAGCGCGTGCCTGCTTGTTATTGTTTTTTTTTAACTACTGGCGCGGTGGCGCCTCGTCGTTGTTTGGGGGGGCATTGCCCCCCCTCGCCCCCCCCAGTCTACGCCCATGCTTAAAGGCTACAGGCGGAGACCAGCCGGCAAGCAGATAAGCTGAAAAGATAGTTTCTTTGAGCCAGCGGGCAATAGTGGCTTTAGACGCTGGAGACCCTCTGCGAGGACCTGATAGCAAAACAAACAGATGATCATAGATCCTGAAAGAGATAGTAACTCGCAGATACTGCAGCAGAGTCCTGCGCACATCCAACAGGTGCAACTGCCCAAAAGATTCTGGAAACTCCTCCTTATCAAAGGAGGGCAAGAAAATAGGCTGGTTTAGGTGAAACGCTGAAACCACCTTAGGCATGAAGGAAGGCACGGTCCCGAACCATGACCCCGGACTCTGAGACTTGCAGAAATGGGTCTCTACAGGACAGCGCCTGGAGCTCTGACACCCGTCTCGCCGAAGCAATGGCCACAAGAAAAACGGCCTTTAGTGTCAAATCTTTCTCCGATGCTTGCCGAAGCGGCTCAAAAGGAGAAGCCTGCAGGGCCTTCAAAACTAGCCCCAGGTTCCAAGCTGGACAGGGTGCTCGCACGGAAGGCCGGAGCTGAAGCACCCCACTAAGAAACCGTGCCACATCTGGATGAGCAGCTAAAGACACGCCTTCAACCTTACCACGAAGGGAGGCCAACGCTGCCACTTGCACCCGCAGGGAATTATAGGCCAAGCCTATTTGTACACCATCCTGCAAAAAGTCCAGAATCGGCGCGACAGGAGCCCGCATGGGTGTGATCGCTTTTGAAGCACACCAAGACTCAAACTGGCGCCAAATCCTGGCATAAGCCACGGAAGTGGAACGCTAGCGGGACTGCAAGAGAGTGGAAATGACTGTGTTAGAATAGCCTTTGTCCCTCAATTGCGCCCTCTCAATCGCCATGCCATAAGACCAAAGCGGCAGGCATCCTCCATGGCTACCGGGCCCTGTGACAACAGGTTCGGTACCAGAGGTAAAGGAAGGGGAGCCTCCACTAGCATCTGTCGGAGGTCCGCATACCAAGGCCTCCTGGGCCAATCCGGGGCGATGAGGACCACTTCTGGGTGCAGCCGAATCCGCAGGAGCACGCGCCCTATCAAGGGCCACGGAGAGAACACATATAGTAGGCCCGGAGGCCAGGGCTGAGTCAAGGCATCCAACCCTGCCGAGCGAGGATCTCTCCGTCTGCTGAAGAAGCACGGGACTTTGGCATTTGAACTTGTCGCCATAAGATCCATCACGGGCTTGCCCCATTTGGCACATATCTGCAGGAATACTTCGTCTGCTAGTTCCCATTCTGCTGGATCGATCTGATGCCTGCTTAGATAATCGGCTTGCACGTTGCTCTGACCTGCAATGTGACCTGCCAACAGAAACTGAAGATGCAGCTCGGCCCAGTGGCAAATCCGTTCGGCCTGCGCGGCCAGTGCTCTGCACTGAGTGCCGCCTTGTCGATTTATGTAGGCCACTGCTGTCGTTTTGTCCGACATCACTCTGACAGCCAATCCTTCCAGGGTCACTTGAAAGGCCAGAAGCGCCTGAAACACCGCTTTCAACTCCAGGTGGTTGATGGACCACTCCGACTCCTCGGGTGTCCATAGACCCTGGGCATGCTTCCCCTTGCAATGTGCGCCCCGGCCCTTCAGGCTGGCATCTGTCACTACTAGACACCAATCGGGGAGCGCCAGCGGCATTCCTCGCCGCAGCATGCTGTCTGAGAGCCACTATTCCATGCTGAGTTGGGCCGCAGGGAGCCAAGAAAGTCTGCATTGATAATCCTGAGAAACTGGAGACCATCTTTGAAGTAGGGAATACTGTAGAGTCTCAGGTGCGCTCTCGCCCAGGGCACCACTTCCAATGTGGCTGTCATCGATCCCAGCAGCTGGACAATGTCCCAAGCCCGCGGGCGGGGCATCCTCAGGAGCAGACGGACCTGATTCTGAAGCTTGCACCGCCTTAGCTCGGGTAGGTATACATAGCCTGAGTCTGTGTCGAACCTAGCCCCCAAATATTCTAGAGATTGCGAGGGGATCAGGTGACTTTTGGCCATATTGACGACCCAGCCTAGAGATTGAAGTACTGAGACCACTCTGGCTGTAGCTTGATAGCTCTCTGTTACAGAGTCTGCTCTGATGAGCCAGTCGTCTAGGTACGGGTGAACCCTGATACCTTCTCGCCTGAGCAAAGCAGCTACTACCACCATTACCTTCGAAAAGGTTTGGGGAGCTGTGGCGAGGCCAAAAGGCAAGGCCTGGAACTGGAAATGTTTTCCCAACACCGCAAACCTCAGAAACTTCTGGTGCGGGGGCCAAATTGGTATGTGCAAGTAAGCTTCTTTCAGTTCTAGAGACGTGAGAAACTTTCCTGGCTATACCGCAGCAATGACGGAGCGCAGGGTTTCCATGTGGAAATGCCGCACTCTCAGGGACTTGTTTAATTCTTTTAAGTCCAGAATAGGGCGAAAAGACCCACCTTTTTGCGGCACCACAAAGTAGATAGAGTATCGGCTGTAGCCGTGTTCGGCGGGAGGTACCGGGGACACGGCCCCTAACTGAATCAGACCTTGCAAAGTCTCCTCTACCGCCACCCGTTTGGCGGCAGAACCACATCGGGACTCCACAAACACGTCTCTTACTGGGGCATTGAATTCTATTCTGTAGCCATTTCTGATCAGGTCCAGAACCCACTGATCTGAGGAAATATTGGCCCACTCCTCGGTAAAGAGGGAAAGACGTCCTCCGATGACAGGAAGCGAGGAGGGGGCCGGCGCACCATCATTGAGAGGGTCGCCCCTGAACTCCAGGCCTAGAGCCGGTGGCTGCGGAACGCTTGTCCGAGTGAAAGGAGTTTCTCTGCTGAAAAACGGGCACGAGAAGGGAACCCAGCAGAACGCCCCGGGCGGTACCTTCTAGTTTCACGGAAGCGAGATCTATAAGAGGAGTGGACCACCTGGCCCTTGGAGGAAGGCCTCGGCCTATCTTCGGGCAAGCGCTGGGTTTTAGGATCTCCCAGGCCTTTAACAATTTTTTTTTTCCAACTCCTCACCAAATAAGAGAAGGCCTTGAAAGGGCAACTTCACCAACCTTTGCTTAGAGGCCATGTCCGCTGCCCAATGTCGTAGCCAAATAAGACGGCGAGCCGCCACTGCTACTGCCATTTGTTTAGCCGAAGCTCTGACAATATCATAAAGGGCATCAGCCAAAAAGGACAAGGCCGACTCCAGCCGCAGAGCCACATCCGAGAAGGGCTCCGCTCCATCTCCGGGCTGTTCCACTGCCTGTTGCAACCACGCCAGGCAGGCTCTAGCAGCATAACAACTGCATGCAGACGCCCGAACAGTAAGACCTGCAATTTCAAAGGACCGTTTTAAGTGCTGCTTCCAGCCTATGGTCTTGTATATCCTTCAGGGCAACTCCTCCTTCCACAGGGAGGGTAGTTCTCTTTGTCACCGCAGTGACTAGGGCATCTACTTTAGGCATTGCAAAGCGAGCCAAATGCTCCTCACGCAGAGGGTATAATTGCCCCATAGCCCTGGAAACTTTCAAAGGTCCCTTGGGGTCAGCCCACTGAGCGGAAATAAGCTCTTGGATGGAGTCATGCAAAGGAAAGGCTCGAGCAGGCTTTTTGGTACTAGCCATCCTAGGATTCACAGAGGAGGCCGAGCCACTGTCAGGCTCTTCAATAGAAAGGACCTGCAGGGCATCTGAAATAAGCGCTGGCAGCTCATCACGGTGGAAAATCCTCACCGCGGAGGGATCATCCAGATCCTGTGGTAATTCTGCACCTGACTCTGGCTCCTCAGACCACGCACGAAGGCCTGCCAGAACTCTCCGAATCATCACAGCCCGACCACGGGGGGGGGGGGGGGGGGGGGGGGGGGGAAGGAGGGGCACCACAATCTGAAGGGGAATTAGCCCTTCTACGCTTTTCTTTATGTCATCAGGGAAAATAGCCTCAGCGGGCAGTCCCAGGCCACAATCCACCGGGGGGGGGGACAATAGAAGGGGCCTCAGACGACCCTTGAGGGAGAGCTCTTTTCAGCATGTATGCTTTATGCAATAATAACACAAAATCAGGGGAGAAAAACTCGCCCTGGGCACCCAGATCCCGTCCGGGGCTAGCCGCTCCCTGAATAGCCTCAATTCGAGGTGTTGTCTCCCCCCCCCCCGGGCTCAGGGCTCTCCGTCTCTACGGAGGCCACGCCATGCGGAGAATTCAAAATGGCGTCCGCTGCCAGCTCTGAGCGGGAAGAATCATCGCTTGCCATGCTCGGGCCGGCTCTTACACCTGTACAGCACGATTTACAGAGCCCCGCTGCTGATTTGTGCTTGCCACACCGGGAACAGCGCTTTACATTCTCTGCAGCCATCGCCGAAAATGGCGGGAAAATTCAAAATGGCGGTTTCGCGCCAAAAACGCCCCGATCGCGGGCCCACCCCGGAGGAATTAGAAAACACTCTTACCTCACCGGACCGAGTATCACAGCTCCGGTCCCATAGAAGAATCAAAGGAAAACCTCTGTTCCATTTTTTTTTAAACGCTGTGAGGAAAGCAGAGGTAATAAGAACTCCGGAGGCTCAGATGAGTGGGAAAGGCAGGGAAAGGTGAACCAATGTGCCTGCATCCACTGAGTGGGAAAGGACAGGGAAAAGCAAGCTAATATGTCCACATCCACGGGGGCATGGGTAAGGCAGGGAAAGGGCTGACCTATGTGCCTTCAAAGTGAAGCTGCTATAGCCTCTAACACCCCGACTAACAACTGGCAAGCCAGGAGCCACCCCCAGGCAGATTTTTGATGGAGCTCGAAGAAGCTGCAGCCACCTTGCTTGGGGAGATAGAGAATACTGAAGAGGCAGTGGAGCTGGCTGGCCATGAGGCACTGTGAAAAGTTGAGGGCTCTCTATCTCCCCCTGCTGGTTGATGGACACAACCCATACGTAATGGCTTCATCTGCTTGATGACAAGGAAAGACATTTTAAGCCCTGCAATGTTACTGCAAAAGGAAGAGAAATTGAATAGAGCTCTGCTGCCGGTTGGACATTTCAAAATGTTTATCATATAGTTTATGTGAGATCACTCTTAAAGAATTAAAAAATCCAGCCGATGGTAAAATTTACAAATTGAACAAGTTCACTAATTGCAGAACAGAGTACACTGTTTAGGTGATAAATTTGTCTATGTCTGATGTTGTATGTAGGCATGACCAGCAGAGACTTATGGACAAGAATGGCAGAACATATATCTAATATAATTATTATTATTTGTTACATTTATATCCCATATTTTCCCACCTATCTGCAGGCTCAATGTGGCTTTCATAATACCGTGAAGGCGTTCGCCAACTCCGGTAGAGAAACAAATACAGAGTGATCTTATAGTCAAATAAGGTTCATGTGTTACAGACACATTGGGGAATTGTACAGAAGAAGAGTTAAGTGGTGATTCATTATGAGCTTTGGTTTCATTGTGTTGCAGGGTTCAGGCACTTAAGTTGGGTCGGTAGGGTATGCCTTTTCGAACAGGTTGGTCTTTAGTGATTTCCGGAAGTTAAGGTGGTCATACGTTATTTTAACAGCTTTTGGTATGCATTCCACAGTTGTGTGCTTATGTATGAGAAGCTGGATGCATAAATTGATTTGTATTTAAGTCCTTTACAGCTTGGGTAGTGGAGATTTAAGTATATTCGTGTTGATCCGACTGTGTTTCTGGTTGGTAGGTCTATGAGGTCAGTCACGAATCTTGGGGCGTCGCCATAGATATATTTTATGGACCAGGGTGATTTTAAAAGCAATACGTTCTTTGATTGGGAGCCAGTGCAGTTTTTCCTCGGAGGGGGTTTGTCACTTTCGAATCGCGTTTTTCCAAATATAAGCCTGGCTGCTGTGTTTTGAGCGGTCTGAAGTTTCTTTCTGAGTTGCTCTTTGCATCCCGCATAAATTCCATTGCAGTAGTCAGCATAGCTTAGTACCACTGATTTTATCAGGTTACAAAATGTTTCCCTCGGGAAAAATGGTTTCATGCATTTGAGTTTCCACATTGAGTGGAACATTTTCTTGGTTGTAGAGTTCACTTGGCTCTCAAGTGTAAGGTTACGGTCAATTGTAACACCGAGGAATTTCAGGCGATCTGAGGTAGGGAGGATGTAATCTGGAGTGTTTAAATTTGTGGGTTTGTTCGTATTGTATTGGGATGAGAGGATGAGGCAATGTGTTTTTTCTGTATTGAGTTTTAGTTGGAATGTATTTGCCCATGAGTTCATGGTATTCAAGCTGAGCTTGATTTTGTTGGTGATTTCTGTCAGGTCATGTTTGAAAGTAATGTATATTGTAATGTCGTCTGCATAGATGAATGGGTTGAGGCCTTGGATGGATAAGGACTTGGCTAGTGGGGTCATCATTAGGTTGAAAAGGATCGGTGATAGTGATGATCCCTGAGGTACTCCGCAGTCTGCTTTCCACGGTGATGAAATGTTTGAGTTTGATTTCACTTGGTATGTTCTGGTGGTTAGGAAACCCTTAATCCAACTAAGTATATTTCCACCAATCCCGAAGTAGTCTATGAGTCTTAATAGTATATTATGGTTTACCATGTCGAATGCACTAGACATGTCGAATTGGAGGAGCCATGGACCCTTTTATACACGCATGCTGCTGCCTTAGAGGCAATATGGGGATTTATTGCATAAAAGAGATTGATCTTACCTTCTAGAATTCCATGTTCAAATTGCTATCTACCATAAATAAGTGACCAAATCACATTTAGCCTTCTACCTGCATTAACTAAACTTTTTTTTTTTTTTTTTTTAAGTACAAAATATAATTTGACAACAAGCCATAAAAACCTCTGGATTATCTGTGGGATCAATTCTTTTGAATGATGAAAGACAACAGATTGATACTGTACCCTTGACTCCAATGAGTAATTTCCACCAGCAAAATCATGATAATTTCTTATGTAGCTTATAGTGTGTGCCTTTCTCTCGTTTCCATTTCTAATTCAGTAGTACTCACAGGACTATTGGAGAAATGCTAAGGAACTTGCGGGAGGAGGTGAACTGGATACCATAATCCATCTGTTCCCAGTGTGTGAGGAGGCGAGCCTTCCCCTGATCCGGGGTCTCAAATGGTGTCCCTTTAACTGTATGTAAGAAAAGATACATCACCTGGGGAAGGAAGAGGAGAAGCCAGGTCAAATGTTTTTCCTACAGGTATATCACATATTAAATGAGACAAATGGCAGGCTAATATCTTCCAAAAGAGGACATGAAGACTGAGTCCCAAGAGTAGCCTCTATCAAATAGGACTGTGTAGAATTACTGCACTGCTTCACTGAAATATTCAATGTGACAGCACAAAGATCAGAAGTATAATTTCAAGTTGCCCAATTTTGTTATCTATAAAAAAATGTTTATCTATGGGGATGGGGTAGCCTGATATCCTCATTCTGTTGCAATTATTTTTATTTTGATGATATTGGTTTTTGTATGTTATATTGTTGCTGTATAGATTGGACGATAACCCAATAAAGATATTTCAATGTAATCATCCATAAAATCAAGCCACTAGATCAGGGGTTCTCAATACAGTCCTTAGGACACACCTAGGCAGTCAGGTTTTCAGGATACCCATAATGAATATGCATAAGAATTTGCATGCACTACCCTCACTGTATCAAATCTTTTCTAAATAGGGCATCTTTAGAGTTGTAGTCTCACTTGCATAACTGAGAAGGCAACACTAGACAAAAAAAAAAGTTTTGACTAACCAGGTTGTGAATAACATTAGTGAGAGTCCAGACGACAGGAATACTGAAGAAAGGAATGCTCAGCAGGATCACATGCAGAAGTACCACTAGGATAATGTAAGCCAGCCATACCCCTCGGCTGTTCAGCACCCTGGTGTTGGGGTTCACCTCACTATGAGCTACCCCAACATTCATCCTGCAAATACAATAAGAATCAGTCAGACTGGGCAGGGGAAAGTGAAAATGGAGCAAGACCTTAAAATATGGGAAGGTGACTTTTGAGGGGGGGGGGGGAACACAAGCTCTGCAGAAGGCTAACCTAGTATTTTGACAGCCTTGATAAATGATCTTCACAGCGCACTTGACAATGGGAAGGTAGTGCCCACAGTTTCCTTCAACCAGTCGGCAGCTTTTGATCTTGTATAATGATCTACTTTTTTTTTAGCATTTATTTATAATTTTTCATTTTACAGGGGTCACTTGCAAACAGTAATACAGAGATGACTGTACATTAATACAATATTAGAGGAAAACAATCTCAACTAGATAAATGGACTATATACAATCTTTCTCTTTCTTAGACCACAAAATAAATAGAGAGTGAAACAAGACAAGGAGATCAATTAAACAACAGTAAACAAAGAAAACGTGGTATTATCCTGATTATCCCCAGTTATTATTTATCTGAATCATTATTCCACATTGATCGTCTGGTTGGCTATTTCAAACCCAAGACGGTGTATAGTCAATTAATTTCGTTGGAAACATACTTATTGTCCAATATTAGTGGAAATAATACACCTGATTTCATATTTTTCTCTTTTAAAACCAGAAATTATTTAACAATACAAACACTTGAATCTCTAATCCAATTCCCACTGATTAAGGTAATCCCAGTTTCACTCCTTTTGAATTAATATACTAAGAGGAATCATTTCAGAGGGAAAAAAATTTAGGAGTCATACCCGGAACTCTGGGAAAACAACAATCTGGATATTAATCATCTGTAATAATATTCATTTTGTTCAAATTTTTCTGGTCTATTATCATTTTCAAAATCTTAACCATTTCCTACTCCTATAGAACTTCATTTGCTGTATCAATTTTTCATACACAAAGGATTCGATTTGATTACTCATGTGGCTCACTAATGAGATTATATCTGAAGCAAAATTATTTACTACCACCGTTAGGTCCTGGAACGCCTTCCAGATGATATTCAATGTAACCTCCACGGGAGCCAAAAACTCCACGCTGATAGCTCTTATGATAATGATCTACTTTTATCCAGATTGTCTAGAATAGGGATATAGGAAACTGTCCTTTCTTGGTTTACTTCTTTATTGCCCATTATACCTATACTGTCACCGTGTCCAACCCCAATATACAAACAGAGTACCATGGCATTTTCAGGATGCAGCTAAGGAGACTGAATTAGCCAACTGGGATTTGCATGGTGGGGATGGAGCCAATTAAAGGGGGGGGGGGGGGGACAGGCAGGAGGGGATTCATGAAAAGGGCTGTTAAAATAGTGACTAGATAGAGAATATCACGCCACCTCTGGATCACTCCATGTTACGACTGCATCTTGAGTACTGTGTGCAATGCTGGTCACTGCATCTCAAAAAAACAAAAAAGATGTTGTACAACTGGAAGAGGTACAAAGGAAGGCAACCAAAATAAGGTGATGCAATGACCCTCATATAAAGAAAGGCTAAAGAGGTTTTGATCTCTTCAGCTTGGAGGAGATGGCTGAGGGCGATAGGTCTATAAAATCCCAAATAGACAGGAACAGTAAAAGTAAATCCATCATTTACTTTTTTAAATAGCAGAAAGACTAGGAGACGTTACATGAAGTTACATAGAGGCACATTTAAACAAATAGGAGAAAATATAGTTAAGTTCTGGGACTCTTTGCTGCAGCAAGTGGTAAAAACAATTAACGTAACTGGGTTTAAAAGAGGTTTGGACAAATTCCTGCAGGTAAAGACCATAAACCATTAAGGTAGACCTGGAGAAAGACATTGCTCCTAGGATTATGTAGCATGAAACCTTGCCACCTTTTGAGACTCTGCCAGGTACTTGTGACCTGGACTGGCCACTATTGGAAACAGGATACTGAGTTAGACTTATCCTCAGTTTGACACAGTAGAGCAACTCATGTTTTAATTAGCTTAATTAGGATATACAACTTTCTTAGATCTGTTGAGAATTCCTTACATACCATCAAAAACAACAAGTAATGTGGGAAAACCTGCCATGCTTTTTTTTTTTTGTTAGCATTAAAAATATTCCATAAATACCCATAATCCTTTTTTATTGATTTTTCCTAAAAGCAGAGAATCTGGAATGTCTGGGGCCTGATTATTAGCAATATATTAGCAGTATAAATTCTAACTGTTTACAGTGGAGGAGGAGGAGGAGATGTAGTTGAGGGAGAATGGGAGACTGTTTACAACCAACTTGGGTCCCAGGTGGGGAAGGGAAATGGAACTTGACATACCGCCTTTCTGAGGTTTTTGCAACTACATTCATATGGGTTTACATATATTCAGATACTTATTTTGAACCAGGGGCAATGGAGGGTTAAGTAACTTGACCAGAGTCACAAGGAGCTGCGGTGGGAATCAAACTCAGTTCCCCAGAATCAAAGCCCACTGCACTAACCACTAGGCTACTCTCCACTCCTATTACCCCTCATCCAGTGGTATACAGGTAAACATTAAATAAGACCAGCCAAAAGCTAGATGCTGCTGGTTCAACTGTACTTCAAATTTGAAAAGAAAAAAAAAAAGGGATCAGCAGTACTGAGAGGAAATGAATGTAGTATAACCCCCCCCCCCCCCCCCCCGCCAATTCTACAAAAGTCACCCAAGCAATTACCTAATCCTAATTTTTCCACTAGGGGACCAATCCACTATCCGACCCTGTACAGCCTTCCCAAACACACAGCGACGACTACCCTCACTCCCTTATGCTTTTGATCATCTGCCTGTTAATCTTCCATTTGCAGGCATAGGAAGCTGTTCTAAGAATGTCAGTGGACGCTGAGCACCCCCAATATTGAGCAAGTTCCTTCGCCGTGTCCAGGTAGAAGTAATTAATTCGTGTTGTGTTTGGTACCCCATCATTTTGTAATGTTGGCGCCTGTACTTTCAATTCGCTCTTGGAACTTGAAATGAAAACGAAACGTGAAAACCTACAAACTGATTCAGTTACCAACACAGCTCTGCGTTTTAATACAGCAAGAACAAGCTGCATCCTTCTCCTCTAAGAGATGTCGAGATCCTGAGATAGATATAACCAGTCCAGAGACACCCGGATAAAGGCGCAAAGGGGAAGAGGAAAATCTACCATTGGTACGTGACAGCAAACCCTAGAATGCTCTACAACCCAATCGTGCAAGTCTAGAAAACGGGTCCCTGCAAACCAATGACCTACCATCACTAACTTGCAACTACCTCTACTCGCAAATCTCATCATGTGTATGACGGTGACGGACTAGATGCCCACACCCAGTCACTCACCTGATGCTGCCCCCTTTGCGGTCCCCCAGGAGGAATGGATGGAAGCGCGAGTTATTTCCGCTTCCGACGCTCATTGGTTGAAAGGCGGCAGAAACATAGACTTCATTGGTGCTACCGTGTTGGAAGGCTGTTACGTCGAGAACCTCTTCTTCTGTGATGATTGGCTGAGGCTGTTCTTGTCACGATCTCATTAGTCCATTAAAAGCGAGCAGGTCTCAAGTTACCTCTCTGTAGACATCAAGGTGATTAGATACATGGCGGGCAGGTCTTGAGGGCGGAGCCTTACTAAGCCAATCCCGAAGGGCTTTGTTACTGGTGTGTATATTCTTCCCCTTCTTTGGCTATTTGTTCAGTTACTGCGGTCACCATTGGCTCACTGGGTTAGTGGCTAATGAGGAGGTGGGTGGGAGGGAAGGAAGAAGAGGAACAAAATGGCGGATGTGCTAGACATTCATAAACTAAAGGTAAGTGAAATATATAACTGTTTGGCTGCATAGCCAACACTTGTTTGGGGTAGACTTCGTGTGTATAGTGGGTGAAGATTATGTCGTGAGAATTCTAGCTGAAATGTGTCGTGGTGCACGTAGTAAGTGAAATTTTATGTAGCACGCGCTTCTCTCTCCCTTGGTAGGGTTGCAAACTAGATCTTGATTCGCCCGACAGGGTTGATCCAGTTCTGGGCTTACCACATTGTATGCAGGGACTTCTGGTTTTTGATTTTCTAAGAAAAGCAAGTCTATGAAGTCCCTGCATGTATTGGGGTCAGCCCAGAACTGGATCGTCTATCCTGTCGGGCGAATCAGGATCCGTTGGCAACCAGAGTCTCGTTTGTTTGCTTTTCCTGTTTTTTTTTTCATGGTAGCTGTTTTTGTATAATATGGAGGAAGGGGGGTTGCCTTCTCAGAAGCGTGTGTGTGTGGGGGGTGGTCCTTTCGGATGGTCAAAGCTGTAAATTTTCTCTTTTTTTTAGGAGGTGGGACGTGGGAGGGAACATACTAAATTGCTGTTTTTTTTTTTTTTTGATTGTTGGTATTGTCAAATACTGGTTTAGTATCTTTTAAAAACAATTTTTTAAAACTTTTTTTTAATTTTTGGAAGGTTAATGGTGGGGTAAATTTACAATGTGAATGAAAGTCTGTTTCTTTGTTTTACAGCTTGTTGAGCTGAAACAGGAGTGTTCAACTCGAGGTTTGGAAATCAAAGGAAACAAACAAGATTTGATTAACAGACTGCAGGCTTTCCTTGAGGAGCATGGTCAGTGCAAGTTCCACTGCTCACCTGGCAAGGAGGCGAGATGGATGTATTTCTATGCTTCTGTGCCTGCTTGGAAAGTAGCTAGGGCTGCTGCAAAGGGCACTATAGGCAGATCTTCAACTTATGAACTCCTTCCCGTTCCCTCCCCTCTTGTTAACTTTCAGGTCCCTAATGTGATAACCCTACCCCAGCCTCCAAGACGTGCTTGTATATACCAAACTTTTATGGTGTAGGTATATGAGAGTAATTTGTACCAAGTACATAAACTAATTGAAAACTGTTTACCTTTCCTGCAGTACACATTGGGGCTCTTTGAGTTTGTATGTCTGTCATGGGACCTCTTGTTTTGCTTTGACTGCAGCTGCTGTTTGCTGCCCTGTGGAAACTGCTGTCCTATTTATTTATTTACCTTCTTTTTGAAAATTCACTTGAGGTGGTGTACAGTCAGAATAAATCAAACATGAGCAGTAGACAGTTACAGCAGTAAAAATATTTAGATAAAAAATACAAAGTATGGCATAGTATACTACTTACAATGTCAACACAATACGTAATAGAACATTTTAATAGACAGTGTAGGGTATAAGCAAAGATGGAACATATAAAAAGGTATGAGAATAAGAGGAGTTAAAAAATAACATGACTAATTTAAAGAAAGTTGCACTTGAGGTTAGAGAGATGGTTAAATAATTCTCAGCTAGGGTAGACGTGGATAAACGTCCTCCTGCAGTATGTGCAGTCCGTGTTACTCCCTGTGTCTGTGAGTGAGACTAACAAATTAGTTGTTACTTCTATTAAAGGCCTGGTTGAAGAGCCAAGCTTTCACCTGCTTCCTGAAGTACAGCTAATCTTGTGTTAAGCGGAGCCTTTCAGGGAGTGCATTCCAGAGTGTGGGGGCTACTCCGGAGAAGGTTCGCTTGCAGGTATCACATTACATCACATCATGTAATGTCTTTTGGAGAGGGTGTGGTTAGTGACAGTCCTTGAGAGGACCTTAGTGTCTTTGGAGGTGTGTAGAGGATCATCCTATTCTTCAGGTATTCGGGGCCATTTCCTTTAAGAGCCTTGAAGAAAAAAGCGGGGTACAAATGTAACAAAAAAAATACATAAAGTTTCAAATTTGGCCCTGTATTGTCTGGTAGCTAGTGAAGCTTTTGCAAAAATGGTGCGATGTGGTCACGTCACTTGCAGTCTTAAATATTTGCCACGTTATTGTTGGGCTGTCCCTGAAAACAGCAGTCCTCTTTTTTTTGGTTTTATAATCTTGTATCAAAAACTGCACAGATGAGCCAAGTGTTGTTTACAGCCCTTTATACCCCCTCCCCTGGTATTGCTGCTGGCTTTAAACTATTGGTAGTGCAGATATAAGTGTTAAAGGAAGAAAGATATTCTGCCTACTTAGGCTTTGATTCTTTTGTTAAAATAGATTAGGAGGCATATTTTCAAAACACTTAGCCTTCCAAAGTTCCATAGGTTTCTATGGAACTTTGGAAGGCTAAGTGCTTTGAAAATATGCCTCTAGGGCTCTTGGGGGGGGGGGGGGGGGGTTAAGCTATGTAACTCGGAAACATTGTTAGATTGGAGACACCTATGTGGGGGGAACAGTTCATTTTTGTATGCATATCTTAACAATTTCTTAGCAAATAGTGAAGAAAACAGAGTAAACCCTTTAAAGGAAAGAGCAATTGTACAGAAACAAGCAGGCTGTTATGCTGATTGAGATTGTATGCTTCAGAACTTCCGTTCACTTCTTATTTATTTCTTCTTCAGCTGTTGAGGAAGCCAATGAAGAGGATGTACTTGGTGAAGAAACTGAGGTAATGCTTTGACATGGTTCTCTTTTGTGTAGTTTATCCAGGGAACAAAGTAAAATGGGTTCTCTTAGGCACAGCATGATTTGTCAAGTCACAAGTCAGACATCTTAATCAGCGTAATGATAATGGTACCATTACTGAAAAACTGTTGTAGAAATGACTTTCTTCAAAAGAAAATCTGCCTTTATTGAGGAAATATGATTGTTTTAAGAAATCTACCAGTACATGTGTGAGAGTATGATGTGGAGCCTCAGAGAGCAAGCTGATGGCGGTTGTGACTCCAGTTAATCACTCAAGAAATAACATGAGCTGTAATCTTATACTGTTAACATCCCATTTGAGATTTTTTGTGTCAGGGAAATTATATCTTAAATTGCTGAGAAATTAACAGTATTTGAGATGTGCTTTTATATTTTTTTGGCCTGATATTTCTTGCTGCTTCTTTGGGCTTCCAGGTCAATCTGGTTTTTGGTGCTGTCAACCTTAATTCGCACCTGGGAATCTTTTTAAATCTGTTTCACAATCAGTCTCTTCTTTTTGCCCTAGGTGTCATAGTGACACTTCTATTGGTAATGTTGTGGGCCAGAAGTCACAGCTTCCTCCAGGACCCTGTGTGTACCTTATACTTGGGCCAATTGATGTCGGTATTGAGTGAGAAAAGGCTGGCAGTGCCAGCCCGATCCAGAACAGTGACTTTAAAAATAGTGTGAAAAGGCCAGATTTCTTCTTTGCCGCACACAACTTCATTGAGTTATTGGGTCAGACTTCGAAATTTCTCTTCTGTAGTTTATGGTAAGGTATAAAATGATAATGGGAATTGTCTAAAGTAGTATATGACATTATTTGTCTGGGAGTCTTAAAAATGTTTTCTTCACGTTGACAGTCCTGTTTGGTTTGGCCATGTCGCAACAGTTCCCTAGTACTTGCCTGAACATCTTTTATTTATTTATTGCATTTGTATCCCACATTTTCCCACCGTATGGCAGGTTCAATTTGGCTTACATATTGCTGAAAAGGCGGTTACAAAATTTAGATTTGTAGAAGTCTAGTACATAATACAGAAGTAAGATAAACGCTTAGGTTGATATATTGGCATATTGTGAGAGAGGTTAATATAGTTTTCCATTTGTGAACTTTTCGTGATGTATGGTGGTGTGGGATTAGGCAGATCCAGGGGGGAAGGACTTCTTGAAAAGATGTGTGTTCAGGTTTTTTCTGAATTGTAGGTAGTTTTCTCTGAGTTTCAGGTCTTTGGGTAGTGAGTTCCAAAGTTGTGTGCCTATAAAGGAGAGGCTGGCAGCACGTGAAGATTTGTATTTTATACCTTTGCAATTGGGGTAGTGAAGGGTTAGGTAGGTTCTTGCTGTTCTCCTCACGTTTCTTAATGGTAGATCGATACGTTCCGTCATGTAATCTGGTGCAAGTCTGTAGATGGTTCTGTGGACTATTGTGCATATTTTGAATGTTATGCGAGTGTTAATAGGAAGCCAATGTAAGTCTCTTAAGATCACTTCAAATCAACATTTTCTTTATAGTGGAATTACTGAACAGGTGCAACTCTAGAGTGCCACAAGGTCTGATTTGTGAAGATTTTCACAATGATTGTTTACATTTATTTGTTTCAAGAATTGGGCTAATTTTATATAATTTGGTTATTTTGAAAACCAGATTTGTTTATGGCACTCGGACTATCACTGGCATAGTGCCATTTCTCAACCTGTGTGCATCAAACGTTATTACCAGATGTTCAGGTCCAGACTAGTAAATGGACTCTGCTTGCAGCAATAAGAGACCACAGTGGGTTTTTTTTTTTTAATAAAGTTACTCCACATAAGTGCATAAATGACTTCTAGAAATACCAGTTATGTAAAGTACCTGCTTTGACATCAAAGTGTGAATATGGGTAGTGCATGTAATTACAAAATGCTCTAATTTGTGCTTTAAGCTTGCAAAATATAGGCGTGGACATTTTACACTAGTTCTAGTAAATGTTCATTCCTGTAGTATAGCATGCATTAGGTGACATATGTTTAGTATTTTATGAATAAAAATAGGCAAGTTTCTTTATAAAGTAGTTCTTATGGCGAACTGCTATAAAATTACCCTCTGTGGGTGTAAGAGCTTCTTTCAAAGCATGTTGTTTATATTTGAATTTCTGAATTGTTTGCTCTTGACACATTCAAGGCAGTTTATAGTTCTTAAATTTAAGAACATAAGTGTTGCCATACTGGGGCACACTGAAGGTCCATCAAGCCCAGCATCCTGTTTCCAACAGTGGCCAATCCAGGTTACAAGTACCTGGCAAGATCCCAAAACAGTACAATACATTTTTTTGCTGCTTATCCTAGAAATAAGCAGTGGATTTTCCACATGTCCATTTTAATAATGGTTTATGGACTTTATTTTAGGAAGCTATCCAAACCTTTTTTGAATCCTGCTAAGCTAGCTGCTTTTACTATATTCTCTGGCAATGAATTCTAGAATTTAATTTCATGTTGAGTGAACAAATATTTTCTCAGATTTGTTTTAAATTTACTACTTTGTAGCTTCATTGCATGCCCCCTGGTCCTAGTATTTTTGCAAAGAGTAAACAAGTGATTCACTTCTACCCCTCCCACTCCACTAATTATTTTATAGATCTCTATCATATAAGTTAAAAAAGTGCCTATTTATGGTTTAGACTAGAATAAAACAATTTAGGACATATTAAAATAGCAAGAATTGTACATATACACATACAGAATTAGTCTTTGGGGTCCTTTTACAAAGCTGTGGGAAAAAGTGGCTTTAGTGTGTGGGACAAGGGCACGCTAAAGCCGCTTTCTACTGGAGCACTAAAATGGCTGACTTTCCATTTTTCAAAAATAAATGGCCGTGCAATAACATTGCACTTAACCTACACTTATTTTATGGGCACTAATCAGTGTGCAATATGCTAACTGATCAGTGCTGGCATGTCTCCCCCCCCCCCGCAAGTCATGCCTCCTTGCCATAAAATTGAAAATGTTTTAGTGTGCAGTTTGCATACATTAATCTCAAACATACTGGCCTGGTATAGTGGGTTATTCTTGCATTAACCTGGCCAGCACTTGCCACTAATGGCAATTGTAAGTGCCTAAGGGCTGCTTTTACTGAGCTGCACTAGTGATTTCCTGTGTAGCTAATGAGAGGAAGCCCATAGGAATTGAATGGGCTTCCTATCTTTTGCTGCACCAGGATTCACTAGTGTGGCTTGATAAGAGGCCCTAAGCCAAAGCTTCCCAAACCAGGTCTGGGGCTTTCACAGCTATTCAGGTTTTAGGATATGGACAGTGTACATGCATGAGAGAAAATTGCATATAGTGGCTCTCCATTTCATGCATATTCCTTGCAGATATCCTAAAAACCCGACTAGCTTTGAGATGCCCAGGATAGATTTGGGGAGTTTTGGAACATTTCTGATGGGAACCAGGAATATGCTATGCTTGTCTATTGAACTGTGGTTATTTGTAAGTAAAGATTATCGGGTTTATTCTTTATGTTCAGATGACTAATCTGAAGCATAGTATTATGCTGAACAATTTTTATTGATGACAAGCTAGTAATAGCAACAATCAGCATAGGCAATATTAGAGTACACAAACAGAAAATTATAGTACAATACCATACAACTTGTCAAGTTTTTTTATCAATTTTATTTCTTCCCTTCCCTATTCAAAGTCACTGTGTAACACAGTTTGTATCAACCCTATCACCCCCCCCCCCCCCCCCCCCCAGAGAACCTCCATCAGATACAGCAAAACAACATTACCAAGAACGAGAGAGTTCTCTCTCTTCTGTCTGTCCCTTTCTCACAAATAAAAGGAAAGAGTCTCCTTAACAGTCCCCCTAACAGAATCAACCCTAGCCCTTCTCAAAACCCATGTAGCCCCCCCCCCCCCTTCCTTCTGAAGATGATTGGAATAGGCTGAACAGAAATGAAACAAAAAGTGAACTTCCACAACAAAACTTACAAAGGCAAATTATTAAGGAGTAGGCTGCGTACTCGAGGAGAGAGGTGTTGTACAAATGGTTCCCATACCATAAGTACATAAGTAATGCCATACTGGGAAAAGACCAAGGGTCCATCGAGCCCAGCATCTTGTCCACGACAGCGGCCAATCCAGGCCAAGGGCACCTGGCAAGCTTCCCAAACGTACAAACATTCTATACATGTTGTTCCTGGGATTTTGGATTTTTCCAAGTCCGTTTAGTAGCGGTTTATGGACTTGTCCTTTAGGAAACCGTCCAACCCCTTTTTAAACTCTGCTAAGCTAACCGCCTTCACCACATTTTCCGGCAATGAATTCCAGAGTTTAATTACACGTTGGGTGAAGAAAAATTTTCTCCGATTTGTTTTAAATTTACTACACTGTAGTTTCATCGCATGCCCCCTAGTCCTAGTATTTTTGGAATGCGTGAACAGACGCTTCACATCCACCTGTTCCACTCCACTCATTTTATATACCTCTATCATGTCTCCCCTCAGCCGTCTCTTCTCCAAGCTGAATTGCCCTAGCCTCCTTAGTCTTTCTTCATAGGGAAGTCGTCCCATCCCCGCTATCATTTTAGTCGCCCTTCGCTGCACCTTTTCCAATTCTACTATATCTTTCTTGAGATGCGGCGACCAGAATTGAACACAATACTCGAGGTGCGGTCGCACCATGGAGCGATACAACGGCATTATAACATCCTCACACCTGTTTTCCATACCTTTCCTAATAATACCCAACATTCTATTCGCTTTCCTAGCTGCAGCAGCACACTGAGAAGAAGGTTTCAGTGTGTTATCGACGACGACACCCAGATCCCTTTCTTGGTCCGTAACTCCTAACGTGGAACCTTGCATGACGTAGCTATAATTCGGGTTCTTTTTTCCCACATGCATCACCGTGCACTTGCTTACATTAAACGTCATCTGCCATTTAGCCGCCCAGTCTCCCAGTCTCGTAAGGTCCTCTTGTAATTTTTCACAATCCTGTCGCGAGTTAACGACTTTGAATAACTTTGTGTCATCAGCAAATTTAATTACCTCACTAGTTACTCCCATCTCTAAATCATTTATAAATATATTAAAAAGCAGCGGTCCTAGCACAGACCCCTGAGGAACCCCACTAACTACCCTTCTCCATTGTGAATACTGCCCATTTAACCCCACTCTCTGTTTCCTAGCCTTCAACCAGTTTTTAATCCACAATAGGACATTTCCTCCTATCCCATGACCCTCCAATTTCCTCTGTAGCCTTTCATGAGGTACCTTGTCAAACTCCTTTTGAAAATCCAGATACACAATATCAACCGGCTCCCCTTTGTCCACATGTTTGTTTACTCCTTCAAAGAATTGAAGTAAATTGGTCAGGCAAGATTTCCCCACACAAAAGCCGTGCTGACTCGGTCTCAGTAATCCATGTCCTCGGATGTGCTCTGTAATTTTGTTTTTAATAATAGTCTCTACCATTTTCCCCGGCACCGACGTCAGACTCACCGGTCTATAATTTCCCGGATCTCCCCTGGAGCCTTTTTAAAAAATGGGCGTTACATTGGCCACCCTCCAATCTTCCGGTACCACGCTCGATTTTAAGGATAAATTGCATATCACTAGCAGTAGCTCCGCAAGCTCATTTTTCAGTTCTATCAGTACTCTAGGATGAATACCATCCGGTCCAGGAGATTTGCTACTCTTCAGTTTGCCGAACTGCCCCATTACGTCCTCCAGGTTTACCGTGAAGTCATTAAATTTCTCCAACTCCTCCGCTTGAAATACCATTTCCGACACCGGTATCCCACCCAAATCTTCCTCCGTGAAGACTGAAGCAAAGAATTCATTCAGTCTCTCCGCTATGTCTTTCTCTTCCTTGATCGCCCCTTTTACCCCTCGGTCATCTAGCGGCCCAACCGATTCTTTTGCCGGCTTCCTGCTTTTAATATACCGAAAAATTTTTTTACTATGTTTTTTTGCCTCTAATGCTATCTTTTTTTCGTAATCCCTCTTGGCCTTCTTTATCTGCGCCTTGCATTTGCTTTGACACTCCTTATGCTGCTTCTTGTTATTTTCAGACGGTTCCTTCTTCCATTTTCTGAAGGCGTTTCTTTTCCTCCGCTTTGCTGTAAAACAAGCAGAGCGGGCCTCCCAAGTTAATAATATCTGGGACCGCATTATGCCAGTGCCACTGATTAGGAGCATTTCTCTCACACCAGGTTTGCAAGATACACTTCACACCCACCACACATGCTTTTATAGAGAAAATATCGATGGCCCTTTGAAAGGGAGCCCCTATAGATTTCCAACCCTAGCAGAAAACCGGAGGGGGTAAAACTAGAGGGCAAGGAAAAAAGACTGGCTTTATATATGAAAGCATCTAGTGTCAATAGTTCTGTATGGGCAGGCACATCCAAAGTTTGAGATAATGTATTCACTCGTTCCACAGGCCCCGCACTGCACAGATAAGGTACATCCAGCATGGAAGGCCTACCTTGGGGGAAAAGTATGCTCTTGTTAGAGTTCGGAACAGGCATTCCCTATACCGAGCATTGTAGACTATCCGGGAGACTAGACGCATCGTACTAGAGTGCCTCCTCCTCCAAATTCCATCTCACCACTATGGGGGCATAAGACTTTTTATTAACTGTAGTATTAAGTGGTTTTTTTTTTTTTAATTTTATATATTTAAAATCATTAATTCACTACAGCACGCAAAGGAAATATCCATTTATATCAAGGAAATAGAGCAAACCATTTCAATCCACAAATGTTGGGCAGAGACACCCAAATTCAATAAGGAAATAAAACAAAAAAAAAAAACCCAGAAGATATTGTGCTGTTAGTCTGTCCTGCAACTTTGCTATTATAACTCTAGGGGACAACTTCCTTAGGGGTTAATAATTCTCTAGCAAATTTTGAAGCTGCGTAGGGTTTAAAAAACAAACACCCAAAAGATTACCCTCAAATAATGTAGGACATACACAAGGAAATTTGAACATAATGAACTCCATGAACCAGGACTCTAGGTTTTAACAGCAGGAACTCCTGATGTCTCTTCTGCATTGAGCACAATAAATCAGGAAAAATGTGGATCTGACTCGAAGAAGGATTCATTTGAATGACTTTAGTATAAATGCAAAATTCAGACTTGGAGGTATATTGATCTAGAACAGAAGTCTGATCAGTTTTGTACCTTTTTTAAGCATGCTTTTTTTCATTTTAAAGGTGCATCAAAAACACCTTGCATCTAAATCACCTACCTTCAGCTTATTATCGACTGTATTTAAGATCATGTAGTGACCGCATCATAACACTCTGTAAGCCACATTGAGCCTGCAAAAGGTGGGATAATGTGGGGTACAAATGCAATAAATAATAATAATACCAAGTAAAATAATCAAAGAAAAACGGGAATACAACTCCCACATTGAGACTCGTCTAATTTAAATCTAATGGAACCCATCTCGCCTAATACTTGCTATGAATGCTGTGCTAAAACTTTCTCCAGTTGTAAGGCATCAAAGAAAACATATTGATTTATTTTTGTTACATTTGTACCCCGCGTTTTCCCACTCATGGCAGGCTCAATGCGGCTTACATGGGGCAATAGAGGGTTAAGTGACTTGCCATGGAAGTGTACAGTGTGCCTGCACCAGCCTCTCGGTTCTTTAAGTTCCACCTCCTCCTCCTTGCTTTAACAGTGCAAATGCAGAAAGTCTTCCATTGATCCTCTCTGCTCCTGGGCTGATGTTTGTGCTTGTGTCGGAGCTGAGGCCTGCGCATCAGAGGTCACCTGACCTGCTGGTGCATGCATATGACTACATGAAAGCACACAGTGCCAGCGAATGAGAGATGAGTCTTATATGTGTGCACCAGAGTGTGTTCAACTTTGTAATTTCATTTCACTCACCCATCCATTACACCAGGTACAAAAACTTAGATTGTGAGCCCACTGGGGACGAAAGTACCTGCATATAATATACAACTGATTTGGTTGTACTACAGAAAGGTGGCATTTCAAATCCATGATGTGCTTTTACCCTTTATTAGCGGTTAACATTTCCCTATTAGATGTTAACACTGCTCCATTAGACAATGTTAAGTGATTAGAGAATTTTAGGAGGAAAGGATTTGTTTCTTCCCATGGCTGACAACCAGATGGCATCTGGAGACCTTGCCACAGGCAAGATGCAGACCGGTAATAATTTTGTTAAAAAAAAAAAAAAAGTATTTCTAGATCTTAATTCATGTGCAAAACTTTTTTTTTTTTTTAATTCTCGTTTTGTCAAATAATTTGTCTTTATTCATCCTCTCTCACAAGAATTTTAGTTCTTACACAGTTCACAAACAAGACAAATTCCAGTTCTAGGTTGGTTTTTTTCTCTTTTATTGAGAGCAAATCAGACATGTATCAAGAACAAAAAACTATTTGAATTTAGCATTTAGTTTCAGAAGTACTCATTTCCAGGAACCTTAAAACCTGTACATGCAATCCTTGCCTTGTGATCTACATTTCAGCATTTGCCGGCAGGCACACAGTTGGCAGATTGCAGTGTAGTGTAGCCAAATGTTGGTCCTGGCGGGCCATGGGGATCTCAAGCCAGAAGCACTGAAAAATAGACTGCTCTTTCAACTCTTCAGCTCGGCATAGCCATGGGCGGGCCAGGACACAGGACACACTCGGGTCTGAGGTCCAAAGTCGGCTAGCTAGCTCCTCTGCAGTCTGCTGCTTCTCCCTAATCTCCACCAACACTGTTAACTGAGCACATTTGTGGTTACTAGTGTCTGGTCTCGGGGAGAGACAGCAGATTGTACAGCTAAAGATCAGAATATTTTTCAGTGTCAGCAGGCAACCCTGGCTCAAGTAGAAACATGACAGCAGGTAATGGCCAAATGGCCCATCCAGTCTGCCCATCCTCCATAACCACTAACTCTCTTCTTTTTCGTAGGGGGTCCCACGCTTTCTTAAATTCTGAACAGTCTTCGTCTCCACGACCTCCACCGGGAGGCCATTCGCGTCCACTACTCTTTCCGTGAATGAATACTTTCTTAGATTCCTCCTACGCCTATTTCCTCTTAGCGTCATCATATGCCTCCTCATTCCAGAGTTTTCCTTTGTTTGAAAAAGGCTCACTTCTTGTACATTAATGACCCTGAGATATTTAAATGTCTCTATCATATTTCCTCTGTCCCTCCTCTCTTCCAGCATATACATGTTGAGGTTCATTAGCCTGTCCCTATATGTTTTATATCCAAGATCACATGCCAGTTTCATAGCCGCCCTCTGGACCGACTCCATACTGTTTATATCCTTTCGTAGGTGCAGTCTCCAGAATTACACACAGTACTCTAAAGGGGGTCTTACCACAGAATTGTACAAGGGCACTATCACAAACCTTACCAGGCAGCCCTTCCGCAATATCACTCGCAAAGATGTTAAAAAGAGCCAGCCCTAGGACTGATCCCTGCGGTACTCCACTGATAACATCCCTAACTTCAGAGCAAGCTCCATTTACTACTACTCTCCGTCTTCTTCCGTTCAACCAATTTTTAACCCAGTTAGTCTAGGTCCCATACAAAGGGTACTCGGTTTATTTATGAGTCACCCGTGCAGAACAGTGTTGAAAGCTTTGCTGAAATCTTAAGTACAACACGTCTAGCGCCCCTCCCACATCCAACTGTTTGGTCACCCAGTCAAAGAAATCAATCAGATTAGTCTGACACAACCTGCCTCTAGTGAAGCCATGCTGCCTCGGATGCTGCATTCCATTCAATTCGAGAGACCTCACAGTTCTCTGCTTTAAAAGCGTTTCCATTAGTTTACTTGCCACTGAGGTTAGACTGACCGGTCTGTAATTCCCAACCTCCTCCTTCCATTTTTGTGCAAAAGGACCACATCTGCCCTTCTCCAGTTCTCCAGGACCACTCTGGACTCTAAGGAAGCATTGAAGAGGCCCGTCAGCGGAGCACCCTCAGATGTATCCCATCAGGCCTTGTCACCTAGTTCCTCAGAAACACAGTCCTTTGAGAATGGGTCTTGGTCTACCATACATCCATCCCCATTTGCATTTGTTTTCTGAAGTCCTACCCCCGGCCTTTCGTCCGTGAACACAGAACAGAAATAGTTGTTAAGCAGTTCAGCTTTATCCTTATCTTCCATATATTGCTCCCCCTCAGCTTTGAACCTCACAATGCTATTATAGCCCTTCCTCCTGTCACTTACATATCTGAAAAACAGGTTATCACCCAATTTTACCATATTAGCTATCTTTTCTTCCATTTGCCTCTCTGCTTTCCTGACATCTTTTCCAGCTTCTCTTAATTTATCCAGGTATTGTCGTCTTATAACATATGAAGGCTAAGCTCCTTTCCCTTACCTTTTCAGCTACTACGTTCGAGATCCAGAGCAGCCTTCTTTTTCTGTTTGGTAACATAAAGGTTAGTTGCCTTTAAAATAGCTCCTTTCCACTGCTGTTTTACTACTTCAGCTGTTCCCATCCTACTAACTCTTTCTTGAGGAATACCCCCATCTCAGTAAAGTTAGTTCTTTTGAAATCCAGGGCCTTCAATCTCAAATAAACCCTCTTCTCTGTCTTGGTTTGGACCCTGGACAGCACAGCGCACTGATCGTTTTTGTTCTACTATAAGGAATTTTCATTAAGGGAAAATTTTGTTGTACTGTAAAATTTTCATTAAGGGAACTAATTTCTTCAGATCTGTAAATTGTTTTTATTCTTAGCCAAGTTTTGTTCTGACAAAGTTTTTTTTTTTTCCTCTCTAAAATGTTTGTTCTTATTCTTGTTAACAAAAATATACCGGTTTAACATAGTAGATGACGGCAAAGAAAGACCTTCCCGGTCCATCCAGTCTGCCCAACAAGACAACTCATGTGTGCAACTTTTTGTGTATATCCTACTTTGATTTGTACCTATGCTCTTTAGGGCACAGACCGTATAAGTCTGCCCAGCACTATCCCTGCCTCCCAACCTCCAGTCCCGCCTCCCACCACTGGCTCTGGCACAGACCGTATAAGTCTGCCCCGCACTATCCCGGCCTTCCAACCACCAGCCCCGCCTCCCACTACCGGCTCTGCTATCCAATCTCGGTTAAGCTCCTGAGGATCCATTCCTTCTGAACATGATTCCTTTATGTTTATCCCACGCATGTTTGTATTCCGTTACCGGAAGCTTTCTCTACAGTAGCATGTATTTTGGCTTAGCAATTGTATAGGTATAAATAGAGGGTTGTTTTTTTTTTTAATACCTTCCTCCTTGGATCTCCAGCTCAGTCAGAGCCATGAATGTGTGTCTGAAACTCTCTAGGTTAGGATTCTCCTACCTTTATATTGTTGCCTTTGTTACTCAGCTCAGAGTCATTGAAGTTGTAGTCCTCAGTTTTAAGACCACAGCCACTGCTTGCCCTGGGACTGGTAGCATGGAATGTTGCTACTAATTGGGTTTTTGCTGGGTACTTGTGATGACTTGAATTGGCCACTATTGAAAGTAGGATACTAGGCTAGATGGACCTTTGGTCTGATCCAGTATGGCTATTCTCATGTTCTTTCTCCCTAATGTAGTTCCTGAGTCTGGCCACTAGATGTCACCATTGTGTGGTGATTGGAACTTTTCCCGTGGCCTTTAATATGTTTTGTGAAGTTTGGGGTTTTTATTTCCCATATCCTTCAGATTTCTGGGCATTTTTTTTTCCTCCACTTATATTTGTGCCGACTGTCTTGGTGTGTGTTAATTAGGCTTGCTTTTCCAAAGTAGGCTGTGAAAACTGTAAAGCTGTTTATAGCTATTTTGCATGCTCTTTAGATTCTTTAATTTTATAACTTTTCAATTTGTATTGATCTTTTTATTACATTTTAATTGTTTAATTTTTTAGGATTATATTTTGATTAAAATTTGTAATTGTGATTAAATTGCATAATTATATGTTTTGTATCCCCCCCCCCCCCCCCCCCCTCATTGCAGCTTCTTATGATTCCGGGCAAGTCATTTAATCCTCCGTTGTCCAGAGTCACAAGAAGCTGCAGTGTGTGTGTTGGGGGGGTGGGGTGGGGAACAATGCCTTTTTAATCATGTGATTAGTCACTATTAAAGTTTTAATTGAAATGCAGCCCTAGTTTTTAATACATTGAAATGGTGATATCCAGCATTTTCAAAAAAGGATTTCCAGCAATTTTTCTCTGTTTCTGCAAATGCAAAAACTCAGTGTTAACCTCTCATTTCAGGAAGAGGAGCAGAAACCCATAGAACCTCCTGTCGAGGAAGAGATTGCGTTACCAATGACATCGCCTGAAATGTAATTATCAATTTTTATCTTTTCTGTGCATTCCTATCTTGGAAGTGTGGATAGAACTAAGTATGATGACATAATACACTGCAAACACTTTTAACAATTGACAGTGTGTCATGGTATAAGTAGCAGTAGAACAAAACCAGCATGTTGATCACGTGGTGGGATCAGGGCCAGTTTAACCAACAGGCATACTAGGTGGCCTTGGGCATCAACATCTTGGGTAAGGGGTAGAGGTGTGAAAGCAAAACAGTAGCTCCTGATGATCACACTGTCTGTGTGTACTTTTGCCTGCAGGCAGGATGGGCTGTTTCAAATAGCCCATTTACCTGGTAGCTTTTGGAAATTCCTCTCATTCATATACACTTGAAGGGTAATGTACCAGTCACCAAAAGTAAGCCACCTAGAGTGCGCTAAGTGCGTATTCTATAATGGCAATTTAAATGCGTAATTGTGGTAACAATACTGTAGCAAAGGAGTAGAATACAACTATTGAAAAAAAATTCTTTTCATATTTACTGAACACATTTGGCACTAATGGGCCTTAATTTTCAGTAACGCACATAACTGCACTTAGGCGTTATTCTGTAATGCTAGCATCTGATGTCTTTAGCGAATAACCTTGAGAGAAGCATCAGCAGGGTAGGAGTGTGCCAAGCAGTTATGCACTATAAAAAATTTTTTAAATACTGTCGCATGCATAACTGCGGAATTCAATAGCTAATGTTTATGCCTGTCATAGGTAATATATTTGTTCCTAAAGTTACATGTGTAACTGCAGATTTGACATAACGTACAGATATTGTCGCGAGACCTTTCATATGATAAGACTTGCGAGGCAAGCACTCTTGCCAAAACACGATGCCGTGTCAAGTCTTTTCATGAATAAATGTAATGAGTAATTTTGGTCTCCCTCGTGTCTTCTTGGATGTGTCCGGTTGGCTACACTTCTCTTTCGCTACTGTGTCACTGTTTGTAGTGTTTCAAGTTCCTCTACCTTGGCTGTTGATCTTCACATGTTACAGAATACTAGCATAAGTCTGCAGTTGCGCATGTAACTTTAGGCTCAGACAATTATGTTACCTATGACGAGCATAAACACTATCGAATTCTACAGTTTTGCATGTGACTAATCTAAAAAGATTTTATAGCGCATAACTGCTTGGCACATCCCTTCCCTGCCCATTCTTCTCTCATGGTATTCGTTATAGACGTCGGGTGCTAGCATTACAGAATAACACCGAATTTCAGTTATGTGCGTAACTGTAAATTAGGGCCCATTCATGCCAATTGTGTTCAGCTAATATGAAAATGTTTTTTAATAGTTGTATTCTTGCATTAATAATTGTAATGCTTGTTTTTCTTGGGGAAAATGCAGGGTAGAAATGTCATAATAAGCTCATTGCTGAAATCATAGGTGGTTAGTGTCAATTTGCACGTAATTGTAGAGTAATGCCAATTATCTATGTGCGTGCAAGATTATAGAATGAGGGAGATGTGTGTACATATGTATATTATTCTGGGAGGAACAGTGGTAGCATTACGTTCAATTATCAAGATCTTGGGGGAGGGGAACCTTAAAATCTTAGCTTGGGTGTTGCCTAGGGTGCCTAATGCACTGGTCCTATATCTGACCAGGAGGTTTGCTTATAGACAGAGAATTCTCTGTAACTAAAATGGGTAAACCTAAACAAAGTTCAAGAGATGTTAATCCCTCTGATTCTGTTACCCGGAGAAGCAACTGAGGAGAAATAAGATTATAAGGAGATGTGACTTCTGGGTTCTTATTCTGTTTTGTTTTTTTACCTATGTGACATTTAGAAAGCTACTTCTCTTTCTGGAGTCTGTTTGACCAGCTGTATTTGGTTAGTAGTAATATTACTTCCTTTTCTCGGCATCAGAGAGTGTCATGCCATCTTTCACAGATCTAGGGCAGCATATCCTGAGGTCACTTTTGACTCCACGATGCCTTATATCCTATAAAGCAGTTTTGTTTTTTGTTTTTTTTTCCCCCCCTCCCTGAATGATCAACACTAACTGGGAAAGTTAAGTCATGTTTTTTCTCCAGCATTGTGCAAGGTTAATCTTTGTAGGGAAACTGGATTGAAGCAAGTACTCTGCCTGTTCTCTGAAGACAAAGGAATACGCTCCCTTTGCTTTCCAAGCCCAGCATCCAGTGCATTTGAAAAGCATGGCATAACTTGTGGGATAACCCAGCTCTGATCCTTCTGCAAATTGTCTGCTTTGTGCATCAAAAGTTTTTATTTATTTATTTTTTAAGAATGTTGTCAAAGAATTTGCATCTTGTGTAGTGTCCCAATTCAAATGAGTGTTCTGCATAATGTTTGAAAGATCCCAGCTACGAAGACAACTTTTTTTAAACAGCAGGGGGAGCTGTTTAATTGTATAGTATGATTTGAAATAGTGTTCTTTCAAAACTTTCTGAAAGTTAATTTATTTGTTTTCATTAAACTTGGCATTTCATATTTTTAGTTTGGAGAATCTTGATATATTCTGGTTTCCAAGGTATAAGGTATGCCTAAGCTAATTGAGTTTCACACAGATTTTTCTTCAAGCAGCCATCACTAGTGGTATCGTTGTGGAGCCATAACTGTAGGTCACTTAACATGTGAACTCTTGATACCTGTTTTTTATTCTTAGTCTGAATGCATTCAGCTTCAACTTATGCAGCTGAGTTGCAGGATATCATTGAAGTTGTTTTGTGTTAGAGATAGCTATTTACCTTTCTAAGCTAAGGCTTCTGTGATTATGGAGTTCTGTTGAAAACTCTATAAATGCACAGCAATCTCATATTTTCTTTTGGCAGGGGCACAACTAAGTGTGGAAAAGCTGCTCCCCCCTCTTCAACTTTGTCATTTGTACCAAATGGTAGAAGCTGGTTTTGATTGTTGCTTGTTACGCAGCATGCTGTCCCTCTCCCAGCGCTTCCACTCTAACACGTTTTGGGTTCTTTTCAGAATTGCTTCCTGTGAAAGTGTTGTTAAACCATTACTGCCTTTCATAAGGGGGACAGCATGGGAAAAGTGTCCAGGAATGTAGGACAAAAGCACTAGCACCTTTTGCTAAATGAACACACCAGGTCTTAATGGAGTAACTTAAGACTCGCGCTTTATAGGAGGTTAACACCATTTCATTTACTATTTCTGTGGGCTGGGAACTTCCTAACAAGTTTCTCCTTCTTCCTAATCCCATGTACTCTGTTTTGTTTTTCTCTTCTGTCAGATCTCTCACTTTTGTACCCTGGTCTTGTTTCCTTGCTATAAATTGTTTGTTGTTTCCCAATAAAATGCATAGTTCTAATTCTTAGCCCTGGCCAAATTTAAACAGGTTATGTGGGGTTTAAGCATTTCCCCCCCCCCTGCTCACGATAGAAGGTAGATAGTTTATTACATCATCAAAAAATCTTCAGGAGGTAGAGATCATTAAATATAATCAGCATACAAAAATCTCTCATTCAAAAGTAAGACAATTCAAAAAAGTCTCCTATATTGTAGAGATCATAAATATACAACTTTTCTTTCTTATAATTCACTGTACAAATTGCTTCAGTATCTTACAATCCACTTTCCTAAAATGCAAGATACAAGTTTAGAGTTGAAGATTTAAAGTGCCCTTTATATATATCCAGCTTTACTGTTCTGTTATTCAGTCATTTTAAATTACCTAAAGTTCGAATGTGCCCGAGGTCGCAGAGCCAGCAGAGGATACAAGAACTAATCACCCATCTATTGCTTTGTATACAATAAAAAAGAAAAAAAGCTGGAAAAAAAAATTACCTATAACGACAGGACTCGTTTCACCATAAAAATGGCTTCCTCAGGGTTGTTGGTTTTTTCAAGTGGATACTCAACTCTGCAGATATCATCAAAAAATCCAAGTTATTTTCTTTGAAAACGCAAGGTATAATTAGAGTCAAAAGAAAAAGGTCAGAACTTCAAGTGCTCCAGACTAGGATGCAAGGCAGGCAAATCTTTTCAAAAATGCACTGTTTGCCAGATGCCACCTCTTCTAGCATCAGGCCATATATCTTACAGGAATCGCCATTTCTTTCATTAAATTATATCCTCTTTCAAGTTCTTCTAGTTACTTTAACCTTAGATACATTAGAGAGACAGATAAATACTAATAAAAACTAATTTAAACTTCTAATTGAAACCTCTGATTACTTGGTTTCAATGTATTCACGATCGCATATTTAGCACCATCTGGTGGTTAAAAAAACATTATTTTTAGTATATTCTTACGTAAAATATTACTGATTAAATATATTAATAATAATCCTCCAATTCATAGAAACGATGCAAATCATTAAAGAGCAATTACAGGAAAATTGGGGGTTTTTTATGTTTGCATTTTAAGAAAGTGGATTGTGAGCTATTGAGCAAGTTGCACAATGAATTATAAGAAGTTGTATATTTATGATCTCTATACAATACAAGACTTTTTTTTTTTTTAACAAGAATTTTTGAATTGGAGACTTGTGTATGGTGATCATATTTCGTGATCTGTTTACCTACTGAAGATTTTTTGTATTTAGTATTTGAAAAGATGGCCACTGAAATATGGAAAACCAGATGTGGTTTTCCTAGCAAGCAAGTGATTAATCTTCTATCTGGACCCTCTCATTTTGATTTGAAAGAACCTGACAATACCTCTATACTGTGGACAAATGTTAACAATTTTCTTATTCAAATTAAAAATATCGATCAATGCCTCAATATTACTGAAGTATTGTAGAATGGAAAGGATCACCAGTGGTCTTAGAATGCTAACCTCAAAAAAAAAAACATTTGATCCAAATTTTCTGGATAAATGGAATAGAATTCTTAACAATTGCTCATTAGATCTAATGTTAATTCTCCAAGGACAAGCAGGCTGCTTGTTCTCACTGATGGGTGACGTCCACGGCACCCCCTCCAATCTGAATCTTCACTAGCAAAGACGTTTGCTAGCCCTCGCACGCCGATGCGCACCGCGCATGCGCGGCCGTCTTCCCGCCCGAACCGGCTTTTGTCCGCGCTCGGGACGGTCGTGTTTTGCCGCTGTTTCGTGCCCCTCAGAGGACCCTCGCGCGTCTTTCGTGTTTTCGTTAAAAAAAAAAAAGTGTCTTTTTTTTTTTTTCCCCCCCGTATTTCTAGTTTTTTTTCTCCAGCGTAAGTTTTCTTTCGCTTTCGGAAACGCCCTCGGCCGCCCGCATGGATTTTTTCCCCTTTTGTTCGGTGCCTCTTGTCATCACGAATTTTGATTTCGCCGGTGCGATTTTTCCGCCCATGACATCGAAGCCTTCCAGCGGCTTCAAGAAGTGCACCCAGTGCGCCCGGATAATCTCGCTCACTGATAGGCACGCCTAGTGTCTTCAGTGTCTGGGAGCTGGGCACCGCCCGCAGGCCTGTAGTCTTTGTGCTCTTTTGCAAAAGAGGACTTGGGTAGCGAGATTAGCCCAGTGGAACGTTCTGTTCTCCAGCGCTTCGACGGCATCGGGGGATTCGTCGGGTGCATCGACATCAGTAGCACCGAAGTCTTCGGGCACCGCATCGACGACGTTGACATCGAGACGTCTTCCTCCTGCATCGTCGGTACCGAGGCTTCGGAAGACTGCGTCGGTGGTACCGGGACCTCCTCTGGTGCTGATGTCGTCGGACGGTGGTGCTTCGTCTGGAGTGCAGGTGAGGGCTGTCCATTCCCCTGCTGGTGGCGGTGAGCCTTCGGGTAGGTCTCCTTCTGCTCTGAGGGCTCCTGCGGTACAGCCCACCCCCCCCCCCCCCCCCCCCCCCGGGATCGACCTTCTTCAGCCCCGGCCCCGAGGAAGCAACGTCTGGATTCAATGTCCTCCTCATCGGTACTGGGGAGCTCTGGTGATATGCTTCGCTCGAAGAAGTTGAAGAAGCATCGTCACCGGTCACCTTCCCGACTTGGTACCGGGAGCTCTGGGTCTTTGTCTTGCTATATACGGGACTGACGAAGACGAGCCGGGAAGGCGCGCGAGGGCTAGCAAACGTCTTTGCTAGTGAAGATTCTGGTTGGAGGGGGTGCCGTGGACGTCACCCATCAGTGAGAACAATCAGCCTGCTGTCCTCGGAGAATACCTTCTACAGGTATGTAGCATTCGCTTTATAGAGAAAAGCAAAGCTGCAGTACATTTAAATCAAGATAAATTAGATATTAAGAAAATGAAAGTATCACAAACGATGAATATCAAAAACAGTATAATTTTTCAGTTTTTTTTAAAGATCTTAAAAAGAATAAAATGAAGAAATATAGGAGAGATGAGCAAGATTATCTCAAAATATATTCATGTATATTTTTATTTTTGTTACATTTGTACCCCGCACTTTCCCACTCATGGCAGGCTCAATGCAGCTTACATATTGTATACAGGTACTTATTTGTACCTGGGGCAACATGTATGTGTAAAAAAACCCCAAAATACATGTATTGCATCTTCAGGGTGTATAAACGCCAGTGGAGACAATGACTTAAGTTCATCAAGTGGTAGTGAAGGATCTAGTGCCTCCAGTTTTGTTTTTTATAAAGGAAAGAAAGGGCAATACAGAGGAAGAGGAACACAGAGAGCAAGGCCATATACAAAGGTCTCGAAATTAGAGAAAACATTAGATGAAGATAAACTTAAAGTATATCATTTGTGCTTTCTACTAAGTTTGATTTTTCACTGTAAAATTGACTTAGAGATTTTTTTTAGACATCTTCTAAAATTACATTTCAGTGGACAAGTAGATAATTTTGATAGAACAAGGTTAGCACTGCATTCTACTTGGATACCAACTGGATTTATTGAACCCACTTTAGAGATGTTTAAGAAAAATGTATTAAAGGAAGTTGAGCTATGGACCCCCAAAAATATTTTAGGATATAACAAGCTGTCCAAGAAACTTAAATCAGCATTAAAGAAATTACAAGATGACCATACTGTAGTAATTAGAAAAGCAGACAAAGGAGGTGCTATAGTTGTTTTAAATACACAGGGCTATCAGAAGTATATAGTTGTAGGATCAATCTACTTATAGTAAGGTAGTTTTAGATCCCAAGCATAGATTAAAATCTAATATACAAAAAAATAGTTAAGGATCCAAGGTGGGTTTTCTGACGGCAAGAGTTAACAGTCATCACCCAGTGTCTTGTGCATTTTTTATTTTACCAAAAGTCCATACAAATCAGCACAATCCCCTGGGAAGACCTACCATGCCTTCTAGAAATTCTTTGTTGGAGCCTTTATCTTGTTTTATGGATGACTGTCTTAAAAATCAAGTTAGAAATATACCCTCTTAAAGACATTGCCCAATTTCTGACCACTTTGTGTGCAGTAGAAAACGAGGAGGGCAGGTTTATCATGGCAACAATAGAAGTCTCCTCTTTTTATATACTGCAGGATGATGCACTAGATATTATAAAACACACGAGATGGCCAAGACCTCATCGAATATCGACAGAGTTTTTATTAAAGATCGCTAGATTAACCATGAAAGAATATTTCTTTATATATGAAGGACTGTTTTTCCTACAAAAGAAAAAGGTAGCTGTGGGATCTACATTTGCCCCCTTGGTGGCCAATCTTTGGCTAAATTTGAGGAGGATTGGGTTTATTGTTCCCCTTTTATTGAGAAGATTATTGTCTGGGTAAGATTTATAGACATTTTCCTTTTAATGGATAGGCACAACAGAGGACTTAAAGAATTTTAATGATTGGATTAGTACATGTGATGACAATTTAAGTTTCACTATGAATTATGCCAGTGAAAAAAAAATCTAATTTTAGATGTAGATACTATACAAAATGAACATGGTTTTCAAACTAAGGTATTCAATAAATTTACAGATAGAAACACCTTTCTGTTGTCATCCAATGTATCTGAAAGACAGTCTACCACTCAATTTTTAATGATTAAAAGGAACTGTTCCATTGTTAAAGATTTTAAAATACAAAGTAAAATCCTTACGGAAAAGTTTAAAATAAGAGGATATTAAAAACCTCTAAGAGAGCAAGGTTTTATAATAGAGGTTTTCTCCTAAAGCAAAATAAAGGTTCTAAGAGTGAAGAGAGAGTTCAAATCTGTGTTTTAATATACTGCACAAAGGGATCAGAAGTGGTCAAGATTATCAAGAGGAATTGGAATATAGTAAAGATATATCTGGTCTTTGAAACAGATTTGAGAATAGCTTTTTACAGAAACAAAAATCTGTAAGAGTTATGTCCAGCAGTCTTCCAGAAACAATGCATTTTTAAAAATATTGTTAAAGGACACTTTCAATATATAATGTGAAATTTCTATAACATTGCTTTACAAATTAAAGAGTTTCTTAATTCTTACAATGGTAAAAAATATTTAAGACATTATAGCAATTGTAAAACAGATTATGTTGTATATATTATTCATTGTTCCTGCAAGAAAATCTATGTTGGAATGACAAATAGAAGTTTAAAAACATGGTTGTCGGAGCATAAATCTAAAATAAAGATGTGAAGAACAAAAGCATCATTAGTGGAACATTGCATTAATTTCTCACATGAATTCTCAGAATTGAGATGTTTTGCCATGAGCCTGTTTGGAACAGAGATGAGGATCATCTGAAGAGACTACAAAAGGAAAGAGGCAAAGTGGATCAATAGACTCAATTTGATAGAACCAATAGGGCTTAAAGCATTGACTGGTCTATATTTTTTTTAAGATTAAGAATATTAATTGAGAAAAATTCATTCAATGCTTTGGTTTCTGTATAATTTTGACCACCAGGGGGTATACTACATTCATAGATTTTTTTTAACACAATTTACATAGAAATGAGAGTTTAAATTTTGTGAAACTTTTCTGTATGTAATTGCTGTTTAGTGATGTAAGTTGTTTCTATGAATTGGAGGATTATTTAATTTAATATATTCAGTAATATTGATGGTGCTAAATATACGATCATGAATACATTGAAACCAATAATGGAAGGTTTAAATTAGAAGCTTTTATTAGTATTTATCTGTCTCTCAAATGTATTTAAGATTAAAGTGAATAGATGAACTTAAAAAAATTTGAAAAAGGGAGATATAATTTAATGAAAGAAATGGCGATTCCAGTAAGGTATATGGTGTGATGATAGAGGAGGTTGAGAATTTAAAGCGCATGTGCTGACATCTGGCAAACACTGTGCATTTTTTAAAAGATTTGCCTGCCTTGCATCCATGTCTGGAGCATTCTGACCTTTTTCTTTTGATTCTAATTATACCTAGAGTTTTCGAAGAAAATAACTTGGGTTTTTTGCTGTTTGCAGAATTGGGTATTCGCCAGAAAAACTGGACAACCCTGAGGAAACCATTTTTATGGTGAAATGAGTTTTTTCAGTATGGGTGATTTAAAGTGACTGAGTAACAGAACAGTAAAGCTGGCTATATATAAAAGGCACTTTAAATCTTCAACTCTAAACTTGTATCTTATGTTTTAAGAAAGTGGATTGTGTGATATTGAAACAAGTTGCACAATGAATTATAAGAACAAAGAATTGTATATTATCTGTACAATATATGAGACTTTTGAAAAATATTTTTTGGGTTATTACATCAAGCAGGGAAAGTATATCTTGATTTGCAATGTTTTTGCAGAGTAGTATTTGTGGCAAAGCCTCATTGCATTTCACATAGCACAACCCGGTACAAACCAAATTGCTCTGGCTAGAGCAATCTTATGAGTGCTCAACAGCACCTATGACTGCTCTCATGTTCTCTCAAATATTGGAAATTACAATCCATGTTTGGAAACTGCAATTTGATTTTTTTCTGTTCATAATGGATGAGGAACACTAGTGATCTCTCAAAGCTGTCTGTGCATCATCTTCCCATGATGATGCAGGTTACAGAACAAATGTCACTGGAACTGAACCTTCATGTAGAGTCCAGCTCATGTATGTGGATATGTGACAGGAAAGCTCAGCCCTATAAAGCAACTTAAAATATATGGTTTGCTGCCTATACCCAATGCCTCCCATCCTGCAGGTTTAGTATGTATGTTGACTGTCTCTTATTTTTCTTTTAGAGAAGCTGAAAAGAAAGTGGTAAAAATTGCAACGGGATTACCACAAACTGAGGTAAGGGGGAAGTGGAGGAAAGAAACCAGTTGCTATTTTTTTTGTGTGCTGTTTTTGCATGTGGTGTTTCCTCCTTATTACAGAGCCATTTGTAATAGATTCTCTGAATGAGGAGTGGGAGCTCAGACCAGTACCTGCTGGAAAATGAGCTGTCCATACCACTGTACAGATTAAATACAGCTGCAGTAACAGTAAATGCTGCAGATCACAAAGGACTCCAATACTGGATCCTTCAGAGCAGCCTTTGAGTTCAGTTTCAGTACTTGTGTGTTAATAAAGTATGACTCCTTTACTTTCCACAGTACATAGGCTACATTGTAGTTAGCGCAGTGAACTGAGAACCAGGGAAACTAGGTTTCGGATCCCACTTGATACTGGCATTCATGACCTTGCATATGTCACTTTTATCTCCTGTTGCCTCCAGTATCCACTTACCCTATGAGGTCATTTTATTTATTATATATAAACACTAATTGCTCCATTTATTTGGGAAAAAAATCTAAAAAGTCAAAATTTTTATAAATGTTCTGTATGATTCTGTATAGTTTTTAAGCACTCAAGTTATATTAACAGTCTAGTCTAGTGATGGGTATCTGAAGTTCTTGAGCCATAGATAAGTCTGACATTCAACAAAGCAACCTGAATGTGAGACATTTGATGTATGTGCATCTTGTTGGAAGCCAGGCTAGATTGACTTCTTGCAAGTAGTGTTTGTTCATCTGTGTGTCTCTCTCTCTCTCTTTGTCTAGAGACTTCAGAAAAGGGCAGAGAGGTTCAATGTGCCCTCCAGCCTTGAGAGCAAGAAGGCAGCTCGTGCTGCCAGGTAAGCGACAAGTTAACATTTTTTATCCCTGAGGCATAGCCCCAGAAATAAATTGGCCATTTTTAAATGGTTTAAATGGTCTACCAGAGATATAACTCACTGGGCTCACAAGATGTACTCACTCACTGTGCTACTGCTTACTGGAGGTTTGTTTTCTGATGAGTATTAGTGACATCTAGTGATTGTTGGTGAGTGACATTTTGCTCCTACCAAACTCGATGCCGTGCCCTTTTCCCTTAATTGGGCTCAGCAGGTTTGTTTTCGGATGAGTAGTAGTGACATCTAGTGATTGTTGGTGAGTGACATTTTGCGCCCACCTAACCTGATGCTGTGCTTTTTTCCCTTAATTGGGGCCCAGCAGTATTGGGCCTGTTCATGGGACCCAGTTCTACTTCATAAGCAACACTTGATCCTGGTTTTTCAGATATTAGATGAGCCAATTTGGAATGACTAAATTGACCTCAGGCATGAATGGGGGCATGGGCATAATTTAGAGACTGATTTTCTCTCCATGCCTTATAAAATCATATTGTCTTTAGGTTGTTTGTAACTTATAGAATGCCTCCTTTTCTGTTCCCTCTCAGGTTTGGAACAGTGACCACAACTACTAAAGGTAAGCAGAAGACCTGTTACCATAATGGTCAATTAGAAGTTGAATGTACACAGCATTTTAATATGTAGAAAGGTCTTTTAGTACAACTGATGGCCTCATAACTTTCTACATTGATTTTGGTGGTTTTTATGACATGTGTAATGTCTTCCTTCTTGGGGAAGTTAAGATTTGGTTAAGGTTGTTTTTGATGATTTAATCAATTCAAAGTAGATTGAAGTCCTATAATGAAGGGTTAAGTGTTTTGAACAAAAGGAACATTTCCTTCCCTTGGGTGCCATTAGAAGCATGTCTGTGCTTCAACAGTGCTACTATTCACAAAATGCATAGAAGAACTAGGGACTCTTTTTACTAAGCAGTAGTAAACCCAACACGGGCTTACTGCTCGCTATACAGGAAGTACCGCCGGTCTACCGCAGCAGCCCGGTGATACTTCCCACCTCTAGCGCGCCGTCATTTCCGGCACTACAAAAATTAATTTTTGTAGCACTGTAGTGTACCTGATGGTAATCAGCAATGCCGTGCGCTGCCCTGTTACCATTGAGTTAACGCAGGAGCCCTTACCACTACCTCAATGGGTGGTGGTGTGTGTTTCTCCCCCCTCCCCCCCCCCCCAAAAAAAAAATGGCTGCTCAACAAGTGCTTTAGTTGCCGCACGGCCATTTCCTGCAGGAAGACGAAACTTCCCTTTTACCAGCTGCGGTAAAAGGCAGCCTTGGCGCATGTAAAACACGTGCCGACGCCAGCACCAGCCCTTTTGCCACAGCTTGGTAAAAGGAGCCTTAAAGTAGCAGGCAATCAGATAAAGCAGAGAGCTGAATGCTCGCTTCAGGAAGAGCAGTGAAGTCCTGGGAAATATGAGCTAAAATGTGTTCTTTGTGAGGAGTGCCAGGTCTTCCCTCAGATGACTTGGATGTAGTAATGCTTCTCTCTGGAAGCTATCAGGCATGCTTAGGAGCCAGTTTCCACATCCTGGTGGGGACTGTCTTGGATTATGGAGTATGGCAGGGTCTTGGTTAGCTGTAGAGCTATGTTATGAAAATGGTGCGTGTTTGGTGTTTTAGCTAAAGCCCTGTGATTTAAGGGCAGTAAGCTTATAACAGAAATGACACGCCTGTTCTTAATGTGGTTTTCCCCATTTTAACAGTTCACCCTTTTTTCCATTTCAGACATCTCTTCAGACCTCAAACCAGTGGTAACAATTCTTCTTTTGATGCTGTTTATTTGGGTCTCAAACTTAGTTCTTATATAGTAAGAGCAATAAGAGATTTAGAAGGCATTGTAAAATTGATGGGAATGGAGACAATTGCTCTGTTTAGGCCTTTTACGCTGTATCACAAAGAATTGATTTCTGGAGTTGGTTCTAGTGAAGTCAATAGTTCTGTTTATATATTAAAAAAAATAGTCTTTAAAGTTTGCACAAAATACACGTAGCAAAGAAATTTGCAGCCTCAAAGACAGAACCGTTTACAAACTAGAAAATGACAGGTCAAGAAATTTCAAATTTGTAGAAAAATTCCCCACCTCCCCCATTTCCCCATCAGAAAATCAAATAAAGTGAAGTCAATAGTTTTAATGCCTTTTAAAATAACCAGTGCTTCCATTATGTAGCTTCCCACTATTCCAGAACCTGTAGGATAGTTATCTGTCAACCAGAGAGAACTGAAAACTGAGCTGAGACATCTCTTGGCATCTAGTCCAGCTATCTCCAGCAGGTGAATAGACACACTTTTTTCAGCCTTTGGTTCTGAATGCTGTGCTCCTGGTCCACTTGAGGTTTGTGAGTTGGTTGAGTCTGTAGAGTCATATCTGGAGGTTTGCTCAGTGTGCTGCTGTGGCTAAGAAAGCAAATAGAATGTTAGGTATTATTAGGAATGGAAAACAAAAATGAGGACGTTATAATGCCTTTGTATCGCTCCATGGTGCGACCGCACCTGGAATATTGTGTTCAATTCTGGTCACCGCATCTCGAAAAAGATATAGTGGAATTAGAAATGGTGCAGAGAAGGGCAACGAAAATGATAAAGGGAATGGGACGACTTCCCTATGAGGAAAGGCTAAAACTTCTAGGGCTCTTCAGCTTGGAGAAAAGGCGGCTGAGGGGAGATATGATAGAGGTCTATAAAATAATGAGTGGAGTTGAACGGGTAGATGTGAAGCGTCTGTTTACGCTTTCCAAAAATACTAGGACTAGGGAGCATGCGATGAAGCTGCAAAGTAGTAAATTTATGTTTCAATATTTTTATTGGTGATACAACAAAGTTGAACATATGATAAACACAAAAGTGCAAGAATAGCAAACATCACTGTTATAAAGTAGTAAATTTAAAACGAGTCGGAGAAAATATTTCTTCACTCAACGTGTAATTAAACTCTGAACTTCATTGCCAGAGAATGTGGTAAAGGCAGTTAGCTTAGCAGAGTTTAAAAAAGGTTTGGCCGGCTTCCTAAAGTCCATAGACCATTATTAAATTGGACTTGGGAAAATCCACTATTTCTGGGATAAGCAGTATAAAATGTTTAGTACTTTTTTGGGATCTTGCCAGGTATTTGTGACCTGGATTGGCCACTGTTGGAAACAGGATGCTGGGCTTGATGGACCTTTGGTCTGTCCCAGTATGGCAATACTTATGTAGATCTGTCTCTGGTGCCCTGCAAATTTACTGCTTCCCTCCCTTCACCTCTTCCCTGTTTCCTGTGGAGCTCTCCTTTTCCAGCACAATATTAAATAAATTATTATTATTATTATTTTTTTTTTTTTAAAGGACGAAGTAAAGAGGTTTGCTGGAGAGCATGGGACAGTGTCACAATCCTGAGCCTTTCTCATCTGTGATGAGACTTGTGGAGACAACTTTGAGGGGGGGCAGCGTGTCGGTGGTAATTTTGACTGTGAACCACTTGGAGGGCAGCACATTCTACTTGGTACAGGGAAGGGATCCTGAATTGCTTCTTGGGACACGTACTGTGCGTGTAACAGAGTGAATGGTGACTCCTGCGGAGGCAGTTAAGCAGTGTTCCCACTGTGGGACCCAATGTCAGGGTGTTGCTGTGCGTGCAAGCGGAAAATCCTGCAGGATGTGGAGAAAATGGTCGGTGGTAGCATATTCAGATTTGGTGCAGCATCTAAATATTCTTGTGTCTTCAGGCTCTCCAGCAAGGCTGGTGTACAGTTTGATGCAGGAGAACATGGGAATGGGCACCATTTTGTTGTGGCCAGCTGGCAATGAGGAGCAGCTGCTGTCTAATCACATGCGGAGCACAGCTGCCATTTTACCGCCTTGGGACCTAACAGAGCATTCAGCTGCATTGATAGCATTGTCTGTGGAATTTATATTGCTCTTGCACCAGGTATATTTACTGAAGCAGGGACGGTCAAAGTTGCTGCAAGGTGCTTCAGTTTCTCACCCCACTGCCTTTCCAGCTCTAGATCATGTTTAGACCTCTGGGAGTGGGCTATCTCTGCTTCTCCCTCCTTATCTGATGTGTCCTCAGTTTATTCAGAGGAGCTATCGTTGAAGGAGCTGTTAGAAGGGGCAGGATCTGAAAGTACTGAGGTTGTTTCATAAAGAGAAGCTTGGTACTCTTATTTCTGAGGCACTGCAGTGCTTTCCATTGAGGAACTTTCTGCTTAGGCATCTGGAGTTCCATCTTCGTCTATCATGAGGGAGCTTAGAGGTCCTTCATACTCCATACTCGGGACCTGATTACAGCAGAATGGGTCTCACTGGGTGCGGGACTGAGGGAATGGGAAGAGCCATGTCTTGCCTCTTCTCGTTGGTTTTGGAGGAGAAAGATAAATTGCAGCTTCCCAGGGTAGACTCCATGGTTACAGTGGTGACTTAAGACCACCTTGCCAGTAGAAGGGTACATTGCCCTAAAAGACAGGATAGGAAGCTAGAAGGCTCATTGAATCAAGCCTTTGAAGTGACCTCTTTGGACCTTCAAGCGACAGTGTGCAGCTCGCTCATGGCAAAAGCATGCCTGAAGAGGCATCAGCAGTTGGCAACACTGCCAAATAAGTGGTGTTGGCTTACTTGGCAGATGCTGCTTATGACATATTATGGCCTGCAGTATGTCTTTGACGTCAGCAACTCTGGATGCAACATTGGGCAGTGGATGCATTGGTTACGTCTAGTTAAACTACCCTTTTGGGGCAAGTGGCTGTTCGGAAAAGATCTTGGTAATGTGGTAAAAGAACTGGGGGAAATTAAGTCTCAGCTGTTGCCAGAGAATAAGCCAAAAGCCTCTGGTCATCTGTCTTCAGGGGGCTCTCGATCCTGATTTTGAGACAGCAGACAGTACCAGCCTGGTCATCAGCAATATGTTGAGGTCTCGCTTTCAGGCCTGCCGATCTTTTGTGCGGACAGGAAGTCCTCTGTCAGCTAGAGTGCACAATGCCTTCAGAGCTTTGCAATGATGTGAGGTTGGTCTACTATTCTCTTCCTCTAGTGTCTTAAGGAGTTTTGGGAGGAGTGGCTTATATCAACAAGCAAGGCAGGACCTGCAGTCATGTAATGGCGGCCTTCCTTTTGAATTGGGCAGAGAAAAATTTTATTTGCTTGTTGGCAGCTCGCATTGCGGGATCCATGAATGTGGGGGTGGACTTTCTGAGCAGGCACTCCTTGGACACAAGAGAACGGGAACTAGCCAGCCAAGGGTTTCAGCTGGTAGTGAACTGATAGGGTTCTCCATTTCTGGACTTGATGGTGATGAAAAGGAATGCCAAAGTACTCAAGTACTTCAGCTGTCTGAAAGAAGCGGGCTTTATAAGGATCGATGAACTGGCTGGTGACATATCTATTGTATTTTTATTAGGGTTTATTTACCGCCTTTTTTGAAGGAATTCACTGAAGTTCATGTACAGTGAGAATAAGTCAAATATAAGCAATAGACAATTACAGCAGTAAAAATATTCAAACAATACAAAGTATGGCATAGTTATCTACTAGTAAAAAAAAAGGCCCGTTTCTGACACAAATGAAACGGGCGCTAGCAAGTTTTTCCTCAGAGTGTGTATGTTTGAGTGTATGTGCGAGTGTGTGTGTGTGAGAGAGAGAGTCTGGGTGCGAGTGTGTGTGAGAATAACAGTGTGTGCAAGTGCGTATGTGAGACAGTGTGTGAGACACAGACTCTGTGAGACTGAGTGTATGAGACCAAGAGAGTGTGTGAGTGACTGTGTGACACATAGAGAGTGAATATGATACAGTGTGAGACATAGTGTGTGAGAGACAGTGTGTGAGAGTGAGAGAGAGAGAGACTTTGTGAGGGAGTGAGTGTGTGTGACAGAAATACCTCCCCTCCCCCCTCTCTGGTGTCAGCCCCCCCCCCCCCCCCCCCCCCCCCCCTCTCTGGTGTCTGAGCATTACTGTGCAGGATGCTGAGCTCTGGCTGCGCTTCAAGGAACTGACCAATCCTATTTAATAGAATGCACCTCCAACATTATGAAGCTGAGAAACCTCGTGTGGTTGGTCACTTCTGCTTGTGACGAACCCGGAAGTACTGTGATGTCAATTCAGGAGATTGATACAGAGAGCAGGAATGCCTCAGCCATGCAGTCAGCTTCAGAATGTTGGAGGTGTGCTTTATTATATAGGATATTACAATGTCAACCCAATTCACAATAAAACATTTTAATAGACAGCATAAAGTGTAAGCAAATATAGACCATATAGATAGGTAAGAGAGTAATTGGAGTAAGAAAATAAGGTACTAATTTTAAAGAAGTATTTTAGCTAGGGTAGGAGTGGATAATCATGTCCTGTGTATAGTATGTTAAGCCAGTGTCATTCCTTACGTGTGTCTGTGACTTGCAAGTTAGTTAGTTCTTCCATTAAAGGCCTGGTTGAAGAGCCAAGCTTCTGAAGTAGAGAGAGTCTTCTGTTAGTGTTAGGTAAAGCGCTTCAGGGAGTGTGGGGGCTACTCTGGAGAAGGCTTGCTTGCGGGTATCACATTGTGTGATTCCCTTTGGAGAGGGTGTGGTTAGGGATAGTCCTTGGGAGGACCTTAGTGACCATAGAGGTGTGTAGAGGGAGATCCTGTTCAAGTACTCTGGGCCATTTCCTTTAAGGGCCTTGAAGGTAAAACATATTTTAAATTTGGTCCTGTATTTTACTTGTAGCCAGTGAAGTTTTTTTTTTTTTGCAAAAATGGTATAAAGTGGTCACATCGCTTACAAGCTTCTATTAGTCTTGCTGCAGCATTCTGAATCAATTGGAGCTGGTTCAGACCCTTTGTAGTCACAGCAATGTAGAGTGCAATATAGTAATCAAGTCTGGATGTTATCATGGCATGCACAACTGAGGCAAGACTGTCTTCCCTTCTTGTCCCATGGTAACCTGCACATTGAAAAGGATCACATTGCACCAGGGTTGAATAATTCTTGTAGCCCTGGATTGGCTGCGGAGGTTGTGGTATACAGACCTGGTTAGACTGCTGGACAGGGGTTGGAAACGCTTTACTTCTATTGCATATGCAAGGATTTGGAGGACATTCAAGGACTGGTGTTGTGAGCGTGGACTCTCTCCCTTCTGTGCTCAGATCGCACACATCTTAGCATTTCTTCAGCCAGGCCTTCAAAGAGGATTTGCATTGGGTTCTCTAAAAGTTCAGGTTACAGCTTTGGCCTGTTTCAGGAGCCGCCTACAGAAGATGTTTCTTGCTGCTCACTGGGCTATTGTTCAACGCTTGCGGCCTCCCTTTCATACACTGTGTCCAGAGTGGAACCTGAGTTTGGTCCTTCTGGATCTTCAGAAGCCGCCTTTTGAACCCCTCCAGAAAGCCTTCTTGAAAGATCTTGTTAAAAACAGCATTCTTGGTGGCTGTTGAGTCAGCATCTAGGGTTTTGGAGCTTTAGGCTCTCTTGGGGGTCTCTTTCTTTGCTTTTCAGAAGCAAGGGTCTCCCTGAACCATGGTTCCTACTTTCTTCCAAAAGTGTAACAGCATTTCGTCTCAACCGATCTGTGGAGCTTCCATCCATTTGCATAGAGGACGAAGAGACGCTCTGTATTCTTGAAAATTCTTAATATACGTAGAGTCCTCATTAGATATAGTCACGAATGAGTTTCACAAATCAGACTGTGCTTTTTTTTTTTTTTAGTAAACAGAGGGTTGGCCTCATGGCTGCCAAGCCCATAATTGCTAGATTGCTGAAAGAGACTCACATTAGCTTATTTGCTTGAATGGAAGCAGGCTCTCCCTCAGGACTTGTGGGCTTATTCTACAAGGCATACAGCAATATCCTGAGTGGAGACTAACTTACTGTCTCTGGCGGATATTTTCAAGGTGGCAACATGATCGACACTGCATACCTTTGTTAAACACTACAGGGTGGATGTTGCAGTGTACTCGGAAGCCATTTTTGGGGCTTCAGTTCTCAGGGTGGCGGTGCCAGGATCCCACCTACTCCAGGGATTGCTTTTGAACATCTTGCAGATTCTGGAATAATGAGAACCTACGTAATAGAAGGAGACATTTAGGTCTTACCTGATTTTCTTTCCATTAGTCCTTCCTGCTATTTCAGAGGTCTGCCTGAAGTTTCTGAGATGTTTGTCTGTGCGAAGTAATGGGTCAAATAACAACTGTCACTTTGGACGGTGCTTCCTATTTATCTTTTTTTTTTTTTTGTTCTCTAGAAGTTGTCCAGAGATGAGGCCCACACATTTGCTCGTCTGGTTAGTGTTAGGTTAACAATTTGTTTGAGGTTGTTGTGTTTGTTCTGAGTTTCTTCTTACTGCTTGTCTACGTAAATGCTGAAGAGTTGGACTGGATGCCAAAAGAGTTCAGTTTTCAGTTCTCTGAGACATATCTCCAACTGCTGGTTGATACTTCTGTCCCACAGGTTCTGGAACAGTGGGAAGGACTAATGGAAAGATAATTATCAGCTAAGACCTGATTTCTCCTTTTGGTTGCTCTTCAAAGTTGCTCCTAGGTACTGTATGTATGGGGGAGGGAGGGAACAAATATAAAGTGTTGGCAGCTTAGTGAGCTTAAACAAGTAACAGGATGTTAACTTTGTGCAGTGTGATCAGTTAACCTATTTGGAAATGATTGTGTGCCCACTGAACCTGAACATAACTTGCCTTGAGCCCAAATTTAGAAAGGTGGCTAATTTTAAAAGTTGCACACTGAAATTTGAGAGGAAAAATGCAGTTACATCATGGCTGGAAAACTGGGTGGGGGAGGTGTTTATCATAGATGGTTTAGTACATTTGGTGTATCATTCTTGTTTCCAGGATTTTAGGGAAGGTTACAATATTTTATTTATTTAGATTTTGCAGTAGTAGCTCAAGGTGAGTTGCATTCAGGTACTCTGGATATTTCTCTGTCCCAGGAGGGCTCACAATCTAAGTTTGTACCTGAGGCAATGGAGAGTTAAGTGACTTGCCCAAGATCACAAGTAGCAGCAGTGGGATTTGAACCGGCCACCTCTGGATTGCAAGACCAATGCTCTAACCATTAGACCACTCCTCCACTCCAAATATAATTTGTTTCCTTTTAAATGATCCTTGTGGTCTCTTACATAGTAATATAGTAAATGACGTCAGATAAAGACCTTTACGGTCCATCCAGTCTGCCCAACAAGATAAACTCATTTTACATGGTATGTGATACTTTATATGTATTCCTGAGTTTGATTTGTGCTTGCCATTCTCGGGGCACAGACCATAATAGTCTGCCCAGCACTGTTCTTGTACTAAAAGTTCTGAAGCTAACATCGAATCCCCTTAAAATTTACACTCCAGCCCATCCATATCTATTCAGTCACAATCGGGGAATAGACCGTAGAGGTTGCCCAGAACTGGTTTTGCTTCCCAATTACTGGTGTTGCCACCCAATCTCTGCTGAGATTCTATGGATCCATTCCTTTGTGTTTATCCCACCCATGTTTGAATTTCATTACTGTTTTCATCTCCACATCCTCCCGCAGGAGGGCATTCCATGTATCTACCACCTTTTCCCTGAAAAAATACTTCCTGACGTTACTCCTGAGTCTGCCCCCTTTCAACCTCAATTCATGCCCTCTAGTTCCACCGCCTTCCCGTCTCCAGAAAAGGTTTGTTTGCGGATTAATACCTTTGAATGTCTGTATTATGTCACCCCTGTTTCTCCTTTCCTCCAAGGTATACATGTTCAGGTCGGCAAGTGTCTTCTCGTACGGTTTGTAACGCAATCCTATACCATTTTTGTAGCTTTTCTTTGCACCACTTCCAGTCATTTTTACATCTTTAGGAAGATACGGCCTCCAAAACTGAACACACTACTCCAAGTGGGGCATCACCAATGACTTGTAGAGGGGCATCAACACCTTCTTTCTACTGCTGGTTATACTCTTCTCTGTGCAGCCTAGCATCCTTCTGGCCATCATCTTGTCACATTGTTTCTTCACCTTCAGATCCTCCGACACCAACACTCCAAGGTCTCTCTCCCGAGTTGAGCTTACTAATCTCTCCCCTCCTATTTGGTATATCTTTTGGGTTTCTGCACCCCAAATGCATCACTCTGCACTTCCTGGCATTGAATTGCCAGACCCTCAACCATTCTAAAGTTTGGCGATCCCTTCTCATTGTTTCTACTCCTTCCAGGATATCCACTCTATTGGCTATCTTCGGGTCATCGGCAAAAAGGCAAACCTTTCCTTCCAACCCTTCAGCAATATCTCCCACAAATATATTAAACAGAGTTGGCCCCAGCACTGACCCCTGAGGAACTCCACAGCTCACCTTCCTTTCCTCTGAGCGGATTCCATTTACCACCACCCTCTGCCACCTGTCAGTCAACCAGTTTCCTATCCAGTTCACTACTTTTAGTCCTAGGTTCAGCCCTTTTCAGCTTATTCGTGAGTCTTCTGTGGTGGACCATATCAAAGGCTTTGTTGAAATCCAAGTAGATCACATCTAGCGTACGTCCTTCATCCAGTTCTTTGGTCAAAGAAGTAAGTAAGATTCGTTTGGCAGGATTTTCCTTTGGTAAAGCCATGTTGCCTCGGGTCCTGTAACCCGTTGGCTTCTAGAAAGTTAACTATCTTTTCTTTCAGCAGCAACTACGTTATTTTTCATACCACCGACATGAGACTTACCGGTCTGTAGTTGCATACTTCCCTGTCTAGAGGACATGAAATGAGGTTGAAGGGGGGCAGACTCAGGAAAAATGTCAGGAAGTATTTTTTCACGGAGAGAATGGTGGATGCTTGGAATGCCCTCCCGTGGGAGGTGGTGGAGATGAAAACGGTAACGGAATTAAAAAATGCGTGGGATAAACATAAAGGAATCCTGTTCAGAAGGAATGGATCCTAAGAAGCTTAGCGGAGATTGGGTAGCAGCTCTGGTGATTGGCAGGTGGGGCTAGGGTTGGGAGGCAGGGCTAGTGCTGGGCAGACTTCTACAGTCTGTGCCCTGAAAATGGTAGATACAAATCAAGGTCAGGTATACATATAAAGTAGCGCATATGAGTTTATCTTGTTAGGCAGACTGGATAGACCGTACAGGTCTTTTTCTGCCATCACCTACTTTGTTACTATGTTTCCAATTTTGTGAAGGACCACATCCACTTGGCTCCAATCTTGCAGAGCCTCGCCCGTCTCTAAAGATCTATTAAATCTTTAAGAGGTCCCACTAGGACCTTTTTGAGCAAACTCAGTATCCTGTATCCCATCCAGCCCCATAGTTTTGGCCACTTTCAGATTCTCCAGCTGTTTATAAACTTTCTTCCATAAACGGCGCAGTATCAACTCCATTCCTAGATATTCCCTTGGCAGCCGACTGCAGTTCTTCTCTAGGATTTTCCTCCGTGGACACCGAAGAGAAGTAACTGTTTAGCATGTTTACTTTATCTTCATCACTCTCCACATAGCCATTCTTATTATCCTTCAGTCTTGCAATTCCATTCCTATCTTTTCTCCTTTTTACAATATATCTGAAAAGGTCTTGTCACCTCTTTACATCTTTAGCCATTTTTTTCTTCCAATTGCGCTTTCGCTAGCCGTATTTCCCTCTTCGCTTCAGTGTTTAATCTGATAATCTTTTCCATGATCTTGTTGCATTCTTTTGTATTTCTTCAACAAAGCATCTTTTGCTCTATTTTTTTCAGCTACTTGTTTGGCAAACCATATAGGCTTCTTGTTTCTCTTGTTTTTGTTTACTTGCGTAAAGATCAGTTGCCATATTTATAGTAGCCTTTAGCTTTGACCACTGATTTTCCACTTCTCCCACGCCTTCCCAGGCCAACAACGCCTTCAGGTATTTCCCCATTTTATCAAAATCAGTACATCTGAAATCTAGTACTTTGAGTTTTGTGCGTCTGCACTCCGCCTTTCCGTTATATCAAACCATATCGTGTGATGATCACTATTACATAGGTGGGCACCCACCCAGATATTGGAAACACTTCGTCCATTTGTGAGCACTAGATCCAGCATTGACCCTTCCTTCGTGGGTTCCATCACCATTTGTCTGAGCAAGGCACTTTGACAGGCTTCCACAGTCTCCCTACTTCTTTCCGATTCTGCAGATGGTATGTTCCAATCCACATCATACAAGTTAAAATCTCCCAACAGTAGCACCTCCCTTTTCATACCAATCTTTTGAATATCTTCTATCAGATCCTTATCTAGCTTCTCTGTTTGAGCTGGAGTTCTTTAGATAACTCCCGTGTGGATACAGGTTTCATCTTCTCTTTTCAGGATGACCATAAAGCTTCTTCCTTTCCCCAGGTTCCCCACATTCATACAGCGCCACTCCATCACCTCTTCAGCCCTCTCTATCCTTCCTAAAAAGATTATAGCCCATTATGGTCACATCCCATTCATGGGAATCATTGAACCACGTCTCTCTAATAGCAACAGTATCCAAGTTTTCTTCAGACATCAGGGCTTGCAAGTCTTGAACTCTTTTACCTAGACTATGAATATTTGTGCTCATTGCTTTCCTTGTGCTTAGTGAGTTTAGGTGGTTTTCTATATTTAGATGGCATTTCCCTCTGCCATCATGTTTATTTTTGGGGATGACTTTTTGAATTCCCTTGTTTCCTTTTGTCACCCCCACCCTCTAGTTTAAATGTCTAGAAACATGCTGTGTGAATTTCTTCCCAAAGATCCTTTTTCCCATCACAGAAAGATGTAGCCCATCATTACAGTATATCCTGTTATTTTTCCACGTATTACTCCATCCTCCTATGTATCTAAAACCTTCTTTACATCAAGACTCAAGCCACTTATTGAATTTCACAGTTTCCTCTCCCTTCCCCCACGTAGGAATTACTTCAGAAACAGCCACGTCCGAACCAAAGATTTCAGTCCCTCACCAAGCTTCTGGAATGCTCTCTGTGCTGTAAACTTGCTATTGTTGGCCAGGTCATTTGTCCCCAGGTGAATCACAGCATCAGTATTTGTAGCCTTGCTCTCTTAGATCATTTTCTGTATTTGGTCGGTATATCTGGTAGCTGAAGATCCAGGAAGGCATTTCACTAGGTTGGAACCCTTGAACTGTGTTCCTAAGTTAGTGCCTCTGATAATGGAGTCTCCGAGTAGTAAGAGTTTTCTGCTTTTCACCAATCTGTCATTTTTGGGGGGATGATTCTTGGGTTGTGCTACTTTCATAGCCTCTGGTTCCACCACAGTACTTCAGTTTTCAGCATCATAATGATGCAACGCAGCAAAAGTATTTGATAGGGGCAAAGGTTGGGAGGGTGAGTACTTCTGTGTCACAGATCTTAGTCTACCAGAACCTAATGTGACCCATCTATTCCTCTGTTTCATTCTCTGTGGCAGTGGTGGTGGTAAATTGTCTGGGAATTGAGTAATCCTGGATTCTAATTTAATTGTAGCTAATTCCTTCTTGAGTTTGGTGATCTCATCTTTCGAAGCTGATATTTGGAGTTGGGCAGGACAAGGTCTAAGGTTCCAGATAGTTTGCTTTAGGATTGTCAGAGTTGGGGTGTCTGGACTAATATTCATATGTGGAGGATGATTTTAAAAAGCTTCCTGTCTTATTTAGGTGGAATATAAAATGTTTAATCTCTCATTAGTCTTTGCTCTAATGTAAAGGGAAAAAGAGATGGGACTTGATATACTGCCTTTCCAATCAAAGTGGTTTACATATATACAGGCACTGATTTTGTACCTGGGGCAATGGAAGGTTAAATGACTTGGCCAGAGTCACAAGTAGCTTCAGTGGGAATTGAACCCGGTTCCCCTAGCTCTCAGGCCACTGCACTAACTATTAGAATGATACTCCTAGCAGTCAGCAGTTGCTATGCTTCTGTTATGAAAATGTAAATTCTGCCTGGGCTTTCTTCCTCCTCAGAAATCTCCAAACTTCTTTTGTCTGTCCCACATTGTTTCCAGTTCACCTATTTTTTTAGGAAGCATTATTCTGGACTGACTGGGAAAGGAGAAGAATTTGCCCTGTTCAGTAGCAGGGTGAAACACATTAACAGGCTGTTTTTGTATGGTGATTCTCCTTAATGCTTCCTTAGCGTCCCTCCAGACCAGCCTAGACAGATGAGTTATGCAGTCCTACCAGCAGGTGGGTGGAGACTGAACTATAAAATTCTGGTGGAGTCTATAAGTTAGCTGTGCAGTGTCTCCCAGAGTCAGTATTTCTCTGTCTCCCAGCAGGTGTTAGAGGTGCGAGCCTTAAAGTGGTCTGGTAGGCCCGGGGATTCCTAGTACTAAGGGGAGAAAAGGTTACAGGGGTTAGCAGTGTTTGTAATTCATTCTGGCTCCTAATTTCTCTGCTTCTCTCCTGGGGCTGTGGCCCATGGGGGTCACATTGTGCCCTGGGGGTCTGAAACCTGGGTGGCCGGGTCCTATCTCCCTTTCCTCCCTTTACCTCCTTGTTCCTTGACCTTGAGGGGTTCCTTTCTGTTTTTGGAGGTCCTCTTTGTTCCTCAGCCCCTGGTGCTATCTAGGGGCCTTGAGTGCTTAGAAGGTGAGCCTCTACTTTGCTCTGGCAATCCTCTGCGGTCTCTTTGTTTTGTACTCAGTTTGGCAGTACCCAAGCTTGGCCTTGCTGGTGGGCGTTTTTCAGTGGTGATCTCAGATGCCCCTATTCCTCCGGCAGCTCTTGACTTTATTTCTAGCTAGTTTTCAGTTGAGCTATAATTCTGTCTATGGAGGCTTTCTTTTCTGAGTCAGTTTTATTCTGAGCTTCCTTGACCTTGCAGAGGCCTTATAGGCTTTTTGTTTTTTTTTTCTTTCTGCACGCGTGTTTGTCAAGTTGGGGGTGCCTTGGGCTTTTTCTCCTGACCCAGTTTATATCTGGGTTTAAGTTGAGTACCTTGTTTGAGTGTAGCTCCTGTTAAAAATACTATTTTTTAAAAAGAAAAGGTGGAGGCAGAGGTCTCTGAGTTCCTATCTCGCCCCTACCCGGACCATTGAAGCCTTCTTTAGAAGATGGTGTGGTGAGTTTGTGCTATGTTATTTGCTGGCATTTTTGCTTCCCCCCCCCCCCCCCCAAATCAGTATCTGCCACTCTGAGAGTGTGTGTGTGCCTCTGGGTGGGATACCGGTGTCGGAAATGGTATTTCAAGCGGACGAGTCTGAGAAACTTACTGACTTCACGGTAAACCTGGAGGACGTAATGGGGCAGTTCGGCAAACTGAAGAGAAGCAATCTCCTGGGACCGGATGGTATTCATCCTAGAGTACTGATAGAACTGAAAAATGAGCTTGCGGAGCGACTGCTAGTGATATGCAACTTATCCTTAAATCGGCGTGGTACCGGAAGATTGGAGGGTGGCCAATGTAACGCCCATTTTTTAAAAGGCTCCAGGGGAGATCCGGGAAATTATAGACCGGTGAGTCTGACGTCGGTGCCGGGGAAAATGGTAGAGGCTATTATTAAAAACAAAATTACAGAGCACATCCGAGGACATGGATTACTGAGACCGAGTCAGCACGGCTTTGTGTGGGGAAATCTTGCCTGACCAATTTACTTCAGTTCTTTGAAGGAGTAAACAAACATGTGGACAAAGGGGAGCCGGTTGATATTGTGTATCTGGATTTTCAAAAGGCGTTTGACAAGGTACCTCATGAAAGGCTACAGAGGAAATTGGAGGGTCATGGGATAGGAGGAAATGTCCTATTGTGGATTAAAAACTGGTTGAAGGATAGGAAACAGAGTGGGGTTAAATGGGCAGAATTCACAATGGAGAAGGGTAGTTAGTGGGGTTCCTCAGGGGTCTGTGCTAGGACCGCTGCTTTTTAATATATTTATAAATGATTTAGAGATGGGAGTAACTAGCGAGGTAATTAAATTTGCTGATGACACAAAGTTATTCAAAGTCATTAACTCGCGACAGGATTGTGAAAAATTACAAGAGGACCTTAGAGACTGGGAGACTGGGCGGCTAAATGGCAGATGACGTTTAATGTGAGCAAGTGCAAGGTGATGCATGTGGGAAAAAAGAACCCGAATTATAGCTACGTCATGCAAGGTTCCACATTAGGAGTTACGGACCAAGAAAGGGATCTGGGTGTCGTCGTCGATAACACGCTGAAACCTTCTGCTCAGTGTGCTGCTGCGGCTAGGAAAGTGAATAGAATGTTGGGTATTATTAGGAAAGGTATGGAAAACAGGTGTGAGGATGTTATAATGCCGTTGTATCGCTCCATGGTACGACCGCACTTTGAGTATTGTGTTCAATTCTGGTCGCCGCATCTCAAGAAAGATATAGTAGAATTGGAAAAGGTGCAGCGAAGGGCGACTAAAATGATAGCGGGGATGGGACAACTTCCCTATGAAGAAAGACTAAGGAGGCTAGGGCTATTCAGCTTGGAGAAGAGACGGCTGAGGGGAGACATGATAGAGGTATATAAAATAATGAGTGGAGTGGAACAGGTGGATGTGAAGCGTCTGTTCATGCTTTCCAAAAAATACTAGGACTAGGGGGCATGCGATGAAACTACAGTGTAGTTAAATTTAAAACAATCGGAGAAAATTTTTCTTCACCCAACGTGTAATTAAACTCTGGAATTCATTGCCGAAAAATGTGGTGAAGGCGGTTAGCTTAGCAGAGTTTAAAAAGGGTTGGACGGTTTCCTAAAGGACAAGTCCATAAACCGCTACTAAACGGACTTGGAAAATCCAAATCCCAGGAATAACATGTATAGAATGTTTGTACGTTTGGGAAGCTGCCAGGTGCCCTTGGCCTGGATTGGCCACTGTCGTGGTCAAGATGCTGGGCTCGATGGACCCTTGGTCTTTCCCAGTATGGCATTACTTATGTACTTATGTACTTAAGTATGAGAACAGTTTGTTTTCCCTTTTTCTTGTGGCAGACTTAATTATTGACAGCATAGGTCAAAACCTCCCAAAGCTCCTTTGGCTGTGGTAAGATGTATTTTATCGCTGCTTTCACTACCTTCTTAAATTACTGCTTCCATATCATCAAGCTGATCAATCCATAGACTGGTGGGTTGTGTCCATCTACCAGCAGGTGGAGATAGAGAGCAAACTTTTGCCTCCCTATATGTGGTCATGTGCTGCCGGAAACTCCCCAGTATGTTCTCTATCTCAGCAGGTGGTGGTCACACACAGCAGCAGCTCTGGCTAGGCCTCCAAGCCTAATTCTTAGGTTTTGTTGAGTGCCTGGGGTTGAGGGCTCTTTTGAGCAAGTGCAAACCTGGTGGTGCCAGGTCCCTCCTTTTCTCCCCCCTCCCGCTGGCTCTGTTAAAAAAAAAAAAAAAAATTTTTGAACGTCCTTAAAGGCGTTTATTTCGACGTTTATTTAAACGTTATTGCAGCTACTCACTGGGACACAGGTCGTTACAGCTCGGAGCGGACAGCAGGTAATTTTTACCTTTTTATAGCGGGCAGGGGGTTCCCCGATTCTTCTCCTCGTGGCATATGGCGTCGGAGGGCGAGGGCGCAAAGAGTCGCTCCCCGGATCGCTTGAGCGTTTCTAGAGGGGATGCGGGGGTCTTAAAGCCTGACTCGCCCTTGTTGGGTGACAGTTTCGTGACCGATGAATGTTCCGGTCCTTTCTCCGGCGTGGCGGTTTTTCCCGCCATAAACGCCCATCCCCCGCTCCTCGCCTCCGCCATCTTGGCCGGCCACGCGGCTCGGATGGCTTCTTCTTGGGCCGCCCTTGAGGTTGGAGACATTAATGCCATGAACGCCCTTAATTTGGGCGACGGCACAAAAGCGGCTAAAGTTAAGCGCCGTTCTTCCCGCGCGGCTCCTTCGCGGAGTGTCGCGCCGGATGCCATTTTGGATGCGCAGCATGTCTCTCCCCCGCCTCTTGCGAGCGCCGGTTGAGGGTGCGTCTAGGCTGTAGCCCAGGCTGCGGAAGTGCACAGTCTGGGGGGTTTCTTCTCCCCCGAGTTTGTTTTTGCTGCTGCATCAGGCCTTCCTTATGCAAACGCTGCCCCTGCTCCCCTCGTCTGGTAAAGAGGTTGAGGTTCCCAGAGGTAAACGCCCTCGGGTTGATTCACAGCCTTGGAGGAATTTGGTCTCCTCCGATGTAGATGAGGGCAGCGTATCTGAGTTCTCCCAACGGTCCTTTGCGGATTCCTTGGAGGAGACGGATCCCCGCTCGGATGGAGCGGATGACCCCTCTGCAGCGCGGCTTTTTAGCTCAGAGGATTTGCCCAACCTGTTGATACAGGCCATGGACACTTTGAAGATTTCCTCTCCGGAGGACGTCTCTCCCTCAGCCCCTGTTGGCTCTGCCATTATGCTGGGGATGAAGCGCCCGCCTAGAACCTTCCACGTGCATGATGCCATGCACACCTTAATTTCGGCTCAATGGGATTTCCCTGAAGCGAGCCTTAAAGTGGCTAGGGCTATGTCCCGCCTCTATCCTTTGACTGAAAGTGAACGTGAGGCCTATCTGTGGCCTACCGTGGATTCTTTAATCACTGCGGTGACTAAGAAAACGGCGTTGCCGGTGGAAGGTGGCATGGCCCTAAAGGACGCCCAAGACAGAAGATTGGAGGCGGCCTTAAGGTCGTCCTTTGAGGCGGCTGCTTTAAGTTTGCAGGCCTCAGTTTGCGGCTCCTATGTGGCCAGGGCGTGCCTGACTATGGTGCAGCGGGCTTCCCCCTCGGATCATTCCTTGAGGGCTGATTGGCCGGCCCCTGGAATCGGGCTTAGCCTATTTGGCAGACTTGCTGTATGATGTCTTGAGGGCCTCAGCTAAAGGCATGGCTCAGACAATCTCTGCGCGGCGGTGGCTTTGGCTGAAACATTGGTCTGCTGACCACGCCTCTAAATCCCGCCTGGCTAGATTGCCTTTTAAAGGCAAGCTGCTCTTTGGGGTCGAGCTGGACAAAATCGTGACCGATCTCGGCACGTCTAAGGGCAAGAAGTTACCAGAGGTCAGGGCTCGGGCTAGTGCTCGTCCCGGTACCTCCAGAGGACGGTTTCAGGAAGCCCGTCGGTACCGCCCGGGCAGGTCGGGTTCCTCTGCCCCCTCTTCCTTTAAGAGGAATTTCTCCCCCAAGCAGCATTCCTTTCGCAGAGACCGCCGTCCCGGAGGTGCTCCCTCCGGTCCTCCCCCAGGGTCTCGTACCCAATGACTGGGTCTTGGTCCACGCCCCAGTGCAGATTGGAGGATGGCTATCCTCGTTTCTGGGCGAGTGGACCACAATAACTTCAGACGCTTGGGTGCTGGAAGTCATCAGAGACGGCTACAAGCTAGAGTTCTGCCGACCCTTAATAGACGGGTTTGTACTCTCTCCCTGCAAGTCTCCGGTCAAAGCTGTGGCAGTGCAGCAGACTTTGGACAATCTGATCCGCCTGGGTGCGGTCGTTCCGGTGCCAGAAAGTCAGCTTGGCAAGGGGCGTTACTCCATTTACTTTGTGGTACCAAAGAAAGGAGGTTCTGTCCGGCCTATCCTCGACCTCAAAGGGGTCAATCGGGCCTTGAAAGTGCGGCACTTTCGCATGGAGACTCTCCGCTCTGTTATAGCGGCAGTGAAGGCAGGGGAGTACCTGGCATCCTTGGACATCAAGGAAGCGTACTTGCATATTCCCATCTGGCCTCCTCATCAACGCTTTCTGCGTTTTGCAGTCCTGGGCCGACACTTCCAGTTCAGAGCCCTCCCGTTCGGGTTGGCTACTGCTCCGCGGACCTTTTCCAAATAATGGTGGTCATCGCGGCCTTCCTGCGAAAGGAAGGAGTACAAGTCCATCCTTATCTGGACGACTGGTTGATCCGAGCCCCCTCTTATGCAGAGTGCGGCAAAGCTGTGGACCGGGTAGTTGCTCTTTTGAGCTCCCTGGGATGGATCATCAACTGGGAGAAAAGCCAGCTGCGCCCGACTCAGTCCCTGGAGTATCTGGGAGTTCGATTCGACACCCAAGTGGGCAGAGTGTTCCTGCCAGACAATCGGATTGTCAAGCTTCAGGCTCAGGTGGACCAGTTCCTAGTAGCCTCTCCTCTTCGGGCTTGGGACTATGTGCAGCTGTTGGGCTCTATGACGGCCACGATGGAAGTAGTGCCCTGGGCCAGGGCTCATATGAGACCACTATAACAATCTCTGCTGCAGCGCTGGACTCCGATGTCGGAGGATTATGCTGTGCGCCTTCCCTTGGACCCAGCAGTGCGCAAGGCGCTGAGCTGGTGGATGCAGACAGACAAGTTGTCTGCGGGAATGCCTCTGGTGACCCCGGAGTGGATTGTCGTCACGACGGACGCCTCTTTGTCGGGCTGGGGAGCCCACTGCTTGGGAAGGACAGCGCAGGGGCTCTGGTCTCCTGCAGAGGCAAAGTGGTCTATCAACCTCCTGGAACTCAGAGCCATTCGGTTGGCGCTTTTGGAGTTCATCCCGGTACTGGTGTTGAAGCCGGTACGGGTCCTGTCGGACAATGCCACGGCTGTGGCCTATGTCAACCGTCAGGGAGGTACCAAGAGCGCCCCTCTAGCCAAGGAGGCTATGAATCTATGCCAGTGGGCAGAAGCGAACCTGGAGCAGCTGTCAGCAGCTCACATTGCCGGAGTCATGAATGTCAAGGCGGACTTTCTCAGTCGCCATACCTTGGAGCCCGGAGAGTGGCAGCTATCTGCTCAGGCGTTCTTGGACATCACGAAGCGCTGGGGCCAGCCGAGCCTAGATCTGATGGCGTCATCGGCCAATTGCCAAGTGCCGCGCTTTTTCAGCAGAGGACGGGACCCTCGATCCCTGGGAGTAGATGCTCTTCTCCAACATTGGCCGACTCAAGAGCTTCTCTATGTGTTCCCGCCCTGGCCCATGTTGGGCAGGGTGCTAGACCGGGTGGCAAAGCATCCCGGCAGGGTAATCCTGGTGGGTCCGGATTGGCCCAGACGTCCCTGGTATGCGGACTTGATCAGGCTCTCAGTCGACGATCCTCTGCGGCTGCCAGTGGAGCAGGGCCTGTTACATCAGGGTCCCGTGATGATGGAGGATCCCTCCCCCTTTGGTCTTACGGCCTGGCTATTGAGCGGCAGCGTCTGAGAAAGAAGGGCTTCTCAGACAAGGTCATCGCCACTATGCTGAGAGCGAGGAAGCGCTCTACTTCGACTGCTTACGCCAGGGTTTGGCGTCTATTTGCAGCGTGGTGTGAAGCAGGCTCACTTTCTCCCTTCACTGCTCCAATTTCTTCAGTGTTGGCGTTCCTGCAAGAAGGTCTGGAGAAAGGCCTGTCGCTCAGTTCCCTTAAAGTCCAGGTAGCGGCTCTGGCTTGCTTCAGGGGCCGCCTGAAGGGTGCTTCCCTGGCTTCGCAGCCAGATGTGGTGCGCTTCTCAAGGGAGTTAATCACCTGCGCCCTCCTCTGCACTCAGTGGTGCCTGCGTGGAATCTCAACCTGGTGCTAAGAGCATTGCAGAAGCCGCCTTTTGAACCCTTGTCGAGGGCATCTCTGAAAGACCTGACGTTGAAAGCAGTCTTTTTGGTGGCTATCACTTCAGCCAGAAGAGTTTCCGAGCTCCAGGCACTCTCATGTCGAGAGCCCTTTCTGCAGTTCACTGAGGCAGGAGTGACTATTCGCACAGTGCCTTCCTTCCTGCCCAAGATTGTTTCTCGCTTCCATGTGAATCAGCAGCTCTGTCTCCCTTCCTTTCGTAGGGAGGACTACCCAGAGGAGTACTCTGCTCTTAAATTTCTGGATGTGAGACGAGTCATCATCAGATACTTGGAAGTGACCAATGAGTTCCAGAAATCGGATCATCTGTTTGTCCTGTTTGCAGGTCCTCGTAAGGGTCTGCAGGCTGCTAAGCCTACAGTGGCAAGATGGGTCAAGGAAGCCATTGCAGCGGCTTATGTGGCCGCGGGGAAGGTGCCGCCTATCCAGCTGAAAGCTCACTCCACTAGAGCTAGCGCGGCCTCGATGGCAGAGGCCGGGTCCGTCTCCTTGGAAGAGATATGCAAGGCGGCAACTTGGGCTTCGGCTCATACATTCTCCAAGCATTACCGCTTGACGGTGGCTGCATGGGCGGAGGCCCGGTTTGGAGCTTCAGTGTTGAGGTCAGGGATTTCAATGTCCCGCCCTAGGTGAGTACTGCTTCGTTACATCCCACCAGTCTATGGATTGATCAGCTTGATGATATGGAAGGTAAAATTATGTATCATACCTGATAATTTTCTTTCCATTAATCATAGCTGATCAATCCATAGCCCCTCCCAGATTTCTGTACTGTTTTTATTCTGGTTGCATTTCAGGTTCAAGTTTAGTCTTCAGTTACTTCAGAAAGACTTCGTGTTCAAGTTTTTACACTTGGATTCTTCAAGAGTTGAGACGAGTTTGTGTTACAGTGAGCTGCTGCATTCCTCTCCCCTCCGTTTTACGGGGCTGGATTGAGATTTAAATTCTGCCGGCACTCCCTCCCGCTTCGTGCGGATGTAGGGCAGCTTTGTACCCCTCCCGTTTTGGCGGTGTTAGGGTCAGTCAGCTCCTCCCGCGGTTGCGGTTGCAGGATAAGCCAGATCCCCCCGCATCGGCGGGTGTGGTGTCCCTCCCCCGCTCCGCGGGGATGAGCTGGACGGATTCCCCTCCCCCACTTGTGTGGGGATGAGCTGGGTTAATTCCCCTCCCCCGTTTCGGCGGTGGTGAGCTGGGCGGAGTGTCCCTTCGTGGGTGTAATTCTCTAAGTGCTGAGTCCTGCGGATGGAGCTTTGATATCGACATACTGAGGAGTTTCCGGCAGCACATGACCACATATAGGGAGGCAAAAGTTTGCTCTCTATCTCCACCTGCTGGTAGATGGACACGACCCACCAGTCTATGGATTGATCAGCTATGATTAATGGAAAGAAAATTATCAGGTATGATACATAATTTTACCTCACTTCATTGCAGTGTTTGGCACCTGAGCGAGTGCATGGAGTTCTAGAATTTTCAGATTTCCATGGTAACCATTGTCACCCAGCTTAGAGTGCATGTGTGGGGTTTTTTTGAGTGGGGGGAGAGGGAGGAACTTGCAGGTAGCTTATTTTTGGGCTGCTTTTTTCAGTGCTGACTTGTTTTTGGGCTATTTTTAAGTTTGTTTCCAAGCACTGCCAATCTCTTTGGTGTTGCTGCCTGCTTCACAATAACACACTCTCTGGTACCTAAAACCATCCCTAATGAACACCACAGGACAAGCCCAGTGCACAGGTTCAGGGAGGCAGGTTCAGGTTTATTCATTATGTCTAAGGCAAGCAAATATCCCCTCCACACAGCTTTAACCAATTTCCTCCTCTGTTGCTACAGAGAGGCTTGGTAGATGAGAAGCAGCCTCCCTTCAGCATTAAAGGCAAGGCCAGAGGACTAAGAGGAGCAGGTAGAAGCAGCATGAGAAGTGAGAGAACGCAGGCCACCTCTTCTGGGTCCCAAGCCTCTCCTGTCTTGTGCTGGTCCTGAAGGGCTGGAGCCTCGTTCCTTGGAAGTCGCTTCCGGGTAGTGGGTGTATGGTGGTACTTCTCCACACTGCTGGCAGCTGCCTCTTCCTAGCAGGGCTGATCTAGCTTCCGGTCCCTGAAGTTCAGGTGAGCCCCAGTGTTTTGTTTTAATGCTGGATGGTTGCGGGTGGGGAAGAGATTCCTGCTGTTAAAGTGCATTAAAATTTTAATGCACATCACATCTCCCTAGACTGGTCTGGAGGGACTAAAGTAAATTAGCAGCTAATGTCTAATTTCTTCATCACCACTCAGCTTGCCAGTGAAGAACGTACCTGCTTAGCTGTAACTACTAAGAAATTTAAGAAAATGTCAATTGCATGCCCTTCATTTGCTTCTGTGTTTCTCCTCCCTTCCCATAACTGATTTTTGCCAGAGGTGTACAGGGTGCTTATACTCAATCCCTGTCAAAGCCGCATCCCTGTTAAACGGGGAAAACCTGCTGGAGGAGGGGTTGGGACTGTGGCAGGATTTGTTTATGCCTGTGTTTTAGCAAACTTTCTGCCAGCTTCATTGATCAAAGCAGTTCTGCACACCTCACTTCAAGAATAGTGCTTCAAATGGCATTCTTTAAAGCTGATCAACCAGCAGCCCCTTTTTATACATTTTGCAAGCTTTTTTTTTACCCTTTTAAATCCTAAGCATGTTCTGTTTGTGTATACCTTACCTTTTTAAGGAAATGTTTGCTGCTTTCCATTGGTCCATTTGTCTGAGGAAGTTGTGTTAGTTTTTTGAGATATTTTGCACCTTTCCAGGAATATAGTAGATACTGGTCCTTATGCTTTGCAGCTGTTCTGTAGCAGAACTGATAAAATATAATTTGTTCAGCGTAATGAAGTACTGCAGCACTGAGACTGCTATGAGATTGAAATTTCTTACATTTTATCATCACCGCTATCACAACGAAATGTTGAAAATGGCTGTACAGATGAAGGATTTTCTTTGATTTTTATAAATACATGTGCATATTTCTATTGGACTTACCAGGAAACATAGAGCATGATAGGCTAAATGGTGTGATGGTTTGTTTGGGTTGCCCCCCCCCCCCCCTCCTTCCTGTTATGTAGTCTACCCATTCCTACCAGATGCTCAGCTGTAAAATCCCTTCTTCCTCCTTGGATGTCTTCTGTGTTTTGTCCTATGCTTTCTTGAATTCAGATACTATACTTTCACTGAGGACCAGCAGGACAACAATTCTCACAAATGAGTAATGCCATCCGATGGAGCCCCGGTGCGGACATTACTCAGCGTTCTACAGCTTCAAGAAGCTTCTAGCAGCATCTTGTATGTGCACGAATACCTTCGTGTGGGACCAGGTATCTGCATACAGTTTTGTTTTGTTTTTTTCCAGGTATCTTCATTCCACTTAGCAGAGAGGTTGTGTGTTGTGAGCTCTGTGTATAGGTTTCTCCCCTCCCCCCCCCCCTTATGGCGTACCTACCTTCGCAGCTATATGCCCTTTTCTTTTTTTTTTCCCCATTGTTCTCTTTTCCCCTTTCCCTGTCCGTGTAGTGTACTCTGTGTTTTGCGGCACTTTTAGGTTTCTTTATTTTTTTCTGGTTCTGAGGCCACTTATGCCTGAGCAAGCCCGGGGACTGGTCTGCAACGGAACCAACACCAAAGAAGTGTGTGGCTTCGACATCGTCCTCGTCAGCTTCAGAGGACCACAATGTTGTGCATCTGGCAAAGGCCAAGAAGCATCAGCATCAGTCTTCCTCAAGGCACAGTGCCAGGAGCTCTAAGGCATCAGTGTTGCTGATGCCCAAGAAGCGTTGGAGCTGGGAGGAGCGTTCCTCTTGTCATTATGGTGCTGCCATGCCAGTCTCCACACAGCTGGGACCCCACTTCCAATTCGGCACTAGCAGATTCCCAGGCTGCTTTCATACCAGTACCATCCTAGCCTCTTCCAGTGCTTGCCTTCAAGGAGCCAGGTTCCAGGAGGAACTGGGTTGCCTTCTTGCAGGGCACACTACTAAGGCATCAAGAGCGCTTGCACCAGACATGGAGCCTTCAGACAATCCAAGAGACTTGCATCTTGCGAGTGATTGAGACCAGTGCTGAGCATTGGCAGCTATGAATGCAGTGACCCTTTTGATGTCTGTAGAGAAAGCTCCCCTAGAGTGTTGGGTTCAAGCTGCACCTCAGCGCCCATCATCAAGGCCTGGACTTTCTTCCAGCAGACTGAGTAAGATGCATACTCGGACTTCTTATGATGGCTATTTTGCTGATCCTGAGATGGACTGCTCCTGGACCTCTGAAGAGGAACCTGAGAGCCTCTCAGAGGAGAGGTCTTCAGGTATACCCTCGGATCCCTCCCCACCACAAGAAGGAAGTCCCTTCCAGAGGAGCTCTTCTATTTTGGCTTCTTAAGGGACATGGCCACTGTCATTCCATTTCATTTGGATGTGAAGGACATGCCCAGGACTGAGTTTGACAGTCCTGGACTATGATTCTGCGCCGTGGGTGTCTAATACTTCCTGTGCACAGTGTCTGCGGGATGTGCAAATAAGAAACTGGGATACCCCTCTCTGTGTGTGCAGGTAGTACCAAAGAAGGCAGACTCCACCTACAGAGACCAAAAGGCCCCCGGATTCGAAAAGGTTGTTGCCCCACCACTTTATGGTAGTCAAATCAGCTTTCACACTTATGCCTCAGCTCCCCTGGATAGAGAGGCTCAGACTGGACTCCTTTGGGAGATCTGTTTCAGGCCTTGATGCATCCAGATCTACCAGCTCTATATGAGCCTGTACTTGAATTCCTTGACATCCAGTGTGCTCACATTTGTGGACACTGTCCAGCAGGCCATAGAGCTTTGCCAGTAAGTAGGTGTGCAGAAAGTATCTGGCTAGAAGCATTTATCATTCTTTTCATATGTCATCCCAGCTCTCTGCCTTGGGGCATGGGCTTGCGCAGAGGCTCATGGCTGTGTTTCTGACCTGGAACCTGTGGCTCAGAGGTTTGTGGATGGCCTTTGCCGTGGAAACAGTCTTTTTGGGGACAAGGTGGAAGAGGTTGCAGACCTCATCAGGAAGCATGGTGATACCATTAAGTCCCTATCTCAGCCACCTCCTTCTGTGTTCTTCACCTCGCAGAGGTTTCCTAGAGAATATAGAAGAGGTTCCTACTACTCTCAGGCATAGATACAGCCCTTCTCATCCTTAACGGGCCCAGCACTCCTGTCCTCTGCTACAGCAGGCCCAGAAATCTTAGAAGGCTCCCCAGTCAAAGCCAGGGTTGGGCTTTTGACTAGCTCTGAGACCATAGCTTCAATAAGTGTCAATCTCAGATGACCTTCCGGTAGGAGGGAGGTTGAATTGTTTTCCAAGAAAGGTGACCCATCATAATCTCAGATTGGTGGATTCTGAAAATAGTTCAAACCAGTTACTCTCTGTTGGCAACGCAAACCTCCAAATTGCCCTCCAAGAGCAGTGTTTCTTGGCTGAGCATTGGGGACTCTCCTCCCTTCTCAAGGCCAACGTGATCAAACCCGTTCTACGAGAAAAAGAAGGGAAGGGATTCCATTCCAAGTACTTCCTTGTTTCCAAGAAGACTGGGGTAGGTGGAGATTTCATCCCATCCTAGACATAAGAGCCCTAAGCAAATTTCCTGGTCAGAGAAAAGTTCAGGATTTTCCTGGGCGCCCTTTTCCCCATGATTCAGGAAAACAATTGGCTATGCTCTCTAGACTTAAAGGATGCCTATACCCATATTTCAGTACTTCCCAGACACAGTATCTACGGATTTCAAATGGGGAAACACCATTACTAGTATTTTTTTTACTGCCTTTTGTCGGCTCCCAGAGTATTCGCCAAATGTCTAGCGGTACAAGCAGCATATCTAGGCAGGGTGGGAGTGTTTCCCCTGTCTAGATGATTGTCTGGTGAAGAGCACATCACAGGAGGGGCGTCAGTTAGTGCACCTTATTGGGTGTTGGAGTTAGTAGGGTTGGTTATAAACTACCCCAAGTCCCTCCTTTTTCCTGTTCAGCAACTGGAATACATAGCTCTGCTAGATACATTGCAGGCTCAGGCTTTTCTTCCACATTTAAGAGCTGAGACTTAGCACTCACCTCACACAACTCTGAAGCAGCAAGCAGGTCACAGCTCTGCAAATGTTGAAATTGATGGGCCTAAACAGTACATGTCACACCCATGGCACATCACCAGAGAGAAGCCCAGGGGACCCTAGCTTCCCAGTGGTCTTAGGCGTCTGGGAATCTAGTGGATGTCATCCAGATTTCTCAAGAGTTGACTTGTGCCTTTCTCTGGTGCATAATTTGGACGACTTGACTGTGGGACTACCATTCTAAATTTCACCTTCTCAGAAGGTGCTAACAATGGATGCATCCAACCTAGGATTGGGAGCTCATGTAGATGGGCTTCACACCCAGGGGACTTTGGTCTGCTCTGGAAACAGATCTCTATCAGTCCCCTCGAGTGTGAGGTCATTTGGAATCATCTAAAGGTTTTCAGAGAGCGGCTACAAAACCAAATTATTCTCTTCCCAAATGGACAACCAGGTTGTAATGTTTTATGTAAACAAGCAGGGAGATATGGGATCCGAACCTTTGTGTCAGGAAGCAGTGGGTATGTGGCAGTGGACCCTCCTTCATGGGATGGACCTCTGAACCATATACCTCCCAGGACAGGACAACTGCCTGGCAGACAGACTGTTCAGGGTTTTGCAACCTCACAAGTGGTCTCTCAATATAGGTGTAGCCTGCAAGATCTTCTAAGAGTGGGACACCCCCCTCAGTGGATCTTTTTGCCACTCACTTCAACAACCAGGTCCCCCAGTCTGCTCCAGGCTCAGATCGCACAGCAGTCTAGCATTAGATACCTTTCTCTATAGTGGGGGGAAAGACTTCTGTATGCATATTCTCCAATACCTTTCATAGAGAAGACTTTTCTGAAACTCCAAGTAAGACCAAGGAATTGTAATCCTAATTGTGCCTTATTGGCCGAGGCAGATTACTACTACTACTTAACATTTTTAGAGCGCTACTAGGGTTACGCAGCGCTGTACAGTTTAACAAAGAAGGACAATCCCTGCTCAAGATCTGCTTTCTTCTTCTGGAGTTATCCTCTGAAGATCCATACAGTTTGGACTGTTTCTGATCATCATAAATCAGAACTGAGAGTCTCTTCTACATCCCCAACCTTCACGGCTTGGATGTTGTAAGCATAGAACTTGAAACCTTGAATTTACCAGAGGGTGTTTCCCGTATCTTGATGGCTTCCAGAAAAGACTTCACTGAGGTTTTACTCATTTAGGTGGAGGAGGCTTGTCATCTAGTGTGAGAGCAAGGCCTTAGATCCCCTCACTTGTCCTACACAAAAACTGCTTGAATACCTCCTGCACCTCTCTGAGTCTGTTTTAATAAACAACTCTGTAAGGGTTCATCTTGGTGCAATTAGTTCTTATCACTGCATGGAAGGTAAGCCCATCTCTGTACAGCCTCTCATTGTTCACTTCACGTGTGGTTTGTTATTGACAGAACCACAGATCGCACCTCCAACTGTCATGGGATTTCAACGTTGTCCTCGTACAAATGATGTAAGCTCCTTTTGAGCCACTCGATTCCTGTCATCTGAATATTTGATCTGGCAAGTTGTGTTTCTGGTGGAGGTCAGTGAGCTTTTAGAAATGTCAAGTAGTAGTAGTAGTTTAGGCCATAGTAGTGTACTAGGCTGTGCATTTTTGTTTGCTATTCGCTAAAACAACTTATGAAATTGTATAAAATATTATAGAAAAAATTGTACAGGAATTAGAATTAAGTCTTTAATTACTCACCCACCATCACAGCATCTGACATCAGTTGTAAAGTTATAACAAAACTTACAAAATCTAACATCAGTACCTCTGGTAATTAGACTAATTGTATAAAGAAGAGAAAAAGAGGAGTTTGTTCCTCATACAAAGGTCACAGAACAGAGCGAAAGAATGAATGAAAGAAAGATTCATAACTATAGGGAATTAGTTTCTATCAAGGGGGGGAGAGTACCCCCCTGGAAATAGGCTGTGGCAAGGACATGAAACTCTTGCCATCATGACTATTTCAGAGTTCCTTTGTCTGTAACCTGGTTTATAGGCTGTGATGAGCATCCACCTCTCCTCTACCCTGGACCAATCATAGGTGCTGCATATGGGCTGGAGACTTGTAATTGGGACTTTCATATGTGCTGGAGGCTTGCAATTGGTCTTTGCCATACCTTTTCTCAGTAAATCACTTTTGTAACAGGATATTCCAGGTATCTGAGTTGCCTTAGCAACATTTTCAGCATCGGAGCATGTGACCAGCCAGAATCTCCTTCATGTGGCTGATAGGAAAAGGGGGATGGGAAGTAAGCAGTATACCTGAAGTAAAACTTTTTATAGCTTATAGCTAAAATTATAGACAGTAGCTGACTCAGTTTCATCAAAATAGAGTAGTCTCGCCCTAAGTTCTTCCTAAGGTAGTGTTGGAGTTCTGTCAGTCAATCATTCTTCCTACATTTTTCCCTAAACCATGTGCCTGTCCTGGCAAGAGTGTACTGCATACCCTGGATTGTAAGCAAGCCTTAGCCTTCTATCTTGAGGAGATTAAAGCCCAAGTGCACAATTTCCAGTTGGCTAGCCAATTGGATCTCATTTACTCATGCCCTGGTTGGGCTGACTCTAGAGGGTTATATCAGGCCCTTAATGGCTGAAGCATGGCTACGTCAGTAACCCACTTGAGGTCAGCCTCCATAGAGGAGGCTTGCAAAGCTGTCCACATATTCACATTTCATTACTGCCCTGAGCAGGATATCCAAATAGACAGCTGGTTTCAGGCAAGCAGTCCTGCAGAATTTGTTTGATTGTCTAGAATCCAGCTTCACCCCCCCCCCCCCCCCCCCCCCCCGACCTAGTTTTTTTTTTTCCTTCTGTTCCAGGCTGAACCTCCACAACTAAGCTAATATTGTTTCAGGCTGATTGAATAACAGATCTCAATGTTTCAAGTCCCTATTGTTTTATCATTGATGTTTTCGGTGATCCTGGTAGCTAGGGATTCCCAGTTGTGAGAATGACAGCCTGCTTGTTCTCAGAGAAAGCAAAGTTATTCACCTGTAGCAGGTGTTCTCAGAGAACAGCAGGCCAAGAATTCTCACATACCCTCTCAACTCCCCTTGGAGTTGAATTCTTTAGCTTTTTACAATGACTGAGGGACCTGTGCTTATGCATCGTGCAGGGATGAGCCTGTGCAGTGGGATGCTGTTTGAGTTCTTGATCTCGCTAGTCAGTGTCTGCACCAGGCTCTATCGGATGATGTCACCCCAGCTGTGAAAATACTGTCCTCAGAGAACACCTGTTATAGGTGAGTAACTTTTTCTTTTTACCTGAAATGAAAGGGAAAAAAAGTCAGCTGTGTCAAAAATAATGCTTTTTCTTCTTTCTTCCCTGCCCCCCCCCCCCCAAAACCCCCCCCCCCCCCCAACTTAAAACACATGCCTGTAAAAGACATGAGAAAACATGAAGTTACTAAGGTCACGTTTTAAAACAAATTGGTGAAAACCATTTTTTTTCTCTGAACATGTAATTAAGGAATTCATAAGGTAAGCATGGGGAAATCCATTGTTTATACCTAGGGATAAGCGGCATGGAATCTATCCTACTTTTTAGGATCCTTCTAGGTACTTATGTCCTAGATTTTCCACTGTGGGAAATGGGGTGCTGGGCTTGATGAACTTTGGTCTGACCCAGTATAGTAATATTTAATTCTAATTTAAATATACTGGCAGGCCTAGTGACATAACATAAGATCATAAGCATTGCCATACTGGGACAGATCCATCAAGTTCAGTATTCTGTTTCAAACAGTGGCCAATTCCGGTCACAAAAACCTGTCAAAATCCCAGAACAGTAAAACAGATTTTATGCTGCTTATCCTAGAAATAAGCAGTGGATTTTCCCAAGTCCTTCTTAATAATGGCTTATGGACTTTTAGGAAATTATCCATACCATTTTAAACCCTGCTAAGCTAGCTGCTTTTACTACATCCTCTGGCAATAAATTTCAGAGTTTAATTACACAGTGAAGAAATTTTCTTCAGTTTTTAAAAAATTTACTATGTAGTAGCTTCATTGTGTGCCCCCTTTTCCTAGTGTTCTTGGAAAGAGCAAACAATCGATTCATGTCTATCTGTTCCACTCCATGCAGTATTTGATAGACCTCTGATATTTCCCCTCGGCTGTGTCCAAGCTGAAGAGCCTTAGCTGCTTTAGCCTTTCCTCATAGGGAAGTTGTCCCATCCTCTTTATCATTTTTGTCGCCTTTCTCTGTACCTTTTCTAATTTGCTGTATCTCTTTTGAAATGCGGTGATTGAGGTATGGTTGCGCCATGGAGCACTACAAAGGCATAACAATCTCATTTTTGTTTTCCTTTCTTTTCCTAATAATTCCTAACATTCTATTTGCATTCTTAGATGCTGCTGCACACTTAGCAGAGGGTTTCAACGTATTATAAATGACACCTAGATCCTTTCCTGGGTATTGGCTCCTAACATTTGTTTTCAAAACTTCATATGGCTTAACTCCTGATTATATGCAACCTTTAATTGCTCTTCCTGGTTCAAGAGATTATCTAACCTCCACTATCCCAGTTGCATGAATGTGATCTATAAAATCAATCTACTTGTCAGGATTCTCTTACCTCTGTACCAAATGTTGGGATTCCCTCTCAAAATTCATCAGATGGGAGCCTAATTATTTGATATTCCGGAAATACTTTAAAGCTTCTCTGTTTAAGCAGTTTCTCACAGGTGATCATAATTAATTTAAACCCAAATTGTACAATTATTTCAATTTCTCAGTTCCATTCTAATTATTACAAATGGATGACTATAAATTGTTTTTGCATCTAGCATTCGTTTCCATATTACATATTGTAATACTCAATCCTCACTTATTACTATGTAATGTATACTATCACACATCACTTTTTGTACTATTAATTACAATAAGTTGTTAGCCAAATTGATCCTGATCTATTGGGATAATGTGGGCTATAAATGAAATAAATAAAATATAGTGTGGAACCTTGCATCACATAGCTATAGTTTGGGTTCCTCTTTCTCACATGCACCACTTTGTGCTTGCTCACATTAAATGTTATCTGCCATTCAGGTGCCCAGTCTCGTAAGGTCCTCTTGCAATTACCTCACTAGTTATTTCCATCTTTAGATGGGCACCCTGCTATTTATATAATTGCCAGCTTGCATTTTTTTTTTTGCTTTTAGCGTTTGAATATTTCATGGTGTCCCCAGAAAAACTTCAGTTTGAACACTTTTACACACACTGTTTTTGTTGTACGCTTTAAAATGCACGTTTTTTTAAATAGGTAAATATGAGCAAATTGAAGGAAAGAGCGCAGAGGTTCGGGCTAAATGTGTCCTCAGTCTCCAGGAAGGTAAGCAGTCTTGGAGATCTCCTTTACAATTACATCATGACTTTTGAAGTTTCAGCCTAAAGGAAACACCATCCTTTTTAAGGTTACTTGCTGTGGATATTCCAAACAAAATGCAGTAAAAAAAAAAAAGTTGCCTTGTACCTGTGGCCAGTGCTACGGTTTGTTCAGTGTTGTAGCATTATCCTACCTGTTGTGCCAGTAGAGCAGGTTTTACACCGCTTCCTAAAAGATTAATTTAGAAGGTATCTGAAAAGGTTCTTGACTGTGCATATATTGCACAAAGTTTTATAAATAGTAAGCTATTAAGTAGCACATACTCTTTATATCTCTGATGCTCTAAGTGAAATAAAAGGTTTCCATCTGGCGATGAAAGCTGGCAAGTGGTTGATGTTTGCTCTGGACCTGGCCGTGTCTAGTAGTAGTCTTGCTTTGGAAACTATTCAACAGGCTGTGCTTGGGCCTATCCTTCCAAGTAGAGCATTTTATTTTGTTCTCCTATGCCTGATATTGTATTTTAAATTAATTTACCACCTTGGGAGTTTTTTGTTTTTTTTTTCATTTAGACAGCTTGTTTCACAAGTGCTCTTAACTGCTGCTTGCTGGTTCTTTTTCATTTGTAAAGAGGAGGGAGAGATGGAAAGAGGGAGCAGCCTGGTGTTAGAGTGCTGCATGTTGCCATGTGTAACACTTTGGGTTTACTCACTGTATTGGCTGGAGATGCTATGGAGGTACAGGAACAGGAGTGCAACCTCTATGAGAATCCAAGGAGTGCAATGCAGGAGTAGAGGATGACAAAACAACTTCCAATTTAGGAGTAGATGTTCAGGAAATGTTTATTGAAAACACCAGGATAAAGACCTGACACGGGTCTGTGTTTCAGCGGATGCAGCCGCCTGCTTAGGGGTCACAAAGTGCACTCTATGATGGGTGGGGGTCCTTTACAAAGGTACGCTAGGATTTTTAGCGCATGCTAAATGCTAGAGATGCCCATAGGAATGTTTGGGCATTTCTAGAGTTTAGCGCACGCTTATTTTTTACATGTGCTAAAAACGCTAGCGTGCCTCTGTAAAAAGGACTCGTGTTGAATCTGGTACAACAGTTAGATGTTACACTCAAAATATAAATGAGACACTGCTCTCAATGCAATGCACAATGTCAAAAGTGAAAAATATCAATGTTTTGACATCCTTTACGCCTGCGATGCTATGAAGGTGACATTTTGCAGCCTTGGGGGAAGGTAAGGAGCAGAGGAGGGAGTTCTTACCTTTGTCCAGGGGTAGCATTTTACCGGCTTGACTCTGTGTACCTGCATGCCAGGTTTGAGGGAAATGTCTGCCAAAGCAGTGACTGGGGTAGGGGAGAGATGGTGGGGAGAGAGATATGAAAGCAAGGTTAATGCCAGGGGTGGTAGTTAACAGAGATGCGAGGTTGACATTTTTCCTTATAACTTTTTCTGTTTTTAAAAAAAACATTTTCATAAAATCATTGGTACCAATAAGCATTATTTATTTTTATTTTTCATTTCATTTATATCCCACATTATCCCAATAGATCAAGTTCAATGTGGCTAACAACTTATTATAATAGTACAAAAAGTGATGCGGGATAGTATACCTTAAGTAGTAGTAAAGTAAATGAGGATTGAGTATTACAATATGTAATAAGGAAACAAATGGTAGACGCAAAAAAGTAACAATTTAGTCATCCATGTATAATAATTGGAATGGGGAACATAGTAACATAGTAGATGACGGCAGAAAAAGACCTGCACGGTCCATCCAGTCTGCCCAACAAGATAACTCATATGTGCTACTTTTTGTGTATACCCCTACTTTGATTTGTACCTGTGCTCTTCAGGGCACAGACCGTATAAGTCTGCCCAGCACTATCCCTGCCTCCCAACCACCAGTCCTGCCTCCCACCACCGGCTCTGGCACAGACTGTATAAGTCTGTCCAGCACTATCCCCGCCTCCCAACCACCAGCCCCGCCTCCCAATCTTGACTAAGCTCTGAGGATCCATTCCTTCTGCACAGGTTTCCTTTATGCTTATCCCCGCTTTAGCTCCAGGCTTAAGAATCTGTTGACAGTGATAGCAGCCAAACTTTCAAAATTATTGAGAGTGCTAAACCCAAAATAAAGGGCTTCTCTCTGGACACAGTCAAGGAGTCAAGCATCCACAGAGCTGGCTCCTACGATAACAGTAAAGCAGATCAGTCAATAATACGGTTCAAAATTTTATTATAAAATGATCGCCTGACAAGGGCTGCGTCAGGGGCTTTAAAATTACAAATAATCAAATTAAAAACACATAACATAAATATAGATGAAACTGATTATGTGCACAAAAGCTCATATATAACATGCATACAGATAAAACAACTGATTGTGTGCATAAAAACTTGAATATAATTTTTTTTTAAAAAGGGGTGGAGGGGGAAGAGATACGGATACCATGACAACAAACATTAGACAGCTGGAGGCTGAGGCTTTTAGCAAAGATGCAACAATTTCCAATGTGCAAGCAAGTGAAATAAAGGTTGATGTATATGCTGGACATGTGCCTTAAATCTACACATACCTTTTCTTACGTGATTAAGGTGTATAGATATGTTTGAAAACCAAAAAGTGGTACATGAGTAAAAGTAAAAATAAAAGCTATTAAAATAGGTCACTCGCAAGTTAAAGCAAAACAGCAAATAAATTTCCTCTAGGACAGAGTCTATAAACTAAAAGGATAAAATAAACAGGGTTTTCAGGTGTTATTGGTAGCTGGTTCCAAAGCTGAGGAACCTGAACAGAAAAATATTGAACAGCATACAGTAGCGGCAGAGATACTGGAAATGGGAGGGACTACCAGAAGTTTCTGGTGTGAAGAACGGAGGGACTGAGGTGAACAAGATTCTGAGAGAAAAGAGGGCTGTTGATGATGCCTCCTCACCTCAAGAGATGTAAATCTCCATCTGAGGGTTTCTTTCACTGGTTTCATCAGGGAAATCACGTCTGCCATCCCATTTAAGTTGGAAACAGAAGAAGAGCCCAGGGTGAAGATGTTGACTGTCCTGGAATACGAGTCTCCTCCTAAGAAAGGGGTCATTGTACCATTGCACCCTATCCTTAAAGATGCACTGATGAACAACTGGGAATCTACGCTCTCAGTACAGGTTGCACCTAAGAAGGTGGATGCACAGTACCAGATTCAAAAGGGCTAGGAGCTCCAGTACTTGGGCCTCAGCGCCGCCAGGTAGAGAGGCCAAGACACTAGACTCGTTTGGGAAGAAAACCTTTCAGGCTTTGATGCTCGCTGCTGACATCGTCTTACCGGCTCTAGTCAAGCCTTTACTTTGTCTTTGGTCCCCAGTACACTAATCCTTACAGATACTCTCCCCCTGGAGCAGGCCACAGAGCTTCACCAGTTGGCCAATAAGCAGCTGAAGTGTAGAAAATCTGGCCAGGGGCATGCATGACTCTTCTGATATAGCGTCCAGTCTCTACACTGTGGTTTGGGGTGCGCAGACTCTCATGACTGCATGTCTGACCTAGGACAGTGGTTCAGGTGAGGTTGACGGACGTTCCTTGCTAGGGTGATAACTTGTTTGGTGATAAGGCGGAAGAGATAGCAGACCCCCTAATGCAACATACGGACATTATCCAAACTCTCTCAGTACCCTCCAGTTGCATCACCTTCCTCACTGAGGTTTTTTGAGTGGGGCTAGACGATGAACCTACTACTTCAAAGGTGTAGGGAACCATCCTGAACAGCCTACCAGTAGAGGGGAGGCTGAATTTTTTTCCATCACAGGTGGCTCTTTGTAATCTCCGATGGGGTTTTCAAATAGTTAGTCTTGGTTATACCCTGCATTGGCATCCAAGGCCACCAAATTGCCTACTGAGAGTGTCATCACTCAGCTCTAAGCACAGGCAGGTACTCTATAGAGACAATCCCCTGCCTTCTCCAGGCCAATACGGTCGAACCTGTGCCACCAGGGGAAGAAGAGAGAGGATTCTATTCTAGATACTTATTGTGCCCAAGAAAACAAGCATTTTGTCCTATCCTAGTTCTTAGGGCCCTGAACAAATTCCTGGTTAAAGAAAGGTTGTGAATAATGGGGTGAAGACAGGGCTAGCGCAACCCGCTAAGCACAGCAGGGGGTGCTGACCTTTGTAGGGTGCCACAAGCCATGCTTACCGGCAGCTCAGTTCCTGTACCAACCCCTGGTCCCCCACCTGTCCGCCCCCAGCTCCTGCGACAGCCCCCTTTTTGTTCCTGTTGCCCTTCATTTAAATCTGTTTTACCTCAAGTCAAAGCCGAGCGGCAGCGTTGGTGAAAGAAGCAGGCTCACCTCGGTCCTTCCCTTCCCATTCAGTGTCCCACCTTCCTCTGATGTAATTTCCTGTTTTTGTTAGAGCAGGACACTGAGGGAAGGGAAAGCCTGAGACAAGTCTACTTCTTTCGCTGCCACTTTGAATTTGAGGTAAAACAGATTTACACGCAGGGTGGCAGGAACAAAAAGGGGCTGTTGCAGGTGGGGGAGCTGAGTTTGGAACTAGAACTAGCAGCTGAGAAGGGTGCTAAGGCTGGAATGCGGGGTCTGAAAGGGGGGCAAGTGGAGGCTGGGGCGAATTGCTAGACATGGAGGGGAGGGCAGAGGAGAAGTTGCTGGACATGGGTGGGAGGGGAGGGCAGGGGAGAGAGGAGAATTGTGCTGGACATGGAGGGCAGGGGAGAGGAGAGTTGGTGGACATGGATGGAAGGGAGGGAGAATTGCTGGACATGGATGGAGGGTAAGGAAGACAGAGGAAGAAGATGCACATGGGTGGAGGGGAAAGGAGAAATTCTGCACTTGGATGGAGGGGAGGGCAGAGAGGTGAAGGAAATGCACATGAGGGGCGGGGAGAGAAGAACTGCTGGACATTGCTAAAGGGGAGAGAAAAGAATTGTTGGACATGGATAGAGGGGACGGGACGGAAGAGGAAGGAAATGCATATGGATGGAGATGAGGGAAAGGCAAGGGAGGACAAAAACTGCACATGGATGGAGAAAATAGGCGAAAGCAAGATCCACTGTATACCTCCTCCAGTCAAGTCTGTGGAGGACCCAGCTTTTATTTATGGATATACTAGTAAAAAAGGCCCGTTTCTGTGAGCAATGAAACGGGCGCTAGCAAAGTTTACCTATGGCAGCTTGGGGAGGGTGCAGGTGGGTAGGGGTTTTTTGGAGGGCGGCAGCTTCGGGGTCCCGGGGGATCAGGTGTTCGGACGGCACTCCTCCCCCTGCGTAGCTCGGTGTTTGTCGCTGTGCGTCAAGGGGGGGGGGGGGGGTGGAAGCCCTGCGTAGCCCGCTGTTTCTCGCAGTGCGTCGGGGGAGGTAGAGTCTGAGGGCGGTGGAACTGGCAATTGGCTGAGTGTCATAGCCCCGCCCTCCATGTCATCACGTTGTGACGCGAGGGCGGGGCAGACACTCATGGGATCTTGCAACTACAAATTTACATTTAGAATGTTGGGGTTGTGAATTGTGTGGATGGGGCGTGGCTGAGGGCGGGTCTATGAGTGAGAGTGAGTGGTGCTGCTGACAGCCTAGAAGACTACAGGGCTTCAGTGTTTCCCTGCCACACAGTGAGGTTCAGAAAGTTGGAGGTGAGAATTATTTATTTAGATAGGGCAAGAAATGAAGACAGGAGGAAAGTGAAGAAATAAGTGGAAAGGATGCCCTGAAAACGGAGTCAAGAGAACAGATAGCAGCAGAATTGGAGACTGGGACTAACATGATCAGAAAAACAAGTCACCAAAGATAGAAAAAAAAAATCATTTTATTTTCATTTTAGTGTTTTGGAATATGTCCAATTTGAGAATTTACATCTGCTGTCTTATTTTGCACTGTATAGGAGGAAACACATTTCTTAATTTTTTTTTCTGGTGTTGTGCTGCATGCAGAGTCTAGCTGCTTAGGATTTCAGGTTAATTTTTGAAGAGGGGCTATCTCTATTCTCCATTTGTGACTGCAAGGCCAAGTGTCTGAATAGGGATCTGTTTGTTAGGTTCTGATAACATATTGTGTTTCAGATTTGGCAAGATTATTCTAATAGTTCCTGATCTGTGTGCTACTTTGGTTTGTATCATTTTGGGTAAACTGGAGCTTACAGAAATGATTTATAACAGGGAAAAAATTACAAGTTATTTTTCTTCTATACTAGTGTAATATTTTCAGTGATGCCTGTTTCTATGCACCATGGCTGGTAAAAGGGGTGTGGCTACTGTAGGGGCAGAGCTATAGTGATCCCACTCCTAAGGTTACCTATAATGAGTACCAGTACCTTTTTCCTACAAGAAAAGCACTGGAGGCAGTAGTCTGGTAGTGGAAGAGTTTGTGTTGCTCTCACTGAGGGGAGGGGAAGGGTTGGGAGGAGAAAGAGGAAATGCTTGATGAGTAGGGGACACTGACTAATAGGCTGAAGGGGAGGGGGGCACCAGAAACCCTAACACCGCCCCTGGGTGAACGGTGCCCAGGGAAATCATCTGAGAACGATTGTCTATTCCTATACCCAAATTTCAATACTTCCCAATCGCAGGAAATATCTCAGGTTTCAAATGAGGAAACACCATTACTAGTATCACATACTTCCATTTGGCGTTGCATTAACTCCCAGGGTATTCACCAAATGTGTAACAGTACTAATGGCATATCTGCGCAGGCTGGGAGTGTGTGTTTCCCTGTCCGGATGATTGGCTGGTCAAGCGCACATCACAGGAGGGGACGTCAGTCAATGCACCTAACTATTTGGTGTTGGAGTTACTAGGGTTATTCATAAACTACCCGAAGTCCCACCTTCTCTCACTCCAGGGATTGGAATGCATAGGAGCCCTGCTAGATACATTGCAAGCTTGGGCTTTTCTTCCACAAGCGAGAGCAGAAACTTTGTGAACACTCGCCTCGCAAGCCTGAAGCGCAAGCAAGTCACATCTCGGCAAATATTGAGATTGATGGGATAAATGGCCTCAAAAGAGTATGACGCTCCCATGGCACATCTCCACATGAGAGAATCCCAGTGGTCTCAGGCTTCTGGGAACCTATTGGATGCCATACAGATTCCTCCAGAGTTGGCTCATCCTTCTCTGGGCAAATCAGATGAATTTGACTGTGGGGAATACTATTCCAAATTCCACCTTCTCAGAAGGTGTTAATGAATGGATTCAGCCTAGGATGGGGAGTTCATGTGGATGGGTTTCACACCCAGGGAACTTGGTCTGCTTAGGAAACAGATCTCCATATCAATCTTCTCGAGCTCTGGGCCATTTGGAATGCTGTAAAGGCTCTTGGAGATCGGCTACAAAATCAAATTATTCTCATCCCAAAGTGACAACCAGGATGTAATGTTATATGTAAACAGTCAAGGGGTACGGGATCCTATCCCTTGTGTCAGGAAACAGTGGGAATGTAACAGTGGACCCTCCTTCATGGGACAGCCCTCTGAAGCATATACCTCCCAGGAAAGGACAACTGCCTGGTGGACGGACTGAACAGGGTTTTGCAAACACACAGTCTGAATATGGACATGGAATGTGGGCCATTCATCTCAACAAGGTCCCCCAGTTCTGCTCCAGGCTCAGATCACACAGCAGGCTAGCGTCAGACTGGGGAACTATGATCCTAATCCCAATTACTGGCCGAGGATTATCTGGTTCCCTCTTCTTCTGGAGTTATCCTTTAAAAAAATGGACTATTCTGATCCTCATCACGCAGAACGAGGGTCTCTTCTACATCCCAACCTCCAATCCTTGGCCCGTGCGGCTTGGATGTTGAGAGGAAAGAACTTGAACCCTTAGATTTGCCAGAGGTTGTCTTCCACATCTTGCTGGCTTCCAGGAAAGACTCCACTAAGAGGTGTGCTATTCGTGTAAGAGGTTTGCTGTCTGGTATGAGCACAGGACGTTAGATCCCTCTGTTTTTCTACACAAAAACTGGTTGAATATCTCCTGCACCTCTCTGAGACTTGTTTGAAAACCAACTGTAAGGATTCAGCTTGGTGCAATTAGTGCTTATCATATCACCATGTGGGAGATAAGTCCATCTTTGTACATCTAGTAGTTTACTTCATGTGATGTTGGTTTTTGACAAAACCCCCTGATGAAACCTCCAATTGTCATGAGATCCCAACGTTGTCTTTGCCCAGCTGATGAAAGCTCCTTTTGAACCACTTGAAGCCACGAAATCATCTGAAGTATTTGACCTGGAAAATTGTGTTTCTGATGGCAGTCACTGAACTTCAGGCCCTAGTATCTGACCCACCTTACACTAAGTTTATCCACAATAGAGTAGCTCTCTGCACACACCCTAAGTTCCTTCCTAAGATAATGGTTGGAGTGTCATCTAAATCATTCTACCAACATTTTCCCCAAAACACATGCCCATCCTGGCAAGAGTGTACGCCATACCTTGTATTACAAGTGAGCCTTAGCCTTCTATCTGGGGAAGACCAAAGGCCATAGACAGTCTACTCAGCTTTTTCTTTTGACCCAAACAGGATGGGAGTAGCCGTTGGCAAATGCACAATTTCCAATTGGCTATCCATGTCCTTTACTTTATGCCCAGAGTGGCCTGACTCTGGAGAGACATGTCAAGGCTCATAACAGATCCATGGCTGCATCGGTAGCCCACTTGAGGTCAGCCTACATAGAAGAGATTTGCAAAGCTGCGACGTAGTCATCTGTCCACACATTCATATCTCATTACTACCTTCAGTGGGATACCAGAAGAGACAACTGGTTTGGTCAGACAGTCCTGAAGAATTTGTTTGTTTAGAATCCAACTCCACTCCCTTCTGCCCAGTTCTCTTCTGTTCAGTCTGCACCTATACAACTAGTAAACACATTGTTTCAGGTTGGTTGCACCACAGGCCTCGACTTTTTGAGGCCCTATTGTCCTAGCATTGTTTTCGGTGAGCCTGGTAGCTATGGATTCCTAGCTGTGAGAATATGACCGCCTGCTTGTCTTTAGAGAAAACAATCCTTGGGATGCACCTAGCCAGTCAGGTATTCAGAATATCCATAATAGTGGAGGCACGTACTGCCTCCACTGGCTAGGTGTGCCCCAAGGACTGGGTTGAGAACCTATGCTCTAGAGTAGGGTTACCATATGGCTCCAGAAAAAGGAGGACGGATTGAGCCAGCCGGGTTTTACTTCCATTGCTTTTCCATTGAAAGCAATGGAAGTAAAACCCGGCTGGCTCAATCCGTCCTTTTTCTGGAGCCATATGGTAACCCTACTCTAGAGTGACTTTCATCATGCTTAAGTCTAGGCCAGGGACATGGATTTCCTTCTATCTAGATGTGGAAGATATTTGAGAAATGGCTTTCTGAGAGAGAAATGGTCTTGAAAGACTTGGTGAAATAGATACTACTAGCTTCTAGAAAATCTAGAACCTGAAAATCATACTTTACTAAGTGATGTATCTTAGGATGAAGGATCCAATCACATGGCCTCCTGTAACAATCATTTCATGATTACTTCATCTTTTAGATCAAGAACTCAAAACTTCATCTGTCCGACTTCACCATCTAGCTGCTGTATCAGCATTTCATTCTTTTGTTCAAGGGAAATTGCAGGCAAAGCTTTGAACATAAAACCACCATGAGGACTCTACCATCAACCTGGAACCTCAGTGTTTTGGCTAAACTCATGGATTTACTTTTTGAACCTCTTCTTACAGCTTTAATGAAACATCTTTTCCTGGAAGCAGTGTTTCTAATTTTCATAACTGTCACTGAGTGAACTACAAGTTCTAATTCACTAACCCGCTCTACATTCAGTTCTGCCACAATAGTGTTACTCTGGACTTATCCTAAATTGCTAACCAAAGTGAGGTGATTAAATTTGCAGATGAGACAAAACTATTCAGTTATTAAAACACATGCATATTGAGAAAAATTGCAGGAAGACCTTAGGAAACTCGAAGACTGGTCATCCAAATGGTAGATACAATTTAATGTGGACAAATGCAAAGTGATGCACATTGGGAAGAATAATCCAAATCATAGTTACCTGTTTTTAGGGTTCACCGTAGGAGTCAGCACTCAAGAAAAAGCTCTAGGTATCATTGTAGTCAATATGCTGAAATCTTCTGTCCAGTATTACAGCAGCGGCCAAAAAAGCAAACAGAATGCTAGGAATTATTAGAAAAGATATGCAAAATAAGACCAAGAATATTATAATGCCTCTATCGCTCCATGGTGCAACCTCACCTTCAGTATTGTGTTAATTCTGCTTGCTGTACCTCAAAAGATGATAAAGTGGAATTAGAAAAGATTCAAAGACGAGCGACCAAAATGACAAAGGAGATGGAACTGCTCTCATATGAGGAAAGTCTAAAGAGGTTAGAGCTGTTCAGCTTGGAAAAGAGATGGCTGAGGGGGATATGATTTAAGGTCTACAAAATCCTGAGTGGTGTGGAACAGGTAGAAGTGAATCGATTTTTTTTAAATGTTTTTTTTTGTTTGTTTTTTATTCTCAAAGTACAAAGACCAGGGAGCACTTTCAATGAAATTACATGGAAATAAAACAGGAGGAAATATTTTTTGTCTCAAAGAATAGTTAAGCTCTGGAACTTGCAGTTGGAGGATGTGGTAACAGCAGTTGACGTATCTGGGTTTAAAAAAAGGTTTGGACAAGTTCCTGGAGGAAAAGTCCATAGTCTTGTTGTTGAGATGAATGTGGGGGAAAACACTCCTTACCCCGGGAATGGTAGTATAGAATGTTGCTACTAATTGGGTTTCTGCCAGTTGCTTGTGACCTGGATTGGCCACTGTTGGAAGCAGGGTACTGGGCTAGATGGACCATTGGTCTGACCCAATATGGCTGCTATTATGTTCTTTCCATAATTTTATCTTAACCTTTAGTTTTACCAACATTTTTTTTCCTCCACTTCATGCTATGTGAGCGGAACTAGCCCATCATACTCTTGACTGCAGGCATGCTTTACTACCCTCTTAGGACTAAAGGCATTAGAAAGTCCACACAACTTGTCACATTCAATCCTAACAATCTGAGTTCCTCTGTCTCTAACTAGCAAACTGGTTTCTTGGCGTAATTTCCTTCTACTAAGTACTCATGGATCTTCCCCTGGGGACCTAAGGCCTGCACCCACATCATGCAATAGCAGCTTCAGTAACTAAACTTCAGCTTTAGTCACATACATCTTTAAGGCAGCCACATGGGCTGCTATTAATACTTTTGGCAAGCATTACTGCCTAGATCAATCTTCAGCTCAAGATGCTGCATTCAGACAAGCTGTCCTTCATTATCTCTTTGCGTCATAGTGTATCAATTTTGGAAACTAGCCCTCTCTCTGTCCTCTTATTTTCAGGCCACTAGACCAATGGAAGAATTCTGTCTCCCCCCCCCCCCCCCACCCCGTTAATGACTTACCTAGTGTGCCTGCATTCACCAATGCTGTCTTCAGAGAAAGCAAAGTTGTTTATCTATAATGGGGGTTCTTCTTTAGACTGTAGGGGAATGCAGCCACTCACCTTCCCACCAACACCACTGAAAAAACAGAACTATAAATTCATATTCTGCATTTTATCACTTTAGCTTTGATGTATACTAAGGGAGAGGAAGGAGACTGAGTCAGTGCAGGAATCCCCATGCATGCTCAGAAGTGTGAGCAGATTTCTTTGAGCTATGGGAGGCCTTTAGGACGTGAGGCTCCATTGGATGATATCGCTTGCAGTATATCTATATTCTCCTGCTGTGTACAGTGATGACCCCCCCCCCCCCCCCCCCAAGTTACAAGCAAGGCATTTCGCTATCTGGGCATAACAATTTTCAGCAGAGTTCTAACAGTCTCTTCATCCTCCTCAGTGGAATGACTGGGGTATTGACCCAAGCACATAACGCAATATGGTTTGAAAAGGTGCATTTAAACTGGAAGAAAAGACCTCAGCAATCGGAAGCCTACTATCTTAGGCTACAAATCTTGGCAAATTTGTATGATAGCTCAGTGGTCAAAGAAAACCTCCATTGTTTTTATAGCTCTTTCATACAGAAGTTCTCAGAGAGCAGGGAGGCTGCCTGGCTGAGTCCTCAGCAGTGTTATCTATCCCACCAGAGCCCTGCTCTCTTCTGCTGAAGAACAGTTTCTGGACAATGCTATTAGATGTGCAGTGAACATTCCACCCTATTGGTGATGGTCTGGAATTTCTTGATAGAGTTCATTCTTCCAGATCCAAGCTATTTCAATTGAGAACATTTTGCCAGGATGTTGACCATATGCACTATGTTTATTATATTAATTTTGCCAGGCTGCTATTTAATAAATTTACTACTTTTTTGAAGAAATTCATCCACAATGGTATGCAGGAGGAATAAGCCAGATATAGGCAAAAGACAGTTACAACAGTAAACATAATTAAATAACAGTACATGTTATGCTACTTACAATGCCAGTACAATACATATGAAAACATTTTAATAGAATAGGGTGTAAGCAGGAGTGGAACATAGGTAAGAGAAAGAAGTTAATAGAAAGGATGGTCAACTTGAGGAAAAATTGCACATGGAGTCAGAAAAGGTGCATGAAAATGATCTCATAGTAGAAGCGAGTAAGCAAGTCCTACGATAGATGCAACTTGTTAGTCTTTTATATGTGAGTAGCTAGTTGCTTCTTTATTCAACGCTTGGGAGAAGAGTAAACTTTTTATTTAAACGATTTTAATGTTGGTCCCAACCCCTAGATATAAAAGGGCAATCAGTCAATGAATGCAGAAGAAATGAGCCAATTGAGAAAAACATAGATTCCCACATAAACCACTTAATGTGAAGAAATATAGAGATCCAAAATGGGGAAGATTCTAGGAAAAGTAAAGGATTTTTATATCTAAGAAAAAAAAAGGGGGGGGGGGGTGAATTGCACCTTCACAATATGATCATATAGCTACTCCAGCTAAACCTACGATGCCCAAAGGATGCTGGTCGGCTTAGGATTGTGTTCTAAGAAAATCCTTAGCTGCCTCAAGGTCAGGAAAAGTCATCACTATATTTAACTGTATTTACAAGGAAACCTTAAGTGAAAACGACACCCATTGAAAGGAAGGACTGGCAAAGTGCCAAAACTTTCTCTTTCTGGGTAGTCTTAAGCAAGTCAGGAAATACCCATATCCTGTCCTTTTCAAAGGTAAACAATACCAGCCAGAGGTCTTCCTTGTCACCTCTACTCGCTGTCTCTTCTCAATTTGGCACAATCTCTAGATTTGTCCATAGGTCAGAGCTTCCCAGACCGTGGGTTGAGACACTCAAATGAGGTTTGAAAACCTGTGTTTGGGTTCATGAATTGAGCAGGCTCTCCATAGGTGTATCATTCTGTACCTCTGGAGAGAGGAGGGGGGCTGCAAAACTTTGGCTATGATCATGAGGTTGTGGCCACAAAAAGATCAGTAAGCACTGCCATAGATTCTAATTCCTGTCGCTGTCTTCTTTTCCTTCTGGAGATTTGTTGATTAAATAAGCCTTGGCATTGACTGAGTAGCCTCAGGTTTTTAATACTTCCAAAAAAATACATTTTCATTAAATCTGTGGGAGACACGGAGGATCTCTGAAGAAGGTTTAAAAATCTAATTCAAGTGCCTAGCCTACTTTCCAAAGTTTCACTTTTCAGATGGACCACATCCTTCTCTGGAATCAATCCCTGAACCACACCATATAGGGTCTTTTAGTTTTTCCATAACTCCTATCAAATCACTAGATTGTCTCTGAAGGGCAAATTCCTGCTGCTGTATCTGCTCCTGAACTTGATTTAAATTAGAGAAAAAGAAAAGGTCAGCCAAATGCCATGTTACGTTTATTTCTGAGTTGCCAAAATATCTCAAGTGACTTAAGAGTAACAATAGCTTGCTTGGTCTGGAAACCCCTCCTGACTTGGTTTAGTTGCTTGTTCCCCTTTAGGATGACTCCCACTGCTGGACTCGATTAGGTACGGGAGACTCATCCAGCAGCAGCAGGTGGTGCACTTTCTCAATCGAGTTCCAATCTGTTGACCAGTCGCTCTCCTTTGTGGTCAGAATCTGTAGACAGCCAACATCTGTAGTCCTGCCGCAAACTGATGACCGGTGGGGAATCTTCTGGACTCGGATACAGATTCCTCCAGGGGCGTGTTGCTCCTATCACTTCTCTGCAGCAGAGCCCAAGCCAAGAGATTTCACCCAGAAGCCCTGTGCAACAAACCAGTCCATTATAGCCTGAGCCAAGAAAGGCATTATTGGCTGAACCAAGGAGTAAGTTTGCAGTTGGGCACCTACATTTCCCTGAGCTCCAGCAAAGCTGTGGCCTGACTATGGGGAACAGAATGCTTCTTCAGGCAGCCATCTTGGGTCCCCTAGCTTGAATTTTCAGAAGAGCCAAGCTTTTACCTGTTTTGCAGAAAGTGCATGAAAGTTCTCCTTGGCCTATATGAACAGCTAAATTGATTCCAAGACCACTTAAGGACTCCTGGTGCCTTTGTGCCCTCCCCCCCCCCCCCCCCCCCCCCCCCCCAATTTGGGAGAAGCTACTGCTGTTGTGTTGTCATAGAGGACTTGAACTTCTGCTTCTTGAATCTAGGGGAGAAAAGCTATTAGGGCTAGATGGACTTGTTTCTAACCTGTTTATTGAAGTGGCTGCCTCCTTTGACCAGGGGCCTTGTTATTACCTGATCCTGGCAGCGAGTCCCCCAGCCTGCTAGGCTTGCATCGGTCATGGCCATTATCCTAGCTTAGGGTTTCCAGCCCCACATGCTAGGCTAGATGGTCCTCTATTATCTACTGCTGCAACCTGGTGGAACTGAGAGGTGCACTGAAATCCTGAGAGGCAGGAGACCATTTTGAGATTGCTTCAGTGATGTTGCTGTCCACAGGCCCATGACCAGGGAGCCATTCGACTGTCCGTGCAGTTGAGCCCGGTATCTGTAGGTAACCCTATGCTGAAAAGGCTCTATAGCTGAAGAAGGTCCAAATCTTCACCATGAGTGTTTTGGCTCTCAACTGAGTCAGGAACACCTTGCCCCTCAGTGTTCAACATAGCCCCAAATACTCCAGCTCCTTCAGCACTAGCTGCTGTTTGGATAATTGATAATTCAGCCCAGCAACTCCAGAACCTGAGTGACACTGATCAAGCTGGTGTCCATTATTCCCTCCCTCCTATCTTAAGGAAGACTGCCACAACCATAGTTACTTTGGGGAAAATGTTTTGGGGACTAAAGGCAGCCCACGGGGTAGCACTCTGTTCTGGAAATATCTCCTTCGTACAGCTTTTCCATCAGCTTGACTGCTAGTGGGATAGATGCAACTGGGCGCTAATTGGTGAGTTTGTTTTTTTTCTTGGGATCTTTTGGTATTGGGGTGAGTAGGATATAGGGAATAGACCTTGGAGCATGTAGTTTAGGTGGGATGTAAGGTCTGCTATGAAGTGGTCGGGGGCAGATTTAAGTAGGTAGCTGGGGTAGACATCCAGTTTACAGTGGGTGTTGGAGAACCTGTGAATCGCATGGGCTACTGTTTCTGCGATGAGGAGAGCAAAGTTTGACCAGATTCGGTCCGCTGGGTATTCTCCAAAGGTTGGGTCCAAGCCATTGATGAAGTATTCGATGTCGGTGTTGTCCTGAGGAAGGGTATTGTGTAGATTTACTATTTTTACACTGAAGTATTTAGCAAGTTTGTCTGCAGATGGGATGTCTGTATTGGTTGTAGTGACTGAGATGATGTCAAGTAGTTTGTTTACGAGTTGATAGTTTCTTTATGTCTTTGTAGTCTGGTCCTATTTTGGTTTTGTAATAAGACCTTTTGGCTTGTCTTATTGCATATTTATATTTTCTTTGTGTTTGTTTCCATGATTTGAGACTGTGATCATCTTTTATTTTTTTCCATGCTCGTTCTAGTTTCCTGGATTGTGTTTTTAGCTTTTTCAATTTGTCGTTGAACCATGGTATCGAGTTTTGTCTACGTGATGTTCTTGTTCTTAAGGGAGCTATTTCGTCTAGTATGCATCTGCATCTTTTGTCCCAGTCAGAGAGGTAGTGTATGGAGTCCGTTTGTGCTGTCCAGGCGTTGTTGTATATTTGTTGCCAGAATGCTTTAGGGTCTATTTGGCCTCTTGTACTATAGGTTGTGTGTTCTTGTATATGGTATGATCCCTTTTTCCACCAGGTTAGGGATAAGTTTAGTTCGTAGTGATTGGTCCAAGGTGTTTCTGTCCATCTGATATCTGTTATTGATAGGTTGTGATCTGTGGACAGTTTATGTGAGAAGAGGTCGAGTGTGTGCCCTTTGACGTGGGTAGCTTGTGTGTGTGGCCATTTGAGATCACATGAGTAGAGGAATTCCTTGCATTCTCGTGTATTGTTGGAATCTGGATCTTCTAGGTGAAGGTTTATGTCTCCTAGTACTAATATGTTGGAGTTAGTTACGCAAGTATTTGCAATGAAGTCTGTGAAATTTGATTGGCTTTCATTCCAGTTACCAGGTGGTCTGTAAAAGAAGACACAGTTCAGATGATCAAGCAGGGATTTATTGTGGATTCTGATTGAGGCAATCTCAAGTTGGGTTGTAATGGACTCGGCAGTGGTTTCGGTGGTGAAGTGGGAACGGTAAATTAGTGCTATACCTCCGCCTCTCTTTTCCTTTCTGGTCCCAGTGGGTGATTTTTGTATCCTGGGTGGCATAGGTCTAGGATTATGGGATCCTTTTGATCGTGGATCCAGGCTTCATTGATGATAGTTAAATCGAGGTTTTCTGACATAATCCAGTCAGTTATTGTTGTTGTTGTTGTTTTGTTTACCATGGATCTGGCATTTATGTATCCCACTTGAATTTTTTGTTATAGGGTTTCTATGTTTGGTGTTGTGTGGATTTTGGTTAGTTGTCGTTGCTTAATTAGTGTATGTGTGTTGTGACCTTTCTTTCCATTTTGTTGATGTCTGCATGTTGGTATTCTTCCTTTATTTATTTTTTTTGTTACATTTGTACCCCGCGCTTTCCCACTCATGGCAGGCTCAATGCGGCTTACATGGGGCAATGGAGGGTTAAGTGACTTGCCCAGAGTCACAAGGAGCTGCCTGTGCCTGAAGTGGGAATCAAACTCAGTTCCCCAGGACCAAAGTCCACCACCCTAACCACTAGGCCACTCCTCCACTGCCAGTTTGGTGAGATGTGGAGTGTCTGATCAGTCTTTGGTGATTCTGTAGGATGGGTATGATACTGTTTTCTGTGAATGGGATGGATAGTGTTTGATGAATAAGTGAAAGGGAACAAATTGCTAGGAGCAGTTTGACTGTGTTCATTTTGGTGTCAGTGTGGACTGGGCTGCTGGTAGCTGTGATCAGTAGGGGGGTATATTTCTAGAGTGAGGTTCTTGTTTAATATGACTCTTGTCTGTTAGTTGCTTCGACTGTGGAGAGTTGGTATCAATGGAGGAGATATTGGCACACTAGAGCGCATCTGAGTCTCTTGCTTAACTGAAATTTCTTTTGGTGAATGGGTATAGATAGTTTACTCACAGGCAGATGTTTGGGAGTGTTGTCCCAGGCCTCAGAGACTCTGAAATTCTGGGTGCTGTGGTGATGGTTGGAGAGAGGCAGTGGTAGTGTTGAGAGAGGCAGTGCTTGTTCAGGTGGGGTTGTTCAAGGCTGGAGAGTATAAATGCCTATGGGACCTGTTTCGCAAAAAGCTTCTTCAGGGTCTATGGGTGTAAAAGTAACTAGCACTAACTTTGTAAAAGATAAATTAAAACCAAATTGTAATTTAATTACAGCTTTATCATCCGAAAGAAGGATTTTTACTTCTAGTACTCTAGTTCTGGCTGCGAGTCAAGCGACTCTTTTTCAAAAAGAGGCAGCATAGTTTTGAACGCTAGCGCATGTGCTCTTCTAAATTCTCACATCATTAGAAATGTATCTTAACTACAGTATAATACGTTATTGAATAATAGTTTTAGGTTGTTAATTCTTAAAATATATGAATGACAGCTGTACATGCGATCTGATTTTAAAGATAATTATCATAAAGATATACAACTTATATGTAGAATTAACTCTGTCTAGCATTGGCTCTTATTCCTTTAAATCGAGATGAAATATAGCGCAAATTATCTTTTATGTTACAGTGCCCTACAATGGCTAAGAATGGTATTACACCTCAAAGCTTTTATTTATTTATTGCACTTGTATCCCACATTTTCCCACCTATATGCAGGCTCAATGTGGCTTCCATAGCGTCCCCAGATCAATCCAGAGACTTGTGGGTTATGCCCCTCCTCTAGCAGGTTAGATAGAGAGAACTCAGAAGTTTGCTACAATAGAGCATGTGCAGCCAGCCTCACTTCAGTATTCTCTCTATCTAGCAGGTAGAAGGGAGCATAAAGTGCAGCTCTGTGGCCTGAGGCTCCTATCCCGTTCCCTCGGGTGTGTTGAGCTTTCTCTGGGGTTGAGGTGCTGGAGCACATTCTGGGATACACCTGGTGGTGCCAGGTCCCTACCCTTCTCCCCCTGTCAGCCTACTTAAATTCTGTTGAGGATTTTGGCTGTATTCCTCTCCTGTCTCTTAAAAAAAAAAAAAAAAAAAAAAAAAAGAACCAGACGGAACGATTCTCCAGTCCAGCCTCATTTTGGCTTGCTTGGCGCATGGAACAATTCTCCGTTCAGCTTAATTGGAACGTGAGCAGGGCTGGGACTGCGGAGAAGGTAAGGCTTTTGGGGCTATGTCTGTTCCGTTGGAGTCCGTTAAGCGCAGCTCGCACTGCGGGGCACGGTGGCACGTCACTTCCCTGTGAGTTTTGTTCCGCGACGGTAGTGAGTCATAGTGCGGATCAGGGGATTGCATGTTGGGCACCACGGCGCCAAAAGGGATCGTTTCTCGCTTGGCGGGAAAGTCTGTGACTGGACCGGTTGATCCGCCGGCGCCATTTTCTCACTAGCGCCGCGGTCTCAGGATGCGGTGGCGGGATCTGCTGGGGCTCCCTCCGACAGAGAAGCCTCAATTTCTCTCCCGGAAAAGGCTATTATGGGGGCATTTCCCCCGGAGTTTTTACTCTTTTGCTCAAAGCGTTTTTATTGCGCTCTGAGGGAGAGGGGCAGGAGGCGGCCATTTTCGCGGCTCTGCTGCTTCGGGCTCTGAGTTCGTACAGAAGCCGCCTAAGATGGCCCGGTTGGGTTTAAGGGGCCGGTAGAGAGGAGGAGTAGCATAATGGTTAGTGCAGCAGGCTTTGAACCTGGCTGTCTGGGTTCATTTCCCTCTGCTGCTCCTTCTGTCCGTGAGCAAGTCACTTAGCCCTCCATAATAACCCTGGGACGACATATGGATTCGGAGGGTGTCCCAGGGTAAGGGGAATCCTTTTCAGGGCACCTTGAACAGAGGGAGTTGCCCGTGGGTGAGGGAGTTGACCTCACCGCGACCAGGCTCTTTAAAGGGAAGAACTGATTTCGTTCTTTATACAGGCATTGTAAGTTCTAATTTTATATCCTTTGCGGTTAGCTCTTCCATTTGGTCGGGCACTAGGAGCCGGTGGAAGCCTGTTAGGTTCATGAGGCTATTCTGTTCTTGGGTGTATGTGCGCGCTTGATTATTAGCATTTGTATGCGCTACCAAACACTTGCAGCGCTGAACACCTGACATTTATTTTATTTATTTATTGCATTTGTATCCCACATTTTCCCACCTATTTGCAGGCTCAGTGTGTCATAAAGAGACAGTCCCTGCTCAAGAGCTTACAATCTAGTATAGCTCCATCTTTATTGCCACTCCACATGGCACTGCTGAGGCTCCAGTGCTCCCCTGGGTTCTGATGTGCTTGCAATTCAGGCAGTTTTATATGTAGATCTTTCAGAAATGTGATTGGGAACCTAGTGTGGAGCACTCCAGTTTCTGCATATTGGTTTTCCACAGCTTTGAGTCTTCCTCAGCTTTCCAGGGGCGAGGTAGGTGACCCTTTAGTCCCCTGCAGCTGTGCTGTGACAGTGAGAGCCTTATGCTGCTGCTTGGAAAGTACTGCCTATCTGAAAGTCTCCTGGTAGAGATGCCTGTGCTTCTCGAGGTGAGTTACAGTAAGACTATTTCTGGACCCTCCTTGAGGAGGTTCAGGGGGTGTGTACATCTTTAATGGAAGGGAGGAAGGGATCAGGATTAGGGATCCTACCCTAGGTTTTCACTCTTCCACTCTTCTTCTTTCTCAGACATGGCAGTACAGCGTTTTAGTAGTCAGGCTTATGGCTGTTCACTAGATGTTTCTGTGTGAAATGTTACATTTTGAGGCTAGTGCAGGCCTCTCAGGTTTCTCTTGGTTTCCTTGGTAACCCTGCACCCTCTGGGCTCCCCTGGTGGCATTTGCTCTGTGGGTATTGGTTACATCAATCTAGTTTTATTGAGGAGGGCTGCTGGCCTTTCAGCCTGAAGGTTATAGGTTCAAGGCTGGTTTTTCCATTCTATTAGATACTGTGGGCTTAGCTATATTTCCAGTGGGGCATGTTTTATTTCATTATCTCTTATGGCTTGCTTGGCCAAGTAGTTCTTACATGACTGGAACAGTTTTCAGAACTCTTCAGTTTTAAATTTTGCTCTTCTCTCTCTTTCTTAGCACACTGATACTGGACACACTTTTACATATTAGCCTCAGCTGCCTGGTACTGCAGTGTTCCCGGTACCTCTAATTGTTTCTTATGGGGTACCTAAATTTCATGAGGAGTGGCCCAGGAGCTACTTCAGTGTAGAGAGAGCTTAATAGTGGTTGCAATCAGCTGAGAGTAAGCACTGAGCTCTAGGGGTGCAGCTTCACGACCCACTGTAGCTTGCTTTTTGTAGCATGCAATGGTACTACAGACATATGCTGCTACACCATCTGTCTCTGGTGTACCTGGTAGTACGACTGATACCCGTTAGGGCGGAGTTTTTCTTCCGGAACAGCAATGGGCGAAGCTGTGCCAGGTTTCTTCCCTCATTCGTCTGAAGGCTCCAACAGCGTTGGACTATGTTCAGGGGTCGTTCCTTGGGCCCGGAGCTGCATGCGGCCTTTGCAATGGTATCTACTCAGCCGTTGTTCTTTCCTTTCCAAGGTTCTTCGATTCGTTTTCCCTGGACACCACAAGCTTCTTTTGCTCTGCGGTGTTGGCTCAGGTCAGATACTGACTCGAGGCATGCCTCTCGCCGTGTCGGAGTGGCATGTGGTTCTCGGCCACTCAGCTCAGGGGAGTTGGTTGCAGTTCAATTTCATGGAGCTTCGGGGCGTTTCAGTTGGCGCTCCTAGCTTTCGAGATGTTGAGAGTTCAACCAGTCCAAGTTCTCTGCGACAATGCGACGGCGGTAGCATACGTCATTCGGCAGGGCGGAACTTGAAATGCACTGCTGGCAGAAGAGGCGTCCGTGCTGTCTCTTGGGGCAGAGAAGCGTCGAGTTCTGTTGACGGCTCACATAGCGGGAGTGCTAAGCGTACAGGCCAACTTTTTCAGTTGCAGTCGCTTGGATGCTGGGTAGTGGGAGCTCTCTCCGCCGGCTGTCAGCCAGATTTCGGATCTCTGGCGGACTCCGGTGATGGCTTTCATGGCTTGATTCTACAATCCCAAGGTGACCCGGTTCTTCAGCAAAGTGCAGCTGTGACCAAGTGGTAACAGCACTGGTCTTGTAATGCAGAGGTAGACGGTTCAAATCCCACTGTTACTACTAATAAAACTGTGAGCAACAACAGTTAAGAGGCAGAGAGTTTGAGTCCAAAGGAATGGATGCTATTCTTCAGCCGTGGCCGTTGGACCTTCTATATGTCTTTCCTCCGTAGCCGATGGTCGGTCAAGTAGTGGGGAAATCTCTCGTCTTCCAGGTTCGGTAATACTTATTGCACCGGACTGGCCCAGATGTCCTTGGTATGCGGGCTTGATTCGCCTCCTGATCGATGAGCCGTCCCACCTGTCTCACTGGCCGGGTCTTATCCTTCAGGGGCCGGTAGTCATGAAAGATCACGCTCCATTTGGGCTTATGGCCTCGCCTTTGTATGGTCGCGTCTGAGGTGTCCAGGATAGCCGGAGGCGGTTTTTAGGACCATGTTATAGGCGTGCAAATGTTCCACTTCTATTGCGTATGATGGAGTTTGGAGGTCGTTTGTGGCTTGGGGTTCCTTGGCAGGAATTTCCCCTCAATCAGACCCTCTTGGGTCCGTTTTGGCTTTTTTGCAGGAAGTGATAGTTAAGGAACTGTCGCGAAGTACTTTAAAGGGTCAGTTAGCGGCATTGGCTTCCTGGAGGGGTCGTTCGGGGAGCCACTCCTTAGTGTCTCTTCCGGAGTTCGTTCGTTTTCTTAGCGGTGTAGGGCATCTCAGACCTCCTTGGGTTCTGGTGGTGCCGGATTAGAATTTGAACCTGGTCCTTAGGGCGTTTCGGTGGTCTCCTTTCGAGCCCCTGAGTAAAGATCTTGAATGTTTTCAAGTTGAAGACTGTGTTTCTGGTGGCAATGGCTTCAGCCAGGCAGGTGTCTGAGCTTCAGGCCCTTTCGTGCAGAGCCCCTTTCTCCATTTTTTTCAGAGGCGAGAGTGACAATTCGAAGGGTGCCGTCCTTGGTTTCTAAGGTAGTCACGCGTTTTCACGTTAACCATGGAGTGGTGTTGCCATTCATCCTTCAAGCAAGAGGATTTCCCTCACAATTTTCGAGCTCTACGGGGTTTAGACGTTAGGGGACCTCTGATGTGTTATATGGAGGCGACTAATTCGTTTCGAAAGCAGATCATTTTGTGCTGTTCGCAGGTCATAAGAAAGCGAACATGACCTCTAAGGCCACGGTCGATCGGTGGCTTAGGGAGGCTATTGCGTCGGCTTACCTGTTGTTGGGGGATTTTTTTCCCTATTCGCATTCGGGCACTCTCCAAGAGGGTTCAGGCCTCTTCTTTTGCGGAGGGTCGTCTGGTGTCGTTGGAGGACATTTGTTAAGTGGCGTCTTGGTCGTCTTGGCATTCCTTTGTTATGCATTGCCGTCTTGATGTTGCTGCGTGTCGAGAGGCGCTTGTTGGGACTTTTGTGTTGGCGGCCGGAGTAGGCCGGTCCCACCCTTGATGAGGATTGCTTTGGTACATCCCACAAGTCTTTGGATTGATCTGGGGACGCTATGGAAGGTAAAATTATGTCTTACCTGATCATTTTCTTTCCATTAGTCCCTCAGATCAATCCAGAGCCCCTCCCTGGAATTCGCTTTCGCAATCTCTGATCGGATTCAGTATACTTCAGTCGGTTCTGTTCACGTTCCTTTGTCTATAGACGGGTAAGGCTGTTAGGGTGTGTTTATATTTACATTTCTAAGTTATAGCAGCTTGGAGAGTTTCTTCCAAGTTTATGCTGCTTTTGCAGAGACAGGAGAGTGTTCTATGGTTCTTACTGCTTTGGTATCGTTATACTGATGTGAGGCTGGCTGCACATGCTCTATTGTAGCAAACTTCTGAGTTCTCTCTATCTAACCTGCTAGAGGAGGGGCATAACCCACAAGTCTCTGGATTGATCTGAGGGACTAATGGAAAGAAAATTATCAGGTAAGACATAATTTTATCTTACAGAGATCTGTTATGACATCGCCATGACAGGGTGAAAGGAACAAATTGGTGTTATAGAGAGATCAATGATGACAGAGAAGAACTAAGCAGACATTTAAAGAAAGACGTTGTTTAAAATTGGGTGGGGTGGTAGGCCTTTTTGAAGAGAGAGGTTTTCAGAGATTTGCGAAAAGTTAGTTCGTTAATTGTTTTCAATTTTGTTGGTAGTGCATTCCACAGTTGTGTGCTCATGTATGAAAAGCTGGTCGTATGTGTTAGTTTGTATTTTAATCCTTTACAGCAGGGGAAGTGTAGATTAAGAAATGTGCGGGCAGATCTTTTAGCATTTCTAGGAGGTAGGTCGGGGCTTCTCCGTGATTGATTTTATTAACAATCATGCATATCTTGAACATGCTTCGTTCTTTGAGTGGGAGCCAGTGCAGTTTCTTTCTTAAAGGTTTAGCACTTTCATATTTTGTTTTTCCGAATATGAGTCTGGCTGCGGTGTTCTGGGCTGTTTGAAGTTTCTTGATAGTCTGTTCTTTGCAGCCAACGTATAGTGCGTTGCAGTAGTCTAGGTGACTTAGTACCATTGCTTGGACCAGGTTGCGAAAGATGGATCTTGGGAAGAAAGGTTTTACTCTTTTAAGTTTCCACATGGCATGAAACATCTTCTTAGTTGTATTCTTCACGTGGTTTTCAAGTGTGAGGTTTCAGTCTATGGTGACTCCGAGAATTTTCAGTGTGTTTGCGATGGGAAGGGAAACATTTGGTGTGGTTATTGTGGTGAATTTACTTGTGTTATGTTGTGAGGTGAGTATGAGACATTGTTTTTTTCTGCGTTGAGTTTTAACTGAAATGCGTCCGCCCAGGTGTGCATTATTTGGAAGCTTTGGTTGATCTCGTTTGAGATTTTCTTTATATCATGTTTGAACGGGATGTAGATCGTGATGTGATATCTGCATAAATATATGTCCCCGTGGCAGTCATTTACTGCCCCCCCTGATAAATCCCTCTCTTCCTTCCTCACTGACTTCGATGCCTGGCTTTCTGTTTTTCTTGATCCCTCATCTCCGTCCCTCATTCTCGGAGACTTTAACATACACGCTGATGACCCATCCGACTCTCACGCTTCGCAGTTCCTCACTCTAACATCCTCCTTCCACCTCCAGCTGTGCTCCACCACCCCTACTCACCAAAATGGCCATTGTCTCGACCTCATCCTCTCCTCTTTCAGCTCACCCTCCAATTTCCACGCCTCAGCTCTTCCTCTCTCTGATCATCACCTGATCACCTTCACACTTCTTCAACCCCCCCAGCCCCGCCCAACATTAACCTCTACTTCCAGGAATCTCCAGGCTATTGATCCTCCCACCTTATCCTCTAGTATTTCTAATCTCCTCCCTCCATCATGTCCTCCGAGTCTGTCGACAAGGCTGTCTCCACTTACAATGCCACTCTCTCCTTTGCTCTGGACACCCTCGCACCATCCATCTCCCATCCCACAAGGCGTACTAATCCCCAGCCCTGGTTGACCCCTTGCATCTGTTACCTGCGCCCAATTTGCTGAACGCCTCTAGAGGAAATCATGCACCCATTCAGATTTCCTTCATTACAAATTCATGCTATCCTCCTTCCAGTCCTCCCTATTCCTTGCCAAACAGGACTACTACTCCCAATTGACCAATTCTCTCAGCTACAACCCTCTTCGTCTCTTCGCCACCCTTAACTCCCTCCTCCAAAGTGCCCTCCGCTCCCCCCCCCCCCCCCACTCTCTCCTCAATCACAGGCTGACTACTTCCGCGACAAGGTGCAAAAGATCAACCTTGAGTTCACTACCAAGCCACCTCCTCCTCTTCACCCTTCAACCCTCAACCAACCAACCCTGGCCTCTTTCTCCTCCTTTCCTGATACCACCGAGGAGGAAACCGCCCGCCTTCTTTCCTCCTCGAAATGCACCACTTGTTCCTCTGATCCCATCCCCACCAACTTACTTAACACCATCTCTCATACTGTCACCCCCTCCATCTGTCATATCCTCAACCTCTCTCTCTCCACTGCAACTGTCCCTGACACCTTCAAGCACGCCGTAGTCACACCTCTCCTCAAAAAAAACATCACTCGACCCTACCTGTCCCTCCAACTACCGCCCCATCTCTCTCCTACCCTTCCTCTCCAAAATACTTGAGTGCGCTCACAGCCGCTGCCTTGATTTTCTCTCCTCTCAGGTCATCCTCGATCCGCTTCAATCCGGTTTTCACCTTCTACAATCGACAGAAACAGCACTCTCTAAAGTCTGTAATGGCCTGTTCCTTTCCAAATCCAGAGGACACTACTCCATCCTCATCCTCGATCTATCCGCCGCTTTTGACACTGTCAATCATGATTTACTTCTTGCCACACTGTCCTCATTTGGGTTCCAGGGCTATGTCCTCTCCTGGTTCTCCTCCTATCTCTCCCACCGCACCTTCAGAGTACATTCTCATGGATCTTCCTCCACCCCCATCCCACTCTCTGTTGGAGTTCCCCAGGGATCTGTCCTTGGACCCCTTCTTTTTTCAATCTACACCTCTTCCCTGGGCTCACTGATCTCATCTCATGGTTTCCAGTATCATCTTTATGCTAATGACACCCAGCTGTATCTCTCCACACCAGACATCACCGCGGAGACCCAGGCCAAGGTATCGACCTGCTTATCTGACATTGCTGCATGGATGTCCAACCGCCACCTGAAACTGAACATGGCCAAGACCGAGCTTATTGTCTTTCCACCAAAATCCACTTCTCCTATTCCTCCTCTCTCGATCTCAGTTGATAACACCCTCATCCTCCCCGTCTCATCTGCCCGCAACCTCGGAGTCATCTTCGACTCCTCCCTCTCCTTCTTCTCTGCGCATATCCAGCAGACAGCCAAGACCTGTCGCTACTTCCTCTTTAACATCAGCAAAATTCGCCCTTTCCTCTCTGAGCACACCACCTGAACTCTCATCCATCCTCTCGCCTTGATTACTGCAACCTACTCCTCACTGGCCTCCCACTTAACCATCTATCCCCTCTTCAATCCGTTCAGAACTCTGCTGCACGTCTTATATTCTGCCTGAACCGACATACTCATATCACCCCTCTCCTCAGGTCACTTCACTGGCTTCCGATCAGATACCGCATACAGTTCAAGCTTCTCCTTCTCACCTACAAATGCACTCAGTCTGCAGCCCCTCATTACCTCTCTACCCTCATCTCCCCTTACGTTCCCGCCCGAAACCTCCGCTCACAGGACAAATCCCTCCTCTCAGTACCCTTCTCCTCCACCGCCAACTCCAGGCTCTGCCCATTCTGCCTCACCTCACCCTATGCTTGGAATAAACTTCCTGAGCCCTTATGCCAAGCCCCCTCCCTACCCATCTTCAAATCCTTGCTCAAAGCCCACCTCTTCAATGTTGCTTTCGGTACCTAACCTTTATACCTTTCAGGAAATCTAGACTGCCCTAATTTGACTGGCTGTACATTTGTCCTTTAGATTGTAAGCTCTTTGAGCAGGGACTGTCCTATGTTAAATTGTACAGCGCTGCGTAACCCTAGTAGCGCTTTAGAAATGTTTAGTAGTAGTAGTAGTAAGGTTGAGGTTTTGATTGGTTAGTGACTTGGCTAGGGGTATCATCATTAGGTTAAAGAGAGTTGGTGAAAGGGGGGATCCTTGGGGAACTCCGCATTCGGGTGCCCATGGGGTGGATGTATTCTCGTTAGATGTTACTTGCTATGATCTTGAGGTCAGGAATCCTCTAAACCAGTTAACGTTGCCTCCCACTCCAAAGTATTCTAGGATATATAGTAATATTTCATAGTTGACCATATCGAAAGCGCTGGACATGTTGAATTGTAAGAGGAGTATGTTGTTGGCCGTTGCAATTGTTTAAATTTGTTCATTAAAGTCACTTGTACTATTTCAGTACTGTGGTTCGACCGAAATCCTGATTGAGACTCGTGGAGAATTCAGTATTTAAGTAATTTGTGATTTGTTTCGTCACTATGCCTTCCATAAGTTTAGTTATCAGCGGGGTAGATGCTACTGGCCGATAGTTGGTTAAGTCATTCGCACTTTTCTTTACATCTTTAGGTAGAGGGGTAAGTAGAGTGTTTCCTTTATCCCTTGGGAAGAGGCCATTTTGTAGCATGTAGTTCACCTCCCAACATAACACGAACAAATTCACCACCATTAACACACCAAATCTGAACCTCCCAATTTCGGACACCCTAAAAATTCTTGGAGTTACCATAGAGCGACACCTAACACTTGAGAGCCACGTGAAAAACACAACCAAGAAGATGTTCCACTCAATGTGGAAATTTAAAAAGAGTAAGACCTTTCTTCCCAAGGACCGTTTTCCGTAACCTGGTACAATCAATGGTACTCAGCCATCTAGACTACTGCAACGCACTCTACGCTGGCTGCAAAGAGCAAATAATCAAGAAACTTCAGACAGCCCAGAATACTGCGGCTAGACTCGTATTCGGCAAAGCAAAATATGAAAGTGCTAAACCCCTACGAGAAAAGCTACACTGGCTCCCACTTAAAGAATGCATCCTGTTCAAAATATGATCCCTAGTTCACAAAATCATTCACGGAGATGCCCCAGCCTACATGTCAGACCTGATAGACTTACCACCCAGGAATGCTAAAAAATCATCCCGCATATTCCTTAATCTTCACTTCCCCAACTGCAGAGGTCTAAAATACAAACTAACGCACGCGTCAACCTTTTCCTACTTGAGTACACAACTATGGAACGCGTTGCCGCGCAACTTAAAAATGACTCGCGAACTAACTAACTTTCGCAAACTACTGAAGACCCATCTCTTTAATAAGACATACCACAAAGATCAACAAATATGAACTCCACCAAATATATTCAGAACTGTCTTACAATATCTGCTTGCTATATATTACTATCATGTTTTATCATTATCATATTACCCAAGATCCTTCTGTAATACTAAATGTCTATTTTCTTATAAATTTCCACCATTCATGATGTATTGTAAGCCACATTGAGCCTGCAAAGAGGTGGGAAAATGTGGGATATAAATGCAATAAATAAATAAAATAAATAAATGTGGCTCGTGAGGTCTGTTATGAATTGTTGAGGGGCGGATCTTATCAGGCTGCTAGGGCAGATGTCTAATTTGCATTGCGACTTTTAAAATCGTTGCTGTAATATATAAAGAATTTTTATGGTAAGATTTACAGAAAAATTGACCAGTCAGTGCCCTTGTTAAGTCCATTTGACTACATAGATTTCAATCTCTCAATCCATTTAGCTTCTTTCCTCTGTAGTCTTTTCACATGGTCTCCTCTTCTATTCCAAATGGGTTCGTAATCAATTGCAACATATGAAAATTCATGGGGAAAAATTTGTGATGTTCAACAAAAGGTGCTCTTATTCTTTGCGCTTTCAAATTGGATTTGTGCTTATAGTCGTACTTCAAAGCTTCTACTGGCTATTCCGACATATATTTTTTGACAAGGGCACTGGATTACATATACCACATGGTATGTTTTGCAGTTGCTAAAATGTCTCAATGTGTACTTTTTCCCATCAGCAGGAGTGACAAATTCTTTAATCTGTAAAGAAATTCTACAGAAGCTACAAGATAAAATTGAAAATGCCCTCTAAGTGGCATTTGAGGAACTCTGTGACTTTTTTTTTTTTTTTTTTTAATAACTGCTGGACATAGTTACTCCTTTAAGTTCTTATTTCATGAAAAGGGAATCCTTAAATCTGTTATTTCAAAAACTGGATGTAATATAGCTATATCCCAATTTCTCCTTATTATATTTACCATTTTAGAGTCTCTGGTGTAGTGTCTTAATATCAAGAGAATACTAATCGAGGACTACATCTAATATCTCCTTTGTTGTTAGTAAAGATATATTCTATGAGGAGACTAAATACTCTAGATAAAAACTAAATATGTGTATATATAAATAATCCAACCAAAAAATGTTTACTATAAATTAGGTGCTCAGAATCTTATAGTGGTCTCAGCTGACTTGGCTCAAAGAACTTCAATGGCTGAACTCATCAAATTCGGTCATAGCACCTAAATGTTGCTAAACATTTCCAAAATCGATGAATAAATAAAGAAAAAAGTAAGGCACAATCTCATTGAGTTCCAGTTAGAAGCTTCTACTTCATGTCATATCTCATGATAGGGACCACCACTCGATACTGTAAACTTGCAGACTCTCCAATATAAACTGTTCAGAATCCCAGTGATAAGTGATGGGTGAAAAAATTATAAATAACGAAATATTCAAAAGCACAAAACATTAAGCAGTTAGTCTTGGTACATCCACTGACTAATCCGCAGAGGTGGTATCAAAATTCTTGACGGTTAGCAACTTTAAAGATATAGCACGATGACATGCTGAAAAGGTGGCTATTAAGGTAGCTCTTGAAACTACATCAGAAGAGCTCTCCGTCAAATTAAGAATTCCCATTTGCTCTCTCTCACCTGCCACTATTAAAAGCTGTCTCACTTAACCCACATAGTACATTTTACTCAATGGTGGCATGTCTACTGGAATAGTCAAAATCTCCTTTAGATATTTCTTAAATATCTTCATAGGGCGATTTTGGAAAGTTCAAAAGATGGAGGTTCAGTCGCCTTTCAAAATTGTCTAACATCTCCAATTTCCTCATAACCATTACATTGTTTTTAAGAATTCCTCCTTGGACATCTTTCAAATCTCTTAACAGATTATTCCAGCTCTTTAAGTCTCTGATCTTGCCAACCAAAGACTGATCTTTCTTGCATATGTGCTTGGGTTTGAAGGAAAGCGGTTTAGGTGCAGACACCCAAACAAAGTAGTTGTATCTAGCAAAAACTGCTACTTTTAAAAGCATAGTTAAAAAAAAAAAAAAAAGCAAAACAGGGTTTGGTTAGAGGGATTCTGTGAATTACAACTTTACAATACCTGACGAATATTTCATGGATTTCTGTTGCATAAAATCCAGTTTTGACTTTGGCCATAGAGTGCTCCCTTGCCAAAGGGATCAGGGTTTGTGAGCAACCAGTCTTCTCCCCCCATCCCCCCTGTTGCAGGTCAGCTAGAACAGAAATCCAGATGAGGGAAGGGATTTTGGATTTGGTTTATGGTGAGTTACATCTTCATTGGAGGGTTTAATCTGTTTGCAGTGAAGCAATGTAGAGTTGATTTGCCCTGTTTTAGCTGGCAATGTGGCTACCAAACTTCAGTCTGTTATCTCAATAGCTCTGAGTTAAGGAAGAAACTGCCTAGGGTATGGTTACCAAATTTTGGAGAGTCTAAGACACTTGTCCCCAGTGGTGTGCTGGTACATTTTTAACATTGGACACTCTGCCAAGGCGCAGTCAGCCCTGCAATTTGAGGAGGAGGGGCAGGGATGCACTAGGGGGCAGTACATTCCTTTCTTTCTTCCCCTCCCCCCATGTAGACTCCTGCCAGCATACCTTTTCTGGCAGGAGTCTATGTATTTGGCTAGCGTGGCTCAATATCTCCACCAGAAAAGTAAAAGGAAGTTCAGGAGGAGGCCTAAACCCAAATTTTGGGAGCCGGTTCCCTCCCAAAACCGGCTCCCAAAATTCTTAAAAACCTAACAGATGGCTCTCGTGAGCTGGCACCAGCACACCACTGCTTGTTCCCCATATTCCAGGTGTGAGTGGGAGGTGGGGATCTTCCCCCATGGAAAATTAATTTTTTATTCTACATCATCTCTTACTCTCTCACCTTTCCTTGACTGGTTCTGATTTCACATTAGCAACAGTTAGTACACTTACTCAAATTTGCTGCACTTCAGCTCTGCTGCTGGTCCTTTCCTCTGGTCCTCTGTACGTTCTGCCCTCTGCCAATGTGGTAGGTCTGCTCATTCTCTCTCGCCACCAATCCCTCGCCCTCTTGCATTCTCCTTGTTACCCTGTAACATTTCTAGCCCCCACTGCTCTGTTGCCTTTCCAGCCTCCTTGCTCACTTTCCACTACCTTATACTCTCCTTTCTAGCACCAGAAAGGCAGCAGTTCTTGCCTGTTTCCTCTTCTAGTGGCTTCACTAACATTTTGACCACAGGAGATCCTTCAAGACTATTGGGCCACAGTAGAAGGGTAAGTCCATGCTTGAATAGGGAGGGAGGGGTCCAGAGAAAGTCCCTGAAAGGCAGCCAGTGGTTGGTGCATTGCCTTACCTCCTTGTGACGCTGTGTACTTTTGTGGTTATGCTTGCTTAAGGATTTGGGTTCAGCTTAGTAGTGGAACATAAGAGTAGCCATACTGGATCAGACCAGTGGTCCATCTAGCCCAGTATCCTGCTTCCAGCAGGGGCCAATCGAGGTCACAAGTACCTGGCAGAAACCTAGTTAGTAGCAACATTCCATGCTACCAAACCCAGGGTAAGCAGTGGCTTTCCCCTATGTCCATCTCAATAGCAGACTGTGGACTTTTCCTCCAGGAACTTGTCCAAACCTTATTTTAAACTCAGATAAGCTGGAAGCAAGAAGTCATAACATACTATGCCAATATTTAAAGACCTGTACTAGTTACCCATAAAATATTCAGTCTAAGTTAAAAGCTTATGTTTTTAAAATGTATGGTATTGTAATAATGGTTTCCTTGTTACAATACTATGAGCTTATCTGTGCTCAACAATCTAGTTAATATGAACTATTGACATTTTCCTACTGTTTTAGTTGCTGGTAAAGTATACTCCTTTCCCAGTAATTTCAACTGACGGTCCACAGCAATCAAGCATTTTACTTATTGAATTGTTTTGTGAAAAAGATTTATTGAGTAAAAAGAAGGCGTACGTGTTTAGGGTAGCATTCACTTAATGTTTAATGTATTTTAAGTTTGTATATTTATATGTGTATTAAAATTTTATTATAAATATATATTGTTGAAACCTGCTAGGAATATACTAATAAGGCTGTAAAAAAATATTAAATTAATGAACGTAACCATCATGGCTGAGTGCTCTGGCAAGTCTTGAAATTTGGAGAAAAATCTGAAAATCCAGTGGAAGTTAGTAATCTCAGGGCATAGAGCCTGCAAGTCAGTTTGCTTGCTTTATTCTGAAAGAGCAGTCTTTTGTCCATAGTTGAAACTTTCTGAAACTTTAAAAAAAAAAAAAAAAAAAAAAAAAAGATGTCTGTGTGAAGTGTTGCAGGGCCTCTGCCTCAAAATGCTAGTTGCCTAGATTTAAGGATCCTGACAGAGGTTCCATAGTACTTTTGTGTACATGATTTTGTAAAGTTTTCCCATGGGACTTTGTTTTTCTTTCATTGTGGGACGTTTCATACATTTTGTTTAAGGCTCCAATTTAAAATTGTACAAGCACGCTGACTTACGAAGTTTATGTAGTGTTTTTTTTTTTAAGCCCTGCTATTGCCTAAAAGTTAATCTGGCCCATAACTTCCTCTTCCCTTCCTTATCCATACTAGCAAAATTCTTTCTGGCGTACTGTTTTGGGAGAAAACACGTTTATGGACCCTTGGTGAAACTCCCCGCAGGTAACTAAAACAATTAACCTGATGCTTTGCAGCTCTTACCGACTTTCTTCCCCTTAATACATGGTCCCTCAGCAATATTACATGAAAAACTGAAGAATTAAGCACCCCGCTTATCTGATCTGGTCTGTCTAATTTTTTTTTCCTCCATGTCCTGTAAATCAGTGTTTTTATTAATCGTTATGTTTTTTTCTGCATGTATACATTTTGGTCTTCCTTATGTCACACTTGTTCAAGAGAGCACCCACTCCCACCATTGTGTCCCCCCCCCCCCCCCAACCACCTCTCTTTCTTGAGATCTCATTATTTACCCAGGAACAGGTCTCTGGAGGAAGGTTATTCCTGTACAGGGAAAGAAAAAAAAAAGTGATGTAATTGTTCAGTAATTGATGAGAAAGGAGGGTACTGAGAAGATTTCTGGAATCTCCTTTCCATGTCCAAGAACTTTGCATGCCTAACAAATCTTTTTGAGGGGGAGGTAGAGCCTTGCTGGGGGCAAAACACTGAGGGAGGGGGGGCCCTGACCTCACTTCATCTAGTCATTGGGTTCCTCTTTATTTTGTTCCTGCTGTGATACAGAGTTAGTCTTTTGTCTGTAACACAAATACATCTTCTTCCTTCTCCCCCTTACCACCCTTCTCTATTATAGTTCTATCAATGATGTCATTATGTTTTCTATTCAGTTCCCAGCTAAGCACTTCGCTGCAGGAATGTGAAAGAATAGGATTCATCTCTTCTCTACCCTTTCAGAATCTTATTCTAATCCAGCTATGGGGGACCAAGTTCAGCTTATAGCGTCAGGAGACAAAATGGACTTCAGTGACCCATCCAATTTAAAATTAACTGCTTTATAAAAGCCCAAGTTCCAGATGTGCGTGTTGTGCTTCCTGCAGGCTGTCCGTACAGGTCATTAGTTATCCTGATCTGTATTTCAGTCCCGAGAGCTCCAAACACTCTTAAATACAAATATACCTAAAGTCCATACTTTGCCAGAAAATCACAGCACTCTGCCCTCTGTCTCATGTTTTTGAAAGAAGAAATTTTTAGAAATATCTCTGCTGGAATTCATCTGTGCTTAACGTTTATTTAGAAACTAGTAAAAAAAAGCCCGTTTCTGAAAGAAATGAAACGGGTGCTAGCAAGGTTTTCCTCTAAAGGCAAATATGTTTTTATGGGAACTGTTAGGAGTGAGTATGTGTGAGAGTGAGTGAGAGAGAGTGTAGTGTGTGTCCCATGTGCAGCAATTATGCTCTCTCCCCTGCATTCATCCATATACAGCAAACGTCCTATGTGCCCTGCCCCCTTCATCCATCCATGTGCAGCATCTCTCCCCTGCCTCCTCCATCCATCGTGGTGCAGCAGTTCTCCTCTGTCCCTTGCCCTCCCCCCCTACATGTGCATCAACTCTGCATTCTCCCCTGGCCTCTCCTCCATCCACCCATATCCAGGGCCCCCCTCCCTCCATCTCTCTCCCCTCTGAGTTCCAGGCCCCCTCACTCCCCTCCGAGTTCCAGGATCCCCATTAGAGTTCCACACACCGCGCCTCCCTCCCTCCCTCCCCTTCGACTTGCAGGATGCCCCCACCCCCCTCCTCAGACTTCCACGCCTCCCTCCCTCTCTCTTTCTCTGCCCTCCGAGCACGACCTGTCCGGCAGCCCCTCGCCTTCCTAAGTGCTGGCTGTATTTTAAAAATTGTTACCTTGGGGTGCGGTGTCCACAGTGAAGGCGAGTGGTGCTTCAGACTGACTTCGCAGGTGTCTCAGCTCTGCCTCTGGTCCCGCCCTCATTTCCTGTTTCCGGAAGGGTGGGACCAGAGGCAGAGCGGAGACACATGCGAAGGCAGTCTGAAGCGCTGCTCGCCTTCACTGTGGATGCCACACCCCAAGGTAAGAATTTTTAAAATACAGCCAGCACTTAGGAAGGTGAGGGGCTGCCGGAGCACAGGTCGTGCTTGGAGGGCAGGGAGGGAGGCGCGGGAGCTGGCAACTATACAAAGTTCCCTCGAGGGCGGGGCGATTACGAACACTACACAGCTTCGCTGCCACAGAGTCAGCTTCAGAATGTTGGAGGTGCAAATTATTATATTAGAAATGCTGATGAACTCTGGGAGCCATAAAATTAGCTTTATTTTTGTGGCTAAGAAAAGATGAGTCTCAGCCATGCTATCCATGGCTTACAACATTTTTGCATTTAAGAAGGTTCTACTGTCATGGTTTCATCATGGTTCCAGTTCAGACACACACACTCTTGTTAGCTGTACTTTTCATGCTAATGAGTTCCTTGGATAGCTGCTGCAAGACTTGCACCCTAAACACTGCCAAATAAGTGAATTTAGTTGCTGCCAGTTTGGAAGTGTAGAAGCAGTTTATAATTTGTGGTGCTCTGTGGCCTAGAGTTGCTCTGTGTTGTGACCACCCTTTATTATATACAATATACTAAGTATAGCTTGAAAATGGGATAGACAATGACACAGGGACAAAGTTTATCCCTGTCCCCACAGACTCTGTCTCCATCCCTGCTCCGTCCCCATGGACTCTGTCCTCATCTGCAGAAGCCTCGAAAAATTTTGATTTTATATTTAAATCTTTTAATTATATTAAGTATAAAAAGGAACAATATGCTGTGCAACTAGTGTGTATAAGAAAACAATAACAGCGAGCAGCTTTAATAACCCTCCTCACCACCATCCTCTACCCTTCCAAACCCAACAATAGCTGATTTCTGCTACCCCAAGGAATCCTAATTTGCCCTGTTAAAATGTCCAAGGGTACAAAATAAACCCCTTTTATATGCCCTAGAGGGGAGAAATATGCCCTATGAAGCACTGTTAAGATTTTTTAAATCTGTGGATGAATAAGAAGTCATCAACAATCTCAGGATTCAGTCTAGCCCTCTTGTCTTCCACAGTCCTTCCTGCAGTAGAAGATCTCTTCTTAGAAGATGTGCTGGTAGCAGGATGTACAGGATCCCCCATGCAAATTTCGCTAGTTGTGGCTAGCATGTTTGCTTGTTTTTCAAAAAAATCGAGGTATCGTTTACATCACTCAAACATAAATAACAGTCCAGTTCATTAATAGGCTTCAAAGCAGAAAATGACGACAAGTTACATAAGTAATGCCACACTGGGAAAAGACCAAGGGTCCATCGAGCCCAGCATCCTGTCCACGACAACGGCCAGTGCAGGCCAAGGGCACCTGGCAAGCTTCCCAAACGTACAAACATTCTATACATGCTATTCCTGGAATTGTGGATTTTTCCCAAGTCCATTTAGTAGTGGTTTATGGACTTGTCCTTTAGGAAACCGTCTAACCCCTTTTTAAACTCTGCTAAGCTAACCGCCTTCACGTTCTCCGGCAACTAATTCCAGAGTTTAATTATGCGTTGGGTGAAGAAAAATTTTTAGTCCCTGTCCTCGTGGGCACTGTCCCCATTCCCATCCCTGCAGTTACTGCAGGTCCCCGTCCCTGTGTTATTCTCTACTCTGAGACTTCTGGCTTGTGTTTTCTCAGTGTATAGTTTAAAAATAATCCTGTATGTGATCTGTAGCTGTTGCCATAGATAGATGGATTAGTCCATGTCCTTTTACAGCACTTTGCCTGACATTAACTGTAGAAAACACCTGAAGTATTGGGTATTTCCTTTTTTTAACAATTTTTCACAGACCAGTTTAGATGAAAATGGCTCAACTTGATAGACAAGTCTTGTTGTTCAAAGTTGTTAAATCGTAAGAGGATTGTGAAAAATTACAAGAGGACCTTACGAGACTGGACATCTAAATGACAGATGATATTTTTAATGTGAGCAAGTGCAAAGTGAAGCATGTGGGAAAGAGGAACCCGAATTATAGCTACATAATGCAGAGTTCCATGTTCGGAGTCACCGACCAGGGAAGGGGATCTAGGCTAGAGAATGACACGGGGACAGGGACCTGCAGTAACCGTGGGGATGGAGACAGGATGCGGACAGGTTCAACAGGGGCGTGAATGGGGACAGAGTCCTTAAGGATGGGGACAAACTTTGTCCCTACGTCTCTTTCTACTTTGAAACCTGTTAATGAACTGGACTGTTAATTATGTTTGCAGACAATATTTTTAATTTTTGGAAGAACAATCAAACATGCTGGCAACAGCTAGCAAAATTTGCATGGGGGAGCCTGTACATCCTGCTACCAGTACATCTTCTAAGAAGACATCTTCTACTGCAGGAAGGACTGTGGAAGACAAGAGGGCTAGACTGAATTCTGAGATTGTTGATGACTTCTTATTCATCCACAGATTAAAAAATTCTTAACAGTGCTTCATAGGGCATATTTCTCCTCTAGGTCTTACAGAACATGTTGTATTTTGTACCCGTGAACATTTTAACAGGGTGGATTAGGATTCCTTGGGGTAGTAGAAGTCAGCTAGTGGGGTTGGAAGGGTAGAGGGTGGTGGTGGTGGGAGGGTTTAATATAGCTGCTCAGTTTATTGTTTTCTATTTGTAATTTATACACAACAGTTGCACAACATATTGTTCCTTTTTATACTTTAATAAAAAGATTTAAATATAAAATCAGTGTGGGGATGGGGTGGGGACGGGAACAGAACCTGCGGGGATGGAGATGAAGACAGAACTCACAGGCTCAAATTTTATCGCCGTGTCATTCTCTAATCTATGTGTCATTGTTGAGGATATGTTGAAACCCTCTGCTCAGTGTGCTTCTGTAGCTAAGAAAGCAAATAGAATGTTAGATATTAGGAAAGGAATAGAAAACAAAAATGAGGACATTATAATGCCTTTGTATCGCTTCATGGTGCGACCGTACCTCAAATATTTGTTCAGTTCTGGTCACCGCATCTCAAAAAAGATATAGTGGAATTAGAAAAGCTACAGAGAAGGGCGACAAAAATGATAAAGGGCATGAGGAAAGACTAAAGAGGCTAGGGCTCTTCAGCTTGGAGAAAAGACAGCTGAGGATATGATAGAGGTCTATAAAATGAGGAGTGGAATGGGTAGACTTAAATCGCTTGTTTACTCTTTCCAAAAATACTAGGACTAGGGGGCATGCAATGAAACTACAAAGTAGTAAATTTAAATTGAATCGTAGAAAATATTTCTTCACTCAATGTGTAATTAAACTCGAATTCGTTACTAGAGAAGGTAGTAAAAGTGTAGCAGGGTTTAAATAATGTTTGAATGGCTTCCTAAAGGAAAAGTCCATAGACCATTATTAAAATGGACTTGAGAAAAATCTACTGCTTATTTCTAGGATAAGCTGCATAAAATGTATTGTACTTTTTTGGGATCTTGCCAGGTATTTGTAACCTGATTTGGCCACTGTTGGAAACAGGATACTGGGCTTGATGGACCTTCGGTCTATCCCAGTATGGCAATACTTATGTACTTATATTTTTTATTGCCATCTGTATTGGATAAATCTTATTGTTAGGAATTTGCACACTGAATCTCTGCAGACTTTTAAACTCTCATGATACATTTGAAGGACTTCTTTTCAAAACCCTCTAAGTCTTAACAGGTTTCAGAAAAAAGTCCTTCAATTGTTGTTCCATTGAATCCTCTTCCCTCTCCCCACCCCAAGCTTTATATTTCTTGTATTTGACATAACTACAGAAAAAGTGGTGTATTAAACTTCAGCTGACCATAACCTTGCAATAGGAGGGTTTCCAGTGGAAGCTTTTCTTTGAATTAACTGTCTTTTAAAATGGAGGATATAGTGTATTTAGCAACCCTGTATTCACTGTTGTCCACAGGGGCATGTTTTAAGAAGCCATGTCAGAATTTTGAATCCATATCCAGGAAGAAGTAACTCTTGATTCATCGCATGTATCGAGGCTTTTCTACCATGGATAAGAGAGAGAGGTGCATGAATTTTCAAGAATATGTATAGGACATCCAAATGGCAGATGAAATTTAATGTGGATAAATGCAAAGTGGTTCACATTGGGAAGAACAATCCAAATCATAGTTACCTAATGCTTGGGTCCACCTTGGGGAGTCAGCACCCAAGAGAGAAAGATCTAGGTGTTGTTGTAGACAATCCACTAAAATCTTTTTCCCATGTGTGATGGCAGCCAAAAAAGTAAACTGGATGCTAGGAATTATTAGGAAATGGATGGTAAATAAGGCTGAGAATACTGTAATATCTCTGCATGATATCTTGAGTATTATGTTCAGTTCTGGTCACTGTATCTCAGTAGAGTCATAGCGGAATTAGAAAAGGTTCAAATGTAAAAAAAAAAAAAAAAAAGGGGGGGCGCTAGAGGATGCCTGACAAGATGGCAGCATAAGCACAGAAAACATAAACAGAAAACCTCTTACATTCCTGGCTATATCAACATAGACTATGCAATCACTCATCTGGATTCAACATCATGCCATCATCCAAAACTTTGCCTCAAGATCCAGCTTCGACACCACACCCAGATGTTATCGCCTAAGCCCTGAAAAGATGGCACCTTCCAAAGCTCCCTTTCATCCCTGTGATGCAGTGATGGAAGAGTTGAAAAACCTATGGGATTTAACTATGCATCAGTTTGTAAAGACGTGAACTAAGCACAGAACTTCTCATCTCCTCCATGCACGACTTTAGTTTGCGCCTGGAAACAGCAGAATCTAACCTTAAACAGACTACTTCTGAGCTAGAAGAACACCGCAAATCTGACTCGCTGAACTAGAAGCTTCGGTGGAAGACCTTTCAAACAAAAGTCGCCGAAACAATACGCATTCTGGAACTAAAAGAAGGAGACAAAGGCAACAATATCATACAATTCCTTGAAAATTGGCTTCCTACCATATTAAAAATCCAGTTTGAGAAACCGCTTGAGATAGAACGTGCTCACAGTACACCTGGAAAACTAAGGCCTGAAATGAAGTCACCCCGCCCGATAGTGGTGAAAATTCTCTGATTCACTCACTCTTCAAATACTTCTTGCTGCTCGTCGTACTCCAGTTTTATTCAATGGTCGCAAAATCCTCATAGTAGCCGATCTATCAAGAACATCTGCTTTCAAAAGGAAACAATTTCTTTCCATGCGCAAACGGCTGAAGGAAATCAGCGCCAAGTACAGAATCCATTATCCAGCAAAAATGATTGTCACCTTAAATAACCAAACCTGCATCTTTCAAAATCCTGCAAATCTTCAGCAATTTATAGACCAACAGCTGAACACTGGCATGGTCGGATAATCTGGTATTTCTATACATATGATAGAATAATTTTACTGTGCCATGTGCACTGTAAAGTGTCACATGTTTGACTTCTTGCCGTTACAAAACGTTTATAGATTGTGTAATGACATGCTAATAATTGTTTCTCATAAACAAAGCAGGTTCTCTTATTTCTCCTAAAGAGGGATTGAGCCTTGCTTGAGCAGCTTCTGTCTCCATTCTCTCCCCTTTCTAATCTCCTTTCTTAGGCTGAGCTTTTTTCTGCTGTTTATGCCGCATTACCTTAATTCCTCTCACTTTCTCTTACTATATAACATGTGGCTTCTCTCACTATTTCCTCACCATGTGCCTATTATTATATCCACTGAGGCTATTATGGTCAAAAGTGTTCTTCCTCTGCTTTGCCTATGAATAAAACAGGTTTTGTGTCATGGAACGTACATGGTATGAGACATCCAGTCAAAAGGAAGAAAGTATTTTTGGCACTTAAACAGGCAAAAATTATTTTTTTTTTTTACAAGAAACTCACCTGTCCAGTCTGCAGCAATATATTAACTCTGCAGGCTGGATAGGTCACTCATTTGACTCTCCAGCATTAGGGAAACATACAGTAATGGTGTTTCTATCCTTTTCCACAAAGACATTTACCTTTGAAGTTCTTGACAAATATACTGATACAGAGGACAGATGGATTATTGTAAAAATTCACATATATGTCATTTTAGTAAATGTCTATGGCCCTAATAAAGATACACCTGGATTTTTCACTGATCTTTTCCAACATGTTGCTGAATGTAGCCATGACCCTATAATAATTGGTGGGGACTTTAATGGTCCCCTAGACCCGTGGCTGTGTAGGCAATCAAAATCACCATATCACACCAAATCACACTCCATGTTACTCTCTTTTATTAAACAATATCACTTCTCCGAGGACAAGCAGGCTGCTTGTTCTCACTGATGGGTGACGTCCACGGCAGCCCCTCCAATCGGAATCTTCACTAGCAAAGTCCTTTGCTAGCTCTCGCGCGCCCGCGCGGCCGTCTTCCCGCCCGAAACCGGCTCGAGCCGGCCAGTCTTCTTTCGTCCGCACTCGGTACGGCTGTGTTTTTGCCGTGTCGAGCCCCGGAGAGTCGACCTCGCGCGTCCGTTATCTTAATCGACGTGTTTTTCTTCGGAAAAGTTCTCTTTTCGTTCGGGAAGTGCTCCGAAAACCCCCTTGGGTTTCGTTTGCCCCTTCCCGTATTTCCAGTTTTTGCCCCGGTAAGTTTTCTTTCGTCGTCGGGGTAGGCCTCTTTTCGGCCTCGGTCGAGATTTTTCTCCCTTAAAGTTTTGGTGCTCAAATTCGTCATTTCGGATTTTGATTTCGCCGGCGTGATTTTTCCGCCCATGACATCGAAGCCTTCCAGCGGCTTCAAGAAGTGCGCCCGGGTAATCTCGCTCACTGATAGGCACTCTTCGTGTCTTCAGTGTCTGGGGGCCGAGCACCGTCCTCAGAACTGTAGTCTGTGTTCCCTGTTACAAAGGCGAACTCAGATAGCGAGATTGGCCCAGTGGAACGTTTTGTTCTCGGGTCTTTCGTCGGCATCGGCACCGGGGTCATCGAGTGCATCGACGTCATCAGCGTCCAGACCTTCATCCTCGGCCGCCAGTGCATCGAGTGCATCGAGGCATCGGCCCTCTGCATCGGCGCCGAGACATCGGATAGCTGCATCGACGTCGGTGGTACCGGGACCTCGTCTCCTGATGTCGTCGGACGGTGGTGCATCGTCAGGAGTGCAGGTGAGGGCTGTCCATTCCCCTGCTGGTGGCGGTGAGCCTTCGGGTGGGTCTCCCCCTACCCTGAGGGCTCCTGCGGTACAGCCCCCCCGCGATCGACCTGCTTCGACCTCGGCCCCGAGGAAGCGACGGATGGATTCTACGTCCTCCTCATCGGTGCCGGGGAGCTCCGGTGACATGCTTCGGAAGAAATCGAAGAAGCATCGACACCGGTCTCCTCCCCGCGTCGGCACCGAGAGCTCTGGGTCGCCGAGGGAGTCGGCACCCAGCAGGCATCGGCACCGAGAGGACCGCTCACCCTCTGTTCATGAGGTGTCGATGCGCTCCACTCTGGACAGCCCGGAACAGCCTCCACGCCCGGGACAGGTTCTGACGTCGACGCCTGCATCGACCTCCATGCCTTTCTCTGCAGCCGCTCTGAACGAGAGCCTCCGGGCCGTTCTCCCAGAGATTCTGGGAGAGCTGTTGCGCCCTACCCCTCCGGTACCGGTGGTGCTTGCGCCTCCGGTACCGTCGAGCGTGGCGCCGGCTGGCCCATCGCCCGGGGTGAGGTCCCCGACGTCGGTACCGCGTGCAGTGCCGACTGCGGCCACCTCCCAGGAAGGCTCCCCGACTACGTCGGCGGAGGGAGCTTCGCCGATGCGGGCGAGGGAGTCTACCTCTCGACGCCCCCATCATGGACGTGGCTCCACGGAATCGAGTCGGGCGAGGTTGCAGACACAGGTCCGTGAACTTGTCTGACACTGAGGGTGAGGCCTCGTGGGAAGAGGAAGAAGACCCCAGATATTTCTCTGACGAGGAGTCTGAGGGTCTTCCTTCCGATCCCACTCCCTCTCCTGAGAGACAGCTTTCTCCTCCCGAGAGTCTGTCTTTTGCTTCCTTTGTCCGGGAGATGTCTACGGCCATCCCCTTCCCGGTGGTTGTGGAGGACGAGCCCAGGGCTGAAATGTTTGAGCTCCTGGACTATCCTTCTCCACCTAAGGAAGCGTCCACTGTTCCCTTGCACCATGTCCTGAAAAAGACATTGCTTGCGAACTGGACCAAGCCACTAAGTAATCCCCACATCCCCAAGAAGATCGAGTCCCAGTACCGGATCCATGGGGACCCAGAGCTGATGCGCACTCAGTTGCCTCACGACTGGAGTTGTGGATCTGGCCCTAAAGAAGGCTAAGAGTTCTAGGGAGCATGCTTCGGCGCCCCCGGGCAAAGACTCTAGAACCTTAGACTCCTTTGGGAGGAAGGCCTACCATTCCTCTATGCTCGTGGCCAAAATCCAGTCTTACCAGCTCTACACGAGCATACACATGCGGAACAATGTGCGGCAGTTGGCGGGCTTGGTTGATGCTCTTCCCCCTGAGCAAGCCAAGCCTTTTCAGGAGGTGGTCAGGCAGCTGAAGGCGTGCAGAAAATTCCTGGCCAGAGGGGTGTATGACACCTTTGATGTTGCGTCCAGGGCCGCTGCTCAAGGTGTGGTGATGCGCAGGCTCTCATGGCTGCTTGCCTCCGACCTAGAGAATAGACTCCAGCAGCGGATTGCGGACTCGCCTTGCCGTGCGGACAATATTTTTGGAGAGAAGGTCGAGCAGGTGGTAGAGCATCTCCACCAGCGGGATACCGCATTCGACAAGTTCTCCCGCCGGCAGCCTTCAGCATCTACCTCTACAGGTAGAAGATTTTTTGGGGGAAGGAGGACTGTTCCCTACTCTTCTGGCAAGCGTAGGTACAATCCTCCTTCTCGACAGCCTGCGGCCCAGGCTAAGCCCCAGCGCGCTCGCTCTCGTCAGCAGCGTGCGCCTCAGCAAGGCCCCGCGGCTCCCCAGCAAAAGCAAGGGGCGAGCTTTTGACTGGCTCCACCTCAAAACCTCCAAATTGTCCACCGGGAGCTCAGTCTTACAGCTTCCAGCACAAGCAGGTACTTGCAGAGGAACTCTCAGCGCCAATGCGGTCGAGCCCGTGCCATCCGGGCAAGAAGGGCTGGGATTCTATTCCAGGTACTTCCTTGTGGAAAAGAAAACAGGGGGGATGCGTCCCATCCTAGACCTAAGGGCCCTGAACAAATATCTGGTCAAAGAAAAGTTCAGGATGCTTTCCCTGGGCACCCTACTTCCCATGATTCAGGAAAACGATTGGCTATGCTCTCTGGACTTGAAGGATGCCTACACACACATCCCGATACTGCCAGCTCACAGACAGTATCTGCGATTTCAGCTGGGCACACGTCACTTCCAGTACTGTGTGCTACCCTTTGGGCTCGCCTCTGCGCCCAGGGTGTTCACAAAGTGCTTGGCTGTAGTAGCAGCAGCACTTCGCAGGCTGGGGGTGCACGTGTTCCCATATCTCGACGATTGGCTGGTGAAGAACACGTCCGAGGCAGGAGCCCTGCAGTCCATGCAGATGACTATTCGCCTCCTGGAGCTGCTGGGGTTTGTGATAAATTACCCAAAGTCCCACCTTCTCCCGGCGCAGAGACTCGAATTCATAGGAGCTCTGCTGGATTCTCGGACGGCTCGCGCCTATCTCCCAGAGGCGAGAGCCAACAACTTGTTGTCCCTCGTCTCGCGGGTGCGAGCGTCTCAGCAGATCACAGCTCGGCAGATGTTGAGATTGCTGGGCCACATGGCCTCCACAGTTCATGTGACTCCCATGGCCCGCCTTCACATGAGATCTGCTCAATGGACCCTAGCTTCCCAGTGGCTTCAGGCTGCTGGGGATCTAGAAGACGTGATCCACCTGTCCACGAGTTTTCTCGAATCCCTGTATTGGTGGACGATTTGGTCCAATTTGACTCTGGGACGTCCTTTCCAAATTCCTCAGCCACAAAAAGTGCTGACCACGGATGCGTCTCTCCTGGGATGGGGAGCTCATGTCGATGGGCTTCACACCCAAGGAAGCTGGTCCCTCCAGGAACGCGATCTACAGATCAATCTTCTGGAGTTGCGAGCGGTCTGGAACGCTCTGAAGGCTTTCAGAGATCGGCTGTCCCACCAAATTATCCAAATTCAGACAGACAACCAGGTTGCCATGTACTATGTCAACAAGCAGGGGGGCACCGGATCTCGCCCCCTGTGTCAGGAAGCCGTCAGCATGTGGCTCTGGGCTCGCCATCAAGGCATGGTGCTCCAAGCCACATATCTGGCAGGCGTAAACAACAGTCTGGCCGACAGACTGAGCAGGATTATGCAACCTCACGAGTGGTCGCTCAACTCCCGAGTGGTGCGCCAGATCTTCAAAGCGTGGGGCACCCCCTTGGTGGATGTCTTCGCATCTCGAGCAAACCACAAAGTCCCTCAGTTCTGTTCCAGGCTTCAGGCCCCCGGCAGACTGGCATCGGATGCCTTCCTCCTGGATTGGGGGGAGGGCCTGCTGTATGCTTATCCTCCCATTCCTCTGGTGGGGAAGACTTTGTTGAAACTCAAGCAAGACCGAGGCACCATGATTCTGATTGCTCCTTTTTGGCCGCGTCAGATCTGGTTCCCTCTTCTTCTGGAGTTATCCTCCGAAGAACCGTGGAGATTGGAGTGTTTTCCGACCCTCATCACGCAGGACGAAGGGGCTCTTCTGCATCCCAGCCTCCGGTCCCTGGCTCTCACGGCCTGGATGTTGAGAGCGTAGACTTTGCCTCTTTGGGTCTGTCAGAGGGTGTCTCCCGCATCTTGCTTGCTTCCAGGAAAGATTCCACTAAGAGGAGTTACTTCTTTCTATGGAGGAGGTTTGCCGTCTGGTGTGACAGCAAGGCCCTAGATCCTCGCTCTTGTCCTACACAGACCCTGCTTGAATACCTTCTGCACTTGTCTGAGTCTGGTCTCAAGACCAACTCTGTAAGGGTTCACCTTAGTGCGATTAGTGCATACCATTACCGTGTGGAAGGTAAGCCGATCTCAGGACAGCCTTTAGTTGTTCGCTTCATGAGAGGTTTGCTTTTGTCAAAGCCCCCTGTCAAGCCTCCTACAGTGTCATGGGATCTCAATGTCGTTCTCACCCAGCTGATGAAACCTCCTTTTGAGCCACTGAATTCCTGCCATCTGAAGTACTTGACCTGGAAGGTCATTTTCTTGGTGGCAGTTACTTCAGCTCGTAGAGTCAGTGAGCTTCAGGCCCTGGTAGCCCAGGCCCCCTACACCAAATTTCATCATAAGAGTAGTCCTCCGCACTCACCCTAAGTTCTTGCCAAAGGTCGTGTCGGAGTTCCATCTGAACCAGTCAATTGTCTTGCCAACATTCTTTCCCCGTCCTCATTCCTGCCCTGCTGAACGTCAGCTGCACACATTGGACTGCAAGAGAGCATTGGCCTTCTACCTGGAGCGGACACAGCCCAACAGACAGTCCGCCCAATTGTTTGTTTCTTTTGATCCCAATAGGAGGGGAGTGGCTGTAGGGAAACGCACCATATCCAATTGGCTAGCAGATTGCATTTCCTTCACTTACGCCCAGGCGGGGCTGGCTCTTGAGGGTCATGTCACGGCTCATAATGTTAGAGCCATGGCTGCGTCGGTAGCCCACTTGAAGTCAGCCTCCATTGAAGAAATTTGCAAAGCTGCGACGTGGTCATCTGTCCACACATTCACATCTCATTACTGCCTGCAGCAGGATACCCGACGCGACAGTCGGTTCGGGCAGTCAGTTCTTCAGAACCTGTTTGGGCTTTAGGATCCAACTCCACCCCCCGAGGGCCCTGTTTGTTCTGTTCCAGGCTGCACTCTCAGTTAGTTGGTAAATTTTTTAGGTCAATCTCAGTTATGTCCTCGCCGTTGCGAGGCCCAATTGACCATGGTTGTTGTTTTGAGTGAGCCTGGGGGCTAGGGATACCCCATCAGTGAGAACAAGCAGCCTGCTTGTCCTCGGAGAAAGCGAATGCTACATACCTGTAGAAGGTATTCTCCGCGGACAGCAGGCTGATTGTTCTCACAAACCCGCCCGCCTCCCCTTTGGAGTTGAGTCTTCCCTTGTATCTCTTTTGCTACATACGAGACTGGCCGGCTCGAGCCGGTTTCGGGCGGGAAGACGGCCGCGCATGCGCGCGAGAGCTAGCAAAGGACTTTGCTAGTGAAGATTCCGATTGGAGGGGCTGCCGTGGACGTCACCCATCAGTGAGAACAATCAGCCTGCTGTCCTCGGAGAATACCTTCTACAGGTATGTACCATTCGCTTTATAGACCCTTGGCATCTCCATAACCTGGACAATAGAGAATTTACCTTTTCCCTCTAATTATCACCAAAGTTTTACCAGAACAGATTTTTTTCTATTGTCAAATACTCTCCCAGGTTCTCTATTAAAAGCCAAAATAGGTACAATCTCCATCTCTGTGCTCCCATCTCAATACAACTGCAATTGTTTTCCCAACACTCCAACAAAAAATCCTTAATGGAGGCTTAGCCCATCAATTTTGACGAGGAAAATACAACTAGAATTTGTTCTTTCATTAAGGAATATTTTCTTCATAATAACCCAACAGATACCAATCCAATTATTAACTGAGAAGCTTTTAAAGCTTCCCTGAGAGCAGAATTTATTTCTTTGTCCTCACACTTAAACAAAATAAATAATAAACATCTAAATGATCTAGAAGCCAGATTAAAAAGATTTAGAACAAAAATATATTATAGATCCAAATCCTAACATTCTCAAGGATATATTTCAAAATAGATATGATTATAACAAAATATGGGCATCAAGAGCTGGTCATGAAATCTTTATCCATAAAAAACCCAATATGCAGAAATGTACAAAAGTAGTCATTTATTAGCAAACTACTTTAAAGGAATTTGCGTTTTTGTTCTTTTTATTTTTATTTGATATTAACAAAAAGGCTTTAACCAACACAAAAGATACCCTCCATGCTTTTTCACTCATTCTGTACCTCCCTTTACTCTTCAGAGTCACACAATAACACTGCAGATTTACAAAACTTCTTGGATTCCCTAAACAACCCTATATTTTCAATGGCTGAACAAACCACTTTGAAATCCCCAATAAAAGTTCAAGAAATACGTGAAGCCATTAAACAACTCAATATAGGTAAAACTCTAGGCTCTGATGGGCTTACATGTGAATTATTCAGATTATTTACAAACAAATTAGTTCATCTCTTAAAAGTTACATTTTGAAGAATTAAAAAATAACAGCACAACTCTCAACAGATTTAATGATGCTATTATCACCATTCTACCTAAACCAAATAAAGACCCAGCACAAGTTGCTAATTTTAGGCCCATTTAATTACTCATTATACAATTTTTTGCAAAACTCTTAACCAACAGATTAACACCTATAATTTGAAAAATCATTCATCCTAACTTTGGTTTCATGCCCAACAGGCTCCTATCTGACAATGCTTGTTTATTTCACTGTATTTCCAATTATGCCCAATCTTACCCTGACCCCATTGTAGCTTTGTCAATAGATGCAGAAAAGGCATTTGACAGCGTGGAGTGGTGGTACTTCTTTCAAGTACTTTATTGGTCTAGGATCCCCCATGGAGTTTATCAACAAAATTAAAGTATTATACAGCTCTCCATCAGCATGCAATCTAGCAAACAATTCCCTATCTGAACCCATAACTCTCCACAGAGGAACCCATCGGGGGTGCCCATTATCCCCCCTACTATTTAATATAGCTCTAGAACCATTATTGATTGCCATCTGCTCTTACCCACGCATAACTGGAGTAAATATGAAAACAATCAAAGTCCAAATTTCAGCATATGCTGATGACATCATGTTGTTCTTATCCAACCCAGAACAGTCATTAAAACACTTCCTCAAATTAGTAGACAAATATACCTTCTTTTCAGATTATAAAATAAATATACAAAAAAACAGAAGCATTACCTCAACATTGACACGCTGTCCTCACTTGGATTTCGGAATTCTGCTCTCTCTCCTGGTTCTCTTCTTATCTCTCACAGCATACTTTTAGTGTATACTCTGGTGGTTCCTCCTCTTCCTCTATCCCGCTGTCAGTGGGTGTACCTCAAGGATCTGTTCTAGGACCTCTCCTTTTCTCCATCTATACTTCCTCCCTTGGTGCTTTGATCTCATCACACGGCTTTCAGTATCACCTTTACGCTGATGACTCCCAGATCTACCTCTCCACACCAGTAATCTCGGCAGAAATCCAGTCCAAGGTATCTGCCTGCCTCTCTGGCATTGCTACCTGGATGTTTCACCGCCACCTGAAACTCAATATGTCCAAAACTGAGCTCCTTATCTTCCCTCCTAAACCAACCTCTTCCCTTCCTCCATTCTCTGTTTCTGTCAACAACACGCTCATTCTTCCTGTCTGGTCTGCTCGCAACCTTGGGGTCATCTTCAACTCCTCCCTCTCCTTCTCTGCCCATATTCAACAGATTGCTGAAACCTGTTGTTTCTTCCTTTATAACATCGCCAGAATTCGCCCTTTCCTTTCTGAACACGCTATCAGAACCCTCATCCAAACTCTCATCACCTCTCGCTTAGACTACTGCAACTTGCTTCTCTCAGGTTTTCCATTCAGCCATCTCTCTCCTCTTCAATCTGTTCAAAACTCTGCCGCACGACTAATATGTCGTCAGTCGTTATGCCCATATCAGCCCTCTCCTGAAATCACTTCACTGGCTCCCTATCCGTTTCCGTATACAATTCAAGCTCCTCTTGTTGACCTATAAGTGCATTCACTCTGCAGCCCCTCACTACCTCTCCACCCTCATCTCTCCCTACACTCCTTCCCTAGAACTCCGTTCACTAAGCAAATCTCTCCTAATTGCACCCTTCTCCTCTATCGCTAACTCCAGACTCTGCTCCTTCTATCTCGCCGCACCTTATGCCTGGAATAGGCTTCCTGAGCCATTATGTCTAGCTTCATCCCTGGCTGCCTTCAAATCCGGGCTAAAGGCCTACCTGTTTGATGCTGCTTTCGACTCCTGGCTTGTAACTTTTATCTTATCCTTATGTGTCCTTCTGTCTGTCCTTCTCTTCTCCTTTTTGGTCCTGTCTGTTTGTCCTGATTTAGATTGTAAGCTCTTTTGAGCAGGGACTGTCTTCTTCATGTTCAATTGTAAAGCACTGCGTACGACTGGTAGCGCTATAGAAGTGATTTATAGTAGTAGTACTCATGCTACCCCAGATATTTTTTCGCCATATGGACTCGTATGGTCCTCCAAAAATCTAAAATATTTAGGCATTGAACTTTCAACTACCCTGGAAAACACAATAGAAGTTAATACTAAAAAGAATCCTGGATACAATACATTCCTTACTGTAATCATGGTATCCATTACATACATTCTAAGCATGATTCCAATTCTGTTCTCCGCATTCTACAAGCAACTAGACAATCTACTGAGCACTTTCCTATGGTCTGGGATAACACCTAAATTAGCCCTCAACTCTCAAACACTTCCTCTGGATTCAGTTAAACCATTGTCTTGACTCAGCTCAAGAATATTTTTCAAATATCAAACCTGATGCTCCCTCCATCTTTGAATTCATGGCAATAGCCAACAAAAAAGATCATGTCGCCTCGCTATTATACAAGTTTCTAATTTCTCATAGCCTTGGTGGAAAGTCTAGCCTTCATTCAGTATGGGGAAAATGACCTATAATCTAACGAATAATCGGTGGACACTTTTTTTTGGTCTAAAATAAGTAGACCAATAGCATCTGCAAATTATATTAAATCTTTTTTTTTCATGCATCACAGAACTCTGTGGGCTCTACAAAAAATGCATGTTGCCAGACTTCTCGACAACAACCTGTGTTGCTCCTGCAAATCTGCCAAAGGCACCTATGTACATTGTAATCCACAGGGTGCAGGGAGGGTTGTATTCCACAATGCTCTGCCCTTCTCCCATAATCCTCTGCCCTTGAAGTATGGGTTTGTAATCCACAGGGTACAGGGAAAGCTGTAATCCACCCTGCTCTGTACTTCTCCCCAAAATCCCCTGCGCCTTGCAGTCTTCTCCCCCAGGCCACACCAGGGGGTCAAATATGCCTCTTCTACTTCCTCAGCTGTAGTCCTCCTCAAACACCCAGCTCCAACCTAGGCAGCTGTCTGGTCCTGCTGCCCAGGCATCAGTCTCTCCCTGGAACCCTCCCCTGCTGCTCTCCCCTAGCCTTTGCCCGTTGCCTGAGACAATAGTTCCGCAGTGGGGCGAGTCTCTCAGCGTCTAGACTCCCAACTGTATGAAACTTACAGACTGAGGCAGTCCCTTCTCCCAGTCCGCCTTTCTCTTCCCTCCCTCCCTTCCGCCCCTGGAAGGGAAATGGAGTAACCATGCTCTTTCACCTCCCATTTCTCCCAGGATCACCCCACCTTGGTCCAGACAAAGAGCCCACTTGCTTCTAAACAGCAATTTAAACAGATCTCTGGTTCTCCCCTTGTTTTTCCTTTAACCCAGTCACAATAAACACACTATGGCTTGTTCAGCTTCAATCCTTGCTCCACTCCCTTCCCCCTATCAGGCAAGGGAATGTAAGGGTTCCACTCTTTCTCTGTCAGCACTAACTCCTGACAACCTCCCATGTGACACAGGTTGAAACCTTCATTCATTAGTTCACCTCTGACGTAGCCACATTTTCCCTCCCTTCATTAGGCCGGAGAACCAAGCTGCCATCAGCCCTCTTAGCTCTCTACCTTTTACTCGAGCCAGAGCAAAGATGTCCATAGGCTTCTCTTCCACTATCTCTCCACTCTCTTCCGTCCCACCCTCCACCGGTTGCCAATCCATAGGCTCTTCTACAATCCTCTCCTCCAGCTGCCCCTCATCCACCTGATTGATCTTTCTCAGAGCCTCCTCCCTCCCCTTAGCATCCCGGGACTGGTAGTGCGAATAACTCTTCCTGGCTGTATTTCCTGCAAGGGCTGCTGGGAATTGTAGTCCTTGGGTCTCCATGTTCTCTCTGAGGAGGCTGACCAGCTGCTTTCTCTAACCTGTTTGATCCTTGGGGACCAGAATCTAAGGGCTCTGCCCTCCTGTGTGGGTTCAGGACACCCTAAAGGAGACCTTCTCCCTCCTGCCTTAGCTGTTTCCCACTCCATGCCCCTGAACTCTTCACAACATATGTTAATTGAATGCAAACGCACTCTCCAATTTTGGAATGAAGTTTGGCAAATAATATCAGACGTCTTGCAAAACTTTCTGCAAGCAAAATTATATTTGGATCCCTGACTTTGGAAAATCCGACAGACATATATACTTCTAAATTACGATACTTTAATTACAATAGCTCTTAAAATGGTATTATCCACTTGGAAAGATAATACTAAACTCAATTCTTTCGTCTGGTGGCATCCCAGAATACAAATTCACATTTGAAACTTCTCTTGCCATCAAGTTTAAAACCTCTCAACAAACTGACAAAGTCTGGTTACCTATTAAACACTACTTGGCACAAGAAAGGACTCACTCAGTTACATGATGATTATATCCAATTATACTTTTTACTTCATAGTCTGGATCTCATCTTACATGTATGTCAATGCCACTTATTGCTGTATTACTATAACATATGTAGTTGTAATCTTTAAACAAGGAAAAGGTCTAATAATACTACAAGAACATAAGCACTGTCATACTGGGAAAAGAACAATGGTCCATCAAGCCCAGCATCCTGTCTCCAACAGCAGCCAATCCAGGCTTCAAGAACCCGGCAACTCCCCCCCCCCCCCCCCCCCCCCTCCCCCCAAATACTACAAGAACATAAGCACTGTCATACTGGGAAAAGAACAATGGTCCATCAAGCCCAGCATCCTGTCTCCAACAGCAGCCAATCCAGGCTTCAAGAACCCGGCAACTCCCCCCCCCCCCCCCCCCCCCAAAAAAAAAAAAAAAAATTAATAATGTTCAATGGACTTTCCCTCGGAAATCTGTTCAAACCCCCTTTAAACTCCGTAAGACCAGCTGCTGTCACTACATTCTCTGGCAACGAGTTCCAGAGTCCAACTACACGCTGAATAAAGAAAATCTTTCTCCTGTTTATTTTAAATCTACCATATTCTAGCTTCATCTTGTGTCAGTAGTAGAGCAGACAGATGTGAAGTGTTTGTTTACACTTTCAAACAACAATGGAACCAGGGGACTACTACTACTACTATAAATCATTTCTATAGCGCTACCAGTCGTACGCAGCGCTTCACAATTGAACATGAAGAAAAGACAGTCCCTGCTCAAAAGAGCTTACAATCTAAATCAGGACAGACAGGACCGATAAGGGTAGGACAGACAGAAGGACACATAGGGAAAAGGGACTATTGAAGAGAGGAAGACAAGATAAAGGTTACGAGCAAGTGACAAGTTAGGAGTCAAAAGCAGCATCAAACAGGTAGGCCTTTAGCCAGGATTTGAAGGCGGCCAGGGATGGAGCTAGACGTAACGGCTCAGGAAGCCCATTCCAGGCATCAGGTGCGGTGAGAGAAAAGGAGCGCTCATTATCTTGTAGACTTCTATCATATCACCCCTCAGCCGCCTTTTCTCCAAACTGAAGAGCCCTAACCTTCTCAGCCTTTCCTCATAGGGAAGTTATTCCATCCCTTTTATCATTTTCGTCGCCCTTCTCTGCACCTTCTCCAGTTCCTTTATATCTTTCTTGAGATACGGCGACCAGAATTGGACACAATATTCGAGGTGCGGTCGCACCATGGAGCGATACAACGGCATTATAACATCCTCGTGTTTGTTTTCCATCCCTTTCCTAATAATACCCAACATTCTGTGCGCTTTCTTAGCCGCCGCAGCACACTGAGCAGAAGTTTTTAACGTCTTATCCACGATGACTCCCAGATCCCTTTCTAGGTCTGTGACTCCTAACGCGGAACCTTGCATGACATAGCTGTAATTCGGGTTCCTCTTACCCACATACATCACTTTGCACTTGTCAACATTGAACTTCATCAGCCACTTGGACGCCAATCTCCCAGTCTTGTGAGGTCCTCCTGTAATCTTTCACACTCCTCCTGCGACTTGACAACCCTGAATAACTTTGTGTCGTCTGCGAATTTAATTACCTCACTCATTACTCCCATCTCTAGGTCATTTATAAATATGTTAAAAAGCATCAGTCCAGCACAGAACCCTGTGGGACCCCACTAACTACCCTTCTCCATTGAGAATACTGACCATTCAATCCTACTCTCTGCTTCCTATCTTTCAACCAGTTCTTAATCCATAGTAATACCCTACCTCCGATCCCATGGCTCTCCAGTTTCCTCTGGAGTCTTTCATGAGGCACTTTGTCAAACACCTTTAGAAAATCCAGAAACACAATATCCACCGGCTCCCCATTGTCCACATGTTTGTTCACCCCCTCAAAAAAATGCAGTAGATTGGTGAGGCAAGACTTCCCTTCACTAAATCCGTGTTGACTTGGTCTCATCAGCCCATGTTTTTGTATGTGCTCTGTAATTTTATTCTTAATAATAATAGCCTCTACCATTTTGCCCGGTACCGACTTCAGACTCACCGGTCTATAATTTCCCGGATCTCCTCTGGAACCTTTTTAAAAAATCAGCGTAACATTGGCTACCCTCCAGTCTTCCGGTACCACACCTGATTTTAGTGATAGATTGCATATTACTAATAGTAGCTCTACAAGTTCATTTTTCAGTTCTCTTAATACTCTGGGATGAATACCATCTGGTCTAGGTGATTTACTACTCTTCAGTTTGCAGAACTGAGCCATTACATCCTCTAAGTTTACAGAGAATTCATTTAGTTTCTCTGACTCGCCTGCTTCAAATATCCTTTCCGGCACCGGTGTCCCACCCAAATCCTCCTCGGTGAAGACCGAAGCAAAGAATTCCTTTAATTTCTCCACTACGGCTTTGTCATCCCTGATTGCCCCTTTAACACCATTTTCGTCCAACGGCCCAACCGATTCTTTAGCTGGCTTCCTGCTTTTTAATGTATCTAAAAAAAATTTTTACTATGTATTTTCGCTTCTAACTTTTTTTTTCAAAGTCCTTTTTAGCCCTCCTTATCTCCGCTTTACATTTGGCTTGGCATTCCTTATGTTTTATCTTGTTGTTTTCAGTTGGTTCTCTTCCCCACTTTCTGAAGGATTGTTTTTTGGCTCTTTTTTTTTTTTCTTTTTTTTTAATTTACGCAATACAGGTTGTAATCACAAAGTACATATTATAAAACCAGGCGTGCATTCCAAACCTAATAAACATGTTATACGTCCCTAGTTCATGGCACTCTTTATTTTGGTGACATCCTGTATTGTATTTTCTTATGAGTAATTTGATCCCCCCCATCCAAACTACCTTTCATTCCTTCAGACTCTCTCCATTCCCAGTCTCATCATTCGAACCCCCCCCCAATGCAGTCCTGTATTCTCCTTCCTCATCTCTTCCCTCTCTCCTTTCTTCTTAGGTGATCGCATTTAAGCAGTCTGTCCACAGCTTGGTATATTGCTTATTGTCTGGTCTGATGGTTTTAGAATAGATTCGCCTCTCATGTGTGCCAACTTCCCTCATCTTTGTTCTCCATACCGCTCCTAATGCACCCTCTTCAGAGATCCAAACATGTAGAATAGTTTTCCTGACCAGCAGGAGTGAGATATACACCAACCTCCTGTAAGGTTGTGACAGGCCTTGTGCTACTAATAAGGATTGATCCCCCAACAGTAAAGTTGCATAGTCCCATTCTATCGTTTTCTGTATGACAGTATTAAGTACCTGAATGGCGTCATCCCACAGCACTAGAGCCGGGCACTCTAAAAAGGAGTGAAGCAGTGCCCCCCCCCCCTGCATTTATTGCATCTGTCATCTTCCCAGAGTCCCAAATGTACCCCCCCCCCTTCGCCTTAGAAATGTATGCTCTATGTAAAATCTGGTATTGCGTCTCCTGCAAGTCAGCCGCCTTAACCATTTCATATAATGTTGAAAATAACATCCTAAACGTTTGGGTAGTATAGGTGGCACCCAAGTCCCCGTTCCATTTATTTGCCAGTGTATCCATCTCTTCCATCTGCCTGTTCATATTTAGGACCTTGTACCAAGTCGATAAGCCATTGAGTTGGTATGGGATCTTAAGGAGAATCTTATCTAGGGGACCCCAAGTCCATGCCTCCCCATGTTCTGCCCTCAATGAGGACCAGTTATGTCTAACCTGAAGATATTGCAGCATATCGGCGTTTGTCAGATCCCACTTCTCCTTTGCCTGTTCAAAAGTATCAAAAATGTCCAGGTCAGGCGTTAATAGCTGCCCCAAGATCCTGCATCCCTCTCTCTCCAAATAATAAAGGCCGATCGTCCCATCCCGGGCTGGAATGCCTCATTACCCACTATGCTCAGAAAGGGTGAGGCGTCTGGCGACCTCTGTTGTTTTCCCCTCCACCACACCCATGCTCTCCTGATTGGCTTCAGGAAACCTCATCTGCTAGTAATGTTGGGGTTACCACTCTAGCTCCTGTGTATTAAGCTTATGAACGACCATGGTCGGCTCCAACTCTCCAACCCCCCCTTTGGCTTATACCGGTTCTGCTCAATTATCCCTTCATAAATAAAACGCATCAAAGCTGCCACGTTATATATGCGCAAATCAGGGAGGCCCAACCCACCCATCTCCTTCTTTAGCAAGAGCTTGACATATCCTATCCTGGCCCCTTTCCCACACCAAATGAAAGACCTGATAATCGACCGAAACAGGCGTTCATCTTTTCTTAGCATCCAAATGGGGGCTGCTTGTAATGGGTATAAAATCTTAGGTAATAAGATCATCTTAACCAGAGCAACTCTGCCCATTAGGGAAAGCGGCAGCTCCTTCCATTTGTCACACAGTTGCCTAATTCTTTCTACCTGATCAGTCACATTTCTCTTATAAAAAATTTTTTGGCTTGTGCTGAGAAACACCCCTAAGTATCTCATCGCTCCCCTAGCTTGTGTGATAGGTAACCCCTCCATCCCCGGGTCCCCCTCTATCCCTGATAACGGTAGTAATTCCGATTTAGTACAGTTAACTCTCAGCCCTGATAGGTTTCCAAATTCCCCTATCAACTCTAAAGCCCTTGGTAAGTCTCTGCGGGCATTCGCCACATAAAGCAAAATGTCATCTGCAGAGAGGTTTGATCGAAACTCTCTGTTCCTCACCCTGATCCCCCTTATATTTGCGCTACTTCGGATTTTTATGGCCAATGGTTCAATCGCCAGCAGAAGAAGAAGTGGGGAGAGGGGACACCCCTGTCTGGTACCCCTTCCTAACAGGAACCTATTAGTGAGCTTCCCATTTACCATTATCTGTGTCGTGGGGAGTCTATAAAGGGCTTCAATCCATGAGACCAGCGCTCCTGATATTCCATATCTTCCCAGTCTCAAATAGGGCCATGAGATACTATCAAAGGCCTTTTCCATATCCAACCCTACAATGGCTTCTAACCCTCCCTCTTCCCTACACTCTTGGATAGCCATCAGGGCTCGCATGATGTTCATGGAGCCATAACGACCCGGGACAAAGCCTACTTGATCTTCATTGATCAGCTCGGGCAATACCTGATTTATACGTCTGACCAATATAGCTGCGAGTAGTTTAACGTCTTGGTTTAGCAGAGAGCTTGGGTGGTATGAGCCCACTTGGCTTTGGCAAGAGTATTATATGGGCCATATTTTGTACGGTCAGTCCCTCTTCTACTAGCCCATTAAACCATGCCCCCCAGCGGCGGTGCCACCAAATCACTGAGGATACGATAATATTCGGGTCCAAAACCATCTGGTCCCGGCGCCTTAGTGAGTTTCAGCATTTTAATACCTAGCCTTATCTCTTTTTTTTTTTTTTCTGTCACAGGCCCATTTAGGGTGCCCAATTGTTCCCCCGTCAGCCTTGGTATCCTTAGCCCTTGAAAAAACTCTTCATACTTATCTGCGTCGAGAGCCTGGGCTTTATATAATGAACTATAGTATTAGACAAATTGCTGCCTAATCTGCAAGGCCTCTGCTCTTTTGCAACCACCACCCAGACATGCATGCCATATTCCTCCCTGGAATTCGATGCTTTCACCTTACTCCTCTCGCCCTCCTTGTGCCCCATATGCCACACACACTAAGAGTACTACTCCTCCCGACTCCCCCGCCCCATTCGCCCTTCTCATGCATTTCCTCCGTCCCCACCTCCCTCCCCTCTCCTTTACCATATTTACCTCCCACATCTTTCACCTACCCGGTTCAGCCCAAGAAGTCCCGAGCCCCCCCCTCCCCCTCATGGTTCAACATTACTCGTACTTACTTATTACAGGTTTATGTGTCAGGGTTATCAACGCCCCAGAACTATTGAAATTGCCCAACTTCAAATGCGGGCCCATAACACGAACTATAGAGAACCTGCCAGAGTTTCTTCTCTATTTATTTTATTTTTGTTACATTTGTACCCCGTGCTTTCCCACGCATGGCAGGCTTAATGCGGCTTTCATGGGGCAATGGAGGGTTAAGTGACTTGCCCAGAGTCACAAGGAGCTGCCTGTGCCTAAAGTGGGAATCAAACTCAGTTCCCCAGGACCAAAGTCCACCACCTTAACCACTAGGCCACTCCTCCTATCACTTCATTTGTTCTTCTTCCATTCTCTCTGACCTGTTGCACAGTAGCCCTTGTTCAGACCTCCAGGAGTGTTCACAAGATAGATAATCGCTGCACCTCTCCCTGTGGTCTGTCTTTGGTCTCCGGTTCCCGATCCAAACAAAAAGAAAATCACAAATACTATGCCTGGCGCCATCGCTCCTAGTTCACAGAGCCTCATCTGCTCCACTCCCCCATTCAAGCATCATTCTACCAGGTGCTGCGCCAGTTTCCTCTGCTCTTACACCGTTGCTGTTCTGCTGAGCTCTCACTGCTCCGGTCCTTGGGGACCCGACCCACTCTTTTTATTGTAGTTGTCCAAATATTCTCGTGCCGCAGTCGCATCACTAAGAATAGTTTTTCCTTCGGCTCAGATTTTCAGCTTGGCCGGGTACACTAGGGCAAATCGGATCCCTTTTTTGTAAAGTGCTGAGCATTTGGGGGCCATGGCTTTCCTCAACAGCACGACCCCCGTCGAATCGTTAAACAGTAGCAAGCGATGGCCTTCGTACTGGAGCGTTTCCTTGGCTCTAGAAGCTTTCAAGATCTTCTCCTTTGTCTGCCAGTTTACAAAGTGCGCAATCGCCGTGCGGGGTCCGTTAGTGTCTTCCCTCCGGGTTCCCACTCAATGTGCCCGATCGCAGCTGAAGAGGCCCCCTTCCTCCTCCAATCTCAGATGTTCAGGGAGCCACTTAGCGAAAAATTTCATAAAGGTCTTTGGCACTGTTTCAGGCAGTCCTATGACCTTTAAATTGTTCCGGCGTGAACGATTCTCCTGTTCCTCGACCCATTCTCACATCTCCGCCAGCTCCTTTTGGAGTGCCGCCAACTGCGGGGCAGCACTCTGGGCCTCTTCTTTTCTAGCAGAAAGCTGGTGCTCCACTTCAGCTATGCGCGCCGAGTGTGAATCAAATTTCTCATTTATTTCATCTACCGCCGATTGTAGTTTATTTAGCTTGTCTTCCAGTGTGGCAGAGACTGAGCGTGAGATCTCCTGTGCCCATTCAGTAGTCAGAGTTGGTAATGCGTTCTGCACATTTTGTTGTGGCTGGTCCTCGAGGGGTTTGTCGATTTTCTATGGGTTCTAGGGGGCATACCTCGCCTGAGCCCCCTAAAATGTACACCAGACAATTCCTGGTACTTTTATAGCCCACTCCACTCGTTCCTCCGTATTTTAGTCCTGTAATATAGCAGATTTTGGCAGGGTAGGTCCGGAGCCTCTCCTTCTCGCTGCCTCTCAGGTAGCAGGCATTACGTGACTCCCTGTTTTTTGACTCTAATGGCTTCCTTTATCTTACTGTTTAGCCACGCCGGCTGACGTTTGGTCTTTTTTCCTCTTTTTCTAATGTTCTCCCTTCTCCTCGTTCATCTCCCTCTTTCTACAACCTCTCCCCTTACCTTTATTTTCTTTACATTTTTTTTTATTTTGCCTTCGAGATCAACGCTTCTTTCTATCCTTATATTTGATAAGAGTATTATTTAATCTACAGCATAGTCTGACAGAAGGATAGTTGACAGTTGTAATATTCTTTATATGCTTTCTTTTGTATCTTGAACAGTTAAAAATCAATAAAACCTCTTTGAAAATAAAATAGAAAAGGTTCAAAGAAGAGCAACCAAAATGATAAAAGGATTGGTAGCACGGAATTTTACTACTGTTTGGGTTTCTGCCAGGTACTTAAGACCTGGATTGGCTACTGTTGGAGACAGGATACTGGGCTAGATGCACCATTGGTCTGACCCTGTAATTCAGTTCTTATGTTCTTAGGACAAATCATGTAATTTTGTGTTCATTACTTCACTTTTTCCTTCCTAGCAATCGAGTAAACATAAATTATTTTTGGGTGAATAGGTAGGAGGAAATGCCTTCTTATTTTCTTACTTATTGTGCAAGATCACGTGCTGCAAGCCTGCTGTTTATTGATAGTCTTCAATTTAAGAACGCATTATGCATATGGTATTTTTTTTCTTGTGATAAACATTAGTTTATTCCATTTTAAGAATTCTACAACAAATTAATAGAATTTATATAGGATGAGGCAAGTGTTTGTAATGATCCATCTAACATTTCCAGTGGCCTGAGTTGTAGTTTTGATACCTTAAATTTTTAGCCATCTATTGTAGAAGTAGTAGTAGAAGTCAAAATGCCAGGAAATATCACAGCTGTAGGAGACATATTCCTACAGGAGTTCTTTATCCCATCCCCATTAAAGCAATTTCTCCTCTAAACCATGCACCTCTAATGCAAACATAACTGTGGGAGTAAGTATTATATATTATAACCTTCTGCAGCAGCTGGGTGGCTTTATTGGGTATTTGCCCTTTTGGAAAGAGGGAAGACCATCCTTCTCCATTGTTGTGAAGGGGAAATGGGTTCAGAAAATGCAAGTGTTCTGGGGCAGCCTGACCCTTTTCTAACCTTGTTCTAGATAAGATTGTATGCATTTTATTTTCTAGTAGCAGTGGGTTTAATTGGAGAAAGCGCCCCAGGGTTAACCAGGAGCCAAGAGAATTTCAGTGTGGGTGTACAACAAGAACTGTTGTCAGGCAGTGAGAAAATTTTGTGTAAACGGGGTAAAGTGAAGAATGTGAAAGCCTTGAAAGAAAACTAGGGAAAAATGCTAGTTTCACCAGCAAACAGCAGATATCTTTTGGCAGCATTGTCAGAAGGCTAGGTTAATGGCTGACATAGCAAGGGTGGCCCATGATAATGAATGCAGAGTGCAGCAGCCCTGAGGTCCCATTCACCAGATTAATGGACTTTTTCAATTAGAATAATTACAAAATATGTATACAAAAAGAAACCATTTGAGCTTAAGTTTGGGCTCAGTGAGGCGTCCTCCATTTTAATGCCAGTCTTCTGCCAACTCGTGCAGTGACTTAATACCCCCCCCCCCCCCCCCCCCCCCAAAATCAAATTCCCACAAGGGTTGGGGAGGGAGGGGGTTGGAGTTGAGAAGCAGTGCTTTTGGCAAGAAGAGCTTGTATTATATGCTCACTGTGCCAAGGAGAAATAGAATTTGAATTTGAGCCAAACTACTGCAATACCATAGGGATTTGTAAGGCTTATGTTTCAGGTTAATTTAGGGCAGACCACTACCTTTTAATACCTTTCTTGTGTGTATTTCTGTTAGAACTCACTAATTCAATAATTATTTTACAGAAATATGCACAATTAATTTATTTTTCCCCTTTTAACTTTGTGGTGTCAAAATGTTTTTTTTACTGCACTTAAAATTTACAATAGCTTTTGTCTTGAACACATCCGATCATTTTTGAAGTAAGGTAGCCCCATTTTTCTGCAGCACAGAGGTCTGTGCACACTGGTCTGTGCACAAGAGGAGGTCAGTGTTGCACACTAAATAAAACAACTCATCTGGAGGGGATGGAGCATACAGGTTCTGCTAGTGTAGGAATACTGACTAGCAGATTATTTGAGTGTAACAGTGAGTGCACAGCTGATGAGCAAATATAGAATTGACAGCTTAATATTTGTAAATGTTCTGTGCTTTGTGTTAAAACGTGAGCTCTCGTCATCATCAAACCTGCATGACTGGAAGATGGGGAATGGACACATGAGGCAGAAATTGACCGAATAAATTTAAAAACAGGGTGATGGGTGACAGCTGGGCGCTCTGCATGGGATTGTATCCCAGAACAAAACAAGCAATTGCTGTCATGCCGTTTCCTGGGGTATGAAATTGGAAGGCCTCCGTTACCCTTGAGTGTTTGCTAACCTTTACCTTTTGAAAGGTCAAAGCCATGTCATCATTAATCTAGCGTCTGTTGTGAGCCTGCAGCTTTTTATCCTCACATCAGTCATGGTTACAGCAATACTCTGACCAGAAGGCCCTATTAATAAACGTTTTCATTTTTTTTTGTCACTTCAACTTGTGCTCTCCTCTCCGCCTGCTTTTTTCAGTAACAGTTTTATAATGTGTAAGAGGGTGGTTTAGAAACTGCTGCTAGTTCATCGTGGTGGTGTTTACTGTGCATACAAAGCCAGTAGTTCTCTCCCTGTATGCTGTTGGACTTACATAGAAAGCATTAAAAAAAACAAAAACACGATCAACTTTGATCCTATAATGTTATCAATAGAAATCAAACAAAATAAAACATTAAGTTATGTCCAATAAAAAAGGTATCATCTTATTTTCTTTTCCATGTTTTATTTTGTTTGATTTCTATTGATAACCTTAAGAGTGGACTAACACGGCTACCACACTCCTATCCTATAATGTGAAATTGAATAAGCCACTCTGAGCCAGATGAAGGGCCATTCAGCATCCTGTCTCAGAATGTGACCAGTCTGGGTTATAAGTACTTGGCAGATCCCCAAAATTATACTTGCTTTTTGTAGCTCATTTCCAGAAATAAGTGATTACTTTCCCAAATCTATCTGGCTAAGAATTTTTTAATGGCCTTTTCCTCCAGGAGCTTGTCCAAACCTCTTGAATCCATGTCCTCTGCGCACAAAAGAGTAGCGGGACTTGGGTGTGATTGTATGTGATGATTTTAAGGTGGCCAAATAAAAGGTGGCAACAAAAGCTAGGATGCTTGAGTGCATAGCAAGAGGAATGGCCATCAGGAAAAAGGAGGTAACGATGCCTCTGTATAAGACTCTGGTGAGACATCATTTAGAATATTGCATACAATTCTGGAGACTACACCTTCAAAAAGATATAAACAGGATGGAGTCAGTCCAACGGGAAGCTACTAAAATGGTCAGTGGTCTTCATCATAAAGTGTATGGGGATAGAGTTATAGATCTCCATATGTATACTTTGGATGAAAGGTAGGAGAGGGGAGATATGGTAGAGATGCTTAAATACCTCCACGACATAAATGCACAGGTGGCAAGTCTCTTCCAATTGACGGGAAGCTGTGCAGCGAGAGGGCGTAGGATGAAGGTGAAAAGGAAGAAACTCGGAAGTAACCTAAGGAAATACTTCTTCATGGAAAGGGTGATGAATTTGAGGAACGGCCTCCTGGTGGATATGATGGAGATGAAAGAAAGCTTGGGATAAGTACATAGGATTTCTAAGGAAGAGAAAGGGATGATAGGTGGTATGAATGGGCAGACTGGATATGCCATATGGTCTTTATCTGCGTTCATTTTTCTGTGTTGCTAAGAGATTTCACAGCTTGGTTGTACTGTGCATGAAGAAATATTATGATGTGACATGAAGCAACCAGCAGACTAAAAACATCTTATTTTGTTTTGAAAGCTTGAACTACTATCCCTTATTTCTGTGCTTCTTAACCCAGTTCCTCAGGGCATACCCAGCCAGTTGTTTTCAGAATATCCACATGAATATATATGAGAGAGATTTGCATGCCCTGCCTCCTTGGTATGCAGATCTATCCATAACATTTTTATGATCAATACCCTGAAAACCTTACTGGCAGGGTGTGCCTTGAGGACTTGGTTAAGAAACAGTGCCTTATTTAACTGTTCTGCTCATGCTTATGGTTTTATAAAAAATGTATTTATTTATTTATTGCATTTGTATCCCACATTTTCCCACCGTATGGCAGGTTCAATGTGGCTTACATACAGTGAAACCTCGGTTTTCATCGATAATCTGTCCGAAAACAATTGGCAAAATCCAAAATCGATGAAAACCGAGGCAATTAACGAGGACGCCCAAAATCGGGAGAAGGACGTCCATCTTCCGATACAAGTTGGGAGATGGGTGTCCTTTTTTGACGAAATCCGAGGCAACCAACGAAAACAGACACACATTTCTCGTCGAAAAAATCAATGAAATCCTAAACCGACGAAAACCAACGTCAAAACCGAGGTACTACTGTATTGCTAAAAAGTCGGTTACAAAATTTAGATTTGTAGAAGTCTAGTACATAATACAGAAGTACAATAAACGCTTAGGTTGATATATTAGCATATTGTGAGAGAGGTTAATATTATTGTTTTCCATTTCTGAATGTTTTGTGATGTATGGTGGTGTGGGATTAGGCAGATCCAGGGGCGAAAGACTTCTTGAAAAGATGTGTTTTCGGGGGTTATTCTGAATTCTAGGTAGTTTTCTGTGAGTTTCAGGTCTTTGGGTAATGAGTTCCAAAGTTGTGTGCCTATAAAGGAGAGGCTGGTGGCATGTGAAGATTTGTAATTTATACCTTTGTAATTGGGGTAGTGAAGGGTTAGGTAGGTTCTTGCTGTTCTCGTCACATTTCTTAATGATAGATTGATAAATTCCGTCATGTAATCTGGTTTGAGTCCGTAGATGATTCTGTGGACTATTGTGCAGATTTTGAATGTTATGCGAGCGTTAATTGGAAGCCAATGTAAGCTTCTTAGTAGGGGTTTTGCGCTTTCAAAGCGTGTTTTTCCGAAGACAAGTCTGGCAGCTGTGTTTTGTGCTGTCTGTAGTTGTCTTATGATTTGATCCTTGCAGCCTACTTAAATACTATTGCAGTAGTCTACATGGGTTAGCACCATAGTTTGGATCACGTTGCAGAACGAATCCCTAGGAAAGTAAGGTTTTATATGTTTGAGCTTCCACATAGTGTGGAACATTTTCTTGGTCGTGTTCTTGGCTTTCTAGCGTTAGGTTGCACTCAATTGTTATGCCTAAGATTTTCAAGGGTTCTGAGATTGGGAGGGATGAACCCTGTGTGTTAATTCCCGAGGGGGGAACATTATTGTATTGGGTCGAAAGAATGAGACATTGGGTTTTATCTCTGTTGAGTTCTAACTTGAATGGCGATGCCCAGGATTCCATGATGTTCATGCTGTTTGTTATTTCCTTGGTGATTTCTGTGGGGTTCTTTTTGAAGGGAATATAGATGGTGATGTCATCTGCATAGAGAAATGGATTGAGGCCTTGTTTGGATAGAGATTTAGCCAGTGGTGTCATCATTAGGTTGAATAATATAGGTGAGAGCGGTGGTACTCCACATTCCGCTTTCCAAGGTGGAGATATATCTGAGTTTGATTTGACTTGGTATGTTCTAGATGTCAGAAATCCCTTGATCCAGGAGAGTACTTTTCCTGTAATTCCTATCTTGTCGAGGATTCTCAGTAGTATGTGGTGGTCGACCATATCGAATGCGCTTGATAGGTCAAATAGGAGGATGTTTTTACCCCTTGCCTATTTCCTGCTTGAATCTGGTTAGGAGTGTGGTTAGTATTGTTTCTGTACCGTGCTGAGGTCTGAAGCCAGATTGAGATTTGTGCAGTAGGTTCAAATCAGTGAGGTATTCTGTTAGCATCCATACCCCTAACAACCAAATTGACAGAAGGCATAGTCGCCAAACAACTATCTGTCTATAATTCGAGCTGTCTTTTTTTTTTTTTTTTTGTCTTTTGGAATGGGAGTTAGTAGGATATTTCCTCTGTCCTGTGGGAATAGGCCTTTTTTGAATAGATAATTAAGGTGGTCGGTGAGTTCTGTGATGTATTGATTTGGGGGGGGGGGGGGGTTCATTATATAGTTGAGGCAGGTATCTAGTTATCAGTGGGCAGAGGAGCATTTTCTGAGTGCTTGAGCTATTATTTCGATGCTTAGATGAGTGAAGTTATTCCAAATACGGTCTACCAGATATTGCCTTGAGTTTGGATCTAGTTCATGTATGAAGGTTTCTGGATTAATATTTCCCTGATGCAGATCCTTGCGTAGATTGGTAATTTTTTCTTCAGAGTATTTGGCAAGATTGTCTGCATGTGGGAGGTTTGCATTTGGTGTAGTTACCGTTTTGGTGTTAAGTAAGTTGTTTATTAGTTTGTATAATTTCTTTGTGTCTTTGTAATCTGTGCCTATTCTCTGTAGAAGTTTCTTTTGGATTGTCTTATTTTATATTTGTATTTTGTTTGAGTTTCTTTCCAGGCCTTTAGTGATTGTTCGTTTTTGGGGTTTTTTCCAGTTTCGTTCTAATTTTCTAGTTTGCGTTTTTAGAATTTTTAGTTCTTCATTAAACAAGAGCGTTTTTGTGCTGATTTTGTACGTATAGGCGCTATTTTGTTGAGGATTTTGTCGTATTGTTCGTCCCAAACAGTGAAGAAGTCAGTTGAATCGGTTTTTGGTGGCCAGTGGTTATCGGATATTTCTTGCCAAAATGTTTTGGGGTCTATTTTACCTCTTGTTTTATATAAGGCCCATTGATGCATTTGGGAAAGACCTTTCTTCTTCCAGCATAAGGTCATAGTTAAAGTGGTCAGACCAAGGTACGCTTTTCCATTGCTGTTTTATTACCGTAAAGGTTCGGTCACTGGATAGTTTGTATGTTAATAGATCCAGTGCATGGCCTTTTATGTGTGTGGGGTTGACTTGTGGCCAGTGGAAGTTCCACATTTGTAAGAACTCTTTGCATTCTAGTGTGTCATTTGAGGTTGTGTGCTCTAGGTAAAGATTTTTATCTCCTATTATTACGTTAGGATTTGCGAGGCATGTGTTTTGATATAAAGTCCACGAAGAGGGGTCACATGACGCAATGCTCCAGGGAGGACGCTGAAGCTTGCTCCTCCGAGCCCTGGCGATCCCCTTAGCCATTAAAAGCGGCAAGCAACAGTAGAATTTCAAGCACCACGATCTCCCAGTACGAGGAGTCACGGCTGTTGAGACAGAAGCTATAAGACAAGGAAAATGACAGCGCGAACGGCCCAGAAAGAGAAGGTACGAGGGAGACTGGCCGAGGACAAAATGGTGGCACCTTCGAGTCCCGCGGGGCCTTCCATATCGTCGGCCTGGGTCACAGAAATCACCACCGAGATGACAGTGGTGCTAGAGGAGTTGCTGGAAAGACGGCTCTCACCGATCGATAATAAATTGGGACGAATGCAGGCTCAATTAGAAGAGCTTACAAAAGATTGTGGGGCCTTCCAGGTGTGCACAGCAGAGGTGGAGGACCGAGTTCAGGTGGTGGAGGACTTACAGCTAACTGTGCAAATAAAAATAACAGCGCTAGAAGATAAGTTAGAAGACCTGGAAAACAGGTCCCGCAGGAACAACTTGCGCTTGGTGGGTCTCCCGGAGCTAATCCCGGACAATAACCTCGAGGAGTTCCTGGAACGCTGGATAACAAAGGAAGTAAAGTTACCGGAGGGCAGCGGGCCCCTGAGAGTAGAACGTGCACATCGGCTGGGGCAGAAGCAGACGCCGCAAGCGAAGCCCAGAGTGGTCATAATGAGGATCTTAAATTATGTGCACAAACAAGCAATTGTACAGGCAACGAGAGGGGGCAAAATGCTGCAATGTGAAAACCAGAAGGCCTTGTGCTTCCAGGACTACTCAGCAGGAGTGGCGGCTCAACGCAAGGCTTTCTCTCCTGTTTATTCAAAGCTATTTGCGCTAAAAATTAAGTTTGTTCTTCTCTACCCAGCAAAGCTGAGGATTACAAATAATGGGACAACGCGAATCTGTACAACAGTGGAAGAGGCTCGGGAATATCTACAGTGCCTGGAAAAGCCAACGGGAGCAGAGTGACATCATAGGCAGGATGCCAGCCAGGATTAATCAATTGTTTGGACAAATTGGTGATGGAGAAGAAGGAAAGGTGGTGGACAATGTCTGATATACATTTGCATTGTGAAGAAGATTGTGGCCCCCTTTGAGGATAACTAGTGTCTGAATCGAGAGCCTGATCAGAAGCCTAGACGCTTAGAAGAACAAATATGGGGTCTGGACAATGGTAAATAAGGGATAAGGGGAAGATAAGCGAGAGGAGATGTGTTAAGGAAGGGGGGAATGGAGGGAGGATGGGTGAGGGAGATGACAGAGACAGAGGCCGGTTATGGGGAGTTCAGTTAAGGTCTGGGGATAGCTTGGGGGGGGGGGGCATTAGACGTGACTGTTCCAATGTGGCAACAATATTAATTAATGGGAGGGAGACTGAGCCAGTGCGGCTATGTAGGGGAATGAGACAGGGCTGCCCGTTGTCTCCACTGCTCTTTGTGCTGTCAATGGACCCTTTAATTAGGGACATAATGGAAAACCCAGAAGTGCAGGGAGTCCAGATAGGATCTCAATGTTTCAAAGTAACCCACAAAACTCATTGCAGGTGCTTTTGGATACTTCTAAAGAGTATGGGGATTTTGCGGGATTTAAGTTGAATTATGAGAAATCAGAAGCCCTGCTGTTGTCGCTGCATATTAAAAGTCAATGGGAGGGGGAGTTTCTGTTTAAGTGGGCTACTGACTCGTTTAAATATCTGGTGATCTATCTAAACATGGAGCTGAAAAGGTTATACGGGCTAAATGTATATGGAGAGAGTGGTGGATACTTGGAATTCCCTCCCGCAGAAGGAGGTGGAGATGAAAACGGTAACGGAATTCAAAAATGTGTGGGATAAACATAATGGATCCTCAGAAGCTTAGCGGAGATTGGGAGGCAGGGCTAGTACTGGGCAGACTTCTTCGGTCTGTTCCCAGAAAATGGTAGATACATATCAAGGTCAGGTATACATATAAAGTAGCGCATATGAGTTTATCTTGTTGGGCAGACTGGATGGACCATACAGGTTTCTTTCTGCCGTCACCTACTTCGTTACTATGTATAGAAATAAGTAGTAGTAGTAGCTTAACGCCCTTGAATGTTTTTCACATTCTACTGTTTAAAAAAACACAATTGAAAATGCATTAAAATAGGAGTTTATTTTACTCAATTGCTTCCAGTGTTAAGAACAATTATAGAAACATTCAACAGGAAATAAGAACGTAAGTGTTGCCATACTGGGACAGACCGAAGGTCCATCAAGCCCAGTATCCTGTTTCCAACAGTGACCAATCCAGGTCACAAGTACCTGGCAAGATCACACAACAATAAAACAGGTAAAACAGATTTTATGCTACTTAACCTAGAAATAAGCAGTGGATTTTCCTAAGTCCATCTTAATAATGGCTTATGGACTTTTCTTTTAGGAAACTAGCCAAACCTTTTTTTAAACCCTGCTAAGCTAACTGTTTTTACCACATTTGCTGGTTATTTATTTATTTAGATTTTACTCACACCTTTTTCAGTAGTAGCTCAAGGTGAGTTAGATTCAGGTACACTGGCTATTTCTCTGTCCCAGGAGGGCTCACAATCTAAGTTTGTACCTGAGGCAATGGGGAGGGTTAAGTGACTTGCCCAAGATCACAAGGAGCAGCAGTGGGATTTGAACCGGCACCTCTGGATTTCAAGACCAGTGCTCTAACCACTAGGCCGCTCCTCCATTCCAAATGAATTCCAAAGTTTAATTACACGTTGAGTGAAGTAATATTTTCTCTGGTTCATTTTAAATTTACTGCTTAGTAGCTTAGTTACGTGCCCCTTAGTTCTAGTATTTTTGGAAAGAGTAAACAAGCAGTTTACTTCTACCTGTTCCTCCAAAAAGTCTTGATTGCATAATTTTTCACACCTCTTTATTCAGTGTAGGACCCTTTTGCAGCAGTAACAGCCATGAGTCATCTACCAACTTTGCACTGCATGATAGTGCAATTTTTGCCTTTTTTTTTTTTTTTTTTGCATAATAGCTGAAACTCTTTTTAGGTTGGCTGAGGTTTGTCTGTGGCCTGTGGTCTTAAATTCTTGCCATGTATTTTGTATTGGATTCAATGGGGCTACTCGGGAGCATTCACTTTATTCTTATTGAGCTGCTCTATTTATTTTTATGCTTTGGATCATTGTTCTACCGAAAATGGGATCATCTCCCTGGTCCAAGATCTGTGGCAGGTGAGAACAGGTTTTCTCCAAAGTCTGTGTGGACTTTGCACCATTCAACTTTCCCTTAAACGTCACAAGCCTTCCTGAACCACTGCTACAAAGCATCCTTACAACATAATGCTTCTACCTGCATACTTTACTATATAGGGATGGTGTTAGCAGGATGATGTGGTGCAATTTTATGCAATACAAATTGTGTAGCACTGAAACCAATAAATATTGCTTTGGTCTCATCAAACCACAAAACTTTCTACCTGCCTGTAGTGTCCCTAAGTGTGTGCTTACAATAGTTGGAGGCATATCTTATGCCAGTGGTTCTCAAGCCTATCCTGGAGGAACCCCAGGATTTCTGGATATTTGCAATGAATGTTCATGCGAAAGATTTGCATTCAGTGGAAAAGGTACATGCAGATCTCTCATGAATAATTACGTGTATTCTGTTTCCAACTGTGGCCAAGCTAGGTCACAAGTACCTGGCAGAAACCCAAATCATCTCCATGCTACCAATCCCAGGGCAAGCAGTCTATTGACTTTTCCTCCAGGAACTTGTCTAAACCTTTTTTAAACCCAGATACGCTAACCACTGTTACTACATCCTCTGGCAGAGTTCCAGAGCTTAACTATTCATTGAGTGAAAAAATATTTCCTCCTATTTGTTTTAAAAGTATTTCCATGCAACTTCCTTGAGTGTCCCCTAGTCTTTGTACTTTTGGTACGAGTAAAAATCAATTTACTTGTTCTACACCACTCAGGATTTTGTAGACCTCAATCATTTCTCCCCTCATTGATCTCTTTTCCAGGCAGAAGAACCCTAACTTCTTTAGCCTTTCCTCAAGAGAGGCATTCCATCCCCTTTTTCATTTTGGTTGCTCTTCTTTGAACCTTTTGTAATTCTGCTATATCTTTTTTGAGATACGGTGACCAGAACTGAACGCAGTATTCAAGGTGAGGTCGCACTGTGGAGCGATAGAGGCATTATAGTATTTTTGGTCTTATTCACCATCCCTTTCCTAATAATTCCTAGCATCCTGTTTGCTTTTTTTTCTCCCGCCGCCGCACATTGAGCAGAAGATTTCAGAGTATTATCTACAATTACACCTAGATCTTTTCTTGGCTGCGACCCCCCCCCCCCCCCCCCCCATGTGGTCTCTAGCATCAGGTAACTGTGATTAGGACTATTCTTTCCGATGTGCATCACCTTGCATTTGTCTACTTTAAATTTAATCTGCATTTGGATGCCCAGTCTTCCAATTTCCTAAGGTCTTCCTGCAATGTATCATAGTCCATACGTGTTTCTAACAACCTTGAATAGTTTTGTGTCATCTGCAAATTATTCACCTCACTCATCGTTCCAATTTCCATATCATTTATAAATATGTTAAATAGCACCGGTCCGAGTACAGATTCCTGTGACATTCCACTGTTCACCCCTCTCCATTGAGAGAAATGACCATTTAAACCCTATCCTCTGTTTTCTGTCCAATAACCAATTCCTAATCCACACCAGAACATTGCCTCCTATCCCATGACTAATTTTCTCTGGAGTCTCTTATGAGGAACTTTATCAAAAGCTTTCTGAAAATCTAGATACACTACATCAACTGCTCACCTTCATCCATATGTTTATTTATGCCTTCAAAGAAATGAAGCAAATCGATGAGGTAAGACTTCCCTTGGCTGAACCCATGTTGACTCTGTCCCATTAAACCATGTTGTCTATGTGTGCCATAATTTTATAATAGTTTCCACTATATTGCCAGGCACTGACGTCAGGCTTACCGGTCTGTAATTTCCTGGATCACCCCTGGAACCCTTTTTAAAAATCGTCATCATATTGGCCACCCTCCAATCTTCAGGTCTAAGGATTATTTTAACGACAGGTTACATATTACTAGCAGTAGATCAGCAATTTTATGCTTGAGTTCTTTGAATACCCTTGGATGTATGCCATCCGGTCCTGGTGATTTACTACTCTCTACATCTCTTTACTACTCAGTACATCTTCCAGGTTCACCGAGATTTCTTTCGGTTCCTAACCATTTCCCGTACAGGCATATCTCATACATCTTCTTCCATAAAGACCGAAGCAAAGAATTCATTCAGTTTCTGCGCTATGGCCTTGCCCTCCCTGAGCGCCCCGTTTGCTCCTTTGTGATCTAATGATTCAGTTGATTCCCTTGCCTTCCCTTCTGCTTCTGATGTACCTGAAAAAGTTGTTACTGTGAGTTTTTAGCCTGTGCGGCAAGTTTCTTTTCCTAGTCTCTTTTAGCCTTCTTTATTAATGGTTTGCATTTGACTTGCCAGTACTTAATGTTGCTTCTTATTTTCTTCATTTGGTTCCTTTTTCCATTCTTTGAAGGGCATTCTTTCGGCTGTAATAGCCTCTTTCACTTCACCTTTTAACAATCTGGCTGTCGTTTTCTCTTCTTTCCACCTTTGCAAATATGTATTTATTTATTTATTTGTTGCATTTGTATCCCACATTTTCCCACCTATTTGCAGGTTCAATCTGGCTTACATTGTACCGTGATGGTGATCGCCATATCCGGTAGAGAAATACAGAGTGGTGATTGCGTTAAAGTTCATAAGTAGTCTAGGAGGAAGAATTAAGTATTGTCCAGTTCTGGTATAAGTTTCGTTGTGTTGTAGGGGTCAGGTGTTTAGGTTGGATTGTTGTGGTATGCCTTTTTGAACAAGTTGGTTTTTAGTGATTTCCGAAAGATTGTTAGGTCATGCGTTGCTTTCATAGCGTTGGTAGCACATTCCAGAGTTGTGTGCTTATGTAGGAGAAGCTGGATGCATATGTTGATTTATATTTTAGACCTTTGCAGCTTGGGTAGTGGAGATTTAGGTATGTGCGTGCTGTCTTTTTTGTGTTTCTGGTTGATAAGTCTATAAGGTCTACCATGTAGCTTGGGACCTCACTGTGAATGATTTTGTGAGCCAGGGTGCAAATTTTGCACGCAATTCGTTCTTTGATTGGGAGTCAATATAGTGTTTCATTTAGGGGTTTGGCACTTTTGTATCTTGTTTTTCCGAATAGGAGTCTGGCTGCGGTGTTTTGGGCAGTTTGGAGTTTCTTAATTTGTTCTTTGCATCCGGCGTAGATTGCATTGCAGTAGTCTAGGTGACTTAACACCATTGATTATACCAGGCTGCGGAATATCTCTCTCGGGGGGGAAAAAGGTTTTACTCGCTTAAGTTTCCACATTGAGTAGAACATTTTCTTTATTGTGATTTTTGCTTGGTTTTCTAGTGTAAGGGTTCGGTCGATGGTGACTCCAAGGATTTTCAGGTTGTGTGATACAGGAAGAGTGTAATCTGGGGTGCTTATAATAGTGGGTTTATTCGTATTGTATTGTGATGAGGCAATGTATCTTTTCTGCGTTAAGTTTTAGTTGGAATGCATCCGCCCATGAGGTCATGATTTGCAGGCTAAGTTCAATTTTGTTTATAATTTCTGTTAGGTCATGTTTAAATGGGATGTATATCGTGACATTGTCGGCGTAGATGTAGGGGTTGAGGCCTTGGTTGGATAGGGATATGTGGAGTGCATCTGGTCTGGGCTTCCAAGATGTTATTTTTTTTAATAACGTCCATGACTGATTTAGTGTCCTAACGTTTGCAGCTGATCCTTTTAGCTTCTTTTTAACCATTTCCTTATTTTATTATAGTTGCCCTTTTGACAGTTAAATACAGCTGCAGTAGATTTCCTGTTATGATCTTTGTTTCTGAGGAGACCCAACACCACCACCTCTCTCACTATGCTGTGCACGCCACCAAGGACCAGATCTAAAATGGCTCTCCCTCTTGTCAGTTCCTAGACCGGTTGATCCAAGAAGCAGTTGTTTATTACATCTGGAAATTTTATCTCCCTGGCACTCCATTTATCCAGTCAATATTGGGTTAATTGAAATCAACAACACACAAACAATTCTACCTCATACACAATGAGTTTGAGGGCACTCTGGCAGGCACACCATAAAAAAAGTGGAGAAAAAAAGACTTCAGAACAATCGGTTCCACCTCGTTTTTAAAGGACACACCTTAGATATAATGAGGGAGCCGTTTACAATCATGTCTCTTCACAAAAAAAAAACTCCACATAAACTTTCAAAGGAGCACTGCCATGTGTCACCACAAACCTTGTAGGAGACTCAATTCACTTATCCAAGCTTGGAAAATGTGCTTAGCTCAATATACTGATGTCTTTGCCATTCATAATTCAATCCAGGTCCCAATGCTGTACTTTTTCAAAATTCCTCAAATCCCGACAGGGAAGCCCTGTTTCACTATTTCATAGCTGCCTCAGGGGAATATTTTCTTTCTTCTCATCCAAGCATTTTAAACTCCCGTCCGTCTCCAAGACACCCTGGAACAGAAAATGTTCCAAGGTGTCTTGGAGATGGATATAGTTGAACTCTATCTTATGGGCCTTGTTAAGGCAATTTTTGAAAGTAGCAAATTTAGTTTTGCTGTGACAAGTTTTTTTGCTTAGTTCTTGAATATTTTTGTAATTGTTTCATGTTGAATGTATGGCGCATGTTGTGTAAATTAATGAAAAGTTCCTATTTTTATGTACTTGAATTGTGTATTTTAGATAGCAAATGTGAAAAATGTAAAAGGCACTATAGCAACATCTCTTTTTACAATGAATGCCTGCTGCTGGAAGAGCAGTCTTGAGACATAGTCGTCTTCAGCAATATTGCAGAAAGAGATTTGTACAGTTTTGGTGGCCTTACCCTGCTTTTGCTGCCATTATGGAGCAATTCTAGGATTTATGGCAATTGTACGTACTTTCTAGAACCTGACTAGAAGTGTTTTCTGTATGCAGGGGAATTGCCTTAGACCTCAGGTCTTTAAAATAGATTGCCTGATGTTTAGAGGTCCTTCTTAGAGGAATGCATCTGTTCCACTCTCATGGTGCTGCAGAATGGGGATGTGCAAAATGTATGGGAATACAAGAAGACTGTTTGCTCCCTGATAAGACCTGAATGGAAAGGCACATGGAAAATAGCCGAGAACTGATGAGAGTGGGGGAAGGTAGAGGACAGTAAGGTCTGCAGAGAGGCTGTGTATGTAAGGATAAATGAGGGGAGGGGAAAAGGTGAGCTAAGGAAATCAGCTGACATTTTGTCAGAAAGGTCAGTGCACCCAGCAGCTGCACAGTGCCCATGGGTGCACTTGAGCATGGCCTAAGGCCAGCAATGTGGGGATGGGGAGGAGGAGGTTGATAAATGTGAAGATAGCTGCTTTTTGATAGAGGCAATTTCCCTCAGCTGGGCTTTCAGCAGCCCATGAATCAAAAGCTGTCAGTGAAGAGCTAAAGATAGAGTGAAGTTTATTGTAAGCGTGCTACCCAGTGACACTGCCTCCTCGGGTCAAGTGTGAAAGATCATTAGAAGTGCGCTGATTTGGTAGAGCCCTTAGCCTCCCCTGCAGGCTATGGGGGAAAGGGAGGGGGGTGTGACAGACCAATACAGAAATCTTAGTCCTTTCTGCTTACCCATGCGAGTTGTAGGAGTACTTGTAAAGATTTTTATTTTATTTGGATTTAGCTCACATTTTAGATCTGTCTCCCTCTTTGTTTAATTTATGAGATATTAAGGCTAATAATTTTAGAATGACAAGTCTAAATCAGCCAGGATCTTCTCGCTCTTCAACCTTGAAATAGGGTGCCTTATTGTCATGTTTCATTCAGCGTAATTGATGCAGTGTTGTCAGTTACAAACAAAATGCTGTTAACTGTTTGTCTATGAAATCCTCATCAGCACATCTAGAAACAATGGAACCCTGTTAAAATGCTTAGTATATGAGATAGTAAAATGTATTTTATCAAGAGGTAAATTTCTTCACAGCGTATCTTGACAGATCTGCCTTGGACCCTGCTGTTCTCAGAAGTGTGCACGCACATCACATGCATTTTTAGTTTTCTCATGCCACTTTGGGTTTCCAATGCAATTGTTATTGGGGATGGGATCTAGCACAATGAACCTTTTTATTTGCATCATTTCCCTATTTTATATCCCTTCCCATCTTACTTTTAATTATTGCAGCAACAGTCCTGGCCTAGGGGCCATCCACAGGTTCTTTTTATGGAAATGTGCAATCATAGGTCTTAAATCTACTTGCATTTTTTTTCTTTTGTGGTGCAGTGCTGAATTATTCTTTATGCTTCGTTGTATAAGAACAAGAGGGAGAGTTAATTTGGAGCCAATGGTCTTCACGTAGTTTTAGGGGGTAGCAACTTCTTATGCTGGGCTGTGATGCTGATGACATACACCCACCAATTTTTCTCTTTCAACCCCCTTTCGCTTGTTCCACCAGTTTGGCTCTCAGCCCCCAAACCGTGTTCCACTGCACTCGCTGTCTCAAACTCTCCACCTCTTCCTATGGTGCCCTTAGCTCCTGCCACCGTCAGCTGCCCCCCTTTGTGTCCTCTCAGTGACCTGTACTAGTATACTCTTCTCTGTCCAAGCCTTAAATATCCATTGGCTTGTACTGCTGCTCTTCTCTGATTATATATTATATATATATTTTTTAAATTAGCTTCGATATACCAAGATTCAGTAGTACAACCAAAGCAGTTTACTTATTACATTCAGGTATTGCAGCTATGAGTACTTCTGAACAGCTTGTTTTCTGTCTCAGCTGCAGCAGCTGCTCCTCCAGCAGCATGGGGATGGCAAGCCTACTGCAAGAACCCTGCAGTTCCTGTTCCCAGAAGCCACTGTACTGCCATTACTACATGTTATTGTGATGCCATGAGCTGGCCCTGGAAAGGGAGGGTGCTGGTATGGCACAAAAAAGGGGCAAGTCTTTCTACCCTGCTGCTACAGACAGAGCTTTGGACATTTATTTTATTCCTTCTGCTGGCCTGCACCCCCCTCCCCCCAAAGAGGGTTACAGGCCTTGCAGATTGTTTGCAGAAATATTTTCTTCCTTCATGTCATTTTTGCTGTCCTTCTATAATGGATATTGTATGGTGGTGGTATAGTATTGAAAATTAAAACTTTGTAATTCATGGTTTTATCTTTTTGCCTTCAAATATTTATGTTAAACAGAACCACAGCCCAAGCAGGTTGTAGTTGTGTCGTGAAAGACAGTAAGATAAAACCATGAATTACAAAGTTTTAATTTTCAATACTATACCACCACCATACAATATCCATTATAGAAGGACAGCAAAAATGACATGAAGGAAGAAAATATTTCTGCAAACAATCTGCAAGGCCTGTAACCCTCTTTGGGGGGAGGGGGGTGCCTTCAAATATTTATGTTAAACAGAACCACAGCCCAAGCAGGTTGTAGTTGTGTCGTGAAAGACAGTATGACCTGTGGACTTCTCTTGTGTCCTTTCAAAGCCTGATTCTTATAAGTGTGAAGCACTGCTTACGACTGGTAGCGCTATAGAAATGATTTGTAGTAGTATCTTTATTTTATTTATTTATTACATTTGTACCCCACGCTTTCCCACTCAAAGCAAGTTCAATGCGGCTTACATAGTAATTGGGATTGCAAAGTATTGATGGAGAGAAATAAGTTGAGTATTATCGGAGTAATAGCAGAAATAAGAATGTAGAGATGCAGGGATGAGGGGAGTAGAAGTATGAGCAAGGGTAAGTGAGCAATTGGAGAGGTAGATGAGGCGGAAGGGGATGGGCAAGATTGAAGGGAGTAGAAGAGGTGTGAGCAAGGGTATGTGAGCATTGGGGGAGGGGTCGATGAGGCGAAAGGGGATAGAACAAGGGATAAGCAGGGGACAACGTGGCGGTCATTTGGGTAGGCTTGCCTGAACAGATGGATTTATAGTGATTTCCGGAAGGACAGATGGTCACTGAGTGATCGGATTGGTCTGGGGAGGGCATTCCAGAGTTGGCTGCCTAGGAAGGAGAAGTTGGATCCTTAATAGGTTTTGTACTTGAGTCCTTTGCAATTGGGGTAATGTAGGTTGAGGTAAGTTCGTGAGGTTGTAGACATGTTCCTGGTGGGGAGGTCAATCAGGTTGAGCATATAGCCTGGAGATTCACCATAGATAATCTTGTGGATTAGTGTGTGGACTTTGAAATTGATTCGTTCTTTGATAGGGAGCCATTGAAGTTTTTTTCGAAGAGGTGTTGCACTTTCAAATCGTGGTTTGCCAAAAATGAGTCTAGCTGCTGTATTTTGGGCAGTCTGAAGTTTTTTCAGGATGTGGTTCTTGCAGCCTAAGAAAATACTGTTGCAGTAGTCGGCGTGGGTAAGTACTGTGGATTGCACCAAGTTCTGGAATGTTTTCAGGGGGAGATATGGTTTTACGCGTTTCAGTATCCACATCTTGTTGAACATTTTCTTTGTAGTGGATTTTGCGTGATCTTCGAGCGAGAGATGGTTATCTAATGTTACTCCAAGGATTTTTAAGTTGTCAGATATGGGGATTGTGGTGCCGGAGACGTTAAGGTTGGTAGGGAGGGGCCCAGAGTGGTGGGATGAGAGGATTAGGCATTGCGTTTTTTCTTTGTTCATTTTCATCATAAAGGCGTTGGCCCAAGCGGTTAAGATGTGCATGCCCGAGTCACATGATGCAGTAGAGGGAGTGAGACGTGTTTCTCTCGGCTCTCTGAGGCCCTGAAGCCCTCCAGGAGAAAAAACAATCGTTTATACCCCACACTTTTGGAAGTACGGTTTGTGCCTGTCTCTTACCAACTGATGGACAAATATATAGAGACGTCTGGGAAGAAAATGGCTAGTAAGGGCCCGAAGTGGGAGAAGGAAAAGCCCAAAGGGGGAGAAGATGGTGCGGAACAAAAGACGGCGCTGGAAGGGCAAAAATTTTCTTCAGAACAGCTGCTTCAGATCACGGAGGTAGTAGAAAGGGCACTGGAGACAAAACTGGACCGTCTTTCAGCGCAATTCTCACAATTTGAGACGCTTTTGGCAGAGACCACACATCGGACTGGAGAGCTGGAGCGTCGGCTGTCCGGGCTTGAAGACTCCACTCCCCCCATAACCTCCCAGTTTCAACAGTTAACAAAAGCAATTGAGGGGCTTACCGAGAAACTAGACGACCTTGAGAACAGGTCCCGTCGAGGGAACCTTCGCCTGGTTGGTTTCCCAGTATCTGTGAGTGACTCGGTCCTGGGATCGGTGGTAGAGCACTGGCTGAAATCAGAATTCGCTACGTCGGATCATGCGGGGCCTCTCTGCTTGGAGAGAGTGCACCACATGGGGAGGAAACAAGATGGCCACGCGAGCCCCCGAGTAGTAATCCTGAAAATACATAACTACCTGCATAAGGCAGAGATTTTACACGGATACAGATTAAAGAGAAATTAAACCAAGTTTGAAGGACACCTGATCTGCATCTTTCAAGATTTTTCGGCGCAGTTACAGGAGCGGAGGAAGCAGTTTACACCGCTTTGCCACCGTTTGCATGGAATGCAGGCAGATTTCATGCTTATATACCCAGCGCTATTAAAGATTAAGCACGATGGAAAATGGAAGACCTTTGAGAAGGTGGCTGACGCAGTGAGTCTAGTCATGGAGCTGGAGAAATGTGGTGGAACTAATAAAAAGAACAATGTGGACAGTGGAGAGTGATCTCTCTGCAAGGTACTAATCAGAGTTTGAGTTTAAAGCAGAGAGTTGCATTATGTTTGTTAAATGTGGGGATAACTGAATACATTATAGTGTCTTGTGGGGGTGGAGGGCCTCTTGCATTGCTAGTGACTCAACCCATTAGTTTGGGAGTGTGCATGATGTTTCAGGGGAGTGAGGAGGGGGGGGGGGGGGAAGAGGTAGGGGGGGTAGTAAGGGGGCAGGGGTCTTATAGAGGGAAAGGGAGAGGGTAATGGGACAAGGGGGGGTCCAGAGGGTGGGTGGTTATGACAAGGAAAATAGTATATGGTTGGGGGAGGTATGAACAAAGGTAGATGCAAGGTTTACTACTGTAGCACATGGGAGCTAAGAGGTTGAGAAAGAACAAGCACACAGGGAAGCCCCGAGGAGATGGGCTGGGCTCCAAGGGGGTAAATAGTTTAATAGCGATTATGTATAGTTGTTTGGGGTTGTATAGTGAGTAAAATAATAAAGCGTATTGTTTCATGGAATGTATCTGGGATTTCATCTCCTGTGAAAAGAACAAAAATATTGACACAACTGAAGCGTCATAAAGCGGACATAGCGTGCCTTCAGGAAACAAAGCTGTCCAATGAGGAGCATGAGAAACTGTGTAGGCAGTGGGTGGGTGAGTGCTTTTACTCATCAGCCGGAGGTGGCCGCAGGGGGGGTTGCTATTCTGATCAAAAAGGGCTTACTTTGCCAGACAAAATTGGTTCATAAAGATAAAGATGAGAGGCTCCTGTTACTGTATATTACGCTCCAAGGGCAATCCTTCTATTTATGTGCGGTGTATGTAGTCCGAATGACTATTCCCCACGTTTCTTTGAGAAATTAATGGCGTTAGCATTCCGCTTCGCAGACGCGCCATGGGTGTGGGGTGGAGATTTTAACTGGGTAATGGACGCAGATGTGGACAGGACAGGTAGACCAACCAGCAGAGAATCGAGCGGGCAAAGAGGTTTACCACATATGTGTCAGACCTTAAACTTGTTAGATGTTTGGCGTATCCTAAATCCTACCTCGCGAGACTATACACACCTTTCTAAAGCACACAAAACCTGGTCTAGGATTGATTATGTATTATCTCAAGCATGGTTTTTTAAGGCACAAGGGGCTGGTATAGATCTAATATCAGTTTCGGACCATGCATTGGTCTAGTTAGATCTAGAGGTTGAGGATCGGGAAGGACAGGGGCGCTTATGGAGGTTCCCCACCTACCTTTATAAAGATGACAAGTTTCGGGAGCATTTAGCCCAACTTTGGGACCAATACATAACAGAGAATGAGAGTCCTGATATATCATCCACCACACTATGGGAGGCGTCCAAAGCAGTATTACGAGGGGGGATCATTGCTTATGTCTGTGCACGGGCGAAACAACAGTCAACAGCCATACTGCACTTGGAACGGGAATATAGAAAAACAAAACGCTTACATATACAACACCCCACACACCAAAATTATGATATCATGTCTGCTACATTGCCGGCACTAAATACAGTTATATATGAGCGCACGAAAAAACATTTACTATATCAGATACTGAACTTTCAGAAGTTCGGAAATAAGTCCGGGAAATTATTGACAAATATTGCACGGCAACACGCAGCAAGTCGGTTGATCCCGGAGTTGTTGGGTAGGGATGGGAGGAGAGTAAACACTCCTGAGGGCATAACTCAAATATTTCATGACTATTTTACTAAGCTCTACACGGGGGAGGACCAGGGGGAGGGACCCTCGGTAATTGATTATTTAGAAGACGCGGGTCTCCCTAAATTGTCCCCGATGGCTCAAGAAATTTTATCTCAACCGCTCTCAGGACGGGAAATCCAAAAGATGATAAAGGCTCTCCTGCAGGGCTCAGCGCCGGGGCCCGATGGCTCTCCAGTGAGTATTATAAGATGTTACCACCTAAGTTCTGTGGTTCCTTAATTAAATTTTATGAAGAGGCGGTACTGCTTGGTTCTTTCCCCCAGCAGGTTAATTCAGCATTAATAACTTTGATCCCCAAGCCAGGGAAGCCAAGAAATCAGGTTACATCATATAGACCCATCTCTTTATTAAATGTGGATCTTAAGATATTGGCTAGAGCACTGGCAGAAAGGCTAGCGCCTTACTTACCGGCTTTAATTGGTGATCCACAAGCCGGGTTTGTGAGGGGCCAGCACTCCACATTAAATGTCCGAAAACTATTGTTATCGGTAGCACACTGTCAGACAGCGGGAACACCGTTACTCTTGGCAAGTTTAGACGCTGAAAAGGCATTTGATAAGGTCCACTGGGGATATTTGTTTGATGTCTTGAGATATGTGGGGGTGGGAGGCTGGTTTTATCAGGCGGTTAGGGCAATGTATACGGGTCCCACGGCACGGTTGCTGGTTAATTCGATGATCTCCCCCCCATTCGCTGTACAAATAGGAACTAGGCAAGGTTGCCCACTTTCCCCACTGTTGTTCCTTTTATATTTGGAACCGTTGCTGCGGACTATTATGAAGGACCCGGATATTGTGGGAGTGAATCTCCCTTCGCAACCGGTGAAGATTTTGGCATACGCGGACGACCTTTTGTTAACGCTCACATCGCCTAGGACCTCACTGACGCACCTGCTGTCGGTAGTGGATGAATTTGGCTTCTATTCTGGTTTCAGGCTTAATTTGCAGAAATCGGAGGCGTTGCCCAGTGGTTTGGAGATGATGGAGCAGTGGGGGGATGGCTTTCCCTTAAAATGGACTACTGACCATATTACTTACCTAGGGGTTAAAATTCTTATGTATCTGGCGACTCTATATCACTTGAACATAGACCCGTTGAAAGCAAAGACAACTGGTACATTGAGGGGGTGGTAGGGTCTCCCGCTGCCTCTTTTGGGACGAGTGGCGTTGTTTAACATGCTACTTTTCCCATTGTGGGTATACACGTTCCAGATGCTGCCCTTGTATTTGTCACCTGCGGATGAACGATGGTTACATAAAAAAATTAATTGGTTTCTCTGGCAGGGGAAACTACCTCGAGTGAGTATAACAAGAGTGCAACTCCCTAGATCAAAAGGAGGGTTGGGTCTATTAAACCTGCGGCTGTTTGAGGCACCTGTCTGGTTTCGCGAAACCTCCTTTTTCTCATGCGCCTCATCAGAACTACAACTGTTTGGCTCTACCCATTTTGCGAGTTGGTTGGGGGGTGGAAGAGGGTGTAAGGTTAAGCTGGGGCCCGCAAGATATATTGTGGGGCCTTTAAAGCAAACTTGGAGATGGGTGGCTAGATTTCTCTCCCTAAATAGAGCGATTTCACTGCTGTTGCCTATTAGGGGCAACCCAGACTTCCCCGTAGGTAGTTCCTCAGTGACCTTCCAGAGGTGGGCGGCCCAGGGTATACATTACCTGTTTCATGTGTTAACAGAAAAAGGTGAGATTAAATCTTTAGATGAGATTTGCTCTGAATTTCATCTGGCACATAGAGACGCTTTTGCCTATTATCAGCTGTGCCATTACATTAAATCATTGCCTCGACAATACTTGACAGCAGAAGTTCCGGACAAATTTAATGATTTGCTGGGGCTGGAGGCTAAACTGCGAGTGCACTGCGCTATTTCCATGCTACTCTTAGAGACTTTGCAAATAGTTTTGATTTCTCATCAGTATCACAGCAGTGGAGTGCAGAACTGGGTACCACACTAACATCTGATCAAATGAAAGAACAGTGGCAGCTGATCGTAAAAATTACTGAAAATGTGTCATGGCAGGAGATACAAATGAAATTCTTGTTGAGACTTCATATTTCACCTCATAGAGCATGGAAGGCAACGCTGAGGAATAATAGTTTCTGTGACAAATGTAAGACTTTGGGGGCCCGCCTGGGACATATGTTCTGGTCCTGCCCTTTGGTGAAACAATTCTGGATAGCGGTGGCCTCGCAGATTTCACAATATTGAGAATCTCTCCGGGGCACCTATTTGGGCAATTCCCAGAAGGTAACCGCCTGCTGGCAAAGATGAGGGCATTCCTTCAGCGCGCACTGCTTATGGGAAAAAGATCAATTCTGCTGTTATGGAGAAGTGAAGAAGCGCCCACAGTGGCTCAATGGAGAGCAGCATTAATGCAGATGTGTTTATTGGAAAAAAGAGGCATTAAGGATTTGGCGTCCAAACAAGGAACTGTTTTCTGTGAAACATGGGCTCCTTTCTGGGATACACTCACCCCAGCGGCCCGAAGTAGAATCCTGAGCTTATAAGGGGGGTTACGGGAAGGATAGATAGGTATGGTAGTGGGGGAGGGGAAATAAAAACTCAAAAAGGAAAAACCGGCTGTTATATAACTGTTTGTTGAGATGGTTGCATGTTATGCATAATGTTGATTTTCTTGCTGCCAGTGTGAAATGGCAATCTGTACTGGGTGACCTGTTAATAAAAATATTAAAAAAAAAAAAAAAAAAGATGTGCATGCCCAAGGATATTTTGTCGGAAATTTCAGTTAGATTAGATTTGAAGGGAATAAATATGGTGATGTCATCAGCATATATGAAAGGGTTGAGACCATGTCTGAATAGAGCTTTTGCTAGTGGGATCATCATAAGATTGAAAAGAATCAGGGATAGAGGGGAACCTTGAGGTACACCGCAGTTTGGTGACCAGGGAGATGAAATAGTTGAGGTTGATTTGACTTGGTAAGATCTTGAGGTGACGAAGCCTTTTATCCAATTAACGATGTTTCCGCCGATTCCAAGTTTATCCAGTAGTTTGGTTAGGATATTGTGATTTACCATATCGAATGCGCTGGATTAATCGAATTGTAAGAGGAGGATGTTGTGTCCAAGTGAAATTTCCTGTTTGAATTTGGATATTATTTATTTTTATTTATTTATTTAGTTGCATTTGTATCCCACATTTTCCCACCTATTTGCGGGCTCAGTGTGGCTTACAGTACATTGTATATTAGAGTGAGTAGGACTGTTTCTGTACTGTGAGCTGAAGTCGTTTAGTTGGGAGGTCACCCTGTTTTCCAACAATTTAATTAGCAAAGGGATGGATGCGACTGGACGGTAGTTGGTGACATCACTTGCTGGTTTCTTGGGGTTCTTAGGTATTGGTGTAAGTAGTATATTGCCATGTTCTGTAGGGAATGAGCCTTGTAGCAGGAAGTTTAGGTGGGAGGTAAGATCTGTGATAAAGCGTTCTGGAGCATCTTTCATTAGGTAGTTGGGACATGGGTCGAGATGGCAGTGAGATTTGGAGAGCTTGGTGATTGCCGTAGAAATTTCTTTAGTGGTGAGGAGGGTGAAATTTGTCCGTGAGCCGTTAGCTTGGATTTCATCTATGTAAGGGTCCAATTCGTCAAGAAAGGTATTGATATTTGCACAATCTTGGGGTATCATGCTGCAAAGATTGGTAATTTTATCATTGAAGTATTTGGCTAGTTGGTTTGCAGATGGGTAGTTTGAGGGTGAGGATGTGATTGGGTTGGTGTTGAGTAGATTTTTTATGAGTTATTGTTTTTTTATGTCTGTGCCGCTGGTTGTAATTGTGTGTAGTAGGATCTTTTAGCTCAGTTAATGGCATTTTTGTAATTTCTGTGTGATTGCTTCCATGCATTGTAGGTGAGGTTGTTTTTTGATTTAATCCATATTTTTTCTAGTTTCCTATAACCCATCAATATTATTCATGGGTTTGGGGGTAAAAGTGCCCTTTTTTTAATGATTTGAAAAAGTATGTAGTACCAAGATGAGTGGAAAAAATGAGAGGATTTGGAAAAAGTGAAAGAATGGTCAAGGGTTTGGAAGTTGTGTTTTTAGCAGAAAAAAGTGAAACATAATTATGCATTTGGAATGTAAAATCCCATTTTTCTACCAAGTAGGGCAAGGCTTAGAAACTGTTAACCACAGAATAGAGCAAGAAGTAATTTCCAAAGAACCTGAAGATAGCCAGTAAATGTTATAAAGTAGCAGGAAAAGCAAGTAGTATGGTAGAGGTGGAATCGGAGGGAGCTACCATTACCTCTAATTTTCTAGTGAGACCCTACCTTGAGAACTTTGTTCAGTTGTGGAAGTCTTATCTTTGTAAGGACATTGAGCACATGGAAACATTTTAGAGAGAAATTAGTAAAATGATATAACTTCCTACATAAAATACTCACTGAAGGACAGACAAAGAGATTAGTGAAGCCTCAAACATTTGAATATGTCTCTTAAGTAATTGAAGAACAAGCAGTCCTGGTATAAAGTTGGATGTTGAACAGCATTAAAGAAATACTACTTTACAGTGAAAATGAAGGTGCCTAGAATAACCTACTAACAGATGTTAAAGGCCAATACTGACAGAATTTTAAACATGCTTGGGTCAGATAGAGGGCAGTGGTAAGGACAAGATTGAAAGACTGGATGCAAGGCAAGTGTGAGAGGTGGGACATTCTGTGTGTTAGGGTGGATATAGGAATTTTTATGAGTAGTTACACAAAATTTCCAAAAGGAGGTGGTAGCAAGCTTAACGGATCTGTATAAGATGAGAGATCAAGCAGGCAGTCAATAAAAGATGGGTTAAGGAACTATGGGGCAGAGTTGGTGGAGCACTATCCTTTTCTGCTGTCAGAGGAACCATGTCAAAGGCTTTGCTGAAATCCAATTGGATTACATCTAGTGCACGTCCGCAATCCAGTTCTCTGGTTGCCCTGCCAAAGTATTCAATCAAATTTTTTTCATGGACAGCTTTCTCAAAACAGCTTCCCGGGAAGGTAGTGAAGACAAAAAAAAAAAAAAAAAACAGTAGCAGAATTCAGGATAGGGTGTGCACAGAAGTAAACTAATGTGGTTGCCATATTAGTCTATTTTACAGAAATAGTCAAGAAAAAATAGAGGACCTTTCCCTTGGATATGAATCTCTGCACCTGGTGTGTTTTGTGACACACAGCGCATAGTCTGAAACTTTTTTGTTTGTTTTTCTTCCTTTGACTTTCCTATCAGTTATTAGTAGTTCTTTCTTTCTTTCTTTCTTTCTTTCTTTCTTTCTTTCTTTCTTTCTTTTCCTCCAATTTAGTACTCTTCTATTTTATATTAAAGAGTAAGCCGCTCAGATGGTTTTACTGATGTGGCAGGGGAACAAGCATTAAATAAGTTTTATTAGATTTAGCAGTAAATTCCTTTTCTTCCTTTGTTTTACTCACTTGTTTTATTTTTGATTAATGAAGGGAGTGTGCCTAAAAACTGTTGCTTTTATTTCCTTGCATGAAAATAGAGGTCAACATATAAATCTACTATAATAAAACTCACCCTCAACGTACTGAGGACACTGACGTCAGTGAAGCCAAGCTCTGACTTCCTTCAAAAAGGTTCGAAGGTTCGTGGTGGTGAAGCCACCAAAATTGCTCCGGGCCCCGCCCTCTAGGGCGGAGCAATGGCAGAACAACGAAGGGGTTGGGAGGGAGGCGGGGGTGGGAAATCGCTCCGGGCCCCGCCCTTGCGTCATACGTCATGACATTGGGGGCGGAACAATGCCGGAACAGCAAAGGGGTTGCCCAGGGAGGGGGGTGTTGGCAACGAAAACCTTGCTAGCCCCCGTTTCATTTGCTCTGAAACGGGCTTCTTTTACTAGTATTACGATAAAGCTAGAGGTCAAGGTAGTTTTGGCACTGCACCAGGGAGGAAAGACCAATAAGGAAATAAGACACTTTATATAAGCCTTGTGATCCTTATTAATTATCATTTTCTGTTTTTGTTTAATTTCCCAAAGATTTGATCAAGCTCACTATCTTTAATATACTGTACACTTCTGCCATTACCCAACAATTTTGTAGTTCATGGCAGTTTCACATGGTTTCCAGGTCTTGAACAGAAGTTCTTTCTGGTTGCAGAGGACCTGGATTGTCCTTTTCCTCCTAGTACATGCAGGATGTGTAGGCCTAGGCAGAAGATAATGTAAAACAAAATCTGAGCTTTATAGAGCTGTGCACTATGCATGCGTTAGTATATCCCATGCCAGCTTTGTTGTATGGGGCTACCTGTGCTCTAGTTTTTCCAAGCGCTCATTGAACATAAATCTTCGTCTTACTTCCCAAGATTTGTTCACATGGTGTCACCTCAGGTTCACGTGTCCTTTTTTTTTAATAATCCCATATTTAGGTTTGTGTTTGGGGGTTTTTTGTGTGTTGTTAATTTTTGACACAGCTGTGACCTGTGCTGGCATTGATAACAATTTTTTTTCATTGAACCATCTGACTTTGTAGTAGTAATTGTTCTACCAATTTCCCAGAAATGAGACTCCCAGCAGCATCAAGAAGCACAGACAGTCCATTGGGACAAAGATGATCTCAGATGTCCATGAATTATGCCTGGCTTGTGGAAATAGATCCCACTAAAGAACATCAGTGGAGGTCGCTGGAACACACCATCGTTAAAGTGAAGGAGTCCACAGGATCAGTACCAGCATCAAGGAATCTTGATGCAGAGCAAAGATAAGGAATCATTGACCTTGGTTCTTATTTGTGCATGATACTGGGAGCAAGGAGATTGAGGCAGCTGCCATTTTGCCTTCCAAGCCTCCCAGCAAATAGGACTACTCATGCTTGAGTAGATCGAGGATTGCTTCAACCTTCAAGGACTTGAGGTTCAACAATTGATGTAGGTCAAGTTATTCAGAAAAATGTATCCTCTCCTCCTGCACCTCATTCATCATTGGCAATGTTTGATGAGCTGGACAGGAAGTTCCACGAGATGCAGAACCACCATCTGGCGGGGATCACTGCACTGGCACCAACTTCAGTGCCGAGACTCTTAACTTTTCCTGGAGGCAAGGCATTGAAGAGCTTCTTCATTAGTAGCAATCACTCAAGTCTTGAGTGTATCCACATTGTCCCCCTCCCAGGCCCCTACCACCTGTCTGTAATTGTGGATTATAAGTACTTAAGTAATGCCACACTGGGAAAAGACCAAGGGTCCATCGAGCCCAGCATCTTATCCACGACAGCGGCCAATCCAGGCCAAGGGCACCTGGCAAGCTTCCCAAACGTACAAACATTCTATACATGTTATTCCTGGAATTGTGGATTTTTCCCATGTCCATTTAGTAGTGGTTTATGGACTTGTCCTTTAGGAAACCGTCTAACTCCTTTTTAAACTCTGCCAAGCTAACCGCCTTCACCACGTTCTCCGGAAACGAATTCCAGAGTTTAATTATGCGTTGGGTGAAGAAAAATTTTCTCCTATTTGTTTTAAATGTACTACACTGTAGTTTCATCGCATGCCCCCTAGTCCTAGTATTTTTGGAAAGCGTGAACAGACGCTTCACATCCACCTGTTCCACTCCACTCATTAATTTATTTACCTCTATCATGTCTCCCCTCAGCCGTCTCTTCTCCAAGCTGAAAAGCCCTAGCCTCCTTAGTCTTTCTTCATAGGGAAGTCATCCCATCCCCCGCTATCATTTTACTCACCCTTCGCTGCACCTTTTCCATACCTTTTCTAATAATACCCAGCATTCTATTCGCTTTCCGAGCCGCAGCAGCACACTGGGCAGAAGGTTTCAGTGTATTATCGACAATGACACCCAGATCCCTTTCTTGGTCCGTAACTCCTAACGTGGAACCTTGCATGACAGCTATAATTCGGGTTCTTTTTTCCCACATGCATCACCTTGCACTTGCTCACATTAAACGTCATCTGCCATCTAGCCGCCCAGTCTCGTAAGGTCCTTCTGTAATTTTTCATAATCCTGTCGCGAGTTAACGACTTTGAATAACTTTGTGTCATCAGCAAATTTAATTACCTCACTAGTTACTCCCATCTCTAAATCATTTATAAATATATTAAAAAGCAGCGGTCCTAGCACAGACCCCTGAGGAACCCCACTAACTACCCTTCTCCATTGTGAATACTGCCCATTTAACCCCATTCTCTGTTTCCTATTCTTCAACCAGTTTTTAATCCACAATAGGACATTTCCTCCTATCCCATGACCCTCCAATTTCCTCTGTAGCCTTTCATGAGGCACCTTGTCAAACGCCTTTTGAAAATCCAGATACACAATATCAACCGGCTCCCCTTTGTCCACATATTTGTTTATACTACTTTAAAGAATTGAAGTAAATTGGTCAGGCAAGATTTTCCCACACAATAGCTGTGTTGACTCGGTCTCAGTAATCCATGTCCTTGGATGTGCTCTATTATTTTATTTTTGTTACATTTGTACCCTGCGCTTTCCCACTCTCACCAGGAAAAAAAAATTAAATGATCCCAGGTTCCAATCTAATTCATGTTTAATGTGGGATAAAATGCCATAAATCAGTAAATAAATATAAACTTTTAATGCTGAGCACCTGATTCTCAAAGTGAACATATTCCAAACACTATAATGAAAATAAAATTATTTTTTCTACCTTTGTTGTCTGGTGACTTTGTTTTTCTGATCATGCTGGCCCAGTATCTGATTCTGCTGCTATCTGTCCTCTTAACTCAGTTTCCAGGGCTTCCTTGTCATTTATTTCTTTCCTTTCCTCCTTTCTTCTTCATTTCTGGTCCTCAGCTTCTGCCTATTTTCTTCATCCATGTGCAGTTTTTCTCCTCGCTTCCTTTTCCCTCATCTCATCTCCTTCCTCACTTTTCTCTCCCCTCCATCCATATCCAGCATTTCTTCTCTCTCCCCTCCTCTCCCCTGCCCTGCATGCACCCATGTCCAGCAGTGACCCTCCTTTTCCCTGTCCTCCATCCACCCATGTCCAGCAGTGACCCTCCTCTCCCCTGCCCTGCATGCACCCATACCCAGCGACCCCCCCCCCCTCCCTCCATCCACCCATGCCCAGCAGCGACTCCCTTTTCCCCCTTGCCACTCCCTTCCTAGTTTTTTGGCAAATTCTCCCTCCCTCCCAATCTGTTCCCTCACCGCCCGCTTGTTATTTGAATTCTTCGGGGCAGGCGGTCTTGCCTGCCCGCTTCCAGCACTGACTGTCCCCCGCTGCCGATTCACGCTTCAAAATGGCCGCAGAGACTTCAGCAGAAGTCTCGGCGGCCATTTTTAAAGCGTGAACCGGCAGGGGAGGACAGTCAGCACTGGAAGTGGGCAGGCAAGACTGCCTGCCCCAAAGAATTCAAAAAACAAGCTGGCGGTGAGGCGGATCCGGAGGGAGGGAGGAGAGCCAGAGCCGGTTAGCAATTTTCAACAACCGGCTCGCAAGCCAGAAGAAAATTTAACAACCGGCTCGTGCGAGCCGGCTCCAGCACACCACTGATAGGAGATAAGATGGAGAGGGATGAGAGAGTACTAGAAGTGTTTTTCTGTTTCATTAAACACCCATTTTAACTTAGGCTTTAACCAATAAACACTGATTAAAACACTTGTAACATTAGAAACCCTACTTTTATAAATATATGATCAAATCATGGAGGCCTTATTTACTAGCCAGTAGTGCTGTCCAATTTATGATTTGAATCTATTCGTTTTGGGTGAATCGATTCAGATCGATTTTATTTCAGAAAAAAATTGAGTCCCAATTCAGGATTTCCCCACTTCCCTCCCTTCTGCTGTCACCGAAGCTGCTGCTGCTTCCCTCCCTACCTGCTGTCACCAAAGCTGCTGCTGCTTCCCTCCCTCCCGCTCTCACCATCTCTCTAGTGGCGCAGGATGCCAGCTCTGTCCTGGAACAGGAACTGACACCAGGATGGGACAGGATCAGCAGCCGCACCAATGCAAGGAGGTTGGATGAAAGCAGGAGATGGGATGACATCAAAATGCTGAAGCCAATTAGGTTAATCTCTTTTTCTTCCCCCACACAGCTGTCATCCCCGTATATCAAAACAAAGCAAACAAGCATATGAGCTGGGCTGCTGCATCCATGTTGTTTTTTTATGCTGGTAACATTTTTATTTGATCCCACTTATATTTTCAAACATGCTGGCTTGTGCAGCATACAGATGTACACAGGAAGTATAATAATGGAATAACTTTTCATAGGTAGAGTAGTAATTCGTGTTAAATCTTAATCAATATGTAATTTGGAGAGGCTGGTTATAGGGACACCATAGCACGTGTTATATTCGTGCAGAGATTTTTTTTTCTCCTGGTAAGGGGCCACTAAAACAGACATGATGTTATGAGAATCAGGTGTTCAACATTTAGAGTTTCTATTTATTTATTATAAACTAGTAAAAATTTTCCGTTTCTGGCGGCGATGAAACGGGCACTAGCGGGCAGGGGACTCCCTTCCCCTCCCCTTGCGCGTGTCTCCCTGGTGGTCTAGAGGTACCTGTTCGGTGGGGGCAGGAAAGAAAGAGCCCCCTCTTTCCTGCCCGTAGCGGTGGTGGTAGCCTCCTTGCTGCATCGTGTGGGAGTCCGGCTCTTGGCGTTTCAAAATGGTCGCCGAGAGTTGAAGTCTCGCGATGCAGCTTGAACTATCGGCGGCCATTTTGAAACGCCGAGAGCCGGACTCCCACACGATGCAGCAAGGAAGCTACCACCACCGCTACGGGCAGGAAAGGGGGGGCTCTTTCTTTCCTGCCCCGACTGAACAGGTACCTCTAGACCACCAGGGAGACACGAGTAAGGGGAGGGGGAGCGGGGAGGTGACGGGGGCGAGGGACGTTGCTGAGGGTGAGTGTGGTACCGTGGGCGGGGTGGTAACTTCTAAGGGGCTGGGCTATGTGGCGAAAGGGGCTGGGTTGATGTGGACGTCGTGGGCGGCTGGGATTTTTTGGAAGGGGAGGAGTAGGGAAACACGCTCCAATTAGCCTTGTTATCGTGTTCCGCCCTCGACGTCATCACGTGTGACACGAGGGCGGGGCATGAAGATGTTGTGGCTTCACCACCATGAAACCACGAACCGGTGTGTGAGTGGCTTCAGTGACGTCAGTGTCCTCAGAATGTTGAGGGTGCGTTTTATTATAGTAGATAAGTAAATATAAGTAAACATTTATATCCCACAACAAACATGAACTAGGTTTATTTATTTAGATTTTTGCTCACACCTTTTTCAGTAGTAGCTCAAGGTGAGTTACATTCAGGTACACTGGGTATTTCTCTGTCCCAGGAGGGCTCACAATCTAAGTTTGTACCTGAGGCAATGGAGGGTTAAGTGACTTGCCCAAGATCACAAGGAGCAGCAGTGGGATTTGAACCGGCCACCTCTGGATTGCAAGACCGGTGCTCTAATCACTGGGCCACTCCACTCCTCCAGGTTGAAACCTGTGAGCATTTAAAATCTTTTTTTTTTTTTCCTGTGCCTAGATCAAAGGAGAAAAATGGTTTGTTTGAACTTGCTCTCTTTGTTTTGTGGAATGCAGTGGTAGATTATAGAAATCCACCTGTATACACTATCGCTGTCCTCCCACTGACTGAGTCACAGCTGCCTCTGGGCGAGTCTCCCACTCTCAAATTATCCCCACTGATTTCTAGGTTACTGGATCCACAATCCCAGTGGTCCCACAGTTCCCAGAAAGCACTCGCAGACCCATCACACAAACCACCAGGATTTTTTATCAGTCCAGACAGGCAGAGACAATAAACTAAAAGAAAATGTTTATTGTCTGACATTGAACAATGAACAAAAAATGTGCAATCAGCAAACAATAACAGGTAACTGAAATGTGGATCAATTATAACACTAACTAAACATTTGTTTACTTTTTAAAAAGTACCTGGGACAATAAGGACATAACTGTTTGTTTACTGAGCCTCTCTTTTCTTCCGGGCTAAGACTGGTGAAAAAACCAGTACAATTCAAAAGAGAAGCTCTCCTGGGCCAATCAGAGCCCAGTCAAGAAGTTAAAAAAACAAACAAAACAAAACTGGTTATATCACTATAGGCATTTCCTTTATCTGTGTGCTAACTAAAAGAAAGAAGGTCAGTTCTTTGTAACAGCTTAAAACATAATGTGCACCACCTGCTGGCCAAACTAGAGAAATGCAATTCTACAGGCTTAAAACACACTTTTCTGTCACAGTCTCCTCTGGCAATATGTTAGCTTTAGGATCACTGTTTTATGAAAACATATTTGAATTTGATATCATGTCCTATTTATTCATGAAGGGCCCTTTTTTGTGGAGGTGGTGGTGGGGTATGTTTTGAACTTAATTTTAATTCTGAACAATAATTGAGATAGTGTAGACATTGTAGAGAAGTAGAGGCTGGTACAGTTTAACCTTTCATTGCAAATGCTTTCTGTAATGTTTAAAATGTTCAATTGCTGCTGTCTGTGTTACTTTGTTATAATATTAGCATATGTCTGAGGCTATGGGCCCCTATGTTTCAGTTAAGCTGAATCAAATTTAAAAACCAATTCATATGAGTGAATTGAATCGAAAAAGTTTTGAGTGAATCGGACAGCACTACTAGCCAAGTTTATACTTGGACCTTTTGCCACAGAACACTTTTTAGAATGGTCTGAACTATCCAGATTATGCTTATGGATCATAAAACTAACTCTGATGAGGAGAAATCTGCTAGTTTTCTCTGATATCACATTCTTTCAGAGGAAAAGAGAACATTGCACCAAAGTACCTATTCACTGAGTTTGTCAAGAAAATGGAGGAAGTATAGCCCAAGAAAAAATGCTGGACATCCTCTTTCCACACACCCCACATCCCCGAAGGAGCCATAATAGTGCCCTTTCATGGTGTCTTTAAGGAAGCACTGATGAGAACATGGGAGAACCCTCTCCCTGTGCAATCTGCTAACACTTAACTATAAAGTAGATTATGTGTATAGAATCCAGAGGGCTTCTGGTTTTGAGAAGCTGCTCCCTCAGAGAGACCTTACCCTAGATCTTCTTTTGAGGAGAGATTACCAGAGTTTTGTGCTTACCTCACAAATAGCTTCTTGCTATCTTTCTATGGACCAGTATATGCAAAACATTCTGGATAGGACATGTTTTTCTCAAGAGAAATATGGTGACCTTTGGAACATCAGTGGACAGGGATAGGAATGTGAAAAACCCATGATAAGGTACAGTCTGATTATTTTAAGTTGACATTAAGACCTTTCTTCCTTGGATATCGGTGCCCCAGATTCTCATGACTGTAGGTATCGGGCCTCATATTTTTACTGGAAAGGCTTGCTGGTGTGTGTTGCAAGGGAAATAAACTTTTGGAGAAAAGGTCAATGAAATAGTGGACAAGATTAGAAACCACTATTAGCTGCTTCACACCTATGAAGGTACGCCAGTGGGTACTGACAAGACATTTGTAAAGGGGAGAGGGGAGCTGAGGTTTTATGTAAACCATTGGCTCATTGTAACCTTGGATACTTGGGTTCTCAATATAATATGGAATTGATATAGACTTCGTCTATTGGAAACCTTCCATATCGCTCACCAAGTGTATTGTAGTCAAATTGTCAGCATCATGATGAACTTCTAAAAGAACTCTCCTCCCGCTAATAGACTAATACAGTTGAACTTGTTTTACCAGGTGAAAGCGCAAAGATTTTACTACAATTATTTGCTGATCCCAAAGAAAATAGGAAACCTCTATACCATCTTAGACCTAGGAGCCTTGAACAAATTCCTCATAAATGAAAAGTTCAATATGGTTTCTCTGGGCACCTTTTTCCCTTTGTTGTTTGACATACTGCCTGTAAATAAAATGGTTCCTCGATCAAACGGAGCTGACACCCACAGAGATGCATGGTGGTGACATCAGGTTAAGATACTTGCATACTGGCAAGTACTAGCTGTGGTAGTGATGCTGATAGCTTTTATTTTGAGCCACTAGATTCTTGTGAGCTGAAGTATTTGACTGGAGTGTCTTATTTTTGGTGGTGGTCACTTCAACACACAATCATTCAGCTCTATGCCTCTTAATTATTTGTGTATCCTCTACAAGATTTAATAACAGTAGGATGGTTCAGCACATGTGTTCAGTTCAACCTAGCATTTATAATCTGCGTAACCAAAGTAGAATGGAAGCACAGAAACAAAGTGAAAGGCATTCAAAATTTAACTTGATAACTAAATATTTACCGTTAGAAATAGAAAAACAACATAACATAATAACTATACTAGTAGTACAATTATTACAATAGTAAATCAACTCAATAATAAAAATCTGCAAGAAAGAATAAAATGTAATGAGTACAGAAAGAGAAAGTAGTGGCCTCAGTAGGAAATGTGAAGCCCCATTTTCCAAATTGAACCCTTGGTACATTCATATTTCCCTGGTATTTTACAAAAGGCTGCACTGAACTCTGAGCCTGTCATAAAATACATGTTAAGGATACTGGCAAATCATGTGTATTTTCCAACATGACTAGCCAGACCATTAATTTTACAAAAACGTGTATGTATATACAGTGCAATTTGCTTGTGCAAGGGTCTGGCCCCAAAGAAATACATGCAGTTAACCAGAGTGTGCACTTAACTGTTGTGACCCAAAGAAGCTTGACATCTGATAAACATATGCACAGTACTGTTTATTATACATACAGTATACAGTCTCCGTTAACTGACGTTAGGCTTACTTGAAGTAATCAGTCATAGTCCTCTGTACACTATTGTGTCTGTGAGTTCCATAGACTACGTCTGCCAGACGGTAAAAACTGTCATAGCACTGACATCCAGTGGCCTCCAGATAGGCCCACATGGTGTTGAAACTCTCTAGCGCTCTTGCAAAAGTGACAGGAGGTTGTTGAATTTCGTCAGCATGTGCCTCACTGCTCATTTCATCATCAGCCGTTGCCTGCGTGTAGACGCATATCTCAAGATCAGTGCTGTCATCAGCTGTTTGTAAATCGTAATCAACAGCTACGTAGTGATGAAACTCCTCTTTAGTAACACCGGCTGGGATAACAGCTGCATCTGTTTCGTCCCTCTCCACATCCTTAACAAAACTTGCCCGCTTGTAGCAGTTCACAATGGTTGCCTGTGTAACATGATTCCAGGCTTCTTTCTGCATATGTAGGGAATCCAACAGTGATAGATTACGAGCCAGTTCAACAGCACGTTTATCCTTGCCAATCTGGTCATCCATAATGTTCATCGGATGACTTAGCACAAGAGCCCGATAATGTTTTTTGAAATTGGCTATTATGCCCTTGATCCATAGGTTGGATCAGAGAGGTAGTGTTTGGTGGCAGGAAGACCACCTTGACGTTAGACAGCCTGACATCATCACTGTGTGCAGCACAATTATCAGAAAGCAACAAAATCTGACACTTTTGTGCCCGCATTCTAGTGTCTAACTTCTTTAGCCACTGCTCTGCACTGAGTTTAGCAAATTTGGTTTTTGTTTGGTTTTTTTTTTTTGTTAGAATTGCCCCACTTATATAGTATGTAGCTTTCTGAAACTGCCATTTATACATGTAGCTAGTCAAACATGTAAATGCCACAGTTTACAAATGTAGATGCTTCTAAAATGACCTCCACACCATGTTTTTGCATTTCCTACATGCATCCTAAGTTCCTGGCAGTTGATTTGTCCTTCCAGCATTTTTTTTCCATGTATCCCTGAAAGTGAGCAATACCTTGTACAGCTCGCATTGCAAAAGAACATTAGCTGCTGCCTTGGAGTAGACTAAAACCCTTCAGAAGGACCACCCAGCTTTGGTTCCTTTGACTACAGTAAATGTGGGACTGCTTTAGTCATGCACATACTTTCTAATCTGGATAACAGACTGCATCTCTTTCACTTAGGCCCAGGCAGACTTGATCCTGGAAGGGTTTGTCCAGGGTCATAATGCTAGGGCCATGTCAGTGTCTGTAACCCACCTGATATCATCCTTTTATGGATGAAATCCACAAGGTTGCGATATGATCTGTGCAGACATTCACATATCATTACAGAAAAGGCCAGTTGTTACTTGTTGCTGGTTGTTATTCTGGTTTTCATTTTTCCTTTTTTATGTCAAAGGTAATACTTGTAAGGGATGAGTACCCTGCTTGCTCTAAGGGGAGAGCATAGTTGCTTACCTGTAATGGATGTTCTCTAAGGACAGCAGGATAACAGTTCTCACAAAACCCACATGCCATCTCTAGGAGTTGGTGTGTTCCTTAACGCTGTATGGAATGGAAGTGGCCCTGTGTGACGGCACTAATGCAGGAAGTCCTGCCCATGAACGGTGCACTGCTCTAGAAAGCTCTTGGAGCTTTTTTACATTCTCTCTGGCCTGGGCTTTGTTGGTCACCCATTTGAGAACTGGTATCTTGCTGCTTTTGGAGAGCAACTGTTGCAGGTAAGCAACTTTGCTTTTCTGTTTTCAGGATGGTGCTTTCTTGAGGGTTTTGGAGCTTCGAGCAGCAAAAAGTTCCAAATTCATCAAGGTGCACTTCTAATAGTGGGAGGAAGATCCACCTGCCTTTACACATTCTAGAATAGGCAAAGTTCTGCCGCTTGCATATCTGTTCTGGGAGAAAAGAAAAAAAAAAACCTTGGTGGTAGTCATATTTTGTATGTACCAGGAAGCTTTCTTCCTCATGTACAGGATCTGAGTTTGTCTTTTTAATATGTATTTTTGTTACGATTAATTCCTGTAAATAATCTTTTCTAAAAAAAATTACAACATTTTTCTTTCTAACAGAGTGAAGATGACGAGAAGCTGAAGAAGAGGAAGGAACGATTTGGCATCCTAACAAGTTCAGCAGGAGTCACAGAAGACTCTGAGGTAATTTGTCTATACATGTATACATATACACACGTGCATGCACATACACATATAGAATATAGATAATGTTTACCACTGTCCTCCATCTGTGCAGCCTGCAGCTTCTTGCTCACCTGTGTCCATTTGTCTACAGCAAAGCTTTTCCCTTAGTTTAGCTAACTAGCCTACTGATTTGTTTTGGTTGTGATGTGGAAGAGGAGAAAGGGTATCAGCAGCCATTACCCCTGAAGATTTTATTTACTTTATTTTTAAATTATGAATTTGTTACTGGCCTCATGCCTATTTCAAGCATCCATAAATACACAATACTCTGGGAGATGTAGTGCTGGAGACAGAAAATATTAATTTTGTCTTTTATAAAGAACTTCTTTGTTTTTAGTGTATCTAAATTAGTCCTGTAATTTCCCACCCTGTTGCCTCCCCAGGCTATTTATTCTATTTTTTTTTTAATTCCTGAGATTTATAAGGTTCTGGTGTATAGCACTAAAGAAGTATCTGGGGGGAGGTTGACTGCATTTTTAGTGTTCCTCTCACCTTTTCCATGAATGGGAGCATGTTAACCTTTGCCCTTTCCTAATTTCTTCACCTCCCTTCTGCCTCAGAGGGCTTCCATCCTTCTGAAGTGACCATTGTTCACAGTTACCTCTTCTCTGAGCATGGTGCCTTGAATAGGGGGAAAGTCATTTAGCCAAAGCACAAAAAAAAGACTAAATAAATAACATTTAGTAAAATCAATAGGTTGTTTCAGCTGCAGGCTCACCCATTTAAAGCTTTGTGTGTTTGTGCTAGTAAAACATTAAACTCTGCATGCCTGGTGTTTAAAGATTACAAGGGTTTTTGAGTTGCTAGAAGTTTCCAGCATGGGGGAGGGGAATGGCATATTTCTGCAGTGCATGCTGTGTGTGGCAGCTCCTGTCTTGTATGGTGGTTGGCACTGTGCTTTGAGACTTAACCAGCTGAGGAGGGGACAGCAGGTGATTCCTTTTCAATTGTTAATCACAAATTTAATTCCCTTTAAGCTCCTTTTCAAGTTAGTGCAGCGCCTACTATCAAGGAAAAATGTCTTCTGTTGAAAGTTAATAGAACCATTTCAGCATTATCTCTGCAAATTTGATTTAATTTTCTTACATAAAATCTAACCAATAGTTATAATCAGTAGTATAATGGTATTTAGCTGTCTTATGCACAGTTATAATACTGTATTGGTTCACCTTTCTTTGATGGAGGAGAAACAAATGTCTAAAATCTTTGAAAGCTCCTCTTTGAAATGATTACAAATTTGAGTAAGATGCTTTCGTGCTGTTTTGCCATCAGTAAAGAGCCCTGCTGCATCTAAAAAAAAAAAATAGCTGAAGAATGACCTTGGTAAGAAACGCAGAGAGACCTTGAGAAGCAAATGGTGGTTCCATAGTATAGAGTGAATTCAACTTGGATAGCTAAGGAGATACTGAAGTGAGTTCAAAGCTCAGAGTATGACTATAATAAAAGTATAAGTTAAGCCATAGGTTAAGACAAAACTAAGCAAAACTTAGGGATACAGTGTAGAGAAGGAATAAGGCTATGTGCAGGATGCAGATAGTACTGTAACTTTTAGTTTTGGGTTTGGAGGCTATACCAATATCTGAAATTAGTGTAATAAAAACACAGAATGTAACGTGAAAGGTCAATTACTTATTATATACTGTTATCTATCTGTTCTGCCCAGGTTTGCCTTGCCTCTCTAGTTTTTTTTTTTTTCCCATTTTGGGCAGATGACCAAATATATTCCCATGCCTAAACCAGCACCAGCTCTCCCTTTCTCTCTCCCCAGTGTCTACTCAACTTCATATCGTGTTCCTACTACTGTCCCTCATATCTGCCCCAAGCCTGTTTAAATTCCATTATCGTTTTGGACCCTGCCAGGCTGTTGCCTTTTCATCTTCTGCTCTTATTTTTGCAAGTCCAAGATTTAATCCGTGTATCAGTCTTGTATCTGAAACTCTTCCTTTTTTGTCATCCTTTCCTTGTTTCAGGCAAAGAAGAGAAAAAGAGCTGAGCGCTTTGGGATCGTCTGAGGTTGCAGCCCGTTACTACTGTTTCCTTAAAAACTCATTCTGTTTTAAACTCAGTAAGGAATACGTAGGATTCCTGTACCACCCCCCACCCCCATTGTAAAATATAGAATGAAAAACAAATGACTGTAAGGCCAAATGTCTGTTGTCCCCTGGCCAGAGTTGATGGCCTGAGCTCTTTGACCCAGTTGGTGGTTAGAGAATGTGCTCCCCCCACAACCTTTGTACGGCGCACGACATCTAAACAACAGAGGAGACATGCCATCCTGGAGGGGTTCCATCATAACTGTTCAGTGGATTGCTGTTTGAGTTACGTTTAGTGATAATTCATGGGAAAGTAAAGGGATGGGTAGGGATAAGAGGACCCATCAGATTTAGGGAGACCTATGTAAAAGAGAAATTATGAGAATTGTTGGGGGTCTTTTTATTTTCAGCACAAAATAAACTAATTTTCCATCTTTTTCTCTCTCTTTCCCAAGAGGGTCACTTTACCCAAGTAAGAAGCACATAGCAAATGACTTTTTTTCCATCCAGTTTTTAGCATATTAGAGGGAACGTGCATTCTGTCATACCTTTGCTTAGTCCCATGCACAGATATAGTGTTGGTGTATATGGATACTGTAACTTGTTGTAATAATAGGAAATATAGGGATCTTTGTTACTTGCAATTGTGTGATTGTGACGGTGTATGAAAGGAAATTGAGCAACTGGGAGTCTATAGTGCCCTTCCCCAGCCCCTTTATTCTGTCAGAAAACCATTTGCTTCTGAACAACCATGTGCTCCTCCATGTGATTAAGGTAGGAATGCATGACTTTACTTTTTCAGCTCATAGCAGAGATGTTGGATGGTATCTTGTACTGAGTATTTTCCTACAAGGTGCAAAATGAGAAAGAACCTTTCAATGGGGTAGGAGTGTTGTGTAATAAGCATTAACCACCTTGTAGTGGTTTTCACCTTTAACATGTTCTTTAGTCATCCTTACCAACCAAAAGGCATTTGAGTCCTCATGATAGCCTCCTCAGGAAATTAGAATCACGGAACAGGAGACAGTTCTCTATTGTACAGAAGATAAGAAAAGAGATGGTAGGATTGGATTGTCAGTTTTCAACATGGAAAAAGTTATAGAACATGTTACTCATTGATTCTTTCTTGTAGATTATTTGTGAACAGCAGAAGTGGTTTTAAACAGCAGAGGATTGTGAGAATTTACATAAGGGTCTTGTGAGACTAGGAGACTGGGGCATCTAAATGGCAGATGAAATTTAATGTGGGTTAGTGCAAGATGGCGCACAGAGATAAAATCCCAGCTGGAGGTACAAAATTATGGGTTATGAATTAGGAATCGCCACCCAAGAAAAAGATCTTGGAATCATTGTGGACAATATGTTGAAATTTTCTGACTAATGTGCTGCAGCTGCCAAGAAAAGAAGGCAATTAGAATGTTAGAGATTATTCAAAAAGGGATGGAAAACAAAACAGACTCTTGTGCATCTATATAGCTCCATGGTGGAACCATAGCTTGAGCTTTGTGTGCAGTTATAGTTATCCCCATCTCATAAGGGATTTAACGGAACTAAAAAAAGATTCAGAGACAAAAATGATAAAGGGGCTGGAATACCTCCCTTATGAAGACAGGCTAAATAGATTGAGTTCTGTAGCTTTGAGAAAAGACAAGAAGGAATGTGATGGAAATGTTATAAAATTATGAGTGGGATTAACCTTCAAACAACACCAAAACAAGAGGATACTCTATGAAATAACCAACAGAATGAAAACAAATCATAGAAAATGTTTTTTTTTTTTTTTTCACAAAGCATATAATTAAGCTGTGGAATCTGATAGTTGTCCTGACGACATCGTTCAGATCAGTGGGGTTCAAAAGAGGTTTGTACTAGTTTCTGGAGGAAATGTTGAAGAAAAAATTATTAGCCAGGGTTATGAACCTATTGCTTATCTCTTGAAATGAGTTATGAGAAATAGATTTACTTCTTGGGATCCGTCAAGTATTTGTGACGGGGACATGCCGGTGTGTTGGAGACAGATGGTCTTGATGGACCTTGGTGCGAGACAACATGATTTTTCTTATATAACTAGATAGAAAACACTAACTTTAACTTGTCAGATACATCTTGGCAGAAGAGAGGTGAATTACCATACCTTGTCATTGGATGGCTGGAGAACTGCCTCCTGTTCTCAGTTTAATTAACTTTTATATAAGGGGTCTTGTTCTAATCCAAACAGCATACAATCAAATTACATATGACAACAAAGATAAAGTAAACATACAGAAGTATAACATTTAGATAATAAGCTGTGCAAAATATAATCACAGGAGTACATCGGTATCATTCCCATTTACTCCTATAACACAGTATAGAAGTTACCCAAATGGTAAATAGCCAAAGATGATACATCTGTGTTCATCTCTTAAGTCTGTGAGGTTACAAAACAGGAAACATAACTTCTAGAAATGCTTTCTGTGTGTTGAACTGTGTTTTACACTCAAAAACCACATTCTGCAAACTTAACAACCAGATACACACGCAAGTATACTTAACGCATTATCCTACTTATACTTTTTACCTATGTGTTAATGTCTTTGATATTAACATGTGCTGTTTGCTACACTTTTGTTGCCTGTGATACCCAGGGGGTAGAATTGGTGGGAATTTGGACTTTGAGCATATGCTGTGAGAGTGCAGGTAGACATGTATATACTTAACACCTGCTCCAGAGCAGCATAAATATGCATTTGTGTTGGATTTACAAGCAGTGATTTTAGAATGGAAAATGTTCTGTATCTAAAGTTGCTATATTTATACAACCAGTTCTAAAATTAACTTCAGAACCTTGTCATTGACCATTCTAAATGAGCCTTCAGTGCATAAGTCTAGTAACTGTAAATGATATCATCTAAGTCTGAATAAACAATGCAGCAAAGCTTAAGATAGTGTACTGCCAGGGACCACTGTACCATATATATGCATTTAAATGCTGGACTTGAAACAATATGTACTAGAAGAGGAATCCTAATCCTAAACCTTATCATTATATTGCTTTCGGCACCTAACCTTTATACCTTTGTACCTTTCATGTAATCGTGCATGCCCCAAATTGACTACCCTACTTGACTAACTCTACACTTGTCCATTAGATTGTAAGCTCTTTGAGCAGGGATTGTCCTTCTGTGTTAAAATTGTACAGCGCTGCGTAACCCTGGTAGCGCTTTAGAAATGTTAAGTAGTAGTAGTTATCAGAAACAGGGGGATTTAAATGGTACAGTGAGAAAAGAGGCATTGATGTCTTTGTATGAGCCATCTTTAGGTGAAAAGAATGAAGCGAGCATTATGGTTCACTAATGAACTAGAAGGAAAGGAGCAAAAATAATAGAATTCTGAAAGTTCAGACAGGAGGAGAGCAGGCACAATTACTTAAGAAACAAAGGGAGGCAGGAAGGTCAGTTACTGACAAAGGCTCAGAGGAGTATATTGTCTTGTGACTTAAGACAAGAGGTAAAAGGTTCTTCAGCTCTAGTAAGTTTTTAAAGAGGAAGACTAAATGGGGGAATATAAAAATTAAAGGGCAGGACAGGTATAGTGAAAAGGAGAATCCAGGAAGTAAAGATACCTTGAACAGATACATAAAGGAGGAATAAAACATGGAAAAGAAAATAAGATGATACCTTTTTTATTGGACATAACTTAATACATTTCTTGATTAGCTTTCGAAGGTTGCCCTTCTTCGTCAGATCGGAAATAAGCAAATGTGCTAGCTGACAGTGTATATAAGTGAAAACATTCAAGCATTACTATGACAGTCTGACAGGGTGGGAGGATGGGGGTGGGTCGGAGGTATGCATGGGGACATCAAAGCATATCATTGATATTCTAACAGGATGGGTGTGGATAGGTGAGGGGTGGGGTGATCAACAGAGACATACAGCTTTATGGTTTATAATAGGCTAGGAACCCCAGGTCCTTGTTAAGCCCTTTCTGTTGGGTGTTAAAATATTCAATCATTCTGACTTCAAAGGTCTTACGTTCTTGTATGGTTTTAAAGTTACCTTTCAATATTCTCACTGTGAAATCACTGGTACAGTGTCCTGGTTCTGTGAAGTGCTGTCCCACCGGGGTGGGGGCCCTACTGGCTGTATTGTTCATGTGATATCTATGTAAATTGAATCTTGTCTTAAGCATCTGGCCTGTTTCTCCAATATAGCATATAACCTATACTCCAGGAGGATGAATTACTGAAAGAGATATTCCCATCCCCACCAGTACTGGCCTTCCGACAACCACCCAACTTAAAACACAAGCTAATCAGAAGTAAACTTCCATCACAGACTGAAAAGGAACAGAAGGGCACACGTCCCTGTAATTTATCCAGTTGCAAACTATGCCAAAATATTTCACAGGACCCCACAGTTACCCACAAAGGAAAGATATTCAACATAAAGGGATCTTTCACTTGTTCATCTTCCAATGTGGTATATATCATTCAGTGTAAAAAATGTAACGAAGGATGCTATATTGGAGAAACAGGCCAGATGCTTAAGACAAGATTCAATTTACATAGACATCACATGAACAATACAGCCAGTAGGGCCCCCACCCCGGTGGGACAGCACTTCACAGAACCAGGACACTGTACCAGTGATTTCACAGTGAGAATACTGAAAGGTAACTTTAAAACCATACAAGAACGTAAGACCTTTGAAGTCAGAATGATTGAATATGTTTAGGTCAATGTCTCTCTGAATACGTCTTGCTATGTAAATCCCGTACCATTTTCACTTCACCCCTCTTACTACTGAAGAAATCTCCACTACAATATCTAAACTCTCTAAAGCACACTACCACCTTGACCCTTGTCCCAACTATCTAATGGAGAATGCACCTGCACGCTTCATTACAAACCTCACCACTCACTCAAACTTCCTCCTTCAACAGGGATCTTTCCCCACCGAACATGGTAATATATTACTTACACCCATACCAAAAAGCATCAAGAAACCAGCAGATGATATCACCAGTTACCACCCTGTGGCCTCCATCCCACTGTTGGCCAAACTGCTGGGAAACTGAGTAACCTCCCAACTCAACGAATTCATTCAAAAGTTCTCCATCCTTCATGAGTCGCAGTCGGGCTTTCGACCGGCCCACAGCATAGAAACGGTATTACCTTAATATCCAAGTTCAAAAATGAAATATCATTTGGAAACAACATCCTACTTTTGCAATTTGACATGGTGAATCATGATATCCTTGCTAAGCTGCTTGACAAACTTGGAATCAGTGGAAACATCATCAAATGGATAAAAGGTTTCATCACCTCAAGGTCCTATCGAGTCAAATCAACCACATCTATCTCATCTCCCTGGTCATCAAAATGCAGGGTACCCCAAGGTTCACCTCTTTCCACGATCCTCTTTAACCTAATGATCCCTCTAGCCAAATCCCTTTCTAAATTTGGACTCAATCCCTTCATTTATGCAGATGATGTCACTATTTTTATCCCCTTCAAATCCAACATTGCAGAAATTTCCGATAAAATAATCAATGGGATGAACATCTTTGCCTCTTGGGTCAATGCTTTCAAGATGAAATTGAATAAGGAGAAAACACAATGCTTAATCCTTACATCCCAGTACTCTACACTCTCTATGACTACAATCAACACCCCTGACATCACCATCCCCATATCAGACAACCTAAAAATATTAGGAGTATTATTAGACAAATACCTAACTATGGAAAATCACGCAAAAGCTACGACAAAGAAAATGTTCAAAATGATGTGGATGTTGAAGCATGTGAAACCTTATCTTCTAAACACCTTCCGCAATTTGGTCCAATCCACTGTACTCACCCATGTTGACTACTGCAATAGTGTTTTTATTGGATGCAAGGCCCAAATTCTGAAAAAAACTCCAAACTGCCCAAAACACGGCAACCAGACTTATTTTTGGTAAGTTGCGGTTTGAGAGCGCAACACCTCTCCGTTTAAAACTTCATTGACTCCCTGTAATGGAACGAATAAATTTCAAAGTCCACACGATGATTCATAAGATTATCTATGAATAATCCCCAGCCTACATGTACAATCTGATTGACCTTCCTGCCAGGAATCGCTCTAGATCTTCTCGAACGTATCTAAACTTACATCTTCCCAACTGTAAAGGAATCAAGTACAAAACATATTATGCATCCAGTTTCTCCGTTTTAGGTAGCAAGCTCTGGAACGCCTTACCAAGATCAATTCGAACAGTCAATAACCATTTACCCTTCCGGAAGCTGCTAAAAACTTACCTCTTCAAGCAAGCCTACACAAAGGACTTGACTTAAATTAAGATCCTTCTGCACCTCCTGAATCCAACCTTATGACAGAACCTGAAATACGCTTCCTCTTTTGCCCCTTTTTGATTTCATCCCTCTTCCAGCCATCATTATACATTCTTCCTTAATTACAACACACTATCCCAATTTACACTCTCTTCCCACTCCCTACCTCTACCACCTTCCTCCCTTACCCATCTTACTTACCACTTTTTATTGTCCACCTCTTTATATACAATGTTCAGCTGTTTTATTCATTTTGTGTTATCTTACTACTACTACTTAACATTTATTGTAAACCTGTTATATTTGTAAGCCGCATTGAACCTGCCATTAAAGTGGGAAAAGCGCGGGGTATAAATGTTACAATGCAGTACAATTTTAGTCACTTTTCTCTGAACTGCTTCAAGTCTTTTTACATCCTTAGTGAGATAAGGCCTCCAAAACTGAACACAATACTCAAGTGGGGCCTCATTGACAATTTTTCTCCCATAATTAAGAACTAGGGGTTCAATGTGGATCAAACATTTATCTCTTGACCCACATATTAATGCCCTAGTTAAAAATTCATTCTTTTTATTAAGAAAACTGAGGTGTGTTAGGAAAATTTTTGAAACTGATCAATTTAGATCATTGGTCCAGGCTTTACTATTGTCCAAGTTGGATTGTTGTAACTGTATTTACTTATGTGGCACTAAACAAATGTTAAAAAGACTTCAAACAATTCAGAATATCACAGTATTTTTTTTCTGTGCTAAACAAACATGATAGTATCTCAGGTTATTACATAAGATTACACTGGCTTCCCATGGAAGCCAGGGTTCTATTTAAGTTCTCATGTCTCCTGTTTAAGATCTTAAATGGTGCTTGCCCGGAATACTGTCTCAATTTCAATTTGTTAGTCATTCTAGAAATAGAAGAGCTATTAATAATTCATCTTTTATATTTCCTTCTGTTAGAGGTAGGAAGAGATTTAAGATACATGAGATATTTCTAGCTTATCAGGCTCCTAAAATTTGGCAAGAGATTTCTGTATGTTTTGATCCGTTTTATTCTTATCAGGTTTTTAGAAAAAAATCTTTGGACTGTGGTATTTAGGAAATACATTTTGAGTTAAAATCTTGTCGTGTTATATTGTATCATTGTTGTACTGTGTTCTCTGTAATTCCCAGGAGTATGTCCTGCTAGTTTGGATTGTGAACTGCTTAAAACTCTATGGTAGTAACAGTCTACAAGTGCCAGTGTTATGCTGTCACTGGAAACAGGTTTAAGAGGCTGGAAAAGAGCAGATGCAACACACTAATCTCCAAGGGTAGCTCAAGGAAGAGGTGAAAACTTACAGATCTATTAGTTTGCCTTAGTAGTGGGTAAAGGAATTGAAGCATTAGTGAAAGGTATACCTGGACATTCTCATATTAAAGGGTCCCATAAATAAGCTTGAGTTCCCTGATTAGGGTAGTAGATTTCAGTAAGGCCTTTAATACTGTTCCATTTCAGCTGGTGACAAGTTATCAGTCTTGGTACTAGGAAGAACAAACAGCTAAAAGTCCAGAAACTGGTTAAGCAACAAGACTTGGAAGAGAGTGTCCAAAACTTTTCTTTGGGAGGAGGTAGGGGGAGAAACAGTCAATGGTAGTTCTATTCTTTGTAAGTGAAGATGTAGAAAGGCAAGAAGGAAAAGTTGGATGTGTGGAAACCTTGAATGGAGTAGATATGCCAGGAAGAGCTATAAAAACATTGAAGGACTGGTCAACAATTTTGTAATAGTACTTTTAAACCAAAAAAGTCAAAATCCTGCATTTTGAGAGGAGAGAAACTGAATCAAGTACTCAACCTGTGGAGACCACATTTTCAACATTATATTGCATTGTTAAGATGGAGGCAACTCAAATGAGAGGCATTGCTATAAACCATAGATGGAAAGATTGAAGGCATTAAGTCTTTCTGGAAAAAAGAAAGAGATCATGATACACATGCTCCAACATCTCACAGGCTTCAATAAGATACTAGAAGGTAGCATTTTCTATAGAATTACAAACTTGTTTTTTTTTTTTGTTACATTTGTACCCCGCACTTTCCCACTCATGGCAGGCTCAATGCGGCTTACATGGGGCAATGGAGGGTTAAGTGACTTGCCCAGAGTCACAAGGAGCTGCCTGTGCCGGGAATCGAACTCAGTTCCTCATGTGAAGCTGAAGAATTGGAGAGTAATAAGAGAGAATGCTTCATCATTGAGAAGGTGATGGTCATCTAGTATGAACTTCAGCAGAGGTCATAGGAGCCAAAACAGTGGCAAAATTCAAGCATGTTCAGGACAAACAAAAAAGGGGCATTAGCAGCAGAGGAAGGGATGGAGGGAAAAGGTTGCAAATAGTATGGTAGCAAGTATTCAGACTGGGTAGACAAAGTGGTCCTTATGTGCAAACATCTTTGTTTTTTCTTTGTTGTAATATGTCATAATGTTTTCTAGATTTCAAGCACTAGTACATTTCCTGAAGGAAGTGAAGGAATACATCACCAGCTTTTCAATAGTGGTGGTACAGTGTGTGCTTTTTAGTAAAATGCTGCCATTTTACATGATTTTAATAAGTCCTTTTTAGGCATTTCTGTTCCTTCTATTGCAGTATTATGTTGCCTAGAAATTCTGTGTTCCACTGGGGGAAATGTTCATGTTGTCAGCAGAAAAAGTAAGAGGTTGGAATGAAAAAAAAAAAAAAACATTTTTTTTTTTCAAATAGGGGAAGGTTTAACTGTGATCTAGACAGCCCTGGAGGCTTTATTTTGTGCATGAACATTTTAGTTTAAAGAGAGCAGTTAAATCTGCCCAGGGGAGGAGAGGTCAGTTGTACTTAGAAGAGATGTGGAAGGATGTAGGTATAAAACTGTATAATCAGTCACTCTAGCTCAGAGGTTCTCAATCCAGTCCTTGGGACATGAGAATATAAGGGTAGCCATACTGGGTCAGACCAATGGTCCATCTAGCCCAGTACCCTGTTTTCCAGACAGTGGCCAAGCCAGGTCACAAGTACCTGGCAGAAACCAAAATCATGGCAACACTCCATACTACAAATCCCAGGGCAACCAGTTGTTTCCCATGTCTGTCTCAAGCCAGTCAAGTTTTCAGGATATCCACAATGAATATGCATGAACTTGATTTGCATACACTGATCCATTGTGTCAAATCTTTCATGCATATTCATTGTGGATATCCTGAAAACCTGACTGACTAGGGCTATTCCAGGACCAGACTTGGGAAACACTGCTCTAAGAGTTGCAGGATTTGAAGGTTGGGTTCCTTGGTTTTCAGCCTACTTTCTAACCACAAGGCTGCTACCCATATAACATACAGAAACTTCCCAAGGGGTTTCTATAATTTCACACACTGTCCCTTTTAACAGTTCAACAATTAAAATAGGCAAAACCCTGATTTGGTTTGGGTTTTTTTTGTTAAATTTATAAAGTGGCTTGCACAATTGGTTGTGCCATTAGTAACAGTAGCAATGAATTATAAAAACAGAAAAATGACAGATAAAGACTGTATGGTTCATCCAGTCTTCCTCTCTATACAATATCCTATCCCTTCCTCTCCTGTAGAGATTGTACGTGCTTGTCCCATGCTTTCTTGAATTCAGATTGTTTGTCTCCATGATCCCATCTCCAGAACTGTACACAGTACTCTAAATGGGGTCTCCCTATGCACCAAAGTGTCATTTTGGCTTTTGCTGACAATTTTTCTAGCTGTTTGGCCACTTTAAAGTTATTAAATATGATGTTCCCCAGGCCCTGCTGTTTTTTTTTTTTTGCACAGAAGTATTTCACCCCCTATACTGTCCCCCTCAGATTTTTGCAGCCCAAATGCATGACCCTTCATTATTTTGCATTAAATCTTAGGTACTGAATTGTACACCATTCTTCAAGCTTCACTGTATCCCTCATCATGCTATCCACACCATCAGAGGTGTCTACTCTATTACATAGTTCAGTATCATCTGCAAAGAGGCAAAACTTTCCAGACAGCCCTTCCGTTATATTGCTCACGAAAATGTTAAAAAGAGCCTATTCCAAGACTGATCCTTGTGGCAGACCACTGGTAACATTTCTTTACGTGAACTCCATTTACTGCTATCCTTTATCATCTTCCACTCACCCAGTTTCTAACCCAGACATTTCAGGGCCCTTGGGTGGGGTGGGGGGATTCTGTATAGGGCATACGAAGTTAGCCACTGAGATGATGTGCCCTAAGCGTAAATTCTATAAAGGCAGTTCTTACAATACTAGGTTAAGGTCATTTTTGCACCTAACTTTAAGTGTGAGCATTTATATATCCCAAAGGCAGGTGTAAATGCTTGCACTTAACTACTGGGAGTATTCTGTAACTCGGTGCATAAATCCTGGGAATGCCCAAGATCTGCCCATGCCCCCCTTTTTTATTTATTTATTTGTTGCATTTGTATCCCACATTTTCCCATCTATTTGCAGACTCAATGTGGCTTACAATAATACATCATAGCAAGCGTCAATCAAGAGTAGATAATTGGTTACATAAAAAATAGATATAATCAATTCAAAAAACATATTAGAAAACAGTTAGATTAGCAAGTAATTGGTGATGTGTTAGAGTTTCTGTTGTTGATCATTATGGTAAGTCTTGTTAAAAAGAAAAACTTTTTAGTGATTTTTGAAAGTTGATGAGGTCATGAATAGTTTTCAGATGACGTGGCAATGCTTGTTGTTTGTGAGATGAATTAGAGGTGCAGAGCAGCTGTTTGTAAACAGTAATTAGTGCCAATTATTGATATCACCAGTTTAGCCAGTTACTTTATGCGTGTGTCTATGATCTGTGCTCAGAACTGCATGCCTAGCTTTGAGTGACGTATACAGAATTTGGGGGACAGTTTATGTGACCTATGTAGAACCACGTCAAAGGGTTTGCGAAAATTTAAGTACTCCACATCTGGCGATCGCTCTTGATCCAACTGTCTGGTTACCTAGTTAAATAAAAATAAATCAGATTTGTCTAACAAGACCTACCTCTAGTAAAGCCCATACTCTCTTGGGTTCTGCAATCCAGTGGATTCCAGAAACTTAACTATCCTCTGTTTTAGAAGTGTTTCCATTAATTTACTCACAACAGTGATCAGGCTGACTGGTCTGTAGTTCCCAACCTGCTTTGTGGAGACGGACCAGATCTGCTTTTCTCTAGCCCTCTGGGACCACTCCAGACTTAAAGAAGCATTGTGAAGGTCAGACAGCAGAGCTACCAGAACTTCTCTAAGTTCCTTTAGTACCCTTGTATGTATCCCATCTGGCCCTGTCGCTTTGTCCACTTTTAGTCTAGCTAGCTCTTCAGTCATCTGAAATTGTTCAAGGTCTACCACATTTTCATTTCTACTTGTGCAGTTCTACTGCCAGCCCTCCATCTGAGAACACAGAACAGAAATATTTGTTTAGCAATTCTACATTCTTTATCAAATTTTGTATATTCCTTCCTTTCGCATTTGAGCCTTATAGTGCCAGCTTTTGTGCTTCCTCCTACCACTAACAGTAAAAAAAAGAAGAAAAAAGTCCCCCCCCCCCCCCCCACAAAAAAAAAAAAAATATTACCATATTGGCTATTTTTTCTTAATTTACATCTTTGTTTTATTAGCTTCTCATATATTTACAGAAAGGAAGATGGCAACAATATCTTTTAATCTCTTGTAGTTTATGATGGCTATCCCCTTTTTCCTTACTTTTGCAGCAGCTACTGCTTTAGAGAACCAAAGTGGCTTCTTTTCCTCTTTCTTCTTTTTACTTTCCTAATAAAAAGGTGTGTTACTCCTAAAATAGCTTCTTTCATGTTTGCTTACTGCTTTTCTACTTCCCCCAGGTGTTATTAACCAGCTAACAACTCCTTAAAGTATTCTCCCATATTGACAAAGTTAGTCGTCGTCCCCCCCCCCCCCCCCCCCCCCCCCCCCCGTTAAAGTCAAAACTGGAGTGCCTAAGGTGCCCCATTGCTTGATGAGTGAGGTGGAGTGCAGTGACTTTGAACAAGATGTGGCTAAATGGTATGAGGGCAAAAGAATTATTATTTAACAATGCATCTGGTTTAAAAAGAACGTTTCATGTTCAGAAATACCGTTTACTTGTACCTATCAGAGTGCCTTTCTCATGTCATAGACCACTGTGAACATTGCTTTTCTGAGATGCTGACTTTGATCACAGTTGATTGATTAAACATTAGCATGACATGTCTTTCCTTGATGTTAGCATAAAGATGCACATGTAACTGCTAGTACTTATGTATGCCACATATGATAAATGGTGGTTTGTGTTGTTTAGATGAGATAGAGAGGATGCAGGGTGAATGCGTACATATCTATATGATTTAAGATCACACTTGCTCTGTTAAAGGCAGTGCTCATTCTCTGTAGTGGTGGAAGGATCCTAACATGCCCACGGTGTTTAAAATATCACCTAATTTATTTTTCTCTCTAAGCTGGGGGCCGGTCGTGACTAATTTGGTTTGAATAGAAAGTGGAAAAAAAGCAGTGGGCACACAATGAGAGAAGAAAAGTGTGGGAAAGGAGCCGAAAGAAAAGACGAGCTGTGCCTTGCGGCGTGAGAGCTGGTTACATTGCGAAGAGCACAAATCTGGCATGAAGTAACTTTTCAGAGCAGGCGCTTAGGCTGTAAATGGAAGTGGTGTTATAGGTCAGAGCTGCAAGAAGGGGTGGAGGGGAGGGGGTTGGGAGAGTGGGGCGAAAGAGAATGCTGAAGGACCACAATGTGAAAGAAGGCAGGGGAAAAGGGGGAGGCAATGTGTATGTGTGCACCCTTTCACAAAGATATACCAACACTGGTTCTCTGGAGTTGCACTGTGCTGTCTTGTTAAATGGCCTCTTACCCCCAGAGCCCTCTGAGGGTGGGGATAAGCCTTTCTCTTTAAAATAAGGAAGGCAAAAAGTTTTACAACAAAAGGCTAAAGCCTAAAGGAGGGGAAGGAGAGGAGAAATAAATTTAAACCTTCGTTTTCTCAAACATGCCTCTTTTCCATCGCTAAATTGAAAGGAGTGACAAAGAGCAGGATCGTTCTGCTGCTTTGTGCAAGGCAGCTTAGTTGCCTTGATTGCCACTGGAAAGTTGGAATGTGGATTTAAGGCAGGCCCTTCCCCACATCTCATTGCGAAGTTCAAATCCATGTCAAACCGGCACTGTATGGGGTTTCCCTATTGCTAGTGGGTTGCTGGAGAAAACGCTTTCATTTGTTTGGTTTTAAAAAGCCTGGACATCTGGCATGGAAGTGTGTTTTAGAGGCTTTGCTTGAAGTTAGGCCTTGCTTGTTTGCTTTATCCAGTCTTATCATTTGTGTGGCCAAACCACCAATCGGATGCCTGCTGAAGTGATGTATCCCATTGGTAGCTGAGTGAATGAGGTGGTTCCATTGAACTGAGTAGAGAGTCTTTCTTAAGCTGTTTATACGTATTCATATCTATATGTGTTTGGAAAATAGTGTATGGGAAGCTAGTAGAAAGTTACCTTGCTTACTAGTACAAGATTGAGGGAAGTATTGCACTGGGAGTAATAACATGGAGGGGCTGTCATTATAATGATACTGTTCCAGTTTTATTTATTTTTGATAATTTTCTCCTTTTCACTGTTACCTGAGGCTAGTATTGCCTTTAAAGAGCCCAGTTCAATATATCCATCTGTGAACCAGTAGAAAATGCTATGATAAACGTGAGGCTTCCTATTTAGATGTATATAGGCTTAAAAACTTTAGTGACTTATTCTGGAATTCCAGTGTATATCACTGATGAAATCATTAGTCATCAAAATGGGTTCATGTACCAGTCAGAGTAGGAGAGAACAGCCTGCTATAGAATCTTGACATTTTTAATTTTGTTTGCAGTTGGAGTGCTGTTTTGTTTATTAGAAACTTTCTGTACCTCTCTTCACATTGCAGCATAGTGGTTAATAATAATGTTAAATAAAACAATAATTAGAAACGAGAAAAAGCATAAAATAGGCAATGCTCAATTCTCTGCAGCAATAAATTACTAATTTTCCTCAAAGGCCTTAGAGGAAAACTAAGTTTTTAGAGTAATCTTATTCTGGGAAAGAAAGTGGAGTGGAGGAGTAGCCTAGTGGTTAGAGCACCAGTCTTGACAGCCAGAGGTGGCTGGTTCAAATCCCACTACTGCTCCTTGTGATCTTGGGCAAATCACTTAACCTTCCATTGACTCGGGTACAAAACTAGTTTGTGAGCCCTCCAGGGACAGGGACATACCCAGTGTGTTGAATGTAACTCACCTTGAGCTACAACTGAAAAATGTGTGAGCAAATCCAAATAAGTAAGTAAATAGAGGTGTTTTAGGATGGATAGAGGCAAGGAAGGCATTCCATAGAGCTGGATCAAGGTAATAAAAGGCTGAAGAACATGTAGTGTCAAGCCCAGCACTAAGATGATTTTGTTTTGTTAATCCTGTATGCACCAGAAGTGTCTGAGGAAAAGGAGACCTTTTATGCCATCCTTTTCCTCAGTAGCAAAGAACCCTTTCCCTTCAAAATGATTGCTATTATTGTTTCCATTCAGATTAAACTTATTTTCCTTGTTTGTCCTGCTTCTATCCTATTACTGTTCTTGCAGGCTATAACATGAATTGACCTAAGCCAAAGACTGCTGGAGTTTTCCTGCTTTTGATCACCAGTTTGGGATACATTCAAACATATTAAGGCAGTTTACATTCTTATAGTCAAGTGGCTAAAAACTTAGTCTTTCTTGACCTGTACAGACTATAGGATTATACAGCTAGCTAGCTGTATAATCTGAAAACACATAGCTTAGAAATTGGTGCTCTATATTTTGTCCCAGTACAGTACTTGTCCCTTTTAGTCCCATCCTTGTAATGTGGAGCTCACTGAGCCTCTCACCACTCATCAGTCACATCTGGCACCAGCTGCTTGGGGTCATAGGTGCAGCTGGGTGACTTTCTAAAAAATGGCTCAGGAAGTGAAGTTAAGGTCTCTGTAGGCTTCTAGTACTATGACCTGTTCTGCTCCCCCTCACAATCCTTAAACCACCTACACCTTAGTTATTTAACCCCTTGATCTAGATGGCAGACGGCTAATTTGTTCCATATTGTGATCTATTACATCTCTGTAGTCAATTTGGAGGTGGGAAGGTGTTTGGAGGTTGGAGGAGGGGTTGGCAGGTTTCAGCATCCAACACACGTTCATCTGTCTTCAGTGGTGACCTATGTGCTCCCAGATAAGACTTTAATTGGTTCCAGATGTGAAACTATCACATTTTCCATGAGGCATCCTGCAACACTAATACAGGTCTGTGATCCAAAACAGGTACAATATAGGTAGCACTACAAGATTCTGTTGCAGACTCCCACCACACAACAGGCATAACATAGCAGTAGCACAGCTTTCCCTCATACATACCTGTTTTGTACATCTTCTGTTATAAGGTAGGTAATAACTGTGTATCCTTCCCCCTGCTCCTTACACACTGTTCCAGTACAGAGCAGGGACAGCATTGGCAGAAGCAGTGCAAGCTTCCCACACACATGCCTGAGGTACAATGGTAAACCCTCATGCACTGTCCCACTGTAGAAAAGGTGGAAAACAGACAAAGCAGATACGTATGTGAAAAAGTACAATATTTAATGAATAAAAATCAAAATAAAATTAACATGCTTGGGCTTGTTAATTTTATTTTGATTTTTATTCATTAAATATTGTACTTTTTCACATCCATATCTGCTTTGTCTGTTTTCTATCTTGGAGTTTGCAGATCGATTACCCTGTTGTTTTCTTGGACCTCCACTATAGAAAAGAGCAGCACAAGCAGTGATCAGACCAGTTTTTCTTGTTACACTGTATACTACTACAACTTAGTAGCTCTATATAATAAATGTTTAGTAGTAGTGGTATGAGAACTTTGGAAATTTTGGAAGCAGCTTATTCATGAGTAAATATCTTTGAATATGTCCCATCTCAACTGTATTCTAAAAAAGGAAGCTACACGAAGTATGGAGGTGCACTTAATCCCCACAAAGCAATATATCCCCACGAAACACTATAGAGAGAAAAGGAGGGGGGAAGTAGGCTCTTTGCAATCAATAGGAGAGACGTATATTTGAAAAAAGTATAGCATTTATTGTAACAGGTTGACTCAGCACAGCCATGTTTCAGCTCCGTACCACTTTCTTCAGGCGTCTTCCAATGGTATATCGAGTGCTTGAATGATTAATACTCCAAGATAAACTAATTTCAAAGAAAATGCAGTTCCTTCCAGAGTTGTGGCAGAGACGCATACTGCAAGCGTGGCTGTAGTAATGTATCCATCTCAACTGTATAGCAGGGGCAGATGGAGCAGTGCCAATTCACCCACCCACATACTGCCTCACTCCAGAGGCAGCAGTGTAAGTATCCCTTATACATATACACACTGGCCCAGCATGGATGGCAGCAGTTCATCCTATAACAAGTTTCTAACATGGTAGGTTTTGTTCCTTTAGTTTTTAGTGATTGATAATAGACATGACAACAAAGTGCCACTATGATGTGAAATATGCATTCCCAAGGCCTTTAGAAGTTCAGTCCCACAGCTATGCATGCAGCTTTTACCATCCAACACCGGAAATCAAGAAAAGCAAGCTCTTGTACCCCTTACTGTGCCCATACACCTTCCTGCCTCACCTTCACTCTGCCCCCATTCCCCATTGTTGCCCTCAAACACATCTGCAGAGCTTCCCGGCTTTAGAAATATCTTTATGAGGCAGCGGAAGGTTGACGTCCAAGTTTATGGAAGCTATTAACAGAAGGAAAGGGTTTTTTTTTTTCTCTCTCCCTCCTTTTGCTGCAGACTTCAAAGGAACAAAGGATTGCAAGGGGTGGAGAGAAATAAGGTGTCTTCTCAGAAATGCCTGAAAGTATCAGTCTATAAAGTGACCAAACGTGCAAACATCTGAGGATGAATGGGCAGCTTTCGCAGGGATGTGCTATAGGCGTAGTGAGGCTTTGCTTCCTTTTCCCTTTCATTGCACCCCCTGCAGTTCAAGAACAAGAAAGTTAATAATCAAGAACTTAGCAGCTCCCATTTTAAACTTCTCTTTTTTTGTGATTTTTTTTTGTTTTGATGTGTGCCTGAGAGGCTGTATTTGTTTATTTTCCTCTCTATCCATAAAAATTTTCAAAAGTGTGGGGATGGGGTGCACAGTGTTGTGACAAGGCTTGCCAGAATATTTTTGCATCAGTGCACAAGACAACAATCTGTGACACAACAAACATAAAAAGTGGAAAAATGCTTGTGGAATGTAGAAGCCCATTAGTAAATTATACATTGAGGCAAGAACTACTATGTACCAAATATCAAAGGTACCTGGAAGTAACTTTTCCAGATGATTAGAAGTTTGCCATTTGGTCTAAGGAAGCTAATAAACTGCTGTATAAAGAAAGGTATCAGTAGGAGAAAGGTAACCTAGCCCTTATACAGACCACTTTTGCAATTCCACCTGGCATAGTGTTCATTTGTGCAGGCCATATCTTTGTAAAGGTGTTGAGGTGATGGAAAGTACTTCAGATGAGAACCTGGCCTATAACCTGTGCCTTATAGTGGGGTGGGGGTGGGGGGGGGGGGTAAGATCTGACTGAATGTCCTGTCTGGAATAGAGATGGGAAGGGAGGAATATGATTAGAAAGTATTCAAATTTGTCAGGCATTCATAGGGTAGGATACAAGGGGTAGCATCCTTCACAGAAGACAACACCCAGGGGCAAGGAGTCATGATATGAATTTTAAAGGTGGAAGGCTCAGACAAGTTGTGAAGAAATACTTCTTTACTGAGATGTTTGTGTGGGCCAGGACTTGCCTACTAGCAAAAATAATAGCCAAAATGCTGAGTGAATTCAAGCATGCTTGGAAGAGATACAGAGGCCAGGAATAAGGACCAAGGAGAAAGCAACTGGAAATTGAGTAAGGTCTATAGTGAGCAACTGCACAGTTTGGCGGGCCAAAATGTCTTTATGTGCAACAGTTGTATTTGTTAAAACTTGCTATACCTCCCTGTCTGACAAACGGGTCAGAGCAGTATATATATTAGCAATTAAAAAATTAAGCATAGGTATAAAGGAATGAAAGGAAATTCAGTTAAAAATAGGATAGAAGCATATGCACAAAGGCAACAACCAAACACCAAGATCTTCCAGGTGCTCTGATTCACAAAGATCTAACCAAGGTTAGTGGTGGAAGGCTGAAATTAAACAAATTGATCTTCTGCAAGATTTAGAATTTTTTTAAAGATTTATTTTCTTAAATAGACAGGAAGGGCATTACACTATAATGGTGCAACAAAAAAGAAGGCTATCAAGTAGTTTCCAAGTGCAGGAGGAGGAATGACCAAGCGTTGTTCACGAATAGATTAAAGCACGTGACTAGGAACATATGAAGTATAATCAAAGCAGGCACTCATATAATTTGTGATGGGTCAGAGTACTATATATACTCAAATATAAACTGAAAAGACCCAAAAATGGGGATCTCTCTATTTGAGCCTCCTCACTGTTATCAGCATTCCTCCTCCTCCACTACCCGTCCCCTGAGAGCACTGGTCCCAACCTGTTGTGCCTTCCTCCCTTGGCTGATGCCGACAAAAGCTATGTGCTGTGCCAGCACAGGACCCTGAGCACCCACACGTACCCCCAGTTCCCACCCTCCCTGAGACTCTCAGGGCTGGTGCTGGCAGGTCCTGACCATGTGCAGACACCTATATGTTGCAGTATGAGTCCTGTTAGGGGGTAGGGGGAGATTGAAGGAAATTTTTGATTATTTCAGGGGTGGGATTTTTTTTTTTTTTTAAAGTGTTCTACCTCATGTGCCTTACAAAAGGGATGCCTGGTATACAATAACAAATTGTATAGAGGAAAATGAGCTGAGAAAGTCAACAAACCATAACAAAGGACTTTTGGGGTCTAATTTTAATTCTCAGAAACAGAAGTGAAAATGTTTGTTGGCCCTACCCACAATCCCCCTCATCTTTTCTAATTTTCTTATATAATGTAGTTTTATAGTGCAATTGATCCATGTCTTCAATTATTAACTACCTTTTAAAGAGGGCAGTTTTCAGTGGGTACCGGCATCACGTCAATGGGCCCTACAAGCCAGTTTACAAAGAAAACCTCCTGATTTACGTTTCCCGTTGAAAGTCTGTACTGGTGGGCTCAAGTCACAGGGAGAATATAACTTGCCTACTATTACTTACTGTTTGTTTAATACTAGATGTAGGCAGTAAGAGTGCCTCGGTGCCTGCTTCCCATTTTGTGCTACGTATGTGGGTTAAATTTGAAAACTAGGCATGGGGATTTGGAAGCACAATTCCAATGCTTGCTTTTCAGTGTTCGACTGTGCCCCTTTTTTTCCCCACACAGGACTTGGAGAACTTTTGGAAGAAGATTATGCCATTGTAATCCCTGCTGGATATTGCTCTTTAAATCTTGTCCTTGGTTTCCCTCAAATATTTGTCTATCTTGACTAGATTGTAAGCTTTACAGAGCAGAACCTGTGCTCTATACACATTCTATCTCTATAGAACTATTTAGTAATAGTGGCAGGTGAGAGGTTTAAATGGGTGATGAGGAGATGTGAGGAAGGTTTAATGGGTTCAAGTGCTTCACGTGGTGCATTGTTCAGGATTACAAGTCTTAATTTTTCCCAAGCGGTCTTACTGTGCTTCTCTGTGTGTAAAATGTTATGGATTTATCTAGGTAACAAAGGCATTGTAATAGGTCCAGTGCTCAGTTGTGTGGTATTTGTAGAATTGTATACTATGAGAAATGAAATTCCATGTTGATAATGTGCACTTTGCATTGGAGTGTAGAGAATGACACAGGGACAAAGTTTGTCCCCGTGAACTCTGTCCCCGCAAACTCTGTTCTTATCCACAGAAGCCTCACTGTTTAACCACCCTTAAGATTTACCTGGACTGGTCTGGCAAGCAATAATGAAACAGTGATGGAATATTCATTCACATAGCAAGCAATAATGAGCACTAATTTTTCTAATCTTTCTACAACTCCAAGCACGTTTAATTCTTTTCTCTCATCCAGTCATTAGGATGGAGTTATGCATACACTGCAACAATGCCGAGCAGATAAAATTTTTAGGTGGTAATGGTAGGGTTCCTCTGATTGCCATTCTGGAAATAAGCTATTCCCAAATCAGTACACTAGCGCACACATTAATGTTTCTCAGGAGTCAACAGCTTTCCGGTCTTCAGAAAGGGCCACCCTGTGAAAACTGGTCTCAGTCACACTAGCTACAGCATCCTCCTCAATGAACTTAAACTACCCACTGAAGATTCAAATTTCTTCCCTCAGTGGCTTTTTTTGATAAGCCTGAGGATCGGGGAAGGAGGAGGGACAAAGAAAGAGGCACTCCTTTCAGTTGCTGAGCTGCCCGCCCTACTGTGTTACTCCTGCGCCAATGAGAATTGACAATAAATTGGAAGGTTCAAGAGAGGCCAATCAGGGATCCTCTCTTAGTAGTACTAGCGATGTCACACTGTGATGTGGTAGGTGCGTGTCGTGTGCGTGCCTGTCCTGCACGCTAATAGTACTGCAGCCTGGAGGAGGCAGAGTGAGCAAGTAGCAACGACTTGAGCAGAACGGACAGGAAAAAGGTAGGTGTCCATTTTATCGCGGGTGCCGAGGTTATCACTCCCGCGGGGGGGGGGGGGGGGTAAAACTTTGACATTTTCTCCCATTCCTGTGGTTTTACCACGGTTTATTGCATTTACCTGCACCCGTGTCATTCTCCATTGGAGTGGCAGCAGCACGTATGTGCTATTTCTCCTTGTATTTTTGTCAACTACCACTTTCGTTATAATATGTTAAATTTTATTTTCCACTATTTCTTTTCCAAAGTTACTGTAAAGCAGGTACAGCTGAGCAGACAAGTACATGACTCCTTTTGTCCTCCAGTTTACCTTTCATCATATATTAGCTTGCATGGTGTTAGTTCCCATAGAGCATCCCAACTGTATATCAGTACTGTAACCAAGGCTGCTGAGAGACAGAGCTGGGCTTGGGGCAGGGCTGCCGCTTAACTCCCTCTCCCCCATTTGGACTGCCGCCACCCCCCTTACCTTTCTGCGTCTGTTCCTCCCTTGGTCTGTTACTCTCTTACTCCTGTGTGCCGGGACCCGGGTTATCACGTTGACGCAATCACCCGGGTCTCCACACATAGGAGCAGGAGAGAGACTGAGGGAGCAAAACCTTCAGGCACCGGGCCCTCCTTGGAGGCCAGGCCTAGGGAATCTTGCCCCCCCCCCCCCCCCCCCGGGCAGCCCTGACTAACCACACATACAATGACAATGCAGAAAACGGAGTGCTAAAGGAGTGAATGTTGCATTTAAAACATCACTGTAGGACTTTATATTCCTAAAGTAATGGTATTTCAATGGGTTCTAAAGACAGTTTGGTTGAAAGGTCAATCGTACTCTGAAGTAACTTCAGAATTATAATACTGATGACTGGGGGAAGAGGACATCAGGGGAGCCATTCTCTCAATGAAATGTGAATTGGAAAGTCTGGCGGCAGCGTAGGGTTCCCTAGGTTTTAATAAGACCAAATGGATCTGGTCTTGACATGATAAACCTATGCCACTAAATATTCTAGTATGTATAGTCTTGCTCTTCACCTAGACGAACTCCAGAAAAAATGGAGCTGCAAGGTATGTTTGATCTGATAATCCCATTAAATAACCCATTGCTAGCCGGTGGGTGCCTGCTGTAATGCAGAAGGTGGCTGCATCCCTCACTTTAACAGGTTTCTCTGTCTCTACTGAAAAAATATGTTTGCCAGAAATGCACATATTCAAATAGCTGACAACTAAACACGGTCTTACAAATACTTCAAGTGCAACCCCCTCAGTTCAAGATAAATAGAAAAGTCTCCCTCTAAAGCTAGACTTAAATTTTTGTGCATCTTCAGAAAGCAGGTGTGTACTGTGATGGAAAATATTAAAAATTGCTTTTCAGTCTTGCTTTAATCGATAATACGTTTTTAAAATCCCCTGTCTTTGACCCAAAAGTGACTTTCCTGGTATATCTCAAAGAACAGGCTGGTATAAGATAAGGTACACTCAAGAACAATATATGAGATAAGGCATATCTCCAGAACAGGTTGAAATGTCTCTGAAGCCAGCTTGTGCAGGAGGGAGGCGGGGTATGTTTGAGGTTTGGCAGATAACCCACCTGGCCAGTGGTTTGTTTACCTGAACTGAGAGCATATGACTGAATCCTCACGTACCTGGATAAGTTTTAGGTTAATAAAAAGGGGGCTTTTGCAGCAGAGCCTTGGGGCTCATTCTGTGGATGGACGCATCATGCAGAAAAGACTTTTTCCTGGTCTGGACGCTTCAGGCTTTCGCTGCAACGGGCCCCCCAGCTGATGAGATAAGGGCCTGAATGATGTAATTCCTGACCAGTGATGATGATGTATGTATATATATATAAATATCTTTCTTATTTTACTTTTCTATAGCCTTCCTTTAGTAATGTACTTGATTAGTGTGTGTATTTCTTAATCGTGATGCAGTAACAATAATGACTTGTACACTCTCCAAGTGCAAATAAAGAGTTTCATTTACCCAATACGAATCTAAAAGAATCTGTAGTATTTTATTCTGTGAGCAGTCTGTCATGATCAAGTGAGCAGGCTGAAATAGTGAAGCGATATATGTACTAAGCGATTGTGAAAGAATTCTCACACACCAACACTTGAATTTCTCACCAGTCTGGCACTATGTTTCACTTAATCAGCTGCGTCAGAGAGATGCTCACTGTTCAAAGAAAGATAGATCCGTCATTATATTCAAAGGTAATTTGTCTGAAAGCCCTGGCTGCAATAGGGATTCCCCATATTCAGTATAGAGCGAGAGGGATGCTAGTATTAAATGGGGCAGCCTAGCTGTCTCTCTTCCTCTAATTTCTGGGAGCAAAGGAGTAAGAGGGAAAAGAGGAGGTGGGGAGGACTGTTGTACAACACCAGCTATGATATATTATGAGTCCTGTATCTTCCTTTATGACTGGGGGTGTGCACAGCATGGAAAGAGGGAGGAGGTCGTTAGATATTTTATATCATATATATAGTAACATAGTAGATGACTGCAGATAAAGACTTGTATGGTTCATCCAGTGTGCCCAACAAGATAAACTCATAGCATAAGGTACGGTGTGATACTACATTTGTATACTTGATCTTGATTTCTCTTTGACATTTTCAGGGCACAGATCATAGAAATCTGCTCAGCGCTGGCCTCCAGCTACTGAAGTTGTCATCGAAGCTCCACTCTAGCCCATCCAAATCTGTCCAGCCACGATCAGGGCACAGACTGTAGAAGTCAGCCAAACACTGGCTTTGCTTCCCAGTTACTGGTGTTGCCATTTAATCACCACTAAGTTTGTTTGATTCCATGCCTTCTGTACAGGATTTCTTTGCATTTCCCAGGCATTTTTGAATTTCTTTACTGTTTTTGTCTCCACCATGTCCCTCAGGAGGGCATTCCAAGTATTTACCACCCTCTCTATGAAAAAGTACTTCCTGGCATCATTCCTGAGTTCCCTCCCCCCCCCCCCTTGCAACCTCAGTTCATGTCCTCTAGTTCTGCCACCTTCTCATCATATCACCCCGTCTCTCCTTTCCTCTAAGGTATACATCTTCAGGTTCTCAAGTCTCTCCTCATACATCTTGTGATGCAAACCCCATACCATTTGTGGCTCTTTTCTCTGAACCACTTCAAATCTTTTTACATTCTTAGCAAGATATGGCCTCCAAAACTGAACACAATACTCCAAGTGGGGCCTTAAGTTACAATCTACTTGTATAGGGGTATCAACACATTCTTTCTTCTGGTTATACCCCTTTCTATGCAGTCTAGCATCCTTCTGGCCATGGCCACAGTCTTGTCACATTGTTTTTCACCTTGAGATCCTCAGACACTATCACCTCAAGGTCTGTCTCCTGAGATATGCTTATCTCTCTCCTATGTGGTACATCTTCTTAGATTTATGCACCTCAAGTGTATCATTCTGCACTACTGGCATTAAATTAAACTCTATAATCAAGAAACCTGTTTATTTCCTAGATATAGATAGCTACTTCTTAAATGTGAGCTCCAGTATTGCCATACTTTGTAAAATGTTGCTTGTTGCTATGTTGTGAGCTCTTGCTTATATTTGTATCGAAAACCAATAAAAGAAATTAAACTATTAGAAACCTGTTATATTCATCCATTTTAAAACCACATTTTACTATTTATTGAAAAGAGAATTGTAAAAATGTTGTGATTGGTGCTCAGAGTGATCAATGTGTCCAGCAGGAGCGTAGCCAGACAACAGATTTTGGGTGGGCCTAGGCAAGAATTGGGTGGGCACCAAGTGTTCTCCCCCTCTCCAAAAAAAAATAAAAAAATCTCAGCTGGTGGGAAAACGCTTCTTTCCACCTTGGCAGTAGGAATGCACTGAAAACTGAGCTTGCGCAGGTGTCATGGAGAGTAGCGTTTTTGTTACCATCAGGGGGAAATCAGCTGGCGTAGCTTGGGATTCCCACCAGTTACCACTAAACATGCGCTACTGTTGGGCAGGCCTGAGCCACCCCACCTGTGGCTATGCCACTGGTGTCCACATTGTCTCTCACTGGAAGAAAGATCTTCAGTGGCATTCAAAACACTCGTTACCAGCCATCATTGCACCAGAATGTCCTACCTGCCAAAATTATCAAATGTCCAAAAAAAATGCCTGAATGTCCAAAAAATGTCTGAAATAGATCAAAAATGCTTTACAGCAACTCAGTTCACAAAGATTAATCCATAAGCTTATAAAACACTTATCTGCAGGCTGAATCTCTCCTCAGGTAGACAATTCTGGCGATTAACTTATCTAGTGGAGCACTAGTGATTTAGTGAAAACCATACGGTATATCCCAACTTTTTATCCATTTCTGACATAGAACTATGTTTTGCCACATCTGGTGTCATTAGGAGAACAAAGCTAAAAACAAAAACTATATCAAGTCTGATGCTCAAGTTATACTTATTTCTAAACCATTATAAACTTTTATATATGCACTACAAACTAAATAGATTTAAACATTTTGCTTGACCAACCACTTGTAACCACCTGCCTCCACCTACCCTCCTCCTTCCTGTACACAATAATTGATTTGATTTGCTTACTTTATTTTTTGTCTATTAGATTGTAAGCTCTTTGAGCAGGGACTGTCTTTCTTCTATGTTTGTGCAGTGCTGCGTATGCCTTGTAGCGCTATAGAAATGCTAAATAGTAGTAGTAGTAGTAGTAAGAGTGTCTTCCGCCCCAACTTTCCACACCTACCAGAAACGCAGGTTTGCATTGCATATAGGGAGAGATAGCATTGATGCTTATAATGTCAATTTTTAAAAAGGGTTCCAGGGTGATCTGGGAAATTACAGACCAGTAAGCTTGACTTCAGTGCCTGGCAAAATACTGGAAACTTTTATAAAGAATAAAATTACAGAACACGTCTAATGGGACAGAGTTGGCATGGATTCAGCCAAGGGACGTCTTGCCTCACCAATTTGCTTCATGTCTTTGAAGTTGTGAATAAATGTGGATAAAGGTGATCTGGTTGATGTATCTAGATTTTCAGAAAGCTTTTGACAAAGTACCTCATGAGAGACTCCTGAGAAAATTAAGGAGTCATAGGATAGGAGGCAATGTCCTTCTGTGGATTAAGAATTGGTTATTGAACAGAAAACAGAGGGCAGGGTTAAATGGCCATTTTTCTCAGTAGAGGAGGGTGACTACTAGAGTGCTGCAGGGATCTGTACTGGGACCAGTGCTATTTAATATATTTATAAATGATCTGGAAATCGGAACGAGTGAGGTGATTAAATTTGCAGAAGACATGAAAGTATTCAAAGTTGTCAAAACACATAATGATTGTGAAAAATTGCAGGAAGACCTTAGAAAACTGGAAGACTGGGCATCCAAATGACAGATGAAATTTAATGTACAGCCCGTATCTTTTTACAACTACATTACCCATCTTGCAGGGGTGTTAAATACAAGATTCTTTTTGCCTCTACTTTTCACTACTCCAGCCTGAAGACTTGGAATGCTCTTCCCCTGTTCCTGAAAATGCAAGCTGACCACCATCTTTTCAAGAAGCTGCTGAAAACGTATCTATGTGAAAACGTGTATCCCATTTGTAACTCTGCTGTTTAGCCTTCCTAATTGCTGCTAGCGTATTATCGTTTTCTACTGTAAACTTCATGTGTTGTGTCTTTTAACTTTTGTAATTCATGGAAGCCACATTGTGCCTGCATTTGTGGGGAAAATGTGGGGTAGAAATGAACCATAAATAAATAAATACAAAATGATACATATTGGGAAGAATAATCCAAATCATAGTTATCTGATGCTAGGGTCCACTTTAGGAGTCAGCACTCAAGAAAAAGACCTAGGTATCATTGTAGACAATATGTTGAAATGTGTCCTTTGAGCAGCAGCGGCCAAACAAGCAAACAGGATGCTAAGAATTATTAGGAGAGGGATGCATTTGTTCAGACCGGAACCAGCTAATGCCATTAACGGTAATATGTAAGCCACATTGAGCCTGCAGAAAGGTGGGGAAATGTGGGATACAAATGTAACAAATAAATAAGACTAAAAATGTTATGATGCCTCTTTATCGCTCCATGGTGCAACCTCACCTTGAGTATTGCATTCAGTTCTGGTCACCGTATCTCAAAAAAGATACAGCGGAATTAGAAAAGGTTCAAAGATGGGCGACCAGAATGATAGAGAGGATGGAACTGCTTCCATATGAGGAAAGGCTAAAGAGGTTAGGGCTCTTCAGCTTGAAAAAGATAGCTGAGGTGGGATATGATTGAGGTCTACAAAATTCTGAGTGGTGTGGAGCAGGTGAAGGTAAATCGATTTTTCATTCATTCAAAAAGTACAGAGACCAGTTGACACTTGATGAAATTGCATAGAAATACTTTTAAAACAAATAGGAGGAAATATTTTTTCACTCAAAGAATAGTTAAGCTCTGGGACTTTTTGCTAGAGGATGTGGTAATGGTGGTTAGTGTATCTGGGTTTAAAAAAAGGTTTGGATAAGTTCCTGGTGGAAAAGTCCATAGTCTGTTATTGAGATGGACATGGGGAAGCCACTGCTTGCCCTGGGATTGGTAGCATGGAAAAGTACTACTAATTGGGTTTCTGCCAGGTACTTGTGACCTGGGTTGGCCACTGCTGGAAGCAGGATATTGGGCTAGATGGACCTTTGGTCTGATCCAGTATGGCTATTTTTATGTTCTTATGTTCATGTCGTACAAGAGGTTTGAAACCTCAGTTTTTAGAAAATCCATGGACAGGAATACTATCCTTCATTATAAGAGACATCACCCCAGGCTATTGAGAGACAACATATCAGTGGGGCAGTTCTTAAGAATTGAAAAATTATGCAGTACTCAGGACTCCTATAGGCATTATTCTTGGGAATTGTATGGCAGATTTAGACAGAGGGGTTATCCCACTAAGATTATTTGATCAGCATGTAAGCAGGAAACCAGAGATAAAAGATGACTTGTATATTGCCTTATTCATTTCAGAATATGAAAATTCAACAAATTATACAAATACATTGGTCACTCTTGCATTTACATCTAGGTTTTGAAAGGAACCTGTGTTTTGCATTTACCAGAACCCATAATCTGGAAGAGTTGTTTTTTGGATCAGTGAATCATCCTTTGCCAGATGACAATATTGGGGGATGTAATAGGTGTAATAATTGTGTCTATTGTAGATATGCCCTTGTAACCCGAGCTGTAATAAATCCAGTTACGGGCCAGGAATTTAAGTGAAGATGTTTAAACTGATTGCAGTTCATCTCAGGTCATATATGCCATTTGCTGCCCTTGTGGCAAATGGTATATTGGCCAAACTAAACGTAAGATCAAGCAAGGGATAGTAGAATATCTTAGTCATTTACAGGCCCATAAGAGGGAAACCCCATTAGTTGACCATTGGGAGCACCTACATCATGCAAAGAGTAAATTGCGGTTTGTGATACCCATACAAGTTAGTTTACTTAGAGGAGGCAATGTTTCAGCCTAGTGGTTAGTGCAGCGGACTTTGATCTTGGGGAACTGGGTTCAATTCCCACTGCAGCTCCTTGTGACTGTGGGCAAGTCACTTAACCCTCCATTGCCCCAGGTACAAAATAAGTACCTGTATATATGTAAACCGCTTTGAATGTAGTTGCAAAATACCACAGAAAGGCAGTATATTAAGTCCCACAAAAACAACAGTTTATTTTTGTGTGGGATACAGTAGCCCCACAGGGTCTCAATATGGAGATTGAGTAGTTGACAGAGTAAATGCAAGGGAAATCAAATCAGAAAATAGAGGTAGGGTTACCCATAAGACTTAGGGCATCAGACTTGATATTGATTTTGTTTTAGTTCTGTTCTCCTGATGACGCTAGACATGGCAACATGTCGTGAATGGATAAAATGTTGAGATATATCACATGGTTTTTACTGAATCACTAGTGCTCCACTGGACAGGTTCATCGCCATAATTGTCTACTTGAGGAGAGATTCAGCCTGCAGATAAGTGTTTTATATTTTTATGGACTGATCTTTGTGAACTGAGTTACTTTAAAGCATTTTTGATCTACTTCAGGTATTTTTTGGACATTCAATGATTGATTTTGGCAGGTAGGGATGGACATTCTGGTGCATTGATGGCTGGTAATGAGTGTTTTGAATGTCACTGAAGATCCTTCTTCCAGTGAGAGACACTAGTCACGTTGATCACTCTGAGCACCTATCACATTTTTTAGAGGGGTTTTTTTTTTCAATAAATAGTAAAATGTGGTTTTAGGATTGATAAATGTAACATGTTTCTTAATTACAGATAATTAAATTTTAACTGCCAGATCTTTGATCATTCTTCTAATTTTTGGAGATCTATTGTGGTTTCTACTCCGTCCGGGGTATCCACTCTATTGGCTATCTTCATATCATCCGTAAAAAGACAAACCTTTCCTTCTAACCCTTCAGCAATGTCTCTCACAAATATATTAAGCAAAATCGGCCCCAGTACCAGCTCCTGAGGCACTCCTCTATTCGCCTTACTTTCCTCCGAGTGGATTCCATTTACCACCATCCTTTGTCGCCTGTCAGTCAACCAATTTCCAGTCCAGTTCACCACTTTAGGTCCTAAATTCAGCCCTCTCGGCTTATTTATGAGTCATATGTCAGGAGCCTTATCAAAAGCTTTGCTGAAATCCAAGTAGATTATACTTAGTGTATGTCCTCTATCCAGTTCTTTGGGGGGGGACTTTTACCAGTTAAAGTAATGTCAGATTTGTTGGCAGGATTTTCTTTTGGTAAAGCCATGTTGCCTCAGATCATGCAAACCACTGGATTCTAGAAAGTTAACTATCTATTCCTTCAGCAGCAACTCCATTATTTTTCCTATGAGCCTTTTCGACCTGTAGTTTCTCACTTCTTCCCTGTCCCTGCTTTTGTGAAGAGGAACCACATCAACTTGTCTCCAATCCCATGGAACTTCTCTTGTCTCTAAAGATCTATTAAATCTTTAAGAGGTCCCACCAGGATTTCTCTGAACTCCCTCAGTATCCTGAGATGTATCCCATTCAGCCCCATAGCTTTGTCCACTTTCAGATATTTCAAGTTTTTTATGAGCACATTCTTCTGTGAACGGTGCAATTTACTTTTCTAAACACATTCTTCTGTGAATGGATATTGCACCGTTCACAGAAGAATGTGCTTAGAAAAGTAAATTGTTCTTTTTCCGTCTTAATCTGTACCATTTCCACTTGTCCACAGTCAGAGTTGTTGATAACTTTAATAGAGGATTATTTTAGGGGGAGGGGGTTGGGTGTTTTGGGTTGTTTTTTTTTTTAATTTCTGATGTGGATCAGTAAAAGTTTGAGTCGGCTGACATGTAACATGACTGGGTGTGCCTATTGTATGTAATCAGAACAAAAGGGAATATTTGTACCTTTCATATCTTGTTTGAAGGTAAATAAAATGAAAACTGTACAGTTATGCACAGAGGCTGATTTTTTTTTCCTTCTGTTGGTTTTTCTCCATTCCCCTGCCATGCTTTCCCCCCAAGACAAATAATCCTGCTTCTAGAGCTTGTATGGTTCGCCCCTCTGTCTCGTTTTCTGAAGACAAAGTTAATTAAAAACAATTATTAGGCAGGTGGACTTGGGAGAGCATTGGTTATCCCTGCAAATGAGCTATGAGAAATAGATTTACCTTTTGATATCTGCTACCTACTTGTGATCCAGTCTGGCTATTGTCAGACATGGCATGTTGAGTTTGGTGAATCTTAGTCTGATTCGGTATAGCTTTTCTTTTTAATGGTTTCTGATCTTTAAACAAAATGTAATGCTAGATAAAGGGAACCTGAGTAATACATAACACAGTTTTTAAATTATTACTTTATTTAAGGAACAAGGGGGGTCTTTTACTAAAACTTATCTCGAGTTATCTGCAGCAGGGTCCATTTTATTCCTATGGGCTCTGCTGCAGATAACTCGAGCTGAGCTTTAGTAAATGACCCCCAAAGTTAATCCTCTACTGATACCACTCATGTGAATAAATAACTGCCCCCTTAACTACTCAACCAATTGACCAGATTTAATTGACAATTTGATTCAGATGATTTGAACACAGCCAAGTTTGCTTGCAGCCATCCCTGTTTAATCTATAATACTGATCCTTACAGTGAAGTAGACACCACAAAACTTCTATGTTATGCCATAATCAGAGAACATGTCAGAAGCAATGAGAAAAAAAAGTTGTAATGGGTTCAAAGCAATTTCTAAAGTTCTGGACTCCACCAAGCCACAGTGAAAGCTATTATCTCTGAATGGAGAAGACTTTGAACAGTGGTTAATAGTCCCAGGAGTAGCCAGCCTGCCAATATTACTCCAAGGGTGCAACAACTCATCTATGAAATCACAAAACATCCCAGATCATCATCCAAAGAACTGCAGGCATATCTAGTCCCAGCTAAGGTCCAGTGTTCATGACTCCATAATAAGAACAGGGCAAAAATGGGATTCATGGGAGAGTAGCAAGATGAAAACTACTGCTATCTAAAAATAACATCAGTGCTCATCTCATGTTTGCAAAAACACACTTGGACGATCCCCAGGCCTTGTGGGCAGGGGCGTAGCCAGACAGCAGATTTTGGGTGGGCCTAGGCAAGAAGTGGGTGGGCACCAAGCGTTCTCCCCCTCCCACCAAAACAATATCTCAGCTGGTGGGAAAATGCTTCTCTCCACTTTGGCAGTCTGCAGCAGGCATGTGCTGAAAACTGAGCATGCGGAGGTGCCAGAATCGTGGAGAACAGCGTTTTTGTTACCATCAGTGGGGAAGTTTTCAGCTGGCGGAGCTTGGGATCCCCACTAACTACTGCTAAACGTGTGCTACTGTTGGGTGGGCCTAAACCCTAAGTGGGTGGGCCCTGGCTCACCTAGGCCCACCTGTAGCTACGCCACTGCTTGTGGGATAATGTTCTATGGACAGACAAGTCAATCATGGAACTCTCTCAGACAACACAAGTCCCATTATGTCTGGTGTAAAGCAAATACAGTGTTTTCATGGTAAGAACATCATACCAGCAGTCAAACATGGTAGTCTTGTGTGGGATGCTTTGCTGCCTCAGGCCCTGAAAAACTTGCGATTATTGAAGGAACTATGAATTTTTCACTGTGCCAGAAAATTATTAAGGAGAATGTCCAGTCATCTGTCTGTGAGGTGTCACGTAATTGGGTTATGCAGAAATCCTGCTATTGTGTTTTGGGTTACTGTCTACATCTGAATGGCTGAGGAGAAGCAAAATTGAAGTTTTGGATTCTCCTAGTCAAAGTCTTGACTTGAACCCATAGAGATGCTGTGGCAGGACCTGAAACAAGCAGTTCCTGTATGAAAACCTACGAATGTGTCTGAATTTAAACAATTAGACAAAGAGAACTTGAGCAAACACACTTTTTTAAATTATGAATTCATTTAAGGAATAAAGTTATGCAACTGGCCCCTAAACTTATTAACTAGTTGCACCACCTTTAGCAGCAATAATTGCAACCAAATGCTTCCTATAATTTGAAATCAGTTTTTCACATCATTGTTGAGGAATCGTAGCCCACTCAAAACAATTCGGCAAAGAGGAGTGGGCTACGATTCCTCAACAACGATGTGAAAAACTGATTTCAAATTATAGGAAGCATTTGGTTGCAATTATTGCTGCTAAAGGTGGTGCAACTAGTTAATAAGTTAAGGGGCCAGTTACTTTTTCATATGGATGATATGGGTGTTGGATAACTTTTTTCCTTAAATGAATTCATAATTTAAAAATGTGTGTTTGCTCAAGTTCTCTTTGTCTAATATTACATTTTAAGGATTCTGAAACCATTTGTGTGACATATATGCAATAATAGGGGAAATCAGGGAGGTAAATATTTCACATCCCTGTATATTCTTATCTACTGTTGTCTTTACACAATTCTTAATCTTCTTTCTTTTACAAAGGTTGCAAATAGACCAGAGTGCTATCAAATCTTTCCCCCTCTCTCTCTCTAGCTTTTCTCTCAATACATGGTTGTTGTTTCCAATCTGCCAACTCTTCCCTCTCTTTTTTTGTTTTGTTTTGCTTATGGTTCACCTCTGTTTTCTCTCTGCATTTCTTCACTCTCTCCTGTCAAGACTGACTTGTTAATTATGATCTGTGTTCAACATATATAGGCATGTTGGGAGGGCTAGAATTCAAGAATGATTCTAATATATCTGTTTTCTGTTCAGTCATAGTATATATATTCTAAAAACTTGAAACTGAAACGGAAAAGTATATGTGTGTGCTTGTGGAGTGGTATACATACATGGAAGAAGTGGCTGGAGAAAAAGCTGTGGTTATGGTTTATTAATTTATATCAACCACAAGCACAGAAGAACCACCCTCCACGGATACAGCACAGCAAGTTCACAACAGTGGAGGAGACCAAAAGAACTCTAACAAATGGGGTAAAAAAAAAAAAAAGCACTTTATTTAAATCTTCACAAAGACCCTCAATCTTTAGAAAGACCTGACACGACTCATGTTTTGACCAAAGAAGGCCTGCCTCCGGGCTCTAGGTGTTCAGTTGTGTATTGATAGCTTCCAAAGAAACCACAACAAGTCTGGTCCAATACATAATATCTCTGAAAATGTTGCCTGAAGCCAAGTAAAACCAAGCTTCTCTGGGTTCTTAACAGAAGTGGATACATACCTGACATCAAAATCTCTTTTGGGAAGTACGAACTCCCCCTCAAGTTACAAGTCAGGAACCTTGGAATACAGTTAGAATCAACACTTTCTCAGATTCCACAAATCCAAGCAACTTTCAAGATCTGCTTCTACTATTTACGAGAGCTATGCTGCCTCGAATTTAAACCTTATCCCAGTTGTGCATGCCATGATAACATTAAGACTGGATTACTGCAATGCTCTTTACAACGGTCTGACTACAAAGGGCCTGCACCAGCTCCAGTTGATGCAGAATGCTGCAGCAAGACTCATAGAAGGTTGCAAACGACATGACCACATCACACCATATTTGCAAAAACTTCATTGGCTACCAGTACAATACAAGGCTAAATTTGAAATGCTGGCTGATCCTCAAGGCCCTTAAAGGATATGGCCCCATGTACCTGAAGAATAGGATGATCCTCTACACACTGCCAAGGACATTAAGGTCCTCTCAAGGACTAACACTAACTACATCCTCTCCAAAAGACATTACACGATGTGATACCCACAAGCGAGCCTTCTTTAGAGTAGCCCCCTCACTGTAGAATGCACTGCTTGAAAGGCTCCGCTTAACACAAGACTATCTGTACTTCAGGAAGCAAGTGAAAGCTTGGCTCTTCAACCAGGCCTTTAATGGAAGAAGTAACTAACTTGTTAGTCTCACTCACACACACAAGGAGCGACACAGGCTGCACATACTGCAGCAGGACATGTTTATCCACGCCTACCCTAGCTCTCTCTGACCTCATGTGCACGTTTCTTTAAATTAGTCACATTATTTCCTAACTCCTCTTATTCTCTTACCTATTTATATGAAGTGGAGAAGTGGCCTAGTGGTTAGGGTGGTGGACTTTGATCTTGAGGAACTGAGTTCAATTCCCACTTCAGGCACAGGCAGCTCCTTGTGACTCTGGGCAAGTCACTTAACCCTCCATTGCCCCATGTAAGCTGCATTGAGCCTGCCATGAGTGGGAAAGTGCAGGGTACAAATGTAACAAAAATAAAATAGATACTATTGGAGATTCTACATGGAATGTTGCTACTATTGGAGATTCTACATGGAATGTTGCTATTCCACTAGAAGGCTGCGCAGGCTTCTGTGAGTCTGACGTCCTGCACGTATGTGCAGGACGTCAGACTCACAGAAGCAGAAGCCTGCACGGCCACATTGGTGATCTGCAAATAGTAGCAACAGTGGAGGAGTGGCCTAGTGGTTAGGGTGGTGGACTTTGGTCCTGGGGCACTGAGTTCGATTCCCACTTCAGGCACAGGCAGCTCCTTGTGACTCTGGGCAAGTCACTTAACCCTCCATTGCCCCATGTAAGCTGCATTGAGCCTGCCCTGAGTGGGAAAGCACGGGGTACAAATGTAACAAAAAAAAAAAAACATCTCTCTGACCTCATGTGCAGCTTTCTTTAAATTAGTCACCTTACTTTCTAACTCCTTTTACTTTCTTACCTTATCTATCTATATTTGCTTATACCCTACACTGTCAATTAAAATGTTCTATTATGCATTGTGTTGACATTGTAAGTAGTATACTATGCCATACTTTGTATTGTTATTTGAATATTTTTATTGCTGTAATTGTCTTACTCGTGTTTGATTTATTCTTATTGTACACCACCTTCAGTGAATTCCTTCAAAAAGTCAATAAATAAATAAACACTCCTGTGGTACTGGTTCGTTCATGCTAGTTTACTAGTGGAGCGATTTAACATTTTCAGAGATATTACGTGTTGGATCAGATTTGTTGTGGTTTCTTGGAAGCTTATCAATACACAACTGAACATCTGGACCCCGGCAGCAGGCCTTTGTGGGTCGAAACATGAGTCTTGTCAGGTCCTTATGAAGATTGAAATAAAGTGCTTTTTTGGACACCATTTGTAAGAGGAGGTTGGTTTGTTTTTTTTGGTCTCCTCCACTGTTGCATGCTTATTAATTTATATGCCAAATATATCAATAAGCAAAACATAAAATAATAATTTTAAAAAATGGCTAGATGTTAACCATGAAATAGTGGAATTGCACAGTACCTTAAGAACAAGTGTCAAAAATAAAACCATTTTTGGGGAAATAAAGCTGAGAGTTGCAGACTCCCTTGTTTGACTAGGTTTTATCACTTTTCTGCCTTTTTTCCACCCAACTAGTTCCCTTATTACTGAAGCATTTTAGATTATTTCTTACAATGGAGGAATGCTTTATACTATGGTCCACTGCAAGGTTTACTTAGAGTGCACTGTGTATGGTTTGGTTGGGGGTAACAGTGTGTCTTGACAAGATATTGCTGCTGAAGCTGAAGCCTTGAGCATTACCCCATCTGTCATGCTCATCAAAAACACTTCACCTAACTCTGGCATTTGAGCTTTTTGTGAGAAGAATGCCAGTCTCGCAGATGTTTTCATGGTGTGATTTTTCTTTCTCACCCTGATCACAAATGTGATTAATTGGTTCATTCCCTGCACACCTGAAAGCCCTTAATGAGGAGCCATAAAAGGTACCTTCAGCTTGACTTCTTCAAACAGTTTTGGCCCATTGTAAGTCTCACGTTTTATAGTTTTCAAGAGAGGGCCAGTTCTGGACGGACAGGTTTGAATTCAGGAGGCTCTGTATCTGGATGTGTCAAGGATTCTTTTTTAGGTCTTGTGGTCTAACAGCATTATTTTAAAATGGTTTCTATTGTTAATTCCTAGTTATAACTTCCCATTCTCTTATTCTGACCATAAATCTGCTGTTTTGTCTTGTGTGCCTCAAACAGAAAGGGAACTACTTTATTACGAATTTCTTCACCCCAATACAGTTTAATTACTTGCAGCAAAATTCATGCAGATAAATTATGACATGAACATTATGAAATTCTGTTACAATACTGTACATGTATTCTGTTGGGCCAATTTGCTGAGTTGTATTTTTTGAATGGTTTCTTAAAAGCAGATGTTACTGATCCAGTTTTGTTAGATTATTTGGGATATTTCTATCAATTACAAACATCAGTGCAGGAAATTAAAGTTGTACAGTCTGGCCTGTGTAATTATGATTTTTGCTGATCGCCGTATAGACTCATTTATTCCTGTAGGCTGTTCATTACACTAAAGCATAATTTTTTGACCTTGGAAACTGTTGAATTCAGCATTCTTGAGAAGTGGTAGACTGACAAACTCAAAACTGATTTTTCCACATTTGTTGAACAAAACATGAGGGTGGTACAATGGAATATTTTCTGTACTAACCTGCAAGTGTACCTCGATTCTGTTCAGAACAGATCATATCAGGAAGTTTAAGAGTGATTAATCTTTCATGCCTGTTTATCCCTTACCCACTCTGTACTGGCTGCCATCAGTTCTTAACAGTTGTGATGGTAGTTTTTGTGAGCTGGGTTGAGATCACTAACTCAATTCCTGGACCACCAAATAATTTTAAAATGGTATCAACCTGAGACAGATTTTGTGAAAATGCTGCATGCCTGAGCCATGGAAATTTCTGTACCCCTGTGGACTATTCCTTAATCATCTAGGTTATGAATTTTTGACTTGTATGCAACACCTCAGTTCATCTATTTACAAATTAATCATTCATTTTTTAGATGCCCAAAGTGGAACCATTGCCCGTAGAAGAGAAGAAATGCATTTTGGACATTAAATGTTGCAGTTGTAAAATAAATCTGCACAAACGCAGGCTATATTGCTCATCCACAGCTTGTCCACTGCCTGGTTAGTTGAAGGAGTGTGGGCCATAAAGGAACAGTAGTAGACCCTCTGATGTAGTCCTGGTATCTGCTGCCCTGTTTGTCTTTTTCCCTTGGCGCTGAAACAGGGAGTCAGATTTGAAGTGCAAAGAAGAGTTTGATATTTCTAATGGAGAGCTTTTAGAAAAGTGGAAAGGACAAAGCAAGAGATGGAATGGGGAAGGAGATGCTGGTAGGGGAGCATGTGGAGAAGAGGTACCAGGGCAGTGGGACGATAGAAGAGAGATGAACAAGATTAGTAAATAGAACAACCCACTGGGTGAAATGATAGAGACAGTGAGGGAAGGATAAAGAAGGAAAAAGATGTGATCCAGACAGCTACTGACTTTTCTAGACTCGGATACAAATTGACTGCAATTTGATTTTCTTGGTCTATATCTTCTACAGTGAGAAGGGTGCAGTCACTTCTAACACCATCATCTCATTAGTTTAAGAAATATGGAAAATCTAGTTTTCCTTCTGGTTTTACAGGAGCATTCTCATACCTTTATCACTAACTGCAATTCTGAACATGTATGCCTTCACCCTGGCCCCCTTCCCAGAAGAGAATTCCATTTATTTTTCATTGCTGTTATCTGCTTAAATGAAGGAGCACCAATGGGAAAAAAAAAGCAAACCACCACCATCAGTTTTGCAGTAGCTTCTCCATTATGACTACACAAGTGTTCAGTTTCACCTTTGACATGATAAAGGAAATGATGGAGAATTAAAGGGAACAGTTATGTAAATGCTTTTATTGTAGAAAAGGATATCTATTAAAAAATATCAACTAACCAGAATAACAGTGGAACAGATTTAATGATTATATGATTATACACAACATACTGGAATCAACTAAAGAGTGAAAATGAAGTATATACAGTATGGGGCTAAGTTGACTAAGGTAAATCATTCTTCTTATAACCCAGTTGAAGATAAAGTCTGAAGATGAGCTTTGTTCTCCAGGAGTTTTGGCTTTTCTGTTTACCAAGTTGTTCTTCTCCCTTCTTTTGGGCTATAATTTTTGCTCATGTAACTAGGTTCTTTGGAAACATTTAAAACAGTCTGTCCTTACAATCTTTATCATGAAACATGGCATTGATTCTGTAGAGTTCTCTGCATGCAGGAAGCTGGAATCCACCAGTGCTTCGGCACTGACTAACACAGACTAATTACATTGGATTAGCTGGCAACTGACTTCCAGTCACCAAGGTGATGGTTCCAGTATTTATAATTGATCTTCCGGTGCATCCTGGTTCTTGTAGTCTTGGGATAATTAGATATACTGCTGCATTACCTTGTGCAGTGATCAAACTGGTTCTCTCAGCCTTGCGTGGCTTAGACTACAAGCCCTAGACTGCAGTGCAGATTGAGAGTTCAGAATAAAGGTCTCAAAAAAAAAAAGCCATTGGTAAGAGAGGTGATCATCTGGCTCCAGAACCTGGACAACTCATAAACCACTCTAGGATTTCTAGTTATTTACATGGGAAAAAAAAAAGAAATATCTCATAATACCCTTGGGTTGGGAATCAAAACAAGAAAACTGGAGTATTCTGTCTTTTGAAATTGGAGCTAAGTGATTCCCTTAGTTCTAGTTGTAGCTACAGTATAAAAGTGCTTTTTAACATTTTCAGCTTAGCTGTGTAAATTTTATATCTTAGCTGGAGTACATTTTCACACAATTGATGCTCAGCTATGCATTGCTCTTATGCTCTATACCTCAAGGAGACTTCTTTTGACCGTAAGTGTTATGCTTATATACATATGACCAACTTATCCAACCACATGTCCCCTCTCTTAACACTGGCTTGCTATCGTATGCAAAGGCTGAAGTTTGGTTATTGTTCTAATACTCTCTCTTATATTGAGTTGGCACTATGTGCTTTAAGAGGGCAATTTTCAAAACTGCTCACATAGCTGCAGAGTCTACAGGGACATTTCACCCCGTGGATTTTACACCAGTTTTCAAAATGAAATTAGGCATTTATTTCACTTTCTAAATTGTCAAAGGAAAATGTACTTGTAGATGCACCATCTTTATCTGTGGTTAATCTTTCTAACCAAAACAATGCCTATACTTTTGAAAATATTGAAGTAGATGTTTAATTTCAATCCATGCCTTAATTCCACCCCATCTGTGTTGTGGAACAACATTTACTGTTAGTTGTACAAAGAAAAGACAGTCCATTTCCATGATTGAACCAGTGTTTTTGCCCATGAGAGTAACTTTGAAAAGTGCCCTCCAAAAATAGCATTACATTTCAGAACATTCGTGTGCTGAGGACAACTTCTTCACCCATCATTGTTTACCAAAGAAAATAGCATTAACTGCCAACAATAACAAAGAAAATATTTCTTGCCTAAGACCTTTAAACATGTAGCTTTCTAACACACATACTTCTTGCTCCACAATGAGTTTGTTTTAGCATTCTTAATTGATCATTATTGCAATGTGCAGAGTAAAGATGTGTAAAAACAACAAGCAAGATCTCATATTGACACTGAAATTCAATTCAGGAGCTTTGTAGCCAAAGCCCATTGGTAACAACAAGGCAAATGGAACATTTGAGCCTGTTGCAAACTTCATGAGGTATCAAGATGACATTAGCAAGTATAGTCCTGAATTGGAATTTTGCACCATCTTGTTACCTTTTATCAAGCTCAAATCTCAGGTTTCCAAGAGAGAGAGGGTATTCTAGTAAACATTTTCTGATCCTGAAGAAATATCACTTCCTGTCAAATGGAGCCAGGGGTTGCTGGTGCATAAAACAACTGGATTATGATGTGTATTCCTGGATACTCAACTTCTTTAAAGAAGTGTCCTGGCATTTGTAATGGTTGTGAGAATGGTGCTATAAACCTAAGAATGCTTTGAGAATGGCATTTGAAAAAACTGAGCAAAAAGTTACTGATGAATGTGGAGCCATACTACAGTGGAACACCAAATCCATTCTGGAGTGACCCTTTAGTTTTATACTAGTTTTACATCCCAACAGGAGACAGAACACATCAAGTCCTGACTACGTTTATACTCCTAAAAACCTTTTGTTATGATGTGCTTATGGTTTTGGGGATCAAAACAAAGGCATAAAAAAATCTCCGGGGGAAACATCAATATGTATACATTACAAAATCTCATATACTTCAGGCTAACCCTGACAAAACTTGATGTGTCAAGAAGAAACAAAACAACCATGTTGGTCTCTTGACCTTCTATAGTGCAAATGGTATCATTGTCCAAAGCAGTATCAAAATAGGAACTAGCACTGAACATTCATAATTCTTGGAGTACTCCCTCTTACTCTCTTCAGCCATGGAAGTCTCTTCTCGGTCACCATCTTGGATTCTCTGTATCATCTCAGAGGTGGATTTCGTCAAGATTTTGAGTTTTTCTTTCAGGTTGACTCAGATCATAGCAACATCAAAACAACAACTGCCATGGATGTAGAAGGGCTATACCAAATAAAAGGAAGGTGGACTTCAACAGAGGGGACGAATATGAAGTGGAGGGCAACAAGAATGATAAAACAAGCTGCTACCAACTGGAATCCTGTTTTGTCTTTCATGGGAAAAGTTGGATATGACGAACCTCTGCTGTTCTTAAAAACTGACTTGCGTCTCTCTATGTAGTACACTCAGTTTAAGGTCCCAGAAAGCAACAAGGCAAACGATCTGCAAAATCCAACGTGGAAAACAAACCAGCAGATCAGTATAATATCCAAAAAGACTTTATTGAGGATACCGTGTATGAAACAAATGCCTGACACAGGCTGTGTTTCGCCCAACAATAGGGCTGCGTCAGGGGCTGGTCTGTATCTTTCTTAAATAAGATCGGTATCAAATTATATGTCAAAACAAGGATATAAGGAACCTTCTTCATAAAACACCAGCATGAGCAGCATAAAATAGAATATCCTGGATGCAGATAGACAATGAATAGCCTGCTAACGTTTTGACATATAATTTGAAACCGATCTTATTTAAGAAAGATACAGACTAGCCCCTGACGCAGCCCTATTGTTGGGCGAAACACGGCCTGTGTCGGGCATTTGTTTCATACACGGTATCCTCAATAAAGTCTTTTTGGATATTGTACACTCAGTTTTAGGAAATGTATTCTACTGTGATAGCCAGTGATGAAAGCACAAGCATACATTTTTTTTCTGTGCAGTAACTCTACTATTACAAACAAGAACCTGCTATTCAGTTTGCCTTGGTGGATGTTATCTCGTTTTGACTTCATTTCTAGCGGGCCCTGCACTGGAAATTTCTGTGATGGACCAGGTTATAATATCTGTGCCCCACATTTATCAGACTAGAAAGAAACCTTTGGAACTAAGCCGTCATGTATTTTCAGTGGCAACAGTGTCCTTTTCCAAGCTTTTATCCTCAACAATTACAAGAATTCCTGTCTGAATTCCCTACCAGCAAAGAACTAAGGACAATACTAGACAAGCTAATAAATGCAGAGTAAATAATTACAACATAATTATTGTTGCAATAAGTGCACACACATACACATACAAGTATATGTACATACTTCACAGCCTGAAAGGTATATTTCCAGGAAGACAGGCGGCAGCCAATGAAATATTTAGGCTCCATTTCTGTCCTGTGAAGTCACATTCAATATCTTATACATACATCATGTTCATTTAAAAATTTAACCCATTTTACAGTCCATCTACCATTGATCAGAGACACAGCAAAAGATATTTTCAATTTGAGGATTTGAGACTTTAGAATAGAATTGTAGGAACCTGAGATGGAGGTCTCAGGCCAACCCTCAGTCAAATTACCACATTCTTAACATTTTCCATTGAAATTAATACTAAATGGTACCCTGACAACTTCAGCAGACAGGTAAATAATCTAGTGTGTATGTAGCCTGGATGCCCTGCTCAGTACTAGAAATGGTCCCTCTAGGGCAGAATGGAGGTACACTGAAAGGGCATTATGTAAAAGACACTTGTAATGCTGCTACCTATATTACACTATATTAAAATGGTGGACGTCAGTATCGAGATTAGTTAGTGTTGCCCCTTTCACTGGCACTAAGCTTGTTAGAAAAAATGAAGATCAGAATGAATGATTAACCCTTAATGACTGAACATTCCCTTTCTGTGTAGTATGAAGACCTAGACAGAGGTCATATCGTCTTCAAACTGTTTTCCAGTATCAAGTAGAGAATGTAGTGCTACATTGTCAGATATCTCGTTATGCACTGCTGGCTTCAGAGCTTTGGCGTGTTGGCCTAATAGGGTTATGGGTGTAGCAAGTATGGAGTAGATTTTCAGTCAATCCAGTTACTGAATACATTTTCTATCCTCAGGATGAACGTTTCCGACTGCAGAATGGCTACATCAAACCACTTACTTTTACTAGGAGGTCAAATTTCAAATGAGCTAGTTGTCTAAATTTGGGAGTAAACTGGCTAGATTGTTTCCATTGAAAATTAAATAGGGCTTTGTGGATAAATTTAGCCACTGTAGATGTGTGCATCCTTAAGGTGTGGGGGAGAGAGGCTAAGTGCCTAGCGTTGGTGTTTGACACTAGATTCTTATATATTTAGCTGCTCACAGCTGAAAATATGCTTAGCAAGCGAAACCCTGAGGCCCCTTGGTGGCTCAAATGCTAAAATGTCAATGCTAACGTGGGTCTTGAGGGGACGGGGTGGTTTTGTTTTTTAAGGAGAACAAAGTTAACTAATTACCTCTGATTTTCAACTTTAGTTGTCTAACATGGATGCCCTAATCAAGGTGTATATGTATATTAAAACCGGATCACCCTTCATTCACAATATACATTATTGGGGCATTTGCCATTAAGCTATAGAGTAGGCAGCAGTAACATTGGTTGCTAGATTTAAGCTGATTTTCAGTTGTAACCCAGTTGCTTATAACTTAACTGGTTAGATTTAAACGCTTTTGCCCCTGCACTCTGGAATAGCTATGGAACTTATTCCATTAAGTGGCTACGTATTTCCCCCAACCTATCCACACCCCTGAGACCACCTAGAATTCGAGCAGTTTAATATAACCACCTAGTAAAGGAAGTTATGTTTAACCATTCACTGTGATAGTAGGTATTTAAAACATCTAATCTAGGTAGCGAACACCTTAGCTGGCTAATGCACTTTTAAAATTGCTCTTCACATATCTATCTATATATTTGTTTGCATAAACACTACAACCGGAAGAAATTGGAGCCATGTTATCTGTGGAATAGCCAATACTTGAAAACCCATATGCAGAAAAAAAGAGAGATTGTAATTTTGGATGAAGAAAAATTCTTTTGTGAGGGACACAGAAAAAAGTAGTATTTTACCTGAAATAGAGCTGTCTTTCTTTAATGAGGATGATTAGGCAATTTTTGCAGTTTGTACTGCTGTGTGAACAAAGGGATGCCCAACAGCTGTTTTAAAATGTTTTCTTTTCATGTTTCCTGAATTAAGTAAAGACAGAACCAGGCAACTGTGGAGCGAAAATAACATGTCTGACACTGCCCTCCAACCTCGACTGGGATAGGTTGTGACACTCTGTCACTACCACTGTGCTTTTCCGGAGGAGTAAAGGGGGTTCATAATAGAACTTGTAAAGTCTTAAACTGGACAAAGATCAAATATTCAAAACATAAACCAAGAAGACAGAACGGGGTCTGCTGCAGAGCAAATATGCCACATAATTACCAGAAAGTCACTGCTACATTTCCTCCAGTTCACAGTTACTTTCTGTTGAAAGGCCTTCTTTTTTTTATTTATTTATTTATTTATTTTCATTTCATTTATATCCCACATTGTCCCAATCAAATTGGGTTCAATGTGGCTAATGGATTATTATACTAACAGTACAAATTGGGTTCAGTGTATCTAACATATTATTAAACTAACAATACAGATTAGCCTCTTTTTATCTTTGATGGCTCAAGCTCTGAAAACTTAACCTTTGCAGGTGTCTTTTGATTAGGTTGCTGCCGATTAATTGGTCCTTCACTCTATGTGCCCTGCACATCCACACCTTGACTTTTCAGTTTATTATTTTTCAAAAATAAAGTCTGAAGATAGAAGTCACTTCAAAATTATTAGACCTTCCGTTCCCTGGTGCAAAATCTTATCTGCACAAGTTACTGGTTCAGACCACTTTGATACTGGTTCAATTACTAAGCAGGATAGTGTTGGGCTTTAGCAAAATCTTCTCAGAAATGCTTATCATTGGATAGTGACTTTCAGAATCATTGGGAGCTTGGTATTTTCATTACAATTTTTTTTGTCATTGGAGGGTCATCTTTAAAATTGATTTTTAAATATATTCATGGCCCCTAGTTTCCTGTGGCAGCTCACAGGCAAATTCTGTGGCGAGACTTTTGAAAATTTGTGATAATTATGCCGCATATTTGCACAAATTGACATGTATTGATATTTGTATTTTATTTTAAAAAATAGTCATTTTCTGACATTTCTTATGTCTGGATAATTTATTATTATTATTATTATTATTATTAGATGAAAAGGGATTTTAGTGGTCAGTGTTGAGAAGGGAGGATGAATATAAAAATAGGGGTTGGGCAAGGAATTTGATACATGGCACAGTGGAAGATGAAAGAGAGAGGAGATGGGCTGATTGGGGAAGGGGGAGGAGAGAAGAGAAAAGGGTTCCAGGAGAATGGTGATTGTACTCACATTGTCCTATCAATGCCACACACACTCCCCTTGACCCCTCTGATCCCCTTGCTCACTTCCCCTGCATCACCCATCTCACTTCTCCTGCACCTCTTATCACCTTATTCCCCTTAACACATCCTTATCTCACTCACTTCCCCAAGCACCTCCCATCTTTACTCATGCAACCTATGCCCCTCTGATCCTCTCACTCCCCCTCACTTGCTCTAGACCTACTGCTATCCCCCATCGTTTCATCTCACATACACACACACACACACACACTCTCTCCATATCTTCTCTAATCCTCATATTCCCTCTGATCTTTCTACTCCCAGACCCCTGGATTCTATATAGGTCACTCAAAGTGGGGCAGGGAGCCCAGATGTGGGCATGAACTAATTAATCAATTGGGTGCTAACAACCATCATCAAGGTTAATTGGAGTTAATTGGCACTTGACAATAATTTGGATTTACTCGTACGTCTGTCTACATGCTATTCTATAATGCTGCATGTCCAAAGTGTCATGCATATCCCACTTTTATAGAATAGCGCTTTGCACTGATTTTTCCTGGGGCCTAAATTTGTGGCGAATGTGGTTCCATTGTAAAACTGAGGCACATAGGCTTTGATAGCATTCCCAGTAACTTATGGCCCACTGAAAGTCTGAGCTGTATGAAGGAGGTGAGTGGTAATTACTCAGCCCTTCTACTGAACACTTGAAAACTAGGAACAATGCATATCAGCCCTTCTGCTGCAACACCTCTCTTTCCTTAGCATCAGCAGCAGATGAATCCAGAGACTTGTGGGTGTGACCATCTACCAGCAGGTGGAGAATTGAACTCTGCCATATAGGCTGGCTGCTCCTTGGTCATTCAGTATTCTCTAACTCCAGCAGGCAGATGAACAGTCTTCTCGCAGCTCCTGGTTTCTTCTGACTGCAGCTCCTGTCCTAGCATTGTCTAGTTCAGCATAGCTTGGGGGTGCTCTGGCTAAGCAGTTCCAGCTTTAGGGGGTACACTTGGTGTGACGCCAGGTCCCTCCCCCACCCTGGACTCCAACCCCTCCCCCCCCTAACCTCTCTGAGGGAGAATTGACTGCACTTTCTCTGGTTTCTAATATGCTGGAGGACAGAGATGTTCTGGCTCATAAAGTGGACGATCCCACCACGGTTCTGGTGTTCTACAAAGAGGAATTGCCAGCCTTTATTACCAATTGCAAGCTTTAAACATTCCTTCCCAATGGACTACCCCTGAGGCTAGCCTCTGGGTGACCAAGGCAATGACTCGGCTCTATTCAGTCGCTCAAGAGCAGCTAGAGAGATTGAAATTGCCTAAAGTGAATGCTTTGGTGGCGACAATTACAAAAAAAGATGACTTTTACCAGTGGAAGGGGGCATAGCCCTCAAGGATGTGCAGGACCGCAAGCTAAAGTCCACTCTGAAACTTTCCTTTGAAATCTCAGCCCTGGCACTGTGGGAAGCTGTGTGCAACTCTTATGCAGCCCAAGCTTGTCTTTCCTGGCTAAAGAAACAAGAAGGCAATCGGTCTACAATATCCACCATAGAACAAAAGAAAGAAGCAGAACTTATTGAAGAAAACAGTCTTTTAATGAGTTGTTTCGAAGCTCCCAGCACTTACAAACAGGTGCTTGATGTGGCCATGTTTCGCGAAAAATACAGTCAGCGTCAGGGGCAATAAGAACCAGCTGATGCTAACCTAAAAACTCCACCAACATTGATCAATGTGTGTCTTCCTGGGTCTGTTTGAAACCATTAAGAAAAAAGAAACAGACCCAGGAAGACACACTGGTCAGCATTGGTGGAGCGTTTGCAAGGCTCTTCTAGCCTTTCAGTCCCTAGTGGAAGGGGCACTGGTTCATGTGCTCTCCGACAACATGACCACAGCGGTCTACATCAACAGGCATGGAAGCACATGCAGTTCCTCTCCGGCAAGGGAGGCGGATTTGCTTCTGTGGTGGGCAGAGTCTCATCTGCAGCAGATTTCAGTGGCCCACATAGCGGGGGCATTGAATGTTCAGGTGGACATTCTCAATTGGAACAACGAGGATCCGGGAGAATGGGACCTGTCAGCAGCAGCCTTTCAGTTGGTCAAATAGAGGTGGGAGATGCTGATTATGGATCTCATGGTCAGGGCCAGCCCAAGGCAAGATGCTGCCTGAGGCGGAGCTTGCATGCCCCCCCCCCCCCCCAAGGCTTTTTACCTCATCACAGTGACTTTCCAAACCCGGCAGTGGCAGCGATTCCCATACGCTGCCCTGCCATTGGCACCCACCTCTTCCCTTTATTGCAGCTGCCTGAGCAAAATAGGAGATTACTTCAGGCGGCCGCAGTAAAAGAAAGAAGTGGGTGCCGCCGGCAGCAGGGCAGCGTATAGGAATCGCTGCCACTGCAGGGTTCAAACCGTCACAGTGATGAGGTAAAATGCCGTGAAGCCACCCCTCCCCAAGATGCCACTCCTGAAGAGTGCTGCCTGAGGCCCTCACCTCAGGTGGCCTAATGGTCGGGCTGCCCCACCGCAATGCCAAGGCTCCCAGGTTTTTCAGCAGAGAGAGTTCGGAACCAAGGGGCTAAATGTCTTGCTTCAACCATGGCCAGAGGCCATTTTTCTGTATGCCTTGCCCCTGTGGTCGGTGATAGGCAGAGAACTTCTCCGAATACAGAGGCACCAGGATCTGGTGCTGTTGATCGCTCTGGATTGGTTCAGATGGCCCTGTGGTTGATGATAGGCAAAGAGCTTCTCTGAATATGGAGGCACCAGGGTCTGGTGCTGTTGATTGCTCTGCATTGGTTCAGATGGCCATGGTATGCAGATCTGATGACACTGTTGGTGGACTGGCCATTTCAAATTCCTAGTTCTCCCAGCCTTCTATGTCAGAGTTCTCTTGTCATGGAGGATCCCTCCCTCTTTGGCCTTACAGCCTGGCTCTTGAAGGCAAAATTAAGGAAGAAGGGGGTATTCAGAACCAGTGATCACTACTCTACTTCAAGCAAAGAAGCAGTCTACTTCGGCAGCGTACACACAGCTGTGGCATGTTTTTGAATCTTTCTGTTCCAAGAGAGTATTGTCTATGTTTAAGGCTTCCCTACCTCAGATTTTGGCTTTCTTGCAGGAGGGATTGACGGTCAGCTCTCTGTGAGTACATGTGGTAGCTCTCGCCTGTTATCGCGGGAGGATTTCTAATTCCTCACTAGAATCTCATCCAGAGAGTGTTCATTTTTTTAAGGAATTGGCCTGCCTTAACCCTCCAGTGTCTCAGCCTAATTGGAATCTAAATCTGATGCTCTGTTTGCTGCAGGAGGTTCCTTTTGAGCCCTTGTGGAAGGCCACGCTTAAAGATCTTACTCTCAAGTCTGTGTTTCTCATGGCTATCTTGTCGGCATGTCAGGTCTCGGAGCTTCAGACGTTATCTTGTAGGGAACCTTTCTTCCATTTTTCTAAGGCAGGGGTCAAGGTGCGTATAGTGTTGTCGTTCCTTCCTAAGGTGGTGTCGGCTTTTCACCTGAATCATCCGTTGTTCCTTCCATCTTTACAGTGGGACCAGTATCTGGTGGACTTCGCTTGCTTGCACCTGCTAGATGTGAAGCATGTGCTCATGCAGTATTTGGCTTCTACAAATGATTTCCATCATTTGGATCATCTTTTTATGCTCTTTTCGGGTCAGCGCAAGGGTGAGGCGGCTTCCAAGGCGACCATTGCCCATTGGGTGGAGGCTATTGCCTTGCTTTATGTGCTTACTGATCATGTGCCACCAGCCCAGCTTAGGGCCCATTCTGCACAGGTGCTGGCGACATGCTGGGTGGAGACTTGGGTGGTTGCTCTTGACAAGATCTATAGGGCGATGATCTAGTCTTCTGCTCACACGTTTGTCAAGTATTATCACTTAGATGTGACGGCCTGGCAGGAAGCCATATTTGGAGTGTCAGTGCTTTTTGTGGGGGGTTTTGCTTCCCATCCTGTTTAGAAACTGCTTTGCTGCATCCCACAAGTCTCTGGATTCATCTGCTGCTGACGTTAAGGAACAAAAAATTTTATCTTATCTATAATTTTCTTTACTTTAGTCGCAGCAGATGAGTCCCACCCTGCACTTGGATATTCTGTTAGCTGTTGGTGTTTTGTCCCTGAAGACGTTGATTGCTGCATGTATTATTTGTTAGTAGGGCTCTTTTTTTCTTGAAGATACTTCACGTTTCCAGTTTGGATTGGTTATTGGGGGTCTATGGGGAAGGAGATATGTTTTCATTTTTCTTTCCTGTGCTTTGTTATGAGTAATACTGAATGATCAAGGAGCAGCCCATCCTATAAGGCAGAGTTCAATTCAGTATCTCCACCTGCTGGTAGTGGGTCACAACCCACAAGTCTCTGGATTCATCTGCTGTGACTAAAGGAAAGAAAATTATCTGGGAAGATAAGATTGTTCATTAATTTGTGTTCTGTCTGCTGTACAGGTGGCAGTATGGTAGGTAGGTAGGATGGAAGGAAGGAAGGAGGAGGGATGAGAGAATGGACTGGGAAGGAGGGAGAGAGTGGTAGGGAGGGAGAGAAAAGGATTAACATGCCTGGGGAAAAGAGAGGAAAGAATGCCTGTTGGGGAAGGGATAGAAGGAGAACAGAGGAGGGAGAGTGTTTCAGGGGGGTCAGGAGACAGCAGGCTAGGAGGGAAAGAGGAGGAAGAATACAGGGCTTGCACATCCCACTTCACTCCCTCCCCCATCATACTCTACTTATCTCTCCACCCCCTTCCCCAGTCTTCCTCCTCCTAAGAACAACTGTAAAATACATAGGCAGGTTAAGAAGTTAGAATGTGCTTCTTCAAGTTGCCATGTATTTATAGACTTGTTTGGATATGATCTGGCTGTAAATGATGTTCTGCACCTGCAGTTTTGTGGACAGCTTTAAGTGGAGGAGTGGCCTAGTGGTTAGAGTGGTGGACTTTAGTCCTGGGGAACTGGGTTCGATTCTCACTGCAAGCACAGGCAGCTCCTTGTGACTCTGGGCAAGTCACTCCCAGGTACAAATAAGTACCTAAGCCACATTGAGCCTGCCATGAGTGGGAAAGTGCGGGGTACAAATAATAATAATAATAAAAACCCCTGGTCAAAGTATATTTCAGTGAATCCCTAAGTGAACAGAAGCGGACACCAACCTCTTATGGAGCAAAGTGGATCACATCTTTCATCAAATTTTAATGCAGTTATCTTTTATTTGCTTTTTTTTTTTATTTTTTTTTTACAAATTCAGAATAAGAAAGCCATGAATGGGCAGATGAAAATGTTTGGACACTCTTTTGGCAGAACTGACATCTTCCAAAGGTTTCCCGTTTCCCATAACCAGCTAAGTTTTTCTGTTCTTGTTTTTCTTCTAGCTCAGAAATATTCTTAGATTTCCTTGCCTATACTGCATGTTTGAGATAGCCTTACAGATTTTCACTGTCTGGAGACTGTGATGGTCATTCCAAAACCTTTATATTTCTTTCCTGTTAAGTACTTCATGATTGATTTTGAGATAAGTTCAGATCATTATTTTGAATCAAAAGAACTTGGGGATTTATATACTGTGAGGTTTCTCCACATATACAATGCCTAAAAAATAGAAACCTGTTAGACTTCTCCTCAATAAGCATACATATAACCACCCACCTAAACAACTTAGATAATATAGAGCCTAGCAGAGCTTGGACTAAATATTAACTTAAATTAAAGTGAACAGTGCTCAGAACATTCCTAAAGCATAATAGATCCACCCCCATGCTTAACAGTTGGTAAAATGTTATTTTCTTAAAATGCTTAACCCTTTTTTCTCAAAGGGGCTCATTTTCAAACGAGAAAAACGTCTCAAAAACAGCATAAAGTGGCATTTGGATGTATTTCTCTGAAAAACATCCAAATCACAATTTTCGAAACTCTGATTTGAGTTTTTCTCTGTAGTGCATCAAAATCATAAGAAAGCATATTGGGGCAGGATTGGGATGTCCCCAAAACTTGGACGTTTTTCTGCCATAATGAAACAAAGCAAAAACATCCAGGGCTAAAAGACGTTTTGGTCTAGACCTATTTCAATCATGCCTAAGTCACAACAAGATGTCCTAAATGACAAGATAACCACTGGAGGGATTAAGGCTTGACCCCCATTACTCCCCCAGTGGTCAATGACCCCCTCCCACCCCCCCGAAGATGTGGAAGAAACAGTACATACTAGCCTCTATGACAGCTTCAGATGTTATGGTCAGTCCTATTAGAGCAACAAGGAGGTCCCAGGAGTAGCCTAGTAGTCAGTGCAGTGGACTCTAGAGAAGGAGACCCAGTCCCATAATCCACTCTAACTGGTACACTTGTGGAAAGTGTGAACCCTTGGTGCAGACATAAGGGCTATTGTAGTGGTGTACAGTTGAGAGCAGTAGGTTTTGGAGGGCTCACTGTACAATATAAGAAGGTACCAGCGAGATGTGTACCTGGGACCTTTTATGTGAAATCCACTACAGTGCTTCCTGGGGTGCCCCACTGCTCTGCTGGGATGTCTATATGGCCAGGTCTACTGCTGGCCTCCTATGGGCAGACTGACCATTGGGACAATAGGACAGTGCCCGAGGGCCCACAACAGAAGGGGACCCACTGTGCTCTAATCTCTATCTAGTTTAATCACTTTTGATAGGTGGTTAGGGGCCCATGATCCTTTTTGCCTGAGGGCCCAGATACATTCCAGTGGCTTGATTTTGTGAATTTTTCCCTTGGACTTTTTTTTTTTAAAGGTTCTAAAAGATAGATATACTGATCACAAAAGCATCTAGCAAATGGTCATTTTCAAAAAAGTGGATGTTTTTCTACTTTGAAAATGGCCATGTTCGCTACTGGAGTTTTGGATGTTTTTCGTAAAACATCCAAAATCAGATTTAGACATCATATCGAAAATGCCCCTCCATGTGTATCTTTTTTGATTGTGATTGTTTTATTAGTTTGAAGCACTTTGTTCTAAAAGGTTCAGGTTTAGCAAACTTTTCATTTGCATACTTTAGATGATGGCTGTTGTTCAAAGGAAATCTTTTCACTGACCTCATCACAACTCTTCTATGTAATGTAAGTAATGCTTGACTGTGGACAGCTACTCTAGTGACAGTTTACCTTTTCAGTAGGTCATAGTTTGTTCAATTATGGACAGTTCTGTCAGAGATTTGCCGATCTTACTTTAACTAGAGAAGTTCTACGTAACTTCCATGTCCTAACAATATTTCTGACAGTTGAAATTGATAGCTGGCATTCTTAGAGATTTTCTTTTAATAAAAACTCTCAAATGATTCTTCTTTATGCTATACTACTATCTTGTTTGAACTATTATAATGCCATCTATTCTGGCATTACCCAGGTACTTTTCCATAGATTACAAACAATACAAACTACCACTTTGAGAATATTTACTCGGACCAGAAAATATCACCATCAGGCTCATTTTCGAAAGAGAAGGAAGCCCATCTTTCGACACAAATCGGAAGATGGGCGTCCTTCTCACAGGGTCATCCAAATCAAAAGCCGATTTTGGACATCCCCAACTGCTTTCCGTCGCAGGGACGGCCAAAGTTCAAGGGGGCATATCGGAGGCATAGCGAAGGTGGGACTTGGGCGTGCCTAATACATGGACGTCCTCAACCCATAATGGAAAAAAAAGGGCGTCCCTGACGAGCACTTGGACGACTTTACCTGGTCCTGTTTTTCTTATGACCAAGGCACAAAAAGGTGGCCAAAATGACCAGATGACCACTGGAGAGAATCGGGCATGACCTCCCTTTACTCCCCCAGTGGTTACTAACCCCCTCCCACCCTCAAAAAACATCTTTAAAAATATTTTTTGCCAGCCTCTATGCCAGCCTCAGATGTCATACTCAGCTCCATCACAGCAGTATGCAGGTCCCTGGAGCAGTTTTAGTGGGTGCAGTGCACTTCAGGCAGGTGGACCCAGGCCCATCCCCCTCCCTATCTGTTACGTTTGTGGAGGAACCAGCGAGCCCTCCAAAACCCACCAGAAACCCACTGTACCCACATCTAGGTGCCCCTCTTCACCTGTAAGGGCTATGGTAGTGGTGTACAGTTGTGGGTAGTGGGTTTTAGGGGGGTTTAGGGGGGCTCAGCACACAAGGTAAGGGAGCTATGTTCCTGGGAACATTTTATGAAGTCCACTGAAGTGCCCCCTAGGTTGCCCGGTTGGTGTCCTGGCATGTCAGGGGGACCAGTGCACTACAAATGCTGGCTCCTCCCATGACCAAAGGGCTTGCATTTGGTTGTTTCTGAAATGGGCGTCCTTGGTTTCCATTATCGCCGAAAATCAGAAACAACCAAGTCTAGGGATGACCATTTCTAAGGACGACCTAAATTTCAAGATTTGGGCGTCCCCGACCGTATTATCGAAATGAAAGTTAGACGTCCATCTTGTTTCAATAATACGGGTTTCCCCGCCCCTCCATCAGGACATTTTGCGAGGACGTTCTCAACAAAACTTAGGTGTCCCTTTCGATTATTCCCCTCCATGTCATTCCTCTCTTTAGTCAGAACCATTGGCTCTCAGTACCCTATCATATTCAACACAAGGTCCTGACTCTTACCCATAGAACTCTTTCCACAGGAGTCCCTCCTTATATACTATAATAGTTCAAATGCTCCCCCCCACCCCACCACCCTCCGGACTTCTTAGGTCAATAACCAGTTGTTGATTTACACCTCTCTTCAGTATCATCCTCAAGATTGGATTCCACAAGGTATTGGCCTTCTACTGTAATGCCCCAGCTCTATGGAACTCTCTTCCATCTATGCTCTGTCTTGAGCTCTCGTTTCCTAAATTCAAGGCGGTCCTTCAGACCCACTTATTTATTTGGAGATATTTGTTGAGTGTTGCTGGCCCTGGGCACCTGCAGACTGTGTTCTGTTCTGATTGAATGTAGGTAAACACTTACCTTTATTAACTTTTTTTTTTTTTCTTGATATGAGTGATGCTGTCCTTATTTCTCTATCCTGTTTGTTACTGGAGTTTCTTTTCACCTAATTTTAAATTATAAACCACTGGGCTGTATTTATTGAATAGGGGTATATCAAATTTAAACCTTAAACCATAATTTTCACATGCTCAGACAGCTGCTTAGAGAAGCCAGTGGTTGTTGAAAGTAGATTGAACAACAGTCACAAACTGAGAGGTAAGAAGAGTCAGAATTATTTGTTTCTCTCGTGATAAGTAGAGGGCGGGCATGCCTTGCCATAGAGAGGCCACTAGAGGGAGCTCTGCCAGTAAATAGAGCCTGCCTAGCTATGGAGGGGCCATTAGAGAGAGCTCTGCCTCACATAGGACATCCTAAAACCAAGAAGGCTGTAGGAAGTGGTCTTGCCATTTTTAGTTTAAGGGTAGGAGGGCATGTGAAAGATTGGAAGAGGTATTTCTCTTTTAAGAAGAAAGCCCTAGTTAGGAAAGTTCTGGACCCATCTCGAATTAGGAGGAGGGGCACAGAATGGGTGGGGTCAGGTACTAGAAGTCCCATAGGAGGAAGAAGTCAGAAGAGAGTGGGGGGGGGGGGGGTGGCTGAAGGAGAAGGGCGGAGGCCTACCTGTAACCTGAGAAGCCGACCAGAGTGGGCTGAGAACCCTCAGTATTCAAGATTCCAAGAGTAAGCGTCAGTGTTGAAAGTGTTTTGTCTCTAAGCTATCTTTCTCAGAGACAAATTCTAAAGTATGCTCTAGAAGACTAAGGACTGAGTTCCAGGTGATAACTAAGGCTGTGTTTCGTTACTGTTAGAGTTACTGTGACACTCTTTAGAATTTTCACCTGATTAATTGAAGGTCTAACAGTTTGCTAAATTGTTTGGATCTTATTAACACTTTAAGAAGGTAATAATAAATCACCTGGGTGTTCAAACTTTTGCATCTCCTATATCACTTTTCATTTTCGATCTTTTAAAATCAGCAAGGAAATGGTATTTCTGCATTAAAATTTGCAGAAAGATACTATTTAACCTTGTACCAAGTAGAGGTTATGCTTGATTCAGTTCACTTAGGGATTTGTTGTAGCATACAGTTTGACCAGGGTGTGCCTAAGTTTTTGCACACAACTTTCTGCAGCTACTGCAGAAAAGAAAAATCTTCAGCGGGGTGGTAGTGCCTTATCGTAAAGGTGTTCCAGATGCTCTCTATTTTCTCACACTGAAAGGTTGCAGTGCCACAGCTGTAACTGTAATAAATAATTAAATTGGTGTAACATTACTGATTTATGTTTTGTAAAGATATATTTTGGGGGTTTTTCTTCTTCTAAAAAAAATACAACCTCCTTCATTGAAATATTTTACATTCAGTTTTTTACAATTTGTGTTTTGTGGGTGTATGTACAAAGGGCCCCTTTTACAAAGCAGTGGTAAGCCCAACGCGGGCTTATCGCTCTCTAAAAAGGAAATACCGCTGGGCTACCGCAGCATCCCGGCGGTACTTCTCACCCCCAGCGCGTCGTCATATCCAGCAGCAATCACTGCCCAGTTACTGCAGGAGCTCTTACCGCCAAAATGACCGCTTGCCAAGTGCTTTACTTGCCGCACAGCCATTTCCTGCAGAAATGCAAAACCTACCTTTTACCCAGTACGGTAAAAGGGGGCCTCAATGCGCATCGAAAATATGCGCAGAAGCCAGCGCAGGCCCCCTTTTGCCGTAGCTTGGTAAAAGGGTCCATAGTGTTTAATTTTAGGATGTATCTATATTAAAGGCTTGAAATATGGCTCCTATATTACCTTGCAATGTCTAATAGTACTGAGTGCTACAAACTTATTATTGCTTATATATGTTAAATGCCAGCATTTCAGCAACTTTTAAACACAAAGGGGATTGAAATAGTAGTTTGAAACTTGTAGCACCTCATCCTTAGCCCTTGTCCATTTGTGTATCTTTCATAGTTCAAAATTCAATTACGTAAAAATATCAAAAGTAAAAGTAAACCTTTCATTTAATTACCTCATTCTTGGATTCTTAAGAAGAGCTGGGCATACTGACTCTGATTTACTCTCCCACTGATGCTTTTTTTGTCCTTGGAACAAGCACTTCACTCTCTATTATTATTAGCTTAGACTGTAACATAGCATAGCCACGTAATGAATGAGGGCAGCTAAAGATCAATGTGGCCCATCCAGCCTGCTCAACTGAGATTTGTACCCTTGTGTGGATTTCTACATGCAGCCTTACCCAAAGTCTTCCCACATCTTTTATCTGATTTTACAACTACTTTTTTTAAATCACTTCTTTACCTCCCCCCCCCCCCCCGCCCCAAGCATGCCCAGAATCTGCTTCCATGATGGGCACTGCCACTCCTGCTAATAGGCATCCTCAGGTCTTGCCATTTTGATTTTGCTTCTTACAAGATCAACACATAAATCACCACCTAGGCCTCTCCAGTGCAACTGCGGCTCAGGATTTCAAGGGCTGTTTTGTGCAGGCTGTTTCAGTGCCTTCCAGGAAGCTCACTACAGTGCCAGTGCTGCTTGTGGGTGAAAGAAGAAAATTAATTTTAAAAACCTTGTAAGAAGTATTCAGGGCAATTTTTAAACCCACATAAGACTTGCAGTGTCATGGGTGCCTATACCGTGTTTCCCAAGTCCAGTCCTGGAGTACCCTTTGCCAGTCAGGTTTTCAGGATATCCACAATGAATATGCATGAACTTGATTTGATACACTGTCTCCATTATATGCAAATCTCTTTCTTGCATATTCATTGTGGATACCCTGAAAACCTGACTGGCAAGGGTTACTCCAGGACAGAACTTGGGAAACACTGGCCTATACTATATGGGCCTACCTTTTCCTTACTCCTGTATCCATCTCCTTTGCTTTTCTTCTTTCTGTTTTATTTCTCTATTCTTTGTACAATGGAGTTCTTTTACCAATCTCTAATTGGTTTATTGTAAACCGACTCGCTATTTTTGTAATGAGAGGTGGTATATCAAATCTAAATAAACCACAAACCATACTTTGTAGTCTCAGAACTGCAAGACTATTTTCAAAGGGAAACCCCACTCAGGGTAACCCTTTCAAAATGTGCCAGCGGAAGGGCCTGAACTTTTGCACATAAATTTGCACCTTCTTTAAAGAAGGTGAAGATATACCCACTGAAAGTAAGCTTTGAAAATGAAAACCCTGAATGTACTCTTCCTCCTCGATCTCACCCACCCCTTCCATTCATATGAGATGTGGATTTTCAGTAGGGCTTTTTCCATAGGACCAGCTCTTTACCCATGGGGGAGGGAGGGGGCTTGAAGACTGCCCTCTCTAATTGGTCTATGGTTCTTTATACTCCTGTTTTATCCCTTCTGTTCTATCACCATGATTTTATTAGAATCTGTGTGGTCATATTTTATTTTATTTTTTAATTTTTGTTACATTTGTACCCCGTGCTTTCCCACTCATGGCAGGCTCAATGCAGCTTACATATACAGGTACTTATTTGTACCTGGGGCAATGGAGGGTTAAGTGACTTGCCCAGACTCACAAGGAGCTGTCTGTGCCTGAAGTGGGAATCGAACTCAGTTCCCCAGGACCAGAGTCCACCACCCTAACCACTAGGCCACTCCTCCAATCTTCTTGGACAGGAAAATAAATACATGCAGATTTTCCAAGTTTCCTGTTTCCAGGAGGGAGATTTTTTTGCTCAGTCCTGGTTTTGAATTTACATCCCAAGGCATTGTAGTAGTTGTAGACCCTGATTCTATCCATTGAAATGAGTGATGCAGGTCCCAGGATAATAACATCAGAAATCCAAGAGTAATCTAAAATCTGTCTCCTGCAACTGGGTAATTTGCCATACCTGAAATGCAACTCAGCATGTCTAACTGATTGATCCAAGTATGAGGTGAGTAAATTAAATAGTTACTTTGGGGTTTAATAAGATTGTTTCTACTTTTTTTTTTTTTTAAGTAGAGAGACGTGGTAGCCGTGTTAGTCCACTTTTAAAGGTAATCAATAGAAAAAGAATAAAATAAAACAGAGAAAAAAATAAGATGATACCTTTTTTATTGGACTAACTTAATACATTTTTTGATTAGCTTTTGAAGGTAGCTCTTTTTCGTCAGATCTTAGTCCAATAAAAAAGGTATCATCTTATTTTCTTTTCTATGTTTTATTTTATTCTATTTCTAGTGATTACTTTTTTTAAGGTATTGAATTATGAATTCTTATAAACAATGTACAGGTAGCCATTTGCAGAGTGTGTAGCTCAAATGTTTGCTAATTCTGCCCATAATATATGCCTATGTATTTTCTGAGCAATATATAAAGAACTTTCCCTCATATTTGTTTTCACTGGAAGACTGAAAATCGGATTGGAGCTTATAGATCTCACCAAATAAGGAAGAAAATTCCCAGAGCAAGGGTGGGCACGTCGGTTCTCAATGGCCGCAACCCAGTTGGATTTTCAGGATTTCCCCAATAAATATTCATGAGATCTATTTGCATGCACTACCTTCATTTTATTCAATAAGATTTCTTGCATATTCATTGGGGAAATCCTGTAAACCCAACTGGGTTGCCCACCCCTGTTCTAGAGACTGCAGAAATGTCAGCATTAAACAGTTTTGAGTAAACAATGATTCCTCACTTAAAATTATGTTTACAGAAAGAGTTTGTGATCCCTTTAAACTTGTGAGAGGTCACACACTCTCTTGTACAGAAGCTGAAACTTGGAGTGCGGGATGCCTTTTATAATCATGTAATAGTGTTAGGCCATGCTCCCTCGAAACTGGTTAGTCAATAGCAAGACTGCAGGAACACTTTAGTAATCCTGGGATGATAAGTCATGCTCCCTCAAAACAGTGACTCTATGTAAGAGCCCTTTTAATGATCGTAAGATAGTAAATAGATTATGCCCCCTCAGAACTTCAACTTTAGGCTTCTTGGGCAAGAGAGAAAGATCTATCTGGTATCTTATATGTTGGCCTCACAAAGCAACTTCCTTTACATTTCATCTTTTAATAAATTAAAAATATTTTCCCTCCCGCACCCATTCCTCAGAGGACACATTTCTTTCCAAAAAGGGCAGCCAGGCTTTCCAGAAGCAAAAGCAAAGGGATAAAACAGAAACAACACAACAGATAAAATATAAAGTACGAAGGAAAGAATGCTTTCTCTCTCATACACTCTTTCATAGAACAACATATTACCTTAGTCTATAACTCCACAACAAACTTCACTTTAACTTAAAAGAAACACATGTTTCATAAGATGCTTTCAGAATTGTTTTTTTTTGTTTCACTTTGATATTTGTTTGTAAACGTTTTTAAAAGTCTGTCCAGTTCTCTCCATTCTCCCCTTCCACCCCAGGAAGGTTGTATTGTGGCGTTCCTTACTTTAGTGGTTAGGTTTGCAGTCCTTAAGATTTGTTGTGTAATGATTTAATCCCTTTTGGGGCAGAGAGAGAGGGGGACTCGGAGGGAAGTATGGTGGTTTGGGGGAGGAGGATGTAGTTCTTTTTCCAGCTGACTTGGGAGGAGAAGGATTTTTTTTTTTGCAATGGAATTTTCATTCATTTTGCCTTTCTACTTATTGCACAATGCACATATTTTTATTTTACTTTTTTTCTTAGAAGACTTGACATTGTTCTTTATCATTATTTTTAAATGCTTTTTCTTTCCAGGGTTTTGGTTGGGCAAAGGTATGTGTAGTGGTGTTGGGAAAGATAGGTTTGACTGAAGGATGCTGATCCGATATTTTAAGAACACCCACATCGATCAACCACCATGCCTGGAATTTTCCCATAAATAATTTGCTGTTTATCATTGAAATAGAGCATATTAATTGGGGACATCTTTGTGGGAGTGCAGCAGGGTCCAGCAGACCCCCTGGGATTAGCCTGCTGCACTAGATGAGTATGAGGGTACTTTTGCATGAACATATACTCGCACTGGCCTGAACAGTAGTTGGCTTTGTATCTCTTGGGTGCAATAATCCAGTCCCAACCAAAGGCCTCAAAGTCTACAGTGAGTGGGTAGCGGCAGCAGCGAGACTCAGTGGAGTGCTCATCACAATCCAGGCCCAGGTTCCTCCTTGAACGCTTGTTGCTCTCCATGACACGTAACTCCATGAATGGGTGCTGCAGCAAGGTAAAGCCAGAAAAAAAAAATTGGTCATTAAGGAAGGTACAGAAACAGATATCAAGAGAGAGAGAGAGAGAGAGCCATATATATGATATATAGATGGAGGGCTACTATATAGCTAGAATTATGGTGCGAACTACAGTATTCACCATAAACACAACAGGAAGCAAACTAACATTTTGTGTGAGTGGCACAGGAAGCTAAACATATCTAACCCCCACCAATCCAAAACTCAATGTGGGAGTAACTGATCTGACGTAGAAGGTTCTATGTATGGAAAACACTTTAGAGGATAGGTACTTAGTCTGTAAATGAGTCAAAGCTATATTTCTGAAGACAATGCAGGTGACTCTCCTTTGCAAAAATCAGATGTAACTTATTTTAAGAGTTTAGCTTTCTTATCTGAAAGTCAGGAGTTTTAAACTGTTAACAACATTCACAGTAGAAGACACTGGGACTAGGGGAAGAGGGAGGGTAACGAAGGTGAGAATTTAATGGAACCAATTTTGTTATAGTTCCTAAGTGGGTTAATCTAGAAGAAGGAATGGAACATCTGTTTACATTAGTGTGATATACTGGCCTTCTTCACAGACTGAGGAAGTGGGCAGAGATTTGAGGACATTCACAATATAACTATGAAAGGATAAGTACTACTGATTGGTAATTTCAATATGCTGGATGTTGGATGGGACATCCTTGTAGTGTTGCCTACAGAGAGAACTGTCCTAGCAAATGATAGTGGAACCCATGTTGGATGGAGCCATACTGGACCTACTGCTTACAAATGGAGAGAGTGTTTATGATGTAATAAAGGGCATCAAGTGATCATTGGATGTTGTGATTCAGCATTAAAACATGCATAGAGCAAGTTCATTCAAAAGTGAAGGTTGTACACTTCAAAAAACAAATTTTATCAAGATGGAGGAATACTTCTTCAACGAGGAGTTAGCTGAATGGGATATCTGGAGGGAGTAGACAAGCAGTGGGCAAAACTGGAAGGAGCTATTTTAATATTAAGAAACCTTTTTTGTAAGAAAAGTAAACAAAAGTAAGAGGAAAAGGAAGCTGTTCTAGTTATTAAAAGAAGTCACTGGAAGGAAAAACAGGTTAGCCTTCATAAACTACAAGAGATTGTAGAAAGAGGAAGATGGGCAACAATCTGGAAAAGCTAAGAGAAGCTGGAAAGTAATCAGGAAAGCAAAGATGCAGATGAAAGAAAAAAATATCCAATACAGTAAAATTATACAACAAGACATTTCTTAGATGGTAGTGATAAGAGGAAGTGCAAAAATGGCACTGTAAGACTCAAGGGTGGATGGGAGGAATATGTAGAAGCTGATAAGGATAAAGAGGAATTGCTTAAGAAATATTTCTGTTAATGTTCACAGATACAGGGCTGGGAGTAGGATCACAGAAGACAAATAGGAATAGAAGGGAGGTAGTCCTTGAATGATTGTCAGACGAATGTGATCATGAGGAGCTAGCTATACTAGAAGTAGACAAAACAAAGTGGTCAGATGGGGTACATAAGTACATAAGTACATAAGTACATAAGTAGTGCCATACTGGGAAAGACCAAAGGTCCATCTAGCCCAGCATCCTGTCACCGACAGTGGCCAATCCAGGTCAAGGGCACCTGGCACGCTCCCCAAACGTAACAACATTCCAGACAAGTTATACCTAAAAATGCGGAATTTTTCCAAGTCCATTTAATAGCGGTCTATGGACTTGTCCTTTAGGAATCTATCTAACCCCTTTTTAAACTCCGTCAAGCTAACCGCCCGTACCACGTTCTCCGGCAACGAATTCCAGAGTCTAATTACACGTTGGGTGAAGAAAAATTTTCTCCGATTCGTTTTAAATTTACCACACTGTAGCTTCAACTCATGCCCTCTAGTCCTAGTATTTTTGGATAGCGTGAACAGTCGCTTCACATCCACCCGATCCATTCCACTCATTATTTTATACACTTCTATCATATCTCCCCTCAGCCGTCTCTTCTCCAAGCTGAAAAGCCCTAGCCTTCTCAGCCTCTCTTCATAGGAAAGTCGTCCCATCCCCACTATCATTTTCGTCGCCCTTCGCTGTACCTTTTCCAATTCTACTATATCTTTTTTGAGATACGGAGACCAGTACTGAACACAATACTCCAGGTGCGGTCGCACCATGGAGCGATACAACGGCATTATAACATCCGCACACCTGGACTCCATACCCTTCCTAATAACACCCAACATTCTATTTGCTTTCCTAGCCGCAGCAGCACACTGAGCAGAAGGTTTCAGCGTATCATCGACGACGACACCCAGATCCCTTTCTTGATCCGTAACTCCTAACGCGGAACCTTGCAAGACGTAGCTATAATTCGGGTTCCTCTTACCCACATGCATCACTTTGCACTTGTCAACCAAGGGTATTGGTGGAACTTAGAGAAGTTCTGGTAGTTCTGCTGTCTGACCTTTTCAATGCTTCTTTAGATCTGGAGTGGTCCCAGAGGACTGGAGAAAGACATATCTTGCTCCTATTAATAAAGCAGAAGAGGAAGTTGGGAACTACAGGGTAGTCTGACCTCTGTGGTGGGTAAGTAAATGGAAACACTTATAAAGCTGACAACCGTGTGGTGTCTGGAATCTAATGGATTGCAGGACCTAAGGCAGCATGGCTTTACTAGATTTAGATCTTGTCTGATGGATCTGATTTCTTTGACCAGAGAGTTGGATCAAGGGGGAGCACTAGATGTGGTGTACTTAGATTTCAGCAAAGCCTTTAATATGGTACCTCATAGGTGTCTAAGTGGATTAGAAACTGGTCGAGTGGAAGTGACAAAGGGTAGTAGTAAATGGAGTTCATTCTGTGGAACAGGGTGTTAACCAGTGGTGTGCAGTAGGAACCAGTTCTTGGTCTGGTTCTTTTTAACATTTTTGTAATTGATATTGCAGAAGAGCTGTCTGGTAAAAGTTGCCTCTTGGTGGATGATACATGGATAACATGAGATGTGATCTAGTGAAGACCAAAGAATGGTCTAGAATTTGGCAGCTAAGATTGAATGCTAAAAAAATGCAAGGTCACGAATTTGGGCTGCAAAAAAAAACAGTGAGCAGTACAGTATAGGGAGTGAAGTACTTCTATGCACAAAGGAAGAGTGGGATTTGAGGGTGATTATTTCTGATGATTTTAAGATAGCCAAACAGTAAAAGCAGCAACCAATAGCAGAAGGATGCTTAGATGCATAGGAAGAGGACAGGACAGTGGGAAACAGTAGGTGACAGTGCCTCTGTATAAGTGTCTTGTGAAACTTCATTTAGAGTACTGTGTATAATTTCACAAAGCTATAAACAGGATGGAGTTGGTCCAGAAGATGGCTACCAAAATGGTCAGCGGTCTTCATCATAAAGAATAGGGAGATAGACTTATTTATTTAAAACATTTTTAAACTGCACTATCCAGTTGTCCTAGGAAGTATACATCTGGAACATACACAGTGAAAGACACAAAAAACATTGCAGAATACACACAACTACAACAAAGAATCACTAAACGAATACATCTTCATCAAGACTAATATCTTATGGCAGTAAGTAAATACTCAGATTGAAAAGGCCTGAGCAAAAAGAATTGACTTCAACTGTTTCCTAAACTGAAGGATCGAAGTTATCACACATGAGCTCACAAGCAAAGTGTTCCAAATAGCCCTGCCCGCAAGCTGAAGTATTGCTGAATGGTTAGCTGCAAGCCTAATGCACTTAAAAGAAGGAATGTCCAATAAAAGTTTATCCAAAGAACTCAGACCAGTGAGATGACTGATACAATCTTAAAGATTAAGCTAAAGCCAAGGATGCATCATTGTTCAAGGCTTTAAAAATCAAGGTCAACACCTTAAACCTATTTCACCAAAATACAGAAAGCAAGTGCAATTCCTTCAAAGACAAAGTAATGTGATACAATTTCGACAATCCTCTCAGAAGCCTAGCAGCAGCATTTTGCACAAGCTGAAGAGATTGAATCATCAATTTAGAAAGAACCAAGTACAAAGAATTACAATAATCTAGCACCAATAATACCAAAGTGCAAAACTGTCTGGAAATTCACCTCAGATAATATTTTCAAATGCCTTAATAATCTCAACCTAAAAAAGGCCTTCCTGATAACTTTCAAATTGCAAATTAGAAATGTTAACTTAGTTTTTGCTTCAGAGTGTAGGTGTCTTGGGGTTCTATTAGACTCTATCTCAGTATCTGCAAAGCTTACTGCATCGGACCAATGCCCAAGATTTGAATGATTCAACAAAAACAATATCTATATTTTCCCTTCATTCAACCTCAGCCTATTGGTGCTAAACCAGGATCCTGATGTTTGCAAGCACATCTTCAAAAAAGACAGAGTATCAGAAACAGAACACTTTACTGGGGAAAAAAACCTGAACTTTATCAGCAAAAAGTCAATATTGACCACCCAGACTAGAGAGAACATGACAGATCGGGACCAAATAGATATTAAATAGTATAGCCAAGAAAGTGGATCCTTGCAGCACACCTGCAGTAATAGGAATCCAAACGGAATTTTCCTCACCTAAACAAACACGAAAACAACACTCTCAGAGAAACGAATGGAACCACTCTAAAACCGAATGCTGAATCCCCAATGATTATAACCTACTTAGTAAAATTTTAGGGTGAATTCTATCAAAGGCCGTGGAAATATTCAAGAAAATCCTTAAACATTCCTCACCTCGCTCAAATCTAGCATGTAAAAAATCAAATACAGACACCAACAATATTTTAGTTGAATGTTTAGATCTAAAACCATATTGACATATATCAAGTAAATCATTCAGTTTAAGGAAATTGTACAATTGATCAAATACAAGCCTTTCCCACATTTATGCCAAGAACTTCAGTGTTGAGATAGGACGATAGTTCACAACTTGTTTAGGATCAAGTGCACCACCCTGCAGCAAAAGATGAACAGAAGCCTTTTTCAAATCCCCTCAGATAGCGACTCGCTCATGATAGTAGTTAAAGGAAACAACAAGTCAGTTCTCAATGATTCAATAATTGCCAGGGAACGTTTATCCAAGGAACAGCGTGAAGGATTCAACTTACTCATCAGACTTTACCTGCTCCTTAGGAATTGTAGAGAAGTCTAACTACTTGTTCATCACACCGCCAGACTGCTCAGGAGGCAAAATTAAATTATTAAAAGAACTTGCAATATCCTGTACGTCCTTGTGAAAGAAATCAGCAAACTCCTGACGTGAAATGTCACACAAAGGTAACACAGAAGCTATAGTAGTAAAGTTCTTTGCTGTTTAAAATAGCTGTTAAGAGGAAGATGATGCCCTAGTTATAGCTTCATCAAAGAAACACTTTTTTGCCTTCCGCGTCCCCTTACATAGTAACATAGTAGATGACGGCAGAAAAAGACCTGCACGGTCCATCCAGTCTGCCCAACAAGATAAACTCATATGTGCTACTTTTTGTGTATACCCTACCTTGATTTGTACCTGTCCTCTTCAGGACACAGACCATATACAGTGGGGGAAATAAGTATTTGATCCCTTGCTGATTTTGTAAGTTTGCCCACTGACAAAGACATGAGCAGCCCATAATTGAAGGGTAGGTTATTGGTAACAGTGAGAGATAGCACATCACAAATTAAATCCGGAAAATCACATTGTGGAAAGTATATGAATTTATTTGCATTCTGCAGAGGGAAATAAGTATTTAATCCCTCTGGCAAACAAGACCTAATACTTGGTGGCAAAACTCTTGTTGGCAAGCACAGCGGTCAGACGTCTTCTGTAGTTGATGATGAGGTTTGCACACATGTCAGGAGGAATTTTGGTCCACTCCTCTTTGCAGATCATCTCTAAATCATTAAGAGTTCTGGGCTGTCGCTTGGCAACTCGCAGCTTCAGCTCCATCCATAAGTTTTCAATGGGATTAAGGTCTGGTGACTGGCTAGGCCACTCCATGACCCTAATGTGCTTCTTCCTGAGCCACTCCTTTGTTGCCTTGGCTGTATGTTTTGGGTCATTGTCGTGCTGGAAGACCCAGCCACGACCCATTTTTAAGGCCCTGGCGGAGGGAAGGAGGTTGTCACTCAGAATTGTACGGTACATGGCCCCATCCATTCTCCCATTGATGCGGTGAAGTAGTCCTGTGCCCTTAGCAGAGAAACACCCCCAAAACATAACATTTCCACCTCCATGCTTGACAGTGGGGACGGTGTTCTTTGGGTCATAGGCAGCATTTCTCTTCCTCCAAACACGGCGAGTTGAGTTCATGCCAAAGAGCTCAATTTTTGTCTCATCTGACCACAGCACCTTCTCCCAATCACTCTCGGCATCATCCAGGTGTTCACTGGCAAACTTCAGACGGGCCGTCACATGTGCCTTCCGGAGCAGGGGGACCTTGCGGGCACTGCAGGATTGCAATCCGTTATGTCATAATGTGTTACCAATGGTTTTCGTGGTGACAGTGGTCCCAGCTGCCTTGAGATCATTGACAAGTTCCCCCCTTGTAGTTGTAGGCTGATTTCTAATCTTCCTCATGATCAAGGATACCCCACGAGGTGAGATTTTGCGTGGAGCCCCAGATCTTTGTCGATTGACAGTCATTTTGTACTTCTTCCATTTTCTTACTATGGCACCAACAGTTGTCTCCTTCTCGCCCAGCGTCTTACTGATGGTTTTGTAGCCCATTCCAGCCTTGTGCAGGTGTATGATCTTGTCCCTGACATCCTTAGACAGCTCCTTGCTCTTGGCCATTTTGTAGAGGTTAGAGTCTGACTGATTCACTGAGTCTGTGGACAGGTGTCTTTCATACAGGTGACCATTGCCGACAGCTGTCTGTCATGCAGGTAACGAGTTGATTTGGAGCATCTACCTGGTCTGTAGGGGCCAGATCTCTTACTGGTTGGTGGGGGATCAAATACTTATTTCCCTCTGCAGAATGCAAATAAATTCATATACTTTCCACAATGTGATTTTCCGGATTTAATTTGTGATGTGCTATCTCTCACTGTTACCAATAACCTACCCTTCAATTATGGGCTGCTCATGTCTTTGTCAGTGGGCAAACTTACAAAATCAGCAAGGGATCAAATACTTATTTCCCCCACTGTAAGTCTGCCCAGCACTATCCCCGCCTCCCAACCACCAGCCCCGCCTCCCACCACCGGCTCTGGCACAGACCGTATAAGTCTGCCCAGCACTATCCCCGCCTCCCAACCACCAGCCCCGCCTCCCACCACCGGCTCTGGCACAGACTGTATAAGTCTGCCCAGCGCTATCCCCACCTCCCAACCACCAGTCCCGCCTCCCACCACCGGCTCTGGCACAGATCGTATAAGTCTGCCCAGCACTATCCCCGCCTCCCAACCACCAGCCCCGCCTCCCACCACCAGCTCTGACACAGACCGTATAAGTCTGCCCAGCACTATCCCCGCCTCCCAACCACCAGCCCCGCCTCCCACCACCAGCTCTGACACAGACCGTATAAGTCTGCCCAGCACTATCCCCGCCTCCCACCACCGGCTCTGACACAGACCATATAAGTCTGCCCAGCACTACCCCTGCCTCCCAACCACCAGCCCAAGGCACCGGAGACTTAGAAATAGCCACTGTATGGTTATTTAAAAAAAAAAAAAAATTCAAGTCCAGAAAACATAAGTCCAGTGAATGACCAGCAGTATGAGAACAGAAGGAAAGAATGATACCAATATGTACACTTTGGAAGAAAGACAGGCAAGGTGAGATATAATAGAGACATTTAACTGGGATGGCTAAATGGTTAAGGCGTTGGACGTAAGATCCAATGGATGTATGTCTATGTTGGTTCAAACCCTATTCCTGATAGCTTTTTGATTGCAACTCCAGTAATTGGGAAATAGGGCAGTACTGGGCAGACTCTTACAGTCTGAGCCCCGAAAATGGCAAAGAACAGATCAGTATCAAGAAGGAGTATTATACCACATTCATATTGTATGCCATGAGTGCAAGTGCTTGAGGGGGAGAGGAAGATATTGTAAGGTGAATTTAGCAAGTAAAATGTTGTAATACTATTGGATTGTTGATTCAATAATGAATGTGACGGTTGGACAGACTGGATGGACCATGCAGGACTTTATCTGTCGTCGTTTACTATGTCACTATGTTCAGCATCTCCAGGGCATAAATGCATAGGAGGCAGGCCTCTTTCAATTGAAAAGAAGCTCTGGAACAAGGTGAAAGATGATAGTAATCTAAGGTAATTCTTCTTTACAGAAATTATGGTGGAACTGCCTCCCAGTGGAGGATGTGGAGATAAGACCTGTATCTGAATTCAGGAAAGCATGGGTTGATCTCTAAGGGAGATTAATAGTTTATGTGGATGGGTAGATTGGATCGGCCTTATCTATGTTTTTATCTTTGCCCTGCTTCCCCCCACGCCACCATGTTAATTGTTTAGTAGGCAATTACGCACCAGTCCTTCTGCCCCAGGGCCAAGGGAGGTGACAGCCAGGTCATTCCCGTTGGGGTCAAAGGCATTAATCTCAATACCCCAGTTGTTCTGCGGCTGTCTGAACCAGTTTTGCAGCACGTGCTTGAAGTCGATGCTCTGCCAGTGGCCAATGCGGGAGTTCAGGTCAATTTTGAGCGAGCGGATTCGGATATGGCGGCTTCCTTCTTCTGTCACGGGTTTGAGACGCAGGATCTGCAGGTATATTGTGGCTGTGTGGTGGATGGGACGCAAGTAGACCCACAGTTGGGCTTTCAGCACTCTAGTGAACATGATCTTAGGGCTGAAATTGAAGTAACAGCAGTAGGGGTTCCCTTCTATCCGGACTACTGGATCCGCTAAAAAAGAAGAAAGAAAAAACAAACGATAAATAAAAATTGTAATGCATGAGAGACTACAGCATATACAAAATATAAAAAATAGGCCTATTACACGAAGGAAAACAAGTGCTGGGAGTCAATACAGTTGTTATTTTTTTCTAAAGACATTTCATTATTGCGACCATTTTATAAAATAATAGTAAGTCAGTGTAAACAGAATAAAACAAACCAAGGAGTTGGCATTTTTGTGTAGAGTAAGCATACAGTTTCAACAACCCATTTGGCAGCCTGACGACCTTCAGTTGCCCCATGTAACTAACAACTTCTCATCAATTTTGAAAAAAATAGCCACATTTTCTCAAATTTATGCATGTAACCCCTTGGCAAAAAAAAATTCTTTCTTTTTCAGGATTATGAGTAAAATATCATCTACCCAGTACTCCTTAGATGATGTTCTTTCATCTCCAATGGATTGCTATCCCCCTTGTGACAGAGCAATCACTAGACTAATGTGAGAGATACTCATCCTTCAACTTCTTCCAGACAACCCAGAAGAAGAGTTCAAGGGCTAACAGGAAATAATTAATTCCATATTGCTCCAATATCTACATATCAAACCACATTGCCATACAGAAAAAAAGTTTGTACCACATCTATGAATCTTATGCAAATGCATTTAGGTTCTAATCTTGCTTCTACTACCAACTCACGATCAGGCTTATTTTCGAAAGAGAAGGGCACCCATCTTCAGACACAAATCAGGAGATGGGCATCCTTCTCTTAGGGTCGCCCTAATCGGCATAATTGAAAGCCGATTTTGGGCATCCTCAACGTCTTCCTGTCGCGAGGACGACCAAAGTTCACGGGGGCGTGTCGGCACTGTAGCGAAGGCGGGACTGGGGCGTGATTAAGAGATGAGCATCCTAGGCCGATAATGGAAAAAAGAAGGGTGTCCCTGACGAGCACTTGGCCGACTTTACTTGGTCCATTTTTTCTTGCGACCAAGCCGTGAAAAGGCTGACCAGAACTGACCAGATGACCACTGGAGGGTATCAGGGATGACCTCCTCTTACTCCCCCAGTGGTCACCAATCCCCTCCCACCCTAAAAAAAACTTAAATTTTTTTTTTTGCCAGCCTCAATGCCAGCCTCAAATGTCATACCCAGCTGCATGACAGCAGTATGCAGGACCCTGGAGCAGTTTTAGTGGGTGCAGTGCATTTCAGGCAGGCGGACCCAGGCCCACCCCCCCCTACCTGTTATACTTGTGGTGGTAAATGTAAGCCCTCCAAAACTCACCACAAACCAACTGTACCCACATGTAGGTGCCCCCCTTCACCCCTTAGGGCTATGGTAGTGGTGTACAGTTGTGGGGAGTGGGTTTTGTGGGGCTCAGCACCCAAGGTAAGGGAGCTATGCACCTGGGAGCAATTTGTGAAGTCCACTGCAGTGCCCCCTAGGGTGCCCAGTTGGTGTCCTGGCATGTCAGGGGGACCAGTGCACTATGACATCTGGCTCCCACGACCAAAGGGCTTGGATTTGGTCATTTTTGAGATGGGCGACCTCGGTTTCGATTATGGCTGAAAACCGGGGACGACCATCTCTAAGGTCGACCATCTCAACATTTAGGTCGATCATCTCTAAGGTCGACCTAAATGTTGAAATTTGGGCGTCCCCGACCATATTATCGAAACGAAAGATGGATGCCCATCTTGTTTCGATAATATTGGTTTCCCCGCCCCTTCGCCGGGAGGTCCTGCGAGGACGTCCTCAGGAAAACTTGGGCACCCCATTCAATTATGCCCCTCCACGTATCTTAGTCACTTTATATCTCTGTACATCAGTTTGAATTGCCTTGGTAAGTATAGTTTATGGTTCATTTAATGTACCACCTTTCCTCAAAGCCATAAAAACAACATATAGAGGGGCATAATTGAACGAAAACGTCTATCTCCATGGGCGTTTATCTCCGAGAACGGGTCCGTGAAGGGGCGGACCGAACCGTATTTTCGAAAAAAATAGACGTCCATGTTTTATTCGACAATTTGTGAGCTGGGCGTTTTTGTTTTTCAGTGATAATGGAAAATGAAAGTGCCCAGCTCAAAAACGAATAAATCCAAGGCATTTGTTCGTGGGAGGGGCCAGGATTCGTAGTGCACTGGTCCCCCTCACATGCCAGGACACCAACCGGGCACCCTAGGGGGCACTTTTACAAAAACAAAAAAAAAGGTAAAAGAGCTCCCAGGTGCATAGCACCCTTCCCTTGTGTGTTGAGCCCCCTAAATCCCCCTCAAAACCCACTGCCCACAAATCTACACCATTACTATAGCCCTAAGGGGTGAAGGGGGGCACCTACATGTGGGTACAGTGGGTTTGGGGGGGTTGGACGACTAAGCATTAACCAGCACAATTGTAACAGGTAGGGGGGGATGGGCCTGGGTCCACCTGCCTGAAGTCCACTGCACCCCCTAACAACTGCTCCAGGGACCTGCATACTGCTGCCAGGGAGGTGGGTATGACATTTGAGGGTGAAAATAAAAAGTTGTGAAACATCATTTTTTTGTGGTGGGAGGGGGTTAGTGACCACTGGGGGAGTCAGGGGAGGTCATCCCCGATTCCATCTGGTGGTAATCTGGTCATTTAGGGCACTTTTTGGGGCCTTATTCGTGAAAAAACAGGGTCCAGGAAAAGTGCCCTAAATTCTAGCTACAAACGCATACTTTTTTTCCATTATCTGCGAAAGGCGCCCATCTCTGTTCGGGTGATAACCATGCCCCAGTCCCACCTTCACCACGCCTCCGACACCCCCCCGTCAACTTTGTACGCTTCCGCGATGGAGTGCAGTTGAAAACGTCCAAGTTCGGCTTTCGATTGTACCGCGTTATTCATTTTTGTGAGATAAACGTCCATCTCCCGATTTAGGTCGGAACTTGGGTGTTTTTCTCGTTCGATTATAAGCAGGATAACCACCTTAGCTTCCGGAAATCACTAAAGACCAACCTGTTCGAAAAGGCATACCCTACTGACCCAACTCAGGTGCCTGAACCAAGCAACACAACGAAACCAAAGCCATAATGAACGCTTTTTAACTCTTCTTCTCTACGATTCTCCTAATGTGTTTGTAACACATGAACCTCTTTGATAGTAACATCACTTTGTATTTGTTTCATCAACGGAGGCGACTAACGCCTCACGGTACTATGTAAGCCACAATGAGCCTGCAAATAGGTGGGAAAATGTGGGGTACAAATGTAACAAATAATAGTAATAAAGATAATAAAGTGGTGTACAATAAAAAAAATTGCTAGGTTAAAATACATAAAAGAAGGAACACCATTTACAGTAGGAAAGGGCAGAAATTGCAAGAGAGAAAAAAGGAGGGAACAAAAACTGCAGGAGTTAATGAACTGTCAGCATCAAGGCATAAGCTGAAGGCTTTCTCAGATAAATATTTTCAGGGATGAGCTGAATTTAGGGTAGGAAAGCTCCAGATGGAGCATAAGGGGAGAGAATTCCAGGGAAAGGGGCAAGCCAAAAAAGACATGATTCCTTGTTGACTCGTAACTTTATATCCTGTGCTTCATTCCATATATTTTTCTCCTTTACCTCTGACATCTCCCTTCTCTCCCCCCCCCCCCCCCCCCCCCCACTCTGATAGCAAAATGTGCCTGGGCAGCTTGATGGACCCTTGCTAGTTTGAGTGTTGACAGGATGCCTCCAAGGTGCACCCTTAGCATGCAACCCTGCTACAGGATGCCTCCAAGGTGCACCCTTAGCATGCAACCCTGTTACCGGATGCCTCCAAGGTGCACCCTTAGCATGCAACCCTGCTACCGGATGCCTCCAAGGTGCACCCTTAGCATGCAACCCTGCTACTGATCTGCTTGCACTGGCTGCCTCTCCATACACTTCTACCCTTATCCTACTCTGTATTGCTCACTAGAAGCTGTAGTCCCATCCCCGGAGACTTATTAGCCTCATTGGGATTACTTCTCTCTATATGCCAATATATATTCGTCCCAGAGTTGTATTCTCTTTTCCGGAACCTTATCAGCTTCCTTGCACCTACTGTTACTCTATTTTCCACTCTGTATATATTTCCGGAGTTGGTACTCTCCTCTCCGGAACCTGTAAGCTACATTGAGCCTACTGCTATGCGGGAAAATGTGGGATACAAATGTAATAAATAAAATAAATAAATACACGGAAACAGTTCAAGGTCTCCTGCGTTACTGCCTAACACATAAGGCCTATAATTAAGAAATTCCTTCTTACCTGTCTTCACATATAATTCTCTATAACTCCCCTACTCATTCATTGTGTTCCCTAGATGTTCACTGTGTGGTACTTCTCCCCCTCCCCCCTCGGTTTCACCCACCTAGAGTCTTCCAGGCATTCAGCATTCTTTTTCCTCACACTCAACTATGAAATGACCTTCCAGCCAAACTACATGTAGAACAATTCTCTAAAGTTATATGCTCTGAGATGTCGCTTAAATGCACATGGCTTACCTGGAACCCCTCCCTCTTCCCTTTTATTACCCACCTCTTGAACCCTAATTGTTGGTATGTTTGCTTGCCTTTCTTTTATTGAATTGGCATTTTTTTCTCTACCTATTTTAACTTGAACTTATATTAATTGCCTTGACCTGCCAGTCAGATAATGTGGTATATCAAATATCAACATAAGAATAGCCATACTAAGTCAGACCAATGGTCCATCTAGCCCAATATCCTGCTTCCAACAGTGGCCAATCCAGGTCACAAGTACCCGGCAGAAACCCAATTAGTAGCAACATTCCATGCAATCAGTCCTGGGGCAAGCACTGGCTTCCCCATGTCCATCTCAGTAACAGTAGCAGTAGCTCTTCTTCCTCTATTCAGTCCTGAGCACACCATCCCAGTTGCTTGTCCAGGCCTGACTGGTTCTGATGAACATGGAATCTACACCTGAATCCTTTGTTCAAGAAATAGGCAATGCTATTGCCTGAGCCACAAGATTATCCCCAGTATAATTTTATTACTTAATTACTTCAAGCCTACTAGATTGATATTGGCACTAACCAAATATTCTAATTATCAGGGGGCACTTAGCCAATCCAGTTGATTGATTGACACTCCTCTATCCCTGCCTATAATACCTATGATTTTGGAACTTTGCCCTGTGGTTTTGTTTTTCATTTTTTGCTTTTGGTTTCACAGTATTTTGCTGCTCAACTGGATTTACAACTCAATCTTAAGTGGTCTCTATCCTGGACTGTGTAACTAATAACTAAGGGGGTCTTTTACTAAACCGAAGTAGTGTTTTTAGCTCATGGTAGAAATCAGCTGGCGGTAAACGCCGAGATGCCCATTATATTTCTACGGGCGTCTCAGCGTTGACCACCAGCTGATTTCTGTGAGCTAAAAATGCTCCCGTGGCTTTAGTAAAAGACCCCCTAAGAGGCCCTTTTACTAAGCTGCGTTAGGTGCACCTAGAAATGGAGTACCATGGGACGAGCTCAGGCATCCTGTGGCAATTCTGTAATGTGCACACGCTAACCACGCACTAAAAAACAGTTTGATTTTTTTTCTGAGGGGGTGTGTAATGGGTGGAGATTGGGCAGTCCTGCGCTAACCAGTTAGCGCATCTACATTTACCATGCGCTAATTGGTTAGCACAGGAACACCTACAAAATGGGTGGTGGGCCGTGCTCCCATGGTAACTTCTAAATAATGGCTGTGTGCTAATAGCAACATCATTAATACAAAATATAGAATATCGGATATTTTATGGCTGCGATAAAAATGCACGGGAAAGACCCACATAAGAGCATGCTGAAGCCACTTTTTGATGCAGCTTAGTAAAAGGATCCCTAAAGGAGCAGCATTTTCTGTTGTGGGTCCTTTGCTATGGAACAGCTTGCCTGGGTAATTAAGGGGCCCTTTTACAATACGGCAGTAGGGCTACCACGCAGGTAGCATGCGCAGAATTAGCACAACCGTGGGGCATCCTGAGGCATCCCCTGGTATTTCTGAGATCAGCGTGCACTGTTTCCCACACTAGAAAATAACATTTATTTTCTAGCTTGGGGGTCACAGAGAGTGGTAATTGGGTAGTGCAGACACATTGTCACACATTGCCTGATTACTGCACAGGTAGCGCTTGTGCCCTTACCACCTCCTAAATAGGAGGTGGTAAGGGCTCAGGTGGTAATGGCCATGCACTAATTTGGAAATTAACACGTGGCTATTAAATTCAGCCGTTTTAGAGTCATGCTAAAAAGTGGCCAGAGCGTGCATGAAACCCACGCGCTAAAACTACCACCAGACACTTTTTAGTGCAGCTTAGTAAAAGGACCCCTAAGATTGCTTGTTGATTTTTCACAATTTAAAAGACAACTGAAGGCATATCTGTTTGTATGTGCATTTTTTTTTAGCATGAAATTGTTAAGACAGCATCTTTCTGCTAGTAGGGGAATTTGGTTCAGGTATTATGTGTTGTATTGTTTTAATGTTTGTGATTTTTATTATTGTGTATGCACTCTTGTAATCTGCTTAGTTGTAGGCAGGTTGGAAATGATTTAAATAATCTAATGTAATAATCTAATAATCTAATGTAATCTAATCTTAAATCTAATCTTACACACATCCTTTTCAGTCTGATAGGATGACTCAAAGAGGCTTACAGCATATTAAAATTCAGTTCATAATTATATAAATTAAATGTGGAGGGACAATTTCGAAAGGGCATCCAAACAGTCCTACATGAACATCCATTTTGCAAACCGAAATGGCCAAATTATGAACGGATCAAAATAAGGGACATGGATGTCTGTATAGCAACATAGGAACATCCATCTTTGAAAATGACCACACAGACATTCATGCAGAGCAGAAGGGTAGCCTAGTGATTACAGCAGTGGACTTTAAACCAAGGGACCCAGGATCATGTCCCACTTCAACCTTTTTTTTTGTGAGCCTTCCAGAAAACAGCCTGAATGTACACCACTTCAACAGCCTACAGGCTTGCAGTCTCAGATGTTATACTCAGGTTCATTAGAGCAGCATGCAGACCCCTGGAGCGGTCTAGTGGTGAGTGCAGTGCACATAGGTGGACCCAGGCCCATACCACCCCCTACCTGTTACACTTGTAGTGGAAACCAGGGGCGTATCTGAGGTTCGGCGGTAGGGGGGGCAGGGGCTAGAGTGAGGGGGCACATTATAGCCCCCCCCTACCGCCGTCAACCCCCCCCCCCACCGAGGTCAACCCCCCCTACCGCCGTTAACACTCCCTCCCTCCCCCGCCTACCGCCGTCACCTACCCCGAGGTCCGCTTCCTCCGGCTTTTTAAAATATTGCTTCAGCTGGCGGGGGACCCCAACGCCAGCCCAGCCGCGATCTTTAACTTTTTCATCCTCGTCATGCAGCGCGCTGTGAAAGCTGCATGCATCTTTAGATCCAGTTGGATGGAGTCTGACGTCGCAGCAAGTTGACGTTGACGTTACAACGTGCTGCGATGTCAGACTCCATCCAACTGGATCTAAAGATGCATGCAGCTTTCACAGCGCGCTGCACGACGAGGATGAAAAAGTTAAAGATCGCAGCTGGGCTGGCGGGGGGTTGGGGTCCCCCGCCAGCTGAAGCAATATTTTAAAAAGCCGGAGGAAGCGGACCTCGGGGTAGGTGACGGCAGTAGGCGAGGGAGGGAGGGTTAACAGCGGTAGGGGGGTCCGGGGCAAAATCTGCGGGGGCCCAGGCCCCTGTGGCCCCACACAGATACGCCCCTGGTGGAAACTGTGAGCCCTCCAAAACTCACCAGAAACCCACTGTACCCACATATAGGTACCCACTTCACTAATAAGGACTATTGTAGTGTAGTGGCGTACAGTTGGGGGTAGTGGGTTTTGGGGGGCTCAGCAGATAAGGGAGCAGCTATGAGATGTGTACCTGGGAGCATTTATTTGAAGTCCTCTGCAGTGCCCCCTAGGATGCCCCATTGCTCTTCTGGGATGTCTGTGTGGCCTGTCTACTAAGAATGCTGGCTCTTCCTACGTCCCAATGGCTTGATTTTGTGCGTTTTTCACTTGGATGGGGTTTTTTCCCAAAAATGGACCAAAAAGATAAATGCACAGAGCACAAAAACATCTAACAAATAGTCATTTAAAGAAAAAAAAGACATTTTCCTGTTTTGAAAATGGCTATATTCTCCAGTTGAATTTTGGACGTTTTTAGCAAAACGTCTAAAGTTGGACTTAGACGTCATATCGAAAATGCCCCTTCAATTAAATCTAAGTGCTTTGAAAATGAGCCCCTAAGTGTTGAAGGATATACATCAGAAACCTAACCATACTAATCAAATTGCTCCATAGGCCAGGTTTTAACTGCTATTTTAAAGTTTTTTTTAAAGACACTTTACTGTGAATAGGAAGAGGCAGTGAATTCCAGAGAGCTGGTGCTGCAAAATAATAAGCTGTGCATTTGGTAAATGCCAATTGGGCAGATCTGGGACCAGGCAAGACCATAAGATGGTCATTTAGGGCCTCTTTTACTAAAACCATGCTAGCGATTGCCAGCGCGGCGAATGCACTGCAGCTTATTCATTGTGAATGGGTTGCGTCGCATTTACTGTGCAGAAATCGCTATCACAGTTAGTAAAAGAGGCCCTTAATGTTTGTAATAAACTTGAGAGTGAATATGGGATTGTTAGAGAGACTAAATACAGTGGTGTCCCTGCTCTAAAAGCTTTGAAAGCCAAAACCAGTAATTTGAAGCAAACGCGATGCTCAACAGAGAGCCAAAGATGTTGTTTTAGTGCTGTGGTCACATGATCAGTATAATGCAAGTTGCGTAAAAGATGAATAATAGTGTTCCGTAAAGTTTGGAGTTTCTGAAAGATCAGTTTTGTCACTTCTAAGTAAACAATATTAGAATAGTCCTTCTTAGTCATAAAGACAGAATAAATGAACGAAAAGTGTCATGATTGAAATAAGAGCAAACCAAACATAATTGTCACAAGACCAAAAAAACCAAACAAACCAGATTTACATATTGCTGAAACATGCTGCACCCATGACAGTTGTGAATTGAGTAAACCCCCTAAGTAATGGAAGGTTTTAACTGGTGTAATCTGAGTGCCTAAGAGCTGAAGGGCACCATCTGGACAACTATAGGATCCGTCTTATCACAGTTTAACACAAGATGATGATCTGTTAACCACCAAGCAATAGCATCTAGACATTGCCTAATATCCAAATTTCCCAAATCGGTATGATACAGTAATTTGTGCTGTTTAACACAGGTCCTATTATATGCAATGAGACCTAGTTACCAGTAGCTTGGGTTAACAGTAAAATAACACATCTTAATGGTAGCCCATATTGATAACTTCTCCCCTGTACCTCACTACCTGCTCTCATTAGGGAATTGCTCAGTTCAGTTACAATATTATAACAAAAAAGTGGAGGAGTAGCCTAGTGGTTAGTGCAGTGGACTTTGATCCTGGGGAACTGAGTTCAATTCCCACTGCAGCTCCTTGTGACTCTGGGCAAGTCACTTAACCTTCCATTGCCCCTGGTACAAAATAAGTACCTGAATATATGTAAACCGCTTTGAATGTAGTTGCAAAAACCTCAGAAAGGCAGTATATCAAGTCCCATTTCCCTTTCCCTAAATATATACATGGTCTTGACAAGATAACAAGAAACTACTCTACAGGACAAACCACTTCACAATACTACACCTGTACAATGACAGAATAAAATTACAATTAAAACTTATATTCTGCTACAAATCTAAACAGCTCAGTACATCTCACAATAAAAATAGCTAGCAATTTCTAGCAAGAAATACACAATCATAAGAAACACACTTTAATATACAAACTATTAAAATAAACTAAAATTAGTTTAAAATTTTCTGAAAAAGAAAAGCTTTCAGTAATTTCTTAAATTTTAAATAACATGACTCTCAGATCTGATACCCAAAGGAAGTGCATCTAGCAGCCCGATATGCAAATGTAGCAACATATGGAGGGACATAATCGAAGGGGACGCCCAAGTTTTGCTGAGGAGGACTTCCCGGCAAAGGGACGGGGAAACCCGTATTATCGAAACAAGATGGGCGTCTATCTTTCGTTTCAATAATACGGTCGGGGACGCCCAAATCTCAACATTTAGGTCGACCTTAGAGATGGTCGTCCCTAGACTTGGTCGTTTCTGATTTTCAGTGATAATGGAAACTAAGGACGCCCATCTCAGAAACGACCAAATGCAAGCCCTTTGGTCGTGGGAGGAGCCAGCATTCATAGTGCACTGGTCCCCCTGACATGCCAGGACACCAACCGGGCACCCTAGGGGGCACTGCAGTGGACTTCAGAAATTGCTCCCAGGAACATAGCTCCCTTACCTTGTGTGCTGAGCCCCCCAAAACCCACTACCCACCACTGTACAACACTACCATAGCCCTTACGGGTGAAGGGGGGCACCTAGATGTGGGTACAGTGGGTTTGTGGTGGGTTTTGGAGGGCTCACATTTACTACCACAAGTGTAACAGATTCAACCAGCAGGGAAACAGAGAGGAGATCAGCAATGCCTTTTCCTCTCTTTAGCACTCCCATTGACTAATAGGCTACAGATGGTTTCTCTCATTATGTGGATAGGTGTGTTGGTCATAGGCACAAAAAAGAAAAAGAGGGCATTTCCCTAAAAATTAAAAATCCTGGAGAACATATCTGAAGAAGTCCAAAAAGAGGACATGTCCTCTTAAAAAGGTCATATAGTAACCCTAGCCTGGTGGCTCAGTAACAAGTGCTGAACACTGCCATGGAGCAGACATGGGTTTAATTCCTGGGCCTGGACTCTGCTTCCTAGGCCAACTGAGGCTGGAGATGCTGCAGAAGCAGTGTTCACAGACTCTTGGATGAGGAAATGGGAGCCATCACTCAACAGTGACAGGTAAGTGACCAGACATAGGGTCGTGTTAGCCAGGTTCCAAAGAGAGGTGTAGTTTGTGATCCCCAGCAGAAGACCATCACTGCAGTCTGGTCAGTCCAAGTAGGGTAAAGGATATAAAGAAGAGTGAACATTTCCCAGATAATTATGAATGACTCATGGCGTTGCAGCCCCTTAGAGACTGGTTCTGACTTAGCTAGAAGCCCAAAGGTGTAGGAGGAAAGTGCTAGACTAAGAAAGATTGGCTGTCTCTTTCTTTATTTTTATTTTTCCTCTCTCCTTCCATTATATCCCTTCACAGTGACCTCACTGGTCCCAACTCTTTCAAAAAATACACGATCTCTTGGGAACATAGAACATATGTTTCATGTAACCTTTTTCTCTGGTGTAAGCGGCAGAGTCTGACAGGTCCCAAGGGTTTAATGAGTGTTAGGGAATTTGTGCCAGAAATCCTCCAATTTGTGCCAGAAATCCTCCTGGATTTGGCCAAAGGAAACATCCACCCCAGCTGAATTGGCATGACATACAGGAGCAAGCAGGGGGACAGAAGAGGAGGAGGAGGGAAAGGATCAGATCAAAACAAAATCTTTAGTCCTTGGAATTTCAGAAATGTAGATTTTATTTAGCTCTCTTATATAAGTAATAAAAAACAAAACCCTGAAATACTGAAATTCCTGCGAGCAAAATCTTACCACTTAAACCTGTTCTGGTAGTGGGTACTGAAAATACTGCAAATATAGTAAACCAGAGGCAACTAGAAGGACTTATTCCAGTAAAGTGTCTGGTATCATGGGATTTGCACTCTGGTCACAACATAATGCTCTGATCCCTGGATTCTGTATATGGCACTCAACTTTGGCCACACTTCCAAGATGTGCGTGCAAATAAATTGGATAATGAGCTCTGAACTGTCAATACTTGGGTGCTAACAACCAATTATTTATGTTAATTGACACTCATTAAATTTTGCAATCTATTCTATAAGGCACAGCACTTAAATCCCATGGTGTATATCCTAAAAAGGGTGTGGCCATTGGCGTGTCGGGGGCATTTGGAAAAGTTGCATGCAGAATTACAGAATACTGCTAACTGCACCTAACTGGGGTGCTGACACACCAGGTTTTAGCAGGTGTAAGTCCAGCGCCCAAAAGTTAGTAGGGAATCTGTGCTAAATGCTATTCTATATAAGGAGCACGCCCCTAAGTTTCATGCCATTTACTGAATCCAGCCCTAAATGGGAACATTATTATTATTAATTTTTTTAACAAACCTTTAGCGCAAAATCACAATGCAAGAAAGAACAAAAATATCACATGACATGATAGATACACATGTTTCTTCAGTGCATCTAATACAAAGAGAACCTAACTCCCCCACTGCCGTCCCAACCTATCCCCCCATTCCCCTCCCCACCAAACCAGCAACACACATAAACTGGAGAGGAAGAACTCTCAAACATAAGTAGTCCAGAAATCTCCTTCCAATGTCAATAGTCTCTCCAGTGCCTGTCGAAGAAGCGCACTTGAAAGTGGTGTAGAGCCGTGAGGCAATACATATCATACCACTGGTCCAATTTCCACACCACTTGAACAAGGTTGGGAGGGTCTGAGGCAGCTTCCAAGTAGTAGCAATGACCACCGTAACCGCAGTCAACCCCAGTCTCAACTACATATCTTCACTCATCCAGTTGGGGGAGCTGTACATTCAAAAGAGCAAGCTCCTACCCAGCTGAATGTCCTGCAGGATTTGAGAGAACACATGGAAAATACGAATCCAGAAAGGCTACAAGAGAGGACAATCCCACCACATATGACAATAAGTCCCCTAAATGGGCACATTATAATTGCATCCTCTAGTTTCCAATGGCAGCTCAGGGGTAGATTCTGTAGCAAGAGTTAGAGGATCATAGAGGTAAAGGGAAGATTGTGAAACCTATCTCTGTACTATTTTACTGTTCTTCCTTTGCTCTGGCTGTCTCCCGCAGTAGATCTTCTTCCCCTTTCTCCCAATCCCCATCCTCACAATCTCTCCCTCTGTGACTGTGCCTCTTTTCTAAAAAAAAAAAAAAAAAAAAAACCTTCTGTAACTCCTCTCGTGCACATCTTCCCATTCCTTCAGTTTGGAGAGATTGTTGGGACCGAGCCCTGGTTTGGGAACAGTACTGGCTGTAAGCTGGCTGGTGTGCTTAGATGTCCTGTTGGTCAGCTCAGTCCCCAGCGTTAATGCATATTATTGCCAGGAGTTAGTCACAGGGCCCAAATGCTTGGGGGGGGGGGGGGGGGGGGAACCCTGTCAGATGTGCTAATTCACTGGTTGTCAAGGCAAATGTTTGCCATACAAAAAGTCAGCTGTCAGCCTCGGAGGTCTGTCCACTTTTCCTCTCACTTCATTTGATAATGCCAGGGGGATGAGGGGTTAAAAAATGTATTCCTATCAAAGGGTTATTCCTGCCTTCCTCATGCTGCACGTTCACCACGCTTCAGGAGAGATGGGGGGGGGGGGGGGTTAGAGGTTGGTGGTAAGATCCAGAAGGTCCATATCAGGGGCCCAGGGCCACTTGGTGCCAGAGAACCACACCAGTAAGTTTATTATGAGTTTCCTGTCATTCTACAAGAACTGGCCAATTCTGTAGGAAGGGCAAGATTGAAAATTAGGAGAAGTGAGACAGTAATCCTACAGTAATACTGTGAATTTGCCATATTATACTCTAGTGAGAAATCCCTCTCTCCACCATAGAAGTCTGGGGACCTCAGTCCCTATTCATTGAACGCCTTCTCTGAGCCATTTCTTATCTCTTGGGCAAAATATAGCTGATATAAAAACGGCCTCAGTTTCTCCTCAACTACCTAGGAGCACAAGATAAAGCTCCCCTCCCTCCCCACCATCTGTGTTGAATTGGGCTTAGCTGGGATATATGTTTACTGTTTGTGCCAGGCAGGGTTAACGGCACCCAGATGCAGTGCAGGGCAGGGAAGGGCAGCTAGCTATGACCTGAGGCCTTAGTTAACAGATAGGGGTCGTGACACCACAAGCAGCCCCAGGAATGTTCTTCATTTACAATGTGGCAACCTCTTCATCTGCCCTCACCCTATCCCACCCCTCCTTTCTCTGCCCAACATAAACCAACTTGACAGGAGGCTGCCTGGAGGCAACAGCCTTTGCCCAATCATTCCCTCCCAGTAATTTACTCAGCACAAGCCCTTCATTAAAACAGCACTCTCCTGGGATTTAGCCTTTGAAAAGGTCAGCTATTCCTTTCTCCTGCCTGTATATTTCTAGAGTGACAGCCCTTTTCTTTACCTGCCTTCCTCTGCCCAGCATCTTCCTAATAAGATCAGAAGTAATGGCATTATCTGTTATTAGGGCCAAAATTTTATAATCACTCAGCCGCTGAACGTGTGTGTATAATCCTCTCGGTATTCCTTGAATAAACTTGAAAATTGTATTGCATATATTATTTCATTTTTGCTTTTAGAACTTTAAGCATTGCAGCATATTGGAGGAGGGAGAGAGATGTGACAGATTGTCTTGTGCTTGATCAGATGTGACCAGTGTTGTAAAAGCCACTTCTCAAGAATTTATGGTGAGGCATAGGGTTTCCAGCATAATGATTGTAATGAGCCAAGAAGCTCCTGATCCAGGCTGGCAGAGAAGAGAAGTGGTGATTGACCGTGTGTGATCACACTGGCAAGATGAAAAGCGCATCATCTGGCCTGAGCTGCAGGAGTAAGTGTGACTGAGCAACTCAGTGTTCTCACATTTAACTAGCGGAATAAAAATTAATGATTACATAAGGACTGTGCTTGCAGCAATCGCTGAAGTGCAGCAGCGTGAGCTTGAAGCAGCATTAGTCAGTTTTGATATAGAAAAAGGGGTTTGATAGAGTGTCCTGGGAATACCTCTGGGATGTATTAGGGTGATTTGGATTCGAGGGAATTATTGTTAAGTGGATACAGATGCTGTATGTGGGATCTAGAGTACAGATCCTTACCATGATATACGACTGGATTCGGTAAATGGCGATGAAACATAGGCACCGGGAAAAATCAGCACTCGGTGCAATCTCTATAAAGGGTGCTCTGGGATGAACGTCCTTTAGAGCAGTGTTTCCCAAGTTGGTTCTGGAGGTTTCAGGATATCCACAATGAATATGCATGAAATTGATTTGCATACACAGCCTCCATTGTATGTAGATCTCTTTCATGCTTATTAATGGTACACTATACACCATCTTCAACAACCGTTGTTCTTAGTAATCAATCTTTATTAAATGTTTAATTCAGATTATAATCATGCCATCCATGTTTTAAAACTTTTCACACAAACCAACACACACACACCTCACTCTTACTCACTAAACGGAATAACTTCACATGTATTGAAAATTCTAAAAATCAAGTACAATTCACATTTTCATGTTCCTCAAAAGTCGGCTCCAAAAACTACAGTCCAGTAGTTACTCATCTTAAAGCAACAGTCCGTTTTCCCAAAAGAGTTAATAATTCAATTTTTAAGTTATCATCCACATTACTAAGAACAACGGTTGTTGAAGATAGTGTATGATATACAGATTGCAACCAATTATTGAGGATATACCTAGAATAGAACGATGCTTATTAATGGTGGATATCCTGAAAACATGACTGGCAAGGGGGTACTCCAGGCCCTTCCTACAGAATTGGCCGGTTCCTGTAGAATGCGCTATAGAATAGCGCCTAGCGGAGATTTCTGCACCTAACTTTAGTCACCAGCTGAAACCTGGTGTAAATCCTGGCGCTCAAGTTGGGCGTGGATCCCCTGAATTCTATAACACTGCGTGTTTCTTTTGAGAATGCCCCTCACCCATCCATGCCCCCTCTTGGGTTGCACATTATGGGATTTGGGCAGCCAGATTTATAGAATAGCACACAGTCAGATGCACATGCAACCCCTAAATGTTGCCAATTAATGTCAGTATTTGTTAGCATCCAATTATTGATAATTGGCTTGTTAATTAGGTTGCGCATGCATCTCGGGATCACAGCCAAATTTGGGAGCGGATAATTGGGTGCCCTGTATAGAATCAAGGGGATAGTGTCTGATTACTTTCCTTTGGAGAGAGGTACACAGCAAGTCTGCCTGCTATCTCACCAGCACTTTTTATGCTGTATACGGAGCATGGCTTGGAAACTCCCGCAGGATGAGAATATCACAGGCATAGAGTTGGGAACTGTCCATTTAAAACAGCCCTGTTTATAGATGACTTATTGGTTGTCATAGTAGACCCTAAGCCAGCATTTTTCGACCGGGAGTTTTCAGTCACTCCTGTCCCATCCCCAACCAGCGACCCGGCATTGTTAGATTTCTTCTGAAGTAGTTGGTGGCAGTGGGCAGCGATTCAGACAGCCCGCTACTGCCAATCCCCGAGTCTTCTCTCTCATGTATTTCCTGCTTCCGCATAGGTGGGAAATGTCACAGAGAGGGCTGAAGTTGCGCTAGCAGGCTGGTCTGAATCGCTGCCCACTCCTGCTGACTGTTACAGGAAAAAAGGGGAGGGAAAAAGAGCCGGGCTTAAATTCCCCAGTTTATTTACCCAGCTACCATGAGGAAGTAAATTGAACTTTCATACTAAATCTACTTTAACTTGGTCATACATTGTTAACTGGCTCAATTATAGTGAGTCCTTGGGTTTGATGTGTGTGTTCCTGTGGCAGTTTGCTAATTCTCATCACAAATTTTAATCAGATTATTACATAGGGAAAATTGTTTGGCATTCAGACTGTGTCCATTTGGTATGATCTCATTACTTTGTCATTAGGGGGGTAGTTCTATGAATGTGTGCCTTGGAGAAGTCTATTATAAAGGAATTTAGGCCAACAGACCTACAGATCTGATGCAGTGAAGAAATGTGATTACCACCAACACTGTGGTGGTGGTGGTGGTGGGGGGGGGGGGTATTTGCTTTAAAATGTTTGTTTTTGAATGCACGTTATTAGTGGTTAATTTCATTATCTTTGAAGTGCATTGTTGCCCCTTTGCCAACTTGTGTCCTCAATAAAAATATTCAACTATAAAGATAATACAGTGATTAAAAATTTTAGTATTGAACTTTAAACACAATATTAATGCTTGTTTGTTATATGATAAAATAATATATCCTAAAAAAAATGGTGGCGTGCCTTGACAATTTTTGCACCTTGTCAGTATGCAGTGAGATGAAAAAGGTTGAAAATCACTGCCCTAAGCAGTTTCTGAACTACGTCCTAGGACATCTTCAGGAATTTGTAACATTTTCAGGGCTTAATGTGAATTATGGGAAATAATCAGTGTTAGGCTTGAAAGGGGGGATGGAGGAGTAATGGGAAAGTGGTTTCCCATTGCAGTGTGCAAGAGGATTCATTAAGTACTTAGGAATTGTGGTCCCTAGAATTATGGGCCAGATATAGAAATAAAATGTTCCCCTGCTGCTAAGGGAATTGGGTGGTTTGATGGAGACTTGGTGATCCTTGTCGATATCTATGAGTGAGTGACAGAGTATAATTAGTGAAGATGATGTTATTACTCATGGGGCTGTACATGTTCCAGATACTTGGAAATGGAATTGAATGCTTTCATAATTCCTGGGGGGAGGAAAGCATGAGTGAAGTTGAGTAAACTGCTTAAAGAGAAGAAGGACTGGATTTGCCAGATATTAGGATGTGTCAGTTAGCCTGTCTGCTACGGCAAGCCAGAGACTAGGTAGCGGGTGTATCAGAATTCTGTGATGTAAGGATGGAGGGACAGCTGGGGACACTTCATAGCCTGTCCTATGTGGTGCAGTCTAAAGCAGAAATTTATTCTTCAAATCAGTACAGTGGTTCTGGGGAATCATGTGCTAATGCTTTAACTATCTCAGCGCATTCAAAGTCACATAGAGGGGCATTTTCGATAAGACATCTAAGTCCGACTTTAGACGTTTTGCAAAAAACGTCCAAAATCTGAATGAGAAAGAAGTTCATTTTCCAAAATGAAAAACATCTATCTTTTGTTTTAGAAAATACTGTTTCTAACAAGGTTTTGTGCTTTGGACATTTTGTTTTTTGGTCCGTTTTCAAAACAAAAACGTCCAAGTGAAAAACGTAGAAAATGATGCCATTGAGATGTAGGAGGGGGCCAGCATTTTTATTAGACTGGTCTCCCAGACATACTAGAAGATAAATGGGGCACCCTAGTGGACTTCAAAAACATGCTCCCAGGTATACATCTCACCATTGCTCCCTTGTCTGCTGAGCCCACCAAAGCCCATCCAAAACCCACTGCCCACAGCTGTACACAATAGCCCTTATGGATGAAGGGGTGAAGGGGGCACCTCTATGTGGGTACAGGGGGTTTCTGGTGAATTTTGGAGTGCTCACAGTTTTCACCACAAATGTGACAGGTAGAGGGAGATAGGGACCAGAATCCCTCACACCATGGTGCACTGCACTGACCACTACACTACTCCAGGGACTTGCATGCTGCTCTAAGAGCTAGCTCTAACATCTGAAACTGTCATAGAGGTTGCTAAATTATATTTGTATTCACATTTGTGGGGGGTGGGAGGGGGTCAGTGACCACTGGGGGGGTATTGGGGGTCATCCCTGATTCCCTCCAGTGGTCATCTGGTCATTTAGTGCACCCTTTTTTTGCTTTATTTGTTATAAAACAGGTCTAGCTCAAAACGTCTTAGTTTTTGTCGTCCTGGACAGTTTTGTTATGACTGAAAAACATCCAAGTGTTAGGAACGCCCAGATCCCGCCTTTAACATGCCCCTGACACGCCCCCTTGTGATTTGAATGCACTTCTGATGGACTTCATAGAGAAACAACTAAAATTTGGTTTTGAAAATACCAATTTGGACGTTTTTGCGAGAAAAATGCCCAAATGTAGATTTATGCCACTTTTGGGACATTTTTGAAATGAGCTCCATAGTAACATAGTAAATGTCAACAGATAAAGACCTCTAGTTGCCATAGCAAAGGAATAAAAGAATTTTCTCCAAAAGGGGTGAGTAAAGGAATACAATCTGTAAAACGCCTTTTAGAAGTAGAAGTAACAATAAAGACATGATAGCCCAAGGGAGGAATACAAATTGCAGGAGATTCCCATATTTGCCAACACAGCATTATTTGGAGACCTTACTGGGAGACAAGAAGGAAGATCTGGGTCTCATATGATTTGATAAGTTGTGGCCAGTGGAGGAGATGGTAAAGGGATCAATAGCAAGATACTATAGCGAATTTATGAAAGAAGGCAAATAGTCAAGAGATTTGGGCATTGAATTATCAGAGGAAGAATTCCAGGGCAAAGAATTAGTAGTGTGTATGCAATTAAAGGAAGTACATTTCAGAAAACTCCATAACTATGCATCTATCCAAAATGGATTTGGAGGGCAAGGATGGTGAAATCTGGGGTGTGTAAGAAGTGTGATGACCCTGAGGGCATAGGAGCTAGCTCTGTGGGTGCTGTAGCGCCTCCAAAATTGAGCAAACTCATTGACTGTGTCCGACGAGGAGTGATTTCCATTGGGTTTAGCACCCCCCAATAATTTTGAAAAGTTGGTTCCTGTGCCTGAGGGAACCTTGTTGCATTGTGTCTGGAATTACTTAACAATAAAGCAGTGTTGGGAACATCTTGGCGCTATTATCAACTAATCCAGATTGCTGCAGAATGACTGATAGAAGGCTGGAAGTGGCGTGACCACATCACACCCTTCTTGCAAAAACTGTACTGGCTATCAATACCATATAGGGCTAAATTTAAAACACCCAGTTTGATTTTCAAGGTCCTCAGACAAAACGGGCCAGAGTACTTAAAGAATAAGTTAGCCCTTTATACCTTTGAGACCTTTGTGCTTGAAACACATGATCCTCATTCGACCACTACACTATTTTGTATTTGTATATCTACCGGACTGGCGACTGCCTTTGCGGTACTATGAGGCTTATTTTCGAAAGAGAAAAACGCCCAAATTCCGACCTAAATCGGGAGATGGACGTCTTTCTCTTGTGGGTGCCCAAATCGGTATAATCGAAAGCCGATTTTGGGCGTTTCCAACTGCACTCCGTCGCGGGAACGCATAAAGTTGACGGGGGCGTGTCGGAGGCATGGTGAAGGCGGGACTGAGGCGTGGTTATCGGCTGAGCAGAGATGTGCATGCTCGGCCGATAATGGAAAAAAGAAAGGCGTTTTCAGAGAGAATTTAGGTCACTTTTGTTGGACCCGTTTTTTTCATGAACAGGTCCCAAAAAAGTGCCCTAAATGACCAGATGACCACCGAAGGGAACCGGGGATGACCTCCCCTGACTCCCCCAGTGGTCACAAACCCCCTCCCACCAAAAAAAAAACGAATGTTAAACACTTTTTTTCCAACTTGTAAGCCAGCCTCAAATGTCATCCCCAGCTCCATGACAGCAGTATGCAGGTCCCTGAAGTAATTTTAGTTTAGTTAGTGCTGTGCGGGACCCATGCAGAGAGGAAATATCGGAAGAAAAAAAAAAAAACAAGCAAGTGCAGTCAGGGACGTCTAAATTACCAGGATAGTAAAAGGGGGAATTGAACCAGCAACCTTCTGATTACAAGCTCAGTGCTCTAGCCAGTGAGCCACATTATTCAGGTGCTTAGATGTCCTTCCCTTTCCATTAAGTCCCTCCAAGTTTCTGTCAGCCAATCACAGCTGTTTAGCTGACACAGATGTCAGCTAAATGAGCTGTGATTGGCTGACAGAAACTTGGAGAGACTTAATGGAAAAGGAAGGACGTCTAATCAGTGGTGCACTGGCTAGAGCACTGAGCTTATAATCAAAAGGTTGCTGGTTCAATTCCCCCTTTTACTATCTTTTAATTTGGACGTCCCTGACTGCACTTACTTGCTTGTTTTTTTTTTTCTTCCGATTTTTCCTCTCTGCATGGGTCCCGCGCAGCACCAACTAAAGTAAAATTGCTCTGGGGACCTGCATACTACTGTCATGGAGCTAGGTATGATATTTGAGGCTGGCATAGAGGCAACTCAGGGGGACCAGTGCACTACGAATGCTGGCCCCTCCCACGACCAAATGCCTTGGATTTGGTCGTTTTTGAGCTGGGACGCTTCGGTTTCGATTATCGCTAAAAAACAAAAACGCCCAGCTCAAAAAACGCCCTAATCCAATGTATTTTCGAAAAAAAAGATGGACGTCCATTTTTTTCGAAAATACAGTTCGGCCCGCCCCTTCACGGACCCGTTCTCGGAGATGGACATTTTTACAAATGGGCGTTCGCGTTCGATTATGCCCCTCCATGTAAGCCACATTGAGCCTGCAAATAGGTGGGAAAATGTGGGGTACAAATGTGATAAATAAATAATAATAATAATAATAATAAAATGGTTTACAATAATATTGATAAAATCCAAAACCGGTTACCAGAAACACTAAAAAGACTAATTAGCAAGACAGCAGGGAAAAACAAACAAAACAATAAAGATCAGGTTATTACCATGAAAATTAAATAACAAACTAGTAAATACCAATTCAAACTAAACAAATCCTAAAAGGAAACCACAAGAGGTTAAACTTGGTTTTCAGCATCCAGTTAACTTGTGCAACAGCTTGAAAAAGTAGGACGCTAGACTCATCTGCCCGAGAAACTGGCTGTGAAAAGCCAAGTTCTTAGTTCCTTTTAAAATCTGGTATAATTTTTATCCATCCTAAGTGCCAAAGATAAAGAATTCCGGTATGGCAGACCTACATAAAGATATGAAGACCAGTAGGTATATTCTAATCAGTGGCATACCTAGTGTATTCAACGTCCATAAGAACGTAAGCATTGCTATACTGGGACAGACTGAAGATCCATCAAGCCCACTAGCCTGTTTCCAACAATGGCCAATCCAGGTCACAAGTACCTGGCAAGATCCCAAAAGAGTAAAACAGTTTTTTATATTGCATATCCTAGAAATAAGCAGTGGATTTTCCCAAGATCATCTTATTAATTGCTTATGGAGATTTATTTTAGAAAATTATCCAAAACTTTTTAAAACCCAGGGCAGATCTTTTTTACCCCCTCAATCAATGTTTTTGGTAGGTTGCCAAATGGCCACTGGGCTTTAGCTCTGCTAGTCTTTAGTTTATTGTTGAATTGCCAAACATCAGGTACAGCTAATGCAGATAACCAGCTGAGAACCAGGAAAGCCAGGGCTCAAATCCCACTGCTGCTCCTTGAGATCTTGGACGTCACTTAGTCCTCAACTTCCTCAGGTACAAAACTTAAATTGTAAGCCCTCCAGGGATAGGAGAATATGTACTGTACCTGAGTGTAACTTGCCTTGAGCTACTACTGAGAAAGATGTTACCTAAATCCAAATCAAGCATCCAGTACCATGCAAATACAAAATAGTACAGATGTCACTCAGGGCCTGCAAAGCAATTTCTGCCATACAATAATAGCACTAACTTCCATGAGTCACCCAACAAGGGCCTACCTTGGAAAAGGCAGTACCAACCATAAACATTGCAGTGAGGACTACAGCAACAATACGCCTATTAGGAAACTAAACAAGCCAGATTAGTACAGATCAATCCAGCACAGTCGACGCTAACAGAAAGCTATGTATCTTTCACACTCACAGAATACAGATAGACCCTCAGTATAGAATAAGACTAACAGGCTTATTTTCGAAAGTGATCGCCGACCATCTTCCGACATAAATCGGAAGATGGCCGTCGATTTCGCAACAGCGGCGAAATTGATATAATCGAAAGTGGCATTTTTGACACCATCGCCGCTTTCCTGTTGCCGTGCCGGCGAAAGTTCAAGGGGGTGTGTCAGCGGTGAAGCGAAGGCGGGACATGGGCGGGCATGGGCGTGGCTACCAGATGGCCGGCTTTCGCGGATAATGGAAAAAAAAAGTGGCGTTAAGCAGTATTTCGCCGGGTTTACTTGGTCCTTTAATTTTCACGACCAAGCCTCAAAAAGGTGCCCCAATTGACCAGATGACCACCGGAGGGAATGGGGGATGACCTCCCCATACTCCCCCAGTGGTCACCAACCCCCTCCCACACTAAAAAAATAAAAATAAAAAACTTTTTTGCCAGCCTGTATGCCAGCCTCAAATGTCATACCCAGCTCCCTGACAGCAGTATGCAAGTCCCTGGAGCAGTTTTTAATGGGTGCAGTGCATTTCAGGCAGGCAAACCCAGGTCCATCCCCCCCTACCTGTTACATTTGTGGTGCTAGGTGTTGAGCCCTACAAACCCCCCCAAAACCCACTGTACCCACATGTAGGTGCCCCCCTTCGTCCATAAGGGCTATGGTAATGGTGTAGAGTTGTGGGGAGGGGGTTTTGGGGGGGCTCAGCACCCAAGGTAAGGGAGCTATCCACCTGGGAGGTATTTGTATATATTTTTTTAATTTTTAGAAGTGCCCCCTGGGGTGCCCGGTTGGTGTCCTGGCATGTGAGGGGGACCAGTGCACTACAAATGCTGGCTCCTCCCACGACCAAATGCCTTGGATTTCGCCGGGTTTGAGATCGCCGGCATTTTGTTCCATTATCGCTGAAAAACAAAACCGGCCATCTCAAACCCAGCGAACTCTGGCATTTGGCCGTATTATTTGGCCGGCCATCTTTTTCGAAAATACGGTTCGGCCAGCTGTTGCGCCACCGCCAAAATAGATCGCCGGTGACGTTCGATTATGCCCCTCCACGTAACCACAAACTAAAATAGTTGGGTTGATATTTGACATGATTTAACCTGCCAGAAATGACTCCTGGCCGGCTAAATCACCTGTTCGGAGCTAACCGCTAATTTTCAGAGGCACTTAACAGGTTATTGCTGCTGAAAATAACCAGTTTGGGGAGCGTGCCAGGTGCCCTTGACCTGGATTGGCCACTGTCGGTGACAGGATGCTGGGCTAGATGGACCTTTGGTCTTTCCCAGTATGGCACTACTTATGTACTTATGTACTTATGTACTTAAACTACAACCAAGACTGAAAAATGCTGTTCTACTAACAAAGCTAACAGCACTACAAACACATATGTTTGATATGTTTTTTAATCCTTTTTCAATGTTTTTTTATTTTACCAGTGGTGTTCCTAGGGTGGCTGACACCCGGGGTGGATTGCCGATGCGCCCCCCCCCCCCAGCGAAAGGACACCTCCCCCCCGCCAAAAGGACACCCCCCCCAGGTGCATTTTTACCTGCTGGGGGGGGGGGGGGTGCCGCGTGCATGTCGGCTTCGCTCGTTCCATGCTCCCTCTGCCCCGGAACAGGAAGTAACCTGTTCCGGGGCAGAGGGAGCACGGAACGAGCGGAGCCGACATGCACGTGGCACCCCCCCCCCAGCGGCGTACACCTGGGGCAGACCGCCCCCACCGCCCCCCCTAGGAACGCCACTGTATTTTACTTTTTTCTTTTTCTTTGACTTCTTATTAAAGAGTGCCCTCAGCAAAAACCACTTTTTTTAGGCAATACATTTCTTTGCCAAGTGGTATAGCACTTCTTTCGTCGGGCTTCTCTTTGTTTGTAAATGTGCTATTGCCTCTCTTAAACAGTGCTACTCTTTAAATAAATAAATCAAATCAAAACGTGAACTTATCTCTGAACGTGTTCTATGACGTGCATGGTGTTTTCTCGCTTGTCACGTATCGCTTCACTCTCCACAGCCGCTGCCTCTGACCGATTGACTGGCTTCCCCTGAAAACGCCCGACTCCGCGGGTTTCAACAGTCTTTCATCAGGGACTTGGGTTAAAGCCACCCAGGAACTTGGTGTGAAGCCATCTTTTCTTAAGCAATGTGTGCGACCACATTGCTTAAGAAAAGATGGCTTCACACCAAGAGTAGCACTATTTAAGAGAGGCAATAGCACATATACAAAGAGAAGCCCGACGAAAGAAGTGCTATACCACTTGGCAAAGAAATGTATTGCCTAAAAAAAGTGGTTTTTGCTGGAGGCACTCTTTAATAAGAAGTCAAAGAAAAAGAAAAAAGTAAAATAAAAAAACATTGAAAAAGGATTTAAAAAGATATCAAACATATGTGTTTGTAGTGCTGTTAGCTTTGTTAGTAGAACAGCATTTTTCAGTCTGGGTTGTAGTTTCTTCATATCATTATTGGTTACCAAAGACTGTGGGATTTGAATTGGTGTATATCCAGTGTTGAAAATAACCAGTTAGCACTGACCTGAAAACCAGCTATTTTGGAGGCATTATGGGGGTGTCGTTGGCACATGGCTGGTTAAGTGCCAATATTCAGCATAAAAGTAAGTCTTATCTTTATGTGATAACCCATAGCCAGCTAAGTGCTGAATATCGCACTTAACCACCTATACATTAGATGTCTCTGCAAAACTGGAAATTCAATGCTGGTGCCTGGACATGGCCCAGCATTGAATTTTTGGGTTTAATTCTGGCAGTGGTCAGAAAAACGTTGATTGCCGCCAGCTGAATATTGGACCTAGAAATAAGTACGGAAAATTTAAATTGAACCCCCGAGAAGCCAGACTCTGCATACAGTACAATACCAGAGAAAGAAATAGTAATGCATACCCCCCATAATGTACAAAACATAAGGATAGCAGATGTAAATTCTAAAAAGTGACATTTTTCAATCACTACATTACAAATTTACAAATGCCAATAAAACAAAAAAATGTGTTTTGTTTTTTTTCTGTGTCTACGTACAGCTTTCCATCTTTTTCCCTCACCCCAGTTCTCCTATTCTACTTTTTCTTATTTGGCAGTCTGTTAATAATTTTATGCTCTTTCTCCCCTCCTCTATCCAGTATCTGCCCTCTTTCTCTGACCCCCATCTATCCAGCGTCTACCCCCTCTCTAGCCCTTCTTTCATCCAGTTTCCCCCTTCCATTTAGTGTCTGCTGTCTCCCTCCAGCATCATGGTCTACCCCCTTTTCTCCTAACATAGTAACATAGTAACATAGTAGATGACGGCAGAAAAAGACCTGCATGGTCCATCCAGTCTGCCCAAGATAAACTTATGTGTATACCTTACCTTGATTTGTACCTGTCTTTCTCAGGGCACAGACCGTATAAGTCTGCCCAGCAGTTTTTCCCGCCTCCCAACCACCTGTCCCGCCTCCCATCACCGGCTCTGGCACAGACCATATAAATCTGCCCTCCCCTATTCTCGCCTCTGAACCACCAACCCCTCTTCCCCCCACCTGCTCCTTCCATCTACCATCTGCCCTAAGTACCTGAATATATGTAAACCGCTTTGAATGTAGTTGCAAAAACCTCGGAAAGGCGGTATTTCAAATCCCATTTCCCTTACATCTTCCACTTGCCCTCTTTCTCTCTCCCTTCCATCCAGAATCTGCTCTTTCAGTGTCATGATCTACCCCACCTCTCCTCCCTTTCCATAAAATTCCTGCCTTCTTTCTTCCCCCCTTCCATCCAGTGTCTGCTCTCTTTCTCCTCCTTCCAACCAGTGTGTACCCCCTCTCTCCTCTGTCCATCCAGGATTTATCCACCCCATCTCCTTCTTCTATCCAATCTCTTGCCTTCTTCTCTTTCTCCCCCCTTCCATACAGCATCTGCTCTCTGTCTCTCTCTCCAGTCTCCCATTTCCATCCAACGTCTGCCCTCTGTCTCTCTCTCCAGTCTCCCATTTCCATCCAACATCTTCCCTCTGTCTCTCCCCACTTCCATCCAATGCCTGCTCTCTGTCTCTCTCTACTTCCATCAAATGCCTGCCCTCTGTCTTTCCAATTTCCCACTGCTCACTCTCTCCCTGTTCCATTTATATCTCCCGCCTCCTTTTTTCTCTTCCTCTCTCCCCTAACACCCCCACCACTACAGCTGTTCTCTAGACCAGCAGCAGCAATGGCAAAATAAGCTAAACCCATCATGTGCATATGTGTGGCTGCTGATCCCGCCCCCTCCAATGTCATGACACATGGCTGCATAGTGCAACCTCGCAATGGGTTGTTTTGTTTTGCCGCTGTCCCTTATGGTCATGATAGGCCCCTCCCTCCCCAGGCTTAGGTAAGATCCCTAGTAGTCTAGTGGATCTCGGAGGACAAGCAGGTCATTGGTATTCTCACATCTGGGTGATGTCATCCAACAGAGCCCAGTACAGATGCTGCTTACAGGGTTGGCCTGAGGCAAGATGCTGCCTGAGGTGGAGCTTACATGCCGCCCCCACCCCCAGGCCGAGATGCCACCTCCCCAGGCATTTTACTTCTCATGATGACTCTCTAGGTTAAAAAAACAAAACAAAAAACTTTGGGGACACCGGTGAAGTGATGCTGGGTTGGGCTGGTGTTGTGTGGGTTGTGGAACTGTGGGAACTGCAGAGTTAACTCGATGCTGGGTGATGTGGAGTTAGTGCCCCTCCATTTTAACTCTGGCCCTCTCAAAATGTCAGGTCTAGATACGCCCCTGGTGAACTTTCTTCTTTACACTTCAGTGCTTTTAACCTTGTTATCTGTTGGACCAGATGTGGTGAAGTTTGTAATTTTTCACCAGCTGGGTAACCCTTTTCCCCTTTTCATTTAAAACTGTTTTTTAACTGTTACTTTTATTTATGAGTAGTCTTTAGTTATCCTATTTTTTTCATGTGGTCATTTATTTATACAGTTAAGGAGTCATCTCCAAATGAGATATGGTTTTAATTTCTTACGTAAGTCTCTCAGGGGTCCTTTTACAAAGGTGCACTGAAAAATGGCTTGCGGTAGTGTAGGCGTGGGTTTTGGGCATGTGCTGATCCATTTTTTTTAGCGCGCCTGTAAAAAAGACCTTTTTAAAAATTTTGCCAAAAATGCACGTGCGGCAAAATCAAAATTGCCGTGCGTCCATTTTGGGTCTGAGACCTTACCGCCAGCCATTGACCTAGTGGTAAAGACTCACGTGGTAACCGGGCGGTAATGATCTATGTGCGCCAAATGCCACTTGGTGTGCGTCTGTTACACGTGCCTGAAAATTAAAAATATTTTTCAGACACGCATATCGGACGTGCAGCAAAAATGAAATTACCGCAACAGCCACATGGTAGTCAGGCGGTAACTCCATTTTGGTGCACGTTGGGCGCGCATAGACACTTACGCGGCTTAGTAAAAGGCCCCTCACTTTTGTATTTGATTTTACAAATATTTATATGTGTCTTTTTTTTTTTTTTTTTTTTAGTAACTTAGCCCCTGACACAGCCGTTTCAAGGCGAAACATGACCATGTCGGGCACAGATGTGTAAATTTCTGGGAGCCTTTGGATTTTAAATAAAGACTGTTTATCTTCTTATTATGTCTGCCTTTTGCCTTTATCCTCAAATAAAGACGGGGACAAAGGGCAGCCCTGATAGATTCTGCATTCAATCTGAAAGGGGGAAAACAAAATCTCATTCACCAAAACTTGAGCTATGGGTTCACTATATAGCAGTTGAAGCCAATCTGTTGCAAAGGAGCTAAATATAAATCAATATATGCGTCTAGCTTCTCCTACATCAGCACGCAACTATGGAATGCACTACCAAAGGCCATCAAAACAACGCACGACTTGGTAACCTTCCGGAAATTACTAAAGACTAACCTGTTCAAAAAGACTTATCATAATGATCCTCATAAGATATCAAAACCCGACTAGACCAAGTTATCTGAACTCTTTTTTTTACCTGTTTACCTAAATCACCTTGTCACCAATGAATGTTATGCATCATCCTTGATCTCTAATGCCTGAAATGAACTGTATATCTACTTACTATATAACTTATTTTTATCATTTTCTGTACTTCAAATATAATAATAATTTGTATTTCTCATTCCGGAAATGGCGATCACCATTACGGCATAGTGTGAGTCACATTGAGCTTGCAAATAGGTGGGAAAATGTGGGATACAAATGCAACAAATCTAAGATTTTCCTCGCAAAACCAAAACATCTAAGGGTCTCCCAAAGATAGGGCCAGGAAACCATGTCAAAAGGTTTTTCAATATCAAAACTGAGCAGTATAGCCTCTAGTGCTTCACGCTGAACCACTTCCATGGCACACAACAAGCAACACATATTGGCCACGGCATTATAGCCTTTCACAGAGCCAAGATAATGGGAGCCAAGCAGATGCAGGACAATATCCAACAATCTGTTTGCCAGTATTTTTGCAAATTGTTTGATGTCAATGTTAAGCAAAGAAATTGGCCAGTATGCTTGTCATTTGCGTATCTCATCTGTTTTGGAAAGACTACAATAGCTGCCGAATGCCGATGCATGGGAAGGCAGGAATTCGCTATTGTCCAAGGCTTCTTCATACACCACCAGCAAATTGGGCACTACTCCATGGCCCAGTATTTTATAAAATTCTAAAGGCAGCTCGTATGGATCTGGGGTATTTTATTGGCTAAAGATTTCATAGTTTGTCATACTTTCCCTGGGTCCAGAGGGGAATTCAACAAAGTCAAACCCTCCTCCATTAAGGAAGGCAAGGGCAATCCAGCAAAAAAAAAAAAAATGTAGAGTAATCTACTATCTCTGTGTCTTGAGCTGTAAAGATTTACAATAACTATGAAAAAGTTGACAGATGTCTCTATTCGAGGTGACACGATCGCCCTGGCATCTCTCAATATGGGAACAAATCTACAGCCTTTGAGAGTCCGAACTAATCTAGCCAAACACGTTCCCATCTTTTTGTCATATTTGAAAAAAAGTGCCAGACATATTGGAAAGTATTAATCGTATGCTGGTGAATTCATTCATTCAGTGTACGCTGCAGTGAAAAATATTGCTCCCCCGTTTTCCTTAGTGAAATTCACAGCAAGATCTTGTTGAGCCTTTTTAAGATGTTTAATTAATGCTATAATTTGGTGATTCATTTGCTTATAATGAGAATTCAAATAAGAGAACATTTCCTCTGTTATTACTGCTTTTGCAGTGTCCGAGTATTCAATATTGTTGGTTAATAATTCCAAATTCTTCCCATTTGGTAATCAAAAATTTATGAAATAGCTTGAACTCAAACAGATCCCTAGGCATGAACCACAGCAGTCTGTATTCCTGTCTAGCAAAATAAAAACCCATCTTCACCAGCGCATGGTCGAAAATACCACAGTGTACATAGTAATATACCATGCCATACTTTGTATTGTTATTTGAATGTTTTTACTGCTGTAATTGTCTATTGCTCATGTTTGATTAGATCATCTGCTCATGTTTGATTTATTCTTACTGTACACCACCTTGAGTGAATTCCTTCAAAAAGGTGGCAAATAAATCTTAACAAATAATAAAATTAATAAATCCATAAAATCAGTATGTCCAAAAGAGCACTCCCCTATGAGCAGATAATCTAATCTGCCCTCTGTAGGGTGGGCAGGAGAAATGTGCATATAAGGTCACTCATCCAGGTGCAGCATTCACCACACATTTACCAAATTTAAGCTTGGGCACAAGAAATGACCTCCCTATTGGGAAAGATGCCATTTCTACCTAATAGGGGGTCTGCTATTGCATTGAAATTATCCCCCCAAATTATAGGGTCACCTGAGATACCCAATATCACTTTGAACAAGTCTGGAAAAAAAGTTGTATCTCAGATATTAGGGGCATATACTGAGACTAATAAATCGTGCACTCCACTATCACCCAGTAACCCATGGTGTCTTTGTAAACATTGTGTTCCTCAAAAGGAATATTCTTGTTTATTAAAATTAGGACTGTACCAAATATTCGTATTCGATTTGGCCTCGAATAGTGCCCCAAATATATTATTTGTATGCGGCCGAATAATGATTTAAATTTGAATACAAATAATCCGGGACTCTACTATACTAAATCCTGCTGAAATAAACACTGGATCTCTGATTTCACATTGCTTCTTTTATTATTTGTTATGTTAAAGCTCAATGCCCATTATTCGTATTCTTATTCAGCCAAATAATATTTTTCATTATTCTTATTTGGCCGAACAATAAAATATGCTATTCAGTTCAGTTCTAATTAAAATATCTGTACCCGCTCTATGGGTCGCAGGAAAAATGGACTAATGGCATCGCCCAACCCATTCATGTGCTAACTTTTTATGCTTCACATCGTTATGATGTGTTTCCTTAAAAAACACAATCCCTGCTCCATTGTAGCAAAGAGTAGTCATTATGTTTTCCCTCTTAATGGGGGAATTACTATCACAAATATTCCACGTGATAACATTATTAGTTGCCATAAATGATAAGTCCAATATCCCAAAGCTCTGAGCCCCAAATGCCCAATGCAGGAAACCCTGAAAAATGTGCCAGAACCCCTGCTACACAAAGGAAAACATCAACAGGTTCAATCACTAAATTAAGAAATGCAGAAAGGATATAATCTTGCCATCCTGCCATACAATGTTCCCATGGAATCTTCTACCCTCAAACCCCTAAAGAATACCTTCCCTCCCTACTCCCCCTTCAGTACACACAACCAGATTGAAATAATTATTTTTAGAAAATCTCTCAAATTAGCATACCAGAAAGAAAATATACCCTGTTAATGTTCTGATATCAAACACTAGTGCTACCATTAAGTACGCTAAAAATACTGCAACACTAGGATCAGGGAACAGTGCCTATATTTCAGAGAAAAGAAGGCAAAAATAAAACAGCTTTTTTCTTGGCAGACAAAGCAAATTAGCAACAAAGCAACTTTTGGCAGAGAAGACAGCGGTTACAGGGAGGGTCACTCTGAATGCCGCCGACTGCCTCTTCAAATGCTTTCCACACTCTGGCACACAATGCCATCTCGGTGTGACCCGCCTCTAGGATATGCAGGGTCTGATTCCTTCCAGAGGCCTTCTTTAAGAAGACAGCTCCATGCCTCAATGATAGGTTTCACTTTGTAAACAGTGCCACTAATAAGAAAAGACAGTCCAAATGGGAACAGCCATTGATAACATATACACTCCTGCTGCAGAAAGGTAGTTACTTCATTTAGGTCGCACTGAGGGGCATAATCGAACGTCGCCGGCCAAATAGGTCGCCAGCGATCTATTGTGGCGGCGGTGCTACAGTTGGCCGGAACCGTATTATCGAAAAAGATGGCCGGCCATTTTTTTTTTCGATAATACGGTTTAGCCCGGCCAAATGGCGTGGATTTCGCCGGGTTTGAGATGGCCGGGTTTGTTTTTCAGCGATAATGGAAAAAAATACCGGCAATCTCCAACCTGGTGAAATCCAAGCCATTTGGTCTTGGGAGGAGACAGCATTTGTAGCGCACTGGTCCCCCTGACATGCCAGGACACCAACTGGGCACTCTAGACATGTGGGTACAGTGGGTTTTGGAGGGCTCCCATTACCAGCACAAGTGTGACAGGTAGGGGGGATGTGTCTGGGTCCGCCTGCCTTAAGTGCACTGTGGTACCCACTAAAAGTGCTCCAGGGACAGGACTTGTTGCTGCTGTATAAGCTTGCCACACCAGTTGACACCTGAACACTAATCTCTTTGAAAAAGTCCTTTATTTGAATAAGCACGTTTACTCACAGTTAACTGCAGATCAGAGGTTGTGCCCCACTGGCAAAGAGTCTTCCTGGTACTGAGATTAGCAGTAGGTCAGAGCTGGCAGAATGGTGTACAATGCCCTCTTTCAGCCACATTCAAGGTAAGAACTAAGTTCTCTAACGTGGCTAACACATGAAAGGGATATAAACCTGGCTTACAAACATGGCCACTACCTCATGGACTAACGGAAGTAAAACAGGGCACACTCTGACCCAGTTAGCAGGGGGAAAAGCACCATGGGAGTACAGCCCAGTACCCTACACCCACCAAAATGCATTGCTGATGTGACTCTGCAGTGCACCTAACAGAAAAGGTGTCACACTCACCCAAGAGCTACAACGGAGGCTAGAACACATTCTGCCATCATGGAGGTGGGTACAGCATTTGAGGCTGGCATACAGACTGGCAAAAAAGGTTTTTAATTTTATTTTTTTAGTGTGGGAGGGGGTTGGTGACCACTGGGGGAGTATGGGGAGGTCATCCCCCATTCTCTCCGGTGGTCATCTGGTCAGTTGGGGCATCTTTTTGAGGCTTGGTCGTGAAAATAAAAGGACCAAGTAAACCCAGCGAAATACTGCTTATCACCGGGGTTTTTTTTCCTTTATCGGCGAAAGCCGGCCATCTGGTAGCCACACCCACAACCGCCCATGTCCCGCCTTCGCTTACCCGGCGACACACCCCTTTGACCTTTCACCGACGAGGCGACAGGAAAGCGGCGATGCTGTCAAAAACGCAGCTTTCGATTATACCGATTTCACCGCTTTTCCGAGATCGCCGGCCATCTCCTGATTTGTGTCAGGAAATGGCCGGCAATCACTTTCGATTATAAGCTGGACTGTTTCTGTAAGGTAGTAGCCAAGAGGTCTTGGAATAGTTCAATTTTCCCCAGGTAGCGTGCCTTGTATAGCAACTGTTCTTTTATTACATAAGAGTGCAGGCAGGCAATGATGTCTCAGGGCCAGTTTGTGTGCTTAGGATCCAGCACCCAGTGGGCATGCTCCACTTTAATCTCAGCATTCAATGGATTGTTAGATTGTTCTCCACGCAAATTTGAGCTCAGACAGCTTCCACCATTTGCATACGGTTTTCGCCAACTTCAGTTTCTGGGACATCACTGATGCTGATATTATTCCGCCGTGGTTCTCCAGGTCCTCCACTTTTTCAGACAGAGCTTCTATCAAACCATTCATGGTGCCCAATTTCTCGGCAGTATCCCAGATGGTATCGTTGTGCTCCTCCAATTGCCATTTAGCCTTTCAGTGCGCTCACCCAGATCTTCCAGGCCCCCACGCAAATCACTAATCGGTTCTTTCAATTCTGCTGCTCTGTCCACAGCATCCCACTGCTGGACTCTTGTTAACTCCAACAACATTTGATTTAAGTCCTTCCTTGTTATAGGAGTATTGGGTTCTAAAGTGTCTGCTTCTTCTAGCTCAGCCCTGGAGCTCATGAGCTCTTGATCCTCAACTGAGGCCGATGCCACTCCTGGGCCAGAGACAGTGCATGGCTCGTCCTATTTGTCTTTTTCAGAAGCCAGAAAACAATGCTTATTCTCCATGTTTTTTTTCCGAGACATCATCGGTAATACCCTGAAGACTCCAGCTGCAAGAAACACACTGAACAGTTCACACCAACAAGCTGGGGTAGGGCAAATTTCATCTAATATACAAAGGGATACTGCAGAGTCTTAGGTTGAAGCATCCATCTTGCAGTGGCATAACTGGAAGCCCCCCCCCCCCCCCCCCCCCCCGCTGCCACAGAGGGTTTTAAAAATTATTTTAAGAGTTTATTGAGTTTCACATTATCCATCAAGAAAACAATCTTGAAGAGAAATTTTTCAAATTAAAGAACTATTTCCACAAAGCAAATTAATAATTATGGCAATTATAACAGAGCCTTAAAGAAATTAAAATTTTAGACCACACTGGGGAGAACCCAAAAATAGAATTCTTGTAAGAAATAACAATAATAAATCCTAATGGATTGAAAATACTGGCAACCCAACCCAAAATCAATATAATACTTCATAAGGTCACACAGAGGTATTTTAATATCTCTATCATATCTCCCCTCTCTCTCCTTTTTTTCAAAGTATAGATATGGAGGGGCCCTTTTACAAAGGTGTGTTATGCTCTACGAGCGTGCAGTGTGTGCCAAAATGAGACTACTGCACCCCACCAGTGGTAATTTAAGATTTGCTGCATGCCCATAACGCCTGGATGATTTATTTTTTATTTCCTCCCACACGTGGCCTTTCTGGCAGTGTAGCGCTTGAGCCCTTACCGCAAGATCAATGGGTGCCGTTAAGAGCTCAGGCTGGTTTTAGGTGCGCGCTGGTTTCAGTTTTACCACATGCCTTTTTCCCGTCCCATTAAAAAAAGCTGGGTTTTTTTCTAGACATGGTAAAAAGTGGCCCAGTGCGCACCCAAAACACACACCTACACTGCCGCAGGCCACTTTTTGCCGTGGCTTAGTAAAAGGGCCCCTGGGAACTCTAAGTCTGTCCATATACACTTTATAACAAAGACTACTGGTCATTTTTGTAGACACCCTCTGGACCAATTCCATCCTGTTTATATCTTTCTGAAAGTGTGGTACTCTAAATGAGGTCTCACCAAAGACTTGTACAGAGGCATTATCACCTCCTTTTATCTCTCTCTATTCCTCTCTCTATGCACCCAAGCATCCTACTGGCTTTTGCTGTTGCTTTTTCTACCTGTTAGGTCATCTTAAGATCATCAAATACAATCGCCCCCAAATCTCACTCTTCTTTTGTGCATAGAAGTACTTTACCCCATGGGCATAGTTTGACAGTTTCATTTGGGGGGGCAAAGGGTGGGGTGTGTCTCTTTCCTGCCGCCCCCTCCCGCCACTGCCCCTCCTCACAGCTGCCACCACAGCACTGGAGTCTTCCAGTGGCACCCGGTATCACCCTCCCCCGTCTTCCAATCCCCCGAGCCGCCGAGAGCCTCAGCGAAAGCAGCATGCACGCTGCTTTAGACCTGCCCCGGAGGCCCATCTCTCTCCTACAGCTTCCTGCCTACACGGGAACAGGAAGTTGAAGGAGAAAAAAAAGCTTCAGTGGGCAGGTCTAAAGCAGCATGCATGCTGCTTTCTCACAGAGGCTGCCGGTGGCTCGGGGGATTGGAGGATAGGGTGGCAGCTCATTTGGAGGGCACTGCCCCCCTCGCCCCCCCCCCCCAACTACACCCATACTTTACCCCCTAGACTGTACCAATTCCTTTGGGTTTTGCAACCCAAATACATAACCCTGCATTTTTTAGCATGAAATCTTAGTTATCAAATTCTACACCATTTTTCAGGCTCCTTTAGATTCAAGGATATCATTAAAGACCACTGCTTCAATACTTCTCGACTATTCCACTACTGTCTACATAAATCTCTAGATGAACAAGCACATCCCAATCTAAGCTAATCTAATCTATATTTGTTATCTGCCTTTTCCCAGCATTATTTAAGGTGGCTTACATGTTAAGAAACCAGTATAGATCACTGGGAGTTTACAATAATAACTCTGCTATAATTAACTTTGCCTAAAATAAATTATAATCAGAAGAATTTAAAATGAACTCACATTATGTTGTAAAAGATATTTAAGAAGAAAAAAAGAAAAGTTTCAAGCACCTGTGAAAAGAACAGTATGAAGGTTGGAATCTAATTTGCAAAGGTAAACCATTCCAGATACTAGTTGCCTGAAAGGAAACATGACTGTCCTAGCACATTTTTAACAAATACCCTTCACCTTTCCCATTATCAAGGAAGTTTCTACAACCATAGAACATTGTTTCCTTTTGCCAGAGGACTAAACAGCTCTCTGTACCACGTTTGAGAATGGGGACAAGTGACGGGAAAGAGAAAGGGGATGGGGTTTGATATTCCACATTTCTGTGGTTACAATTGAAGAGGTATACATATTCTGGAATACATACCCTGCCCTACCTGGAGGGGGTTGGAATATTTCTTTCTTCAGCAGTGGAAACAGTTCAAATAGATTCCTGGGTTCTTAGCATCATAAAAATGGGCTACTATATCAGCTTTCAATTTTTACAACCACAGTAACTTTTAGCATAGTCTGAGATACCTCAAGCCCATATTGACTTCTTCCTGAAGCAGGTGAATCTCCTCCTGCAGTTCAACGCAATAGAACTGGTTCCAGTGCAGGAACGGAATCAAAATTTTTACTCCAAGTACTTTTTGATCCTCCAAGAAGACAAGAGGTGTAGTCCCATATTAGATCTCAACTATTACTGTACAAGAAAAAGTTCAAGATGAACACTCTTCCTTCCATTCTTCCCTACTCGAAGATGGGAGACCGGCTATGCTCACTGGATCACAAAAGACGCTTATACACATATCCTGATCCATCTATGTTGCAGAAAATACCTCTAGGTCCTGTACACAGACTATAATCAGTACAGAATTCTCCCTTTCGTCCTTTTATCAGTCTCCAGAGTTTTCTCTAAACGCCTTGTAGTATTCACCTGCACAAGCGAGGTCAGCTAGTTTTTCCATACTTCAGTGACTGGCTTCTAGCAGCTTCCTTAGAGAACCTAGCTCCAATCCTTAGAGATGAAACAATTTGCCTAGTTTCAGAGCTGGGATTCATCATCAACTTTGAGAAGTCAACACTCAAACTTCCAAACAAAATTTTATACATAGGAGCAATTCTACAACCAGACAGGTTACAAAACTAATTATTCATGTAAGGAAGGTAAGTAAAAGCAAGAGGAAAAGAAAACTGATATGGTTCTCCAAAGAGATGGGTGCGAAAATAAAGGAAAACAAGGTACCACTCACAAAATATAGACGATCACAAATGGAAAATACAAAAAAGAATACTGCATAAAACACAGAGATGAAGAAAGAGAAATCAGAATAGTAAAAACATGGGCAGAAGTAAATATGCTAAAAGATATAAAGCGAGGTGACACATTTTTAAAAAGGTTTATTTGTTTATTTATTTAGTTTTACATATTTATATCCTGCTTGGTCAAAGGAGGAAAGTCTGAGATGGAATTATGAGACTCAATGTGTAGGTAGTGATAAGGGAAAAGAAGAATTACTCGACAATTACTTCTTTTTCAATATCCATGGAAGAAAAACACAGTGAAGCTTTACGAATGTTCGACAAAGATCCATACAGGGATGGTTTGGCTACTGCACTGTTCACGGAAGAAAGTGTTTATGAACAAACTGCAAAAATAAACATGAACAAGGACATGGAGTCAGATGATATATATCCCAGGATATTGAGGAAACAGAAAGGTTTTGGTGCACTCTCAGAAGGATGTGGACCCTTGAAGAGTTAAAAAGTATCACAGGACTGGAGAAAGGCTAATGTGGACCCTCTTCACAAAGACAGTAACAGAGAAGATGTAGGAAACTATAGACTGGTGTCACTTTGGAGGTAGGAAAGGTAATGGAGACACTGTTGAAGGAGAGGACAGTCAATTTCGTACAATTCAGTTAGTTAGAAGATCTGAAGAAACATGATTTTGCCAAAGACAAATGATGTCAAACAAATCTGATTGATTCCTTTGACTGGGTGAGAAAAACTGGATCGAGGGCATGCACTGGATATGGTCTACTACTTAGATTTAAGAAAAGCCTTTGCTTCTCATAGGAGGCTCATAAATAAACGGAGCAGTTTGGGGATGGGATCCAATATGGTAAATTGAATCAGAAATTGGTTGCCAGGTGGCAGCGGGTGGTGGTAAATGGAACTCATTCAGAGGAAAGGAAGGCGAGTGGTGGAGTGCCTCAGGGATCAGTACTGGGGCCTATTCTATTCAGTATATTTGTGAGCAACATTGCCAAGGGGTTGGAAGGAAATGTTTGCCTTTTTGTGGATGACACAAAGATTTGCAACAGACTAGACACCTTGGAGGTAGTAGATAACACGAGAAATGATCTACAAAAATTAGAAGAATGATCTAATGTTCAGCAGTTAAAATTTAATGCAAAAAAGTGTACAGTGATGCACTTGGGGTGTAGAAATCCAAAGGAGCTGTATGTAAAGCTGATGTGCATAGACTGGGAGAGGGACCTTGGGTTGATGGTGTCTGAGGATCTCAAAGTGGCGAAGCAATGTGACAAGGTGATGGTTAAGGCTGGTAGGATGTTAAGCTGCACAGAGTGAGGCATAACTAGCAAGGTGTATGGACACTTCATCTTATGCCAGTTCATCATGAGAGAATTCATCACCATGTTATGTCATTGCCCAACAATTCATCATGAAAAACTTCATCATCAAGGGCATTTCATCATATGACACATCATTATGTAGTTTCTACTGCGAGCATAATATCCAAATCATACAGAAAGTTAAATGTATTCAAATTCTACTTGCAGAAAACGTATGGCAAATGAAAGGAGCATGCTGGTAATTGTGGCTTCTTTCTGCACATATCCAAAGGAAACCCAGCATACATCAGTGCCTGAATTCAACAACAAGCAAGCAACAACTTTTTATTCAGAAGTTAATCAAACTTTTAATGTTTTTCAAGTAAAAAGGTAACCATCCAGCTTATTTTCGAAGGAGAAGGGCGGCCATCTTCCAACACAAATCGGAATAATCGAAAGCCGATTTTGGCCGGCTTCAACTGCTTTCCGTCGCAGGGCCGGCCAAAGTTCAATGGGGCGTGTCGGCAGTGTACCGAAGGCAGGACGGGGGCGTGGTTAAGAGATGGCCGTCCTCGGCCGATAATGGAAAAAAGGCCGGCCCTGACGAGCATTTGGCCGACTTTATTTGGTCCCTTTTTGTTCACGACCAAGCGTTGAAAAGGTGCCCAAACTGACCAGATGACCACCGGAGGGAATCGGGGATCACCTCCCCTTACTCCCCCAGTGGTCACCAACCTCATCCCACCCAAAAAAAAAAAAAAATAATAATTTTTTTGCTAGCCTCTATGCCAGCCTCAAATGTCATACCCAGCTCCCTGACAGCAGTATGCAGCTCCCTGGAGCAGTTTTTAGTGGGTACTGCAGTGCACTTCAGGCAGGCAGACCCAGGCCCATCCCCCCCTACCTACTACACTTGTATTGGTAAATGGGAGCCCTCCAAAACCCACCCAAAACCCACTGTACCCACATCTAGGTGCCCCCCGTTACCCTTTAAGGGCTATGATAGTGTTGTACAGTTGTGGGTAGTGGGTTTGGGGGGGGTGGGGGGCTCAGCACACAAGGTAAGGGAGCTATGCACCTGGGAGCAATTTGTGAAGTCCACTGCAGTGCCCCCTAGGGTGCCCGGTTGGTGTCCTGGCATGTGAGGGAGACCAGTTCACTACAAATGCTGGCTCCTCCCACAACCAAATGGCTTGGATTTGGCCGGTTTTGAGATGACCGCCATTAGATTCCATTATCGGCGAAAACCAATGTCGGCCATCTCTAAGGGCGGCCCAAATGTTGAGATTTAGCCGGCGCCAACCGTATTATCGAAACGAAATATGGCCGCCCATCTTTTTTCAATAGTACGGTTGGGTACGCCGCTTTACGGGGCCGTCATTATAGATGGCCACCCTTATAGATGGGCGCCCCCGTTCAATTATGCCCCTCCATGTGAGAGAAATGCAATACTGTGCAAGTAAATTAAAATGTCACTTGCATTATAAAGGCTTATAACGTTCATAACTTTGTTTTAGATATCTGTGCTTCTTAGTACACCTGCTACACCTTGTTGGAAGTGAATTTTCTGCATGTGTATGTCCTTCACCCCCTTGTTGAATGTCCACAGTATTGGATGATGACATTGTAAAACTGCATGCAGCCCGATATGCCACTTTTCTACGGTGCAGAGTCCTGGAATCGTTTGAGGATATGCACGCAGATAGTGTTTGTTATCGCCATTGCAGTAAATGAGCTACTGAGAGTTTATTGGTCACATTTTATGAACAAGGTGGCATTTTCAGTTTGACACAAAAGAAGTAAGAAGAACACTGTAAGCATAAAAAAAACATATATATAAAAATTGACAAGGATGGCAGGGGGCTGTCTATGATTATAATTGTCACATTGATCAGGCATATCAAATTGTTGAAAATCTATTTGCCTTGGTGACTGTATGAGACTCCCCCTTATCATAATTATTTGGTGACCTCAAAAAACCTTCAGTTGACCCCACCTATCCCTCCAACTACAGCCCCATCTCCCTCCTACCCTTCCTCTCCAAAATACTTGATCGCGCCGTTCACAGCCGTTGCATTGATTTTCTCGCCTCTCATACCATCCTTGATCCGCTTCAATCTGGCTTTTGCCCACTTCACTCGACAGAAACGGCATTAGCCAAAGTCTGTAATGACCTGTTCCTCGCCAAATCCAAAGGTCATTACTCCATCCTCATTCTCCTCGACCTATCCGCCGCTTTTGACACTGTCAATCACAACTTACTTCTCGACACACTGTCCTCTTTTGGGTTCCAGGGCTCTGTCCTCTCCTGGTTCTCCTCTTATCTCTCCCATCGTACCTTAAGAGTACACTCTCATGGCTCTTCCTCCACCCCTATCCCGCTCTCTGTTGGAGTCCCTCAGGGTTCTGTCCTTGGACCCCTTCTTTTCTCTATCTACACCTCTTCCCTGGGCTCCCTGATCTCGTCTCATGGCTTCCAGTATCATCTTTATGCTGACGACACCCAGATTTATCTCTCCACACCTGACATCACTGCGGAAACCCAGGCCAAAGTATCGGCCTGCTTATCCGACATTGCTGCCTGGATGTCCAACCGCCACCTGAAACTGAACATGGCCAAGACCGAACTTCTTGTCTTCCCACCCAAACCCACTTCTCCTCTATCTCCACTCTCTATCTCAGTTGATAACACCCTCATCATCCCCGTCTCATCTGCCCGCAACCTCGGTGTCATCTTCGACTCCTCCCTCTCCTTCTCTGCGCACATCCAGCAGATAGCCAAGACCTGTCGCTTCTTCCTCTATAACATTAGCAAAATCCGCCCTTTCCGCTCTGAGCACACCACCTGAACTCTCATCCACTCTCTCGTTACCTCTCGCCTTGACTACTGCAACCTACTCGTCACTGGTCTCCCACTTAGCCACCTATCCCCCCTTCAGTCCATTCATAACTCTGCTGTACGTCTTATCTTCCGCCTGAACCGATACACTCATATCACCCCTCTCCTCAAGTCACTTCATTGGCTTCCGATCAGGTACCGCATTCAATTCAAGCTTCTGCTACTAACTGTCGCGTGCTCGAGGACCTTGGCATACTGTCAGGCTTCTTCCCCGGGAGCACTGGGTTCATGAGCCCATGGGCCACTACCGTGGAGCGGCAGTGGCAGGCAAGATCACCTCCAAGGTAGAGATGAGACAAAACTGGACCGGAACCCCGGACTGGAGTTCTACACCGGAATACATGGAACTGGAACGCACCGGACGGGTGCGCACTGGAGTGGAGCCCGCTGGACTGGAACACACTGGAGGGCCCCACAGGACTGGAACATACAGGAGTGAAACCCGCTGGACTGGAACACACTGGACCTAGGCTTCACCTACGCTTGACCACCTTTCCCCGAGGGTTGAGCCCTCAGGTTCTGGCAGCCGGTAGGACTTACAGGAAAACCCGGAACTGGAACTTGCAAGCAGGAACAGCAGGAATGAAGATCCAGGAGTGCCCCCTGGCACCTAGGCGCAGGCAAGGCCGACAGGCAGGGACTGTCCGGGTTCTGGCAGTCGGCAGGTTTAAACACAATGACTAGTAAACTGTACCTAGGCTAATAGAAACGCTATACCCAGGCAAACCAGTCATACACAAGAAACATACACAGAGCACACTCAGGAGACTTGAAAGCTATACACCAGCTAACAACAAAGCTGTGCCCAAGCTAACAAGTCATGCACTGGAAACAAACACAGAGCACTAGCAAAGCTATACACAGGCTAACAAGCCACACGGTGCCTAAGCTGGCTAGTCTAAACAAACACAGAGCACTAGCAAAGCTATACACAGGCTAACAAGCCACACGGTGCCTAAGCTGGCTAGTCTAAACAAACACAAAGCACTAGCAAAGCTATACACAGGCTAACAAGCCACACGGTGCCTAAGCTATCTAGTCAAACATAGAAACTCACACAGAGCAAACACTGAAACAGTGTACAGAGCACTCTATACACCAGGGCCCTTAGATGAAATGCAAAGGCCCGGGCTGTAGTCTCTAAGTGATTAATAAAGCCCTTCCACACCAGAGGCACAGCTGCAGCAATCACCTTGCATCCAAACAGAGGCTTGACACACAGAGAAGTCAGCCCAGTGGGAGCCATCTTAGATACTGGCATAGAGGAGTCGGCGGCAGCCATCTTGGAAAAGGCATAGCCCACACAGGTGAGGTTCAGTAGGGCAATCAGCACACAGAGCCAGAGAGAAACTAAGACAGAGACAGACACAGAGACAAGCAGAAGCCAGCACAGCCACTGACTCCCAGAAACAGGGTAAGTCTGAGGGTGGTCACGGCCACAGACGTAACACTAACCTACAAATGTACTCGATCTGCAGCCCCTCCTTACCTATCAACCCTCATCTCCCCTTACGTTCCTACACGTAACCTCCGCTCTCAAGACAAATCCCTCCTTTCAGTACCCTTCTCCACCACCGCCAACTCCAGGCTCCGCCCTTTCTGCCTCGCCTCACCCCACGTGTGGAACAAACTCCCCGAGCCCATACGTCACGCCCCCTTCCTACCCATCTTCAAATCTTTGCTTAAAGCCCACCTCTTCAATGTCACCTTCGGCACCTAACCTCTACACCTCTACCCAGGAAATCTAGACTGCCCAACTTGACATTCTGTTCTTTAGATTGTAAACTCATTTGAGCAGGGACCGTCCTTCTTTGTTTATTTTGTACAGCGCTGTGTAACCCTAGTAGTGCTCTAGAAATGTTAAGTAGTAGTAGTAGATTCCGTTATCGGCGAAAACCAATGTCAGCCATCTCTAAGGGTGGCCCAAATGTTGAGATTTAGCCGGCGCCAACCGTATTATCGAAACGAAAGATGGCCGCCCATCTTTTTTCAATAGTACGGTCGGGTACGCCGCTTTACGGGGCCGTCATTATAGATGGCCGCCCTTATAGATGGGCGCCCCCGTTCAATTATGCCCCTCCATGTGAGAGAAATGCAATACTGTGCAAGTAAATTAAAATGTCACTTGCATTATAAAGGCTTATAACGTTCATAACTTTGTTTTAGATATCTGTGCTTCTTAGTACACCTGCTATACCTTGTTGGAAGTGAATTTTCTGCATGTGTATGTCCTTCACCCCCTTGATGAATGTCCACAGTATTGGACGATGACATTGTAAAACTGCATGCAGCCCGATATGCCACTTTTGTACGGTGCAGAGTCCTGGAATCGTTTGAGGATATGCACGCAGATAAGTGTTTGTTATCTCCATTGCAGTAAATGAGCAAACTTCTACTGAGAGTTTATTGGTCACATTTTATGAACAAGGTGGCATTTTCAGTTTGACACAAAAGAAGTAAGAAGAACACTGTAAGCATAAAAAAAACATATATATAAAAATTGACAAGGATGGCAGGGGGCTGTCTATGATTATAATTGTCACATTGATCAGGCATATCAAATTGTTGAAAATCTATTTGTCTTGGTGACTGTATGAGACTCCCCCTTATCATAATTATTTGGTGACCAGTTGATTGTAGTTCTACCATTCGGTTGGGGGTATACACATACATTTGTGGTACAGCATCACCAGTGTATCCTAAAAATAAGCAGTGGATTTTCCCCAAGTCCATTTTAATAATGGTCTATGGACTTTTCCTTTAGGAAGCCATCCAAACCTTTTTAAAACCCCGCTAAGCTAACTGCTTTTAATAAATTCTCTGGCAATGAATTCCAGAGTTTAATTACACGTTGAGTGAAGAAATAATTTCTCCGACTCGTTTTATATTTGCTACTTTGTAGCTTCATTGCATGCCCCCTAGTCCTAGTAGTTTTGGAAAGAGTGAACAAGAAATTCATGTCTACCCGTTCCACTCCACTCATTATTTTATATACCTCTATCATATCTCCCCTCAGCTGTCTTTCTCCAAGCTGAAGAGCCCTAGCCGCTTTAGCCTTTCCTCATAGGGAAATCTTCCCATCCCTTTTATCATTTTCGTTGCCCTTCTCTGTACCTTTTCTAATTCCACTCTTTTTCGAGATGCGGCACCCAGAATTGAACAATATTCGAGATGCGGTTGCACCATGGAGCGATACAAGGGCATTATAATGCCCTCATTTTTGTTTTCCATTCCTTTCCTAATAATACCTAACATTCTATTTGCTTTCTTTGCTGCCATCGCACACTGAGCAGAGGGTTTCAATGTATCATCAACGATGATGCCTAGATCCCTTTCCTGGTTGGCGACTCCTAATGTGGAATCTTGAATTACATAGCTATAATTTGGGTTCCTCTTTCCCATATGCATCACTTTGCACTTGCTCACATTAAACGTCATCTGCCATTTAGATGCCCCGTCTCTCAGTTTCATAAGGTCTTCTTGTAATTTTTTACATTCCTTTTGCAATTTAATAACTTTGAATAATAGTGGGATGCAAGAATGCATAAATAAAATAAAATAAGGCTCTCAGACTATAATAGAAGGAAAAAGAAGAAAACTGCTAGGTGCATGTTTGAAGTTGCTGCACTATCTCCTACCAAGGGATTGATTTCTTTTCTTCTTCTTTTTTTTTTTTTTGAGTTGTGGCTGATGTGATAATTAGCGAGGATGCTGCCATTTTCTGACTCATATGCTAGTGAGGAAGAATTGTTTAAAAGCCGGATTCTGAGTGCTATGACTGAACTCCAAACTTGATCCTGTGATCATTCTGTCTAAAATAGTTTGCTGCTACTTTAAGATTTGTTCTTCATGAGATCAAGAGGACTGTGGTTTCTCTCAGGAGTAATGTCTACAAATGGATTCATTTTTTTACTTTATATTTATTGAAATTTAATTATAATAACAAGCAATCAAAAACTTGCTACCGAAAAGAAGTTTAAGATAGAAAATATAATCAAGAAATGTCAAAGAACTATCAAAATCTCCAAAAATTTCCCCAGTCCTCAATTATGGGGAAGAATCAATCCAAAAAACCAACAAAAAAGATAATAAAGCAATAGACATGAGATCTAAACAAATAGCACAGAAATATTTTGAGAAACCAGGGTCCCAGCCACAGCATCATGAGAGGAAGCTGGAAGCAATCCACACTGGAGAGATTTAGAACAACAAAAGCTGTTAACTGTTGAGGATCATAAAAAATATAACAACGCCTCTAACTTCAACACAGCAGTTTTCAACAATAAAAATTGTTGCCTCCTTTTCTGCATATCTTTAGACACATCTGGAAATAACTGCACTTTAGCATTCATAAAGTTTGTATCCTTTGTATAAAAAAACATCCTGAGTAACCAGTCTCTGGTCGGAGTCTAGAACACATTATCAAAAGTGTAGCCACCACAGGATCCGAGTCAGATCTTTGAAGGAAACAAGTGGTCTACATTGTTCATCTCAAGGGAAAAGGCCCATTCTACGTCCTCTACACCCTCTTTCCTCTTCGCTCGTGGAAGATAATAAGTTCTGGATACCAAAGGAACAGAGACTACAGGCACTTTCAAAATTGTTGTCGCAAACATTTTATACATGTCCAAAGCTGATATTGCTGGCACTTTTGGAAAGTTTATAAATCTTAAGTTCTTCTATTTGAATTATCCAATGCCTCCAACTTACGATGACTTTTCTACAGGGCCGCTGAAAGACTGGGCTGGGCCCAGGGCAAGGCCACCCCCGGGGCCCCGCCCCTGAGGTCATCGCAGTGCCGCAATCCCCACCCTTCCCCCTCCGTCCACCACCGGGCCGGGCCCTCTGCATTGAAATCATCACAGCGCCTCACCTGTCACCTCGCTCTGCGACTGAAAGCGCAGCAGCAGCAGATCGGATTCGCCTCTCTTTGGGTCTTCCCTCCCTGTGTCCCGCCCTTGCGGAAGTTACATCAGACGAGGGCGGGACACAGGGAGGAAAGGCCCGAAGGGAGGCAAATCTGATCTGCTACTGCTGCCCTGGTGCTCCTCACATGCCAGGATACCAACTGGGCACCCTAGGGGGCACTGCAGTGGACTTCACAAATTGCTCCCAGGTGCATAGCTCCCTTACCTTGGGTACTGAGCCCCCTAAACCCCCCCCTAAAACCCATTCCCCACAACTGTACACCACTACCATAGTCCTTATGGATGAAGGGGGGCACCTATATGTGGGTACAGTGGGTTTTGGAGGGCTCACATTTACTATCACAAGAGTAGCAGGTGGGGGGGGGGGGATGGGCCTGGGTCCGCCTGCCTGAAGTGCACTGCACCCACTAAAAACTGCTCCAGGGACCTGGGTATGACATTTGAGGCTGGCATAGAGGCTGTAAAAAATGTTTTTTAATTTTTCTTTTGGGTGGGAGGGGGTTGGTGACCACTGGGGGAGTAAGGGAAGGTCATCCCCGATTCCCTCCGGTGGTCATCTGGTCAGTTCGGGCACCTTTTCGAGGCTTGGTCGTGAAAAAAAAGGGACCAAGTAAAGCCGACCAAATGCTCGTGAAGGACACCCTTCTTTTTTCCATTATCGGCCGAGGACGCTCATCTCTTAACCACACCCCCGTCCCGCCTTTGGTACACTGCTGACATAACCCCATGAACTTTGGTCGTCCCCGTGACGGAAAGCAGTTGAGGGCGCAAAAAAAACGGCTTTCGATTATGCTGATTTGGGTGACCTCGGGAAGGACGCCTATCTCCCGATTTGTGTTGGAAGATGGGCATCCTTCCCTTTCGAAAATAAGCCAGTTGGTACCAACCAGGGGCGTATCTGGAATCCGGCGGTAGGGGGGGCCACAGCCAGAGAGGGGGGGCACATTTTTGCCTCCCCCCCCCGCCGCCGCCTCTCTCCACCCCCTCCCCGCCGTCAACCCTCCCCCGCTGCTTACTTTTGCTGGCGCCGAGGTCCGACCCGCAATCTCCGTTTTTCGTCTTCCTCCGTGGCCATGCTTCCAGGAAGTAACGCTGCAGTGCTGATTCGTTGAATCCAGTTCGACGTCTGACGTCAGACGCCGAACTGGATTCAACGAATCAGCACTGCAGCATTACTTCCTGGAAGCATGGCCACGGAGGAAGACGAAAAACGGAGATTGCGGGTCGGACCTCGGCGCCAGCAAAAGTAAGCAGCGGGGGAGGGTTGACGGCGGGGAGGGGGGCCAGGGCGAAATCTGCGGGGGCCCAGGCCCCTGTGGCCCCACGCAGATACGCCCCTGGTACCAACATATCTATTATTATTCTCGTTTACCACAATGTCTGGTTTTCTTGTATCAAGCTTTTTATTTGTGAGAATAGAAATTAGGGCTGCTTTTCTGAAGTAGGCTGTGAAAACTGTAAGGCTGTTTATAGCTAATCTGCATGCTGTCTTGGATTCTTTAGGGGGTCTTTTACTAAAGGTTAGATCAAGTTATCTACAGCAGGTCCCATTTTATTCCTATGGGCCCTGCTACAGATAAATTGAGCTAATCTTTAGTAAAAGACCCACTTAATTTGTCATTTTTCAATTTGTATTTTGTATTTCTTATCTTTTAATTACTTTTTATTTAAAAAAAATTTTAGGGCTGCATTTTGATTAAAGTTTGCAATCGTCATTAATCACATGATTATTTACAATTGCACATTTTAATCGTGCAGGACATCAGAAACAGAAGGAAGCCTTTTGCGAGGAGGACCTCGGCTGGCGGGGGGGGTTGGGGTCCCCCGCCAGCAAAGGTAGGTGATGGCGGGTTGGCGGTGGGAGGGGGGGTCGAGCGGGTCATCGGCAGGGGGGGGGGCCAGGGCCAAATCTACGGGGGCCCAGGCCCCCCAGGCCCCACGTAGCTACTCCACTGGTAAAAGGGCCCCTAAAATAATGTGAAATACATCTTCTATGACTCAAATTCCTAAATTGTATTTAATAGATGTTTTGTGTGGACTACTACATATTGGCAGTGTGCAGTGATTGAAGATGATGCGGTCTGGGTTTCACTGTATAGCACATTATTTCTGAGCACACATCACATATATTTTTGATATATTTATTTTTATTTTATTTTTATATATAAGGTGTATTATTTGGGCTTTTGGTCCTGGTTTAAGATGTATGGTTCAGTAACATTTCTATAATATACCCAGCTATATAGGTCTTTTGGTTATAGGATTTAATGCTGGGATTTAGATTAAATGTTACATATAATCTCCTGATCTATTTTGCATTTATGCTTGATGTGTCAGAAGTGACCAATATCGGCCACTACCAGGATGACAGCCAGCTAAAGGTGTGGTACAAGAAAATCCGTATCTACACACAAGAAAAAAATGTCACCCTCTATCCCTACATCTTTTAATCTTTTCCCCCACCACAAACAACTTAGAAGACCCAGACAGGCATGTTCTTTACACAAGGAATCTCACCCACTAAAGAAATTTTGTGAGTTTAGAGAATGTGAAGACTTGCTCATAAGAACATAAGAATTGCCATACAGGATCAGACCAAACCCTGTATCCTGTTGTGACCAATCCAGGTTATAGCTTTAAGTACCTGGCAGGATCTCAAAAAGTAGATAGATTCCATTTTGCTTACTCCCGGGGATAAGTACTGGCTTTCCCCTAGTCTACTTTAATAACAGTTCATGGACTTTTCCTCCAGGAACATGTCTCAATCTTTTTAAAACCTAGATGACATCAGAATCCAAGATGACATCAGAATTGACTGTGTGAATAGGAGTTCTTTATTGCTTGCCTCAGTACTTTTTCTCTATGAACCCTGATAATTGGAATCTGGTTGGCAGCTTCTTATTATCTCTTTTGCACAATCCATGCCTTTTTTGGGCATTTTGGCAGTTCTGAAGCTAAGAATGGGCTCCAGCCCGGGTGATTTGCTATGCTTTAGTTTAAGAATTCAAAAATATTGGAAGGTAAAACACTAGTATACTAATGAAATTAGAAAGAATGTTTACCACAAGCCAATTGGACCATGGATATATTCCTTTCAATGAAATATAAATTTAAGCTTCAATTATCCAGGATGAGATTACATATTATCAAACGCCCCTCATTGGGCATCTCATAAGTACATAAGTACATAAGTATTGCCATTTTGGGACAGACCAAAGGTCCATCAAGCCTAGCATCCTGTTTCCAACAGTGGCCAATCCAGATCACAAATACCAGGAAAGATCCCAAAAAAGTACAAAACATTTTATACTGCTTATCCCAGAAATAGTGGATTTTCCCCAAGTCTAATTTAATAATAGTCTATGGACTTTTCCTTTAGGAAGCCATCCAAACCTTTTTTAAACCCCACTAAACTAACCGCCTTTATCACATTCTCCGGCAACAAATTCCAGAGTTTAATTACATGTTGAGTGAAGAAAACTTTCCTCCATTCGTTTTACATTTACTACTTTGTAGCTTCATTGCATGCCCCTAGTCCTAGTATTTTTGGAAAGCGTAAACAGACGTTTCACGTCTAGCTGTTCTACTCCACTCATTATTTTATAGACCTCTATCATATCTCGTCTCAGCCGACTTTTCTACAAGCTAAAGAGCCCCAGCCGCTTTAGCCTTTCCTCATAGGGAAGTAGTCCCATCCCCTTTATTATTTTCGTCGCCTTTCTCTACACCTTTTCTAATTCCACTATATCTTTTTTGAGATGCGGCGACCAGAATTGAACACAATATTCGAGGTGCGGTCGCACCATGGAGCAATACAAAGGCATTATAACGTCCTCATTTTTGTTTTCCATTCCTTTCCTAATAATACCTAACATTCTATTTGCTTTCTTAGCCACCTCAGCACAATGAGCAGAAGGTTTCAACATATCATCAACGACGACGACACCTAGATCCCTTTCTAGGTCGGTGACTCCTAACGTGGAACCTTGCATGACGTAGCTATAATTCGGGTTCCTCTTTCCCACATGCATCACTTTGCACTTGCTCACTTTAAACGTCATCTGCCATTTAGACGCCCAGTGTTGTAAGGTCCTCTTGTAATTTTTCACAATCCTCCCGCGATTTAATGACCTTGAATAACTTTGTGTCATCAGCAAATTTAATTGCCTCACTAGTTACTCCCATCTCTAGGTCATTTATAAATATGTTAAAAAGCAGCGGTCCTAGCACAGACCCCTGGGGAATCCCACTAACTACTCTTTTCCATTGAGAATACTGACCATTTAACCCTACTCTCTGTTTTCTATCGTTTAACCAGTTTTTAATCCACAATAGGACAGTACCTCCTATCCCATGATAGGAGGTACTGGGGAAAACACAAAGGAATCTTGTTTAGAAGAAATGGTTCCACGGAATCTTAGCGGAGATTGGGTGGTGACACCGGTAATTGGGAAACAAAATGGGAGCTGGGCAGACTTCTACAGTCTATGCCCTGATTGTGACTGAATAGATAGGGATGGGCTGGAGTGTAAATTTTAAGGGGCTTCGACGTTAGCTTCTGAACTTAGTACAAGAACAGTGCTGGGCAGACTTCTACGGTCTGTGCCCTGAGAAAGGCAAGGACAAATCAAACTCAGGTATACATATAAAGTATCACATACCATGTAAATGAGTTTATCTTGTTGGGCAGACTGGATGGACCGTACAGGTCTTTATCTGCCGTCATTATAAAAGTCTGTACCATTTTGCCTGGCACCGACGTCAGACTCACCGGTCTATAATTTCTCGGATCTCCTCTCCAATCTTCCTGTACCATGCTCAATTTTAAGGATAAGTTACATATTACTAACAGTAGCTCTGCAAGCTAATTTTTCAGTTCTATCAGTACTCTGGGATGAATACCATCTAGTCCTGGAGATTTGCTATTCTTCAATTTGTAGAACTGCCCCATTACATCCTCCGCGTTTATAGAGAATTCATTCAGTTTCTCCAACTCATCAGCTTTGAGTACCATTTCTGGCACTGGTATCTCTCTCAAATCTTCCTCGGTGAAGACCGAAGCAAAGAATTCATTTAATCTCTCCACTATGGCTTTGTCTTCCCTGATCACCCCTTTTACCCCTCGGTCATCTAGCGGTCCAACTGATTCTTTTGCCGGCTTCCTGCTTTTAATATACCTTTAAAATTTTTTTACTATCAGGCTTATTTTCGAAAGAGAAGGGCGCCCATCTTTTGACACAAATCGGGAGATGGGCGTCCTTCTCCCAGGGTCGCCCAAATCGGCATAATCGAAAGCTGATTTTGGGCGTCCTCAACTGCTTTCCGTCTCAGGGACGACAAAAGTTCCCGGGGGCATGTCGGAAGCATAGCAAAGGCGGGACTGGGGCGTGCTTAAGACATGGGTGTCCTCAGCCGATAATGGAAAAAAGAAGGGCGTCCCTGACAAGCACTTGCTGACTTTACTTGGTCAATTTTTTCTTGCGACCAAGATTCAAAAATGGTGCCCGAACTGACCAGATGACCTCCGGAGGGAATCGGGGATGACCTCCCCTTACTCCCCCAGTGGTCACTAACCCCTACCACCCTCAAAAAAAATTTTTTTAAATATTTTTTGCCAGCCTCAAATGTCATACCCAGCTCCCTGACAGCAGTATGTAGGTCCCTGGAGCAGTTTTAGTGGGTGCAGTGCACTTCAGGCAAGCAGACCCAGGCCCATCCCCCCCTACCAGTCACACTTGTGGTGGTAAATGTGAGCCCTTCAAAACCCACCAGAAACCCACTGTACCCACATGTAGGTGCCCCCCTTCATCCCATTGGTCTATAGTAGTGATGTACAGTTGTGGGTAGTGGGTTTTGGGGGGCTCAGCACACAAGGTAAGGGAGATATGCACCTGGGAGCAATTTCTGAAGTCCACTGCAGTGCCCCCTAGGGTGACCGGTTGGTGTCCTGGCATGTCAGGGGGACCAGTGCACTACAAATGCTGGCTCCTCCCATGACCAAATGGCTTGGATTTGGTCGTTTCTGAGATGGGCGTCCTCGGTTTCCATTATTGCTGAAAACTAGGGATGACCATCTCTAAGGACGACCATCTCTAAGGTCGACCTAAATGCTGAGATTTGGGCGTCCCCAATCGTATTATCAAAACGAAAGATGGACGCCCATCTTGTTTCATCTTGTTTCGATAATATGGGTTTCCCCGCCCCTTCGCAAGGACGTCCTGCGAGGAAGCCCTCAGGAAAACTTGGGCGCCCTGTTTGATTATGCCCCTCCACATGTTTTTGCCTCCAATGCTATCTTTTTTCAAAGTCCCTCTTAGCCTTCCTTATCAGTGCTTTGCATTTGACTTGCCAGTCCTTATGCTGTTTCTTATTATTTTCAGTCGGTTCCTTCTTCCATTTTCTGAAGGATTTTCTTTGAGCTCTAATAGCTTCCTTCACCTCACTTTTTAACCAATGCCGGCTGTCGTTTGGTCTCTTTAGTTTGCCATTTTGCTTTTTGCTATTCTTTAATTTGTCATTCTGCCCTATTACATCTTCCTGGTTCCCTGAGATTTCTGTCCCTCTCCGAATTGTCATCAGTTTCTCATAAACGTGTCTGTCTGCTATAGTCTTGCTCTCCTGAATACCTCTTTACCCTTCAATCATCTAATGGTGCAAATGACTCCCTCATAGGCTTCTTATTTCAAATGTAGCTGATTAAATTTTTATTATGAGAGTTAGCTTCTGTGGCAAGCTTCTTTTCAAACTCTCTTTTTGTCTGCCTTATCAATGCTTTGCAGATAACCTAACAGTGCTTATGCTGTTTCCTACTTTCTTAATTTGGATCTATTTCTATTTTTTGAAATATGGGACCAAATTCTATAAACGGTCCCTTAAAAATTGTTGCTGAAAAACCATGCACTTAGCATGATTCTATAAACTAAGCCTAAAGTTAAGTGTAGTTTATAGAATATGCTTAGCAGCCGCTCTTACTACTAAAATTTAGGCGCACCCCTTTAGGCCACCTAAAACTAGGCCTAAATACATGAGCCTAACTTAGGCACAGATCAGGTGTATTCTATAATAGTGCACATAGTTTTTTGAAATGCCTATGACCCACCTATGGCCATGCCCCCTTTTCGGCTGCGCGCATTAGAATTTACATGTACCACATTATAGAATATTCCTAGAAAGTTGTGCACATAAATCCTTAACAATTTACAAACTAGTTTTATGTTGCCTTTTCCTCCTGCCTGTGAATGGAACAGGCAGGGCTGCTGGGGGCAAAATTCCCTAGGCCCGGCCTCCAAGGGGGGGCTCAGGACCAGCACTGGCAAGCTTCTTCTTGATGTCTGCTTCCAGGTCTGTCCTCTCCTGCTCCTGTGTGATGCACAGGACCCAGATGATTGCAATAGCATGATATCACATTAATGCAATCATCTGGATCCTGACCCTTGGCACGGACAGGAGCAGGCACACAGGAAGTGGCTTGCCAGTGCCAGGCCCGGACCCCACCTTGGAGGCAAACACAGAAGGGTAAAGGGGTGGTGCGGCTTGCGGTAGTCTGGTTCTGGCCTGGGCCCGGCTATGTCTCTCAGCGGCCCTGGGAACAGGACCTCTGACCTAATAGTTTAATGATATTTTCTTTCACCTGCAACCTCTGTGTGGCTGTGTCTTACCTGTGCTCTGGGCCCACCCTTGTTTACATTACCACACCTCCCTTCTGAAAATTAAATGCTAGCACAGTAGATTTCATTAGTGCCCTCCCTCCAGTTAGTAAATCAAATCTGGTCACTGTGGAGTCATTTCTATAACTGGGTGCCTCCATTTAAGAGCCCGAAGGGTATACAGTAGGAGCCCAAATATATTTCAGACCACTATTCAGAAAGGACCTAGACGTTTGATGACAGGTGCAGTCCAGGGTAAATCTAGACGGAAGCCTTAAGTTATGTGATCCTGGATAACTTGTTCAAAAAGGCATACCCTATCGACCCAACTTAAGTGCCTAAACCTTGCAACACAATGAAACCAAAGCTTGCAATAGACTCTGCACAGCTCTTCCTCTCTACGATTCCCCAATGTGTCTATAACACATGAACCTTATTCGACCACAACAACTCTTTGTATTTGTTTCTCTACCGGAGATGGCGAACGCCTCTACGGTACAATGTAAGCCGCATTGAGCCTGCAAATAGGTAGGAAAATCTGGGATACAAATGTAATAAATAAATAAATAAATAAATAGAGGAAAGTAGATGACTACTTTCCTTTATAGCATATGAGCCTAATTGGCTGTTAATGTGCCTAACCTTTAGGTGGTTGTATTTCTGCCAGCCTTAGAACTGTTGTAAGCAGGGGCGTAGCCAGACGTCGGCAGGAGGGGGGGTCCAGAGCCCGAGGTGAGGGGGCACATTTTAGCCCCCCCGGGCGGCGCCGACCCCCCCCCCCCCGCCACCAACTTTGACATCCCCCCCCCGCCGATGACCCTCTCGACCCGCCCCCTCCCGCTGCCAACACTCCCCCGCTGCCGCTGTTGCTTACCTTTGCTGGCGGGGGCATATGTGCAGGATGTCAGACTCAGAAACAGATCGAAGCCTTGCGCCGGAAGAAGAGGACCTCGGCTGGCGGGGGTTGGGGTCCCCCGCCAGCAAAGGTAGGTGATGGCGGGTTGGCGGTGGGAGGGGGGGTCGAGAGGGTCATTGGCAGGGGGGTCCAGGGCCAAATCTACGGGGGCCCAGGCCCCCGTGGCCCCACGTAGCTACGCCACTGGTTGTAAGGGTGAGCAACTAAGTGCGACACATAAGCGTGTAACTTACCCCCCCCCCCCTTGCAAATACATGCTATGTAAGTTAAGCAGGGACTTGTGGAATAGCACTTAGGCACCATGCTAGCATCTATGCACATAAATGCCAGTATTCTATACATTTACCCTTGTAACACACATGCAAATGTGAGCACATAGGTTTTAGAATTGCCCTGTTTATGATTACTTTTGCCAAGTGGCCCCCATACCATTCCCTCTTGCACCAAATACTGTATTCTACTGATGGCTTGGTCTAAAATAGATCCCCCTGACATCAGTTCCTGAACCAGCTGCTCCATGACACAGTCATTTATTTCATTTAAAAATTTTACCTCTCTAGCATGTCCTGATGTGATATTTACCTAGTCAGTATTGGTATAATTGAATGAGGTTAGCATTTTATTTTCTACCTGTTCTTTCTGGCTAAGCAGATGGTAGCACATCCCCACTGCTAATCTTTTCCCTTTATCACATGGAATTTCTATTTCATGGTACATTTTATATTTTGCAGAACTTGAATTCTTTTTTTTTTATTTGTATTTTTTTTTTATCTTTATTTTTATTATTCCTTTTTACATACTACAAAGTAATAAATGCAATATACCAATTTTACGTGCTCAGATGTAAATCCAAACTCGTTGTAATAGATTATCCAGCCTAACCTATTATAACCATCAACTATGAGGAGAGTAATGGGCCCTAATTGCCACGACCAAAAATCAGCCATCTCAGTGAAAAGTACCGTTAGAAAGAATGCATCATTTACATTACATTGCAGTTAAGTCTTAGGCCACAAATACCCAAATTAGTTCAGTGAGGCTTACAGACAAAGAAATAGGGCAAACCCTAGAGCATACATAATATATAAATAACCAAGCTATTAGCAGCTATTAAGATCAAGCCATTAAACTCATCACGTACGTTTTTTGACTTAGGAAAAACCAGTCCTAAACCTTATATAAGATCAAAGCCATAATTGACATAGTTCAGCATAAAGCAAAGTTTTTTTATATGACCAAGTTTTTGAAAAATCATATAGTTAGACTCATGGGACTAGATTCTATATGTGGTGCCTGACAAATCGGTGCTGAAAATTTTTCCACCTAGGCATATTCTGTAAACCAAGCCTAGATTTAGGCGTGGTTTATAGAATATGCCTAGCCGGTTTATAGAATATGCCTCGTGGCCAGGCCTGCACCTAATTCTAGGCACATCCATTTATGCCAGGTAAAACTTGGTGTAAATACCCGTGCCAAAGTTAGGTGTGGAACAGGTGTATTCTATAACCTTGTGTGACGATTTGCAGAATATGAATGCTCTGCCCATTCCATGCCTATGGCCATGCCCCCTTTTTGACAGCACGCATTAGAATTTACATGCACCACTTTACAGAATACACCTAGCAAGTTGTGTGCGTAAATTCTAATAAATTCCAGTGTCAATAATTGCTTGATAAGTGGCAATTATCAGTGCTAATTGGCTTGTTAAGTAATTAAATTGCACAAAGAAATCCAGAATATGACCAGATCTGCACTCACAATGTCAGTCGCGCTCAGTGCATTTTTTTCTAGCGAAAAAGGTGCCGGTACTCAAATGCAAGGCCACAGTTCTGGGGTGGGGTGATCACTGAGGGGACCCTCTTCATAATAGCCAGGCCCCTGCAAACAATCACAGAATCTATGACAAGGTAGAATTGGTGTGTAGAGCCTGAGATCATTCATTAAAACTTGGGGACCATGGGTCAATTTTAGTAGACAATGAAAAAGGTGCCGGTACTCAGTACCCCCAAGTACCCCTTCAAAAAAAGCCCTGGTCGCTATACAGAATCTAGGGGATAATATATATTCTCTGATAGCATATTCCATCTTTATGCCCCTTGATATGGAACAGTTAAAGAGAATTCTGTCTTATAAATTATGCATTGAGGTGAAGGAAGCTGGAGTATCAAATAATGTTTGGCATTGATAATGCAATTCTTGCTAAGTATGGAAATTAAATTCACCATATACTGTGGTGCTTGGCCATATAAAATTAAGAAGACCAAACAGACATACTTCGTATTGTTAGTTGAATACTTTTACTGCTGTAATTGCCTGTTGCTCATGTTTGATATATTCTTACTGTGCACTGCCTTGAGTGAATTCCTTCAAAAAGGCGGTAAATAAATCCTAATAAATAAATAACTTAAAAATTGACCGTACCTCCATCAGAAGTCAGTGGAGTTTACAAAGCAATGGCCTGGCACTTTCAAATTTAGTAGTTTTACACATCAGTTGTGCTGCTGTGTTCTGTAATGTCTGTAGTCAACGTCAGATAAATGTGTGAATCCAACAAATATAATGTTGCCATTATAAGTGTCTGTATTATAAATTGAAATACACTGGATTCAGAAAATGCCTTAACTTCCACAATAATTTAAGCACCTTTGTTGTTAATAGCTGTACAAGGGATTTAAAATTTAATGAGCTATCTAATGCTATCCCCAAGATTTTCAATTATGATTCCAGCTTATAACTTACACCATTAAGTACAAAACCACTAATTGAACACATCCAGCGAGGGTAACTTATAAGTTAGAAATTTTGTCTTATCAGTGTTCAACTTTAATTTAGATGTCATAGCCCAGGACTCTAAACATTGTAATCCCTGCCTAATTTTATTTATTTTTATTTATTTGTTGCATTTGTATCCCACATTTTCCCACCTATTTGCAGGCTCAATGTGGCTTACATTATGCCGTAATGGCAATCGCCATTCCGGAATGAGAAATACAGAGTGATATTACTTTTAAAGTACAGAGATAAAATAGGTCATAAGAAGTAAATATACAGTTCAATTCAGGCATTGAAGATCAAGGGTAAATGTAGAACATTCAACAGTAATAATGTGAATAAGTAAACAAATAAAAAGAGTTCAATGTTAACTTGTTTAGGTAAGGTTTTGATGTCTGGTCATTTAAGAGGGATCCTTTAGGTAAGTCTCTTTGAACAAGCGAGTCTTTAGTCATTTACGAAAGTCTGTCAAAACATGCATAGTTTTTGTGGCAGTTGGTAAAGCATTCCACAATTTTGTGCTGATATAAGAGAAGCCAGATGCATAAATTGATTTATATTTAAGTCCTTTGCAGCTGGGGTATTGGAGGTTCAAGAAAGTGCGTGATGATTTTTTTTAGGTATAATATCTTGGATCTCACCATCAAATTAAATATAAATAGTTATATCATCCGCCTAAGTGAAAGGGTGAGCTCCATTGCCTCCAATTTTGGGCCTGAAAGGCCCATTAGAATATTAAAAAGAATTGGAGACATTGGGGAGCCCTGGGGCACTCCATTCCACTACCAAGATAATTCATCTATCATTTTCACTTGGCAAGATCTTTTAATAAGAAAACCTCTAAACCAATGCAGCACTGTTCCTGTTATACCATAAAAGTCATTAAATTTAGCAATATGTTATGATCTACCAAGTCAAAATTATTTTATTTATTTATGACATTTGTATCCCACATTATCTCAAACAAGCTCAGGTTCGCTGTGGCTTACATTAAAGAAAAACATCAAAAATATGATAGTCAGATAATTAATTATAAAATTTTAACATATTAGGAACTGTGTGTTTGTCATGAAGCTAGATCGGTGTCACTAAAACTGTTCCCATTCGGAACCCACTTCTGAAGCCTGATTGAGAGTAATGAAGGATGTTATACTTGTTTAAGTATTCCACCAATTGTGTAGTCGCTACACCCTCCATTACATCATGAAGTACCAGGTGTGTTTTGTGATTCTTTTTGACTCAAAGTCCTCTTTAACATATAGCATCTCTCACCAATTGACCAAACCTTTTATTGTGATACTAGTTAAAAAAGGCCCGTTTCTGGAGCCAATGAAACGGGCGCTAGAAAGGCTTTCCTCTGGGCTCCCCACCCAACGCACCTTCATTGTTAGTGATGGCATTGCGCCACCGTGGCCGCCGTCGATGTGTGAATCTGGCCCCCCCACCCAACGCACCTTTGTCGTCAGTGGGTGGCCCATTGTGCCGCCCTGGCCGCCGTCGATGTGAGTGAATTGCTCCGCCCTCAACGTCATAACGTTTGACGCGAGGGCGGGGCCCCGAGACTGTGATTTTCGTGGCTTCAGAGCTTCGAACTTACGAACCTTGGCTTCAGTGACGTCAGACAATAGAACGTTGAGGGTGAGTTTTATATATATAGATAATTTGGACCCTTGTATCAGTGTCCCTTTGGTTATCCTCCAGATACCTATTCTTATTATATCTACCTCATTGCAGCAGTGCTATACATTCTAATCCTCCTGTATTATTTTTGTAAACTTCCATCATTTGTATACAAACAATTCAAAAGTGACATTTGTTCTTCCTGTGAATTTTCTTTCCTTGAATCCTGCTAGACCAGTCCAGACTGACAGGTTATGCCACCTTACCAGCAGCTAGAGGCAAAGAAGCTGAATTCACAATGACATCACCAAAATAAGAAGTGGTGCAGCCTATAACTAGTCAGTATGCGAATGCCAAAGCAAATATAAACAGAGTAAGACATATATACAAATAGCTCAGAATTTCTCAAAAGGAATCGTCTGCATTATCTCTATTCTTTTAACAAAGGCAACTGAGAACAAGGCAGATTCCTCTAGAGATTCCTACATGATCTTCCTGAATTGATACTAGACTGGTTTAGCAGAATTCACAGCAAGAAAACTAATAGATAACAACAAATCTCAGTTACGTTAAGCTATTTATGTAGTCCTATTTGGCCAGTTAAACTTAACCGGATAAGGCTGAATATTTTATTTATTGCATTTGTATCCCACATTTTCCCACCTATTTGCAGACTCAATGTGGCTTACAATGTGTCGTTAAGACAATTGCCTTACCAGATTAGATAACATTAGTATTGCATAGAGAACAGATAGACAAATATGAGAGGGTCACTTAATATCAGCACTTAAAAGGTTAAGTGCCAACTCTTCCCCAACTCTGTGCTCGGACTGCACACTCACTGATTAACCGGTTTCAGCTTAGGTGGTTAGTGCTGTTATTCAGCAGCACTATCTGGTTAAGTGCAGTTGAATTTCAATGGATAGCCCCACATAGGCCTTTCCCATAAATTACTTTGAATATTGGCCCCATTGTGTTTTGAAGAATGAGAAATATTCCTCGTTTTGGTGACCCCTAGTGGCATTCTCCAAGGATCCTCGTTTTTCCCAATTCTGTTTATCAGTTTTATGAGCTCTTTAGGTTCTATAATTGTAGATAGTGAGGAGGGTTCGTATTCTTATGCAGATGGAATTTTGGTACTAGGGTCACCAGAATAATGCATTTGCAAAAATCTCAAATGGTATTAAGAAGATTAAATATTGGGCTTTCACTTATTTATTAAAGCTAAATGCCAATAAAGCAAAGGTCATGGATAGGATATGGATTAGTCCTTTTTCTGTAAAAATTACTTCTAGAATTCTGGGGTTTATTCTAGATTTATCATTATTATTTGAACCTCAGATTAATAATTTATTTAGGAAAGTTTTTTTTTTAACTTAAATAACTCAGGATAGTTCACTCATATGTTTATGAAGAACATTTTGCTCTGTTAGTACAGTCCTTAATATTTTCTCAGTTGGATCATTTTTTGATGTATTCTGGAATTACCTTTAAACTGCAGCGAAAGTTCCAGTTGTTGCAGAACGCAGTAGTCAGGATGATTTTTAAATTTAAAATCTATGACAGAGCATCACCGCTGTTGCTAAGGCTTCCAGTACAGGCTTACACCATCATCAAAGTTGCTTGCCTGATATGTAAGGCTCTGTAAGGTTTGGGTCTGAACATCTGACTCATTAACTAGGGTGTTCATCTTGTGCCCAGATCTACTGTTCATCAGACCACAGTTTATTAAACTTTCCTTCCAAGATTTACGGGTTAAACAGGTTTTAGAGAGTTTCTTCTCTTTCCAAGCAACTTACATTTGCAATAGCTTTCCATTAAGCAGCAGCCATTGTACCTCAAGTATCACAAACATCTAAAAATGCTTCTTCTTTTTTTTATTAGAAATATTTGACACAGGATAAATGTTAATTATTGTATTGATCTTAATATTATTTCTAATTAATGTGATTTTTTAAATGATTATTTGGTCATTTCATTCTAAACCATTTTGAACCATATATGGAAATAAGTACATTAAAAATGCTCTAGATCAGATTAGATTACATTATACTGGTGATGTTACTGTAAAATTCAGCTTCTCTGCCTCCATCTGCTGGTAAGATGGCATATAACCATCAGTCTGGACTGGTCTAGTAGGATGAACAGGAAGTATAATTATTTTTTTTTTAAATTTACAACCTGGTCAACAGTTAACTGTCTGCCCTTTGCATAAAGGTTTCTGGGTTACTTTTGCCTTTATTGCAACCTCTCTATCGGGATGTTGTAACTTCCCTGTTTTATTAGAATTGTTTGGAGACACATCACTCCGAACCATACACTCCTGAGTGACTACTGGCTTCCCTCATAATCTAGTTTAAAAGCTGCTCTATCTCCTTTTTAAAGGTTAATGCCAGAAGTCTATTTCCACCCTTGTAGAATCCCTCCTTTCAGTAAAGGTTTCTCCTTCCCCAAAATATTGCCCAGTTCCTAAAAACCTAAAGCCCTCTTCTAAGCACAATTATTTCAACCATGCATTGAGACTGCAGAGCTTTTTTGCTCTTTGCCTCTGGGGTCCCTTGCATATACCCCTCATTCTGTGACAGGTTGCTTAAAGTTAGGTGCCAATTGCTCGTGTAAGTTATAGAATACTAGCATTTACACATTAGACTGTTATAGTTATGCATGTTAATTGCTAGTTGGGTACTAAGCAGTATTCTATAACTTTAGCATACAACCTGTTGAGTTTTTCTATCCATGTCAGAAAAGAGCCTGTTGCTGTAACAGTCAACATTCAGCAAATGTCCTTCTGTTTCTTTATCCATGAAAACTAACAGAAACTACCTAAGATTCCTGTGGTACTGCAACAATGATATCATTAACAAGACGTTGACTACAGAATGTGAGTCCATGTCTTTGGCAACAAGCCCACCAGCTGCAGTGGCCATCTTTGGACTCATGAAAACAGCACAAGAAGGAGATACTCCTTGGCACAGATGCCAGCCATTTTGTAGAAAGAGACTTTTAGGTGGATAATGAAGTTCCTACCTATGAAAGAAGCAGCCATTGACCTGCTAGAAAGAATGCAGGCAATGTTGGCTGAGGCCACTCTGAGACTCCACAACATAGCCTCCAACAGTGGTGAAATGAGGAGAATATTCTCCTTGGAACACCACACTAAAAAACTTAATAAACTTGGAAGTAAGAGTCGATATGCCTCCACTTCAGAACAGCTTTGGACAAAGTTGAATTGAACTGCATTGAGTTGCATTGAATTTCCAAGTATAACACCAGTGGCGGTCGCAAAACACTGATCTGCCACTGGCTGAATATCGGGTCCCCTAGGCTTCATTTCCCATTCTGGCATCATTTATGCTTCTTGGCTGGCTATATAGACAGCCAAGCACCTTGTTACTTCTTGTGGCAGTATTTATGAATCTCTCTGGGCTACTCTGTAGCTTTTACTCAACTGTAATCTCAATTTAGGGGTGTGAAGGTGATCTCTCTAGTTCCTCCCTTCTTCTGTTGTTTACTGGGTAGCAGGAAGCCCCCTGTGTACTAATCTCGGTAGCAGTCCAGTAACTAGTATCCAAAAAGTGGAAATGTGTTCCCTGAGTGCTATGTGTTTTCCCTTGTGGAAAATGTTAAGGATAAATCCCTGGATGGATGAATTATCCCCAAGTTTTTCAGGGTGGTAGGCACTCACTGGCTTCCTTGCCTCCAACTTACAATCCCTTCCCTGATTGGGTCTTTTATGATTGCAGTTTCTCACCATGCTTTCTTTGGACTCGGTCCAGTCCAGTCTCCCCATTACCAGACTTCTCCTCTGCAGGACATCAGACTCACAGAAACAGAAGCCTGCCCTTGCAGATCAGCAATGGTGCCGCGCCGGAGAAGAGGACTTCAGCTGGCGAGGGTTGGGGACCCCGCCAGCAAAGGTACCCGACGGCAGTGGGGGAGGGGCGGCGGTGGAGGGGGGGTCAAAGGGGTTGGCGGCGGGGGGGGGGGCAGGGCCAAATCTACGGGGCCCCATGCCCCCATGGCCCCACGTAGCTACGCCCCTGGTACAGTGTTAGCGTATTTTATTTTACATGGTGTTCTGATAAAAGAAGTGCACTCACTCAAAGATGATAGTGCTTCAAGACAGAAGGTTTCTTCACCTACAGGATGATATGTTCCTACTGTCTGCTGTCCTTAAAATCTGATAGCACTTAAATGTTAGAAGAGTGTAAGTAGGATACAGGAGTTGATATTCAGCCGGTCACTGCTGGCGTTATCTCCAGTATTCAATGCCAGGCTATGTCCAGGCTCAGGTAGTGAACAATCAGGTTTATGCGGCTAGATATCTCTTATCTGGTTAAGTGCGATATTCAGCACTTAACTGCCTAAGCAAAACCAGATAAAAATAAGATTGTATTTTATGCATCCGGTTTGTTCGGTTAACTTAGGTGGTTAAATGCTGAATATCAGCGCTTAACCGCATGAGTGCCCACACTGCTCCCAGACTGCCTACAAAATAGTTGGCTGTCAGTTTGGCAGTTAGTACTGATATTCAGTGGCAACAACCAGTTAAATGCTGCTGAGTATCAGCAGTTAGCCAGTGGCGTTCCTAGGCTGGCTGACACCCGGGGCAGATCGCCGATGCCCCCCCCCCCCGGCGAAATTACATCCCCCCCTGGGTGCAGCGCGACCCCCCCCCCCCCCGGGTGCATTTTACCTGCTGGGGGGGGGGGTGCCGCGCGCCTGTCGGCTCAGAGTCCGCTTGTTCCCTGCTGCTCCCTCTGCCCCAGAACAGGAAGTAACCTGTTCTGCGCAGAAGGAGCCGCAGGGAGGGAACGAGCGGACTCGGCCAACAGGCGCATGGCACCCCCCCCCCCAGCGGCGTGCACCCGGGGCAGACCACCCCCACCACCCCCCCTTGGTACACCACTGCAGTTAGCCTCGCTTTCTGGCTGGTTAAATTGCTTTGAATATCAACCCTATAGTGTTTATATATTCAGCTTATCAACTCATTAGTGAACCATATAAAGCCTTAAGGTAATCCAGCTGTAAATTCTGTTGGAAGGATACTGTTTTTCCAGTGTGGGACCAGGCTGCTGGCATCGGCGTTTAAGAAGGAGATAGAGCAGCTTTTAAACTAGAAATGGGGGGAAGGCCGACAGTCGCTCAAAAGAGCATGGTTCGGGATAAGGTATCTTTCAAAGATATCACCATAACAGGGAAGATAGAGTATCCTGATAGTGAGGTTGCAAAAGAGATTGTAGTAGATCGGGTATCTTTAAATAACAATAAAAATCAGACAAAAGATTGCCAATTAATACTGTCAAGTACTAAGCATGATGTACTTAGGAACAACAAACATAGTTTGAAATGTCTATATGCGAATGCCAGGAGCCTAAGAAATAAGATGGGGGAGTTGGAATATATTGCACTAAATGAAAAATTAGATATAATAGGCATCTCTGAGACCTGGTGGAAGGAGGATAACCAGTGGGACACTGTCATACCGGGGTACAAATTATATCGTAGTGATAGGGTGAATCGGATTGGTGGAGGGGTAGCATTGTATATTAACGAGAGCCTTGAATCAAATAGATTGAAAATTCTGCAGGAAACAAAACACTCCTTGGAATCACTGTGGATTGAAATTCCATGTGCAAAGGGGAAAAGGATAGTGATAGGAGTGTACTACCGTCCACCTGGCCAGGACGAACAGACGGATGCGGAAATGTTAAAGGAAATCAGGGACGCAAACAAACTGGGCAACACAATAATAATGGGGGATTTCAATTACCCGCATATAGACTGGGTTAATGTAACATCTGTACACGCAAGGGACATAAGATTTCTTGATGAAATCAAGGACAGCTTCATGGAACAGCTAGTTCAGGAGCCGACAAGAGAAGGAAAAATACTAGACTTAGTCCTTAGTGGTGCTCATGATCTAGTGCAGGGGGTAACGATACGAGGGCCGCTTGATAACAGTGATCATAATATGATCGGTTTTGATATTGGCATTGAAGGAAGTGAAACTAGGAAATCAAGTACGCTAGCGTTTAACTATAGAAAAGGTGATTACGACAAAATGAGAAAAATGGTGAAAAAAAGACTGAAAGGAGCAGCTCGCAGAGTAAAAAACTTGCATCAGGCGTGGATGCTGTTTAAAAACACCATCCTGGAGGTTCAGGACAAATATATTCCACGTATTAGAAAAAAGGGAAAAAAGACTAAACGTCAGCCGGCGTGGCTAAACAGTAAGATAAAGGAAATCATTAGAGCCAAAAAACAATCCTTCAGAAAGTGGAGAAGAGAACCAACTGAAAGTAACAGGATAGATCATAAGGAATGCCAAGCCAAATGCAAAGCGGAGATAAGGAGGGCAAAAAAGGACTTTGAGAAGAAATTAGCGTTGGAAGCAAAAATACATAGTAAAAATTTTTTTAGATACATTAAAAGCAGGAAACCGGCCAAAGAGTCGGTTGGGCCGCTGGACGAAAATGGTGTTAAAGGGGCGATCAAGGAGGACAAAGCCGTAGCGGAGAAATTAAATGAATTCTTTGCTTCGGTCTTCACCGAGGAGGATTTGGGGGGGACACCGGTGCCGGAAAGAATATTTGAAGCGGGGGAGTCGGAGAAACTAAACAAATTCTCTGTAACCTTGGAGGATGTAATGGGTCAGTTCAGCAAGCTGAAGAGTAGTAAATCACCGGGACCTGATGGTATTCATCCCAGAGTATTAATAGAACTAAAAAATGAACTTGCGGAGCTACTGTTAGAAATATGCAATCTGTCCCTAAAATCGAGTGTAGTACCGGAAGACTGGAGGGTAGCCAATGTTACTCCGATTTTTAAGAAGGGTTCCAGAGGAGATCCGGGAAATTATAGACCGGTGAGTCTGACGTCGGTGCCGGGCAAGATGGTGGAGGCTATTATTAAGAATAAAATTGCAGAGCATATACAAAAACATGGACTGATGAGACAAAGTCAGCACGGATTTAGTGAAGGGAAGTCTTGCCTCACCAATCTAATGCATTTTTTTGAGGGGGTAAGCAAACATGTGGACAATGGGGAGCCGGTTGATATTGTATATCTGGATTTTCAGAAGGCGTTTGACAAAGTGCCGCACGAAAGACTCCTGAAGAAATTGCAGAGTCATGGAATCGGAGGTAGGGTATTATTATGGATTAAGAACTGGTTGAAAGATAGGAAGCAGAGAGTAGGATTGCGTGGCCAGTATTCTCAGTGGAGGAGGGTAGTTAGTGGGGTCCCGCAGGGGTCTATGCTGGGTCCGTTGCTTTTTAATGTATTTATAAATGACCTAGAGATGGGAATAACTAGTGAGGTAATTAAATTCGCCGATGACACAAAATTATTCAGGGTCGTCAAGTCGCAGGAGGAATGTGAACGATTACAGGAGGACCTTGCGAGACTGGGAGAATGGGCGTGCAAGTGGCAGATGAAGTTCAATGTTGACAAGTGCAAAGTGATGCATGTGGGTAAGAGGAACCCGAATTATAGCTACGTCTTGCAAGGTTCCGCGTTAGGAGTTACGGATCAAGAAAGGGATCTGGGTGTCGTCGTCGATGATACGCTGAAACCTTCTGCTCAGTGTGCTGCTGCGGCTAGGAAAGCGAATAGAATGTTGGGTGTTATTAAGAAGGGTATGGAGTCCAGGTGTGCGGATGTTATAATGCCGTTGTATCGCTCCATGGTGCGACCGCACCTGGAGTATTGTGTTCAGTACTGGTCTCCGTATCTCAAAAAAGATATAGTAGAATTGGAAAAGGTACAGCGAAGGGCGACGAAAATGATAGTGGGGATGGGACGACTTTCCTACGAAGAGAGGCTGAGAAGGCTAGGGCTTTTCAGCTTGGAGAAGAGACGGCTGAGGGGAGATATGATAGAAGTGTATAAAATAATGAGTGGAATGGATCGGGTGGATGTGAAGCGACTGTTCACGCTATCCAAAAATACTAGGACTAGAGGGCATGAGTTGAAGCTACATTGTGGTAAATTTAAAACGAATCGGAGAAAATTTTTCTTCACCCAACGTGTAATTAGACTCTGGAATTCGTTGCCGGAGAACGTGGTATGGGCGGTTAGCTTGACGGAGTTTAAAAAGGGGTTGGATAGATTCCTAAAGGACAAGTCCATAGACCGCTATTAAATGGACTTGGAAAAATTCCGCATTTTTAGGTATAACTTGTCTGGAATGTTTTTACGTTTGGGGAGCGTGCCAGGTGCCCTTGACCTGGATTGGCCACTGTCGGTGACAGGATGCTGGGCTAGATGGACCTTTGGTCTTTCCCAGTATGGCACTACTTATGTACTTATGTACTTATGTCTTGTGTCATAATCTTGCATTTAATTTTCAGAGATGGCACCTGTATTCTGTACAAAATAGTGTCTGTGCCAAGCAGAGAACCTGCCAGAATCTGGTCAACCACAGCAGAAATGGTAAGTTATTGCTTTCTCTTAACCCATTAGTGCCCAATGTTCCCATAGGGGAACAAATCAATTTGTTCCCATTTGGCTTATTATGGAAACATTGAGCACTAATGGGTTAAACATGTATATTTTTGTATTGTCTGTTGTGCTGGGTCAATAACAGTTTGTAATTTTTGTTTTGCCAAAAAAAGTGAGAGCACCTGCTACCAAGGGACAGTTCATCCGTCTATTCATTTGTCCGTATATATCTATTTGCACATGTGCAAACAAACAGATACATATGGACTAAGGCAGAAGAGGAGTTTGGGGGCAGCAAGGCCTCACTACCTGGTAGAGCAGCTGTGGCAGAAGCAGTAGAGTGGCAGGGAGCTGGGGAGGGGAGGTGGAGACTAGACCCGAGAGGGAGGAGAAAGGGGAGAGAAATGGAGACATGCCAGACCCGTGGAAAGGGAAGGGAGAAATGGGCTAGAGTGGGCCTCGATGGCAACTCTAGTATTTGGGAAGTAAGGCCACTGCCAGGCAGACTTCTACGGTCTGTTCCAAAAATGACAGAGATATTCTATATGCTGTTTTATATCACATTTGTTATATATCTATATGGGTGAGGGGAAGACATCTTGAGGTTGAAATCAGAGAGTAAAATGTTGTTAATTAGCAATCTGGTTGCATTGATGGCTTAATCATTATCATAATGAATGCGACTATGCTAAGGCTATAATAATAAAGCTACTCTTCAGACTATTGGCATGTTAGTGTGATATTGTGGCATCATATATAACTGCCTATATGTGATAGACATGGTAACAAATAGAACTGCCTATATCTGATAGGCAAGGTAATAAATTGCCAACTGCCCTGGTTGTAATGCCAGTGTTCAATCATGAAGAAGTGTAACCTGCACAGAGTGGTGAGTGAGGCTCTGGCTGTCTTGTTGGGCAGATTGGAAGGACCATGCAGGCCTTTATCTGCCTCACCAAAAACCAACCAGACATTCCCATAACAATCAAAACAGGAGTGTTCACGAGAATAAAAAAGATGGAGAAAAAGACCCCGGTGAAACCTTGTTTATCAAGTATTTGTATTGTAAATCTAGTAAGCTGAGGCTATTTATCCAAAAGAACTGTTGCCCCCACCTCCCCATTTCTCCCTTGCTAGTGAATATGCAAACTGCACAAAAAGATAATCTAAATAAAGTATTTGAGGGCCCTGCTGAATCTCAGCAAGATATTAAATCCAAGAGAACCTGTAAGCTGACCCCAAAGGCATGGGAAAATTATCAGACAGATCAGGAGAAACACCTTTTAACCTGAACAGCTTCTGGCACAAGGCAGAGATAGGAAATATCCAATATGTCTGAGTGGAAACAGATGGTGGCTACCACATAACACAACTACAGTCTAGTTATGACTGATATCAACAGAAGTTAATAGAACATTACAATTTTCTAATTAAAACTAACATTGAGGAGAGCCAAGCAGAAGAGACCTTCATGAAGGCATACAGAAGAAGCACATGAACAAGTTAACAGACACAATAAAAGAGGATACCTTGTCTGACAATGGGTTAGGAGAACGAACGAGAGATTTCCTCTTGATTTGGGATTTAATTAAACAAAAGCTGTCAGGTTATGTATAAAAGAATCGAGAGATGGGCGTCCTTCTCTAAGGGTCGCCCAAATTGGCATAATCGAAAGGCGATTCTGGGCGTCCTCAACTGCTTTCTGTCGCGGGGATGACCAACGTTCATGACGTTCACGGGGGCATGTCGGCAGTGTACCGAAGGCCGGACAGGGGCGTGGTTAAGAGATGGGCGTCCTCGGCCAATAATGGAAAAAAGAAGGGCATCCCTGACGAGCATTTGGCCGACTTTACTTGGTCCCTGTTTTTTCATGACCAAGCCTCGAAAAGGTGCCCAAACTGACCAGAAGACCACTGGAGGGAATCAGGGATGACCTCCCCTTACTCCCCCAGTGGTCACCAACCCCCTCCCACCCAAAAAAAATTTTTTTTAAACATTTTTTGCCAGCCTCTATGCCAGCCTCAGATGTCATATCCAGCTCCATCACAGCAGTATGCAGGTCCCTGGAGCAGTTTTTAGTGGGCGCAGTGCACTTCAGGCAGGCGGACCCAGGCCCATTCCCCCTCCCCACCTGTTACACTTGTGCTGGTAAATGTGAGCCCTCCAAAACCCACCACAAACCCACTATACCCACATGTAGGTGCCCCCTTCACCCGTAAGGGCTATGGTAGTGGTGTACAGTGGTGGGTAGTGGGTTTTGGGGGGCTCAGCACACAAGGTAAGGGAGCTATGTTCCTGGGAGCAATTTCTGAAGTCCACTGCAGTGCCCCCTAAGGTGCCCAGTTGGTGTCCTGGCATGTGAGGGGGGCCAGTGCACTACGAATGCTGGCAACTCCCACGACCAAATGCCTTGGATTTGGTCATTTTTGAGATGGGCGTCCTCGGTTTCCATTATCTGCGAAAACCGAGGTCGTCCATCTCTAAGGTCGACCATCTCAACATTTAGGTCAACCATCTCTAAGGTCGACCTAAATGTTGAGATTTGGGCGTCCCCGACCGTATTATCGAAACGAAAGATGGCCGCCCATCTTGTTTCCATAATACAGGATGCCCCGCCCATTCGCGGAGATGTCCTCAGTGATGGGCGTCCTTAGAGATGGTTGCCCCCATTCGATTATGCCCCTCCACGTGTTCTACATGGAAAGACTTAACAATGAGTATGTAACATTGGTCAAATGATAATGCTTGCAGACATTTTATATCTGCTACAAACTATACCCATATGGATAAAGTGAATAAATGAAGGGCAGTATAAAGGAACAATAAAGACATTTATATGGAACAAAAACAAATCCTAGAACTGGATATTCAAGATTCATTTTGAGAAAAGGTAGGGGAAGGATTGGTTTACCAGATTTATGCCTATACAATGTTCCAGCTTTGATGTGGCTGCTTCATGAAGTATATACAGGAAAATACAGGTTCTCTCCATCTGGACTACTGGAAGATTGATGTGACCCCTATGTTTTGGTCAATTTGCTTGGTATAGAAGCTCCAACAGTTACAACCTGGAAGTAAACAGTGATGGCGAAGGAAAGGGGAGTGGGGCAAGGGTTACCCCAATCTCTGCAGCTTGTGGGGAATCTGGATTTTACCCCAGGGGTTAAGGAATACAAGATTCCTAGAATGGCAGGACAGAAGATATCGATCTAGAGGGCAACTGCTGGGGATAATTATAAGTGGACCTTCCATCACCAAATTAAAAGTAAGCAGGACATTCTAACATGCACTTACTGCAATATATGCAGGTGAGGCACTATTATAGGTCCTTACAGCTTCAGAATCCCAGATAAAGCCTTTGCAAGCACAACATCACAACTTAACATGCTGGCCAAGTGGTGTAAAATTCGCAGAGAGAATTTTAGCATCACTATGACAATGTGGCTGAAGGGCAGGCATGAAGCACTCTCAAGCACAGGCAGGGTATAGTGTAAGTCAAAAAGAAAAGCTTTATTATTGAACCAGCAATCAAAATAGCACAGTCTGTTCCTGTCACAGACTCAGGCTCAAACACAGGCAACAACCACATTGTCAATTATTTCCTCATCTCTTAACAGTTCTATCTTGTCAGACTTCCTCAACACAGTTCAAGTTACACATAAATCTAGGCCTGGCTCCAGATGGGACACTCAGGACATGGGTCTTCATAAATAAAGACACTTTTTTACCTTTTCAGTCTTCTGTTTCTTCTCGTGCAATCCGTAAGCATCTACTTCTTAACCCAGGATGCAAACCTCTAAGCTAGGGGCACTCCTTGCTTCCCTGGGACTTCTCCACAGGTACTGTAGCCCAGCCAACACTTTGGGAGTATTCCATCACTTGGAACCTCCCTCAAGGAGACCACTGCACTCAGGGTATCTCTCGGGAAACCTCTTCCCTCGGGGCCTCCCTGATCTGTTCTGGCCCAGGGCATTTAACCACCTCCCTACCTGAGTCCTGCCCCTCTGACTCAGCAGGTTAGTGCCATCTCTTCGGGCAGACTGGATGGACCGTTATGAGTTTTTCTCTTTGGGCAGACCAGAGGCGTAGCCAGACACCCAGTTTTGGGTGGGCCTGGGCCCAAGTTGGGTGGGCAGAACTCCGTCTTGTCCTACAGTTTGGTCTCTCCCTCTGTCACCTGCATACCATATGGTCTCTTAAACAACCCCCCCCCCCCCCCCCACACACACACACATACCTTTTAAATAGCAGATTTTCACCAGCAGCAAGCAGCAACCAATACATACTGCTCATGTTGTCCCACAGTATGTAGGAGGGACAGTTGTTGGGAGTTTTTGGCTGGTGGGGCTTGAGAATCCCTGCCAGCCACATCATAGGTGTGCTGCTACTGGGTGGGCCTGGGCCCACTCAGGCCCACCCTTGGCTATGCTACTGGGGCAGACTGAATGAACTGTAGCAATACTACATAAACAGAGTAAGGTAAACATAGCAGCCATTGGGCCCCATCACACCAATGGCCCTAAACTGTCCAAATCCCCATCACAGGGTCATAAAATCCAGTAGGAGGCAGCGGGACTTGGACTCCATCCATGGGCTGTACCACAACCATCTCTTCCAATGGTTGCTGCCATTCCCCCATCTGGAAAGGGTCTTCATCTCTGGAACACAGAGATGCATAAGTACATCGAATCCTTTCTCTGTCCTTTGAGCTGCACTCCTCGGTGGCAGGCTGACACTTATTCCTCTTTGGTCTCTGACAACCACCCTAGCCAGGTCTTTGTGAGTGATCTGGCTTGATTCTGAGATCCCTTAATCCCCTGAAATATCTACATCTGGGAGTAGGAAGAACGTAAGCCTCCAGGCTCCTCTTGGACAGCCCCGCTTCCCTTTGAGATGCCCCACTTCCCTTTGAGATGTCCCAGTCTTGACATCTTTTGTATCCTCAGCATTCTACTCCTGGCTTTAAACTACTTCCTGCTGGGCCTCCCTTATTCAAGGTATTGTGCATGTTCACACGGAAAAGTTGGGTGCAGATCTATTCTATAAATGGCACCCAACTCGGAGTGCTGTTTACAGAATAGTGCTCGGCACACATTTTTTGGTGCCTAAATTTGAGTGCCATTTACTGAATCTAGTGCAACTAGTCTAAATTGTTCAGGTTCAAAACAATTTCTGATCTGCCTCGATTTTTTTTAACAAGCTAAAAACTTATTGTGACTGCCTGTACTTGAGGTTGAAAAGACAATTATCTAGAATTTCCAAGATTTAAGTTGAGTCTAGAATGCATATGTAATTCCATCAATTGTCAAAATTTTGTTAACTGCACCTTGGGTGTTTGGGGAAAAGTCTCATAATGTCACAATGCCTGTGTCCTGTATTCTCACTCATCAACCGGACATATTATTTGTTGGCATGTGTGACTAATATAATCACCGACAAAAAACCCTGAGCTCCTATTTTAATGTGCAAGTGCAGGTGCAATAATATTTATTTATTTATTTTTATTTTTTTAGATTTTGCTCACATCTTCTTCAGTAGTAGCTCAAGGTGAGTTACATTCAGGTACACTGGATATTTCTCTGTCCCAGGAGCGCTCACACTCTAAGTTTGTACCTGAGGCAATGGAGGGTTAAGTGACTTGCCCAAGATCACAAGGAACAGCAGCGGGATTTGAACCGGCCACCTCTGGATTGCTCTAACCACTAGGCCACTCCTCCACTCCAGTTGATGAATTCTATACAATAGCACAGAGAGGGTCCAAAGCACAGAACAAAGTCCAAATAGCAAAAAAAAGCACCAAGAGCCTTCAAAATCTGGACACAGTTCCTTTAATCGTATGACTTCCATAAATGACCCAACACAGGCAATGTTATGGCGCACAGCACCTATGTCAGGGGTCAGCTGTGTAGTAACATCTAATTGATGAAATGTGCAGTGACAAAACTTTCTCCCTTGCACATATATTCCTAGCAAAGATGGTCCCTTTGTAATTAAATTGGGGGAAAAAACTGCTAGGAATATACGTGCAAGGGAGAAAGTTTCGTCACTGCACTTTTTATCAATTAGATAAAAATAGCCTTTTCAAAATAGCCTTTTCAGTTTAACGGTTAGTGCAGATATTCAGTGGCATTAACTGGTTAATTGCCACTGAATATCAGTGGATAGCCCTGGTTAAATTGCCTGGTTAAATTGCTTTGAATAACAACCTCACAGATAGTAAAACCAAAGATCATTGTAGAAATATTGACCATCTTTCTGCTTGAGCCTCAGAGCCTACATCATTCTCTAGATGAATTTGCTGGTTTGGAGCAGTGGCGTAGCCACAGGTGGGCCTGGGTGGGCCAGGGCCCACCCACTTAGAGCTCAGGCCCACCCAACAGTAGCACACGTTTAGCGGTAGCTAGTGGGGATCCCAAGCTCCGCCAGTTGAAAACTTCCCCCTGAGGGTAATCAAAATGCTACTCTCCATGATACCGGCACCTGCGCATGCTCAGTTTTCAGCACATGCCTGCTGCAGACTGCCAAGGTGGAAAGAAGCGTTTTCCCACAAGCTGAGATATTTGTTTGGTGGTGGGGAGAGTGGGGGGAAAGAACACTTGGTGCCCACCCACTTCTTGCCTAGGCCCACCCAAAATCTGTTGTCTAGCTACGCCCCTGGTTTGGAGAGAAGAAGCTTCCTTCCATTTGTCAGATAAACACAATCCCCCCTCCCCCCCAATATTTAGCACTATTTAACTGACCAGGTTATATAGCATTTAGCCAGCTAACCACTAATATTCAGGAGGAGAGAGCCAGTTCTTTCCGCTGAATATTCACGGTTATTAATGTTTACCCCAGGATTCTATATATGGTGCCTTAATTTCCACATGCAAATCAAAGTGTATTCTACAACAATGCATGTAATTTAATTGTTAACTAGCTAATCAGTGTTGTTAATTGGATGTTAACAAACAATTATCAGCACTAATTGACATTACGATTTATGCGCACAACTCGCTAACAATATTCTGTAAATTTGGTGCACCTAAATTCTAAGTCGCATAGTTGAAAAGGGGGTGTGGCCATGGGCAGGGCATGGGAATCTCTAAAATCTATACATGTTGTTCTAGAATACACCTGCTCTGCATCTAATTTAAGCATCAGGATTTATGCCAAGTAAAACATGGTGTAAATGGCTGTGACTCTATTTGGTCATGTGAAAAGGTGCTAAGCATTATTTTATATACCGCACAGAAATTTAAGCCTATTCTATAAAATTTAGGCATATTTTATTTCTGCGCGGAATTTTCAGGCGCCATAGATAGAATCTAGCCCATAGTGGCTAACCAGCTATATCGTACGATATTTAGTGCTGGGTTTAGCAGTTAAACAGGACCACATAAATAGCAGTTCTATCTTTAACCGCAATGGTTGGCACTGAATATCAGTTAGGTTCCGGCAGCCAAAAACACTCCTATATTCAACACCGGTCACCGGAAATGACCTGGCATTGAATATTCGGGGTCAGCACCAACCGCTGCACTTATGCGGGCTGCCTCCCGCCAGCTGAATATCAGCCCCAACAAGCTTAGTGACAGTCTTATTCTAAGCCTTGCCAGAGAAAAAGAAAACCAGGTTGCTCCTGCTCAGCCAAAGCAGCCTTCATCTTTTTGAGTAATCTGAAAGCTGTTAGTTCTCTTTCCAACCCACACCCTGCCCTACCTGTCAAGTTGAGTTCAACGCTTTCTTCAGAAATTGCTGAAAATTACAGATTCCTGTGTGATGAGCATCACCTTAATTCCTAAGTAGTAGTAGTAGTATGTTCCCACCCGTAACCTCCGCTCTCAGGACAAATCACTACTATCTGTACCCTTCTCTACCACCGCTAACTCCAGACTCCGCCCCTTCTGCCTCGCATCACCTTATGCCTGGAACAGACTTCCCGAGCCCATACGCCATGCGCCCTCCGTGCCCATCTTCAAGTCCTTACTCAAAGCCCATCTCTTCTCCCTTGCTTTTGGCGCCTAACCACCTTCCCTACATAGCTTATAACCTTTAGATTGTAAGCTACCTACATTGACTACATAAGTTGTAAGTTACCTACACTGACTACATAGTTTGTAACCTTTAGATTGTAAGCTCTCTTGAGCAGGGACTGTCCTTCCCCATGCTAAAATTGTACAGCGCTGCGTAACCCTGGCAGCGCTATAGAAATGCTAAGTAGTAGTAGTTAATTCCTATCCATTTCTCCAAAATGACTCCTCTGCCTCTCACCAATCAAAGTTTCATAACTAGCTTCTACTGTCTTTCTACTGTTGTAGGCCAATGCAATAGAATATGTTCCTTGACAAGATGGGAATTACGGGTTCTACTCCAGATATATCCTTATCCTGAAGATGATGAAGAGACTATGCAGCATCTTGGACCTCGGAACCTCAAACCTTTTTCTCCTCCAAGAGAAGTTCAAAATGAATACCCTACCCACTATCCTCCCCAGCTTGACAAAAGGGGACTGGCTCTATTCAATGGATTTCAGGGATACTTATACATATATAGAAAAAATGTGGGCAGTATTTTCACTTTACAGAGCAACCATTATCAATACAAAGTCCTCTCATTGAGACTTTCATCAGCAGTCAATGTATTCAAATGTCTGGTAGTCATGACAATCCACTTACACAAACAAAGTTTCCTACTTTTTCCATTCCTTGATGATTTGCTTCTAAGAGCCTCATTGATAACCATTTATAATATATTCCACCCTTTCCTTCTACTGAGAGTGCAAATTACAGAATACCATAAAAATACTGAAAACAATAAAAAAAACCATACAATAAATAAAACATACAACAGATGGTATCTCCAGATTTTTAGTGGCATTATCTGAATAATGCTGCTGAAAATCTGGGTATGCACCTGTTAAATGGGACTTATCCAGCTGTTTCTGCCCAGCTAACCCCCTAAATATTGGCCCTCAGGTTTTTAAATAATGTTGAAAATTGATCGAATTGGTGGAGGGGTAGCATTATATGTTAAGAAGGGCCTTGAATCGAATAGACTAAAATTCTACAGGACACGAAACACAAGTTGGAATCCCTATGGATAGAAATTCCATGTGTAAAGGGGAAAAGGATAGTGATAGGAGTGTACTACCATCCACCTAGCCATGATGAACAGACAGATGTAGAAATGTTATCAGAAATTAGGAAGGCTAACAAACTGGGCAACACAATAATAATGGGTGATTTCAATTACCCTAATATTGACTGGGTAAATGTAACGTCAGGACACACTAGGGAGGTAAAATTCCATGATGAAATCAAGGACTGCTTTATGGAGCAGCTGATTCAGGAGCCATGAGGGGGAACAATTCTAGACCTAGTCCTTAGTAGAGCACATGATCTGGTACAGGAGGTAATGGTGCTGGGGCCACTTGATAACAGTGATCATAACATGATCAGATTTGATGTAAGCTCTGCAGTAAGTACACACAGGAAATCCAATACATTAGCATTTAACTTTCAAAAAGGAAGGAGGAGGAGTACAAGCTGCATCAGCTATGTGAGCGAGTCGTTGTGTGAGCTGCTAGCGGTATATTGTTTTCCCCGTACTTATGCTGCGACTGCTTCACAGTTGAAAACCCCTTACGTTTTGGGAAAGTGCGCTCTGCTGAGAGGTGCGAGGAAGAAGAATTGACTTTTCAGGGGCTGGAGACATCTTTGTCGCCCCCAATGTCCTTAGTGCCTCTGTGTCCGGCACTTGTGTCAGCATCAGGTCAACAGGCAGATCAACCTGATGATGGAGGTGCTGCGGGAAACTCTGCTGTGGAGGGTGTTACTGATAACGTTGTGCGGCCGAAGGGATTGGAAGTAACGCTTGAAAATATCTGGAAACTCTTGTAAAAATTAGACTCTGTGACTGGAAATACTTCTACTGAGTTTCTGGGGCAGAACATGGAGGACTTGACAAAGGCAGAGAACCAAATTAAAACTGGTTTCTCATCTCAAATTGATCAAATTCAAGGCAAAATAAGAACATTGCTTCAATTTAAAAGCTCTGTAGTGAAAGATAATATTGTGATGCATAGAAAATTGGAAAACATTGATAATTATAATTGTAGGATGAACTTAAGTTTCCTAAACTTCCCACAGTCCCCTGGAATATCACCTCTTGATTTATTTAAGCGTTATCTTACTACTGTTCTGAAATATTCCCCAGATTCTATTCCTCCAGTTAATAAAAATGTATTATGTGCCTATAACTCTACGGAAATCTCAGGGTGAATTGGAGGGTGAAGGTGTTCAGCTAGATGTGAATAATATTTCTGCCATTTTGGAAGAATCTTTATCAGAATCATCAGAAAGAGTTACGCTGTTGGTTTCTCTGGTTTTTGAGCAAGATTTACATGCATTTTTGAGATTATATTTTAGACATGCAACGGAACTATTTCATGGCAGCAGAACTATTTCATGGATCTACCCCGATGTGACTAACAACTACTCAAGAAAGGAGAAAACAATTTCTGGCTATGAGGAAAGAGACTAGAGATCTTGGTGCCACTTTTTTTTAACTGTTTTATCCATGTAAGTGCATGATTAAATTAGGAGGAACTAAGTACGTCTTCTTTGCTCCAGAACAATTATGGGGTTTTCTAGATATGAAGATCATCTGAGCATTAGCTTTTGGACTTTATTGTAGTTTTGAGGGGGGAAATCTGCTATTGGATAATTTATATCCTTTATTCTTCTTTTTGCTTTCTCCTGGTTTGGGTTCTCCTCCCCATTCTTGTAGTAGTCTAAGGAAGATTTGTTTCATTTTATATTACATTGCATGAAATATTTTCTGTTTTGTGTTTCTTAAACGAGATGTTATTCTTGTGATTGTATAATTGAACTTTATAAATAAATTATTTAAAACAAAAACTTTCAAAAAGGAGACTATGGAATCATGTGCAAATGAGCTAACAGTGAGCAGCTCATTTAAATGCGATTTCCTTCATGTATGCCTGTTCCTTTCCGAATCGCTAAGGGATTGGTAAGGGAAGGGCTTTTTTCATTCAGTTAGTGCATCAGTTAGTCCACTGTAGTGCCCCCTAGGGTGCCCGGTTTGTGTCCTGGCATGTCAGGGGGACCAGCGCACTATGAATGCTGGCTCCTCCCACGACCAAATGAGTTGGATTTGGTCATTTTTGAGATGGGCGTCCTCAGTTTCCATTATGGCCGAAAACCAGGGATGACCATTTCTAAGGTCGACCATCTCAACATTTAGGTTGACCATCTCTAAGGTCGACCTAAATGTTGAGATTTGGGCGTCCCCGACTGTATTATCAAAACGAAAGATGGATGCCCATCTTGTTTCAATAATACGGGTTTTGCCGCCCCTTCACGGGGACGTCCTGCGAGGACACCCTCAGGAAAACTTGGGCGCCCCGTTCATTTATGCCCCTCCACGTCGAGCTACAACTGTTGTACACCATCTTCAAATTTCAAGTTTTCAAGTTTTATTGTGAACCCACAACCCTAAGCACTCCTGTTTATTCTCTTCCTATTTCTGATAGCCTCAAAACCTTAGGTGTTACTATTGATAGTCATCTTACACTTGAGAGCCAAGTTAACTCCATTATAAAGAAGATGTTTCATTCTATGTGGAAACTTAAATGTATAAGACCTTACTTCCCGAGGGAAATATTCCGTAACTTGATACAATCAATGGTTTTGAGCCACGCAGATTACTGCAATGGATTATATGCGGGATGTAAAGTACAGCATTTGAAGAAACTCCAGACAGCCCAAAACACAGCTGCCAGGCTGATATTCGATAAAACACGATTCGATAGCGCTAAACCTCTCCGATTAAAACTGCACTGGCTCCCAATCAAGGAACACATTACCTTCAAAATCTGCTCTTTAGTCCACAAGATTGTCTACGGTGATGCCCCAGGATATATGATTGACTTGATAGATCTTCCGACCAGAAACAGAACCAGAGCGTCACGTACTTATTTGAACCTCCACTATCCAAGCTGCATTGGGCTCAGATACAAATCAACCTATGCATCCAATTTTTCTTACTTAAGTACACAAATGTGGAATGCACTACCAAAGAGTGTGAAAGCGATTCACGACCATCAAAACTTCAGGCGATCATTAAAGATCTATCTGTTTTGCAAGGCCTATCCTACTGGCCCTACTTAAATGCCTCAACTCTGCAATGCATCAATACCTTACATCACATTGGACATTATATATTCCTTTATTTCCTTGTCCCTTTTTGTACCTATTTACTCTCTAACCTTACCTAACCCTTATTTTAAATTGTATTTGTTTAACATCTACCAGACTTGGTGATCGCCTTTACGGTATTATGTAAGCCAAATTGAGCCTGCTAATGGGTGGGAAAATGTGGGATACAAATGTTACAAATAAATAAATATACTGCCCTAGGAGCAATCTTTCAGAGTGGTTTACAAAGAATTAAACATGTGGAGGCTCATTTTCAAAGCACATAGACTATGAGCACCATATAATTAACATATAATAAAAATACATATTACATTATAAAATACAAAGTCTTTAATTATTTAGATTGTAAGATCTTTTGAGCAGGGACTGTCTCTCTTTGTGTCAGGTGTTCAGTGCTGCATGTGTCTGGTAGCGCTTTACAAATGCTAATGCTAATAATAATAATATATCTTAATGAATAAATAAACATGCAGATAGTGATTTTCTAAAATTGCTCTTTGCACTCATATGCAGTCTAGATATGTATGTTATCATTTATGCATCTAATTGCTTCTAAAATTATCTCCTTAATCTAATTTCCCTTATTGTGTCCACTTATGAACATAAGCATTTCCTCTCCATATTCCTAACCCATTCCCCTTATGGCTGCTATCATCTCCTTGGACCTTTATACTTCATCTCCCATGGATCCTTTATGTACCCCTTATTTGCATTTCTAGCCTTTCTTTCTCGCTATCCTACCCTAGCTCTCTCCTGTTGGTATTATAAAAAATGAATACCTATTTTCAATTTTTTGGAAAACTGTTGTCATGTATATTTTTTATGTGCATGGGGGGCCTTATCATCCTTCACCCAAGGCTGTCACACAGCAGATGGTAGGCTACAAAGATAGACGTACAGTGGTTGAGATCCCCATGGGAGGTAGACTCCCCTAAAAATAGTTTCATATAGGGACTGTGCTGACCTCAAAGGCAAGTTTGAAGATACAAGGGGCTGAACATTTTCTATCCACTGAAACACCAATACTACCACAATGAAAATGAACCTCTGACAAATGCTACCTTCATTGTTTGGATGACCCACCAGGAAATTAACCATAATATCCTAACGCGAACATTCTGAATGTACAGAAGCACCAGGTGGCAATACAAATAAGGCAGTACCACCAACGCAGCCCAAGATAAATACTGTTTGATAGTTATATGCAAGCATGTTGAATAAATAAATACATAAATAATTACACAAATATTTCTTATAAAAAATGAAAACAGCTAGCTGGTTAAGGCCGGAGATTACCTACTGCCTCATCTACTAAACAACCATTGTCTTAACATAGCACAAAAATGGCCAACATATGGGCATGGATCCTCCATTACATGATAATACTATGGATAACCGAGCTGCAAGTTGCCAAACTTAATGAATGGAACAAAATACCTGTACTCATAACTGCTAGACGGCATTCACACTATCAGCTAGAAGAGCCAAACCACAAACCCCACAACAAACCAGAGAACAATATACTAACTAATAGCAAAAAGGTAAATATGAACAATCAAAATGAACATAAATTCAAAAAAGACACAAGGCAAAGACAATTGCAAACTATCAAACATATCAACATCAAAAATGATACATACGTTCCCATTCCGATAGGCTACATAAATACAATGTCAGCAGTCAATAAATCAACCATAATCAGAGACTGGATTGAAACAGAACATCTAGATTTTCTATTTATAACTGAAACATGGCTGCACTTCAAAGATGACCCAATCATACTTGACCTATGCCCACCATGCCAACCAAAAAGGAAGCGGGGTTGCATTAATATACAAATCCTTCTTCAAGGTGGATACTGTTGCTGAACATAGATCCTCTACAATTGAAATGCTGGCATACAAAATCACTGACACAACGCTAACTCGTCCATTATGTTCTCTATCCTCCAGGAAGGTGGTCTGACGTCCAAGCTGACTTCATAGATTTTGTATCACACATTTGTACAAACTTCTTTGATCTCTTCCTACTAGGAAATATTAATCTGCACCTAGAAAAGCATCATGACTCTAACACCAGAAATTTAACAACCTTCCTAGACCGATGGAATTCAAAACACTGCAAGCTACCTCATCTCACACAAAAGGTCATCTATTGGATATACTAGCCTACAGGTTCTCATCAAATAACAGCCATATATTAGAAATGTGGGAAGAAATGTTATGGTCATATCATAGCAAACTCACTTCAATGTGAAGAAAATGTAAAGAAAATGGTAAGAATAGGGAACCAAGGATATCACACAACTTCATAACTAGAGGAAAGGTGGACAATTGAAGCTTCTGGACAACAGTGCAGAATGAATAAACAGTCATATCACCCGATAGCATCAACTTTATGAGAAACTGGGATGAACTGAGCAAAACCACACTTAAGAAAATAGTACCACTTAAAACGAAGACAAGACATGAAAAACCACTCATGGCCATGGTTTACTGATGACTTACTAAAGATGAAAAAGCTTTGCAGGAAACTGAAAAGAAATTGGTCCAAAAACAAGAGAGACATAAACAAAACTATCTGACGGAAAGCACTAAGAATGTACAAGCACAAAATAATGAGAGCAAAAGCAGAATGCTATAACACGTATGTGAGCCCAGAACAGATTAACATGAAAAAAATATGTGAATTTATGAATAGTTTATCAAACATCCACAATTTATTAGCATCAAATGAAACACCACCAATGGCAGGCAAGCTCGTGCAATATTTTGAGCAAAAAATAATAAAAATAAGATTAACCCTACTGGCACCACAAACATCCCTCACAGATTTCTTACACGATGAGGGGCATAATTGAACGAAAACGCCTATCTCCATGGGCGTTTATCTCCGAGAACGGGTCCGTGAAGGGGCGGACCGAACCGTATTTTGGGAAAAAATAGACGCCCATGTTTTATTCAACAATGTGTGAGCTGGGCGTTTTTGTTTTTCAGCGATAATGGAAAATAAAAGCGCCCAGCTCAAAAACGAATAAATCCAAGACATTTATTCGTGGGAGGGGCCAGGATTCGTAGTGCACTGGTCCCCCTCACATGCCAGGACATCAACCGGGCACCCTAGGGGGAACTTTTACAAAACCAAAAAAACAGGTAAAAGAGCTCCCAGGTGCATAGCACCCTTCCCTTGTGTGTTGAGCCCCCTAAATCCCCCTCAAAACCCACTGCCCACAAGTCTACACCATTACTATAGCCCTAAGGGGTGAAGGGGGGCACCTACATGTGGGTACAGTGGGTTTGGGGGGGTTGGACGACTAATAAGCATTAAGCAGCACAATTGTAACAGGTAGGGGGGATGGGCCTGGGTCCACCTGCCTGAAGTCCACTGCACCCCCTAACAACTCCTCCAGTGACCTGCATACTGCTGCCAGGGAGCTGGGTATGACATTTGAGGGTGAAAATAAAAAGTTGTGAAACATCATTTTTTTGTGGTGGGAGGGGGTTAGTGACCACTGGGGGAGTCAGGGGAGGTCATCCCCGATTCCCTCCAGTGGTCATCTGGTCATTTAGGGCACTTTTTGGGGCCTTATTCGTGAAAAAACAGGGTCCAGGAAAAGTGTCCTAAATTCTAGCTAAAAACGCATACTTTTTTCCCATTATCGGTGAAATGCGCCCATCTTTGTTCGGCAGATAACCACGCCCCAGTTCCACCTTCGCCACACCTCTGACACGCCCCCATCAACTTTGTCCGCATCCGCGACGGAGTGCAGTTGAAAACGTCCAAAAATCGGCTTTCGATTATACCGCTTTATTCGTTTTTGTGAGATAAACGTCCATCTCCCGATTTAGGTCGGAACTTGGGCGTTTTTCTCGTTCGATTATAAGCAGGGATGTTTCTTTTCCATGTTTTAATTTTGTTTGATTTCTATTGATTACCTTACACGAATACGAAACCAATGATGATCACACCAAGGCAGACAGAATCTGGTCCTCCTTTAAAACACCTATAACCAGCTCAATCAAAAAACTATTGACAAAACATGCACATACTAACTGTCTACTAGATAACTGCCCTAACTAGGATGAAAAATCCACCAAATTGGTTCATTAAATGCTTCACTGAACACATAGAATACATGTTTTTGAATGGTCATTTCCCTTCGGACAAAGGCAACATCATACTCACTCCAATCCCTAAAAACACCACAAACAAGATCAATGGCCTCACAAACTATAGGGATGGGTAATCCACCTAGGTGGATGAACAACGAAATCCCATGGGAGTGAATACACAAAGAAAAAGTGAGCAGTGGGCCAATAACTCCAGAGACTGGGACAACTGAGTCGAACAAGTCAAACTTTATTACAGACTTCAATACCGTTATTGACCAAAATGATGGAGGGCCTAGTAGCATAACAACTAATAGAATAGTTGATAGACTTCTCAATCAGGTTTTAGACCACTATACAGCACAGAGAGAGTCATTACTATATTGATAACAAGATTCAGAAGACTAATATGCCAAGATCAGAAAATTCTACTGCTACATTTTGATATGTCCAGTGCTTTCAATGTCGTAGACCACTTAACACTAATGACCCTGCTAGACAACATGGGAATAAGCAGTGCGGTGGCAGCTTGGTTCAAAGGATTCTTGAGAACTAGATCATATCTAGTAAAGATGTCCAACCAGTTCTCAGCCTCTCGGATCCCTGAATACAGGGTGCCACAAGGCTCTCTAATATCACCTACACTATTTAATGTCATGATGGCACCACTCAGAAAGAAGCTGGAAAATATGGGATTCAGCCTATTTATATATGCTGATGATGTCACTATTTATGTACCTTTTATTTATTTAGATTTTGCTCACACCTTTTTCAGTAGTAGCTCAAGGTGAGTTACATTCAGGTACACTGGATATTTCTCTGTCCCAGGAGTGCTCACAATCTAAGTTTGTACCTGAGGCAATGGAGGGTTAAATGACTTACCCAAGATCACAAGGAGCAGCAGTGGGATTTGAACCGGCCACCTCTGGATTGCAAGACTGGTGCTCTAACCACTAGGCCACTCCTCTACTTTTAATAGCAATATAACAGAGATATTGGACAAGGTTAAAATAGGTCTCAAACTCATGGAAAATTGGGCCACAATTTTCAAACTGAACTTAAACAAAGATAAAACCAAATTCTTGGTTCTATCATGCTTGCATAATCCCACTTTTTACCGATACTTCACAATCAACCAAGCAATGTACCCAATCGAGCCACAACTAAAAATATTAGGAATTATTTTTGATAAATAACTGTCTCTTGAAAGTCAGGTTTCAGCAGTCATATCAAAGAGTTTCAAAACTCTATGGAAGCTGAGGAGAACCAGAGACTATTTTCCCAGGAAATCATTTTGTCTCACAGTACAATCTTTGATATTGCCCGAACTAGATTATTCCAATGCAGCATATGTAGGATGCAAAGAAAACATGATAAAATCATTGCAGACTGTTCAAAACACGGCAGCAAGACTAATACACAAAAAAATCAAAATACGAGAGTAACCCCACTGCTTGTAATGCTGCACTGGCTCCCAATTAAGGCTAGACTATGTTTTAAAACTAGCACTCTAATATTCTAAATACTGTTTGGAATGTCTCCAGATTACATGTTAGACTTGATTGACCTGTCGCCAAGAAATGCAAGTCCAGGAGCTAGAGGTTATCTAGTACTCCACCTACCCAACTGCAGAACACAAACTACAAATCCATCTATACGGCTGTTACCTGGGCTCCAAATGGTGGAATTCAATACCCAAGGCCATACGAAGTATTACAAACTATCTTCAGTTCAGAAAAGCCTTTAAAACATATCTCTTCAAGAAATTCTATGACTAACTACCTGTACCACAGATACATAATTTCCTAATGTTTCCTATGATCCACATTGCTTATAACTGCAACATAACAATGTAACTCCTCCAAAATTACTAACTGCAAGCCACATTGAACCGAAACCTGTTTTTGGATAATTGTGGGATGTAAGAAAGAAAGATTCACCTCTGTGTGTTCCCAAAAGATGTGCAAAAGGTGAGACAGCTGGGCCAGGGCTTACTGTGAGGTTTTGCAACCAGATTCTCTCATCCACCTAACCTTTCAGTCCTTTTCCGACTGTTAATTGGGCTAAGGAAGGCTTCCAGAATTCAGTTCTCCAAAGACAGGCTGGCCTTTTCTGTATGTGTCAGAGTTCACTTAGCATCAGGTGAGCATTCTTCAGGATAAATTTAGTAACCACTCTTAGGAGCAACTATAACTCAAGCCCTGCTTCCAGAATTCAGTTCTCCAAAGACAGGGTGGCCTTGTCTGAATGCGTCAGAGTTTAAGTACCATCAGGTGAGTGTTCTCCAGGATAAACTTAGTAACCACTCTTAGGCGCAACTATAACTCAAGCCCTGCATCTAAACCTTGAAAGCACACGTGGGACTTGGTAGCTATTAGTCACAGCATTCTGTTCATTGCGGCAGGCACAGGCTTCCATAGCCTGTTATCAACAATAGCCTTTACATCTTCACATCAATGAAGCCCTGTCCCTTCACAAACAAAGGCTACACAAGATTGTTGCAGCTTCAAAAACAGTGCTTTTATTCAGGATTACAAAGAGACAGTGTAGCACAACACACAAGCACAGGTTGCTGCAACTTCAGTTTACTTTGACAATACAAACAGCATAGATACTTTGCCTCCTCAGCAAGTCACTACAGGTCCTACAGATAACACAAGAAGATTACAAGTATTGCAAAATAATGCTGAGAAAAGCCAGAAGGAGCCTTTCTGGCCAGTAACCACTCAGGTGGTTTGAAGAGAGCAAAACCTTTGCCATGAGAGTACAACCACAGAAGGCTAGTGCCAACAGAGCTGCCTTGCCACATGGCAGGCCATATTTCAGTGGTGCTGCTCTGGCCTAAACTTGACACCACTCTATGCTTAAAGATATATGCTTCACTTTGTAAGAGAATGGAAAAGGGGATTCTGAGCTACCAGTTCCTCTATGCAATGGTGTCAAGCCAGCACTGAAGCAAGCAGGGCTAAAATATTTAAGGAAGTAGGTCAGGCACACATATGGCCAGATGCAGGTCCAGCAGCTGGTGGTATTAGGCAGCAAACATACTGTTCATACCTCTAGGTCAGAACTCCACCTAGGAATACTTTGCTGCTTTGATGGCCTAATCCATTAGACCCTGGACATGTCACATAAAGCCACACCAATAAGGTTAAGAAATACAAATGTCAGGCCTGATGGGTTATATATATATGTATAAACCCAAATAACCATTTCTTTTTATTTATGCATTTTGAACATACAATCAAGAAAAAACTCTTGGTAATGGGAATAACAATCTGCCAAGAAGATACAAAATATATTCCAAAAGAAACATGTCCAAAACCAAGCATAATTGTAATATGAAGCTACAATTGTGGTGGTGGGTGGGGCAGAGCCAAAGAAAATGCAAGGTAGATGTCAATGCACAAGAAATACAGTAAAGGAAAAGGGACAGTATGGGAAACCATAATCATACATGCAAATGTTCCACTACCATATCCAATGATAATACTATAACAGATAGACAGAGCTGAGAGAGAAGGGAAGGCAGGCTGAAGCACCGAGCCTGCTCACCTTTCACTGCTGCCGCCAGACCGCAAGGTAAGAACTTATAATTCTGGGCAGCATGCAGGAAGGTGAGGGGCAGGCGGAGGACTGGGAGAAGGCGGGCAGCGCAGGTCGGACTGCCACTCGGAGGAGAGAGGGAGAGATAGAGAGGGAGGGAGGCAGGGGGCCTGGAACTCAGAGGGGAGGGGAGGAGAGGAGAGGAGAGGGAGGGAGGGGGCATGGAACTCGGAGGAGAGGGGGGCCTGGAACTCAGAGGGAAGGAGAGGGGGCCTGGAACTCAGAGGGGAGGAGAGGGAGGGAGGGAGGGGGCATGGAACTCAGAGCCCATACGCCATAAGCGTTAATGAGCGCCGTGTCAAACTCAGAATGGCCGCGAGGCAGGAACTCACGCCACAACTGGCCGTTGACATCCAGACTCCTGCGCCACTCAAACTCCATCGTAACCAGCAGGGTGGCAGGAAGCGGGCAAGCACGGAACTCGCACCACAACTCACCTCATAACGATTCCCTTAAAAACATAATTGCCATTACATAATAACCTTGCTAGCGCCCGTTTCATTTGTGTGAGAAACGGGCCTTTTTTACTAGTAATACTATAACAGACACCAGATGAGGTTGAAACAAACTTATTGTCAAGAAAATTTTGCACACATGAGGGATAATAAAAAACATACTTAGAAGAGATCACATGTTGAGCTGAACAGGAGAGTATGTGTCTTTCACTCTGGTACATCCCTGCTGATCAGACCCCCTCCACCGCAATCACTGTTAAAAATCTCATCCAATTTAATGTGAATACCTCCTGGAGTACATGGACAAATTTTTAGCTAAGAATTCCATGGTTATGACAATAAAATCTGCAAAGAAAGATAAGGAAAAAAATCAGGCCTGCAAAGCTTAAGATGACAAACAGTCTGGGTGATCTGCAACAAGTAACTGCTGTAATTCGACAGCTCACCTTATCCATAGTACAAGCCTTGGACAGTCTCTTCGATGAAATATCAAATCAGCTAGAGTCTATCCAGCTCATAATTGAAAGTGATCGCCGGCCATTTCCCGACACAAATCGGGAGATGGCCGGCGATCTGGGAAAAGCAGCGAAATCGGTATAATCGAAAGCTGCTTTTTTTGACAGCATCGCCGCTTTCTCGTCACCTCGCCGGCGAAAGTTCACAGGGGCATGTCGGCGGCAAAGCGAAGGCGGGACATGGGTGGGTATGGGTGTGGCTACCAGATAGCCGGCTTTCGCCGATAATGGAAAAAAAATACGGCGTTAAGCAGTATTTCACCGGGTTTACTTGGTCCTTTTATTTTCATGACCAAGCCTCAAAAAGGTGCCCAAACTGACCACATGACCACCAGAAGGAAGCGGAGATGACCTCCCCGAACTCCCCCAGTGGTCACTAACCCCCTCCCACCAAAAAAACCCCCACTTTAAACACTTTTTTTTCCAGCCTGTATGCCAGCCTCAAATGCCATACCCACCTCCATGACAGCAGAATGTGTTCGGTCCTCCGACAGCCTTTTCCTGCTTGTGATGTGGCTCTGGGGTGAGTGTGACCCTTTTCTGTTATTTGCACTGCAGAGTCACATCAGCAATGCATTGTGGTGGGTGTAGGTATTGGTAGTTGGTAGGCTCTACTCCCCTGGTGCTTTCCCCCTACTTACTGGGTCAGAGTGTGCCCTGTTTTGTTTCCTGTTGTAGTCCATGTGGTAGTGGCCATTTTTGTAAGCCAGTTTTAGTTCCCTTTCCTGTGTTACCCACGTTAGAGAACTTAGTTATTACCTTGAATGGTGCTGAAAGAGGACATTGTACACCATTGTGCCAGCTCTGACCTACTGCTAATCTTAGTACCAGGGGACTCTTTGCCAGTGGGGCACAACCTCTGATCTGCAGTTAACTGTGAGTAAACGTGGTTATTTCAAGAAAGGACTTTTTCAGAGAGATTAGTCTTCAGGTGTGAACTGGTGTGCCAAAGTTATACAGCAGCAATAAGTCCTAGAGGTCCCTGGAGCAGTTTTAGTGGGTGCAGTACATTTGTGGGTAGTGGGTTTTGGGGGGGGGGCTCAGCTCCCAAAGTAAGGGAGCTATGCACGTGGGAGCTTTTCTGAAGTCCACCATAGTGACCCCTAGGTAGCCCGGTTGGTGTCCTGCCATGTCAGGGGGGCCAGTGCACTAAAAATGCTGGCTCCTCCCACGGCCAAATGCCTTGGATTTGGCCGGGGTTTGAGATGGCCAACATAACTTTCCATTATCGCTAAAAAACGAAGCCGGCCATCTCAAACCCCGGCCAAATCCAAGGCATTTGGCTGGCCAGAACCGTATTATCGAAACAAAAGATGGCCGGCCATTAGCATGCCCTAATGTTGCATTTACCCAGTCAATATCGGTGTAATTGAAATCACCCATTATTATTGTGTTGCCCAGTTTGTTAGCCTCCCTAATTTCCTTTAACATTTCTACATCTGTCTGTTCTTCCTGGCCAGGCAGACGGTAGTACACTCCTATCACTATCCTTTTCCCCTTTACACATGGAATTTCAATCCATAGGCATTCCAAGATGTGTTTTGTTTCCTGAAGACATTTCAATCTAATTGATTCAAGGCCTTCCTTAACATACAATGCTACCCCTCCACCAATTCGATCCACCCTGGTATGACAGTGTCCCACTGGTTATCCTCCTTCCACCAGGTCTCAGAGATGCCTATTATATCTAATTTTTCATTTAGTGCAATATATTCTAACTCTCCCATCTTATTTCTTAGGCTTCTGGCATTCGCATATAGACATTTCAAACTATGTTTGTTGTTCCTATTTATATCTTGCTCATTAGTCAGTGTTAATTTGCAATCTTTTGTCCAATTTTTACTTAAGGTCAACTGATCTTCTGTGGTCTCTTTTGCAACCTCACTATCGGGATACCCTATCTTCCCTGTTTTGGTGATATCTTTGAAAGATACCTTGTTCTGAACCATGCGTTTTTGAACAACTCTCGGCGATGCAAAGCCAATATAGCATTATAGAAACTTTGAAGGTGGTTTATTTAACTGAATAATTTGGACAAATAAGGACTTGCTTGCACTTTTGTTACTTCCATCTCACAACTGGGAACTTCTCTATTCTAATCTCAGGGTTAGTTTCGGGACTATCCTTCATTCACGATTGAGGGATCCTCGGGCCCCCTCTAGGTAATGCCCCTCTTTCCTGGTTGAGGGGCTCCCAGGTCCGTCCCATCAGAGCCTACCTCATTTGTGGCTTGTATGAAGTCTCTCTTGATTTTCATTTTTGTCCAGTGTGAAGTGAATGTGACAGGACAGAGGTTTTACCCACCCCTGTGCCTGCTACTTAACTAAGGATTGGAGCTGCAGCTTGGCCCTCAAGTAGAAGGGACAAGGATGAAGGAGCTCCATTTAGGAGCTGGACTTCTGGAAGAGATACTGTGTTAAAGATTATTTCTTTTGTGAAGAGTCTGTATGGAAGTGAATCCCTAGAAATGAAATCCTGTGTGTTTTATTCAAAAGGGAATAGGTTTGCCCCTAATACATAGGAGACCCTTTACCCCAAAAGACTGGTTACTGTAGAAAGGGATCATAGACACACAAAAAAGAAAGAGCGCGGAGCATTACAATGTTTATTCAATGCCGTACAACGTCGGAGCAGTAATTATTTTGCACATATTTTCAGTAACGAGAGTTGTCTGTCTCTGAGTGATTACTTGAAAGGAGCTCTGCGCCAGGGCCTTGAAGGGAAATGCTTTCACCCTGGAGAGAATCTGTGCCCTTGAATAAGAGTGTGTGTGATGGGAGTAAAGAGAGGAGAGAACTGAGAAGAAAGAAGTGTTTTGTGGGGGTCCTAGGGTGTGAATCAATCAATGAACCACCCTGAAACCCGGGCACCCCCTTTACACAATTATAGGCATAATTGTACACATACTGGTCGATATTGAAAACAATAAATGGCCGCTGACCGCTTAAATTGCTTGATCGGTGCAATCCGCTAATTTTAAGCGGCACTTAACCAGTTAATGCTACTGAAAATTAGTGGTTAGCACCTAAGTGAAAACCGACTATTTTAGGGATTTTCTAGGGGCGGAGTCAGCACTTAACCGGCCAGGGTAACCACATAAATGAGATCACATAAAACAGAGTCTATGCAGCAACCCATGGCTGGTTATGTTCTGAATATCGATTTAACCGACTGTACGTTAGCCGGCTCGCATCAACTGAATATTCAGTGCCGAAGCTGGACATGGCCCGGCACTGAATATCCAACAATAACACCAGTGGTGATAAGCAAAACCCTCACCGCTGCCAGCTGAATATTGTCTCCAAAAAGTTTATTTTCTGTTACTTAATATGAGTTTGCTATACAGTTTTCACTCACAGCTACACAAAATAATTTTATGTTTGTTCTGAAATGATGAGTGTTGTGGAAAAGGATCTAGGTTTCATAGTTGATGATATGTTGAAACTTTCCTGCTCAGTGTGCGGCGGCTAAGAAAGCAAATGGAATCCTAAGACTTATTAAAAAAGGAATGGAAAACAAAAATGAAAATGTTATAATGCTATAATGCTATTGTATTGCTCCATGGTGCAACCTCACCTTGAATACTGTGTGCAGTTCTGGACACCACATCTCAAAAAAGATATAGTGGAATTAGAAAAGGTACATATGATAAAGGAGATGGAACGACTTCCCTATGAGGAAAGCCTAAAGCGGCTAGGGCTTTTCAGCTTGGAAAACAGATGGCTGAGGGGAGATATGATAGAGGTATATAAAATAATGAATGGAGTGGAACAGGTAGATGCAAATTGCTTGTTTATTCTCTCTAATAATACTAGGACTAGGGGGCACATAATGAAGCTACTAAGTAGTAAGTTTAAAACAAATTGGAGAAAATATTTTTTCACTCAAGAAGTAATTAAACTCTGAAATTTGTTGCCAGAGAATGTGGTAAAAGCAGTTAGCTTAGCAGGGTTCAGAAAAGGTTTGGATAATTTCCTAAAAGAAAAGTCCATAAATCATTATTAAGCTGGACAGGGAAAATCCACTGCATACTTCTAGGATAAGCAGCATAAAATCTATTTTACTGTTTTGGGATCTTGCCAGGTACTTGTGACCTGAATTGGCCACTGTTGGAAACAGGAAACTGGGCTTGATGGACCTTTGGACTGTCCTAGTAGGGCAACACATATTCTTATGCTGAATGTGGAATTTCCAAATCACATATGTGTGTGTTGGGGGGATAGGCTGTGAGAGATGAATGGGGAGTAAGGGGCCTGAGACATTTGACTGCAGCAGTATTTTTCATTCACTAAAACACTTTCCTAAGAGCAGCATTTGAACATTCTGATATACAAACAATTATAGCAATATATATGGCATAATTTTCCATAATCTTGATTTTTTTTTCAGTGCAGAATTTTTAAATTTTAGGTGCAGAAGTTTGAAATATTAGTGCGTAATTCCCTGGGAGTAATTAGAGATAACAATGCAAAACAAGTCAAGGTGCAGAGAAAGACAGTTGTAAAAATGGCACTTACGATAGGAAGTGATCTGGGTGAGTACACCCACTTTGTGGTCGCTCCCTGATGCAGGGAAATGCCTGGACCAGCATATTGCATTTCCCAAATTGTCTGGTAAGCAGAGAAAGTCATATAGTTCACTGCATTAATTTTCGTGCATTGGGAGCGATTGCATAATGGATCAGTTAACTCAAGACTTTGTTCATGTAGGTGCACTTTTACTAAGCTGCGGTAAGTGCGGTAAAAAGTGGCCTTAGCGTGTCCTTACATAAGTTTTTACCACGTGCTAATGCCGTAAAAATGGCCTTTTTGAATTGTTTGTATTACCCATGTGCTATGATTGCCATTAGCATGCGACCATTAAAGAAAATTACCACATGAGCATGTACCACCACCCATTTTGTAGGTGGTAAGGGCTCACACAGTCTCCACGTAAACCAGTTAGCATGCACTAATGTAACTGCACTGTTTAGCACAGAAATGTTCACTGTCTGCTCCCAGACACGCCCCTCCCCCCCAAAATATTTTTAGTGCATACAATTACTGCAGGACACCTGAGCCCATCCCATGGTGCACCATTTTGAACTGTGTCGGGCATGTTCTAGCGCCTAACGCAGCTTAGTAAAAGTGCCGCTTATCCAGGCAATGTTGATATGCACTAGAAACTTCTTGTGTAATGTTGTAGTTTTTCATAGCAGTTGAACTAATGTTGCTCTTGCTTTCTCTTTTCTTACTTGGTTCAGCTCCTGACATACTGAGGTCAATTTTCAAAGCTCACTTGTGCATTTGAAAATAGCAGATGTTGATTGCATAACTGGTTTGTACTCAAAATCCTGGGGTTTATACAGATAATATACAGTATATCCTTATTGTGGCTGCTCTATGGAAAACACTGTCCATATACGTTCAGCTCTGTATATCCTTATACATTTATTTTCAGCAATGGTGAATATCTCATTAAAAATCACAAAGCTATATGGATAACTTATCTGTAATGCAGATTTGCTGTGGCTTGCTCCTCTCTGTTTCCAGGAACTCAGATATTTTGGTTACCAACCTTTGGCTACATGGGATATGTTTTTAATGTATTTTTCCCATATAACAGTTAGACTAGTGTATATGATTTTATATTATTATTTTTTTTTTATTTCTATCCTTCACTTGACTATTTTTGTATTTTCAGTTTTAGGTAACTTTTTTTTTTTTTACAAAGTAAAACAATAAGAATAACAACAATAACAACAACAAAAGAAAGATGGATAGGCCTTAACTATCTGTCTATAACCCTGTTTCAAAAAACACTGGGATTAGTAAGGATGGTGTACTGTGCTTTATAGCACATGGAGGGGCATAATCGACCAGAAACGCCTATCTCCATGGGCGTTAATCTCCGAGAACGGGTCCGTGAAGGGGCGGAGTGAACCGTATTTTTAAAAAAAAATAGACGCCCATGCTTTATTCGCCAAGGTGTGAGCTGGGCGTTTTTGCTTTTCACCGATAATGGAAAATGAAATCGCCCAGCTCAAAAACGAATAAATGCAAGGCATTTGTTCGTGGGAGGGGCCAGGATTCATAGTGCACTGGTCCCCCTCACATGCCAGGACACCAACCGGGCACCCTAGGGGGCACTTTTACAAAAACAAAAAAAAAGGTAAAAGAGCTCCCAGGTGCATAGCACCCTTCCCTTGGGTGTTGAGCCCCCCAAATCCCCCTCAAAACCCACTGCCCACAAGTCTACACCAGTACTATAGCCCTAAGCGGTGAAGGGGGGCACCTACATGTGGGTACAGGGGGTTTGGGGGGGTTGGACGACTAGTAGCATTAAGCAGCACAATTGTAACAGGTAGGGGGGGGATGGGCCTGGGTCCACCTGCCTGACGTCCACTGCACCCCCTAACAACTGTTCCAGGGACCTGCATACTGCTGCTTGGGAGGAGGGTATGACATTTGAGGGTGAAAGTAAAAAGTTGTGAAACATCATTTGTTGTGGTGGGAGGGGGTTAGTGACCACTGGGGGAGTCAGGGGAGGTCATCCCCGACTCCCTCTGGGGGTCATCTGGTCATTTAGGGCACTTTTTGGGGCCTTATTCGTCAAAAAACAGAGTCCAGGAAAAGTGCCCTAAATTCTAGCTACAAACGCATCCATTATCGGCGAAGGGCGCCCATCTCTGTTCGGGTGATAACCACGCCCCAGTTCCGCCTTCACCACGCCTCCGACACTCCCCCGTCAACTTTGTCCGCATCCGCGACGGAGTGCAGTTGAAAGCGTCCAAAGTTCGGCTTTCGATTATGCCGCTTTATTTGTTTTTGTGAGAAGAACGCCCATCTCCCGATTTAGGTCGGAACTTGGGCGTTATTCTCGTTCGATTATAAGCTGGATAGCCTCTTTGGTATCCCAGTCTGAATGCAGAGTGCATTGAGAGTCAGCTGAAACCCACATGTCCCACATGGCACTGTCCAAAACAAACACAGGAGACAGAGGCCTTAAGATGAAGACACTGGGAAAAATACCCCAGCTGTATACACTGAGGCACATTAGGTGACAAAGGAATCTGCTTAGAGACATACACCCACTTCTGGACAGAGCTGAGATGAGACATGTCCATAGAGACACCCTGCCCCAGAGATATCTGGAGACACTCAGAAGACCAAGAAATGGTTTGTTTGAAAGATCACATTCCCTCCACTGTATACTCCCCAAGGAGTGCACTTCATGTATTTGTTTTGTTATATTTCATCTACAGTTTTTAGATTATTTTCCAAAGGGAGGCTTATACTGCAGCAGGCATCCAGTTTTTCGGAGGAAGATTTTAGAGCAGGAGTGCAGGAGATGACCTCAAAAGCAGAAGTCTCCCACTTAATGCAGGAGACTTGGCAGGCCCGATGGCTGTTGGTGTGTGTGTCTGTCACCCAGGAATAACTTTCCCATTGGTTGTCCTAGCCACATCAATTTTTTAGGGCATTCTTGGGGGACACAAGGATTCTGACAGAGGTATATTATTCAACCCATGTATTCCACAAATAGGTGTACACAATTGCCTTCAAACATACGGTTTGGGGGTTTTATGTATTTTGCATGCAAGTCACAAAACGTTTTCTAGCATGTTAGAGGTTCTCAAGGATCATGACAGAATAGGGTTTGCCGATCCACACATTACACAAATACATGTATTCAGTGAAGCCACCGATTATTTATGGTGTGAGATCTGATCCACACCATAATCTCAGGAGATGTGAAGGCTCTATGAGAATCATAAGAGAGTTTCATCTCTCTTTTGAACTCCTCCATGTGGAGTTTCTCAAGGGTCCCCAGTTTCTCTGTTTTGTATAATATTATTTCTCTGAGGACAAGCAGGCCGTTGTATTTTCACAGCTGGGTGACGTTATCCGCTGGAGCCTGGTGCAGATGCCGACAACTGAGATTATGTGGAATGATACAACAAGCCACATACCCACTGGAAAGGACAACTGCCTGGCGAACAGACTGAGCAGAGTTTTGCAACCGCACGAGTGTTCTGTCAACATGGGCATACCCCACAAGACCTTCTGAGAATGGGGCACCCCTTCTGTGGATCATTTTGCCACTCATCTCAACAACAAAGTCCCTCAGTTCTGTTCCGGGCTCAGGTCACACAGCAGACTAGTGTCAGATGCCTATTTCCTACATTGTGGGGAGGGACCTCTGTATGCATTTCTTTCAATACTTCTCATAGAGAAGATGTTGCTGAAACTCAAGCAAGACCAGGGAACTATGATCCTAATCGCTCCTTACTGGCCGAGGCAGATCTGGTTTCTTAGAATATAACATAAGAACCATACTGGGTCAGACCAATGGTTCATTTAGCCCAGTATCCTGTTTTCCAAACAGTGGCCAAGCCAGGTCACAAGTACCTGGCAGAAACCCAAATCGTGGCAACACTCCATACTACAAATCCCAGAGCAAGCAGTTGCTTCCCATGTCTGTCTCAATAGCAGGCTATGGACTTTTCCTCCAGGAATTCGTCCAAATATTTTTAAAACCCCGATACATTAACCGCTGTTACCAGTGAAGATCCATGGAGACTGGAATATTTTCCGACCCTCATCATGTAGAATGAGGGATCTCTTCTGCAATCCAGCCTCCAATCTTTGGCCCTCATGGCTTGGATGTTGAGAGCATAGAATTTGACTCATTAGATTTGCTGGAGAGAATTCCCCACATCTTGCTGGCTTCCAGGAAAGACTCCACTAAGAGGTATTACTCATTTAAGTGGAGGAGGTTGGCTGTCAGGTATGAGGGCAAGGCCTTAAATCCCCTCACCTGCCCTACACAAAAACTGGTTGAGTATCTCCTGTACCTCTCTGAGTCTAGTTTGAAAACCAACTCTGTAAGGGTTCATCTAAGTGCAATTAGTGCTTATCATCACCATGTAGGAAGAAAGCCCATCTCTGTACAGCCTCTAGTTGTTCACTTCATGCAAAGTTTGTTATTAACAAAGCCCCCAGTTAAACCCCCAACTGTGTGATGGGATCTCAACGTTTGTCCTCACGCAGCTGATGAAAGCTCCTTTTGAAGCTTTCCGAAGTATTTGACCTGGAAGTTTGCGTTTTTGGTGGCGGTCACTTCAGCTCGCAGGGTTAGTGAGCTTCAGGCCCTAGTAGCTGATCCACCTTACACTAAATTTCATCATAATAAAGTAGTTCTCCACATGCACCCTAAGTTCCTTCCTAAGGAAGTGTCAGAGTTCCTTCTTAATCAGTCAATCGTCCTAGTGACATTTTTCCCAAAACCACATGCCCATCCTGGTGAGAGTGTACTGCATACCTACATGTCCTTATACATATTTTACAAAAAGTTCCACATTCAATGAGCTTTTTAAAAGACACAAGAAATCTTGAACATCCCAACATGGATGCTCCTTTTCTGACTTACAAAACGCATTGAGTCTGCCATGAGTGGGAAAGCGCGGGGTACAAATGTCCCTGTCAAGCATAAAAAGCTGTCAGTTTACCTCAAACATATTGATGCAGATATAATCATTCTTCAGGAGATGCACCTTAATGACTCAGATAATAAACACCTGAATGGCAAATCTTTTATAGTGGCTGCATACTCAGCAGTGAAACAGAAATGCAATGTGATCGCCATCTTATTTTGCAAATCCCTTCAAGCTTCAATAATAATCCAAGCTAACAATAATGAGGGCAGATGGGTGTCTTTAGAAGTGAATATTTTAAACTCACATCTCCTACTGTTTAACATTTACATTCTCAAAGGAGACACCCTAGGCTTCTTTCATATAATAACTATGGAACTGGCCCAAGATGGCTCTTCACAGATAATCCTGGGAGGTGATTTCAATCAAATCCAGGATAGTATATTGGATAGTCAATCTAGTGTCCCTTCAGACAGACCAATTTGGCAACATGCATAGTTGATGTAAAAAGTACTCTAGGATTAGCAGACCCTTGGAGACTGCTCCATCCTCAGGAACCTCAGGAATGCAAATACACTTTTGATTCACTACCACATGCTAGTTTCTCTCATATTGACGTTTTAAAATATCCTCCTCTTTATTACGACAAATAATTAATGCTAAAATTCATAGTATTACTATTTCAGATCATTCAACAATCTCTTTGACTCTGTCCATTGCCTCACCCTCCCCACCCAAAACTCCCTTGGAGATTTAATTCCTCCTTCCTACAAGATGAGTCTTTTGTTAATCTCATTAAGAAATCACCTGAAGACTACTCTGTACACAATCCTATATTTGAATATAACATTAACACATGGTGGGGTGCCTATAAGGCAACGATTAGAGGGATCATAATTGGATATTCTGCTGCCAAAGCTAAAGAATGAAAAAAATTCTTGACCTGAACTAGAATCTAATATAAAGCTTCTAGAATCCAAATACATATCTGATAAACTCCCACATATTTAAAATTACAAACATCATACAATTTCATACTCTCATAAGTAGAGGAGTGTGGTAGCCGTGTTAGTCCACTCTTAAGATTATCAATAGAAATCAAACAAAATAAAACATGGAAAAGAAAATAAGATGATACCTTTTTTATTGGACATAACGTAATACATTTCTTGATTAGCTTTCGAAGGTTGCCCTTCCTCCTCAGATCGTCCGATCGTCAGATCGTCCGATCTGACGAAGAAGGGCAACCTTCGAAAGCTAATCAAGAAATGTATTAAGTTATGTCCAATAAAAAAGGTATCATCTTATTTTCTTTTCCATGTTTTATTTTGTTTGATTTCTATTGATACTCTCATAAGAAGCAATTTCCTGTAAGCATTCACAAAAATGAAGATAAAAACAATAAATCAAGCCACCTCTTAGCACAATACTCAAAATCAAGAATTGATAGGAAATGAATCCCTCAAATTATAGACTCTCAAGGTAACGCTCATTTAACTGACTCTGAAATAGCCCAGCAATTTCAGCAATATTACAGAAAACTGTATAGCTCTGAGATAACCTTTACACTTTCACTTTTTCAGGAATCCACTAAGCCACGCTCAAAAGTGGCTTGCGTTGTAGTCAGGGGCATAGCTACGTGGGGGCATGGGCCCCCGTAGATAAGGCCCTGCCCCCCCGCCGCCAATCCCTTCGACCCCCCCTCCCGCCGCCAACCCTCCCCCGCCACCGCCGCAGTCGTGTACCTTTGCTGGTGGGGCTCCCCAACCCCCCCCCCCAGCCGAAGTCCTCTTCTCCGGCGCAGCCGCGCTGATCTGCAAGGGCAAGCTTCTGTTTCTGTGAGTCAGCAACATGACTGCATTGGAGAAGAAGACTTTGGCTGGCGTGGGTTGGGGACCCCTGCCAGCAAAGGTACCCGACGACAGGGGAGGGTTGGCAGCGGGGGGAAGGGGGGTCGAAAGGGTTAGCACCAGGGGGGGTCAAAGGTGGTGGTGGTGGCGGCGGTAGTGGTGATGGGGGGTCGGCAGCGCCAGGAGGGGGGGCTAAAATGTGCCCCCTCACCTCGGGCTCTGGACCCCCCCTCCTGCCGAAGTCTGGCTACGCCCCTGGTTGTAGTGCATGGGTTTTCTGCATGCTGCGGCCATTTTGAGTGTGGCGGTAAAATGACCACATTTGTCTAATTTCCTGTAATGGCCACGTGCTGTTGCAGGGAAGGACGTCCTCAACTGCCGTCGCAGGGACGGAGGCATAGCGAAGGACATACTCTAAAAAAAAATACAAAAGTTTTTGAAGTTGTTTTTTCAGGTTGGGAGGTGGTTAGTGACCACTGGGGACGTGAGGGAAGGTCATCCCCGATTCCCTCCGGTGGTCATTTGGTCAGTTCGGGCACCTTTTTGATGCTTGGTCGTGAAAAAAAATGGACCAAGTAAAGTCAGCCAAATGCTCGTCAGGGACGCCCTTCTTTTTTCCATTATCGGCCAAGGATGCCTATCTGTTAACCACGCCCTTGTCCCACCTTCTGTACACTGTAGCCCATGGGCGTAGACTGGGGGGGCGAGGGGGGGCAGTGCCCCCCCAAACGACGAAGACGGCGAAGACGAGTTCTTTCCCGCAGCAGCGAACGGGCGGATGGGAAAGCAGCAAGCAAGCAGCCAAGCTGAACTCCGTCCTTTGCTTCCTGAATCCTGCCCTCTCAGCATCCTGCCCGCCCCAAAGGAAATGACATCAGAGGAAGGCGGGACGCAGAGAGAGGGCAGGATTCAGGAAGCGAAGGACGGAGTTCAGCGTGGCTGCTTGCTTGCTGCTTTCCCGCCCGCCCGTTCGCCGCTGCAGCTTTGGGAGTGAAGTGAGCCAGGCCTATCTAGTCCACTGTAACAGTCTGTAAGTAAGGAAGCCATTTCCACTCCCCCGCGCAGCCGTCGCCGTTCACAAACACAGCAAGCAAACCTATGTGAGCTGCTGCTGCATCCACGTTGTCGTTCTTGGGAGATGCTTTGAAGGGGGAGGGAGACGATGGATAGAATGGGGAGGGGAAGAGAAGGGGATGGAAAGAAACAGGATGGCCAGGGGAGAGAGAAGAATTGTTGGACAACAGGGATTGATGGAGGGGAGAGGGGAGAGAGGAAAGAAGGGTGAAAGAGCTGGCTTGATATCGCTTACATATTCATTATGGTTAATCCCAAAAAAAGCCAGCTCTTTTTCCCTTCCTTCCTTCCTTCCTCCATATTAGCATATTCATTTGAATATATATATGCATATATATATATATATATATATGCAAATGAATATGCTAATATGCTCCGCCCCATTTTGCCCCCCCCCCCAAATGAAACAGTCAAACTACACCCATGCTGTTGCCACACCCCCTTGAACTTTGGTCGTCCCTGCGATGGAAAGCAGTTGAGGACGCCCAAAATCAGCTTTCGATTATGCCGATTTGGGCGACCTAAGGAGAAGGACACCCATCTCCTTTGAAAATAAGCAGGATAGTTCTAACACCTTCCCAAAAGCTATTTGGACATGCCCTTACCTGATAGTTTCAGACCAGTTGCCAACATTCCGCTATTTGCAAAAATAGTGGAAGCTAATATTGGAACCAAATTAACCAGTTACTTGAATAAGTTTTCATTATTTCATGACTCACAATTTGGGTTCAGAAGTAATCATAGTACAGAATCTGTACTTCTTGTATTGCTAACTAAAATAAGGTCTTCCTTAAGTTATGGTGTTTATTTATTTTTATTTATTTTTTACATTTGTACCCCACATTTTCCCACCTATTTGCAGGCTAAATGTGGCTTACATAGTACCGTAATGGCGTTCGGTAAGTCAGTAGATAACAAATACAAGCTCATATTGTGGTCTAATGACGTAAGTGTGTATTAGGTACCATGAGGGTCGAGGGGAATGAAGATTCTATATTGTCCAGTACGATCACTGGTTATGCTGTGTTGCTGGGTGTGGGGATTTACGGTGGATCGGTGGGGTAAGCCTTTTTGAAGAGGTTGGGTTTTAGTGATTTCCTGAAGTTTGTATGGTATGGATTGTTTTCACAGCTTTTGGGAGTTCATTCCATAGTTGTGCGCTTTTGTAGAAGTAGGATGCATAAGTTGTTTTGTATTTAAGTCCTTTGCAATTTGGGTAATGTAGGTTTAGGTATGATCGTGATGATCTGATTCTATTTCTGGTTGGTAGGTCTGTCTCTATTACTTCAGTTTGATATCTCCGGGGCAATTGATATAGTCGACCATTCAATTCTGCTTGCTAGGTTTGCTGAGTTTGGAATAACAGGCACTGTTTACTCATGGTTTAAAGGCTTCCTAAGTAATCGTAGTTATTCTGTAATGAAGCAGGGCAAAAAATCAGAGCCCTGAATGCCGTTATGTGGCATTCCATAGGGATCACCTGTTTCACCAGTTTTATTCAATGTTATTATGAGTACATTGAGTACAATAGTGTTGGTTCCAGAAGCATGTTGTGACATTCTGTATTCCCCAAAGAAGCAGTTGAGTCCTGAACTACAGGGCCCAGAAGTCCTTGCAAGAGGCAGAGAAGAGGGGAATCCGGAAAAAGGAGAAGGAATCTCCCTGCCCAGCAGGGGGAGCACGGGCTCGAGGCCGGGGGAGCTAGGTACTCCTTTCCCCACTAGAGGGAGATGGAAGGATGAAGCTCAGTTTCCCTGGCTTCACCGTCAATATATAATTCCCCCCAGCTGTGAGAAGGGGAGGGGAGAGTTCCTGGAGGCTTTGGGTCATCAGAGAAAAGAGGAGATATGTGAGGAGAGAGAGGCCATGGAGTATGTGGAGGAAGGGAGGAGTCTAGCCCTAGAGCAGCCTAAGGAAGAAGAGCCAGCTTCCATGGAGTGGGAGACAGAAAAGGTGGCCATACACAGTCCCTGAAAGTACGGGAGAAGGCCCTAGGGAGGAGGCCTTGCAATGTGGGAAGGAACTGCCAGCCCTACTTTCCCAGGGGTTATCCAAGACGGAGGAAAAGGCGGGTGGCTGGCTATTGCTGAACAGGGGCAGAGACTATTAATGAGGATGTATTGTTTTCTGATCCAAGGAGCGGCCAGGGAGACTGGCTGGACTGTGCGATGGTGAACTGTCCTGCAGAAAGAGGAGAAGTTAAAAAACCCTTATGGGGCCTGAACTCTAGGGGAACTGCATGTTTGCTGAGGGTTTGGGCCTGGTTAACACTGAATGTTTGGGGAAGACTGCATTCCAAGGACTGTGTTTTCTATCAGGAGAAACTATATCCTGAGGACTGCTTGTCTATTTTTTTTCTTTTGTTAGTTTGTTCATATTTTTCTGAACAGGGTCCTTACCCTGATGGATATTATAGCAGGGTTTAGGGGTTTGAACTCCCCTGCTAATAAATCCTTCTTGTTCCTGAGTTCCTGTGTCAGCAGTGTTTGATCCAGAAGTCCGGGCGCAGCAAGCCTAGTGGCTCCCTCACCCTAACGGTAGAAGTGTACCCCCTTTTACAATGTGTATTGTCATATGCAGATGATATTTTTATATGGCTTCCAGTAGCAGCTAATGTTGACTAAACGAATACTGAAGTTTCAATCTGCATTACTAAAATAGGGTTCTGGGCACCTAAGTATATTGTAAACCTTAATGCAGATAAAACAAACATTTTGTGGTTTGGTAAAGATCTGGAATCTATCCCTTCAGTTATTTTAGTTGGTCAATCTCAAAGTTACCAGTGGTAAATCCTTTGAGTCTTGGGAATCGTCTTTGATTCTACATTAACATTTGAACCCCAAGTCAATAATTTGGTGAAAAAAGTATTTTTCAAATTGCGGGGGTCTTTTACTAAAGCTTAGCTCGAATTATCTGCAGCAGGGTCCATTTTATTCCTATGGGCCCTGCTGCAGATTACTTGAGCTGACCTTTAGTAAAAGACCCCCTAAGACAACTTAGATCTTTTAGATTGTATATTTTTTTAAACATTATCCCACGGATTCTAAATTCAAAATCAATAACTCCTACTTCAACAGGGAAATCTGGCAAAATAAAAGTATATGGTATATTTCTCAGCTTTCCTGTAATGGTACTATGCTTACAATGGATGAACTGGACTCTAAGTTTGATGTATCTCAAACTCAATCGAAGATGTGATTACCGCTTGATGAATATTTAGCTACGAATATAGAGACTCTTCCTTTCTTATGCACAACTCCAAATTTAACATTTTCTGGCATTACTTACTAGTAGGAAACAAAAAAGCATCTAAAATATATAAAAAGCTTCAAGATGTCTTAAAAAATGCTTGCTCAACTGTAGAAAAATCTTGGGAAGTAGAACTGGACCAACCCCTCTGAAGTTGATTGGCAATTATTTTGGTCCAAAACAAATCATCCAACCCTCTCAACTGCTGTTACTCAATCTTCCTATTTCGTCATACATAAAGCCTACTGGACCCTGACTAAACTTGCAAAAAAAAAACATGAATCCTCCAATATCTACTAGTGCTGCTTGAAGGAGCAAAGAACTCTGCCTCATCTATTGTTCTATTGTGATAATATTCAAACCTACTTGAACTCAATTTGGGACAGACATAAAAATATGGAACCACATTAGAATATGGTTCTATAAAATAATCATTCTTCACTTTTCCACTCCAGGACTTCAACTGGCAGAACCCCAAATCAAACTTTTTAATATAGTGATTTCTTTAGCCATCCACCTTACTGTATGCTACTGGTAAGACAATTCCAAACTCAATATGTTTGAATGGTGGAGTCACCAATGCTGTATTAGAAAATATGAGGAAGCTGTAGCCTACAAACATCGTAGCATCTCTAACCTGCCCTCCTGCTGAGGAGTGAACATCTCTCTCGCTCTCTCTCTCTCTCTCTCTCTCTCTCACTTCCTCGCTACTACTACTACTACTTAACATTTCTAGAGCGCTACTAGGGTTACACAGCGCTGTACAGTTTAACAAAGAAGGACAGACCCTGCTCAAAAGAGCTTACAATCTAAAGGACGAAATGTCAAGTTGGGGCAGTCTAGATTTCCTGCGTAGAGGTATAGTGGTTAGGTGCCGAAGGCGACATTGAAGAGGTGGGCTCTTCCTCTCTTCCTCGCTAACCATCTCCCTCAGGTCATCCCACCAGGCTTTGATCACTGATAGCGGCTGCAAATGAGGCAGACTTCCTCTGCCAACATCATAGTTTTCCCTGTGCAGTGGCCTGCATCCTATCATCCAACTTCCTGTTTCCACTTGGGTTGGGCACTGTACAGGGTAAACCCAAACATCAGCAGGGGCTGTCTGCCTTATTTGCAGTCGTTGCCAGTGGGTAGAGGGAAGATGCTGATTCCATTTGTGGGGTTAGGGAGAGGGAGAGTTGCTGAAATCGTCAAGGTGTGAATAAGTGGGAGCCAGGGCCGGTCTTAGCAAGTGTGGGGCCCTGTGCAGACCAATTTGATGGGGCCTCACCCTAGCTCCACCCCACCGAACTCTCTCCGAGCTCCAGGGCCCCCTCCCTCTGAGCTCCAGGGCCGCCATCCCTCCCTCTGAGCTCTCTCCGAGCTCCAGGACCATCCCCCCTCCCTCCCTCTGAGCTCCAGGGCCCCCCTCCCTCCCTCCCTCTGAGCTCCAAGGGCCCCCTCCCTCCGAGCTCCAAGGGCCCCCTCCCCTCCCTCCCTCCCTCCCAGATCCAAGGCTCCCCTCCCTCCAAGCTCCAGGGATCTCCTGCTCTCCCTCCGAATTTTAAAAATCATCTTACCTTGTCGGGTTACAGCGGCAGGCAGCAGCAGTAAAAAGCGTGCGAGCTTGGCGCTTCAGTAGCCTTCCTTTCTCTCTCTCAGCTCTGGTCCCAACTCCCGTCCTCATTTCCTGTTTCCGCAAGGGCGGGAGGGCGGGACCAGAGCTGAGAGAGGGAAGGGAAGGGTCCTGAAGTGCCAAGCAGCTCGCACGCTTTTTACTGCTGCCACCTGCCGCTGTAACCCTGACGAGGTAACTTAGATGACTTTTAAAATTAGAGGGAGGGGGACTGGAACTCGGGTGGTTGGGGCGGAGTTCAGGTGCACCACGCGGGGCCCCCTTGAGCGTGAGGTCCTATGCGGTTGCCTCTCCCTAAGACCGGCCCTGGTGGGAGTGAGAGATGTTAGACCTATGGAGGAGGAGATAGAAATGTGCTGGACATGGGGAGGAGGGGAAGGGAGATGGAGACATGCTGGAACTGGGGGTGGGGGGGTTGGAAGGGAGATGGAGATGTGCTGGACCTGGGGGGAGAGGGAAGGGAGATAGAGATGTGCTGGACCTGGGAGGGGGGAAGGGAGCTGAAGATGTGCTGGACCTGGGGAGGGAAGGAGATGGAGATGTGCTGGACCTGGGGAGGAGTATGTAGATAGGGATATGCTAGACCTGCCAGGAATAGGGGACAAGGAGGGAGAGAGAGACTGAACTGGAGGAGGGGAAGGAAGAGGGAGAAATGCTGGATCTGGAGAGGGGGCATAAGAGGGAAGAGACAGAGACTGGATGCAGGGGTGAAACAGTGGAGGAGAAACACTGGACCCATGGAGGGAGAGAGGGAGATATTCCGGACTGGGCGGGGGGGAGGAAGAGAAGAGAAAAGGGAGGGACAGGGCACAAAGAAGAGATGCTGGGCATGGAGTAAGATAGGTACAGGGATACAGAGGGGCAATTATGTAAAAGGGGGTGGGATAGGGGGAGAGAGGGGCAATGCTGAATAGAAAGGGAGGATAGAGACACTAAAAGTTCAAATGTCGAACATGGGGAGATGATAAGAACAGGGACACATACAGGGCCGTGCCTAGGGTCTCTGGCACCCCCCTGCAGACCATCAGTTGGTGCCCCCCTGCAGACTATCAGTTGGCGTGCGCGCACTCCCCCCCCCCCCCCCCCCCCCCGGACCTGCCTGGCTCCAAGGCATGTGAAGAGCTGGGCGGTGCCAAAGAGCCGAGCGCTGCTCCCCCAAGCTGCCGTCTGGGGCGCGATGGAGGAAATGGCTGGGTTTGGCCTGAGCCTCCTCCGCTCCATCCCCGATTCCCCGGCACTTTAAATTTACCTCTCTCCGCCTCTGGCTCCGATGTCTGCGCAGCGTCAGTGAAAGCGCTGCCTGTCTGATGTCTCTCCACCAGCCTTCCCTTTGCTCGTTCATTCCCTCTGTGTCCCGCCTTCTTCTGATGTCATTTCCTTGAGGGCGGGACACAGAGGGAACAAACGAGTGAAGGGAAGGCTGGTGGAGAGATGTCAGACAGCCAGCGCTTTCACTGACGCTGCGCAGACGTTGGAGGTGGAGCGAGGTAAATTTAAAGCACTGGGGAATCGGGGATGGAGTGGAGGAGTAAGGTTTTTTTTTAATACAGCTCGATGGTGCGGCGCCCTTGAAGGCAGGCACCCCCCTGCGGCGCTTACCGCGCTTACTGTGTTGGCGCGGCCCTGGACACATAGGAGAAAAGGCTGGACAGGACAGATAGGGATGCAGAGAGAATATGGAGAGTGGACATGGGGAAAAAAGAAATATCAAATGTACAAGTGACCTTGGAAAGGGAGGAAAAACAGAGAAAGGCAGAAGAGACACTTGGACCAAATCAAATGGAAAAATAAAATACTCAGACTGCAAAGGTAGAAAAAAGTATTTTATTTTGAATTTATTAATTAGAACATGTCAGCTTTAGAGAATGAATCTCTGATATCTTGCATTTCAATTTCTAGTTCTCTAGTATTGTTGTATATGCAAATCTGAGGTTTACAGTTTTTTGCTTTCATATTTCTATTATGGATCTGTGGTCTCTTGATTCAGATTTGCTGAAGGTCTACCTGTGTTTTGCATGTGTGACCAAGATGCGGTTAAGTGGAGTGGGGTGGGACTGGGGGTGTTCCTTGAAAATCTCCCTCTCAAACACTGGGCTCCCTTGGCAGCTCTGCTTATATGCAGCAGATGGGGGAGAGGAACTCCTGTTCACCAAATTTAATTCTCACTCAGTACTCTGTAGGTGAGAGGTTCAGATAATGAGATGGAGAAGTTCCCTTAGGACAAAATAAAATACACTCTCTGCCATAAGATTACGGGGGTGGGGGTGGGGGGACCAAAAGTAGAACATACCAGGAAGTTCCTCCCAACTGCCTGGTCCCTAGGAAAGAGAACAGGGAGAAGTTATAGTCAAGTCCTCAAGAGACAATGGAATGGATGCTATGGGTTTAAGGTAAGTAGAGTTTTGACTATATATGTCTTATTATCTGCAAGTTTGCCTGTGAGACCTCTGGCCCTAGTTTGTAATACATGACCATTTGCTGAGTATGTTGAAAAGGTTGGGAGGGAGAGGTTTCACTGAGCCGGAACACAGAGCTACTGTTTGAAAGACTTTTGGCATAAAAAGAAAATACTTTAAGACGGAGAGACCTGGAGGGAGGGCATGGCCCTTAAGCAGCAGCCAGGGCTTTAAGTGTGGGGTTTTTTTTGGGGGGGGGTGGCTTAGTCTTGCTGAATTGAGGGAGCTACTTTGATAATATAGGAGGGTGCAAGACTTTCTTTCTTTCTTGTTTTTTTAAGCCTCACTTGAAGGGCACTGTGAGAAAGCATAAAGACATTCCTTTAGAGATTAGCAGCTCAAATTTAGAATTCTCTCCTAACTCAAATCAGAACTCTTTGGTCTTATGTGTTATTTAGAAAAGCACTTAAAGCTTTTTATTTTAGGAAATGACTCAACTCCTGTGCATTTATGACATGGACGTATTTAAATGTCTCTATCATATCTTCTCTCTCCCACCTTTCTTCCAAAGTATATATATTGATATATTTAAGTCTGCCCCTTGTATGATTTATGACAAAGACCACTGACCATTTTATTAGCCACCCTCTGGACTGACACCAGCCTGTTTATACCTTTTTGAAGATGTGGCCTCCAGAACTGTACACAGTATTTTAAATGAGGTCTCATCAGAGATTTCTAGGGAGACGTTATCACTTCCTTTTTCGTGCTGGCCATTTCTCTTCCTGTGCACCCAAGCCTCCTTCTGGCTTTTGCCATCACCTTTTCTACCTGTTTATCCACCTTAAGATCATCACATACAATCATCCCCAAAAAGTACTTCACCCCCTAAACTGTACTGTTACCTTGATTTTGTTGTAGCCCAAATGCATTGCTCTGCATTTCTTAGCATTAAATCTTAGCTGCCAAGTCCTGAACCATTCTTCCAGCTTTGCTAGGTCCCCTCTCATGCTATCCACACCATCAGGAGTGTCTACCTTAATCAGGGCTTTTTTTGAGGAGGTTCTTGGAGGTACTGAGTACCAGCACCTTTTCCATTGTCTGCTAAAAATGACCCATGGTCCCCAAGTTTTAATGAAAGAGCTCAGGCTCTACATCAGTGGCGTAGCCACAGGTGGGCCTGGGTGGGCCGGGGCCCATCCACTTAGGGCTCAGGCCCACCCAACAGCTGCACATATTTAGTGCTAGCTAGATGGAATCCCAAGCTTCGCCAGCTGAAGACCTCCCACTGATGGTGCTGAAAACACTGCTTTCCACTTCAGCAGTCTAAGCTTCCTAAGCTGCTGATACTGGCCTCATCGCAATGGGGGGGGGGGGGGGGGGGGGGAAGGACAACACTTGGTGCCCACCCACTTCTTGACTAGGCCCACCCAAAATCTGCTGTCTGGCTACGCCCCTGCTCTACATACCAATTCTGCCTTGTCATAGATTCTATGACTGGTTGCAGGGGGCCTGGCTATTGTGGGTGGATCCCTCAGTGATCACCCCACCCCTGAAGGGTGGCCTGGCATTTGAGTACCAACACCTTTTTTGCTAGTAAAAACGCACTGACCTTAATGCAGATTTTGATATCATCTGCAAAGAGACAAACCTTACCACACAGCCCTTCTGCAATATCACTTACAAATAATTTAAAGAGAAACGTTATGCACAAAAATGCATTGAGAAAGTGTACCATAAGGTCAAACACGCAGATAGAGTATCTCTGTTACATAAGGATAAGAATACTAATGAATCAAGATCAAGTGATGCCATGCTGAAGAGCTGGTATCAATTAGTTTAGCTACTGAAGTCTCCACCGATTGCACTTACTCCCCACTATCCCCCAAACCTCTGCAATATATTCAAGTAGATTGTGGTGCCAAAGTGTTCGAAGACTCAATCTGGTTTTTTTTTAACTTTCACTGGAGGTATGTTGCTACAAGCAACAAAAAAAGACAAGGATCGGAGCCAAGCACCAGAATCCAAGAAGGACGATGGTAACAGCCCAGTGAATTCTTCTATCAGTTCGGTGTGGGTGGCAGAACTAACCAGAGAAATTAATGCGGCTGTGAGCCATCCTCAAGAAGTTACAAAACAATGTAGACAAGTAACAGGTCATGGATGAAAGATCGGATAATTTTGGTAGAGACTTCAGGGAATATCAGCAGCACCTTTTGGATCTGAAAGAGCAAACGCAGAATGAAACAGAGGCTCAGTGGGGACTTCAGGCGAAAGTGGCTCAATTCGAAGTTAAACTTACTTGATGACTTGGAAAATCACTCCAATAGGAGCAATCTCAGACTGGTGGGTCTGTAAGAGTCAATTAAAGACACTGAGCTGCAGCATTTTTTGGAGGCCTAGCTGGTGCAGTCCCTACAGCTAGACACCCGAGCAGGGCCTCTGAGACTAGAACAGGTGCACAAACTTGGCCCCAGGAAGGCAATCATCCTTGTATGTTGATTATTAAGCTGTTTAACTATGCACATAAACAAATGATACTGTGAGCTCTTCGGGCACAGAAAACACTTCTTTATTGTGGTAAAGCTATTAGATGCTCAAAGGCTATTTGGTGAAGGTTATAGCTTTGTGGAAGACATTTGTTTCTGCCTGCTCACAGCTGCTTGCTAAGCAGATTCACTACTTTGAACTACTTTATCCATTTTGGTTGCGGGTGCACCACAAAGGTACTTTGAAAAACCTTAAGTTGGCAAAAGAAGCCCTTGCATTCACTCAACAAGTAACTGGCCTGGGTTCTGACTCTGGGATGTTGTTTTGATTCAGTTTAGTGTACTGGATTGACATTTGTTGGAACGTTTGGAGCTAGAACTGGATCCTTAACCAGTTAGTCCGAGTCCTATACGGGCTTGGTGAAATGAACAGGCACTGGAGTCCCGGCATTCCTTCCACCATTTTGCGTGGAGGCCTGTGTTGCCCATTTAAAGTCTGCAAATAGTTTTTTTTCTTCTTTCTTTACTTTTGGTTGAGCTACTCCCTGTTGGAATAGATAATGGACAACAATCTACCTGCCAAAGTGGCCTGGAGTATTGGAGTTACATATAGTTTAGGCCACTGCTTTTCAACCCAGTTCTTGGGAAACACCCAGCCAGTCAGGTTTCCAGGATATCCACAATGCATATGCATGAGACAGATTTACATGCAATGCCTCCTAGGTATGCAAATCTATCTCATACATATTAATTGCAGATATCCTGAAAACCTGACTAGCTGGGTGTGCCCCGAGGTCTGATTTGAGAACCACTGGTTTAGATATTTAGAGTTTGTTTGTTGACTTGTTACTTCTAGTTACTGTTTGACAGCTGTTTACAACCTTGATAAACTACATTATAAAGCTTTTATTTTTTTAGTTGTTGAGCTACCCCCTGTTGGGTAGATAATGGACCACGAACTACTTGCTGAAGTGGCCTGGAATGTTAGTGACACTGACACAGTTTAGACATTTAGAGTTTGCTTTTTGTCTTATTATTACCAGTTACTGTTTGATGACATATGTCTACAACATTGATGGACTACATTATAAGACCTTTCTTTGTCACCACAATTGAAATGTTGGCATTTGTAGGGCATGGAGTGATTCTGAGGGTAGTGGGAGGGGGAGGGGGGAGATAGGAGATTCACAGTGATCTTAGCCTCTAATAAGGACCTCAGTTATTATGATGGGAAGTTGGAAGGCAAGGGTGGTGTTTGGGGGGGGGGGGGAATTGAGGGTAAGGAGAGAGCTATAGGCATTTCCGTGGGGGAGATATTTGGCTGAACTGGAAGAGGGACTCATCTACAATTGGGCATATTGCACAGAGTGTTTGTAGTATTATTTTTCATATTTTAATTTATTATACAAGCTCTGATAGAGAGTGTGGGGAGTCAGGGTAGGGAGAGGGGGGGGACTGGTGGCTAGGACAGTTCTTCACATGGGCCAATTGGGATACTGACCTGGTGGATGCATGGTTGTACTAGAATTACATAGGAACGGGAGAAGTTGGGTTGTAGATGGTCTTCCAACACAGGAAACAGTTGAAATGTTCAAATATTAAAGCAGCAGCTGGGACCAAACAGCTTGGATCTGACACAGGACTGTGTTTGGCGCAAAGATGCCTGCCTTAGGGGATGGCTGAAGAAGACACTTATGAGCTGATATTCAAATCAAATGACAGCAATGACAACTCCAAGGTTGCTTATTTTGTATTGCATGCCAAAGTCTAGAGCAAACCTGTGCACCACTTACAACTGAAGAAATGGGCTGGGCAATTCAGCAAGTCCTCTACATAAAGCCCCTGGGCTGGATGGGTACAGAGTAGAGTTTTGTAAAATTTTGAAAGATGATATAACATTGCCTTTAACTGAAATATTTAATAGCATTGTAGCAAAGAAAGAACTACCTGATTCCTTATGCCTGGTCCACACTGTGGTTTTGTTAAAATCAGGTGAAGATCCTTTAATGCCAGAATCATATTGTCCTATATCTTTGTTGAATTGTGAAGACAAACCATTAGTGAAAGTTCTGGCAAATTGCTTGGCAATAATTCTCTTTGCAATTATTGCAGCCCCTCATGTAGGATTTGTGAGAAAAAGTAGTGTAGTGAAAAATGTACAGACTATTTTGAGGTCTCAGGAGATTGTACAACAAAAAGGTGAGCCTACTCTGCTGATTAGTTTCAGTGCAGATAAGGAGTTTGACCAGGTGGCCTGAGATTTTATGTACAGTGTGCTTGATACATATGGGATTATTGGCCCATTAAAAAATGCAATTTGTGCACTATATTGTGACTTGAAGGCACAAGTATGGATAAATAGGATTTTATCAAAGCAGCTCCCTATTCAGGGGCCCTTTAACTAAGCCATGTAAGCGTCTACACATGCCCAATGCACGCTAAAATGGAGTTACCGCCTGACTATCACATGGCTCTTGCGGTAATTTCATTTTTGGTGAAAATGCACGTCTGAAAAATATTTTTATTTTTGGGCGTGCGTATTGGACACGCGCCAAGTGGCATTTGACACGTGTAGGTCATTACCACCCGGATTCTTTACCACTAGGTCAATGGCTGGCAGTAAGGTCTCAGACCCAAAATGGACATGCGGCAATTTTGATTTTTCCGCACGTCCATTTTCGGCAAAAACAGGCTTTTACAGGCACGCTGAAAAATGGATCGGCGCGCCCAAACCTACACCTACACTACCGCAAGTCATTTTTCAGCATGCCTTAGTAAAAGGACCCCTTAATGAGGGGACTCTGCAAGGCTGCCCTTTATCACCTTCCTTTTCATTTTAACTCTAGACCCATTTATCACAAATTCAAAATACGAAAATAGAGTGTGCTTGGAGACAGTACCGTGATCCTGACATTCGGGATTCATATATGATAAAGTTGCAAGAATATACTGCTCTGGTGATGGAACAATATTATCACAAACGCATTAAAGAATCGATGAATCATCCTAAAGAGTTGTTTTCTATCATGTAGTCACTTACACAAGATGCAGTTAATGCTGTTCCTACTTCTCCTTTTCTGCCAGAAGAGCATGCAAATTACTTTATTCACAAAGTTCAAAATATTGTAGTTTCTTTCTCTGGCGTTAAAGATATAGAGAGAACAATTTGCACTCAAAATGATAAATGGGAAGATTTCTTACCTGTATAGGAAAGAGAACTGTTATGTGGCCTTAGCGAATGTTGACTAACAGGGGCAGTGGGAGATGTGTGTTCGCCAATGTTGCAAAAATATTTAGGATCAGTGCTGGTGCCATTGTTAGTTCAGATTATGAATTGTTTTTTTTATCTTGTGGGTTTGTTCCAGAAGACCTAAAGGTGTCAACTGTGAAACCTATGGTGAAAGATTATAAAATGGGTCTACATGGTTTGGCTAACTATAGGCCTATTTCATCTTTACCGGTGTGAAACAAATTATTGGAGTACTCAGTTTATGTACAATTGGAAGAATTTATAACATGCAACAACTTATTAGATGAAAATCAGTATGGGTAGCTTGCCAGGTGCCGTTGACCTGGATTGGCAGCTGTCAGGGACAGGATGCTGGGCTCGATGGACCTTTGGTCTTTTCCCAGTATGGCATTACTTATGTACTTATGATTTCAAAAAGTGCACAGAACTGAAACCTTGATTGCGAAAGTAGATGAGATACGTCTGGCCCTGGATAATCATGTTCGCATTTCTGGATATATCAGCAGCATTTGATACTATTGATCATGAGGTCTTGATAAATCATCTCAGTATTTGTGGTATACAAGGAACAGTGTTGTCCTGGTTTCAATCATATTCGAAGAGAAGAAACAGAGTGCATGTGGGAGATGAATTATCTGTATTACATTCTCTTGACATAGGTGGTCCCAAGGAATCCATTTTATCTGCTGTGCTCTTTAATATCTATCTGAGTTCTTTGGGTCATTTGTTGAGATCATTAGAAGTATCCTTCCGCATTTATGCGGATAATATACAGGTTTTTTTTTTCCAGTTACTGGGAGTGTGTATGATGCTATTCTATGATTGCAAATTGTGTTTGAGAAAGTTCAACTATGGTTAGAAAATAGTTGTTCGAGGTTGAATGTCAAAAAAACGGAATTATTATTTGTGAAAGCAGAGCCTGATATGGTGTTTCCTGAGTCTGTGCTTTTGTCAGGAGCACTTGTGAAAGTTTTGTCTCAGGTGTGGATTCTGGTGGTACTGATTGACTCTGCGTTATCTTGTTGGGCAGACTGGATGGACCGTACAGGTCTTTATCTGCCATCATCTACTATGTTATTATATGTTACTAAGTTTTCATTTGGCCGCAGATTCAGCATCTGATTCAAACCTCATTTTTTAAATTGCATCTCTTAAGTAGGTTACGTCGTCTTCTTCCTACGATTGATTTTGTGAGAGTTATGGAAGCTATAGTGCTATCTAGTATTGACTATTGCAATATTATGATCTTGGACTGTCTGCAGCCTATACCCAATCTCTGCAAAAATTGTTCTGAATTCTGCAGTATGCCTTGTTTTTGGCTTGCTGAAATATGATCATATTTCAGATTACTTAAAGCGATTGGGCTGGCTGCCGGTAGTATTCAGGGAGAAATTCAAGTTGTTGATGATGATTCATCGAGTATTATTATTATTATTTATTATTATTATTAGCATTTGTATAGCGCTACCAGACGCACGCAGCGCTGAACACCTGATACAAAGAGACAGTCCCTGCTCAAAAGAGCTTACAATCTAAATAATACAGACAGACAAGACAGTTACAGGTGAGGAAAGTAATGGGTGAGAAGGGAGGAAGGGACAAGGGGAGGGCAATTGTGGCTAGGAGCTAAAAGCAGCAGTGAAAAGGTGGGTTTTCAGCATAGATTTGAAAACAGGTAGAGATGGAGCTAGACGTATAGGTCCAGGAAGTCTATTCCAGGCATAAGGTGCCGCGAGAGAAAAGGAGCGAAGCCTGGAGTTAGCAGTGGAGGAGAAGGAGGACGACAAGAGAGACTTGTCCAGTGAGCGGAGTTCACACGGAGGAATGTAGGGAGAGATGAGAGCGGAGAGGTAATGGGGGGGCTGCAGAGTGGATGCATTTAAAGGTCAGTACAAGAAGTTTAAACTGAATGCGGAAGCGGACAGGAAGCCAGTGAAGTGACTTGAGGAGCGGGCTAGTGTGGGTATAAACTGCTGTATATTTGAGAAATGTTATTAAGCGCTATGTTCCATCAAGACAATTGTGGTCTATGACTGCTGGAAATCTAATTGCTCCTGCTATAAATTCATTTCACTTGGATGTTGCAAGGAGAGGATCTTTTTCCATTGCTAGACCCTTTGAATGGAATTGTTTGCCAGTTGGACTGAAACATGAAAAACATTTGCTGACATTTAAGCATAAGTTAAAGCGTCATTCGATGTGTCTGGCTTTTTTTTGCTCCTGCTGTGTAAATAGCTTGCTGGTATTTTTGGACTTTTTTAAATTTCTGACCATGGATTTTTTGTTGTTGTTGGATTATTTTTTATGTATTTTTTTTCTTTTACGTGGGTTTTATGAGTGTATCTTGTACCTCGCTCTGGATAAGGGCGGGTTATAAATAAAGTCTAAATCTAGCTGCCTTTGCAGACGATTTATTTGTGCACTTTAATCTATGGGCCTTTCTTTGGGTATTAATGGAAAATCTCCAAAAATTTGGGGATCCATTATGTTGGCACATTAAACAAAACAGAGCTTCACTATTGGTCAGCATCAACATAAAATATCATTACTTGCAGATGATGTCATTCTGACGGTTTCTAAGCCTCACATGCCCTCTATTCTGAAGGAGATGAGGACATATAGAGCTATCTCAGGTTTTAAAGACTGAGGCCCTTAATATAAATAGAATGGGAACAAACTAAATCCAATTTCAAGTTTAAATGGGTTTCATCTCATCTGAAATGTCTGGGAATCAAGCTGTCAAGTGATAAAGAAGCACTATTATTATTATTACATTATTATTATTATTACGTTTGTATCCCACATTAGCCCACCTTTTTGCAGGCTCAATGTGGCTTACAATTCATCGTGGATACTGGAAATAGAAAAGAATGTACATTTGGTTTTACAGCGAGTTTTGGGTACATGATGGTGAAATACATAATATTAGAAATAGAAAAGAGTATACATTTGTTTTAGCAGAAGTTTTGGTTACATGATGGTAAAATACATGATAGTGTTAAAGCCATACACATTAGGTGCATGATAGTGTGAAAGCAGAAGACATTAAAGAACATTCCTGGGTAACTTAAAGAAAGTAGAGTTACGCGTGTTGTTCTTTGTGATATATTTTGTCGAAGAGATAAGTTTTCAGGAGTTTGCGGAAATTGGTCATTTTGTGGACCGATTTCAGATTACATGGCAGTGAATTCCAGAGCTGTGTGCTTGTATAGGAAAAGGTTGAAGAATGCACTGATTTGTATTTCAAGCCTTTACATTTGGGAGGATGAAGATTGAGGAATGTGCGGGAGGATTTTTTTGCATTTCTGGGTGGTAGTTCTATTAGGTCCGACATATAGGCTGGGGCGTCGCCATGGATGATTTTATGGACCAAGGAACAGAGTTTGAACGTGATGCGTTCTTTGAGTGGGAGCCAGTGTAGTTTTTCACGAAGGGGTGTTGCGCTTTCGTATGTTGGTTTGCCGAATATAAGTCTGGCTGCCGTGTTCTGGGCTGTTTGCAACCTTAACTATGCTCCATTAATTAAGAAAAGTCAGAAAAATCTTAGGGACTAGCATGGAATTACATCTTCATTATTGGGCAGGGTAGCTATTATTAAAATGAATATAATACCAAGATTGTTGTATCTCTTTCAGGCCCTGTCCATAGATATTCCCCTACCAAACATATAAAAATGGCAGAAGATGAATTTTTATTTTATAAGGGGGGTGGGGGGAAGATGAGAATTGCTATACAAGTTTTAATGATTCATGGGGAACTAGGAGGCCTGGGTATTCCTGCATTATGAAGTTATTATTTAGCAGCACAACTTAAACAAGTGTGGAATTGGAAAGTGAACGGGTCATAAAAACTATATGCACAGACTGAGCATGCTGCCCAAGAGACCCGCACCTTCTTGACCAATTATGGGAATATGTAGATGGTAGGGGGTTCTGCGAACCTGCAAGTCCCTTTGCCTGTCATATTTTGCAGACATGGAGGAGACTGCTCAAATTGAGATGCGGAACCCAGTGGGTCTCCAAGTTGCATCCTCTCTTAGCACTGTTTGAACAAACTGCTGAGGTATTCTGGGCAACTCTTAGAAGATGGATTGAAAGTGGCATTCATATTTCTTTCAAGATGGGACCTTAAATTATTTGATAATATGAAGAACGAATTAAATTTATGCTCAACAGATTTTTATTTACAACGCAGGCATAGTTTATACAGCGCTAGATTTAGGGAGGTGAAGTGTAGACTATACACTGATGAGATTCTATAGATACAACAAACGGAATCTCAAGGTCTTATTTCCTCTTTATATAAAATAATGAGGGACTATCATTTTAAGAAACTTAATTATAGGAAACTATGGGAAGCAGATGTGCAGAAATCCTTAGATGAACCTCAGTGGAAAGAGATTATCTTGTTGATCACTAAATTTAATCTATCAACCCAACTGAGGGTGAGTAATATCAAAATTTTATTTAGATGGTGCATGACCCCGGACCATCTTTCAAAATATAATACTTTTCTCAGCACAATGTTGCAGGGGATGAAAAAAGCAGGGGTCTTATTTGCATATGTGGTAGTTGTGTATGTTAAACCTTTTTGGGACCAAGTGGTTACTTCAACATAATCAATGGTCAACAATTCTTTGAAACCCACACCGAGTTTATGCCTAATACAGTGGTTTCCAAACCTGGTCCTGGAGGCACCCCAGCCAGTCAGGTTTTCAGGGTATCCACAATGAATATTCATGAGAGCAGGGCCGCAAAGATACTGAGCCAGGCCCGGGGCAGGGCCGCTGCTGCTGCCCCCCCCCCCCCCCAGGATCGCTGCCACCGCCGCTCCCCCAGGATTGCCGCTGCTGCCCCCCACCGCAATGCCACATATCTTGGCTGGCGGGGGGTCCCCAGGCCCCACCAACAGAAGAAGTCTTCCTCCAGCGCTGTTCTTCACTCCACCACATTGCCTGCCATGCCTCTGCGGTTTGGGGGAGCTCAGCAGACAAGATAAGGGAGCAATGGTGAGATGTGTACCTGGGACCATTTATTTGAAGTCCACTGCAATGCCGCCTAGAGTATCCCATTGCTCTGCTGGGATGTCTGTATGGCCAGTCTGCTAAGATTGCTGGCTCCTTCTACATCCCAATGGCTTGATTTTGTGCATTTTTCACATGGATGTTTTTTTTTTTGTTCAAAAATGGACCAAAAAAAAAATGCACAGAGCACAAAAACATTTAGCAAATAGCCATTAAAAAAAAAAAAAGATAGACATTTTCTGTTTTGAAAATGGCTATATTCTCCACTTGAATTTAGCCGTCATATCGAAAATTTCCCTCTACGTCTTTTTATGTAATGGAGCGATTTTAATTAAGAACTTCTTCATATAACTGATTCCAATTACCAATAAAGAATGTAGGATCATTAACGGTTTTAAGATTAAAATGTTCCCAAAACTGAGCTGTATTGATCCTTTTTTTTACATCATACTACACATCCCTACATAATAACAGAAAACATGGCCATGGTCACACACACTGAGCTCGAGAAGACTTTCATTAAACCATAAGAACCTATGCAGTGTAACTCCAGAGGAAGAGATGCATTTCCCTCTGTACTGTGCAAAATATAATGATAGCAGATATAAATTCCAAAACCTGGCAAATTCTAATCAAACTGAAAATAAGGGTTTTTCTACCTTTGTTGGCCAACCATTTTATTTTTTTGCTGTCTCACCTCCAGTCTGGTTTCTGCTTCCCTCTCATTGTCTTAACTCTGTTCCCAGGATCTCCTATTCATTTGCTGCTACTTTTCTCTCTTTTGTCTTCACCTCTTTCCCTACATCGATCTTTCAGCTTTCTTCCATTTATTTTTCTGCCTCTCTGCCCACTAGATTTCAGCCCTCCTTCTTGCCATTCAGTCCTCAATCTCCCTCTTTTTTACTGTGCCAACTATAGCTTTTCATCTTTGTCACCCCAGCCCTCCCATTCCCCATCCTCTTTCTCCTTCTCCAGGCTCAAACTGCTCCTCTCTCTTTATTTATCCCCATGTTTATATCCAACATTTCCCTCTCTCTTTCCTACACCATGCTCCATGTCCAGCATTTCTCCTTATCTTCTCCAGTCATCTCATAAGCTCATATCTTCCCTTCCCTAATTGCCAGGTGTCCAGCATCACCCTTTTCTTTTCCTATCCTGCTATGTGTCCAGCATCCCCCCTACTGCCCATGGCATCCAGCATTACCCCTAGCCTCCAGATGTCCAGCATCACCCCTTCCCTTTCCCAGCCCCCCCATCTATCCAGCATCTGGTATAGTATATTAGTTATACATTATAGGTTTAGAATGTATTTATTGTTGGTTTTGTGCTATCTCCAAAGTGCCTGGTAGTGGAGCATTTTTGTTGTTGTTACTGAGGTGACTCCAGAATTTGTATATTGCATTTGCAGGCTTATCCATTCTGAAAAGTGAGTGACGCTGATCCACGTCGCCCAGTGGACTTATGAATAGCATAAGTAGAGCTTTGAGGAACTGAAACCATGCTCCACCACGCATGCGGAAATGCCTTTCTGCCCGCCATGAGAGTGTGGTCTCCTCAGTTCTTTTTCTACTGCAGTGAGGAGAGGGTGCATTTTTTTTACCATCTCCTCATTTCACTCGGTCCAAAGAGCTTTTTCATGCCTTTCAGAGATTTTTAAAAATCTCTTTTGTGTTCCTGTTTGTGGAACTCCCTCTTTTTGCTGTTTTTCCCTTTATCGTCTAGTTTATTTTGCCCAGTTTTAAGTTTCCTTTTTTTCTGTTGTCATTTGACCATTTTTAGGCCTTGACTTCAGCCAGGATTTTTCCTTTCCTTTTTGCAGTGCCTTGCCACTTTTTCAGGCACCATCACTTCATTTAATTTAGCTGAGAAAGTTTTTCCCTCTATGTCCACGAAGGTTCCCAGTGGCTTTAAGCACTGTACCTATTGCAATCAGATGATCTCTGGGAAAGACACCCATTCTTGGTGTCTTCAGTGTCTAAGTGTGTTCTCTGCCTTTTGAATTAAGAAGAGGACCCAGGTTTCCAGAGAGGCATCTGCATCGAGGTTGGAGGCATCGGCATTGAAATCAAGCATCGCACAGGCATCAGTAGCATCGGTAAGCAAGGCTGCTGCTAGACCCTTGGACACTGGGAGCAGTGAAGCATCGAGTGGGTCTCGATGACCTTCTGCTGTGCAGGGCCCCCGGGACCATCCATTGTTGAACCCGAACCTGAGGCAACGTGTGGATTTGACATTGTCTTCGTCGGCACCAAAGAGCCTTGATGATGAGCTTCAGGTGAAGTCCATTGTTAAACCCGACCCTGGGGCAAAGTGTGGATTTGACATTGTCTTCGTCGGTGAAGTCCAAGAAGCATCGGCATCGATCGTCCTCGACGCATGGTGCTGGGAGCTCCGGGGCATCGAAGGATTCGGTACCTGAGAAGCGTCAGTGCCAGGAGGACCACTCCCCCTCCATACAGGAGATGCAGATGCATCTGTCCCCTGGCAACCAAGACCCATCTCCCACATCGACCCCAGCGGTTCTGCAACCTGCTCCTGAGCAGGCATCTCACGGTCATTTACTACCCCCTTAGAAAAAAGTATTTTATTCCCAGCTGCGGTAAAAAATGGCCCAGCACACCCCTATTTCAAGCGTCCACACTACTGCAGGCCACATTTTACTGCAGCTTAGTAAAAGGGCCCCTTAGTTACTATACAACACTGCTAACTGTAGCCCTAATCTCAGCTGTCTGTAATTTGTGGCTGTAAACCTCATTGAGCCTCAGCTTATTTTCCTAAATCATTTTTTCACAATTCACAAAATTATTTTTACAGCAAGCAATTCAAATGGTTAAGTATCTTTCAGATATAGTTCAATAGCTCTGAACAACAAACAAACTTCAAAATACAGTGCTGAAAAAGACAGCGAGAACCACCTGGCTTATTTCAAACTGAGCCAGGCAGTGCTATCATCAGACCCTCACTATATCTGCCTATAACAGAGAAGGCTACTCAGCGTCATGCCTTCCTCCACTGCTAGCAAACACCTGTAAAGCAACAGATTTGCAGTTCTTTAAAACAGTGGCGTAGCCACGGGTGGGCCTGGGTGGGCCGGGGCCCACCCAATTAAGGCTCAGGCCCACCCAACAGTAGCACATGTTTAGCGGTAGCTGGTGGGGATCCCAAGCTCTGCCAGCTGAAGACTTCCCCCTAATGGTAATGAAAACGCTATTCTCCATGATACTGGCACCTGCGCATGCTCAGTTTTCAGTGCGTGCCTGCTGCAGACTACTAAGGTGGAAAGAAGTGTCTTCCCACAAGCTGAGATTTGTTTTTGGTGGTGGGTGAAGGGGAAAACATTTGATGTCCACCCACTTCTTGCCTAGGCCCACCTAAAATTTGTTGTCTGGCTACGCCCCTGCTTTAAAAGGAAAGGTATAAGTAAACCTTAGTTCCTTTCAGGCTTGGTCCTCACTGCTCTGCTCCACAACTTCCATTGAATCTGAGTCATACAGGAAAGGATTACAAACATATTTCTCAGTTTCTATCAGTTCTGGAGCTGCCTCTGACTCCCTGTGCTGTCCTAGCATTCCTACTGAAAGCTGTCACTCCTTATTTCTGAGAGATTTCATTATATATATATATATATATATATATATTGTCAAAACCAGGGACTCTCTATTAACTCCTTCCACTGCTCCTAGAATCTGGGCAGCCTTCCTGAATTAGGCTGTCATCGTTCCTTGCATGCTGATAGAGCTGCCAGAGTATGTGTCTTCCTTCCACTTCCCCTTGGCTTAGGAAAAGCTGCCTCAGTTAAGGGGAATTCAGCCTCAGGGTTTGGGGGAATATTGAATTGCTTTTTCTCTACAGCAGTGGTTGTCAACCTTTTTTTTCAGCCGGGACACACCTGACAGATAATGTTCGCATACGTGACACACTTCATACATAACCCTCAAAGACCTTGTTTTTTTTAAAGATGTGATTCAAGAGTATCAGCCATCAAGATCTTTGCGGTCTGAAAATGTGAAGTCCTTAGCAAATGTTAAATTGCATACTGTAAGATATGCTGGTACCCAGAAGACTGCCTTTTCAATTGCAGGCCCACAAATTTGGAAACAATTTGCCAGGTTATTTAAGATTGTGAAGCAGCAGGGATCAATTTTGTTAATTTTTGAAGATATATTTATTTGAACATGCATGGAGTTGTTTTTTTTTTTTTATTTGTACCCCGCGCTTTCCCACTCATGGCAGGCTCAATGCGGCTTAGGTACTTAGTTGTACCTGGGGCAATGGAGGGTTAAGTGACTTGCCCAGAGTCACAAGAAGCTGCCTGTGCCTGCAGTGGGAATCAAACCCAGTTCCCCAGGACCAAAGTCCACCACTCTAACCCTAGGCCACTCTAGTGTCTCTTCTATGAGTGATGATTTTTTTATCAGCTTTTGTGTTGTTTGGATTTTATTGTGTATGTTAATATGTAATCTGCCTAGTTGTAGGTGGAATAGAATTGGGTTTTTTTTAAATAAATAAAATAAATGTCCTCACATTCCACTGCATTTTATGTGACAATAAGTGGCATAATTGAATGGGCTGCCCAAGTTTTCCTGAGGACGTCCTCGTAGGACGTCCCCCGAAGGGGCGGGGAAACCCGTATTATCGAAACAAGATGGACGTCCATCTTTCGTTTCAATAATATGGTCGGGGACGCCCAAATCTCAACATTTAGGTCGACCTTAGAGATGGTTGTCCTTAGAGATGGCTGTGCCCGGTTTTCAGCAATAATGGAAACCGAGGACGCCCATCTCAGAAACAACCAAATCCAAGCCATTTGGTTATGGGAGGAGCCAGCATTCGTAGTGCACTGGTCCCCCTCACATAATAGGACACCAACCGTGCACCCTAGGGGGCACTGCAGTGGACTTCAGAAAAAGCTCCCAGGTGCATAGCTCCCTTACCTTGTGTGCTGAGCCCCCCAACCCCCCCCCCAAACCCCACTCCCCACAACTGTACACCACTACCATATCCCTTAGGGATGAAGGGGGGCACCTAGATGTGGGTACAGTGGGTTTCTGGTGGGTTTTGGAGGGGTTGCTGTTTCCTCCACAAGTGTAACAGTAGGGGGGGATGGGCCTGGGTCCGCCTGCCTGAAGTGCACTGCAGAACCAACTAAAACTGCTCCAGGGACCTGCATACTGCTGTCATGGAGCTGGATATGATATTTGAGGCTGGCATAGAGGCTGGAAAAAATATTTTTTTAAATTTTTTTTTAGGGTGGGAGGGGGTTAGTGACCACTGGGGGAGTAAGAGGAGGTCATCCCCAATTCCCTCCGGTGGTCATCTGGTCATTTAGGGCACATTTTTGTGGCTTGGTCATAAAAAAAGGACCAAGTAAAGTCACCCAAGTGTTCGTCAGGGACGCCTTTCTTTTTTCCACTATCGCCGAGGATGCCCATGTGTTAAGCACGCCCCAGTCCCGCCTTCGCTATGCTTCTTCGCTATGAACTTTGGTCGTCCCCGCAATGGAAAGCAGTTAAGGACGCCCAAAATCAGCTTTCGATTATGCCAATTTGGGCGACCCTGTGAGAAAGATGCCCATCTTGCGATTTGTGTCGAAAGATGGGCGCCCTTCTCTTTCGAAAATAAGCCTGAATGTGGTTTTAATGTTTTTTGTATATAAGATTAAATAAAGAATAGAAATATGGTTTAAAGTGTTATGTAGTCTGAGATTTTAAACCATTTTAAGGGTTAAACTCAATAGTGGTTCACATTCCACTGGAGTTATAAACTTTGGTTTATCTAACTCCATAGGTTTGCCTGCAGCCACCCCCAGGAGTGTCAGTGCCTTCCCATTCCAAAGCTTGGGTAGGAGCCTCCTCTCCCTCTTGATCTGGCACTGCCCAGGCTTTGACAGTTTTAAAGCTCTGCCTCCTTGAGGGAGGTCTCATTCCATACCTAAAGCTGCACTACCCAAGCTGCAAAGGACTCAAATACAAATCAACTTACGCGTCCAGCTTCTCCTAACAAGCACACAACTGTGGAACGCATTACCAAAAGCCTTGAAAACTACGTACAACCACCTAAACTTCCGGAAGATAAAAAAAAACTAACCTGTTTAAAAAGGCATACCCTACCAAGCCAACATAAATGCCTGATCTCTGCAACACAACAAAACTAAAGTATGTAATGGACATAACACAACTCTTCCGTTGTACGATTCCCTAATGAGACTGTGCCACATGAACTTTATCTTACCACAATATCACTTACTACTACTACTACTTGACATTTCTAAAGCGCTACTAGGGTTACGCAGCGCTGTACAATTTAACATAGAAGGGCAGTCCCTGCTCAAAGGAGCTTACAATCTAAAGGACAAATGTACGCCTCTCCGGTACTATGTAAGCCACATTGAGCCTACAATTAGGCGGGAAAATGTGGGATACAAATGTAACAAATAAAAAATAATAATAATAATAATACTGCTTTGTAAACCAAAACCATGGGGTTACAAGGATCCTCCTTCTCCCTCTCCCTCGCCCTCTCCCAGCTGCCTAGTAATCTCTGTCTCAGGGTGGGAGGCTGCTACCTGCTGTCTGCAGGCTTAATTGCAGGAGATTTTCCTGTTCTCTCTCTTAACCTTACCCCGAGAAAAGGGCTCTTTGTTTAAAAGGAATTATGCTTTGGATGATGTTTTATTTGGGGCAGTGCTCTGCTACCATCCCTACTTCTTCCTCACAATGTGCATAAGTGCCAGCATTCTGGTCATTTACATTTACAGCTGGTGCAAAAATATTAGCACATTTGTCATAGGATTACCCCCCCCCCCCCCCAAAAAAAAAAAAAAAGTAGTAGGGTGGGCCAAGAGTAGTTTTGAACAGAAGCTTGCTATTGAAGTAAAACAAATACTAAAATTGTTTCAAGAATGTCCAAAGCAAAAGGCTTCTGAAGGAGTTAGCTGGACTTCAGGATGACAAGGGGATAAAAGGAATGCACAGGGATGATAAGGTAATACCAGAAAAACTAAATGATTTTGCCTTTCTGTACTAGATGTTGGGTTATTGCCACACCAGAAACCTTTGGTGGTGATGATTCAGAGCAACTGAAGCACATCATTGTAACTCTAGAAGATGTAATACATCAAACTCAAGAGCAACAAATTGCCAGGACCAGATGGCATTCACCACAGACTTCTGAAAGAGCTCAAACATAAAATTATCAACCTATCATTCAAAACGGCCACGATACCAGAGGATGGAAGGTGGCCAATATAGCACCAATTTTTAAAAAGGGCTCCAAGGATGATCCAGGAAACTACAGACTGGTGAACCTGATAATGATATTGGGCAAAATTTTAAAACTATACTAAAAAAAAAAATAATAATAAGCCTGATATTTAAAGAAATTTATCTGGGCAGCAGCATCTGCTATCCAGATAAACACTGCTGACCCAGGGCCAGTCACTGATTTCAGTGGCATCATCCAGCAATGCTGCTGAATATCATTACAGACCACTCTGGCTCTTAGAGCAGTCTGAGGTGGAGCCTAGGCGGAGCTGAAAAACATCCAGATAGCAGCAATATTCAGCCAGGGCCGCTGAGAGACTGAGCCAGGCCTGGGGCAAGGCCGCCCTCAGGGCCACCACCACCAATCCCTACCACTGTCGCCTCCCTCTCCTGCTCCCAGGCTGCCGGCGCTACAGTCCCCAGTCTCACCTGCCCGCTCTCAGCTCCGTCAATAGCCCACCTCCATCCACCACCGTGACCGGGCCCCCTGCATTCAAATCGGCAGCGCCTCACCTCCATGTGAAAGCAGCAGATCGCTTCCCTTCGGGCCTTCCCTCACTGTGTCCCACCATCGTCACTTCCTGTTTCCGCGAGGGTGGGGCACAGTGAGGGAGGGCCCAAAGGGAAGCGATCTGCCGCTTTCACACGGAGGTGAGGCGCTGCCGATTTGAATGCAGGGGGCCCGGTCACGGTGGTGGATGGAGGTGGGCTATTGACGGAGCCGAGGGCGGGCAGGTGAGACCGGGGACTGCAGCGCCAGCAGCCTGGGAGCAGGAGAAGGAGAGAGGCCCGGGCCTAGGGAATTTTGTCCCCCCTCCCCCCCTCTCGGCGGCCCTGTATTCAGCAGTTGGATGCAGATAACTATCCAGATAACTTATGGCAGCTGAACATCACCGGTATTCAAATAAGTCCGGTGGTCGGGGACATACCCGGATATTCCACACCGAAATCCAATGTCTGGCACTGAACAGCTGGGTATATGGAACTAGACAGGGATGCCCTTTGTCTCCCCTCTTATTCACCCTTGTTATGGAACCTTTTGCACAGAGGATCAAAGGTTTTACAGACATTACACTTTAGACCTTACAAACTACAGTGTAACAATTTCTAAATATGATGCATTATTTGATAAATATGAGCAAATCGCTGGAGCCACTGTGGTAGATAACCAAAAAGAAAATGGAGGGAAAAAATTACACAAGACATATATATATATGTTTAGTTCTCCCATTGAGCAATATGTGCATTCAAAAAAATGTCTCCAATTTAGAAATAAGATTCCAAATTGGAAGAGCAAAAATAATTAAACCAAGCATACGCTTCATCGCAAAATAACTAAACCAAATATATGCTTGGTTTAGTTATTTTTGCTCTCCCAGTTTCGAGAACAAAAATACCGATTTAGACGTTTTGAAAAGAAATTCGTACAAATGCTGCTTTATGACACTTTTTAAACGTGTTTCTCTTTCGAAAATGAGCCCCAAAGTTCACCACTACAGAGAGAAAAGGTACCCAAAGATTGTCAGTGCCTGTCATCTACTATTACCTATCATTTTTAAGGTGCTACTAGCCTATGCAGAACTGTACTGCTAAATATAAGAAAGAGAGCCTCTACCCAATAGAACTTAGTCTACTCAAACCACAATGCCTGAGAGGGATAGGCATGGAAATGATAATAGGAGAATATGGTAGAAGTCAGTTGAGGCTTCTGAGAGATCAAGGGCCAGCAGGTAGGAACAGAGAGGATGGTCTCTGACCTCCAGAAGTCCATCAGCCAAGCTAACGAGATTTCACGAGGAGAGCACCTACAGCTGCAGCTTTCAGTTTAACTGTAAAAGACTAGTTGTCTACCCCTGTCTCCAGAAGGGGGAAAAGGAAAGCAGAGGCAACGTGGAGAAAGAGACAGGAGGCCAGCAATAAGTAAAGTCAACACAGCAGGGTAGGAGGGCATTCTGCTTCCATCTGAGAAGGGTATTGAGAAGCTTATAACAGATACGTATAAGTGCATTCACTCTGCCACTCCCCAATTCCACTCTTCTCTCTCCCTACGCCCCCTCTCGGGTACTCCGTTCTGTAGATAAATCTCTCTTATCTTTCCCCTTCTCCTCTACTGCTAATTCCAGGCTCCGTTCCTTTTATCTTGCTGCACCTCACGCCTGGAATAGACTACCTGAACCTGTACGTCTAGCCCCGTCTTTGGCCGTTTTCAAGTCCAAACTTAAAGCCCACCTCTTTACTGTCTCATCATCTTACAAACACTTCCTCCTACCCCTACAGATTGAACCACCCCCAAAACCTGCCTCCACCCTGCAAACTGACTGCACCCTTAGAAAGTAACCCCCTACTGCCCCATCATCCTGCAAACTGCCCTCACACCCAAAACCTAATTGCTGCATCTTCCATAAATTATTTCACTCCCAAAACCTAGCAACCTGCAACCACCCCACACCTGAGGTAGGTCTTGTCACATGAATCTGATTAATTTCTTTCATAGGGTAACCAGAGAGTTGAATCAAGTTACAGCACTGGATGTAGTGTATGATTTTAGGAAAGCCTTTGATATGGTTCCACATAGGTGATTTATAAATAGTCTGAGCACCCTCAGTATGGGCCTTAAAGTGACTGGCTGGGATTACGAACTGGCCTTGGCCCAGCTCTTTTTAACATCTTTGTGAGTGATATTGTAGAAGGGCTGTCTGGTAAGGTTTGCCACTTTGCAGATGATGCCAAACTCTGTAATAGGGTAGGCACCCCTGATGGTGTGAATAACATGAGGAGGGATTTAGCTAAGCTTGAAGAATGGTCCAGAAACTGGCAGCTAAGATTCAATGCTAAAAAAGTGCAGGGTCCTACATTTAGGATGCAAAAACCCAAAGGAACAGTACAGTATAGGGGGTAAAGCACTTCTATGCATGAAAGAAGAGTGGGACTTGGGGTGATTGTATATGAAGATTTTAAGGTTGCCAAACAGGTAGAAAAGGAGACGGGAAAAGGAGCCCCAGCTTGAAGGGATTGGGGCAGATGACTTGAGGGAGATGCTGCTGGTTGTTGACTGGCTAGGATAAGATTGGGTGAGAGTGAATACTGGAGGAAGATTGAGGGAAATATGTATTGGAAGAGAAAAAAAATGGGCTGAGGGAGAAAGTGTGGAGAAGCAAACTTATTGCTTAAAGTGCGCCTGAGCAACTAATTGGCTGCATCAATGGAGGGAGGCGGGCCGCAGAGAGACTGGGTCGGGCCCGGGGCAAGGTCGCACCCGGCGCCCCGCTGCCGCCCCCCTCCGTCCACCACCGGGCTGGGCCCCCTGAATTCAAATCACAGCGCCTCACCTCGCTCCGTGTGAAAGCGCAGCAGCGGCAGTCTGCAGATTGCCTCCCTTCAGGCCTTCCCTCCCTGTGTCCCGCCCTTGCAGAAGTTACATCAGAAAAGGGCGGGAGGGAAGGGCCAAAGGGAGGCAATCTGCAGACTGCCGCTGCTGCGCATTCACATGGAGCGAAGTGGTGAGGCGCTGTGATTTGAATAGAGGGGGCCCAGCCTGGTGGCGGACGGTCGATGGAGCCGAGGGCGGGTGGGTGGGACTGCGGTGCCGGGCCCCCCTTGGAGGCCTGGGCCCAGGGAATTTTGTCCCCCCTGCCCCCCTCTCAGCGGCCCTGGAGGGAGGACACCGCCCCTTATTTCCTAGGACTCCAGGCACCGTCTGCTTTGTCCAGTAATGGCCATGGCTATCACATTGAAGCCTTTTTGCCAATGCGGCCCACACTTGAAAAATAGTGACAATCACTGCTCTAGGCAGCTGCCAGATTTACCTAGTGCTTCCACCAGCCCTGCCCTTCCCCCTCCATTCTCACATATTGCCCATAATCACAGTCCTCCCTGTAATCATCATCAAAGTTTTACTTCATTTGTGCTTGTATATATTCAGGACGTGGCACTGAATATTTAGGTCTTGGCTAGCTGCTGAAAATTATCTGGGCACTCACTGACATTCAGCCCAGCGCCTGGCTCCCTGGCTGGTTAACATAAGTCCTTGCACTTATCTGGTTAGTAGTCTGAAAATCATCACTAACCAGGTGAATCCCAACTCCGCTTAGACTTCACTCCCAGACCACCCTGGCACTAGTGCCACACTGCCTCCCTGGATTTTCAGTAGCACTATGTAGTTCTGTGCTTCCAAAAATCCAGGGATCGCCAGGTCAGAGATTTAACCAGGCAGGTGCCTTTCCTGCCCAGTTAAATCATTTAACATATTGACCCATATGTTTTAAAGAGATACCTCTAAAGTCATGAAAAAGAACATAGATTGTTTCTTGTCTAAAATATCTGATTTTTCCTAGAAGAATTGTGTGTTCCTAATTCTATCTCACTAGTCCGTATGTACTTAATAAATCATGTGTATGGCTGTTCATATCCTGAAAAATGTTTTACCACAACAGAAGAGAGTTGTAAATGAGATTTAATTTCCAAATCAAGATACCATCATCAAAGGATTTGGTAGATCACACAATTTTAAGGAGAACCTTTTTCATCAAAGTTTTTTTTCCCCACAAACACAGAGGATCCCATTCACACAACAGCATTTTAAAGGAGAAAATACATGCATGAATATGCTTCTGCACATATGTGTACATGTGTATACATATATTTGAAAGCTAGAAATGTGTCATACATGCCATTTTGGGTACATGAATAAATAAACGACTGTGTACCTAGAAGTATCTGTCAATGCATGTGTGTTGCTGTCCCATTTGCCAAAAAATGTATTCATGTGGGTGTTTCGGTACGTGTGTATATGTGGTGAAATGTGCATGTAAATAATACATGTTTTAGGCTTACTTGTATGCATTTTTGAAAGCACATAAGTAGAGATACACTATACAAGTGTGAATGCATATTCTGTTTGCAGATGTGGGCGATGAATATTAAGGGGAGGCCAGGTCACCAGGACTTCTGGAGTTTCACCTGCATTATTAAGAGAAATTTGCAGCCTGAGGGCATCACCCCTAGAGTCAGCAAAGGTCAAGAAACTGTTCTCGCTCCATTTCCTCCCTGGTGCCCCTCCAGCTGGCAATCAAAGACCCTATTCTTCTGTTCCTTTGCATTTCAGTGTGCTACCTCACTCACCCCTACTTTGCTTTCCATTTGCAGCCCAGTAAATTGCAGGGGTGAAGGAATACCCTGGGGGAGGGAGTAAGGAGACTAAGCCAGTTGTAACCTTCTAATGGTCACCTGAGAATCACTGGATCGTAAATTCAGGGAGTGTGTTTTGTACTGCAAGACCTGAAATAGTTGTCATGTGTACCATTCTGGCATGAATAGAGTAAGACAGCAAGAGCTGTGCATTGGTCCTTCTAACCAAAATTCAGCTGCTATCTGTTTACCACACTAACTTTAAATGTTTCTTGTCAGCTCAGTACTCCTTAGAAGTGTGCCCACAGTAACTGAGTTATCAATCACATGATTGGACCTTCACTTCCAGTGGGTAAGGGAAGCAGTGACATGGCCGTGCCACCAGATGGCAGAGTGCCTTAGAAACACTAGCTAGTAAAGCACCATGGGCATCAAACAAGTGGCTCTTATGTGAGACTGGGCCTTCCAGCAACAAGAAATAATGCATTTAAATGCTTTACCTGCTGCTGGGCTGAATGGAGTAATTGAAAAACAAGATCCAGAAGCAGCAGGCAACACTGTTAGAACAACATACAATGTGTGCTGTGCTCATTTTCTCACAGTGCGCCCACCGCATCTCAGAATTTTCCACCAGAGGTAACTGCCTCAGGTGGCCTAATAGTAGGATGGCCCCTGCTGATGGCAGGTCATTGGGCACCTTCTTGACTGAACCATCCACTTGCACTGTGGGAACTGCTTGGGCTATACTTATACCATTGGAAACTGATTATTAATTCTGAGAACTGATAGAAGCTGTTAAGAAGAGGGTGATGGGAAAGCCCAAGAAGGCAGCCTGAAGGGAGACATGGATAAAATGTGCTCAGTGTCTGCTCTCTGAACTTGGTTCAATGGGGAAGCATAAAGGACAGCACAGGACTTTCTGTTTGAGTCCCAGGCCAGATTGCCTCCCTTTTTTGGCAAGCAATGTCCTAGAGCTTCTTACACAACTATTAGAAGAGTCCGCTTTGGGGCCACTGGAAGTGTAAGCCCCGCAGGATGATTTGGGACTAAGAGAAGCGGCAGCCCCTGAGGACCCTGAGCTTGATCCAGAAAGAAGCCCCATTTTCACTGCTGTTGGGGTTTCCAAGCCCTGAATGAGCTGCAGCAGGTCACATCCGTTAGGCACAATTTCTCTGAGAAAGAGCTCTTGTGTGGAGCTGGGGTCACCGGAAATTTCTGCGTCAACAGAGAGGATTTTGAATTTGCCTCTGCTTGATCCAGGAACAGCTGTGAGTACTGTCAGAGTGGCTGAACGGAGGAGTGCAGGGAAGAACTTGTTCTCTGAAACTTTTGTTCAAACTGAAGGAAAGGCATCAGAGTCTTTAGTTATGGTTCCCCACTTAATGAAGACTAAAGTTATCTCAATGAGTTCATTCAGATTTCCCTGCAGGTTTTCCCCCTCCTATGGTCAGATCACTCTTTAATTACTTTTTCTTACTCTTCTCCTGTTCTAGACTACAGCACTATCTCCAGCACGAATCACTACCACCAGGGATCTCAGTTGCGTATCAGCATCATCCTTTCTTCTGTCTTCCGGGCTAGATTTGGCTACTTTTTCAAATCTTTCACTAGAAGAGAGGCTGACACTCTGGAACAATTTCCTTTGTACTGGGTTAGATTGCCTGGCCCCGGCCAAACCCTTGCCCTCTCCTGCATCTACAGGAAGACAAGAACCAAGGTTTACTATCGCCTATTATGTTCCAGGCACCAGCTACGTCAGATTCAGCGTCGTTGGTGACGTTCCTGCATACCTACAACACTGGCAGGTTATTGGGCAATTGGAACTTCATATAAGAAAGTGTTACTCTCTGCTAAACAACATTATTACTCTAAGCAAATTAATTCAGCACCGAATGTGGCCACTCTGTATCAGGTTCTTGCCGCCCTAACTTCTGTACCAGGTTCCAACTTCACATCTGCTCCTTCTGCTCAAGCCTTGGCGTCTTATTTTGAAGGTAAGATCTTGGCTATGTATCAGTCATGGGCTCCAAGTTCTACCCCTTCTAGCCCACACGAATTTCAACAGCTATCAGCACAGTCAAATATTTTTTCTGCTTTCACACTGCCATCTCAATCCGCATTGACTATGACTCTTCAATCTATTCGGCCAACCTCTACCCTGTTGGATCCTATTCTAGCGCGCCTTTTAAAGTCATATGCTACTACTCTGATCCCATTTTTTTCTTTCTATGATTTCCTCCTCCCTATCAGACAGCTATGTGCCTAGAGAATGGAAAAGAGCACTTGTGAGACCCAAACTTAAAGATCCTGCCATTGCTTCCAGCCACTGTGATAATTACCATCTGATATCTAATCTTCCTTTTACTGCTAAATTAGTGGAATCAGTGCTTTATACACAACTATTGGATTTTGTTAGCCAGACTCATGTTCTTCACCCACATCAGACGGGCTTTTGCCAAAACCACAACATGGAAACCACTCTCTTGGGATTGACTACCTATATTCGAACCCATCTTAGTCAAGCCCGCTTAGTACTACTTCTCTCCATTGATCTTAAGGCAGCATTTGATATGGTAGATCATAGCCTTTTGCTTAGGCGTCTTTCACAAATTGGGCTAGAAAGCCCGAATCTTTCCTGGTTTAACTCATATTTCACTGACTGTACTTATACAGTGGCCCTGCAGGAATCTTACTCTACTTCTTATTCTTTACCCATTGGAGTACCACAGGGCTCACTCTTATCTTCCCTATTATTCCTCCTAGAACCCATGGGCTTGGTGTCGTTCATTTACGCGGATGACTTTCTTAGTCCTATAGATCCTTCGGACAGCTCTCAAATAGCCACTATCAGTCATAAATTAATTACAGCTTCTGCCTGGCTTATGCAACACTGTTTAATTCTTAATCCTGAAAAATCTCATGCAATGTTGTTTTCTCCAAAACCGAATACTTTGCTGATCAACCCCATCCTCGTGAATGCTACTGTAATCCCTCTTACTGATAAACTTAAGATCTTAAGGGTTCTACTGGATAATACCTTGATCTTTATTCCTCAGATTTCTTCTGTGATCTGCTATACATTTTTTCAACTTAGATGTATCCGGTCTATTAGACTATTTCTTATCCCTGCAGCAGTAAACATTCTGGTACATTCTTTCATTATATCCCAACTTGATTACTATAATTCTCTTTATCTGGGTCTCCCTCAATGTGAACTGTACAGACTGCAACTCATTCAGAATACACCGATTAAACATATCATGGGACACAAGAAATATGATCATGTCACACTGCTTTTAAGGGATGCCCACTGGTTGCCTGTTTCCTACTGCATCAAATTTAAAGTGGTCTATAAAATTTGTTCTTCTGCAGAACCTATTTTTTTCTATTCACTACTTCTTCCTTATAGACCATCTCGATCCCTACGTTCTTCACAACAGGACCTTCTGCTTATACCATCACTGTGTGATATACCCTCAGCTACTGTGCACCATTTTCTTTTTTCTTTGCAAGCTCCTCAACAGTGGAACCATTTACCTGAGGGCTTGAAGACCTTGCCCTCCCTATCTCAATTTAAAACAGATTTAAAAACCTATTTTTTTTTCTGGAAGCTTATGGGCGTTAACTGGATTTGCATGGAACACATATGGCATTAATAGTGTTTTTCTCTCCCAGTGTGTTTTCCTCTCTCCTTCTTCTGCTTTCCTGTCAACTATTGTAGTTCTTCCCATTGTTTCAGTCAGTCTTCTTGACATCTGAGTGTATTTTTAGTATATTGTTTTTCTATCCCCTCTAGATTGTAAGTCGCCTAGACACAAGTTTGATAGGCAGGTGAGAAAGTCTTTAATAAACTTGAAACTTATTCTATAGATGGGATAACTAATGTGGTGGTGACAACAACCCATAGTTCTAAGGCTTCTAATGAGGACTTTAAACATTCCCAGGAAAGGCAAGTTAAAGTAGAAGGTTCAATTGACTCTAGTAGAGGATAAGGAGCTGGGGCAAAGAAAATTGGAAAATATGGAAAATGCAATGCATTTCTTGAATTTCCAGCTCCTACATTTCCCCCAAACACTCTGGACTGTTGCAGGTTGATTTTTTTTTTTCAAGAAATGTATAGTAGAAGTTCTTCAGATTCCAAGGGAAGCTTTGCCTCCTTTTGCTAAAGCTTATTATATTCCTGGAAAACCCCTGGAATGTTGAGTTTGAACAGGTATACAAGAAGGAGTTATCCCTCTTGCTTCTGGAGATCTTTCTGCAGATAGCTGCATCTTAAGTAACCTTGCAGTGCAGTGGACAGTGAACAATGGGACTCAGGTTCAACTCCCACTTTAACTCTAATTTCAGTACAAATATGTGAGCCCTCCTGGAACATAGAAATACCTCCTGTACCTAAATATATCAGTGAATTGAAAGCCTAAGGGCTACTGTAGTGGTGGACCTTTAGGTAGTGGTGGACAGTAGGTTTCCTCTGTTCATACAATATCTGAAAGGGGTTTAGGTAGGATTTGTAAATCCAAAGATAACCACCCAAAGGGTGGAGGTGCATTAGTTTCCTACGTCAAAAGATGCAGAAGCGAAAAGTAGAAAGAGTTGGCTCTTCTCAAATACCGGAGGAGACGTAATAATGAAAATAAAGTATTGCAAAAAAAACGACTCAACACAGCAGCCATGTTTCGGCATGCAAAGCGCCTTCTTCAGGAGTCTTATGATGTATAGTTGATTATGAAAAAAATGTCTTTATTAAATCTATGTACACAAAACGATATGAATATAATCCGAAGTTCAACAGGGAAATGACACCGGACTGTCAAAATATCTTCAATGTAGCTTCTTCTTTTTTTTTTTTTTTTTTCGAAAATGGTATTTACAGATGGATGGACATATTGAGCATGAAAATGTCTAGTTCCAAGCCATAATCAAACCACAAATTTAGACATTTTTCTGTTTCGATTATGGCTGCGAACTAAACTTTTCTGAGACGTTTTCAGCAAAACGTCTCAATTCGGATTTAGACGTCATGTCAAAAATGCCCCTCCATGCTACTTTGACATTATGATGGCTTTTCAAGTGACAGACTAACAAAATGTTGCAACAAAAGTCTCACACAATGAGCGTGGACCAGAATGTTGCACTAATGATGATATCTGGCTTTATAATGGGTTCATTATAGCATTGATAATTTGCTCCAGTTTGGGGCGCTACAATGTGATGATACACTTTTCACTTGCCAGTAATTCTACATCTGTCTGGAGGGAAATACACAGCCAGAAATATATCTTGATAGTTCAGTCTCGGCATTCTCCTATGTGTTCTGAATATAATAGTAATTTTAAAATGCATGTTATTTTCAGCACCCAAGAAGTTAACTGAAATCCCTCACTAGAGTGTTTATTAGTCAACCAACCTCCACCATCTACCTCACACTCTCCCTCAGTTGATTTTGCTTGTGAAAGATAGAAAAGGTAACTTTTTTTAATTATTTCTTTTCTTCTTTGTTCAGCTGCCTCAGTTGAACGCCCAGTAAAGTTACAGCATTTCATAATGTCACTCGATGTTGTCAAAGCGCTTTCCTATTGGACAGCGTCTTATGATTTGCTCACCATGCACAGAAAAATTGTCCCTCACAGTCATTCACATGATGCTGCCTGACAAACCTAACATGCCTTATGTAAAAAAGGTTTTCAGTATCTGATCACATGAGGTCACATAGAAACATATCATAAATACCAGTAATTACGCACACACACATGCACACTTCCCACCGAAAGGTTACTAGAGGGTCATGGCTAGAGAATAAATGGTTTTAGGGTCCAATTACCCTGCCCTAATCTCTTGTAGTCAGAGTTAAAAACTCTAAACTTTAGATTAAAAAGGGGGGAGAAAGGGCAGAAGAGGACGAGAAGGTTTTATGGTCATGCCACCTATAAAACCTTCCCTTCCTTCTATCTAGGAACCATAAAAACACAACTGTTGACAGGAAGAAAGAAGGGAAAAAAATGAGTTTGGAGCAGAACGCTCCCACTTTCTTTATTGTCTGTGTTTATTTTCATCCCTGAAATTGTTGCCTCTTTTCTTGTGTTTTATGTCGCACTCTAGCCGTGGTGTGAAGGCGGAAGAGCGACGTAGGCGGCTTTGTGCACAGAAGGCTGTAGGTGTAGAGAGGACTGATGTTTTTGGCATCGGAAGAGAAGCTTCCGGTATTGGGGCGGGGAACGATTGGAGGATGTTGTGCACAAGTTGAGAGGTAACACTCAAACATAAAGAAAATTGTAAACAAATAAAGATAAACCAGCCTGTGAGGTGGTAAACAGAGATGGTAGTTAGCATTTCATTTCCATTTTATTTGATACTAGTAAAAAAGGCCCGTTTCTTAACGCAATGAAACGGGCACTAGCAACGTAATGAGTTCCTGCCATTAATGTTTCCACAGTTGTATCCTGAATATAATTGTTGTTTACATGTGTAAGATTTATTTATATACAATATTTTTTGTGTTAACTGGGTTACAATGTGGTAAAAGTTTTCCTTGTTCCGGCCCTTCAATCAGTTTAACAATCACATCAGAAGAGCTCCTTATTCCTGAGAATGCAACATACAGTTGCCCATGTGAGAGGCTTAGAGTGACAGTGTGTTTTACAGACAGTGTAAGAGAGAGATACACAGAGTGATTGAGTGTGTGTGTGTGTGTGTGTGTGTGTGTGATGTGTGTGTGATGTGTGTGAGTGACAAAGTGATTAAATGTTTGTCTTCCCTTCCATTCTGTGCACTTGCCTCCACTGATGTTCGTACCTCCCTGTATATGATTGTTTGTGAGATTCAATCCACTCCACTTCCCTCCTCCAAGTTCCGTTCTGTCTGATTGGTTCTTCGTTGACAGTGAGAGCCAATGAAACGCTGAACTACAGACTTACGAACCCTACACTGCCACAGTGCCACAGAGTCAGCTTCAGAATGTTGGAGGTGCTTTTTAGTATATAGGATATCGCCAGGGTGGGGGGGAGTAGGATGTCAATAAAACCTTTGCATTAGGGCAAACTCAGCAGCAGAACTGTGTGCTGCTACACAGAAGATCAGGATTTATTTCCTAGGACTACCTTCTGCTACCTAGGCCAGTCAGGGCTGAGGATGCTGCAGACGCCACATTCACACCCCAGAAAGAACATAAGAATAGCCATACTGGGTCAGACCAATGGTCCATCTAGCCCAGTATCCTGCTTCCAATAGTTGCCAATCCAGGTCAGAAATACCTAGCAGAAACCCAAATAGTAACAACATTCCATGCTACCAATCCCAGGGCAAACAGTGGCTTCCCCCATGTCCATCTCAATAACAGACTATGGACTTTTCCTCCAGGAACTTGTCCAAACCTTATTTAAATCCAGATACGCTAACCGCTGTTATCACATCCTACAGCAACAAGTTCCAGAGCTTAACTATTCTTTAAGTGAAAAAAATATTTTTTCCTATTTGTTTTAAAAAAACAAATGAAGTCTTAGGCTTTGCTCAACAGTGCCACCTAGTAACTGGTCTTAGAATGCATATATGCAAGGCTCCCAAGAGAGCTACAGTCAGTGGACCCTGACCAAGGACTGTTGCTGCAATAGCTGGGCTAGATAAGGAAAGGGATATAAAATAGGGGAAACTCCCCAATAGTTGCAAATAAGGCTGATTGTACCATAGGACAATCAGTAGGACAGTGTGCCCCAACCCTCTCCTCTTAGAGGCACATCTAGCCAGACAAGTTTTCAGGATTATTAGTGTTTGAATAAAATGGATTTTGAATACAATAGGTGCACATTTATCTCATGCATATTCATCAGGGTAATCCTGAAAACCTGACTGGCTAGGTATACCTCCAGGAGATGGTTGAGAAGTACTACAGTAGAGGCTGGTTCTAATTGAGTTGGGATCCCAAAGGGCCAAGAGAAAGCTGCTGAGACAAAACAAAATAAAAAAAGGTTCTGTGGTATATTGCTAATCTTGTGGACAATAAAATCCCAAATCTATAACTATAATCTGTGGTCCAGTGGGCAGTGGGCTAACAACTAAGTCAGATCCTGGAAGCCTGGAACTTTCATGAGCCCTGTATTTGAAGCGTTTTAGCACTGAAGTCACTTTGCTTGGGTTGTCAAATGATCTTCTCAAGGGCCTTAACAAGGCTTAGATTCTGCGACAGCCTTCTGGGATCTGTCTTCACTATTCAATATGACCAACCTTATTTTTTATTAAGGTGACTGCAGGATCTTAGATTTGGGCTGATTTGTTTGCTAAGATACTGATTTCTTAGTTTCGTTGTTTGATTGTTTTAACTTGTTTTGGGTGAGAGGTGTATGAATGTACACTTCTGCACGTGTTGGTTGGATGCTAAGCACTATTCTATAACCGATACACGGAACTGATGCTTAGCACATAAATGCAAGGGGGTGTAAATGTGGGCGGAGCATAGGCAGGGCATAGGTGGGGGCTCCCACTTACATGCATAACTTACAGAGTACCCTAAGCCTAAGCTACACGCATGCACATAGGCCTTTACGCAACTTAGTAAAAGAACCCCTAGTTGCTATTCCATAGGGTGCAACTGAAGCATTGTACATGAGTGGAGCACAGTGGGCCATCGGCGTGTCTCTAAGTGAAGCTTGTAACTTGCAGAATGCTATCAGTTGGCCTGTAGGCACACCCATTTACCCCTGTCATTGGCTATAATGGCATCTTGATGTGCAGATGCTGTTATAGAATTAGAGTCCAGCACATAGAACTGGCGCAATGGCATAGCCACGAGTAGGCCCGGGTGTGCAGGGGCCCACCCAATTTCAGTTAAGGCCCAACCACTGGCAGTGCATATGGATCCCAAAGCCCTGCCAGCTGAAGACTCCTCTCCGGAGCCCCCCACCCCCATTCCAACCAGAGGCGTAGCCAGACTTCGGCGGAGGGGGGTCCAGAGCCTGAGGTGAGGGGCACATTTTATCCCCCGTAGCGCTGCCGACAACCCCCCCCCCATTTTTAACCCCCCCCTGCCATTTTTGACCTCCCCACCGCCGCCACCACCTTTGACCCCCCCCCCCAGTGCCAACCCTTTTGACTCCCTCTTCCCGCCGCCGCCAACCCTCCCCCACCACCGGGTTTTGCTGGCAGGGGTCCCCAACCCCCGCCAGCCGAAGTCCTCTTCTCCGGCACGGCCACGTTGCTGATCTGCAAGGCTTCGTTCTGTTTCTGTGAATCTGACATCCTGCATGTATGTGCAGGATGTCAGACTCACAGAAACAGAAGCCTGCCCTTGCAGATCAGCAACGTGGCCGCGCTGGAGAAGAGGACTTCGGCTGGCAGGGGTTGGGACCCCCGCCAGCAAAGGTACCCGACGGCGGCGGGGGAGGGTTGGCGGCGGGAGGGGGGTCGAAGGGGTTGGCTGCGGGTGGGTCAGGGCCAAATCTACGGGGGCCCATGCTCCCGTGGCCCCACGTAGCTATGCCCCTGCCTCCAACTATCTCAAACCTGCAGTGTTAAACAGTTCTCTTGTATGATTCTGTCCATCCACGTAAGCCTCTTTTACATGCAGGAAAACCCTTTTGTAAAACTGTGCAGCAGTGTAAACATGTATAAGTATGCACACTGGAAAGACAGCACACGTAGCAGGAGCAGACTTGCAATGTGCATGCACATGCATAGAGTACACACATACATTTGCACCTGCCTCGCAGCAGGTCTAAGGGCTTGTGTTAGCTTTTGCGCTCTAGAAAGGCACCTTGATGGACTTCGTAAATAGGCATCCTGTTATAGAAGCAGGCCCTAAATGTGTGAAAACTATAAGGTGTGCTTGTAAGAGTTATTTATCTGTCAAATTATTTATTGGGACTTATTAAGCGAGCACTTAGTTAACACACCTGCATTGGAACAGGTGTAAATGCTGATAGTCACATCTTTGATGCATATATGTATTGTGACAAGGCAAACCCCAGAGATTCCCCAGTGAAGCAGTTGAGCCCAGAACTACGGGTCCCAGAAGCCCTTGCAAGAATGAGTGAGGAGAGTAGTCCTAAAAAGATGGAATGGATTCCCAGTCCCAGCAGAGGGAGCAATGGCGCGAGGCAGGGTGAGCCTGTTACTTCCTTCCCCACTAGAGGGCGAGGGAAGGATGAAGCTCAGTTTCTCTGGCTTCGCCATCAGTATATAATTCCCCCCAGCTGTGAGAAGGGAAGAGCAGATTTCCGGGAGGCTCTCAGTCACCAGGTGAGAGGGGAGATGAATGGAGTATGTGGAGGAAGGAAGTAGCCTGCCACTAGAGCTGCCTAAGGGAGAGGAGCCAGCTACCATGGAGCAGGAGAATTCAAAGGTTGGCCTGCCCAGCACTTGAAGGCAGTGGAGGAGGCCACACCTGGCGTGGTGCTGAGAGGTGGGAGAAACTGCCAACCCTGCTCCTTACAGGGTTCCCTCTGTGCTGTGAAAAGGCAGGTGATTTGTGGTATTGGTTTGATGTGCAAAGACTGTCCGTGAAGATTTTTTCTGAACTGTTGTGTTATATTGGAAGTGTGCTGAACTCTTACTAAACCCTTCTGAAGGAGGGGGAAGGGAAAGCTAAATACTTTGGCCCTGAGTCCCAGTATCAGCAGTATTCTGTCCAGGAACCCTGGGAGCCCCGCAGGCTTACCAGCTCCACCCAAGAGGAGGAAGCGGACCCCCCTTTACAGTATTCCTGCTGTAAAACTGGAAATACATGCTTCTGTGCCTACAACCAGCTTTCCAAACTACACATCCCACGCATTTACACATGCAAATAGCAGCTTTATAACATCAAGTCTGCAATCACATCTCCGGCTATGTAAGCCACATTGAGCCTGCAAATAGGTGGGAAAATGTGGGATACAAATTTAACAAATAAATAAATAAACATTTACATGTATTGGCCATTTACATGTGTACAAGCTGCTATTTACAGATGTAAATGATAAGTCAGGGTTTTAAAACGAGCTCCAAAACCTCAAGGATTATAAACAGACTAGGCCTGAACCAAACATTCGTATTCGATTATTTGTATTTGGCCAGATAGTGATTTACATTTGAATACAAATAATCCTGTGCTAAAGCCTATTGAAATAAACACTTGATCTCTGATTTCACATTGCTTCTTATATTATTTGTTTTGATAAAGCTCAATGCCCATTATTCATATTCAGCCAAATAGTAAAATATTCAAGCTCTAAGACACAGGTAAATGGCCTCTTGCAAAGGGGCTGACTGACAATAATTTCTTGACATATATTTCCCATTCCCATTTCTTTTATTACTTTTGAATGAAAGTAGCATCTAAGTCATTTGACTCAAAAGATCAGTTGAATTGACAGAACCTCTGGAACTACACTAAGAAAATAATGTGGTAGGGGAAGAATCATTTGTTTTTGAAGACTTGGCTAAATTACATTTTTAGATGACACTATTTCCAGGACAGATTCAGTTAGATCTCCATTGAGTTGAATCCTTTATTCACAAAGGCAATCTTAAAATCCTGTGGCCCCCTCCTCCAGGCACTTTTGTGTCACTAATGCCTGGAAAGGTGATCCTTTTTCTGAGGCCAAGCACAGAGTCACTGTCCTGAATTATGTAAACCAACAAGCCCCAGCAGGGGAGGCCATGGAAATCTCTGCATCTTTGAACCATCAGGGCAAGAGGCCAGGGTTTCCCCAGTGCACAACTGTCAAAACTGTTTAAACTCCCCCCCCCCCCCCCCCTGCAAAGTTCTCTTGGCCTCATTCTCCTTTTCAGATGGTAGACAATAGAAAATAAGTGTGACAAGGGTTAATTTGCCAGTGTCCCTTTTAGCGAAACAAAGGGCAGCTTTTGCAAATTGCTGCCATCCCAAAAAGCTGCAGGATTATTATGCACAAACCCCAAAATTAACAAAAATGGGAATGGTCTGATATTCAAAAGTGGCCGCACTGACTACATAATAGCTTTTATTTTTAAATCCGAGCCACTTGAATAGATAATTTGATCATATAAATCATTATACAGCCAAAATTATCTGTCCGGAAGTGAGCAGGTTTTGTGGCAGCACCTCTTAAACATATAGGGATAGATTCTATATATGGCGCCTAAAAAAAAATCGAAGCTGAAATTAATGCCAACTAAGCGTATTCTATAATCAGCGCCTAGACTTAGGCGCAGTAACATAGTAACATAGTAGATGACGGCAGAAAAAGACCTGCATGGTCCATCCAGTCTGCCCATGACAAACTCATATGTGTATACCTTACCTTGAATTTGTACCTGTCCTTTTCAGGGCACAGACCATACAAGTCTGCCCAGCAGTATTTCCCGCCTCCCAACCACCAGTCCCGCCTCCCATCACCGGCTCTGGTACAGACCGTATAAGTCTGCCCTCCCTTATCCTCGCCTCCCAACCACCACCCCCTCTTCCCCCCAACTGCTCCGCTAAACATATACAATATGTTTAGTTGATACATGACAGACCTCATTGATCTACCAACTAGAAACAGACTCGGATCAGCACGATCGTATCTAAACACATAACCCAAACTGTAAAGGGCTAAAACACAAAACAATTCACGCATCTAGCTTCCCCTACATAAGCGCACAACTATGGAATGGACTCCCGTATGCAGTGAAAACAATACATGACCACCTAAACTTCAGGAAATCATTGAAAACCCACCTCTTCAAAAAAGCTTATCCCACCGATCCAACATAAATCCCCGCACCCAGCAACACAAGATAATCTATGATCGTACTGGACAATTTATTATCCTTGTCCCCATGACGCCTGAAACACTTCTACCTGTGACCATAACACAACCTTGTATTTCTTATCATCCGTAATGGTAATCGCCTTGCGATACTTTGTAAGCCACATTGAGCCTGCAAATAGGTGGGAAAATGTGGGGTATAAATTTAACAAAAATAAAATAAATATCAGCGCCTAAACCTGCAAAAACCTGGCATAAATCCATACGTGTAGATTTAGATGTACTGGGCCATATTATATAACCACGTGTGTAAATTTCAGAATGCCCATGAAACACCCATTTCCCCGCCCGTAACCATGCCCCTTTTTGTCTGCCCACGTTAGAAGTTCGGCGCACATTGGTACAGAATACGCTTAGCGAGTTGTGCTCCTAAATTCTAATCGGTGCCAATTAGTGCTCCTTATTGCTTGTTAAGTGCTATTATTATCAGCGCTCATTAGCTTGTTAAGCTTGTTATAGAATCCACACCGATTTCGGAGCAGATCTCTGGGCACGCTATATGGAATCCGGGGGATGGGTGTAAATTTTCAGCCAGCGACAGTAAACGTTTTGCTGACTGCTGCCAGCGTTATATCTGAAAATTCAATGCCAGGCTTCAGCACTGAGGGGTCCTTTTAAGCTGTGGTAAAAAGTGGCCTGTGGTAGTTTGGATGCGTAAAATTGGCGTGCGCTGGGCCATTTTTTTTACTGCACCTGGGAAAAAAGGCAGTAAATGGTTGTGCATTAAAATAAAAAGTAGCATGTGGCTATTTACTGCCTGAGCCCTTACCACCAGCCACTAACCTAGCGGTAAGGGCTCACGCGCTACTCACGCGGTAATCATGCAGTGCGCGCTAAGCCGATTACCGCTGGGAACACCCCCCACGGTAGAAATTAGACAAATATTTTCTACTGTGGGGAAACAGTGTGTGCCAACTTCAATATTACCGCCGGGTGCCTACGCCACCCGGGCAGTAGTGTTGATTTGGCGCACGCAACTTGCACATTAGCCCTACCGCAGCTTAGTAAAAGGGTCCCTTTTTACTAAGTCGCACCTAAAAGTGGCCTGTGCTAGTATAGGCACATGTTTTGGACGTGTGCAGGTCAATTTTTCAGCGCGCCTGGAAAAAAAAAGCATTTTTTTTCATGGCCGAAAATGGACGTGTGGCAAAATTAAAACCAGCACGTGTCCATTTTTGGCCTGAGATCGTACCGCCACCCACTGACTTAGTGGTGAGGTCTCATGTGCTAACCGGGCGGTAAGCTGCCGATTACCGTCGGGTAAGCGCCACACGGTAGAAAATAAAAATGGAATAACCGCCTGGGGCATGCATTAGCCAGGCGGTAGTCCCAATTTGGCCTGTGCTGGATGCATGTAGGCGCATATGCACCTTAGTAAAAGGGCCCCTCTCAGCACTTAACCACTGTGGGGCACCATATAAATATAACAGGGGCATAGCCAGACCTCGGTGGGAGGGGGGGCCAGAGCCCGAAGTGGGGGGCACTGTTTAGCCACCTACCCCCACCACCGACCCCCCCCCCCCCGCCACAACCGCAACCCCCCCCCCACTGCCGCTGCCCGCCACCGCATCAGGTACCTTGTTTGCTGGCGGGGGTCCCCAATCCCCATCAGCCGAAGAGTCTTCTTCAGCACCGGTCGACTCCAGCGCCTTCATTGTGTGATCATCTGTTTCTGACGCCTTACGTCCTGCATGGGGCTACATGCACGGTGCAGGACATAAGGCATCAGAAACAGATGATCACACAACGAAGGCGCTGAAGAAGACTCTTCGGCTGACGGGGTTTGGGGACCCCCGCCAGCATACAAGGTACCTGATGCAGCGGCAGTGGGGGGGGGGGGGGGGGTCAAATGTAGAGGGTGCCAGGGCATAATCTGTGGGGGCCCATGCCCCCGTGGCCCCACGTAGCTACGCCCCTGAAATATAAGACTTTTATGCAACCCCATTTATGCAGTTTCCCTGGCTGGTTAAGTGCTGTCTCCATCTCCGGAATGCCGCCAAAATAGCTGGCTTTCACTTAAGCCACTAACCACTGATTTTCAGCAGTGATAACCAGTTAGATGCTGCTGAAAATGAATGGATAGGTGCAAACAAGCAATTTAACTAGTCAGCGGCCATTTCTGGCTAGTTAAATCATTTTGACTATTGACTAGATAATGGATATATATCTAAGCAGCACATGGAGAGTCAATTTATAAAAGGTTGTCTAGGTTTAGTGATGGAGAAGGTGCCTATTTGCAGCATGTTTTATAGGTAACTTATGTCTGTAAAAACACTCAGATTTGAACAATTTTACATTCAACAAAGCTATGGAATGCACAGAATTCAAATCATTCCAGTTGGTTCTGAAAGTGCTTTACAGGAGTTTTTTCAATGGATCAGTTCTCTAAATGATGATTTGAAATTTACAGAGACACGTCGTCAAACTGAATTGAATTTTTTTTATGTGCAGATTATGGTTGGAGATGACCATTTGAGGACATCCCTGTTTAGGATAGCAGTTGAGCGTAATAATTATTTACAGTTTGCCAACTTCCATCACATGGGCACATGTGATGCCAACTTTCCATCAACTTCCATCACATGGGCGCAAGACTACTAAACTAAAAATGAAGAGTTGTGATTAGTCAAAAATGTAGTCTTCAATTCCTCTTGTATCTTCAGATGGGTCTAGTGTCTCGTCTCCCTTCAAAATTGAGGAACATCACAGACAGTGGTGTATTAAATCCATATCATCCAGTCAGAAAGTTTTATGTTCCTCTTTGGAAGATTTTTAAACAGAAGGTAGAGGAGTATGGTAGCCGTGTTAGTCCACTCTTAAGGTTATCAATAGAAATCAAACAAAATAAAACATGGAAAAGAAAATAAGATGATACCTTTTTTATTGGACATAACTTAATACATTTCTTGATTAGCTTTCGAAGGTTGCCCTTCTTCCTCAGATCACTTATTTCCGATCTGAGGAAGAAGGGCAACCTTCGAAAGCTAATCAAGAAATGTATTAAGTTATGTCCAATAAAAAAGGTATCATCTTATTTTCTTTTCCATGTTTTATTTTGTTTGATTTCTATTGATAAACAGAAGGTGAAACAACTAACTGAGTGATTTCATCTGTGTGGATATCCATCAAATATTTTGAAAGCCAAATATAAACATGCTAAGCAGGGACTGATCACAAGTTTATGGGCCCTGGGCCAACTAGCACATAGGTTCCCCTCCCCCTTCCCCGGCCACAACTGCCAAATGCATAGTTTTACTATCCATCACACAATGAACACAATATACATGCAACTGTGCAAGTGAATTAAATGCATACAAGTATGTGTATCACATCAATTTACTGTTAGTGTTATAGGATATTGAACGAGCATTAATAAATGGGAAATGTCAAGGTTTCAACAGAGGTTTTTTTTGTTTTGTTTTTATTGAATTTCTGCCAATTACAAACAAGCAAATAAGATTTGCAACAAAATAAAACTTTCCATCAACAAATGGAAGGAAAAAAACTAAAATTAAAGACCACATCACGGAAAACTGACCTAAATGTGCAGAATAAGAGAAAAGAAATAACAGTATTATAGGGTTACATAAGAATGATGTTAAAACACTTCCTCCAACAATTTTACCCAACTTCCCCAAGAAAAAAAAAAAAGATAAACTACTTGTTCATAAGGAAGGCCTCCAACTGAGAAGGATCATTATAAATGTAATTAACCTCCTGATAATCTACAAGGAAAACACACAAACAAAAAAAAGTAACTCCAATAGCTAATGCTTTAGGTTTTAGCTGAAGAAATTGCCTTCTCGGTTGGGTAGCTCTAGAAACTTCAGGAAAAACTGTTATTTTCTAACCGCAATACAAGTCTTTTTTAAAACAGTAAGTTTTCAAGACTGACCATTTGTCTTTTTCTGTAGCAAAAGTAACAAGCAAAGTTGCCCTTGAAGAAACGACTTCCACAGAGTTTATAAATAGATTTATCACGTTCCTGAAAAACACATCCACCGGCCTGTACAGGTAGGCGGCTATGCAAAGCCCCCCCCCCCCCCTTTGATAACGAGGAGGGCCTCCCCCCAACCTTTGGGCCAGGGCCCAGTAAGCCCATGCGAGGATCTTTCCCTGATGCTGGGTTTGCAGATTGGAGTTTACTGCCATAATTTAAAGAACACTTGTTATCTCGGAGTGTTCTATTATATTCGGTTATGTCTAAATGGATGGTTCAAGCCTTCTTTAAACGTTGGCATGTTTTTGACATTGCATGAGTAAGTTTGTGAAGAGTCTATTATCGTCCATGGTGGAGCAAACATTTGGAAGAGATTCTCTGTTATAAGTTTGAAAGGATGACCTCTGTGGAATTGAAAGGTTGTCATTATGTGATTGGCCAGTCAGTGGTGCTCCTAAACTTTGAAGGGAGACGCTGTACCCATCTGAAGATACAAGAGGAAATGAAGGCTACATTTTTGACTAATCACAGATCTTCATTTGTAGTTTACTTATAGTCTTGTGCCCTTGTGATTTAATATATGTGGGGCAAAGTTTGAATGGTATAAGATTGGGATTAAATGAGCATAGAGCTGATTACATACAGAAAGCCATACTGTCCCCTTGGCGGATCACTGGATGGAGAAACATCATGTGGTCAGTGATATCTGATGGACAATTATTGATGTGTTGAATGAAAACTGATGGGAAGATAACTTAATTACTGAAACCAAGTTGGACTTTTAAATTATTCATCTATTTATTTATTTTTAAAACTTATACCCCACCTAATAGAACTAAGCGGCTTCCAATAAAAACATACATAATCTCAGTAATACAGCAAACATAAACATAAAATGTAGCAGCTGTCTTTGCATTAAAACATCACCATTTAAATTCCCTGACAAGCTTGCACAAAAAGATGTGTTTTTAAAGCCTTTTTAAATTGTAAAAAGGAAGAGCAAAATCAACAAGGACTAGGAAGAGCTTTCCATAACACCGGACCAGCAATAGAAAAAGCAGTTTTACGGATAACAGAGTAATGTACATGCTTCAGATCTGGGACAACAACTTCTTGCCATATCCGATCTTAGCAGTCTATTAGTATAATAAAACTTTACTACATTTTGCAAATACACAGGAGAAGAACAATATAAAGTCTGAAAGCATCGCTACTAAACTTTTACGTGTCCTATACCTTACAGGCAGCCAATGCAGTTGTTTCAGTGGTGGCAAAACTTGATTAAATTTTGCAATATGACAAACCATACGCACACCAACATTTTGGATAACCTGTAAGGCATGGATTCTAGACTGAGGCAAACCTAAATAAAGAGCATTGAAAAAATCCAGCCTCATCAAAACCAAATACTGGACCACTATCCGAAAATCGTATGGCTTGGTAACATCAGCTTCAGTCCCATAATCAATCGCAAATAAAAACATGTTTGAACCACTTTTCAAACTTGCTCTTTAAAGGACAAATTACAAATGCTGCAACCTTCAGGACTAAAATCTGAATTAGAATTGGATGTCTCTGATTTGATGATGTTGTTGTGAATGCAGATTGCTTCTTTGAGTCGTGTGAGCTGACATAAGATGCTGTCGCATCTTTACAGAGCAAAAGTACAGAACATGTACTTGTGAAATGGTAGAGTCACTGTTCTCTGACAGAAATATTGAAACATGATGTCATTTCAGAATGTGGAACCTGGATTCTCTGCATGATTGGCTTATGGGAGCTTCTTAAGATAAGTCTGGCCGATACTCAAAACTATTTAACCGGCCCAGGAACAGCTCCTAGCCGGTTAAATAGTGTTTTACACTAACTGCAGATATTCAGCGGGAGATAACCGCCAGTTAGGTGAGGATATTCAGAGCCAAACCGGCTATGCTTAGCGGTTAAACTAGGCCGCATAAATAGGAGGCCTATCTTTAACTGCTAAGCACTTAAACGGTTAGCACTGAATACCGGCTTAAGTTGCCCTGGTCAAAAATGAAACCCGGATATTCAATGCCGGTTGCCGGATATGGGTCAGCATTGAATATCCAGTCTGAAGGCCGGCGTCAGGCAGTCACTGTCCAGCCTGACGCCAGCTGAATATCCGGGGGAATGATTTTATAAAATGCAGAGTTTTGAGCTAAATAGGAATTATATTGAACTTTGAAAATGTTTGCTTATAAAACGTTGGACTGATGATGAAACTGTATTGAAAGGCAATTGCATACAACTTGAGCATTTTGGTTTATTTCTGTAGAGGAGACTTACTATACCAGCTTTAACCATCGAACAGAGCAAAGCGGTTTATAAACTAAAACCCACAGAAATGAAAGTAACTACATTATCTTGATAGGAAAGACTACTAGACACACTGAAATATAACCAGGACAGATTCCTTAAAATAAGGTTAACAAAATTTCACATTTCTTTTGGTGTGGCGAGCAGAGTGCCATAGGCCTGCTGGAAAAGCCAGGTTTTTAGTGTAGATTTAAAAGCTTTCAGGGAATCTCACTGCAAACTGTGAGACACAGAGAGTTCCAAAAAGCAGAGGCTGTGAAACAGAAAGCCAAAAGCCTGGTTGACTAGCTGAGCTATTAAGAGTCCAGGAAGAGTCATACAATGATCATTTAAAGATGGTAAGACAGAGATGGAGAAAAAGGAATGGTAAGTATAGGGAGATAAGAAGGGTTAGCAAACCGGAAAGCCATAAAGGCTAAAAGTAAAGCCTTAAATTTTACACAAAGCTCAACCAGGAGCCAATGATGCCTTTTAAGCAAGGGAGTGGTATGGTCTGACTTATGTGTATGACAGTGAAGTCGAATGTCTCTGTTCTCTGTAATTTCCTCATGGCAGTTGTAGAGACCTCAGAATAAACTATGTTACAATAATCTAATCTTGTCATAAAAAGAGCCAAAAAAAATAGCAGCTAGATTGAAGCTGTGGACATTTATGCCTGCTTGTACACACATATTTTATAAAAATCATGTCCAAATAGCAACTCTGCCTGAACACACTTATTCTAAGGTTGTCTGCTAGTACATACCTAATTACACATGTACTTTTCTGCATGAAGTAAGTTTATAAGAGGACCTGCTAAACATTTAAATTCAATATCTACAAGCATCTGTGCTCTTTTACCTTCCACCCACACAAACAGCAGATTCAAAGTACCGGGGGGGGGGGGGGGGGGGTGCTGTTAACACGCAAACCTTATGCTAACTAATTTTCAGAAAGAAACTGCCTAGGTGGATTGTCTTTGAAAGTGAATTACTAAGTAAACATTCTGAATACATCTGGCATAGGCACAGTTTGGATAGGGTTACCATATGCCCGGTTTTACCCGGACACGTCCTCTTTTTTAGGACATGGCTGGGCACGGGCAGGCTGGTGGGCAGGCCTAATGGTGTCCAATCCCTTCCGCTTACCTTACTGTACTGCCCTGGTGGTAGTCTACTGACCTCATTCGGACAGGAAAGAGCCCCCTCTTTTCTGCCCGGAGCACTACCCTACATTCGCTCTCTTCCCCTTGCAATGCTGATGGTCCCGGTGCATTGCAAGGGGAAGAGAGAGAATGCAGGGCAGGAAAGAGGGGGCCCTTTCCTGCCCCGAAGAGGTCACTAGACTACCAGGGCAGTAGAGTAAGGTAAAGGGAGGGGACTAGGGGATAGGACACCCTTAGGGGGGGCGGGGGGCGGGGTGAAAGAGGTGGGGTGATATGTGATAGGGGGCAGGGTGGGGTGTGGCGGGGGTGGGGCAGGGCATGTGTCCTCTTTTTTGGGGGGACCAAATATGGTAACCCTAAGTTTGCTTCAGATGGTGATGCTGAATTGACTCTCCTCCCCCACCATCAATATGACCTCCCTACTCCTTGTTTGTGCCAGGCTACTTTGCAACTGTGTAGTCTACTCAAAATTGCCCCCCACTTCTGGGAGATTCAGTGATGTGAGTTCCTCTGAGTTCTGTAACTCTGTTGAAAATCTCTGGCTCAGATGAGGCTGGCCCCGATATTATGGAGATAGCAGGGAACAGCAGAAGAATGGCTTGATTGCTCTCAAGTGTAACAGAGAGAGTAACAGTTATTCAGTTTCTCCATTCTCTTGATTCCGATAGACTAGTTCTTCCCTCTCCTGAAAGCTCACACTACGAACCTACGTGTTACTCAGCCTATTTTTTCTTGGCTCCTTTTCTTTGGAATAACTTGCCCCCCCCCCCCCCCATATCAGAATGGAAATGTCTATTTCTAAATTTAAAGCACTTCTCAAAGCTCATTTTTTCACGCTCGCATTTGGCTCTCACAACCTAGCTGACCTGCTTGACACTTTCTATATGGGATGAGAATTGAACTGTGTTTGATTTTGCCTTTATAATTTGTATAACTATTTGTTTAATCTTCAGTTTTGGTACAATGTGTTTTGTGAATGCCCATCCTATCCTATTGCCGTGGAATGTTTATACTGCCCTATCATGATTACGGCATTCTTTTCTGTTTCCTTGGATTGAGTTTAGACTTGTAAACCCATTTCTTGGAAATTTGGCGGGGTATCAAAATTCTAATAAACACAAATAGTTTTATTTTTTTTTATTTGTTACATTTGTAGCCCCACATTTTCCTACCTATTTGAAGGCTCAATGTGACTTACATATTACCATTAATGGCGTTAGCCGATTCCGGTATGAACAAATACAAAGTGATATTGTGGCGGAATGAGGTACATGTATGGTAGGTTGGATTGGGGGATCTTAGAGAGGGAGAGGGGAGGAAGAGTCAGGTAATGTTCATTAAGGTCTTTGGTTTCATTGTGATGTAGGTGTCTGGGTATTTTATGTTGTGATGGTGGGGTATGCTCTTCTGAACAGGTCTGTCTTTAGTGCTTTCCGGAAGTCTAAATGGTCGAGCGTAGTTTTTACTGCTTTTGGCAGTGCGTTCCATAGTTGTGCGCTTAAATAGGAGAAGCTGGCTGCATAAATGGATTTGTATTTGAGTCCTTTGTCGCTTGAGTAGTGGAGGTTTAGGTATGATCGTGTAGATTTTCTGTTTTTTCTGGCTGGCAGGTCGATGAGGTCTGTCATGTATCCCGGTGCCTCACCGTAAATTATCTTGTGAACAGTCATGCAGATTTTGAAAGTGATATGTTCTTTGATTGGTAGCCAATGCAGTTTTTCTCGTAGTGGTTTGGCGCTGTCAAAACGCGTTTTTCCAAATATTAGTCTGGCTGCTGTGTTTTGGGCAGTTTGAAGTTTCTTTATGATTTGATCTTTGCATCCCGCATAGATTCCATTACAGTAGTCAGCGTGACTTAGTACCATTGACTGTATCAGGTTGCGGAATATTTCCCTCGGAAAGAATAGTTTCACGTGTTTAAGTTTCCACATTGCTAAAAACATTTTCTTTATGGTGGACTTTGCTTGGGTCTCTAGTGATAGCTTACGGTTGATTGTCACTCCAAGAAGTTTCAGGTTGTCTGAGATAGGGAGGGTGTATCCTGGGGTGTTAATGTTTGTGAGTTTGTATGTATTGTATTGTATGTATTATAAACATAAACATACAGTGTAGGCCTTAGAGACAATCCAAACTAGCCAGAGTGCTGGCTGACTAAGAGGGGAGCAGAGAGGGGACTAGTGGTTAGGGTGGTGGGCTTTGGTCCTGGGGAACTGAGTTCGATTCCCACTTCAGGCACAGGCAGCTCCTTGTGACTCTGGGCAAGTCACTTAACCCTCCATTGCCACAGGTACAAATAAGTACCTGTAAGCCACATTGAGCCTGCCATGAGTGGGAAAGCACAGGGTACAAATGTAACAAAAATAAAATCATCCATCTATAAAAGAATCATTTTATTCCAGAGGTCTCAATCCAGTCCTCAGGGCACACCCAGCTAGTCAGGTTATCAGGTTCTCCACAATGAATATGCATGAGATCAATTTGCATGCACTACCTCCATTGTATGCAGATTTATTTAATGCATATTCATTTGTGGGTATCCTGAAAACCTGACTTGCTAGTCGTTTTCTGAGACAATGTAGTCCCACCGGGGTTGCAAGAGTGCTTGCTGATCCCTCTCTGATAAACCCTTCTCCATACTGCTGAACTACACCACCAGCCCTGATCTGGGAAACCTTGACCCCGAGCAAGCCAGGGAATCTGGTATCATTTAAGTCACAGCACTGCACAGCATCATTCTTGTAAACTACAGGGGCCCTCTGAATCTCTTGGCAGAGTCATCATTTATGAACACATTGACTACTAAGATGCTTCACTCTTAACCCCTAGTTTGTAGATAGCCAAGCTATGACATGAAGAAGCAACTGATATTTTTAAAACTCTGTCTTAATTGTAGCATTTCGTGCCTGTGGGCCAGTGTTATGTACCCCCCCCCCCCCCCCCTCCTTTCACTCGCTTTCTGTGGTCTGGTTTTCCTCATTTTGTTTATGTAATAATGATGGATGTGGGGCAAGTATTTCTTGACAGGAAAGGACCGACTGGGATAGTTGATCAGCACAATATATATAGTACTAACAAGTAGGGATTACCTAACCCGAGGTCATAAGTGCTACTATAAATCATCTTATTATAGAGCAGAACTCAAAGCTAGAATTTCAAGCCTCTTTTTTTTTTTTTTTTTTTTACTACAAAATGTCAGGTTGGAAGGGGCCATAAGCAGTTCTCAAGTCACTAGTGCCTTGTGTTTTAAGCACTCATACCCTCATGATCAAAAGCAAACGCCAGTGCTAGAGGCTGTTAGCGCCGTACTAGCACCGGTGTTTGCTAACCCTGCATGATCAGAGCCCTCGAGCGCGTGCAACAACGCGCTCGAGGGCTCTTTGCGCAGGTAGCATGCAAATGCATGCTAAACAGGGCTTAGCGCATTCATCGCCAATGATCAGCGACCTGCGCACCAAAATTTGGGTCGCTGGCTGTGGCAAACCCTACGCCATCTCCGAACTGGTGTTAGGGTTTGCAGATCATTGGGGAGGCATGGTGAGCCCTGTCCAGCATGCAGTTGCATGCTGGCAGGCCCCCGTTCCCCCCCAAAGCAAACCTGCCAACAGGGGGCTGGAGGTCCGGTGGACCTCCAGTCCCCCCTGACGACCCCTCCCCCCCCCCCAGGTTCAGGGAGGGCTGGATATCCGGTGGGTCTCCAGCCCCCCAAACCCCCAGAAAAATGACTCCCTGGTGGTCCAGTGGCCGCCGGTCAACCCCCTCCCCCCAGCAAGTGACGGGGGGGGGCTGAAGGTCCGGCGGACCTCCAGCCCACCCCAACTCCTCCCTCCCAGCATTCTCTGAAGAAATCCATGGTGGTCCAGTGGTCACCGGTCAACCCCCTCCCCCTCCCTCCAGCTGCATACTGGACAGGGCTTACCATTCCTCCCCAATGATCTGCAAACCCTAACGCCAGCTCGGAGCTGGCATAGGGTTTGCCATGGCCAGCGACCCAAATTTTGGCGCGCTGGCCACTGATCATTGGTGATGAATGCGCTAAGCCCTGTTTAGCATGCATTTGCATGCTACCTGCGCAAAGAGCCCTCGAGCGCGTTATTTCACCCGCTCGAGGGCTCTGATCATGCGGGGTTAGCAAACACCGGCGCTAGCACGGTGCTAACAGCCTCTAGCGCCTGCGTTTGCTTTTGATCATGAAGGTATCTGCCAGAGAGAAGGTGAGATTCCAGCCCGATACTGTCATCCTGAGGCCTTTGTTTTATCATATTTTTTTGTGCTTACCACATGCACTTTTGGAAGTATATGCTCTATAGGAATGGGCATATCCCATGTCATTAACAAATGAAAGAAAGCAGAATAAACAAGACATTTTGGGGTGAATTCTATAAATCATGACAAAAAAATATTGTCACCGAAAAAAGCTTGCTTAAGTGCTATTCTGTAAGGGGACCTTTTAGAAAGCGATGGTAAGTCCAATACGGGCTTACAGCTCCTAAAAGGGACGTACTGCCAGGCTATAGCAGCAGCCCAACGACAGTTCCCAAACCCAGTGCGCACCATTTCTGGAACTACAAAAATATTTTTATTTTTGTAGTGCCAGTGTGTACCCAGCAGTAATTGGGCAGTGCCGCGGGTTAGCGTGGGACCAAGTTCTTCAATTGCAGCACAACTGACAAAAGAAAGTGGGAATGGAAACCTGGATTCCCAAAGTCTGGACCACAACGGTTGTAAAAATAAAATAAAGTTTATTAACCAATAAAATGACTCGACACAACGCTCTGTTTCGGCCAGAAGGCCTACATCAGGAGTCTACAAATAAAAACAATGTATAAAAACAAAAAAGTAATATAAATAGCTTACAACAATAATTGATGTCTATTGCAGCACGTCCATTTTTTTTTTTTTAAATCTGCCTTTTACCCGCTGTGGTAAAAGGGGCCTCAGCGTGCATCAAAAACCTGTGTCAACACCAGCACAGGCCCCCTTTTGCCGCAGCTTAGTAAAAGGACCCCTAAGTCATATATAAAGTTAGGTGCAGTTTCAAGAACAGCGCTTAAGCACAGGGGGGATACCTGTAAATTTAGGCGGGTCCATTTGCTCCAACAAAAACGTGGTGCAAACGCCCCGCCTAAATTTATGTGTGGAACCCTTATTCTATAATTACATATGTAACTGGAATTCACACCGCCCTGAAACACCTGTGATCTTCCCGTTTCTTTGCCCCCTTTTCCGGGACATGTGTAAAATTAGGCACAGATCACACCCCTACATTTACGAACATATATGTTAATTGATTTCAATTGGCGCCAATAATTGCTTGTTAAACAGCCAATTATTGGCACCAAGTAACTCATCGTTCAATTAATTCGCACGCGCAAATTAGGCACACAACTTATAGCAACTTTTATAGAACATTGAGCCTGCAAAGAGGTGGGATAATGTGGGATACAAATGCAATAAATAAATAAAATTAGGGGGTTTGTGTTTTTTCGTTCACCAGTTTAATAGAGATGATTTATAACAGCACTTATGACCTCGTGTTAGTTAATCCCTACCTCTAACAGTCACCAACAGACACTGAGGGGTATAATTGAACGAAAACGCCTATCTCCATGGGCGTTTATCTCCAAGAACGGGTCCGTGAAGGGGCGGACCGAACCGTATTTTGGGAAAAAATAGACGTCCATGTTTTATTCGACAATTTGTGAGCTGGGCATTTTTGTTTTCAGTGATAATGGAAAATGAAAGCGCCCAGCTTAAAAACGAATAAATCAAAGGCATTTGTTCGTGGGAGGGGCCAGGATTCGTAGTGCACTGGTCCCCCTCACATGCCAGGACACCAACCGGGCACCCTAGGGGGCACTTTTACAAAAACAAAAAAAAAGGTAAAAGAGCTCCCAGGTGCATAGCACCCTTCCCTTGTGTGTTGAGCCCCCCAAATCCCCCTCAAAACCCACTGCCCACAAGTCTACACCATTACTATAGCCCTAAGGGGTGAAGGGGGGCACCTACATGTGGGTACAGTGGGTTTGGGGGGGGTTGGACGACTAATAAGCATTAAGCAGCACAATTGTAACAGGTAGGGGGGATGGGCCTGGGTCCACCTACCTGAAGTCCACTGCACCCCCTAACAACTCCTCCAGTGACCTGCATACTGCTGTCAGGGAGCTGGGTATGACATTTGAGGGTGAAAATAAAAAGTTGAGAAACTTCATTTTTTGTGGTGGGAGGGGTTAGTGACCACTGGGGGAGTCAGGGGAGGTCATCCCCGATTCCCTCCAGTGGTCATCTGGTCATTTAGGGCACTTTTTGGGGCCTTATTCGTGAAAAAACAGGGTCCAGGAAAAGTGTCCTAAATTCTAGCTAAAAACGCATACTTTTTTCCCATTATCGGTGAAATGCGCCATCTCTGTTCGGCAGATAACCACGCCCCAGTTCCGCCTTCGCCACACCTCTGACATGCCCCCATCAACTTTGTCCGCATCCGCGACGGATTGCAGTTGAAAACGTCCAAAAATCGGCTTTCGATTATACCGCTTTATTCGTTTTTGTGAGATAAACGTCCATCTCCCGATTTAGGTCGGAACTTGGGCGTTTTTCTCGTTCGATTATAAGCAGGACTGCCAACCTGGGTACTGCTTACACAACATTTAGATTTCTGATTTCTCAAGACTCTGAATTCAAGCATTCTTTGATAAGCTGGTGATATGAGATCACTGTGGCTCAGGCTATTTTTAATGGGACAGCATTATCAAACAGCCAAATAAAGAAATCACAGTCACTGAAAAGCAGGAGAATGAATTAATAATGCATTATATCATTTTAATAATTATGTGGCACATGACAATGAGTCTTTAAAGCAGTGATACCATAATGTTATTAAATTAAAACTGTTAAAAGTACAGATGGCCAGGTAGAGTGCTGAGTCTCCATGACAAGACCTGTGAAATGAGACTAAGGACCCAGGGAGGCATGTCAGAGTGGAAAGAGAGAACATTTCAAGTACCTCAAAGACACAATTAATGCACAACAGGTAACCCATCAGTGAAAACAAGCTGTAGAGCAGCGTTTTTCAATGCAAGGCCTCTGGGGCAGCCCTCATCTTCATTCTGTTTTTTTTTCCCCTGCTACTCCCTGCCTCTCTACCCAAAATCATGTCAGAAAGGGGGAAGTGGATGAGGGGGAGAGCCGTATGCTTAAAGGACAAGGCATTTTTCAATAAATGAAGAAAATTCATTTGGAAATGCCAACCTCCTTGAGGATACACCCAATAAAAAGTATGAAGGCAAGCTAGTGGGGTGGATGTCATTGACACTCCTTCAATTCATTTGGATCCAAGGTGGTGGCCTTGATTTAAAAATGAGTGAAGACCACTGTTTTAGAGTATGACACATCAAGGGTGTAGGCTCAGCAGTAGCCATAGAAAGTACTCCTCCACACAAAGGATGATGAATGCATGAAACGGACTCCTGGGGCAAGTGGAGGATGCCAGAAAAAAGTAAGAGACTTCCAGAAACCATGGGATAAGCACAGAGAGCCCTTAGTTACAGAGAAGCGAAGAGAAGGCCAGGCATCAGCTGACATCTGTGGCATTGTAATAGAAAGGAAACTGGATAAGCAAGGTGGGCCCAATGGATCTTACCTACCATCATGTTCAATGTTATGAAACTCTATTTGTACAATTTTAAATTTTCATTATTGTTTAAAATTCTTTTTAAGGCAATCTTAAGCAATGCATGGCATGGTGTCATAAACGACCTTATGTGGAATAGAATCTACATCAAAACTCACACAGACAAATCAAATCCAGTGAGGGTGAAGTAATTTGTGATTTTTCTTTTTGACAACGTTTTCCTCCTGCTTAATCAAAAATGGCTTCTACAGAATCGGAACCTTAGTTGTATCATGTTTGAAACACCTCTTTCCTATGTACTGCCTGTCTAGCCCAGGCAAAACAGGCACAATCATCAGTTCTGCCTTGTCTGTCTGTATTATTTAGATTGTAAGCTCTTTTGAGCAGGGACTGTCTCTTTGTGTCAGATGTTCAGCGCTGTGTGTGTCTGGTAGCGCTATACAAATGCTAATAATAATAATTAAGGTGGAATGGACTGTGGCTCCTTCCTGAAGCCAGGTACTAGTGCAACCAACATCTGGCCAGTAGATGTTGCTGTTGTGTAATGCCAAACATGCCCCTTTTCCAGGAACTGTGAATGCTTCTTTTGCAGCACCCTAGCCCTGGCCATCATTGAGACCAGAAGCGTGACCCAAATACAGTCCTGATCATGCATGGCAGTGCACAGGACTACTACTGAGCCATCAGTCCAGATGAATTTGTGACTTCTTGATGTCAAGAAGTTCAGGAGAATTATTAGGAATCAGCATAAAGAATTTTTTTAATGATGCAACAATTACATAATTGAAATACAGTAATAGGGCTTCTGTTAAGTACGTGGGAAATACTTCATGGCGTTCAGTGAATACAATTTTCTTTTAATAAATTATACTATTCCATTATTTTCACTGCCGGTGTTTTAAATGTTACCTAGTAAATTAAATATAATTATTGTCCAACTTATATAGTTACAATCATTTTCTAGTACTTAATTTAATTCATATCTTTTATATTCTGCTCAACCAGCCAGTTCACGGTGGATTACAAAAAAAGACAGATGAATATACAGAGAATAATCAATATGCACAGATACAACATAGAGCCAGCAAATCAGAGCAGTCAAACAAAAAATAAATTACAACTGTTATAAATCATAGGATTCAAAGAGGGAGGGTATAAGGGGGTTTATAGAACACTGCCCCTAACCCTTAAGAATAGTCCCTCAGATAGCCTGAGACACCTTAAGAACACTAGTCCCACCCCAGAAGGAAGTGAACCGGGAAGGGTGGAGTCAGAACCAGGAAGTATAAAGGACAGGGCCAGACTGAGGTTAGAGAGGCCCAGGGAGGGAAGAGTTGAAACCCCAGCATATGTCACTGCAGCGCCTATGTAATAATCGTGACATGGCTGAGGCAAGCCACTTTTGCTTCTTAATTAAGACTTGCAAGCCTTGCATTGAGGTCTGACAGGAGCCAGACCCTTTAACTCAGAAAAGAACTGAGAACTTACAGGCTGTGTTTGGAGTCTGGCATCCTCAGCTACAGAGGTGGCCCAAGACAAGATGCTGCCTGAGGCAGGGCTGAGATACCGCCCCCATCCCCCAGGCCAAATTCTGGCATCTCCCCCCTTCCTTCCTTCACCCTGTTCCCCGATTTTTACCTTTTTAAGTTTTTTTAAAACTGGCGGTGGCAGCAAATCCCATACACTGCCCTGCCACCGGCACCAGCCTCTTCTCTATTGTGGCCATCTCTGAGGAAACAGGAAGTTACATCAGAGAGGCAGCCACAGTAAAGGGAACAGGCGGGTGTGGTGGCAGGGCAGCATATGGGAATCGCTGCCGCCACCAGCTTTTAAAAAATGTAAAAAGAAGGTAAAATTGGGGAATGGGGTGGAGGAAGGAAGGGGGTGATGTCACTTCTGAAAGAGTTCCGCCTGAGGCCCCCACCTCAGGTGGCCTAATAGTCGGGCCACTTCTGCCCAGCAGCTATAGACTATGTTTTGAGCCTACCAGCCAGAGCCTGCTTAAGAACGTGTTACTGAACTACAGAGGTTTTTCCACCTTATGTGCCTGGGCCTGTGTCATAACAGGCTTAAGGATTCTGTTAAATAAACACATGTTTTGTTTATATCCCCTTTGTCCGGCTGTGTTATTTCACCGGCCCACCCGCAACCCTCACTCAGGGTTAATGATTAAGTAGGCTTGAGCAGATATTTGTTAAACAACCAAGTCTTTAAGCTGCAATGAAAAATCATAATAGTTCTTTATGCTGTGAAGGGAAGATAGGAGCAAATTCCAGAGCTCCGAACCTTTACCTACTAATGTCCGCTGTTCCATAACTTTCAAATTGCAAAGAACCTTAGATTGATTAAGCAATTATATTTCCACCATCGATCACAAACTTCATGCAGGGTTATGAAGTTTAACAAAATCAGTCCTAAAACCATACAGAATTTTAAAAACAAAAAGCAGAACTTTAAACTCAATTCTAGTTCTGATAGAGAGTCAGTGTAACCGTATCACGTAAAGGGTTGCACGATCAAATCTTCTACCACTTACTACTAGTTTTGCTGCAGCATTCTGAACTGCTTGCAGTCTACAAATCTTCTGGTCAGGGGTGGCCCAAGACAATCTGCCACCCAAGGCAGGGATGAGATGCTGCCCGCACCCAGTCTAGCATCTCTCCCCTTCCCTGTTTACCTTTTTTTTTTTTTGGCCAAAATGCCGCAGTGGCAGTGGTTCATATAGGCTGCCCTGCCACCAGCACTGGCCTTTTCGCCACTCCATCCCGCCTCTGAGGAAACAAGAAGTTACATCAAGAGGTGGGCCACAGTGGGAGAAGAGGCCAGTGCTAGCGGCATGGCAGCCTATGGGAATCACTGCCACTGCCACTTTTGGGAAAAGAAACAAATAAGGTAAAGGGTTGAAGAGGGAGGGGAAAGTGCTTCTCCTGGAGCATGCCACCTGAGGCCCCCGCCTCATGTGGCCTAATGGTAGGACTGCCACTGCGTCTGGTCTTCCTCACAAATGAGATGCACCTGGGGCCAGCTCACCAACTAGGCAAACTACATGTCTGCCTAGGGTGGCAGCAAGACAGCAAAAAAAGCAGTAAGCCACTAGTAGCATGGTAGCAGACCTTCAAGCACCTGCATGCACTGACTCAAGGCCTGTTGCTCCTACTCCCCTCTAACTGGAAGATTTTGTCAGAGGGTGTAGGACCCAGAAGACCCTGAGTATATGCAGTGGTCAAAGTCCCACCTCTGCATTGTTTCTTTTTTACAGAAAAGGTGGTATGGATACATGGAATGGCTTCCCAGTGGAGGTGGTGGAGACAAAGACTGTATCTGAATTCAAGAAAGTGTGGGACAAGCATGTGGGATCTCTTAGGAAGAGAAGGCGATAGCGGATGGGCAGAATGGCCATTTGGCCATTATTTGCCATCATGTTTCTGTGTTCCTAGGTTGTAGCTCCGAAGGAGGAGGTAGGGTAGAGGCAGGAGTAGCGATGGTAGGGAGAAGGGAAGAGGAGATTCTAGACACCATGAAGAAGGAGAGGGAGATACTGGACACCTGGGTGGAAAGGAAGGGAGATGCTGGATATCTCAAGGGGAGAATAGAGAATAAAAGGGAAGGGAATATGCTGGACACCTTGGAGAAGGGAAGGGAAGAGGAGATGCTAGACAACTGGGCAGAATAGGGAAGAGGAGATGCTGGACAACTGAGCAGAATAGGGAAAGGGAGATGCTGGACACCTGGGGGGGGGTAGGAAAGGGAGAAGGGGAGATGCTGGATACCTTGGGGGTGTAGGGAAGGGAGGAGGAAATGCTGGACACCCGGGAATGATAGAGAAGGGAAGGGGAGATGCTGGACCACAGGAAAGGGGAGGAGGTAACAGGGTAGGGCCTTGTGCCATCCCTAGAGGGCACATAGATGAAGGTTCACCAAGGGAGTCAGATATCTTGGGCCAACCTAGGAATCACCAGCTCAGCCTAGAGCTAAGTCTAAAACTAACCAAGCAACATACTGCTTAGGACATATGGAATCATATTCAGTCATTAACAGGTTCTTATTTCTGATTAGTTTATTCACACCAAGCTGTGCTTAGTGAGGGATTTCATACAGTGGGACATGGCTTTCTTGTTCATAATCAGAAACTTGGGTTTGCAACATCTGGATACATCCAAAGAATGAATACAGCGTATGCAGGGATTCCCAAACCTAAGCTTTTATGATTGTATGACTGAATCTGTTTATAATGGCGTTCCTGTCCATTATTTGAATTTTGTATTGCAAACCACTCTGACCTCGAGCAATATAGAAAATTCTAAACATGCACCAGAGACATATGTAAATTTACCTCATGCATATTCATTATGTATATCCCCAGTGTTTAATTGTGGGCTCCAGGTCCCTGAGGACAGTTTGGGAAGCCCTGAGAGAATGTATGAGTTCCAAACAGCAGCTCTAGATGTGCTCTGGGAGTGCCGTTAATAAAAGGTGAATGCCTTCTGTGACGATAAAAAAAAAAAAGGTTGAAAGAAACAAATACATATTTTTGTTATTCACAAATCTCTCATGAGAGAGCCAGGAAGCGGAGCAGTGGAAGGTGGAAGAAAGCTGCAGAGCAAGCACATTATTGTACCTGAAAATACCTGAATATATTAGAAAGAAAGAAAAAGACAGGCGGACAAAGGAAGAACAAGCAATGTCCAGTCTCCTTTGATCTGCACTGTCCAGAGACATGTGAGTTCCAAGAGCAAATGAATCCAAAAGCCACTGGTCTTCATTTGGGAACTGAGAAGGAACATATCTGTGTAATGTGTGTATGCAGTTAATTATGTAATACTAGTAAAAAAGCCCCGTTTCTGATGGAAATGAAACGGGGGCTAGCAATGTTTTCTTCTGTGTGCATGTGGGAGTGTGTGTGTCCCTGCCCTCTGGCCTCTCTCCCCTCCCCCCTCTGAGTCCTTCACTGTTACAGAGCCAGCGATTTGATTTCGTGCTCTGCTGTTTTCCTTCACTGACTGTGTTACAGAGAGGGCGGGGCAGACACTCATAGGGAAAACGGATATCTCGCCCCCTTCACACTTCCGGCTGGAGGCTTCATAGAACGTTGGTGTTGCCTTTTATATAGAGAGATTTGTGGGCTCAAAATAGGGCATTAGGCACCCTAGGTGCACCTTCACCATCATCATTACCTTTCAGGCTTGTAGGCCTTCCACAAGATTTTAATAAACTCAGTATCATCCCTCCCAGAATGATCCTGTAAAAACACAGAACTGAATATCATACCTGTAATATTAAGCAGTTAAAAAGAACACATCGATGCTTCTCTGGGTTTTATATGACTAGCAGGATCTATTTTGCTTTGATTAAAGCTGTTTTCTGCTGCCCCCCCAGAAAGTGCCACCTTAGGCAATCACCTAGTTTGCCTGGTGGTTAAAACCAGCCCTGGCTGGATGGACATTCAGGAAGCACTAGGCACATTTTTTTTTATAAGAGATGTACTACAGCTACAGCCCAGTTAAAACAGCTATTTAGATCTTGATTTAAAATCTTACAAACAAAATGGTATTGATATAGTGAATAAATAAGCTACAGAAGGGCTGTCCAATGGACTCGGAATTTATTCTGACGTCTGGATTGTGAGGTAAGAGGTTAATCTGTGGTTCAGTCAGAACTCTTGAGCTCTCCCACATGGTGAGAAGGAAACTCCTGGCGGAAAAGGCTGGCATGGTGTTATCGTTTCAAATGCTTGGCGTTCTTACCAGCTGAACAGTATTTTCTCACTGTAAAGTTAAAGCAGTGACATAACTAGAACAGGGTGAGCGGGGCCACCTGCCCAGGATTTAGAATGAAGTGTAGAACTGCAGTTAACCTACTGAGAATAAAATATAGCCAGCTAGATATTTCAAGGCATTTTTCATAAGTGATAGCAGTAGACAGCAGCACAGCGTTGGTAGAAATGATGTTGCCCAGCGTGAATGTGAAAATAAACCAGGCCGATCTATCAAGCAAACCTTGGTGAACAATGGCAGGGCACAGGGAATGTCAGTACAAGAGCACACTTCGTTACTGTTACCCAAGTGCAAAAAATTATTCCGAGTGAGCATAAGCAAAAAAGCCTCAAGGGACCAATGCCTGCCGTGCGGACTATATATAGCCTTCTTAAAGCTGCAACTGGGGTCACGTATTCTGATCATGAATCACTCAGAAGTTGGTATTCTAAATGTGTAAACTATTCATTAAATACTGCTATACCTTACATGTACAAATTGAATCGTTTTTGTTTTTAGGGGTGAACAGCTTTTAAGAAGTAGCCTCCCTCCCATCAGGTCTGGTCTTCATTGTGCTCTGATCTAATGAAGGAAGCTTGACTCTGGAAAGCCGGTCACAAATGGAGTTTAGTTCAAATCTTTATCACATAGCTGAGAAGTCTAACCCAAGAATCACACACTGCTTTGTCCTGGACAGACATAAAATGAAATAATTTGACTTATAATCAAACTTGACTGATACTACAGTACATCCAAAAGCAGGAAGAAATACCTTAAATCCTCTGAGCCACACATCACTGGCTCAGGAAGTGTGTGACCCTCAACTTTTGCTACCTGCCTGCCCAGAAGAAATGTGTGTGGGGGGGGGGGGGGGGAGAGAGGCTTTGGAAATGCTTTGAAAGACATTATTCTCCCTTACCAGATGTATCCAACCATAGGAGCCAACTTTTCAAAATTATTGGGGGTGCTAAACCCAGTGGAAATAACCCCTCCTTGGACACATACAAGGAATGTTCTCAATATTGGGGGGTGCTCACAGAGTCAGCTGCTATGAATCCAACCCAGGTCCTCCTCGAGCTCCGGTGTCTCTCCTAATGTTCAGCTCTCAAAAATGCTATAGAGGTTCAAAAGAACTCTCCAGGGTGATCTTGATCCCTCCATACTCCCTTTCAGGAAACTAAGGAGGAGAGAGAGAGGACTATCCTGCAAACGATTTTAGCCTTTACCAATGTGTACCGTGCATGGCTTTAAAAGTGCAATAAAAATGAGCTCGAGGGGATAGAAATGTGGAACCAGCGAGAGAAGAGGAAGAAAGATAAAGCGCGAGATGGGATGTTTATAAAGGTCAGAAATAACGAGGTGGAAAGGGAGGACAGAAAGAAGGAGGTAACAAAGGGGGAAAGAGAAAAGAGATGGAGAGAGTGGCAGTCGAATAATGAGAGCCGCTCTCGCAGCGCAGCTTAGGCAAACAGTAAATGTAAATATGTTGAAAGGCAAAATTAAAACCACATGAAGCATGATGACTCAACACAAAAGTGGCATGCAACCATGTAAGCCAGGCTTCTGCAGCTCCACATACGGCAAGCACAAGCTTGAGTGCAAAGCCACCATTTATTCTGATCAGCCAGTGACCACATCTCCAATCCCGACGGAAATGCAAAGAGTGGGGGGAAAAAAATCCCCTGAGCCACTGCTGACAGGTCCTGAGCGAGGAGTGACAGCAAATGACATCCTCAGTCAGTCCTTGCCAGGCTGTCTTCTCCCATCTGTTCCTTCATGCCAGCCAGTATAACATGATTTGTTTCCAAAGTTGATGAGAAGAAACAAATCAAGCCACTTGCACGGGAGCGTTAAGAGTAGATACATCGAGCGGACTCGGGGGAAAACAGCTGACGTAGGAGATTCATTGCTGGTGGTGACCGGTGTTACCCAAACTTAACAGCTATAAAAACATATTGTTAAATGGAACAGGGTGCCCTAAAAACATTTCCGTCTAGAAATGCTACACACCACCACTAGGAGTCAGGATTGCCCCATACCTTAAATAGGACGGGCTTATATTATTTTATCCACACACCTTTTCCTATATTTGAGAAATGCATGTGGGCTATGCCATTATAAACCCATCAGATCAAATTCTGCTTTTAATTCAATTTCTTACCACGGGAAAGGGATGCATCGGAGCTTAGAGAGATGCTCTTTTAAGTGTCACGACCTCATCACAAGAATTACTTCCATAAACTAACTTGAGCCATAACACTGAATTCAAGGTTTAATGCTAGATCACTAGAATTCCCTGCCTGTAGGTGTCAGCTTTTGTTCACTCTGTAGACAAGTTAAGGAAAAGGGTGTTTTGTGTTCCTTCTAAGTATTCTGCGATCCAACCTGAGACCAACTCAAGCGGACAGAAATGCAGCCCCGGATAAAGCGCTTCAAACGAAAGAAAGCCTAGCTTGAGAGAAACTGCACGAAACCGTCAACCCGGAGAACCTAAAATCCTCTTCTGGATATTACCTACATCGGCGATCACCCGGGGGGGGGGGGGGGGGTTCCCCACACTTTCAGGCACCTTTAGAAAGTCAGGTCTCCCGGCCAAGTCTATAGCTTTTAAGCTTTAGTAGACACGTTACTAGTTCTTATGCATACTACCGAAACCCCAAAAAGAAAGCCGAAAAGAGAAGAAAGGGGTAGGGCAGCCGTCACTTACTTTCTTGGGCCATGCTGATGACGGTTTCGGTGGTGGCATGGTACTCGTCCTCCTCTGGGAAGTCGTCGTGCTGGAGGGAATCCCCTTGGAAGTCATGCTGGTCCAGGATTTGCTGCAGAGGGGGAGCCTTGGGCAGCAGCTGGTTCACCACCTCCCTGCTGATGTTGGGGGCTTCCTTCATCCTGAGTTTGCTCAGGATCTGGGACTTGATGCTCTCCAGCCTCATCTCCTTGCTGTGCTTCCTCCACATGCACACGGGGCAGTCCTTCTCCTCGCCCTCTGGCACCTGGGGCTCCCGTTCGGGCTCCACTTTCTCCGGGACCTGCTTATCAGCTCCTCTGGAGATCTCCATGGAGAGCACCAACAGGCACAAGAAGAAAGGAATGTAATCCATCAGTTTGGCTTCTCCTGCTGCTTCACCTTTCCGTGTGATGCACAGTTCACTTGTTTCTACGTTGGTGGGGTGAACGGACGGTGTGTTGTGATTTGTTTGGGAAGGTTCTGCTAGAGTTGCATGAATTCTACCGATGCAGGCAAAAGAAGGGCCTCGGCTTTTTATAGCCTGACCTGCCGATGTCGTCAAAGGCCAGGATTGGCTGAGGAGTTAACAAAAGAGCCCCTCGGAGGGGCTCCCGGCGTGTTAAAAGCGAGCGAGCGAGCGCCCCGGAGTCTTAGCCTCACTTCTCTATCCCTGCGGCCGCTCGCTCTGACAGCTCTTAAAGGGGCAGCGGCGCTGCTCTGGCTCCGCCGAAGGCACCGGCATTTTCGCTGCACCCCGCCCCCCCCCCCCCCCCCACCCCTCCTCGTGCAATAAATTCGATATACGTCTTTGTTCTTACGTGGTGCATCTGGGAGATTGCAAACAGTCAAGTCTTTTGAAAAGAGCCCGAAGGGATGCTTGGCAAGATTTATGCCTAATTACGGGAATATTAAAGATCCCGCATCCTCCTTCCCCTACAAAAACGGCAGCTGAGCAGCTTGCTTTAAGAAAAATGTTTCACTATGTAGGTAAAGGAATATTAGCACTGAATGTATTGCATGCATATCTTTTTTTTTTTTTTAAATTTGTCTCCTATTTATTCAAAGCTTTACATCAGCACGCTTTGGACTGAGATGATCGCCACAGGCAACGAATCCGTCCCCCTCCCTGCAGTTTGGAGAATAATGATGCGGGACTTCCAACCTTCTGCTACCCAACACCCCCCCCCCCCCCACCTCCGAAAAAAAAAAAAATCTCAAGATAGTAATAAAAACGTAGAAGCATCTGCGACTGGAGGGGGTGAATAAACATAATAAAACGCGTGTATAGAACAGTTTCAAGCGTAGCACCTTGTCCAGAGCAAAAATTACAGCAAAAATTGCCACTTCCCCAGAACAAAATGGGAGGAAAAGTGCACAAAACGTTTGCAAAACAGGGGCATACATTTGCGCCCCTGATTCTAGCGGCTATCTGCCCTCAGTGTATGGTGTACAGCGCTGCGTATGCCTTGTAGCGCTATAGCAATGATAAGTAGTAGTAGCTCCCCGCAGTCTATCAACTGGGAGGGGGGGGGGGGGGTAATTTACTACGCTGCCAGGGTATGAAATGTACCGGCAGATCTGTGAAGAAATGTTTCTATCTGTGGTATTCACTGCGCCCCCCCTCCCCGCAGCCTGCCACACTTTTAACTTTTTTTCTCTAAAGAGCGTTTGTGGTGATCGAAAGGTTCCATCCGAGCACATCGTTTCCTCTCCATTGTAAAACTTCCAAGGAGAAAGGCAAACAATGCTCTTTTTAAGATTATTTTTTTTTGTTTTTACTTTTCTCTATCTTATTTAGTTAAAATCAAATTTCTGAGCAGCTTAATGCTTTCTTACCCGAAAAACCTGATGAGCAGGGAAAAGAAGAGAGAGCAACAGTGTAGCTTTGTTTCTTTTGGAAAATATCTCGAATGTTTTTAGTTAGTTATATAAATGATTCATTCTGTTCCACGGGGCAGCCGAAGCGGCTGATTTGCGGGTGGGGGGGGGGGGGGGGGTATGGAGGCTGAATGCGCTGGACCGGGATGAGGATTTAATTCTTAATTTCTCACTTTATATCTGTATCCAAATTTAACTAATACGACGCATAATTCTCATATAGCAGGTTAATCTGGATGTTTTATATGACTTCCCCCTCCCCCCCCCCCAAAAAAAACTCATCACCCTACGAAGAAAAAGCAATATGAGATATTTTTTTTAACTATCAGACTGTATTCTTGTATAAAAGATTAATCGCCTGCTTGCAAACCTCATACCCAAAGAGTTTATTTTAAACTTGAGCTTGGATAGGCTTCAGGAACTTACTCAAATGCCAGAGGGACAGATTTATGGCTGTGGTGGGATTTTAACCTGTTATCCCGATTTCTAATCACTAGGGTTTACAATTAAGCAACACGAAGTACACAGATGTGAGTGCTATCCAAAATGAGCAAAGAGTGCTAGAAAAAGATAGATTAACTTGCAGAGAAATGCGAACCTTGTCAGTGCTTCCGGAATCGGAAATATTATAACGTGATAACCAGCAGCTCTACAGATGGGCTTACATTTTACAGCTAAGGGAAAGCAGATTAATAACGGAGAATGCTTTAAAGAGGATGAATTGCAAACGGCACAGTGCTGTAGTTAGTTTTTCAGGTTCCTCCTTGGCCCGACACCGTGGGATTTAGGGACGATGACAACTTGAAGTCATTGCTCGAAGACTACTGAGATTTTCCTGCAGTCCGAATTGTAGAGGTTTTCTTGTTTTTATTTGGAAGAAAGGAACCCTAAGGGCACGGTATATTAGATTCTGATGGGCTAGCATTTTTTTTTTTTTGTTCTCTGATCGCTGATGGATGGCGGGGGACACCCGAAGGTTTGGACTGGGAACAGGCTGAAGTAATCTGGCGGCACCTTCAGTCTCTGCCTGGTATTCAATCACGTTACTTTACATACACGAGAAAAAAAAGCTCCTTTATTGCAAACTAAAACCAAAATACAAGTTGGAATAGGACTGGAGTCGGGCTGCACGATTTCTGATGGCCGACAGGTCCCAGATGGGGGCAGCAGTTTAATCCCCGGAGAAAGGACAGACTTTTACTTTGACGTAGTTACCAGCTGGCCTGGACTTTGCCTCGATCGCCTCGGAAAAAGCGTCTCGATGACATCACCAGAATGAGGATCTGATTGGTCCACGCAGGGTGCCTGACGTCATGGATGACACGGTAGCCAGGTAGATGTGTGGCGGTGATTTGCCCACACGTCCTATCAGAGCAGCAGTTCAGAGGCATCTTAAGTGATCTGTGGCCAGAATATCAAAACTAACTGTGGAAAACGTGTGTCAGTACAGCCGGGGCTGGGGGAATTTCTTCAGGAGGTAACATCAAAACAGCACCACCTTCTCAGCAGTTGTGATCACCCGTGAGCTCCCCGTCCCCACTGGTAGAAAGTTCAGGCAAGAAACCCAGCGCTCATGGTGGAAAAGGAGAAAAACACAAGAAGGGCATTGCTAATAGATGTGTCAGTGACAATACCAAGTGATAATTACATGTGGAGAAAGCAGATTCTGAAGTACAACCAAGGAAAGATACAGAAACTGTCCCAATTAGCAGCCTCACACCTTTCTCAGTAGTGCGGGATAAATTATATTCAGCTACAGGGCTTAAGATAAGGGAGGATTAGGTGACTTGCCCAAAACCACAAGGGACAGCAATGGGATTTGAATACTGGATTTCCTGGTTTTCAGTTCACTGCTTTAACTATTAGGCTATTCCTTCACTCTACCAGTGCCCTGGTTACAGCTACGCCTGCACTGGTACATAAGTATTGCCATACTGGGACACACCGAATGTCCATCAAGCCCAGCATCCTGTTTCCAACAGTGACCAATCCAGGTCACAAGTACCTGGCAAGATCCCAAAACAGTACAATACATTTTATGCTGCTTATCCTAGAAACAAGCAGTGGATTTTCCCCATTTTTTTCTTACATTTGTACCCTGCACTTTCCCATGCATAGCATTGGCTTACATATTATATACAGGTACTTATTTGTACCTGGGGCAATGGCAGGTTAAGTGACTTGCCCAGAGTCACAAGGAGCTGCCTGTGCCTGTAGTGGGAATTGAACCCAGTTCCCCAGGACCAAAGTCCACCACTCTACACACAAGGCCACTCCTCCACTCCATTTTAATAATGGTTTATGGACTTTTCCTTTGGGAAGCCATCCAAACCTTTGTTTAAACCCCGCTAAGCTAACTGCTTTTACTACATTCTGTGGCAATGAATTCCAGAGTTTAATTACACCTCTGAGTGAAGAAAAATGTTCTCCGATTCATTTTAAACGAAAGAGTGCTAGGTGTGATTCATAGTTGGCATGGCCAAGAAAGATTGTTTCTAAGGCAAGGTATGAAGACTTGGAATCCTTGCTTTTCTACCACTACACATGATACAACTGAGTTATATAAAATGGGTAAGGTTGGATATATGTAGTGCCACCTAGGTTTCAGCACTGCTTTGCTTCTCTGCAATAGCTAAAGGTCACAGTGTCAGGGTAAAATGATTTCCCCTGAAGCAAAGCACCTTCCACCCTTGACACCACTGCCGCTAAAATCAACCAGTTTTGACATGTCAAGTGAGTGAGACCTCCACACAAGTAACAGGCAATAAGAGACTTCAACAGGCTTTACAGGTAAATCAAGTTTTTATTGCACATAAATATTAAAAATATATATATATTAAACAGCTTTAGAACAGTAAGCCAAAAACCATTGCCTAATCTGCATTTTAAATTTTAAAAGTCATTTTAAAACCCCTTAAACTGAAAAACATTTAAAACCTCAGCTGAGCTTACTAAAGTACAGTATTTATTTAAAACAATTACTCTTTCTTTTGTAGATAATACTTCAACACAAACATCAGGTGAGTCAGGCCTGGCCCAAGGTAAGATGCCACCTGAGGCAGAGCTGACATGCTGTGCCCCCCCCCCCCAGGCTGCGATGACTCAACCCCCCCCCCCCTTCAGAGCATTTTAACCCATGGTGACATTCCAAACCCGGCAGCGGCAGCAATTCACATACGTTGCCTTGCTGCCACTGGCATCCGCCTCTTCCCTTTACTGCGGCTGCCTGAGCCTCTGATGAAACAGGAAGCTACATCAGAGAGGCGGCCGCAGTAAAGGGAAGAGGCAGGTGCCGGCAGCGGCAGGGCAGCTTATGGGAATTGCTGCTGCTACCAGGTTTGGAACGTCACCGTAAGGTAAAACGCCGTGAAGAGGGAGATGCCGCCCCTCCAAGGTGCCGCTCCTGATGAATGCCACCTGAGGCACGCTGTGATTGGCTGAGAGAGACCTGGAGGGGCATAATCAAAAGGGGCGTCCAAATAGTTTTGATTTGGGCGTTCTCGCACGTCCCGATCCCCGATTCTCTCCGGCGGTGGCCATTTCAGGCACGTAAGAAAAACACGTCCAAGAGAAGGACGCCCATCACAAAATCTGAAGAAAAGAACGTCCAAGTGCTCGTTAGGGACGTCCTTTTTTTTTTGAGAATGAGGACGTGTATGAAGCCGTCTTTGGCATGCGCAGAGCAGCCAGCTAACAGCGAGCAGCTCATATGCATGCGATTTCCTTCATGCATGCCCGTTTTTTACCGATTCGCTAAGGGATCGGTAAGGAAAGGGCTCTTTCCGTGGAGTTAGTGCATCTGGCTGTCAGTATCTACTTGGGTGGTAAGGCCGTGAATGCTAACTAATTAGGAAAACAAAATCGAATTGTTTGTCCCTGCTCTAATGTCCCAAAATCCAATAAGGTCTTTTGATGCACTCTGAGCAATTCACTTTCAGCAAAGCTCAATCACACTAGTGCAGCACACAAACCTTTTTTCCTTAAGAGACCATAAATTCAGCAAAATGGCACGGCTCAGGCTCTGTCAGTCTGTAGGCAGCCCCCGCGCCCTGCTCAGATTCCAAGCTGTCTCTTTAGTTCCTATGCTGCGCTGAACATTCTAAGCTGCTTCCAGGACTGATCTTCCCTTTCATTCAAGAAATTCAGGGAAAACTCAGAAATAACTTTTAAAAACACAATTCTTCCCTTAAGTTACACTTCCCCAGAATCAGGTTTTTAAAAGCACTTTTTAAACCCAGCCTCTTAAGACACCAGCTTCTCTTTAAAGCAAAATCATGAAATAAATAGCTTTCTCTAACAATCCCCTGTCATATCCCTCAGGAGAATATTGTTTCTCTGAAGTGCCAAGCTCTTCAAACCCTTTTCAGAACTCTGACATCAACTGGAATAAACTTCAAGTTTCCAATGTTTTTCTCACTCCCTAAAGACAGAAGTTTCCCTTCCTCTTGCTCATAGAATCAGTACTCTTAGAGGGGCATCTTCGATATGATGTCTAAGTTCGACTTTGGACGTTTTGGATCTGAATAGGAAAGAAGGTCATTTTCAAAAAAGAAAAGCGTCTATCTTTTTTTTTTTTTAAATACTATTTTGAACAAGGTTTTGTGATTTGGACCTTTTGTTTTTTGGTCCATTTTTGAAAAACAAAAAAAATGTCCAAGTGCAAAATGCACAAAATCAAGCCATTGGGATGTAGGAGGAGCCAGTATTTTTAATAGACTGGTCCCCCAGACATCCCAGGAAAACAATAGCGTACCCTAGGGGGCACTGCAGTGGACTTCATAAACTGTTCCCAGGTACACATCTCACCATTGCTTCCTTACCTTGTCTGCTGAGCCCCCCAAAACCCACTATCCCCAACTGTACAGCACTACCATAGCCCTTATGGGTGAAGGGTGCACCTATATGTGGGTATAGTGGATTTCTGGTGAGTTTTGGAGGGCTCACAGTTTCCACCACAAGTGTAACAGGTTGTATGGTCCTGCGTCCACCTGTCTGCAGTGCACTGCACTACCACTAGACTACTCCAGGGACCTGCATGCTGCTCTAATGGACCTGTGTATAACATCTGAGGCTGGCAAGTAATGTTTTTAATCACATTTTTGGGGGTGGGAGGGGGTTAGTGACCACTGGGGGAGTAAGGGGAGGTCATCCCTCATTCCCTCCAGTGGTTATTTAGGGCACCTTTTTGTGCTTTATTCGTTATAAAAACAGGTCTAGTTCAAAACATCTAAGTTTTAGTCCTGGACGGTTTTGTCTTGTTCCATTATGGCTGAAAAGTGTCCAAATGTTAGGAACGCCCAGATCCTGCCCCTGACATACCCCCTTGTGATTTGAACGCACTTCTGATAGACTTCATAGAGAATATCAATTTGAATATTTTTGTGAGAAAAACGTTCAAATACAGATTTATGCCACTTTTCTCTTTTGAAAATGAGCTCCGTGGAGGGGCATAATCGAACGCGAACGCCATTCTCCATGGGCGTCTATGTCCGAGAACGGGTACTTGAAGGGGCGGGACAGACCGTATTTTCGAAAAAATGGGCGTCTAACTTTTTTTTTCGATAATACGGTTTGTGCCGGGTAAATGCATCGGATTTGTGTGGATTTGAGCTGGGCGGTTTCGTTTTCCAGCGATAATGGAAACCGAAGGTGCCCAGCTCAAAAATGAAAAAATCCAAGGCATTGGGTTGTGGGAGGGGCCAGGATTTGTAGTGCACTGGTCCCCCTCACATGCCAGGACACCAACTGGGCACCCTAGGGGGCACTTGTAAAAAGTACAAACAAAATTAAATACCTCCCAAGTCCATAGCTCCCGTCCTTTGGGTGCTGAGCCCCTCAAATCCCCCCCAAAACCCACTGCCCACAACTCTACACCATTACCATAGTCCTTATGGCTGAAGAGGGGCACCTACATGTGGGTACAGTAGGTTTTGGGGGCAGTTTGGAGGGCTCCCATTTACCAGCACAAGTGTAACAGGTAGGGGGTGGGCCTGGGTCCACCTGCCTGAAGTGCACTGCACCCACTAACAACTGCTCCAGGGACCTGCATACTGCTGTGATGGAGCTGGGTATGGCATTTGAGGCTGGCATACAGGCTGGAAAAAAAGTTCTTAAAGTTTGTTATTTTATGGTGGGAGGGGGTTAGTGACCACTGGGGGAGTCAGGGGTGGTCATCCCCGATTCCCTCCGGTGGTCATCTGGTCATTTAGGGTACTTGTTCATGGAAAAAAAGGGTCCAAAAAATGACCCAAATTGACGATAAAAACACCTTTCTTTTTTCGATTATCGGCCAAGGGCGCCCATTTCTCCTCGGCCAATAACCACGCCCCAGTCCCGCCTTCACCACGCCTCCAACACGCCCCCATCAACTTTGCCCATTTCCGCAACAGATTGCAGTTGAAGACGCTCAAAATCGACTTTCGATTATACCGATTTGGGCGCCCACGGGAGAAAGGTGCCCATCTCCCGATTTGGGTCGAAATCTGTACGCCCATCACTTTCGAAAATAAGGCGGTTAGTCTCCCAGACTACTGAAAATCTTAAAATTAGAGATCTCTGTCCTCTTTTTCCCATAAATTCTGTCAAAAACCCAGACTACAATCACACTTGCCTCTGTCTCACTCCAGGTTTTCCCAACAGTTCCCCACAACTGAATTTTCTGGTGACATTACATGTTCTACTTCTATTAGGCACATGCACATGAAGGTGCCAAGTCCTGCACATGCCACATCTTCAAACATTGTAGAAATAAACCATATCCCTTTTAAAAGACACAGACTTCTAATCATGTTTTTTTTGAATGAAGAAAATAATAACCACTCATACCACAACAACTCTTCAGAGCTCTGATCCATGCACATAACCAATTCACCCCTCCCCCTCACACACACACACACACACACACATACACAATAACTTTCCAGCAGCTAAACTTGTATAGTCCTCCAGTTCTGGCCGTCCAGCACGCCAGCTCTCAGCACACAGATATCTGCTGCATGAATATCCTGACAGTCCTCAGCATTAGCACTGCCATCTCTCACCTCTTAGTACAGCAGCCACTCTGCCTTGCATCATCTCAGTCAGCTACAGGCTGCTTCAAACTACCCCTAAGCCTGGAGAAGCTCAGGGGACTTTAAAAAATTCAGCCACGCTAGACGCAACTGTATACAGCAGATAGCCTTTCCCCTGATACTGGGCTCTGGCTCCATGCACACACACCTTACTGGCACTCTCTCTCCAGCCCACCCCCCACCCCCTCCTTAACCCAGCGCTATTGCACCACAGACATCTGAGCCTTTGAGCCTGCTCCAATGCTCCCCCTCCCCTCACAGGAACCTCTCTCATCTCTGCGCATGCACCGGAAATATATCTCCTGCGGCCTTGGCACTCAGGACCGCCGCGGCATGGAAATGCGTCCTCCAACCATCTACGCCTGCCCCCCTCAGCACCGAAAGTGCCTTGCAGCCACCGAGAGCAGTCCCACGAACTCTGGAGTGCTTCCCTTCTCGGCACGGAAGCGCTTCCGGGTTCGCGGGCACCCGCAACTCTGCCCCCATACCAGCTCCCATCAGCCCAGGACCCTGCAAAAGCCTGGGTAAGTGGCTCTTTTAATTAAAACAAAACAAAATAAAAAAATATTGGTCCCCTTACATATAAAACCAGTAATGTTTGGAATAGAGTAAGGGGCAAACTGACCATTCGGGCAACCGGACAGTGCCCAAGGGCCCAGAGGCTCTGCCCGGATGCCTGCCGCACACAACACCCCTTCCCGGTCCTACCTTTAAAAGTGTGCCCCTGATGATCTAGTGGCCTCTGCAGGGGGGAACATGTTCGTTCCTACCCGTTGTGCTGCCACTATTCCTCCTGCCCGGCACCGCCGTATTTTAAAAATGACAGTGGCCGAGACTCCCTGAGGAAGTCTCACAAGACTGTTGAAACCCATGAGACTACCACGGGAAGTCTCAGCCACCATTTTGAAAACATGGCAGCACCGGCAGGAATAAAATGCTCCACCCCCCACCCCCCTGCAGAGACCACTAGACCACCAGGGCCCTTCAGGTAGGACCGAGGCAGCGGGGGCTTTGGCTGCGGTGGTAGTGGGCAGCAGCACGGTGGTAGGGGGTGGTGGGTGATGGGCAGGCAGGGGGCCCAGATCACCCTCAGTGCCTGCTGACTCAGTCTGCTCCTGAATAGAGAGAGCACTAGGGTTGGGAGCAACTGGGAGTATTTCCATACCTTCCTCTGTGCGATTCTGGATCCTTTGTCCTTTAGGGGAAAGTTTGGGTATCCTGTGCCTGAAACCACCTGAAAGCAGAGGCTGGATTGTTGGAAAGAATAACTTCCCTTCAGGAGCATTAGGCAAGTGAAATGAGGACAACAGCTTGAAGATCACAGCATTTCAAATTTTAGTGTGGTAGGTTAAAGGATACTTCTTCTCCTTATTTGCACAATCACTTGTCCATGTCTGCTTCAGTATCTATTCAAAATGTTTTCATTGCTCGCCTTCTTGGTGGAACCAAAGGTGAATGATGCCGCGGTGTTGAGCTAGCGTACCCTGGGTTGTTGGCAAGGTGAGGCCAGGGTACTCAGATTCAAACCACAAAGCATCATCCAAGACCAGCTATGGGGCAGTGTAAGGGTCCATAATAAGTGAAAACCTGTGTGCTTTCTCTTTGTGAGGCAGGCAGCACAGGGCTGGCGACGGTGAGTGGCCGTTTCAGAACTAAGCAATTATGTGTACTTTAAGGCGGTTCTAGATCAGTTCCCACCTGGACAGTTCCCACCAGACAATTCCATCTGGAAAATTGCCACCTAGGTCAACTACCACCTAACCAATTTCCACCGCTCCAGGAAGGGCAGTTCCCACCCTTAACAATCATGAAGCAACATGGTCTAGAATCTATCTCCTTCCAGACAAGCAGCTAGTTTGAAGGGGCAATGCTCCCCACCCCCCACTCCCAAAAACATTACCTTTAGCAAGCCACACCACACACAAAAAAAAATTAAAAAATGAAAATCCAAATTAATAAAGAACATAAAATATAATACTTTAAAATATATTGGCTTTGTTCTAGCAGGAGGGAAAAAAAGTGAGAGTTCAAGAGAAAACCCAGCATACACAGCACCGTAGTAAGAATACATTTTCTTATCTCCACCAAGCGGTAACCAGTATCCCTGGGCAATCCAAAATGGTCCAATTGAAAACCACCAACACTGGTAGAAAATTAAATAACCAGTTCCCATAGCATTATAAGAAAGTGTTTATTGTGTCAGCACTGAGAGATAGGGATTCAGCAATCAGATTTTCTGTCTGCGTAGTGCTGCACCTTATATCGAGTTACAATATTGTGATTTTCATAAGTACCACCCAGGATAATACATACATGTTAGTGCATACACATAATACTGATTAGTAACATAACACTTTCTAATCTTGTTAACCACCCCTCACTAATGAGTGATGCCCTTTAGCACTACCTGTTTTGGCAGAAAGTGCATAAAATCATACTGTCCAGACATGCGTATTTAGCAAAAATTGGTCAAGAGGTAGCTTGAACAGGTCAATGCCTGATCTCTCACGTCTTCATACCAGGGGCGTAGCCACGGGTGGGCCTGGATGGGCCCAGGCCCACCCACTTTTGCTACAGGCCCGCCCCGCCCGCGACAGTCCCCTGCACAGACCTGAAGTGCGTTCTCCCTCCAATCCAGCACCGGCGATCTTCATAGCCAGCCTTCTACCACGTCCAGCAGGAAGTTGCAGAGTAGGCGGGATGCGCCTGAGAAGAAGCTCCGACGACGCTCTCTGGACGTGGTAGAAGGCTGGCTATGATCGCCAGTGCTGGATTGGAGGGAGAACGCGCTTCAGGTCATTGCAGGGGGCTGTCGCGGGTGGGGCGGTCGTGGGTGGACACAAAATGTGGTGGCGGCGGCGGCGGGGGGTGGACGGTGGAGAGGAAAGAGGTCTGTGCCCACCCAGTCCACCTCCAGGCCCACCCAAAAATTAATCGCTGGCTACGCTACTGCTTCATACACTTTTTAGGAAAACAAATTCTGACCAAAACCAGTTTGTACTTGTATGATAGGGCTATTGGGCTAGGTATTTTATGTAAGACACATCACCGTTATTTACATAACTTCTATGTGATCATCTCATTTTATTTCTGAGCAGAACTTCTCACCCCCCCCCCCCCCCCATCCTTCTGTATGCTTGCCATGGTCTTCAGTATCACAGACTACTTATTACTGTGCTCCCCTGCATTCCTTCATTGACTGTACAGTTCATAATATCAGAAAACATAGGCCCCCCAAAAGAAGGACCGAAAGGCCAATAATCACTTCCCTTTACGCAAAAGGATGAACTTGTGCAACCTGAGCTAGTAAAGACCACCAATTTACACTGTCCAGATTAAGCTGGTCCAGGCCTTGGATAGTCATCAACAAAATCATCAGCAAAGTCAGGAGGAAGAGCATTGATTCCCCTGAGATGCGATGAAGCCAAAGAAGAGGGACCCAATCTGCAGAATGATCAGGAACAACAGAGGAGACCACAAGGAAGTCTGAACCAGATGAAACCACAGAATCAGCAGGAGGATCAGAAGAGGTGGGATCACGTCCAGGCTTGAGATGGATGTGGTGTATCCAAGCAGATCTGTCATAAGAATAGCGATAATTGGTCAGACCAATGGTCCATCTACCCCAGTATCCTGATTCTTATAGTGGCCAATCCAGGTCACAAGTACCTGGCAGAAACCCAAATAGTAGCAACATTCCATGGTACCAATCCCAGGGCAAGCAAGCAACAGCTTCCCCCATGTCCATCTCAATAACAGACTATGGACTTTTCCTCCAGGAACTTGTCCAATCCTTTTTTAAACCCAGATACACTAACTGCTGTTACCACATCCTCCGGCAATGAGTTCCAGAGCTTAACTATTCTTTGAGTGAAAAGAAGAACAGTGACCTTGACAGCAGAATGAGTTGTCAGCAGCATTTGAAATGGACCAATCCACCTGTGCGAGAGTGAATTCTTATGCTTCAAACCTTGACCCAAACCCAGTCTCCTTGACTGTAGGAGTTCAGCACACAGTCCAACGGCACCGGTTGTGCCAGTACCGCAACTCTGTGAAGTGGAGCAAGAGAGTTCTGTAGAGACCGAACATAAGGTTCCAGAGGAGATCCGGGAAATTATAGACCGGTGAGCCTGACGGTGCCAGGAAAATGGTAGAGACTATTATAAAGAACAAAATTACAGAGAATATTCAAAAGCATGGATTAATGAGACAAAGCCAACATGGATTCAGTTAAGGGAAATCTTGCCTCACCAATCTACTACATTTCATTGAAGGGGTGAACAAACGTGTGTAAAGGTGAGCTGGTTGATGTGGAGGGGCTTAATCGAACGCGAACGCCCATATTATCGAAAAAGATGGGCATCCATCTTTCGAAAATACGGTTTGGACGGACCAAATGCCATGGATTTGGTCCCTTCTGAGATGGGCGTTTTTTTTTTTAGCGATAATGGAAACTAAAAACGCCCAGCTCAGAAACGTCCCAATCCAAGCCATTTGGTCATGGGAGGGACAAATATACAACACTACCATAGCTCTTAGGGGTGAAAGGGGCAACTACATGTGGGTACAGTGGGTTTTAGAGGCCTCCCATTTACCACCACAAGTGTTACGGGTGGGGGGGGGGGTGGGCCTGGGTCTGCCTGCCTGAATTGCACTGCAGTACCCACTAAAAGTGCTCCAGGGACAGGACTTGTTGCTGGTGTATAACCTTGGCACAGCAGTTGACACCTGAAGACTAATCTCGCTGAAAACGTCCCTTATTTGAATAAGCACCTTTACTCACAGTTAACTGCAGATCAGAGGTTGTGCCCCACTGGCAACGAGTCTCGCTGGTACTGAGATTAGCAGTAGGTCCGAGGTGGCAGAATGGTGTACAATGCCCTCTTTCAGCAACATTCAAGGTAAGAACTAAGTGCTGTAACGTGGCTAACACATGAAAGGGATCTAAAAGTGTCTTACACAAATGGCCACTACCTCATGGACTACCGGAAACAAAACAGGGCACACTCTGACCCAGTAAGCAGAGGGAAAAGCACCATGGGAGTAGAGCCTACCAACTACCAACATCGTGAGCATTTAACACAAGCTAGTGGAATCACGGAGCCCAGTACCCTACACCCACCACAATGCATTGCTGATGTGACTCTGCAGTGCCCTTAACAGAAAAGGTGTCACACTCACCCGAGACCCACATCAGAACCAGGGAAAGGCTGTCACAGGTTAGAACACATTCTGCTGTCATGGAGGTGGGTACGGCATTTGAGGCTGGCATACAGGCTGGGGAAAAAAGTTTGTAAAGTGGGTTTTTTGGTGGGAGGGGGTTAGTGACCACTGGAGGAGTCAGGGGAGGTGATCCCCGATTCCCTACGGTGGTCATCTGTTCAGTTTGGGCACTTTTTTGGGACTTGGACCTGAAAAAAAAGGGTCCAAATAAAGCAGACCAAATTCTCGTTAAAAACGCCCTTCTTGTTTCGATTATCAGCTAAAGACGCCCATCTCTCCTCGGCCGATAACCACGCCCCATCCCCGCCTTCACCACGCCTCCGACACACCCCAGTGATCTTTGTTCATCTCCGTGACGGACTGCAGTTGAGGATGCCAAAAATCGGGTTTCAATTATACCGATTTGGGCACCCACGGGAAACAGACGCCCATCTCCCAATTTGGGTCGAAATATGGGCGTCTTTCTCTTTCGAAAATAAGCTGGATTGTGTATCCGGATTTCCAAAAGGCGTTTGACAAAGTACCTCATGAAAGACTCCAGAGGAAACTGGAGAGTCATGGAGTAGGAGGTAGTGTTCTATTGTGGATTAAAAACTGGTTAAAAGATAGAAAACAGAGAGTAGGGTAAAATGGTCAGTATTTTCAATGGGGAAGGGTAGATAGTGGGGTTCCCCAGGGATCTGTGCTGGGACTGTTGCTTTTTAACATATTTATAAATGATCTAGAGATGGGAGTAACTAGTGAGGTAATTAAATTTGCTGACGACACAAAGTTATTCAAAGTTGTTTAATCTCAAGAGGATTGTGAAAAATTACAAGAGGACCTTACGAGACTGGGCATCTAAATGGCAGATGACGTTTAATGTGAGCAAGTGCAAAGTGATGCATTTGGGAAAGTAGAACCTGAATTATAGTTACGTGATGCATGGTTCCACATTAGGAGTCACTGACCAGGGAAGGGATCTAGGTGTCATCGTTGATGATACGTTGAAACCCTCTGCTTAGTGTGTGGCGGCTGCTAAGAAAACAAATAGAATGGCCATTTTTGGAGGGTTTTTTTTTTACCCGCTGTGGTAAAAAAGGCCCTGGCACATGGGAAAAATGGCCCCTGCTGCTACCACAGGGCTCTTTTTATTGCAATTTGGTAAAAAGACCCCTAAAAGAGAATTACAAATTATTGTAGCTGGAAGAAACAGCAGTAATAAACTCTCTGTATTTTGTGCTTATTTTTCTACACTGTTCTATACAATACAGTAATACATGGCTAAATCTCAGTGAGGATATCCTGTTTCCTGATGGGTTCATCTTAACTTTTCTTGTAATCTGCCTCGAGAAGCCTGGTGTTATTAAGATGGAATATATTGAAATTAAATGGAAGTAAAATTAAACTCTCCTTTCAATGGGGCACATGGAATCACATCTTGAAATCTTCTGCCCAGTGTGTGGCGGCGGCCAAAAAAGCAAACAGGATGCTAGGAATTATTAGGAAAGGGATGGTAAATAAGACTGAGAATACTATAATGCCTGTGTATCGTTCCATGGTGTGACCTCACCTTGAGTATTTTGTTCAATTCTGGTCACCATATCTCAAAAAACATATATCAGTATTAGAAAAGGTTCAAAGAAGAGCAGGGCCGCCGAGAGGGGGGGACAGGGTGGACAAAAGTCCCCGGGCCCGGGCCTCCGAGGGGGACCCGGCACTACCATCAGTCGCTCCGGCCAGAACCTGAAGCGCCTTCATCTTCGAAGCAAGCAGCAGCAGGACAGGCCACTCCTTCCTTCCGTGTCCCACCCTCGCCTGACGTAACGTCGAAGATGAAGGCGCTTCAGGTTAGATCAGGGGGCCCGGCACTGGCAGCGGGTGGAGAGGGGCCCGGCGACCTCGGGTGGGGGGGCACGACGCGACCTCAGCGGGTGGAGGGGGCCCGGCGACCTCGGGTGGGGGGCGCAACGCGACCTCAGCTGGGGGGGGGCCGGGGGCGGCCTTGTCCCGGGCCCGGCCCCGGCTCTCGGCGGCCCTGAAGAAGAGCGACCAAATTGATAAAGGGGGTGGAATTCCTCTTATACGAGGAAAGGCTAAAAAGATTAGGGCTTTTCAGCTTGGAAAAGAGATGGCTGAAGTGAGATATGATTGAGGTCTACAAAATCCTGGGTATCCAGCAACATTCAGCGACGGATAGCCGGCTATCTCCCGCTGAATATTTCCAGTTAGTGGCTATCCCTGAATATTCAGGGCATTGCCAGCTATTGTAAGCGGCCACATGGAGCCACGTTAATAACTGGAATATCTTTGGCCAGTGTAAATGTAATTGGCCAACGCTGAATATCGACTTGACCGGTTAAGTTGAAGCCGGCCAAAATTGAACCAGATCTTCAGTGCCAATTAGCAGAAACAGCCTGGCATTGAACATTGAGGCTCAGCGCCGACCGCAGGAGGCAGCTCAGCTACCTCCCAAATTCTGAATATCGGCCCCTAACAAATGTTCAGTTCTTCTTGGTGGATCCAGAACCCACTTGCTATTAGATCTGCCCTCATTGTTGAGCACACTGACTTCACCCCTCCTCTCTCTTGAGTGGCCTTTTGGACACATTTGGCATCTGAGCCAACACTTCACTGAGCCAACACTTCACTTTTTCTTGTGCAGTAGGAAACAGTGGGTTAAAGGAGAACTCAAGTAGATTTTATTACTCACACATATTCCCTGATATCATCACATTTTTTGGATGAGTTGATTTTTTAAGTCTTTTTTTTTTTACTCTGTTTATATATTTATATGTTTTCTACAGTTGTTGATGCTATACAAGGTTAGAGATAAAGATGTGCTTTAAGGCTTGATGAGTTAATCTGTTGGAACACAAACGACCTCTACCCCTCCCTGGCATGGCTCCAAAGTCACAGATCATTCTAGTGCATTTGATCAGACAAGGAAAGGAGACAAAGAAAGAAAAATCTATTTGTCTCTGGAGTACTAATGCAGGGTCTCCTCTTTCAGGCCCAGATGCGCTAAATTTTAACGACCCTTTAACGAAGAAATTTTCAACCGTAGCATGCATTAAAGGCCATTTCCCGATGATGCTAGCAGCTAATGAAAACGGAATGCAAACGAGTCACTTACAATTGCAATGTGGACAATTCGGGATGCACTAACCATACCGACGATTGCACCGAATCATTTACCATGAAATATTTAACGTGAGGTCAGAGCTGTCGTTAAGGCCTGAGCTGTTGTACAGACACTGCTCCCCGCTTCTCCCTGCAGCATAAAAATCCAAGCTGGCATGTTTGAAAATATAAATAACCCACACAAACACGTGTCTCCTCACTTCCCCCTGCATAAAAAAGAAAATCAAACCAAAAAGCAAAAAAGGATCGGGAAGGGGCAAAGGCGCTCGTCAGGAGCGTCCTATATGGACGACCTTGCCCCCCCCCCCCCCCCCGCCCGAGGTCGCCACTGCTCCCCGCTTCCTCCTGTATTAAATAAAAAATCAAAACAAAAATCAAAAGTTTAGCAGCCCCAGCCCCCCTCCCTTCCTGTCTCTCTCTTTCTCCTTCTCCCACAGCTCCACCTCCCGCCATCCTCCGCCCCGTGCCCCGCCCCCCTGAGGTCGTCGCCGCCGCTCCCCCCCTCCACCGGACTCCCCCCCGCCTTACCGGGCCCGCGCAGCACCTCTCACCTCTGTGTGAAGGTGCTGCATGGGCAAGAAGAACATCTGATTGCCGTGAGTCTTCAGGACGTCTCTCCTTCCCTGACCTGGGCCCGCCCCAATCTGACGTAAGGTTACATCAGATGGGGGCGGGCCCAGGTCTGGGAAGGAGAGACGTCCTGAAGACTCACGGCGATCAGATGTTCTTCTTGCCTGTGCAGCGCCTTCACACAGAGGTGAGAGGCGCTGCGCGGGCCCAGTAAGGCGGAGGGGGGGTCTGGTGGAGGGGGGGAGCGGCGGCGATGACCTCAGGGGGGCAGGGCACAGGGGCGGAGGATGGCGGGAGGTGGAGCTGTGGGAGAAGGAGAAAGAGAGAGACAGGAAGGGAGGGGGGCCGGGGCTGCTAAACTTTTGATTTTTGTTTTGATTTTTTATTTAATACAGGGGGAAGCGGGGAGCAGCGGTGACCTCGGGCGGGAGGGGGGCAAGGCCATCCATACAGGACGCTCCTGACGAGCGCCTTTGCCCCTTTTATTTTCAACGTATTTGTGTTTTGGGTTTTGTTTTGTTTTGACGTTTGTGGCATGCGCAGAGCAGCCAGCATAACGCTTGGCTGCTCTGCGCATGCTTTAGGGGCCGATTAACGACGGGGATTACACCAGTTTGATGCATTGTACTTTACAATACTGCACCGAACATGTGCGGCTTGTTTTTTTGGTGCATTCTTTGTTTGTTTGTTTTTAATTCGTTAAGGACTTCTACGTTTTAGATTTTTTACTTTTAGTTGATGCATCTGGGCCTCAATCCTAGAGCTGGGCTAGCTGCAAGCTTCATCATCTAGGGGGGCAGTGTTCTTTAATAGTTTTTTTTCTGAGACTTTTGTCCTATTTCAGAAGATGTTAAAAACAAGTCTGTCTCCTAATGGCATTCTCCACAAGGCACTGGTATTTTGAGTTCCCATCACCTCTCCTCTGCATTCTCTGGATTTTGCTTCAGCAGCCTCTAATATATGAATCTCTAGTCATCAAAATCCACAGTGCTTCACCAATGTTTCTGAAACTCTTCAACAGAACTGTGAAAGGCTTTTAACTCCCTACCAGAGCCAGGACAAGGAGGGGGAAGCAAAGTGTTCCCATCTCAGGCACACAGTTAGTGGCACAAGAAACAGAAAGAGTAGTATTTTAGCCACAATTAATTTTGTAATTGTGCATGTGAAAGCCGATTTTGCATAGGTTATCTAAGTTTCAAAAGGCACATCCAAGTCAAAAAGTGCACAATTTTGGTGAATGTGGAGCCTTTCGCAAAATTTATATAAGGACAGGGAAATATGTGTATAATTTACAGAACATATGGCAGGGAAAACCGTTTTGCAAAGTAACATGCTCATTTGGGATTTTGAATATGCATCTATTTACATATGCATGTCACGATTATACCACCCACATGTGTAAATGCAGTGGTGGATTTTACAAAACCCAATATCTATGAAGGAGGCTATAGACTTTTCTGAATATGGTGGGACATTTACTATATCTAATATAATAATTTGCTCCTTGAACGTTCGAATGTGTCTCACTGGGATCATAACCACCTGCTGACGTCACTGGCCAGCACTAGAACCCTGCTTGCCTAATGTCAGGAGGTGGTTACGATCCCAGTGAGAGACCCGGGAAGCGCGCAACTGGCAAATTATCGCTCTACAGAGAAATGGGAGGGGAGAAAGTGGGAAGCTGCGCTACGCACCTCGCTGTTGAAGACTTTCACTGCCTCCATGGTGACTGCTGGCTAAAATTTCTGCACTGCTGTGAAAGGGAGACAACAGTGGTCCGGTGCGAATGCTGGCGGTGACTCAGCTCCCGGTTCTTGGCGCGCTGCTGCAGCAACCGCAGCTCACAGGCGCTCACTGACTCTCGCACAGACAGCAATGTGGCGGCTGAGCGAAGGCCAAGGGAAAGGGCAGAAAGGAGCCGTGAACTAGCGACCTCTGGCGGCCAGGGACCAGCAGCGCCACCAACGGAAACTTATGGACAAAGTGGTGAGTTGCAGGGGAGTGGGAGAGGGGAGGGAGGACGGCCTGGAAATCGGAGGGGAGGAAAGGGGGCTGTGGGACTTGGAGGAGACAGAGGGAGAGAGCAAGGGAGGGGGAGGGATAACCTTGCTAGCGCCCGTTTCATTTCATACAGAAACGGGCCTTTTTTACTAGTTCTGCTATATATCCCTATACACTGCCTCAGTACTACCCGGCTAGCTATTAATTCAGTTACTAACTGCTCTTTTCAGTCCCTTGCCTGTGTCCCTCAGCTTTGTTCATGGAAATTGTAGTACTTGTTCCCCGTATCTAAGAGATCTAAGAGATCGGGAGGCAGGGCTGGTGGTTGGAAGGCGGGGATAGTACTGGGCAGACTTATACGATCTGTGCCAGAGCCGGTGGTGGGAGGCGGAGCTGGTGGTTGGGAGGCGGGGATAGTGCTGGGCAGACTTATACGGTCTGTGCCAGAGCCGGTGGTTGGGAGGCGGGGCTGGTGGTTGGGAGGCGGGGATAGTGCTGGGCAGACTTATATGGTCTGTGCCCTGAAGAGCACAAGTACAAATCAAAGTAGGGTATACACAAAAAGTAGCACATATGAGTTATCTTGTTGGGCATACTGGATGGACCGTGCAGGTCTTTTTCTGCCGTCATCTACTATGTTACTATGTTACTATATTGTATATCCAGATATTTTTGACCACTACATTAGGGGGCCTTTTTACAGAGCAACAGTAAGCGCAACGTGGACTGATCACACGCTAATCTGGAACTATCGCCGGCCAAACGTGGGTGCTGGCTGTAGATCCAGCCCTGGCGTGCACCATTTGCCGCCCTATGGAAAATAGCTAGCTAGCTCTTTTCCCAGCATGGCACTAGCTCAGCAATAATCGGGCAGTGCCACGTGCTACCCGGTTACCACTGGGTTAGCGCAAAAGCCCTTAACGCCACCTCAAAGGGTGGCGTTACGTGCTCTCCCCGCATGGTTATGTGGTAAGTGAAATGTTACTGCATGGCCAGGCCATTTTTTGGCCTTTTTACCCGCTGCGATAAAAAGGGTTGCAGTGTGCGGTAAAAAGGGTCCCCGCCACTAGTGCAGGGCCCTTTTTACCACAGCTTGATAAAAGGACCCCTTGGCGTTTAAAAAGAATGTTGTAATAACAAAGCACAAAGGGACCTTCAGGAGTAGAACAAACAAACGTTCTTTATTTAATGTTGACATGCATTTGGCTTTGTTCCGCTTTGATTAGTTTTTACTGTGTTCCAGTTTGATGCTGTATTTTGGATTCTGTAGCCAATTCATGTGTTTCTATCATCAGTGGCTGACATATCTTGCTTGACTCCTGAGGCAGGCGCGGTTAGTGCCGAAACGCAGGACTGCGTCAAGTTTTTGGAACTGAACTGTTGTATAAACTTGTGCTTTTGGCATTGATTTTTGAATAAACCCTACTGTTTGGACAGACATTTGGTCTACCCCCTACCTTTTTCCTTTTTTCGTACACTGTGGGGTGCTTTTACTAAGGTGCGCTGAAAAATGGACTGGGCTAGTGTAGGCGTATGTTTTGGGCACACGCAGATCCATTTTTCAGTGCGCCTGTGCAAAAGGCCTTTTCCTTATTTTTGCCGAAATGGGCGTGCGTCAAAATAAAAATTGGCAGGCATCTCTTTTAGGTCTGAGACCTTACCACCACCCATTGACTTAGCGGTAAGGTCTCATGCCGTAACTTGCGGTAATCATCTACGCGTGGAGAATGATGATTACCGCCCAGTTTCCACTGCATGCAGGAAAAAAAATGATTTTTCGGTGCACGTAATAAATGAAATTACCATCCGGGCCATGCAGTAGCTGGGCGGTATTTCCAAATTGACGCACATTGGGTGCACGTAGGCGCCTACACAGCTTAGTAAAAGGGTCCCTGTGTATTTTATGGTTAGGGGGACACTTCTGTTTATTGTTCTTTTAAGTGATCAGACAGCAACAGTCGCTTTATCAAGGGTTCTTATCAACACTGACCCCTGACGCAGGCGTAGACGTGCTGAAACACAACCCGTGTCGGGTTCATTAAATAAAGAACTCTTGTTTGTTCTAGCCCTGAAGGTCCCTTTGTGCTTTTTTTTGTTATTGCTGTTTGTGTACTTTTGACCTTCTCTTCTGTTACCGGACTTTTGAGGGTTTCTTTTTATTTTTATAATTATTGAATTATAATATCAAGCAACAAAAATCTTGTGCAGAAGTGTGACATGGTTAAAAAAAAAAGATGAATAAAAGTCAAACAATCATGTATATATCAAAAAGAAAATAATGTCAGCCATATACATCTGATGTCCACAAATTAAAAAAGGATCCAAGAATAACAGTTTCTAAAGATCAAGAAGGGAAGGAAAAGATTGCTTGACAAAAATCCTCAAAATACATGCAAACATTCAGATGGCATTCTCTGAGTGGGCACCTCATTTTAGGTGGCACAATGCCACTTAGTGACAGCCTATTCTATACCTGCATCTGTGCACCCAGCTTCTGTTAAAGAATACTAGCATAGCCCAGCATCAGCACTCCTTAAATTTAGACACCTGAATTTACACCAGCCGGAGATTTGTGAGCTTATTTTCGAAAGAGATCGCCAGCCATCTTCCGACACAAATCAGGAGATGGCCGGCGATCTCCTGATCCCGGCCAAATCGGTATAATCAAAAGCCGATTTTAGCCAGCCCCAACTGCTTTTCGTCGTGGAGTCGGCCAACCTTCAAGGGAGGGTACAGAAGGCGGGAAGGGGTGGGGTGTGGGCGGGATGGGGACGTGGTTACGAGATAGCCGGCTTCACCCCATAATGGAAAAAAGATTGCCGGCTCAGAGGAGCATTTCACCGGCTGCACTTGGTCCATTTAATTTTAGGTCCAAGTCACAAAAAAGTGCCCCAATTGACCAGATGACCACTGGACGGAAATAGGGATGACCTCCCCTTACTCCCCCAGTGGTCACCAACCCCCTCCCACCCAAAAAAAAATTTAAAAAAAACGTTTTTTGCCAGCCTGTATGCCAGCCTGAAATGTCATACCCAGCTCCCTGACAGCAGTATGCAGGTCCCTGGAGCAGTATTTAGTGGGTGCAGTGCACTTCAGGCAAGTGGACCCAGGCCCATCCCCCCCTACCTGTTCCACTTGTGGTGGTTAATGTTGAGCCCTCCAAAAAAATCCAAAACCCACTGTACCCACATGTAGGTGCCCCCCTTCACCCCTTAGGGCTATGTTAATGGTGTAGAGTTGTGGGGAGTGGGTTTGGGGGGATTTAGGGGGGCTCAGTACCCAAGGTAAAGGAGCTATGCACCTGGGAGCTATTTTTATTTTATTTTTTAATTTCTAGAAGTGCCCCCTAGGGTGCCCGGTTAGTGTCCTGGTATGTCAGGGGGACAGTGCACTACTAATGCTGGCTCCTCCCACGACCAAATGCCTTGCATTTCGCCGGGTTTGAGATGGCCAGGCCCGGTTTCCATTATGGCTGAAAAACAAAGCCGGCCATCTCCTCTAAACCAGGCGATCGAGTTAGCCGGCCCCAACCGTATTTCGAAAATACGGTTGGCTCCGCCCCCTTGCGGAGCCGGCCCCGAAGATGGCCGGCCATCTATTTGGCCAGCGCCGTTCGATTATGCCCCTCTTGGTGTTACTCTGGATGCCCAAAATGCAGCCAGGGCACACATAACTTACAGAAACTGCTTGCTCCCTTAATTAGTTAGGGGCCCTTTTACTAAGCCGCGTTAAGTGTCTACACGCCCAATGTGCGCCAAAATGGAGTTACCACACAGCTACCGCGTGGCTCTTGCAGTAGTTTCATTTTTGGTGCGAGTTCAATATGCGTGGCCGAAAAATAATTTTTATTTTCAGCCACGCATATCAGACGCGCACCAAGTGGCATTTGGCGTGTGTGCATAGACACGGGCCGTGTTTCGGCACACAGTGCCTGCGTCAGGGGGTCAATTAAGTTGTGACATCTTAAAAAACAACAGAACTTTCTCCTTTGGAGATGACATGAATTGTCTCGATGACATATACTCTATTGTTCAGCAGATTTGGAGAAAAGACAGTCCCTTCAAAGATATATATAAACTAGTAAAAAAGGCCCGTTTCTGACAGAAATGAAACGGGCGCTAGCAAGATTTTCCTCAGAGTGTGTAAATCAGGGGCATAGCCAGACACCCAATTTTGGGTGGGCCTAAGATGGGTGGGCAGAACTCCACCCTGTCCTACAAGTGATTTTGTCTCTTCCTCTCTTTCCTGCATGCCATATGGGTTCTCAAACATCCCCCCTCCCCCGCATACCTTTTAAGTAGCAGATTTTCATCGGCAGCGAGCAGCAACCAATACACACAGCTCATGTTGGTCCCATAGCCTTCCCTCTGATGCAACTTCCCATTTCCGCATAGGCGGGAATACATCAGAGGGAAGGCTGTAGGGTCAGTGCGAACAGTACGTATCCGTTGCTGCTTTCTGCAGGTGAAGATCTGCTATTTACAAGGTATGCAGGAGGGACAGTTATTGGGAGTTTTTGGCTGGTGGGGCTTGAGGATCCCTGCCAGCCGCATCATAGGTGTGCTGCTACTGGGTGGGCCTTAGCCCAAAGTGGGTGGGCCCAGTAGTAGCACACCTATGAAGTGTCTGGCAGGGATCCCCAAGCCCCACCAGCCGAAAATTCCCAACAACTGTCCTTCCTGCATGCCAGCCTTCCCTCTAATGTATTCCCGCCTATGCAGAAACAGGAAGTTGCATCAGAGGGAAGGCTGTGGGGCCAACATGAGCAGTGTGTATTAGTTGCTGCTCACTGCCAGTGAAAATCTGCTATTTAAAAGGTATGAGGGAGGGGGATGTTTGAGAGTCCATATGGCATGCAGGCAAGAGAGGGAGAGACCAAATCACTTGTGGGACAGGGCAGAGTTCTTCTGCCCACCCATCTTGGGCCCAGGCCCACCCAAAATTGGGTGTCTGGCTACGCCCCTGGCTCCTTCCCGCTTAAATCGCACTGAGCGGGTCAGCCACTTAAAAATATCGGCACTAACTGGCCATTTTGAAAGTGGGCAGGAGAGGGGAGTTCTGAGGAGGAGTTGGGGAGGAGCTAGGAGTTATGCAGATACTGGCAATTACAGCTGTACTGAATAGCATATGTTACCATTTGGCTGAATACAAATACCGAATATACGAATAATGGGCACTGAGTTTTAACAAAACAAATAATAAAAGAAGCAATGTGAAATCAGAAATCAAGTGTTTATTTCAGTAGGATTTAGCACAGTAGAGCCTCGGCTTATTTGTATTCAAATTTAAATCACTATTCGGCTGAATAAAAATAATGTATTTGGGGCAGTATTTGGATAAAGGCGGGCTATAAATAAGAAAGATAAATAAATAAATGAATAAATATTTGGGGCCGAATTGAATATGAATATTCAATACAGCCCTACTGGCAGTATTTAGTGACAGGGCCTGCATAGCTACCTGGGTAGACAGA